>NC_135371.1:18142500-19587500 GCF_049243985.1 Paroedura picta
TAAACCTACATGTTGTAATTGTATAATGATATTTCTGCTCTAAACAATTTTGCTTACTATAGAACTTGTTTTCTACTTACCTTTTGTTGTCCTGACTCTTTACCTTTATCACCTCTTGCCCTCCTCTTCTCCAAGCTACATATACCTATTTCTCAACCTCTCATCCATCCCAGTCACCGTTCTCTGTGGTGCCCAGAGGTGGACACATGGATTTAAAATTGTATGCATTATATTGTGACTCATGAACACCCCACTCTTTCAAGCAGGAGCACCTAGACAACTACAACATCCCCCTTGCAGGAAATGACACAGAACTAGCACAAAGAGAGGCCAATGAAAACAGCCTACTGTAAGGCCAAGAGGACCCCTCCATATTAGAGGTGTCTTCTCCCCAGAGTTCCCATCCAGCATCTGTCTTGCATCCAGCATCTGTCCTCTCTTCAACAGCATCAAGGCTAGAGGGGTACCCAGAAGGCCAGTGTTCACCCCAGGAAACTGGCCCAGGTATGGTCTCACACAACCAAACTCTGCAATTGTACTTCTCATGGCCTGATGCCACCCCTTCCAGGGGAAACCAGGAGACTGTAGCAAAGAGAAGGTTGGGAAATATTGCCACAATGAATCTACCATTAATTGAGTTACCCTTGAAGAGTTAACCTGACATTGTTTGTTGTTCAGCAAGGTTCACACATCTATACTTTGAGAGAAAGTTTTGGGCTGCTTCAAGGAAACCCTTGTCACAAATCAAACATCATGTACAAAATGGGTGCTGCAGGAGATGTAGCCAGCTGGCACAGTGAAGAAAACCCTTATGCTGTGATGGCAGTGCCAATCAAATATCCAGTGGCCAATCAGAACCCATGCTGGGCAGAACCCCCACCTGGTCCCGCCCACATGCTAAAAACACTTGGACACTAAAAAAAAAAGGCACTGCAGGGCACTATTGCACCCACACTGGAGACCCCTGCATTAATAGCTACTATCCATGAAAGTCGATTAGAATTGTCATATATTGAGATAATGATGCCAGGGATATAAAAGGAGGAATTCTTGCATCCATGGCCTGCTTATGGCCATGGATACTAGAGTCACCAGGTTGGCTTTTTTCAGAAGTAATAGACCTTGGGCTGGAGCCACCAGATATTCCTGCCTAAATGCAGGATTCAGACAAAGCAGTGGGCAAGGCAAGAGGGGGGACCAGTTACCATTGCAAAGGTCACACTTCTGACGCAGAAAGCGGGGAAGGGGAGTTATACTGCAGCATCCCACGGCGATCAACATATTTACAGTCACAGAAGATTCAGGATTCCTCCGGCTTCAAGGATAAAACAGCAATGCAGCAAATGTGCTGCAGATGACTGGTTTTATTCATTCTCATAATTGTCTCTTATTAATTTGTACTCTGCATAATAAAATAAGCACTCACCTTCACAGTCTGCCCGGCTTCGGGACCATCCTGTGAAAAGAGAAGACAAACACACACAAAGGAGACGGAGATCAGAGCAGCCAGTGAAGCTCTCCTGGGTATTCCGAAATATTGCCCATTAATAATTTAAATCCAATTTCAATGTGCATTAATTTACAGCGCTCTCCTGGGTCCCATTTGGCACCAAAGCACTTGGGAACTGACACCTTTCTATTTCGGGACCTGATCAAATGAGAAATGAGAGGTGGAAGGGAGATAAACACTCGTATATTTATTATCTCCCCCCCCCCACCCAAGAGAATTTGAGATCACAGATGCTCCCAATAAGGTTGACATTTCCCAAGATTTATGGGTGCTGTTTATAAAACACATGTTAGCTGCTTGCATACATGGTCCTGGCATATTGCCCTCACTGCACAATATGGATTGAACAAAAGGTCAAGAGACCCAGAGTTGACCACCTCATCCATGTCATTCACCATTGGTCCCAAGATGCCAGAAAGGGGGGCTATTTCAGAATTCATTGGCAAGGGGCAGAACGGTCCATAGGGATGCAATGCCTGCAACTGGACTGTGGTTAGTTTCAAGGTTAAATTGACTCAGACCATTGGCTCAGTCTGAAATCAATCAAGGATTTTACCTTGGGCTCTACCCAGGCTATGCCATTGGGCTAGCGGGTTTCTCAGATGAAAGAGAAAAGTATCTTAACTGCATTTACTGGAGAGAATTCCATGTCTTACAACAATGTTATCAAGACAGATCAACATTATTTTTAAGCAAAGAGATTTGTGCTTTTGACAGACATGCAAAATGAACATTCCCATTTAATTGTTTCGAAGAATAATTGCTCTCTGTGCTGGGGTTTTTCTGTATTCTCATTTTCCTCTGTCCTGCACATGTTTTGCTCCCTCTAGTGGTCAATTTGATATTACCTTGCTTTATGTCTGACATCAAAACCTGCAGGTTAAATCTGGACACAAAGTGATATAATACCAAATCAACAACTAGTGGGAGTAAAACATGTGAAGAAATGGACACCCCCCCCAAAGCAACAGGGACATGCAAGCAAGTAAAATAACAATGCGGGAAAGCCCCTAGCCAATCACATGTGTGCTCTTGAGGAATAACCACATGGACTGAGAAAGACCAGAGAAGGGACAGTGCCCCTAACATTCCTTCAACAGCACCACCAAATATAAAATAAACCTTTGCGATATTCCTTGCCATGTTTTCAACAAGATTCCATTCGGGTTTGTCGCTCTACCCACCCCTTCCACCTTGACGCGGGGACTCCTCTCTGCATGCTACAAGAGCCTAAGGAACAAGGCATGGGGATATTTCCAAGAAAAAAAGGCACAGAAATAGGAGCTCACCTAATTTCATCATGAGAAGTGTAAGTATGGCTCAGTGGCAGAGCATCTGCTTGGCCTACAGATGTTCCCAGGTACAATGTTCCCAGAGGCAGATGTTCCCAGGACTGCTGCCAGTCAGACTAGGAAATGCTTCCCCCAGTAGGCAAAAGGGCCTTCTTCAGTATAAGGCACCTTCATGGATATAATATCGTGGTAACTGTAGGAGATTAGGATGTATTTGGACGAAGCCATACCTCACTTAGTATTTGACCGTCCGATCATTAATCAAGGACTAAGTGATTAATCAGTGTACCTTTTAGCCTCATAAAGGAACTGTCGTATTAGTATTTCTCAATGAAAGCTCTTCCTATCTTAGTCCTGCCCTTATCATGATCTAATTTAGACTGTTTGAACAGCCGGCTAACGCTCAGCTCTTCTGATCAGTTGGCAGTCCGCCCCCAAGCACATCCTTTATCCGCCTGGTTACCTGCACCCCAGTATTTTTAGGGATTTATTCTCAGGACATGAAACACACCCTAGAAACGATTTTGCCACTGTATTGCTTGCCCTGGTAACATCCAGAAATAGGGCAACAAAATTTGACCCCACAGGAACCTTTCAGACCCACAGAGATGTATTTGTGCATGAGCTTTCATGTGCTCGCTCACTTCCTCAGACAATGGAACAAAAAAATCATAAGAGTACAGATATAAGGAGAGTGTAAATTAGTAAACAGCGTCACAACCAATATGCAGCACGATAAAGATTGGCTAGTTCTCTGCTAGAATAACAAAATCTGTCCTTTGGGTTCAGTTGTCATTCAGAAAAACATGGGGGACATAAAAATGTCAAGGTCAGTGATTAATGGCAGATGCTTTTCATTTTCATTATTCATAGATTTCAGCTTGGCTTGTCCTGCTTTCTCTAGCCAATGTAGTTTGATTCAGGATTATAGAGTTAAGATCGAATTGTAGCAATGAACTACAAATTATCAAAGCCATGCTTGGTGAGAAGGATTGTGCTCTCCTGTCCAAAGTTGCCAGTGTGCTCTGTTCAATGTTAAGATTTAATACTCTCTTCCTCCTTGAATTGTAAATCGTGCAGGGGTGCTTTTGTGTATATTTGTCTGAGCATTCATTTGAGCTGTGTTTATCTGTATGTATTGGAGTTTTCTTTTATGATTTTTTTTCATCTGATTTTGGATTCTTGGACTTCATTATGGTAATATTTTAATAGATTTATAACTGTACTGTTTTTACAATGATGTATACCACCTTGAGCTTTTTGGAAGGGTGGCATCAAAATGCAATAATAAATAAATAAATACATAGATAATCTGAATGCAACGTTTTGATAACTGGAGCTGACATTCTGACTGAAAATCTGAAGCACATATCGAGAGAGTGATAGTATAATTTTTGGAATTGCTATGAATGAACAGAATGTTTTAGGATAACATTCATTGATGGAACAGTGGATACACTTATTCCCATTTTATAGATGAGAGAACTGAGGAGTCAAAATGGTGGCTTTCAATAAGCAGGGATCTGAACACAGATTTCTCAGATCCAAATCCTACATGCCATTGACTGGACCAACATTTCTTTTACTGCATTATTTTACTTGCAAAATGTCCGTTCTACTCAAGAATTCTACCTTGAGAAACATGCTTTCTCAACCAGGGTTTCATGAAACCCTAGGATTTCTTGACAGGCCTGGAAGTTTTCCCAAATGGGTGGCAATTAATTAATTTTTAATTTTTTTTTAAAGTAAAACATTCAGCAAGGTGATATGGACGTATATGGTCATGTTGACCCCCCAAATGGCTAATGATGCGCCTGAAGGGGGTAGTAAGGGGAGGGGCCCCAGATGGGTTTGCACACAGCTCTGTTTCCCAGCCATATTCTGCACAACCGTGCCAATTCTGGGGTTTCTCAAAGCCTGAAGAACGTTTCAAGGGATTCTCAACAGTAAAAAAAAAAAGTTGAGAAAGGCTGTTCTAAAACAACTGAAATGTCAATCAAAACTGAAAACAATTCAGAGAATCCATATCTTTGCAGTGTGGTGTAGCGGCTAGGGTGTTTGAGTAGGATCTGGGTTACCCAGGCTTATACTACGGGAGCTCATTGGGTTCCCTTGGGCTACTCACTCTCTCTCAGCCTCACCTGCCCCACAAGATTGTTATGAGGCTAAAAGGGCAGAGAGGAGACAGATGTGCAGGACCCAATCAGAATCCCTTCGGGCCCCCATTTGGGAGAAAAGTGGAAAACAAACAAGTCCGCAGGTAAGTGACAAGACATTTGCCAAATTTCAGACTGATGCAAACAGCTTGTTTCAGCTTTTTGTTCCTTGTGCAAACACAAGGAGGAGCCTTAGTCATTGCCTTGCATCGCCAACAAATATTTTGAGTAAAAACACTGAACGTCTGCCAACCATCTCAATGTATCCTAAAGATTTACTGCCTATTTGGTGTTCCTTTGTAATATTGCCATTTGAAAGGGAGCAAGGTTAGTACTGTGGCAGGGAGCAGGTCGGCTGATCTGGGTTCAAGTCCCATCACCAACGTGGCCTCATTTGGTGCAGGGGAAGATTTTAACCCCAAAGCAACCACGTCAGCAGTTCTGGGCCCCATCCTGGGGGACATCTGCACAGGAGATCTCCTGAATGCTCAGGTGCCAGCACACTCAACCTCTATGTCTTCTCTAAAATGGTGGTGTATGGCCAGCGCCATTAGCTAAAGCAAACTGCGGTTCTCCACATGGCCATGGACTACACAAGATGGCAGGGACTTATGGAAATTGTAGTCCATGGATATCTGAAGAGCCAAAGTTTGGCCACCCCTGAACTACAGCATAGTGGGAGACTCTCCTCTACTTGTCTTATAGGTGAGTGCTACCTGATACCTGGTGATCAGGGGTGGACTGGGAGGCAAAGAAAAATGCCCTTGGAAAGGCCTCCTCAATGTAGGGGGAAGGAGAAAGAGCAGGTATCCATAGGGCTATCATCACCCTGCTCCTTGCCTCCCACACACTCGTGATGATGGCTGCCTGATTATGGTGATGACCACCCTGTTCAGTACTTGGACAGCTGGTCTACAGTGGTGACACCTCAAGGGGGACAAGGGCTGGTAGCTGCAAGGAGAAGTACAAGCAGAGTAGACCTCCATTCTTGTATTTTCTAAGGGCCCATTTGTGTTTGTTAGCAATGTCCATGAATCTGCGGACAGGGATGCTAGCGTACACCATGCTGGGGCATTTTGTCCCTTCCCCATGAATTCACAATCCTACACTTCCTGGGGGCTGAGGCAAGTCAGTGTTATCTCACAACCCATGATGTCCGTACATGTACTCCCCATGTCGAAGCAATAGTTAAGGCCCAAATGTAGCTCTGCTGTGAAACACTGTATGTTGAGGCTGATGGCCTGGATCAGGGGTAGTCAAACTGCAGCCCTCCAGATGTCCATGGACTACAATTCCCAGAAGCATTCACTGGCAGGGGCTTCTGGGAATTGTAGTCCATGGACATCTGGAAGGCCGCAGTTTGACTACCCCTGGCCTAGAGGGTCCATCAGACGCATGGGAGACAGCCCCCAAACACTTCTTTCAATTGTGAAAGCGGGTGGGGAGTCTACTGACCTGAACAGCAATGGTGAGAGAAGTTCCTCCAAAGTGTTGCTCTACGACGTTTCCAACCCGCTGTGTCATGCAGAATAAATCAGCCACTTCTTCAGGGTGCAGCTCACGGAAACGTTCCACGGGACGGAGTGGGCAAATGAGAACATCTGATTGGTGTTGAGTTAAGGCACAACTGTGCAATTTTGATAAGTTATTACGAGGGGCTGGATACTACTAGCTTTTCTGCCCATCCAAAGGCCACCCACAAGACCACACTGGGCATCATGGGACTTGAGTGGATAACATCCTAGGATAGAAACCATAATACGAGGGGTAAGATTGAGTGAAATTGCTAGTAGGATTCAACCAAAACTCTTTATACACCGTTCCATCAACATACACAAAACACAGCTGTAGCTCCAGTAAACATTGAGAAGTGCCGTTACCCCTCCCTTCCCCCCAAAAAAAAGAAAATGAGAAAAAAACAAACATGATAAACTGTGATCATAATCAACAGATATTTCTCTGCTGATTTAACTCAGGAGCTACCATTTCTTAAGGAGACTACCCTATTGCAAATCTCAAAAACTTTTGATTTCTTTGGAAATTCTGCTCTCTATAGTGAATGATGGTAGTTCTTCATCTGTACAGGAGCAAATGGTATAAATCGTATGCCCAGTTCCAATACTTAAAAATACTAATGATATTGGACTTTCAGTACCTAACTGAAGGTGGATTTTAGTTGTCTAAAGGCATCCTAAGAAAATTTGCCTGGGAGTAGGCCCCACTGAATAGACTTGAGTAGGATTCTGAGTAAACTTGCTGAGGACTGCTCTCTAAATGCTTGGGAGGCAGTGTACTCTGTAGCTGCAGTCCCTGAAGCTATTGTGCTTTCACATCGTTATCATGTGGTAGTTCAAGAACAAGCGTCAACAAGCCAAGCCCAGCAGAGCAAAGAGATGCTGAAGACTCCTCTGAGAAAGAGGCAGCCAGAGGACCTGACCCCCAACTCACAGCCAGTGGCAGAGGTGCTGCAGGAGGAAGCAGTCTCTGAGGGGCCAGACATAGATCTGTAGCCAATAACCAGCACACTGGCCCCTCCAACCCTGAAATGGCAACACAGAGTCAGCTGCTGGTCCCCAATCACCAGGGCCTTGGGAACACTGTTGTATGCCAGCACTCAGTACAACCAGCCTTCCTCTTTTTCACAAAGCTCTTGTTTGTCATCACATAGACCGTTTACGCACTGGAGGTTTCATGCCAGGCTGCAGGCTGGAGTTTTATTCATGGCAGGTTGCCCTACCTCTTACTGCACCCACATGGGGGAGCATTTGGCCTGTTGAGCCTCATCTGCCCCCGATTTTTGCTCCTGCATGGGAGCTGGGGCAGTGGAGTTCCCAGTGTGTAAACGGTCATAGAGTTGCCATCATCCATATGCTGTGAGGAGGACCAGACATAGAATCATAGAGTTGGCAAGGACCTCCAGGGTCATCTAGTCCAACCCCTCCTCACAATCTGCTTAAGTTTATAAAATCAGCATTTCAGTCAGATGACTATCTAGCCTCTGCCTAAAAATGTCCAAAGATGTTCTTACCACTTCCCAAGGAAGTGTCTTTCACTGAGGAACAGCTCTAACTGTCAGGGAATTATTCCAGATGTTTAGCCAAAAATTCATTTAAATTAATCTCATCTCACTGGTTCTGGCCTGACCCTCTAGGGCAGGGGTAGTCAAACTGCGGCCCTCCAGATGTCCATGGACTACAATTCCCAGGAGCCCCCTGCCAGCATTCACTGGCAGGGGGCTCCTGGGAATTGTAGTCCATGGACATCTGGAGGGCCGCAGTTTGACTACCCCTGCTCTAGGGCAACAGAAAACAACTCTGCTCCATCTTCTATATGACAGCATAGGTGACAGCCCGGCATAGCCATTGCTGTACAGAATTGCCCCTTGAGACTCAAACCTATATTTTTTTATATTTATAATGCTCTGCATTCTTGCATTGGTTTTGTCCCATAATGAGTTCACTGAGTTCAACATAATTTGGGTTGCATTAAATCAGCACTGTATGTTATATGCATCCATGTATGTATGTATATGCATATGCGTATGTTATAGTTTTTCTAAGGGTTGATGATGAGCCAGCTTGGTTTGGTGTTTAAGAGTGGTAGCTTCTCATACATTGGTTTCTCTTCAAATCGCATAAATCTTTCACCTTTTACTAAAGAGCAGCAGCCTCTAATCTGGAGAACCGGGTTTGATTCCCCACTCCTCCACATGCGGCCAGCTGGGTGACCTTGGACCAGACACAGTTCTCTAAGAGCTTCTTCTCACAGAACAGTTCTCTCAGAGCCCTCTCTATCCCAGCTACCTTACCGGAAGTCTGTTGTGGGGAGAAGAAGGGAAAGGTGCTTGTTGTCCACTTCACGACCCCTAAAAGTAGAGAAAGGGGAGTGTGTAAGAGCCAACTCTTCCTCTTCTTCTTTGTCTGAACAATGCACCTTATGGAATCTACGTGTCATATATGTTCATGTAAACGCCGTCATCGTTGCCTATAAGAGCACTAACTGCAGAAGCAAAAATCCAATGGACTGAAGCCGTAGTCAAAAAACAGAAATAAGCAGAAGATGTGAAGTAAGAAAGTTTGCTTCACCCTGACTACCACTTCAACCATCGGAACAGGGAGTTCTGGGCGTTGACACGTTTGCTTCTGCACTGGATCGTGGCCAAGACATCAAGTGCCATAATGAGTTTAATTCAGAAATGATAATGTGCTTTGATTCAAGCTCATTGTGGGGCCTAAATTCGAGCCCCCCCAGTTGCATAATTAGGCCTTTTTGCTGCAGCGCTTTAGGTACCCTGATTAGGGAAATTAGAACTCTCAAGAATGTGTTCCTCAGCCGGTTAAAACTCCACCCAATGCATCTGGGGCATACCGAGGCACATTTATTTAGCCTAAGAGGTATTAGAAAACAATGCGGTTATTTTCTACAGGGACGTCTTCTCTTCGTTCGGTTCAGAGAGGCTGCTCTTCTGCCCGGAGCGTCAGGAGCTGCAGGGCTTAATAACGCTCTAATAATTTATTTGCTAGTCTTTCCTGAGTACCATAGAAAGTAGAAAGGGATGCGATTGGTTGAACTGAGGGCCCAGGGGGGAAACAGGGAAGTTGTTATGCAGTCTTGATTTCCATACCAAGAAGAAAAGCACAGGGAAAAAAAAACTAATTAATTTTGTTCATAAAAAGGAGGGGAACTTCATGTCAATACTAAAAAAAAACTGGGAAAGGGACGTTTGTTTAATCCAAGTTCATTTTTCAAGAAGAACGAAGGGAAGCTTTTACCTCCGGGTATCTGACACTTAAGCAGATAATTACCCTCCTTCTGCAGGACTGCTTTATTATTATGGGTCAGTGAACCATTTATAAATGAAGAATATCTTTTCGGTTACCTCTAGCAAAATTGCGCCTCCCATTCACTTTTCTTTTTCTTTCTTTCTTATTTTTTTTCCAAGCGTTACAGACTTCTTGGCTCCCTCTGAGTTTTTATACACTCCATAGCATTAAAACCTCAGCCTGGGATCTGATGGCTTTTCCCACTCATTCCGTACTTCAGAGGAAAAGAAGATGTTGATGGAAGGCTCACCTGTTTCCCCGGATTAGCAGACAGGCAGGTTATCTCCACCCCTTTGGCTTTGTTTGTAGCACTTGCTGCAAACCAGACCTCCCACTGTAGGCTCAAAGTCAAAAGCAGTGAGAAAAGCATGAAAGAGCTCAACATTGTAGTTTGCAAGGCCTGTTCCCCATTTTAAGGAACTCTGGGAAAGATGCCTGCTTTGGTTCGTTGTTTATTTAATGCAGTCTCTGCTTTCGACTGGCCTCTTTTTAATCATCATCATTGCTAATACTTTTAGGCTTTTCTGCATTCTCATTTTCCTCAGTTGTGTGTTCCTGTTGCTTGGGGGGGGGGGGGAGAGGGTTCTGTTCCATATGTGTTTTGCTCCCTCTACTGGTTGATTTGATATTACATTGTTTGATATCCGGCATAAAACCTGCTGTTTAATATGTAATACCAAATCAACCACTAGCAGGAGGAAAATATGGGTAAAATGGGGAGGTAGGAACTCGTGAAGCAATAGGCACACAGAGACAAGGAAAATGAGACTGACAACACAACTACAGCCAAGGTGAGTCGTGGAACCATGTTCACAAGCCGTGCTGACACCCATCCAGGGTCCCTGTGTCAAATGGGGAGTCAAGGGTACAGGAACCACAGAGGTGTGCTTGGCCTCAACCAGAGCCAGGGCCTTTTGGTGGAATGAACTGCTAGCAGAGACAAAGGCCCTTATGGAACTTCCAAAATTCTGAAAGGGATCCAAAATGGTGCTCTTTTACCAGGCATTTGGTTGAGGCCAAGGACCACCCTTACTTGTCTGAATGGGCCCTCCACCTGATCCCTAATTCTGCCATCTTTCTTGCCAGGTTAATACTGGTATGCCATCTATTTCGTTCCCGGGCGAGATGGGCAAAGCGAGCTTTGATTTGTTTAATTTTATTTTTTTTAGACTGATGATTTTAAAATAATTACTAAACTATTATTGTACGGGTTTTTCTAAGCTGTTCTAAGCTGCCTCGAGACTGCTTGGAGAGGGGTGGCCTATAAGTTTAAAACTAAATAAATAAAATAAATAAAATTATCCAGAAGCAACAGGGGAATAACTTAACAGTCTGGCACCTCTCCTGGTGTGAGAATCCAAAAGTATCAATCTTTATTTACGGTCATTTAGACCAAAATTTGAGATGCACTGCTATACAATAGCAGTTTATTAAAAGGGAACGCAATACATTGTTGTTGTTAGGTGCGAAGTCGTGTCCGACCCATCACGACCCCATGGACAATGATCCTCCAGGCAATACATTAAAAAGGTTAAAAATGCATCAACAATAACACTTAAACACTTCTCCACCATAAAAGTCAACATTTAAAATCATTAAATGCTGTTGACTATTTTACAAAGGCAAAATGAGCCATGAAAGCAGTAAAACTATTAAAACTGTTAAAATATAAAACAAAAAACAAGATGAAGAGACGTACCATAAAAGCTACTAACCAAAAAACATAAGAAGTTCCGTGGACGTATTGGCAAGGTTATTAAAAGTATCAAAAAGCGAACAGCCTAAATGGAGGAAGATGATACAGGTGATATAGGCTTCTTTATCTACTTGAGACCTCTTGGGGAAAACTGGAGGGTTCATCAAGGAGCTGAGAGCATTCTTTGAACCAAGCTCCACCCTCCTGAACCTCAGGGATTTTTGAATCAGACCACACAGCTTTCAAAACATAGTACCCACTACCATATAGTGAATACTTTGTTTCAGTGCACCCTTTGGTGATGACACGGCATGCATAGGGAAGAACATTAAATCCAACAACAGCAATGCATAGGGAAGAACATGAAATTCAACACAACGTTAATTGTAGCGTACCTTTTCCATGAGCCTCTTGTGGCGCAGAGTGGTAAGGCAGCAGACATGCAGTCTGAAAGCTCTGCCCATGAGGCTGGGAGTTCGATCCCAGCTGCCGGCTCAAGGTTGACTCAGCCTTCCATCCTTCAGAGGTCGGTGAAATGAGTACCCAGCTTGCTGAGGGGTAAACTGTAATGACTGGGGAAGGGAATGGCAAACCACCCTATATTGAGTCTGCCAAGAAAACGCTGGAGGGCGTCACCCCAAGGGTCAGACATGACTCGGTGCTTACACAGGGGATACCTTTACCTTTACCTTTACCTTTTCCAGTTTGCCCCTTTAACAACCCTAATTGAGAATTCACCCAGGTTCTCAGCTAAGTAGCATGGCTCCAGAATGCTGAGCTTTGCACTTGCAAGCTTTGGCAACCAGTTTATTAGGTCTCCTTTGTCTGCTTTAGGATGATACAAACCTTTCATGGGGGATACAAAGCCATATTTACTCGTATATTCCAAGTTAAGGTTGCAGGTAAAAATAATGCCTTCTTGCTCTACATTAATCCATAAATCAGCCAATGACCTACTCTACTGTCAACAAGGAGTTAACAAGGTAATGGTTGTTTGATTTATCTCAGTGGAGTTATATCCACCTATGGCAGCACTGAATGCAACTCAGCACTTCCAATTCACTGGAGAGTGTACTAAACCATTTCCATGATTCAGCACCTACCCCGGCTCCATGACAGCAGGTCAGGACAACAGCGGTTGAAAAATACTAGCACACAAGGTCTCAAGAGAACCGTAACAAGGTTCTTTACCCCATCCAGCCCTTCTTTCAGATAATTATATATTATTAATTTAATATATTTTTACCCTGTGCCCTTCATTCACGGAGCCCAGAGAGTCATGGGTGGTTCTTTCCTCTTCTCCTTTTTCACAACAACCCTGTAAAGTAGGCAAGGCAGAGAGTGAAGGACTGGTACAGGGAGTGGTCACCTACAGAATGTCATGGTTTGAAACCCAGGCCTGGTCCAAAATTCAGATCGCTATGCCACGCTGACTCATATGCCCTATGAAGATAGGTTGAGGGACTTGGGAATGTTCAGCCTGGAGAAAAGGCGGTTGAGAGGGGACATGATAGCCCTCTTTAAGTATTTGAAAGGTTGTCACTTGGAGGAGGGCAGGATGCTGTTTCCGTTGGCTGCAGAGGAGAGGACACACAGTAATGGGTTTAAACTTCAAGTACAATGATATAGGCTAGATATCAGGAAAAAAAATTTCACAGTCAGAGTAGTTCAGCAGTGGAATAGGCTGCCTAAGGAGGTGGTGAGCTCTTCCTCACTGGCAGTCTTCAAGCAAAGGTTGGATACACACTTTTCTTGGATGCTTTAGGATGCTTTGGGCTGATCCTGCGTTGAGCAGGGGATTGGACTAGATGGCCTGTATGGCCCCTTCCAACTCTATGGTTCTATGATTCTATGATTCTATGATTCTATATAATATATGCAGGCTGGATAAGGAATATTAAATGGTCACATTAAAAAAAGATGAAATGGATCAGCTGTCACAATAAAGGCTTAGGCTCTTTAATCTTCATTTGGAAAAGAATGACTGAAGTGGTGTAAGGAGAAATTGCATCTTGGCTCAAGCACAGAGTACACCAATGAAGTCCAGATTCTCTTAGCACACAGACTGATTGGACCCAAAAGCAAAGAGTCTTTCACTGAAGGGCTTTTGATTTGTTTTTTTTTTAATTTAGCTGCTGAAAAAGGCTCTTTTTTCTTGACTGGTTCCCCATTCCCCCCCTTTTTAGACCAATTAGGATTTAAAAAATGGGAAATAACTAAAATATCTGCGTGGAAAATATTCACAGGGGTGCCACTGGTCTTTTGTTGAAATAAGCACTGACTCTTTGCATTTGAACCAGATTCGCCAAAATAGCACATGACATCATCCTGTATTTCTACCAGCACGGCAATGTTAACGTGTTCAACTGAAGAGGATTCTCAGAGAAAAGAGCAACACCAGCAATTTTCCTGTGTGACCATTGTGTTTAAGGAGGGCAAAGACCCTATTGATGTACGAAGGCAGCTTGGTTTTGCACAATGTATTTCCGATATGCTTTTTTTCCCCACATGCAAAGCGACATCCTGCAACCCTGTATTTGCTTCCAATTTGTCACATAATGCACACTAATTAGGGTACAACCTTTCCCCTCATCGTTCTAAAGGCAATGAGATGATACTACCCCATGAACACACACCCAGGGCTATTCTTTCTACTCCTGTCCTCCCCATGTTCGCAGAAACTAATTTTTCCTTACATGCACAACATTGGGGGCTGTGGGAGCTTCCATCTTTCCATGACTGTAAAACGGAGCTCTTTCTCCAGGTTGTTGGTTGAGGCTGGACAGCAAGAGAAATCAGGGCCCCCTAAAGGATTGGAGTAGCAATAGCGAATGCCAACAGCGCCCTCTTCCCCCCCCTCCCCAGTACGGTTTCTTCGTAGTGGGTTGTACTTAGTTCTTGTTTTTACCGCCACATCTTGGTATTGTGTTTTATTTTGGTTTTTTAAATTGGTTTTTCTTTAACATTGTAACTCGCCTTGAGCCTTCAGAGAGAGGTGAGTAATAAATAAAAATAAAAATAAAAATAAAAATAAAAATAAAAATAAAAATAAAAATAAAAATAAAAATAAAAATAAAAATAAAAATAAAAATAAAAATAAAAATAAAAATAAAAATAAAAATAAAAATAAAAATAAAAATAAAAATAAAAATAAAAATAAAAATAAAAATAAAAATAAAAATAAAAATAAAAATAAAAATAAAAATAAAAATAAAAATAAAAATAAAAATAATAAAAAAAAATAAAAAATAATAATCTTGTTGGTTTGTATTCTATTCCTGGGGCTGCATTTTGATTTTGAGTTCCGAGTCTAAAATCCTGTTTCTCAACTCCCTCTCCTGATGGGCCTATTGATGTTATTGTTTCTTCTGAATCTACACTGAATTGTATGGTACGAATGAAGTAGGGTACTTTGATAACTCCAGTAAAAAAGCAGGGTGGGAGTATAATGAAGACGTAATTATTTCTGTATTATGCTTTGGGGATGGGGTTCATGGGAAAGCATCCCTCGGCCATGTACGAGCCATGGACTGAATTCCCTTGCATTTCTTTAACGGGGAGGGACTCGGATTCTCGTCGTTATAAGTATCAACTTCAAACAAAGCAACAGAAGAGCTTTGGGAAGGTAAAGCTGAAATGATTTATAGCTACTGACATCCTAACAGTTCCCAACAGCTTTTTTTTCCTTAGTGAAATAACTGTTCCTGAGCATGGCAAATCAGTTGATGTGTTGAAAACAGCCCCTTAAAGACTAACAAAATCTTGTGGCAGGGTATGAGCTTTCGTAAGTCGTTGCTCACTTCTCCAGTTCATGTGTATAAAGCATTAGAAATGGCAGGGTAAGACAAGAGAGGTGCTCTTTTGCGAGGGAAATCAAGGAAGTAACTGCCTCTCATCACTGGAATAGTTTCTTATCAGCAGTGCTAGCCTCTTGAATCCACCCTGTACTTGCCCTTAGTACAATTCAAGCAATGCAGTATCATACTCAGAGTGGGGTTATGGTTTAATGGTATAAGAGCTGCTTTGAATGCAGAAGGTCCCGGGTTCAGTCCATCATCTTCAGTTAAAAGCATCAGGGTGCAGGTGTGAAAGACCCTGAAATCCTGCACAGCCACTACCAATCAGAGTAGAAACATTGACTTGACAGATGAGTAGTCTGACTTGGTATAAGGTAGCTTAATGTGCTCATGAACCACTAAGGGGCACACAAAGTCTATTTAGAAAAGTGACTAAGAGCTCTATAGAATTTCAGGTATTTTTGCCCTGGACCTGTTTGATTAGTAGGGGAAGAAGAAGACTTTACCTGGAAGACTTGACATTTTGGAGGTCATTAATTCATAGGCTCACCATGAATCAGAAATGACTTGATGACATATAACCTATACACACCTGTGTGATGACACATAACCTATACACACCTTGCTCAGTTCAGAAAGACAACTCAGCCAGTTGACTTTCTGCCATGCACAAACACAATCACCCAATAGAACCTCTACTAAGCATATATCTTTAGCCTATACCACAATCACATTGTATACATGCACCAGTCCCCATGCCTTCACCTGGATAGCCTAGGCAAACTGTATTTCATCAGATCTCAGAAAGTAAGAAGGGTTCACTCTGGCTAGTACTTGAATGAGAGACCACCAAGAAAGTCCAGAGTCGCCTCCAAACTAGATTTCTGTAACTCACTCTGCACAGGGCTGCCCTTGGCCTTGATCTGGAGATTACAGCTGGTACCAAATGCTGCAGCACAGGTTCTCATGGGGACACCATGGAGGGCTCATCTTTGAAAGCTGCACTGGTTGCTGGTGGAGTACCGGATCAAATTTAAGGCTCTGATATTGACCTTTAAGGACATATGCAGTCTGGGTCACATGTGTCTGAAAGACTGCCTCTCCCAATATGTCCTCCAGGTGGCACTACGTTCTGAAAACACCAATTTGCTGGTGACCTCTAGCCCCAAGGACATGTGCCTTTTTGGGTCTGGCTCCAACCTGGTAGAACGAGTTGCCTGTTGTGATCCTGACCCAGCTGTCAAAGTATAGCAGAGCTTGTAAAACGGCATTCTTCCACGAGGCCTATGGTTGAGGCCAGGATCTCCTTCCATCTCCTCCCTCTTGGAGGAGATTCCCAGTCTGGAGGGCATGAAGGGTTGGGGGTGGGATTTTTAATTGAATATATTTTTGCATTTCTATTATTGTAATTGATTTTATTGAATGTGTCATATCATTCTAAACCATCCTGAGTTCATGTAATAAAAATAAATATTATTATTGTTGTTGTTGTTGTTGTTGTCATTATTATAGAGCAGCAGGCGATGGAAAACCCCCTCTAAATGCCTCTTGCCTGGAAAATCCTACAGGTCCAGGATGTCTGGTCAGCACCTCCAACCAGCAGTCCTCATCACTTATCTTCAAATAAGGATGCTTTTTTTTTGGGGGGGGGGGGTTGACAAAAAGTTACACATACAGTATGATCTAATGATTCACATCATCACTAGGAAACGTCATCTCCTACAAACAAAGCTCCAGCTTGTGGGAATGGGACAATAAGCACACTTAAAGCTAGAGACCTCACCTATCTCTGACTCCTTTGTCGCTGGTGGCATTCTTCCTCACCTTGGGCTGGGCAAGGCACAAGGGGACTTGTACTGTCATTGCTTGACGAGGATGATCTGGGGCCAAGGGACCAAGCCCTATGAAGATAGGTTGAGAGATTTGGGAATGTTCAGCCTGGAGAAAAGGAGGTTGAGAGGGGACATGACAGCCCTCTTTAAGTATTTGAAAGGTTGGCATTTGGAGGAGGGCAGGATGCTGTTTCTGTTGGCTGCAGAGGAAAGGACACGCAGTAATGGGTTTAAACTACAAGTACAACGATATAGGCTAGATATCAGGAAAAAAATTTTCACAGTCAGAGTAGTTCAGCAGTGGAATAGGCTGCCTAAGGAGGTGGTGAGCTCCCCCTCACTGGCAGTCTTCAAGCAAAGGTTGGATACACACTTTTCTTGGATGCTTTAGGATGCTTTGGGCTGATCCTGCATTGAGCACGGGGTTGGACTAGATGGCCTGTATAGCCCCTTCCAACTCTATGATTCTATGATTCTATGATTCTATCCTCCTGCAAGTTCCCCTCCCTGCTTTTCCTGTGGCACTTCTTGGAATTCATTTTGAGAAGCTGAGAGGTACTTGGACCGATCACTCACATCCTTTGACGCATCTTGTGCATTCTTGTTATTATCTTAAAGAGAACATTGGCTCATTTGCATTTCAGTCAGCGATAACCTCTTCTTGTCTGCGTGTATGCCACCATGGCAGAATGGCTCTCAGCAAGAGACCTGTTGTGTTGGAGATTAAGGTGGGCTCATCCGTTAAGGCCTCGTAATTCTTCACTGTGTTTAAAAGGCAGGATTAATAACTAATTTCAGACATAGGAAAGGTATACAAGCTTTCAGTGCTTCCTGTGGGCTGTGCTTCCTAGCCGTTTTTCTCAGGACCGATGTGTGCCCCGGTGGGTAATTTATTTTCTGTCCAAAAGGACCAACTTTTTAATCTAAAAGGCTTTGAGGCTGAAGCATACTGGAAATCCTGATGCCCAGTCCTTAATTTGTAGGCTCTGCAATGCAAAATTAACGAATCCATTTGGTTCAGGATTTGCTCACATACTGCTGTTTTTCTATTCTTTTTTGGAGATTGCAGAGAGTTTGGGCTATTCCATTAGGCTGACCTCATTAGATCTCAAAAGCTAAGCAAGGCCAGCTCTGGTTCATACTTGGATGATCTACTACTAAGGAAGTTAAGGACTGCTATGCAGAATCAGGCAATGGCAAACTGCCTCTGTCCATCTCTTACCCTGAAAATCCCATGGGGTCATTGTAAGTTGTCTGTAACTTGATGCTTTCCACAAGAAAATCACAGTAAAGGTGACTGGTCTCAAAAGCTAAGCAAGGCCAGGTCTGGTTCATACTTGGATGATCTACTACTAAGGAAGTTAAGGACTGCTATGCAGAATCAGGCAATGGCAAACTGCCTCTGTCCATCTCTTACCCTGAAAACCCTATGGGGTCATTGTAAGTTTTCTGTAACTTGAGGATGCTTTCCACAAGAAAATCACAGTAAAGGTGACTGGTTTGTAATGAAGTCCCTTTTACATAGCCCAGTTTCATTTCAATTGTCTTGGCTGGGATTTAGAAACCTTCTGAAAGCTTGTGAAAACTTTGAAGTCCAAGCTAGCTTTCCTGCACAGCAGGGCTTCTTTACTTCTAATTGCATATTAAATACTCAAAAGAAAGGATAACATTCCTGCCATTTGATGATTTTCCATATGCTGATCTCGTCTATTAAGTCTGTCCTGTGATCGGGTCGGCCAATAAAAACTAATACAGTTCTGCAGATCTGGAGCAGGGCTGAAGATAACCCGCTCTTGGGGTTCATGGACAAGTATACTAATTTTTGAGTTTTATAGTAATTTCCTTAACTGTGCAGAGAGAACTCCTGGGCTGAGATTCAAGTGGGTAGCTGTGTCAGTCAGGTGTAGCGGTGAGAAAGTCTGAGTCCAGTGGCACCTGAACCTTTAAGACAAATGAAATTTTAATCAAGGTGTTACCTTTAAGACCTTTTAAGATGCCACGGTACTCAGACATTTAGCCTGGACACCATATTCCTATTGGGGAAGTTTCAACGTATATTTAAATGTGCAATATTTTGGAAGTTATTCTTATTAACAGAGATATCATTTCCTTCTGCCTACATTTAGATTAGACTTTAAGGCTGACTTCCTACTATGGGACAGGAAGCACCTCCCCACCAAGCAGCTGTTTTCATGCTGGCTTGCAGTCCCATTGAATTTAAAGAGACCACAGGAGTCAGACCAAAACAGCTGCATGGTAGAGAACATGTCCCCACTATGCAGCTATTTTCCCTCACTGTTTTGCACCATCTTTAAACTCTAGGGGAACTACACAAGACAGCCCCAAACATATGAGCAGTGGGGAGCACCAGCTGCCTTCCACTCAGTTGTGAGGTGGGTTTTGTTTGTTTGTTTGTTTTGGCTTTCTGCAAACCTTGTTCAAAGGGACCATGGCACATATTTCCCCCTTTCTCTGTATTCCATGTCCTGGGAGGTGGGGGTATGAGGAAGAGGCACCAAATTGGTGGCATGGCTGCAGAAGCTTCTCCTCAAAAGAACCCTGGCGTTTCAATAAGATTGGACGCATGGGTCCAACTCTATGGGCTCCCAAAGAGGGTGTTCCCATGCAACTCCATTGTTTACAATAGTGAAGGAAGAACGATTCTCTGTTCTTGTCTTTCCTGCCCTTCGCCATTGGAAATGAGAGAGGTTAAATGAGAGCACCCTCTTTGGACGCCTGTAGAATTCGAGAGAGAAGCAAGGTAACTTTCAGAATTGGCTTGGGCAGTGATTAAACACTCCCACATTAAACCATTGCCTCTCCCACGCAAATAATGAAAATGACTAATGGCCATTAAGTCACAACCAACTTATAAGGCCCCGAGAAATGACGTCAAGGCAAGAGATGCTTAGGCATGGCAACCTTTCTGGTGGCCTTCCATCCACGTACTAATCATAGTTGATCAGCTTCCAAGCTGTGATCAGCTTGGGCTATTCTGGGATATTCCAGCTAATGCCCAAAAGAAGTGGCAGGAGGATAAGATCTACCTGCTTCTGGAAGTCACTGGAAAGCGTCGTTTTCTTCTTTGAAAACACTCCAGAACTTCAAAAAGTTCCTTCCTCACCCAAGAAATAACCAAGGGTTGAAAGAATGATCTCATCATGGGCCTATGGAAATGATTTTTTCATTTCTTAGAAACAATCTTCCATTGTAGATTATTCAGCCACACGCAAGCGACTCTCTTTTATTTGTTTTTGACTCCTAATCTCCTCTCCCCCATCCTTGGTATTCATAAGAAAAATCATTAAGATTAATCAAATTATCTTCCCATCAGCAATCTTGATAGAGCAGCTCGGCACATGTTTACATGAATACGAAAAGCAGGATTTAAGCAGCGCGATTGAGAATGACCCGGTCCGGCGGAACAAAAGGAAATCAATACAAATCCCTGGCAGAGATCTGGGTGTGCTGTGCAGATAAAGTTGATGCTTTAAAACCTACAGCAGGCAGAGTTTATTTTACAGCCTTTGCACCGCCTATTATTTAATGCAACCAGCCTCATAACCCTGCACAAGCCACCCAGAAATCAATTAGACAGCCTACCTCTCCCACGCCTGCTGGTTCAAGGTGCCGGGATCTATCAGAACAGACAGACATCCCCGTGAAGGCAATACAGGCACCGAGAGGCAATGCTAGAGTCATAGTAACCGCTCAACATGGAAGCGTGAGTTAGGGCAGGGGTAGTCAACCTGTGGTCCTCCAGATGTCCATGGACTACAATTCCCAGGAGCAAAGCTGGCAGGGGCTACTGGGAATTGTAGTCCATGGACATCTGGAGGACCACAGGTTGACTACCCCTGAGTTAGGGAATGAATGGGTCAGGTAAGGAGATGCTGAGTGCAGATTTCATTAGGGGGACATATTTTATGCAAGAGGTGGGTAGCTCCCAAAAGATCCAAATGTTCTCCAAAAAGACCCCCTTCCACCCCCCAAAAAATGCCCTCTTAGCTTTTCACATGGTTTTACTCAGCTATGCTGCTTCCTGTCACCCCGCTTTGGTCTCACAGAAGCTTAGCAAGTCTACACTTGGACAGGGCTGAAAGCCATAAGAAGAGCCCTGCTGGATCCAACCCATGTTCCATCTAGTCCAGCAATTTTATCTCACAGACTGGACAGCCAATTCCTCTGGAGGTCCAACAGCAGCACATAACAGGCTGAGGCCTTCCCTTGCTGTTGCCTTCTGGCACTGGGATATGGAGGTTGACTGCCTCTGAATGTGGAGGTTCCCTTTAGCCCTTGATAATTCTGTCAAATCCTCTTTTAAAGCCATCTATGCCTGCGGCGATCACTACAACATCCAGCAGCGAGTTCCACATTTTAATCTCTCTCTGTGTAAAGACGTATTTCATTTTGTCCAACCTGAATCAATGGGCAGGCTTCCCACGTGTGGTATCTTAAGCTCCATGAACACTTCCAAAACATTGTCAAGTTTCTTTTTAAGGCAGGCAGGTATATAGGCAGATAGATCAAAGAGTAAAGAGACCAAAGTAAAGAACTGAATGGAAAAGGGACAAAACTCCTATGACAAAACCATATTATCTATACTTAGGCAAACATTGCATTTCCATGACAGTAAGCTCCATGCATATATGTCTCAGTGTGTCCACACAGGCTGGCTTGGCATGTTTCCTCATCTGCCAGGCGGATCCCTGGAGGAAACAAAGGATTGTGTTCTCTGCTACTATAATTCAGTTGACTCAGATGGAAGGCTAGAACTGAGCAAGCCAGTGTTTTGGGGGGGGGGGGCAGGCATTCCTTGGGCGGGCTACAGACACTCCTCCAGAAACACAGTCCAAAAATTGGGTTGTTTAACTGAAAAATCTTGCTTGCCAGAGAGCAGGGAAAAGTCTAATGGACACTTACAGTTTCGGCGATGCAGCGCTTTTGGAAACATGGATCCTTGTTGCTATTTGTTTGCTTCCACATCTGTTCCACGTAATATATTTCTGGTAAGGCCTTGGAGGAGGAGCATGTCTCATAGCTTAAGTGCCATGCAGTGCTGTCCTGCCCCTGAGGCCCTCTTCCTCCAACCGGCTTGCTTGTCTGTCCAGTGGCCAGCCAATCACCTTCTGTCCCCCACCCCTGACCACCCCCTCCTCCTTCCACTTCCCTCTGAGGCTTGGAGGCTGCAGATTCCTGCTGTGTGACAGCTGTTCCTGCCAGTGAGTTCACTAATGGCTGCCTGTAGCCTTTCCAGTTTATGGAGGGAGGGAGAGGCCGTCCATAGAGTTCTTCCATCCCCCCCCCCCAATCTAGTACCCATTATATTCCTGAATGCAACAGGCTTGGCCCCTAGTTTAAAAATATTTAGCAGGGTGAGGCACCCACTTGTTAAACACAGACTGATTAAACACAGTTGCATCAGGTGGATGTGATGTCTCGAGATATCTGGTGCTTTCGAGAACATGGATCAGTTGCTCTCTTCAACCTGACCAGTGCCCCTATATTTGCCTAGAGTGACTGCACAAGACCAGCTAAATGCCCCCTCCATCTGACTTTATGATGCCCAAGTCATCAAATGCATGGGGTACACTGACATTTCTCCGGCCCAGTCAAAGACTTTGAGAATTTAAACAACCCTAACATGTGTATCACGAATGACCCAAACACCTGCACTGCCTTCCACCAATGTCACACAGCCCCTCCTTCCTTTAGAAGAAGAAGAAGAGTTGGTTCTTATATGCCGCTTTTCCCTACCCGAAGGAGGCTCAAAATGGCTTACAGTCACCTTCCCATTCCTCTCCCCACAACAGACACCCTGTGGGGTGGGTGAGGCTGAGAGAGCACTGATATCACTGCCCGGTCAGAACAGTTTTATCAGTGCCATGGTGAGCCCAAGGTCACCCAGCTGGTTGCATGTGGGGGAGCGCAGAATCGAACCTGGCATGCCAGATTAGAAGTCCACACTCCTAACCACTACACCAAACTGGCTTTAGACTCAATGGGTTCGAACCTGCCAGCGTTTTCCACTCAGTCTTCACCAATGCCCCTCCATACTAGAAAATCATTCTTGGTCGATGCCGTTCTCATAGTCCCCAGCATCTCTGTTGCTGTATTAATACCAATTTTCCAATGGACCAACCAGATATACTTTTTCAGGGCTTGAATGTACAGGGTCTGCAAGACCATACCTAAAACATGGTCTGTTTACATCAGCTAGGGAGGGCTGTGGCATGCAGAAGGTCCCAGCTAAAAAGGACGAGGTGATGTGGAAACCATCTGGAGAGCCACTGCCAGTCTGAGTAAGTACTGACCTTGATGGACCAAAGTACTGATTCATTACAAGGCAGAGTCATGTTATTCAATTTCCATATTTGATAGATACATCAACAAACACGCTCATTGATGTTTGCGCCAAAACTATCTACCCTATACCATTGATCTATTTTTACGACACCTACGTTGTTAGAAACATTAATAAGATATCTAAACCAAGGAAATTGCTCAGGCTTGAGATGCTCAGGAGAAATGGGGAAGGTGCTCACAACTACTGCCACGTTTTGCAATGACATCCCATTTACACTGGCGACTTTGGAAGAGCTCTTTGAAATAATCAATCCAGGAATAATACAACATTAAGAGGGCGCTTGGGCTGGCAGAACACAGACCAATCTCATCAGATCTCAGAAGCAAGCTAGATGGGTACCTGTATGGGAGACTACCAAGGAAGGCTCGGCAGCAGAAGGCAATGGCAAACATCTTCTATGTTTTGTACTTGCGTACAAGAAGCCCTTGCGGATTAATGCATAAGTAGCCAGCGATAAACTAGTAGACACTACATAATTCATTCCAGTAGGCGATGATGCTTTAAAGCAGGGGTAGTCAACCTGTGGTCCTCCAGATGTCCATGGACTACAATTCCCATGAGCCCCTGCCAGCGTGCTGGCAGGGGCTCATGGGAATTGTAGTCCATGGACATCTGGAGGACCACAGGTTGACTACCCCTGCTTTAAAATACACTAAAACATATTCTCAACATGAAAGGCCAACATAGACCAGCAACATCTAATGGTTCCTCTTTACCTTGCACGAACCCTTCTACCCATGATAGTTCAGGTCCAGTGAGATAATTTTAAGATAACGTATTGCAACAGCCGGCTTCCTCCTCCTTCTAAACGATGTCCACACAGTTTCTCTCTGGTGACCATCAAAGGCTTCCTCCTGCGAACAGTGAATGTGCTGCTCCTCGGTGAGGTCATCGAAAGTTTGACCTCACGGCGGCTTGCCGGAGCAGCACAGTTTCTTATCCCTCCAAATGAATGCATTGCCGCTGTCATTTGTTCAGTCTCCTCTGGATTAAGCTGCTGGATTCAGGTCACCAAAGTGACCGGGCTATATGCCAATAAAGGGCTAAGCTTGTTATTATAAATCCAATCCTTTTGTAAGTGACCAGCACCTGTGCGCACCTGAAATTAAATGTTCCTTGGGCAAGCTCTCTTTGAACTCGCCGGTCTTTAAATTTCACATTGAAACTTTGAGAGTTACTGATCTTTGCCATGGGAGAGAAAGGCACTTCTTGTGATTAATAGGCTCAGCATGACTTAGGCCAGTTCAGGAAATGGAAGTATGGTTCCTTTCTTATCCCGGAGAATAGCACATAGAAAGGATCCAGCACAGAAATATTGACCAAAAAAGCCATGATATATATACATTATTTCATCCAATCTAGAATGGGGGAGAGGAAACTATATCCAGGAACATGTATCCTATTGAAACCATTGGACCTTTAAACATGTGGGATTTTTCATTAATGTAATTTTGGAGAAACTTTGTATTTATCAGTTAAAAACATAGGAACTCAAGAAGAAGAAGAAGAGTTGGTTCTTATATGCCCCTTTTCTCTACCCGAAGGAGTCACCTTCCCTTTCCTCTCCCCACAACAGACACCTGTGAGGGAGGTGAGGCTGAGAGAGCCCTGATATTACTGAAGAAGAAGAGTTGGTTCTTATATGCCGCAGTTCTCTACCCGAAGGAGTCTCAAAGTAGCTTACGATCTCCTTCCCTCTCCTCTCCCCACAACAGACACCCTTTGAGGTGGGTGAGGTTGAGAGAGCCCTGATATTACTGCTTGGTCAGAACAGCTTTATCAGTGCTGTGGCAAGCCTGAGGTCTCCCTCAGAATGGTTGGTCACCACTGACCGTAAAAGTGGAGAATAGGATTGGGTCTAGAAAATGAAAGGCTCCTGCCACCTCTCTTGGCTCTCCATAGTCCAAACCAACCAGAAATGCCTGGAACATAAAAGGCTACCTCCAGCACAGTGGGCCTTCAAGAGTTCTTTCATGCCTTCCATCTATGTTTAGTAGGTAAAGGATGACTGATTGATTGATTGTATGGCACATGATCCTAACCCAGGAGATCCTAAGATGATCTGACTGCCAGGTAAGAGATATTTGAAGGTGGTTTCCATTGGCTGCCCCCATGTCATGACTCTGATCCTTCTTGGAGGTCACCCTTCCAAGTGCTAGGCTTTCGAGATCTGATGGGATCAGGCTTGCCTGGGCTACCCAGGTCAGATACAAGGTAGAGGAAATCACTCACTTAAAAACAAAGAAACAAAAAACAGAAAGAAATGTTTTTCAAACAGGCAATGAAGAATTTTTAGTAGGGTTTTCCACCTGTTCCCCCAAAGCGGCAGGGGCAAAAGACAACTTAATATCTCTCCAACACCTTCTTGTAACAGAATCAGCTAATCAGGTAGGCTCTGGAAACAGAGAAGGGAGTCATAAAACTTCAGAGAGAAAATGACACTCTGAACATGTCAAAACCAGGCTTTCTCCCAAGGAAGAAGGAAAGTGATTTGTATGCAAATAAAGCCCAGTATTTGCCACCAAACAGGCCGGAGTACAGTTCTGGAAAGCATTTCAAGTTTGTCGCCGCTCTTTTAAAACGAAACGCCAGCCTTGGGTCTGTTATTGTCTCCTTTAATGGCAAAGCAAAGGAACGCAAGACAGAGCGGCAGCCTACACCCATAAACAAGACGCTGACACCCAGTAGGCGGTAAACCTTTGACACCTCATCAACTGACGAATAAGGCATCGGCTGTTCTTGGAGTCCAAAGATGATATTTCCCAGGGTGAAGACATAACTCAGATGCTCAACAAGAGAAACACGGGAGTCTGTCTGTTCAAGAGGTGCATGGAACCCACCATTTGTTGCACACATTATGAATTTGACCGTGGCATTAGCATGCTTAAGGCAGCTGATGTTAGCCAGATCTGAAATGCAGTGAAGGTAATAGTGACGTCCCCTTCAGCTTCTAGGAGGATCTGGGTCGAGACTCTGGTGGCTTGACCCTGTGCAAAGGCGACTTGATCAAAGGCAACTGGTGCTCTATTCTTAGCAATTGAAGAGATTGCCATGGGGTCCAAGGGCCTGGTGGCTTAGACCAGTCTATCTATGGATACATTTTTATCTTGTCCTTTCTCCAAGGAGTGAGGGATGCCTACCCAGTTCTCCCACATCCATGGTGTTCTCACAACACCTCTTTGAGACAGGTTAATCCATGTGCATATTCCTCTTGCTTGGGCCCCTTGAAGGTCCATGAGTTCTTAGTCTGTGGTTGGGGCCCTGATGATCCCATCCTGTCCACTCCTTCCAGTCTTAGCCAGCCTTCTCAAATATTTCTGCCCTCTAACAGCTTCCCCATGTTCCCCCTCCTTGGCACAGGTCTACGCTGTACATTTCTAGAGGCCTGCAGAATCAAGTTCCCCACATTAGTAACTTTGCTTCATTTCTGAAGCAGCTATATGGTTGCTGTCAGTATGATCCTGATCTTTTGCAGCCAACCTAGAAGAAGAAGAAGAGTTAGTTTTTATATGCCGCTTTTCTCTACCAGGAGTCTCAAAGCGGCTTACAACTGCCTTCCCTTTCCTCTCCCCACAACACACACCCTGTGAGGGAGGTGAGGCTGAGAGAGCCCTGAGATTACTGCTCTGTCAGAACAGATTTATCAGTGTTGTGGCAAGCTCAAGGTCACACTGCTGGCTGCATGTGGAGGAGGTGCGGGGAATCAACCAGATCAGCGCTCCTAACCACTACACCAAGCAGGCTCTAGACAGATCCTTGATAATCACATTCACACATAGCACAGGATTTCATTGGCCACTTATCTCTCCCTTCATCCATGTGCTTAAGTCATAATTCCTAGGTCAGCTTCACATCCTGCATGCTAGAAGAGATGGGGGTTTTATATCCCACTTTCATGACCCAAAGGAGTTTCAAAGCATCTTATAATCACCTTCCCCTTGTGCTGCTTTCAGGTTTCAGCTCTCTACTGGAAACCAACAAGCTGACTTGAAGGCAAGCAACAGTCAGGGTGCAAGGAGAGAACATCAAATGGTCAGACAGAATTCAAGGTCAGGCAGTCTGGTGGTTTGAGAATTAATTTAGGCAGTCCAGGAGCATTGGCAAAAAAGGATCATAGGTAAAACTGCAAAGTTGCATCTGCAACAGTGGCCTTCCAGTCCCAGGTTAATATAGGCTGCCAGTAGCCTATCAGTCCTTGTTCTTTGATGACTCATAGGCTTCTGCAGTCAGCAACTGTCTTGCTAATCTGGTGTGGTGCCTCTCACATAGCCTGTGTGAATCAGTTCAGGTGAACCAGGTGGGTTGACAGAGCCAGGAGATGCACCTGCAGGCAGGGCAGAAGAATGAGGAGCTGCTGAAACCACTTTGGAGTCTAAGCCCTGGTATGTCTGCAGTTCAGTTTCCTTCTGCTGGTCAGAGTTCTCTGCCTGCTGAATATATTGCTGAGTTCAACTGAGGCTCAGGTGAAGATGTGAGCTCCTGGCAAAACCTCTGAGGAGCTCTCACTAACAGGCCCTGGCCTCGCAACACCCTTTTCCTCCCCACTACAGATACGCTGTGAGGCAGGAGAGGAGCTCTGAGAGAAGTGTGACTGGCCCAGGGTCACTTTTCTACATGACTACATGTAGAAAAGCTGCAAAGCAAACCTGGTTCTCCAGATTAGAGTCCGCCACTCTTAGCCACTACACCAAGCTGGCTTAAGTATGCCTTTCACAGCTTGCAACTCATGACCTTTCTCAACACATAAAGAAAGACCTTTTCTAATTCAGCTGTTGAAGCAACTGTTCTCTAGCAGCTGGGAGCTCTCCCTCAGTGGCATTGCCCAAATGATCCTATCAACAAAATGATAGTCCATTTGCTCTAATTGTTCAGCTTTTACATTTGCTGAACTATAAATTGCTTCTACAAACAGGAATTGAAAGGGCAGGTGAACAAAGGAAAAGGAAACACAACAGAGACCACCAAGGAACCCCTCTGTTTGTCTCTTGCTTGGAAAACTATACAGAGTTGCCATAATAGTCTATTTTGTCAGATGCTGGAAGCTAAGCAGGGTTGACCCTGGTCAGTATTCAAATGGAAGACCACCAGCGTATATCATCATCACTGCACAGAGGTAAAGGCAAAGGTATCCCCTGTGCAAGCACCGGGTCATGTCTGACCCTTGGGGTGACGCCCTCTAGCGTTTTCATGGCAGATTCAATTCAGGGTGGTTTGCCATTCCCTTCCCCAGTCATTACCGTTTACCCCCAGCAAGCTGGGTACTCATTTTACCGTCCTCGGAAGGATGGAAGGCTGAGTCAGCTTTGAGCCGGCTTCTGGGATTGAACTCCCAGCCTTATGGACAGAGCTTCAGACAGCATGTTGCTGCCTTACCACTCTGAGCCACAAGAGGCACAGAGGTAGACAGTGGCAAACCATCTCTGAATGTCTCTTGCCTTGAAAACTCAAGGTTACTATAGATTGGATGCAACATGACAGCAAAATACACACAGAGAGATAGATTCAAGTGGGTAGCCATGTGCGGTCCCACAGGGAGGGACTCTCTCTCCTATGGTGTTCAACATCTACATGCACCCCTTCACCCAGTTCATCCAGAGTCGAATCTTTGTGCATGCACACCCTTCCTCTCATACAATGGAATGGGACTTACCCATGCTTGTAGGTAAAGTGGGAGCAGTAAATTAACTTACAGCTTAATGAAGCTGTGCACACAAAAGCTTATACCTTGAATAAAACTTTGTTGGTCTTAAAGGTGCGGCTAGACGCAAACTTTGTCATGCACAGAAAGAGAGAGAGGTTTTTTCCAGCCTGGGAATGAAAGGTGAGAAAAGTAAAACCATGGACAGCTCCTTCTGTCACAGTCCATCAACTGCCGGAACAGTTTTGCTCTTCAGGGTAAGCCACGTCGTTCCACTGCTGATTTACGCCCTCAAGGGACGTTTATGGCTTTAAAAGGGCAAAGGGGGCAGGGCTGGATACCTCTGCTTTACAGGCCTGGCAAATGATGTGACTTTGGCCTTACAAAGGCTGTTAGTTGTAACAGGAGAGTGTAGTAGTGCCCATCTCTTCTTGCATTGTATCAGAGAACTGGAAGAAACAGCAGTCAGCTACTTATTTTGGAACTGCACACGGCAACCTATTTATGATTCTCAAGTCAGATGGCTATGTAGGTACAGCAATGTTAAATTTAAATCCAGAATGATCCTTCCTTCCTTCCTTCCTTCCTTCCTTCCTTCCTTCCTTCCTTCCTTCCTTCCTTCCTTCCTTCCTTCCTTCCTTCATTCATTCATTCATTCATTCATTCATTCATTCATTCGTTATTTGTACTTATTGCCCAACACTCTCATGATTGGCTCGTGGAAGGTTACAGTTTGTAAGAAATCCAATTAAAACCCCATTAAAACCATACCGGACATTCCTCCATAAACAACAGATTCCTAAAAATATTTAAAAGACCATGGCGGACTACACCCCACTAACCCCTCAAAAAGAAAAACTAATACAGGAGCGGGAGGAGGGAGTGCCGATCGCCTAGCGAGTGCTATGCTCTTAACGCTGGGGGCCCTGTCAGATCTTCCTTGCCAGGCTGGGCTCAACTGTATGCCTGGCAGAAGAGCTCCATTTTGCAGGCCCCATTTTACAGATCGCCAGCCCTGTCAATCAAAGCACTTGGGATAATCTGGCAGGGGCAGCCCTGCAAAAGGTCCAAAGGGGTGAGCAAAAATGCAACACAGACTCTATGTGAAAAAGGATATCAAAAGTCAACGTTGCAGCCAGTTTTTCAACAGGGAAAAAGAAATGATGGCTTAGATACCCCTCTGATGGAGACAGAGGGGCAGTGCCTTGTCCTCGTTCCAGACTTGCTAGATGCTCACCTCTGCTAGATCACAAACATGATAGAGGTCAAAATTCCAAGTGTTGCCCAGGGCACTTTTGCAGGGCATGAGACAGATTTTCCTTCATAACAATGACTACCAGATCTTTATTTTTTTCAGGAAACATGATTATGAATATTGGGGTGAATCATAATTCCCCTGGCTCTGGGTATAGAAAGACTGCATTACTCTTTGCTATCAAGAAATATGACTTGCGAACATGTTCAGCAATTGAACTTAGCATGTTCAGAACCGTTGAACTGACATGAACTGCTCTCCAACTGGTTCATGTTGCCGGCTGAACAGGTTTAGAATCATAGAATCATAGAATCATAGAATCATAGAATCATAGAGATGGAAGGGGCCATACAGGCCATCTAGTCCAACCCCCTGTTCAACGCAGGATCAGCCCTAAGCATCCTAAAGCATCCAAGAAAAGTGTGTATCCAACCATTGCTTGAAGACTGCCAGTGAGGGGGAGCTCACCACCTCCTTAGGCAGCCTATTCCACTGCTGAACTACTCTGACTTTGAAAAAATTTTCCCTGGTATCTAGCCTATATCGTTGTACTTGTAGTTTCAACCCATTACTGCGTGTCTTCTCCTCTGCAGCCAATGGAAACAGCATCCTGCCCTCCTCCAAGTGACAACCTTTCAAATACTTAAAGAGGGCTTTTTGAACCTGGCTTTTACAAGACGCCATATGTGGAAAGATTCCGCTGATTCATACTCACCGACAGCCACGGCCATGGTTAGGGACCACTTTAAAACAGGAGGAAGGGGAGGTAATACCCACCATCCATTCATGGCTGATTCATATGAATTGAGACTGATCAGTTTCAGGCAGAAGGGTTGGGAATGGAAAAAGCTGTGTGCTACTGCTGCGATCCCAGCACCGTCATCACCCCACCACCTTCCCCTCTCCCTTCAGCCACACTCAGTAGCGGAGGTAGAATCTTCCCTGCATCCCCAGCCCACGAGTCGCTGCTGGGAAACCACCATAGGAGGCAATATATTCTGCTTCTCCAAAGAACAGCTTAATAAAAGCAATGGAGCATCTGTATAGCTCTTTCAGGGTTCAGCCCATGCCGATACAATTGCCTTTCTGTAATCCTTAGGACAGCCCTGGAATATAGATCAGCGTTATGATCCCTGTACTGCAGGCGGCAGGAAGAAAAGAAAGCAAGAGATGGATGGACCCCACCAGGGAAGCCACGGCCTTCAGTTCGCAAGAGCGTAGCAGGGCTGTTAACTGTAGGTCATTTGGGGAGGTCATTGATTCATAGGGTCAACGTAAGTTGGAAGCAATTGGATGGCCCTTGACCCCCACACTCACACTTAGCTGATGAGTGATGGAGACAGAAGGGCAGTGCCTTGTCCTCGTTCCAGACTTGCTAGATGCTCACCTCTGCTAGATGCTCACCTCTGCTCACCTTCTTTATTGCTTCTCACAGAGCAATCCTGAAAAGCCCTCTCTATTTAGAAGAACTGCACAAAGGCAAACACGAGTGTCAAAGCCTCCAGGTATATTGCTTGCTACCCGGAAGTAGCCCCTGGGGAAAACGGATCGTTCCCTTGTTTTCACCAAGGCTGATCAAAGAATTTTCTTTTGTAAAGGGTTGCAAAACCAACCAGTCTCTAAGTGCAAACGTCCCTGTCATTATACTTGACAAGTGGCGGAAGTGTTTAATTAGCCTCACTGGTCGGAAGTTGTGTTCGGAGGGAAGATGCAAAACCTTCACAAGGTGGGAAAGCGAAAGTACACATCTTCTTCCGTTTTTGACAAATAATGCTAACCTGCTCTGTGGATTTACAGGGGTGGGGGAAATTCCTCGCTCGCCTTTCACAATATAAATCCAGACTGAAGAAAATGAAGTTGGCTCAAAGGATGTCTTCATATATTACATCGTTCTGATAGAAATACTGGTGACCTTCTCCAATCTTGACTGCTGTAACAGTAATAAAACTGAATCTGGGAAGATTACACTTTTGGTCAAAGTAGTAAAATGTGACCTTATTCCATTCAATGGTGACATTTGTTATATTAATTCCAATGCAAAAAAAAAAAAACTGCATCAAAATGATGTTGGAAGTATCGCTTCGAACCACAACATCCAGGAACCCCAGGTAGAAGATGCCACCTAATTCTCCCAACTGTTCCTGATTGTCACAAGCAAAAGAAGAGCAAGATCGGATCCTAGAAGCATCCAGGTTTCCAGGATATAAGCTTTTGAGAGTCAAAGCTGCCTTGGTCAGATGAGTAGAATTGAAGAGTCCTTATGTTCTTCAATACAAGGGCACAGGGACCTCCATTCCAACTTGTATCTGATGGAGTGAGCTTCAGCTCTTTAAAGCAGCCTTTTTCAACCTTTTGACTGTGGAGGAGCCCCTGAAATAATTTTTCAGACTACAAGGAGCCCTGGAAGTGATGTCAGCTGGCCACACCCCCTGCCATACCATGGAAGTGACATCACTGCTCACACCCTTAGCCCTCCTTTTGCTCTTTCCCCCACCTTTACTACTACTGTGGTGGCTCTGCCTCATTTAGGCCAGAAAGAATAGGAGCTGAGAAGACAGCCTGCCCCCCCCCCTATACCCTGCCACTTCAGAGCTCTCACAGAAGCCCAGGGGTTCACAGATTTAGACTGCTTAACCTTAACGGTTTCTGGGGGGTGTAGTGGAAGAGGTGGCCCTGTAGATACAAGGATCCCAGACTGTTTAGGGCTCTGAAGGTGAGAGTTAATGCCTTGCGCTTGATCCAGTCTCCATTCTGGAGCATCTCAGAAAGCACAGGTGTCATTGTGTCCTGGTAGGGACCTGAGCTACTGCATTATGGGCCAGTTTGAAGGGCAGCCCTGCACAGAGCTAATTCCAGTCCAAAGTTGTCTGGTATCACCAGTCATAATCCCCCCCACCCCCTGGAAGACAAGCCATGTACCTGCTTCAGCCTGTTAAAATGTAATGCACATCGGGGTACGCAGTGCACAACGGTTATACAAAAGAACAAAATCCACAGTGTAAGAACAACACAAAAAGAACTGGTACAGTGTGAAGAAAAGCTCTTTATCAAATGCTTGGAAAGCACAAACAATACGTAAACATTTTAACAAGCTGCAGGAATGCCACTGGAAATTCCAAAATCCAAATGAAGAACCAGTAAATCCTGCGATTTGCTCGTGAAGACTTCCTCAGTGGACCCCAACAAACACTTCACTGCTCAAGTGTCTTGAGGACTTTAGATAACATTCACACACTAATGCATTTCTTCATAGTTTACGGGCAGAGTGACAACTCTTCAAACTGTTAAGGCAGGTATGCTTTCAAAGCATTTGATAAAAGCGCTTCTTCGCATTGTGCCGATTCTTTTTGTGTTGTCTTTACACAGTGGATTTTGTTCTTTTGTAAAAATTTAATGCACAGCATTGGCTACAGCAACCCATTCGTCTGTAATGAGCTACAAAGTAGGAGGTCATGACTTAATATTGTTTTCCAGGACATTGTACAGCAGATCTACAGAACATTTCCAGAGGTCTCCAAGCACAAACATCAATTTAGCCAAGAGTTCCGTTATCTTCATGTTACAGACCAGGGAAAGTTGCAATAAGGCAGAAAGGAGTTGACTGGCATGTAGTAATTAGGGCCAGAAAAAGACACAACTCAACTTTTGGCAAGAACAAGGCCACAGCTTTATTTAACAATCCAACCAGGGTTGGCCAGGCACGAGTAGTAGAATAACCCCGCGCAGCCGTCCAGCTGCTGACATGGGCTCAAGGGCCCCCTGAGTCCGCCTTCCTCCCAGCCAGAAGGAAGGATCCCTTGCCCCTTGCGGCCCTCCACCCGGAAAGAGACTGGTGATGGTTGTTGGGCGTCCACCACATCCAACCATCCCATATCTCCTGGCTCCGAGCCCCTGGCCTTTCCAGCCGGGTAAGGCCGCGCTCGGAATTAGCCGATCTCTTAAGGAGATCCCCTCCTCAGGGCCCAGTATGCAAACTGGACCCTGGCATACTATTCTAAACTTGGCCACTCTAACTTGTCTAACGGTGGAATCCTAAACGCACCTTTCAAAATCCTGCGGATTCAGTCATAGTAGAAGGCGAAACTCTGCTTAGGAAGCTCTGTAAGGCCACAAAACCACAAACGCTTTCCTAGGAATAAGACCCATTGAATAAAACAAGACTTGATTTTGATTGCTCCCCAACAGGACCATCCCCAGTAGAGTCACACCCTTCTAGGTCTTTGATGGACTTGGAAGAGGTGCAGCTCCGCTCAGGATGCCACTGCCAGTCTACCAAGTGAATCCCTGACTGAGCCAAGATTTGAGGAACTGTCTTGGCTCATAGGTCATAGTTTTAACCATGGCATACTTTTAACCAGGTTTCAAAAGAACAACAACTGTTGTCCACAACAACCTATGAGACCTGCCCTGTGTTACATAATTACCATATCAGTCTTTCAGCACTTAGCTCAATGTGTTGGATCCTGTCTGCATCATAGGTTTGCCAGGTCCCTCCTGATCACTGGTGGGAGATGAGGGGTGGGAGGACTAGGGCTGCCAGATTCAGTTTGTAAAATTCCTAGAGATTTGGCAATGCAGCCTGGGGTGGGGGTAGTCATTGAGGGTACAAGGCCACAGAGTTCACCCTCCAAAGCATCCGTTTTCTCCAAGGAAACTGATCTGTGTAATTGAGAGATGACCTGTAATTCCGGGGGACCTTCACGTCCATCCTGGAAGCCTGCCTGCCTAGTGCATTATGTATTGTCAAGTCACGTCTGACCCATGGCGACACTAGAAGAACAGAAAGATTCTTCCACTAGTGGAAAGGCTGTTCCGACCCAGCGGAAAAGTCCTTTGATGAGAAAAGTTCCCTGCATCCCTGCCACTCCTTCAAAACCAGATGTTGCCCCCTCTACAAGATGTTGCCCAAACCATTCCAAGCCTTTGTGCCAAGATTTGTATGCAGCCCTCCACTTGTACAATACTTTCCCTGATACAGCATTAAGTTGTGCCGGTGGTACACGGGATACAGCATCATGTTCTCCTGGTGGTACACGGGATTCACTCCGATATTTGCTGTTGATGGAAGGAGACCGCCATAGGAGTGAAATATATGGAGATGCGTCGGACAAAAATATATTCATAGAGCACTGCAGCTCGGAGAGAGGCCATGGATAGAACTGGATCATACGGCTTGCATCTTAAACGTGCCCGCCTTCTCAATATTCATGAAGGGTCCCAGAGTTCAATGGTTGTTTTCGTGAGTTGTGCCTTCATTAGGTGAACAACATTAAACACCTGGGATTCTGTTCAAACTAGTCCTCAGGGGCAGATTTTCTTGACAAATGAGTTGAGATAAATTTTACAGCTGGGGGAAAGAAAACATCTCAATTTGGCAACCGCAAATTTACTGCTTGTTCCGAAGAAATAAAATAAAGCAACAAAGACACAAAGTTAATATTAATATTACCTTTTGTGAAATCCCTACAGAGAAGCTGCCAGACAGCTGTATAAACAATTCCAGACACAGGGCAAGGAGGAGGCAGCTGAGAACCCCGAGGAATAACTTTTCACCGCTTTGCTTCCTCTGAGGTTAATGAGTTTAATTCCTTATCTAATGTACCTGGGAAGTCTTGTTTATATGTGTGCTTCCAAGAGTGGTTTCTGATGCTACCAAGGTTAAAGGTGCCGTACAGATCCCAGCAATGTCCAATTCTTTTTTCCTGAGTGCTTTTTAATTGGATTACAAGTCGCTGGCTGTAGAGAAAAAGATTACCATAACATGCAAATAGACACTTGCAGTGCATTTTTGAGAGAAAAAAAATTCTATTTGCTACACTTGGCTCCTTGTCTGTCGAGAAAAAGAATCGATAAGACCAGCGACGAGTTCTTCAGCCATCTCTTTCTTCCTCTGGTTTGGGCAGCTGACTTCTTCAGCAAAGGCTCTTCTTTGCCATTTCAGCTCTACTTCCCAGAGAAAGGGTCCTGAGTCTCGCGGTGGAGTCCTCACTCAGCATGCTGAAAGGCTTAGACTGAATCTCCGGCTCCTCCTGTGAAATGAGCCCCAGTAGTGGAGATGAGTTGTGTTTGTGACCCTAGAAGGCCACCGCCCTTCGGAATAAGCAATGCTGGGCAAAATCTGATCAATTTATTAAGTCTGGTTAATTCATTGACCTTCATAGGTGTCCTCTTCAGCAGGGGTAGTCAACCTGTGGTCCTCCAGAAGTCCATGGACTACAATTCCCATGAGAATTCCCATAGGAATTGTAGTTCATGGACATCTGGCGGACCACAGGTTGACTACCCCTGCTCTTCAGCTTCCTCTTGACTCTTTCCTGTGCTACAGGGACTATTTATTAGTTGACTGCCATCTGCTTCCACCATTACCTCTCTAGCTTGACTGGTCTACCATTCCAGCATATTTCACCCAGCATCATTTATGTGCTGTACCCTAAAACTGACATGTGCTACCTTTGTCACACAATCTACATCCTGGTGATCATGTGCCTCAGTTGCTGTTCTTTCCCATTCTGGGAAGTTCCTCCATCACCTGCTATTCCACAGCCGCTTATTGATCTAGGAAACCATGATCATATTGTTTTTGCCACGGGCTCTCTGCATCAGCTACCCAGAAGAGGATAGGCAGAGTCTGAAATGGTGTCCTTGGCTTTTGGGACTCAGAATGGCATGGGTAACTCTGGTTCTCGCCGCCATATCTGGGAGGGGGGTACATCAGAACTCAAAGATCACCATTTTGGGATCTGAATGTCATACACAGGGCCTGCAAAAGGGAGCTCCTCTACCAGGCATTTGGTTGAGATCGACCAAACCACCTCTTCCAGTTGGTCCTCAAGTTCCCCCCCCCCCACGACCAACACTAATCGGTTACCCACTGGGTCCAGTAAGAATTGAGATGAGGCTCTCACAATTTCTACTTTGTGGTGTTGTTATTATGATCTTGTTGAGTTGCTATTGTTATAATATTATTGCTGTTGCTGTTACCTGTTACCATATCTTAATTGTATCCTTTCCTGTTTTCTGTAAACCGCCCTGAGCCCTTGGGGAGGGTGGTATATAAATAAATAAATAAATAAATAAATAAATAAATAAATAAATAAATAAATAAATAAATGAATGAATGAATGAATGAATGAATGAATGAATGAATGAATGAATGAATGAATGAATGAATGAAAATACTCAACACCAGCAGCTGATCTTGCCTTTGCTCTGAAGCATCTTGCTACATCACCCAATAAGGTGCCTGGAAATATATTGTTTTCTTAAAAAAAATACAGTGTAACATTTCTGTGCTTTTCTTATCTTGCACTTGGATCATTAAATATTTTAGCAAGTTTTACCCTAGTGTTTAGTTTCAAAAAGCTGCTGGGTCCCCAACAGACTGGAAATGGTATCTATCATGAGAGAAACTCTTTTCACTGGCTTCAGTTTCTACGTGCAGAGATCAACTCGGCATGTGTTCAAAAGTACTCGGCTATATTCGCAAAATGAAATATCGGCTGGAGTGTGTCAAGTCATGCTTCGTTCTGTCAGAGAATTCAACATTCTAACCTGGGCAGAGTCTGCACTTACTTTGTTTACTACATTGTCAATCCTGTTGAATTCAGATCAATATGAACCCAGGTCTTCCTCCCCACCCCACCCCACCTCCCCTTTGAAACAGGAAAGTGTTCTGCAAGTGTTCAGAAGGGGGGGGGGGAGCCAAGCCTCTTTCTTTCTTTTCTTGGAGGGGGGGAGAGAGGATCAAAGAAGGAAAAGGAGGGAGAAAAAAATCCAAGACCGACAGAAGAAATCCAAGACCGACAGAAGTTGAGAGAAATTAGGGGCTTCTCCTTTAAGGCAAGCTTGTCACATGGGCACCTTTGGCCAATCAGGGTGTCTCTACCACGGAGGAGAGCCCAGATTCAAAACAGCCTGCTTTCTCAATCCGCATCTTAAAATATTGAGGTTTAAAAGCACTCTATGATATCACACAATAAAGGTAGGGCCACTCCGGATCAATCCTTCTTGAGGCAGAAGGAAAATTTAAATCACCCAAAATCAAAACGGAAATCCCATTCTGTGTAGACGGCAGGGACTGAATCGACCTGGGATTGGAATAAAAGCTCCATGCAGTTTACACCCTAGAGCTTGGTGGTGTGAACTTAGACCTGCCTAGGTATCTGGGCCTGTGTTTGCATGTTTGTCTCCCCAAATAATGGCATTCATGTGGCTGTCAGAGGGCAGGAAAGACTGGGGGTGGTGGTGAAGTAGTGGTTTCTGTACAAGAGGGAAGAATCAGAAAAGAAGCCCCCCCCCCCAATTTCTGCTGGTGGTAGCACCTTCAACTAGGACCTTCAACTACTGGCAGCTCACAAATCCTCCGCACCTCCCCACTGAGATACCTGAGATAAAGCCGTGCAAAAGAGCGCTCTGTGCAGGTCCAGCCATCCCTCTTTACACTCATGATTAGGCATGTCACTTAGGCAATGTCAGGGAAGAGAACGCTGGGTGTGTTCCCTCCCTTATCCTCCCGTACAGCTGACCTTGTCTAAACAGACATTAAATTTTATAGCTCCCTACATTTTAAGAGCAATTAAAATCAATCAAACAGGAGACTGGATAGCTCAGGGGATCATCACGGGATGTCTTTTTTTTTTGCTTCTTTGCCAACTATTCTCGTAACAAGTCTTCTGTTCAGGCGTATCCGAGTCATTACCAGGCAAAGATATAAGGTAGGGAAACCGGGGCCGTTTCCGCTTGGCATTGCTGAACGGCGCTGAACCTTTGGCTGTTGGCAAAAAGAAGCCCCATCAAAGTCGGGCAGAAGCCTGAATTATTCCTGACCAAGCCACATCTATGTGGGATTCTAAGTATTCTGTCTGAAGGTCACAAAGGAGAGCCAGAAGAGAAGGGTCAGAAACAGCAGGACCACACATGCCTTGAAGGCAGATAAGCCCAGATTTAGTCCCTGGTGTTCTCTGTTGTTTTTTTTTAATGCTGGTTACAAGCCAGGAAAGACCACTGCCAGTAAGAAAAAAAACAGTATTGATTAGCAGTTTGACTCCGTTTAAGCTGGGAAGTTCATCCTGGGTGACATGGCGGTAGTGGTGGAATGTGACCTCATAAGGTATACAGGATGGGTGATGTTCAGAGGTGGTTTGCTATTGCCTGCCTCTGCACAGCAAGCCTGGGCTCAGTCTGCACACAATTGATAATGCACTTTCAATGCACTTTAAAAGTAGAATTTCCTGTTCTGCATAGGAAAATCCAGCTGCAAAAGAACACTGAAAGTGCATTATCCTATGTGTGCAGACTAGGTCCTGGACTTCCTTGGTGCGCTCTGAACCAGATACCAACAAGAGTCAATCCTAATTAACTTCTGAGAACTGAGAATATCGGGCTACCCTGGATCATCCAGACCAGGACTGGATTACATGTCTCTGGAAATCCTGGTGGATCACCATTCCAGAAAAAAAGAAATGGTTGAACATTTGACCCATCTTCCCTGGAAACTGTCGTTTTCTTCTGGGTATTTAATGGAATTCTCAGCAGTCTTTCCTTACAACCATTGCCTGAATACTGCTGAGAAAGCTAGGATGCTAAAACCTGTACAAACTGGTACAGAGTTATCATATGAATTCCAGTTAAGCTACTCTACTGTCAAAAGAATTTTTTTGGGGGGGGATGAATATTTTCTGGCCTCCAACTAATCTTTTCCCCCATGGACAGGGAAAAAAAGTAATGTAGTCACATCGAGAAGGCATCAGACTGGTTCTAATTACCTGGCTGAGGAGAGCAGAGGTGGTAATTGTCAACTTGGGCTATTAAGAGCATGGGAAATACCAGAAAACGCAGGACCATAAAATTATGGAGCAACCGTTGTCCATAAAGCTGTAGGCAAAATGTAATTATAGGATTAAAAAAAAATTCCAGGTGCCTAAATTAAGTAAGGATGCCATAAATGGAATTGCAGAGTTGGAGTTATGTCCTCTTTTTAAGTTTTAAAAAATTCAAGCAGTTCCAAATTGGTCCTACGGAGACGGCTGTGATAATTCATAATTCAGTATAGCCTGGAGGATGATCTAAATGAAGGATTTTGGAGCGGTCCTAGGGAACATAAAGGTGACCTTAACTCTTTCCTATTTCTTTCTTTTTTCTTTTTACTTGGATCAAGTAGAACTCAATCGCAGACAAGGACTAGGTACATGATATATAACCTGGTAATCAAAAGGGCACGCTGCAACAAACAGAGGTCAGCTAAAATGCTACACAGATTTATCAAAGTACACCCACCTGTTTCCGTCTAGTTAGACTATCTGCCATGCTAGGGGAGTTCACATGCATATCTAAGAAGGAGCTCTTTTAGGTTTGTGTAACCTTACAGCTCACACTAGAGTAACAGTCCTTTCCTTCTTACAAAGGACTGATCCGTTACTTATTGTATGACCTGTTTGATATGTAGCCAGGAGGTCTTAAGAGGTAGTTTTGCCATTGCCTGACCTCATGTCATGGCTGTGGTATTCCTTGGATGTTGCCCTCCAATTGCTAGTGCTGGCTGACCCTGCTTAGTTTCCGAGATCTGACGGGATCGGGCTTATCTGCACTATCCAGGTCGGATTTTTCAGAGAAAAAACTTTCTTTTTTATTTTTATTACTAGGGGCAAATCCCGTTGTATTCAGGAACGCAACAGGCGCTAGAGCTTGGCAGTGGGAAGAGGAAGGGGAGGAGTCTGTAAGGGCATGGGGTTGAATGTGTGTGTTGTGTGGGAGGTTGTGGGGGCATGGTGGCAAATGAGGGCATGGGTGTGGAGATATGGGTGTCAAGAACCTGTGGTGTGGAATGTTCATTGAATATGGGAGAGGACTGACCTTTGGGAATTGTGGCATAGTAGTTACAGATGAGCTTCCAGAACCACATCTTCAGATATGTGAAGGGGAAATCAGACTGGGGACTCTTCTTAGGGGGAGATTACGTGGCAACCAATTCCTCACAGTTCTGCATCATTTCCCTTCTCGTGTGAATTAGGCCACAGACACCGAAATGTCCCCCTGCCCTAATACACATGGGGTAGTCACAGTACTCAGGTGTCCATCCTGCTCCTTCTGTCTCCATTTTTTTACTGTTGATAAAATGTTATGTGCCCACATGCTTCTTTCATGGTTGCTCCTTAGAAGAAGAACTGGATTTTTGTACCTTGTTGTTTACTACCCAAAGGACTCTCAAAGTGATTTACAAACACCTTTTCCCTTTTTCTCCCCACAACAGACAACCTGTGAGGGATGTGGAGCTGTGAAGGGTTTACGAGAACTGGGAATGGGCCACAGTGACCCAGCAGGCCTCAGGTGTCTCAAAGCAGTTTCCAATCATCTTCCCTTCCTCTCCCCTTAGCAGACTCCCCATGAGGGAGGTGGGGTAGAGAGCTGCACATAGAAGCTGGCAACCCTAAGAGGAGACCTCTCTGTGCACTGAAGTCTTCTTGACCTTAGTTTTTTATACTGGTTTTATCTTTGCCAGGCCAAGGTTGAAAAAGGCACTTCAGTTCCCATGTCTCTACAGCCATTTACTTCACTATTACAGTTTCAGGCTGTAAATATTCTTTATTTAGATCTTCCTGCACTTTGCGGACTCACAGGACTGATGCTGGCCTATCTGTGCCCCAAAATACAAACAGGTGCTGGAAAGGGCTGGCCATACCCCATAGCCCAGGAGGGACATACCTGCACCACTCGCTCCTGTCAATCTGAAGCCAATTTATGGCTTCTTTCACCAGGCCTTTGGTTGAGGCCAGCAGATTAACAACAGTTCCAGTGAAATGTTCAGCCTCCCACCCCCATTGCCCTCTGTTTTCCTCTTGATTCCTGCTTATTTCAACACCAGGTGGGAAATGTGATAATGAATCACTACCAGTAAAGGCTGGTACCATACTGACCATCTGCAGTTTGTTAATTTTATAATTTTAACTTGTTTGTATTGTGATTAGTTTATTGGTTTTATCAAGTTTTAAATAAGGTAAACTGCCCCTAGACAGTATTCCTAGAGGGGTGGTATATAAATAACAGTATAGATAAATAAGCAAACTGTGTTTTCAAAGCAGGAGTTTAACAAAAGAGGTTTGCCATTGTCTCCCTCAGTCAACAAAGGATTTATTTGACTCCCATCCAAATACTAAACAGGGCTGACCCTGCTTAGCTTCTGAAAGCTGACAAAATCAGGCTACCCTGGGTGATCCAGGTCAGGCCTCCCATGCAATTACAGAAGGTTAATGGCCTGAGTATGCTATTTCAAGTAATTTTCCTTTCATTTATTTCAGAAATACATATGGAAAAAAAGGGATGCACCACACATGGCATCTTCTGATCTAGTACTGGTAATGCTCTGGCACACATTCGATTTTTGTTAGACACTTTGTTAAACGCAACAAAACGCTTCTTCCTTTGGAGCCATTCAAATGACAACTCTAGTAGATATTGACCTACAGAGGTGGCAGCTTTCCTCCAGAATGGTAAAATACATTTATTCTTATAATAATTTATTAAAATATTGGTAGTCCACATTTTGCTCAACATGGAATGAGACCCTCTCCCCCATGAGTGGTGCTGTCATTGCAATCAACTTAGGATGACCTCATAGGGTTTCCAAGGCAAGAGATGAACAGTGGTGGTCTGCCATTGCCTGGCTCTGCACAGCAATGCTGGACTTCCTTGGTGGTCTTCCAAGCCAGTCTGCAGAGGTTCTGAGATTTGATGACAGTGGGATAGCCTGAGTCATGAAAGACCCCCCTCCATTGGGATGAGTAAATTAGAAGCTAGATTGTCATCACCAAATACTCCTAAAATTAGGGGAGGTACCCCAACCATTTAAACCTTTGCCATCTGAAGCTCCTCTCCTTTCAGGGGGTGGTGGGTGGTGGTGGTGGTGGCAGGGAGGTGTGGCCAGCTCACATGACTTCCTGGTATCTTGAAGGTCGATATGTTTTTCAGCAGTACCTCCATGTCAAAAGGTTGATAAAGACTGCTCGATCTATCTATCTATCTATCTATCTATCTATCTATCTATCTATCTATCTATCTATCTATCTATCTATCTATCTATCTATCTATCTATCTATCATCTATCTATCTATCCATCTATCCATCTATCCATCTATCCATCCATCCATCCATCCATCCACCCACCCACCCAAACCCACCCATCCATCCATCCATCCATCCATCCATTTCTGCCTGCCTGCCTGCCTATCACAATGTATGTATGCCATGTGTACATACATAGCTCTAATACTTATACAGATCAGCCAAGAATTGTAGGTTTAAATTTTAAGCCCACATTAGGGCATCTAAGTAAGAGGGACTTTCCTTGGATATAAGCAGCAGATAGATAGCAATATAATCTCAGCACAACTTAACAGATGGTTAGCAGTGCAGGTGTGTTAAATCAAAAGGACTGAACCCCCCTGGCCATACCACCTGTCATGTGTGGAGCAGCATCTTTAAAAACAAACAAACAAACAGGTGAGTCTTTTTGAAAGCCTTCTAAGAGAATTGGCATGTGTAAAATTTTATATTAACACTCTTAAAAAAAAAGAAGTAGCACATGTAGATAAATAGCAGCAGGAAGGAGGGGTGCTCAGGTCTTTCATGTACACAGACTACCTCGGCACAGTACCATCCAAAGAACGTTTGCCTGGGAATAAGCGCCACAAAATGAAATAGGATATACTTCTGAGTAGACCTGCTTAAGATTGCTCGACCCCTTTCCTTAAAAATGACGGTTAGCTTTCCGTAGCACTGCAGGAGGGATCAAGGTCTTTAACATTAGCTTTCTGGAACGCACTGGGCTGTTTTCAGAAATTCCCTGGGCTTGGCAGAAGGTCCATAAAAACAGTGAGAACCAGGCATTCTCTCCCCCACCCACCCCACTCAGATCTCTTCTTTCCTGGCCTTACAGTGCACCTTCTGGTTCTCTACTGCAGGGGTAGTCAACCTGTGGTCCTCCAGATGCCCATGGACTACAATTCCCATGTTTGCTGGTAGGGGCTCATGGGAATTGTAGTCCATGGACATCTGGAGGACCACAGGTTGACTACCCCTGCTCTACTGCACCCTCCCAAATGCACTTTATAAACTGGAACGTTGGCTGCCCTCCTGCATGCAGACTGAAATCTACCAAAGATCAATTGCTATTATTTTAACATTTCCAGAGCAAGATCTGCGGAGCTGCTGTGCTTCTTCCTCTTTCCAACGCTACCTAATAAGCTCAGAAGAAGCCATTTAGAAGCAATAAGAGCCTTGAAAAAAAGATATCAGAGGAAGACATTTGGAGTGTGTTTCCCCTGCCTTGGAACTGTTTAAATGACTGTAAATCAGAGAGCTCCATAGGCCATTATTTACTCACTGTATTGACTCGCCCTGCATTGTAGCCAAGGAACGAGCCACCGGATGCCTGCCAGGGTGTGCAGGAGCTAATCATGCTGTCAGATTACAAAGAGACTAATATGCAGGCCTCTAAGACACAATAGAAAAGAGTTAACCTGCCCTGACAAAGAGCCCTTCTTGAAATTCCTGGGATGCAATTGTGTAACTTTGCTTCGGTGAACGGCTGCTGTTTTTCTCACACCCGGAGCTACAGGACCATAGTGTCAAAATAATGTGAAGCAGTGCCTGTGAATGACCAAACTGACAGCATGCAGCACCTTGTGCCACTTCTCTGTTCCTGCTACTGCTGGGATTTCCAAAATTAGACTGAGAACCGGAAGGCATGTGTGACTTTGGTATTTCTATCGCTAGGCATGCGACAAGAAGGGTTGGTGGTAGCCAAGTGGATAAGCAATTCACACTGAAACATGGTCCAAAGGACCGACATGCCTCATCTTTATGCATGTTTTAATCTTTGCACCACATTCATAGAATCATAGAGTTGCAAGGGACCTCCAGGGTCATCTAGTCCAACCCCTTCACAATGCAGGAACTCACATCTACCTGCCCACCCATAGTGACCCCAATTTCATGCCCAAGTGATCCCTTCACCCAAAATAGCCAGAATCCAGCCTGGACTGGAGGAAATTCACCTACCATCCCACAGTGGCGATCAGCACTTCCCAGGGTAGGCAAGGAAGGGCCACAAGAGACAAACATTTGCACATCCCTTCCTGCCCACCCTCGCTGGGTGAATGAAGGCTTGCCGGTTTGTTACTCTCCGCTCGCTCCGAGAAAAAAAAATGGCGATCGCTTCGCTGGAAGTTCAGAGGAGAGAGCCAGGGGGAGGGATTTTGCTGAAACCGCAACAATGGTAACGCACAGAACTTTTCCAGCTACAGACATCAAGCTGACGGGTTGGTAGTTAACCAGATTCTCCTTTCCCACCTTCTTGAAGATGGAGACAACATTTGCCTGCCTCCAATCTTCTAGCATTTCACCTACTTCCAATAATTGTCAAAAATAATGGACAGAGGCTCAGAAAGTTCTTTTAGTACCCTTGGATGCAATTAATCTGGCCCAGAGGATTTGGTTTCATTTTAACAAACTAGGTATTTATGGACTACCCCTACAGTGACCGTAGGCCTCAACTCCCATCTCTCATCATGTGAAATGATTTTGCTCCGTTGAGCATGATCCCCTCACAAGAGAAGACTGAGGAGAAGTAGAAACTGAGCAGTTATCAGGTGTTACAATGTCACTTTCTTGTCCCCGCAATGGTCCAATCACGTCCCTATTCCTTTTCTTACTTTGAATATAACTAAAGAACCCGACCCCTTCTGCAAACTCTGAATTACAGAGTCCCCTGCCTTGATCCACAAGCCGAGAACTGTTTCACCCTCACCCTTTGGCACATACCAAAGGCTTGTGCCTCTGGCGGGTAAAAGCCTTTTATAGCACAAAGGCCCACCCAATAGTGGGTAGAGCTAGCAGCCAGCCCCGAGCAAATCTGCCACGTAATGCAAATCAGCTCATGTGATTCGCTGTATTCCCCCCACCACCCAGGCAAGGAACAGCCCAAAGAAACCCACTAAAATACCCCCCACTCTGCTGCAACCTATATACCCACACACACTGTAAGAAAGAATACAACATGTATTTAGGATGCTTAGGGCTGATCCTGCGTTGAGCAGGGGGTTGGAATAGATGGCCTGTATGGCCCCTTCCAACTCTATGATTCTATGATTCTAACATTCACCAGGTGACAGCATCTCCAGCATGGGCCCCTGTGGCTCCTCTCCCAGCATGCTCAGTTCAGGTTACTGAGGGGTCATTGGCTCAGCCGCAGCCCCCATGCTAGGGTCTTGCCATGCTCCCGACCGACCCTGCATCTCCTGTGCCCTCCATCAACTGGCAGCCGGGACAAACGTTTTGGTTGTCATAACGATCAGAGTAGAGTCCTGCTCTTAATCCCTATGCCATGCTGGTTCTCTTTAGCCCAGGCGATGCCTCTTCGAAAAGCACAACCCCTGTCCTAGAGAAAACAAAACTATGTACCGTGCCATATTTAACCACGCTGTGTACACCACGGCGACAAGTCATGCCCCAAAGAGGGAGATCTCCTTTGCTCCTGTCACATTCTTAAACCAATCCGCTGCAGCACAGCCGAGGACGGGGCATGGGGTGCCAGGGGAGCAGAGTTCCCCAGACGGAGAACAGCCGCACAGCCCTGAAGTCCAAGGTGCCCCAACCCTCGAAGCAATAAAATCGGAACGTCATGCCCTAATATGACTTGCCAGAGAAACAAAACGCTTGATGAATAATGGAAAGCTCCCATTCAGAATGACTCCCATCTTTTCTAACCTGCTTTTCTTTGCCGATAAGGAAGGTGTACCCTTGACAGCTTCGTAACTCGCAGCCTCCTGAAGCTGAAAAGCTCTGGCACGTCATCGAGGTGACACCAAAGAGGCTTCCTTACCAATTGCAGGTTCGGGATGCTATGAACTGACATCTCCAGTGTGCCTCTCCTTGTCACTCTCCCCCCCCCCTTCCTTTGAGTGCGTGCACACAATCACACACACCTGTCAAACACTATTCAAGATGCCAGGAGGCTACGGATTGGGGTGGGGGGTGGGAGAGGAAAGAGGCCTTTTGTGTTAAATCCTCTACGGAGGAAAGGCAAAGGAAAGAGCAAGGCATTAACAGAGAGTGATAACGCTCCCTGTTGATTGTGAAGTATTAAGCCTTGGAAATCCCACCCCTGTTCCAAGTCTGTAGGAATCTCCGCTGCTGCTATTTAACATTTATGAAATGCCAACCAGCAAGCCAGCCCTACCACTTCCGGGGGTGCAGAGATGCATGCCCAACTTCCAGCTTAATAGGGACTATCACAGAAGGTCAAAACAGGACAAGCAAACCGGGCTTCTTCCATCTGGAAAGTCGTGTAGACTTGGGGGTGGTGCCTGGGGAAGGTGAGGACTGGGGAGCATTTGGGGGTAATGCTATGGGACCCGTTAAACACTAAGACACTTGGTTTGTTATTTCAGACTCTCACATCTAAATCTGGCCCTGAGCAAAGAAACTTTGTAAGTAGCAACAGGACCAAAGAAGAGCCCTGCTAGATCAGACCAGTGGTCCATCTAGTCCTGTGCCCTGTCTCACACAGTGGCCAATTGGTTCCTCTGGAGGGCCAACAACAGGGCATAGTGCTTTTCACCTGATGTTGCCTCCTGGCACTGGGATTCAGAGGTTGGCTGCATTTGAATATGGAGGCTCCCTTTATTCTCCAGGGCTAGTGGCCACTGTTAGTTCCTATCTCCATGACAGAGCAGCTGATGTGATATAGAAGGCGGGTTCTTCAGCTTGACCACTAAAGGGAGTCCACTGCTACTGTTGTGCCATACTCTGTGCCATAGCCTCAGCCTTCTTCAGTCTGACATAGAGCTGCTGAGAGTCACCTGAGAGTCCTCAGGCAAAGATTCTTTGGGGGCCCCAACAGGTTGTCAGCTGTGGGCTGAAAAACAGCTTGAGAGATTGGGGGTGGTGCCTGGGGAAGGTGAAGACTGGGGAGCAGAGGGGCCTTGGGCATAATACCACAGCAGCCATTTGGTCCAGAGGAACTGCTCTTGGTCATCAGGAGATAATGGTAGGAGTTGGTTAGGTGCCGCCTGGAGGCTGGCAACCCTAGGTCCCAGCCTCACAGTACCCAAGCTCTATGTAATATCTGAAAACAAAAAAACTTCCCAGCTGCATTGATTCCCCCTTGTTTGTTGACCTAGAACAGGGGTGGTCAAATAGTGGCTCTCCAGATGTCCATGAACTACGATTCCCATGAGCCCCTACCAGTGATGGCGGAATCATAGTTTGGCCACTCTAGCCCTAGAGCAACTTCTTGGCAGCAAGGGCTGAAAGAATTTGCTCCCTTACGTAGGAGCCTTGGCTTAGAACCAACATTTTAAGGGTCAAAGGCCAAGAGGCTTGTCTTCCGGCACCAAGGCATCCCCAACGGCTACTGTCTCTAAACAGGAAGTGAGGCAAGAGGGCCTGAAATGCAGCATTAATACTTAAACATGTACTCTTTGACGGCGGGTGAAATAAGAGTCAAGATTTCACTTTTCTGAAGCAAAATGAATCTGCATTTGCCTGGAAAACAAAGACGTCGCTCAGCACAGGAGTCCGACAAGAGCCTTGTGCGGCTCGCTTTTGCTTTGACTAGACTGACAGGCCTCAAATCCGATGCAGCGCCTCACAGCGAGATTCATCCTGACAGGCGGGTGTCCACAAACATCCCTTGCTCATCGCTTGTCTTCCAGCTGGCACGGCATTGCCTCGGGTCAGAGAAAGAGCTCCCCGTTGAACCCAGTCAACTGTGACTTCATTTCGCCCGCAAGCCAGTTCTGCTTTGTGCGCGGACAGAAGGGAGATGCCGGATCTTCTCTGAGCGTTAGATAGAAAACACCGTGCTGAAGAAGCATGAGATCGGCGTAATCCGTTCCATTTCTTTCTGCCTTCCCAAACTCTGTCATCGTACACAAAGGGCCCTTTCCAACTTAAAAGAGAGCTTGCAATTTTCACCCATTCGCTATGTCTGAATAATGATCTTCAATAGGTCCTTCATGGTGCCTCACTGACCATTTTTTTTTTTTTAAACTCACCCTGTCATAACCACATATCTGGCGAGCCGGGTTTGATTCCCTGCTCCCCCACATGCAGTCAGCTGGGTGACCTCAGGCGACCGCAGTCCTGATAAAACTGTTCTGTCCGGGCTCTCTCAGCCCCACCTCCCTCACAGGGTGTCTGTTGTGGGGAGAGGAAAGGGAAGGTGATTGTAAGCCGCTTTGAGGCTCCTTCAGGCAGTGAAAAGTGGGGCATTAAACCGACTCTTCTTCTTCCCATTTAAAATACTTCAAACAGCCAAACAAGGCTGATGCCGCTGCTTCCCTTGTGCCATCGTCTTGATTTATCTGTCCTGCTTGTAAAGCAAACTTGGCTCCTGAGGAAATTCAACACAAATGTTCCTTGGGGAGAGGATTCTCAACTGAAATAATCTCGACTTAGTGGTGGCGGTGGGGTAACCTGACTATTGTCCCTCTTGTCCTCTACTCATTCCCCCCTCAGTGTCAGATGAGGTGAGAAGGGAATTCCAAATCTTTTCGACAACCCTCTTCCTTTGGGAAAATGATACATCTGCTTGCCACGGGTGACAGAAGCAGTTCAGGCAAAAGAGACACCGAGGTCACCGAGTGTGGGGGAGGGGTCTACAACAGCAACTTTTCTCAAATGTGGGCAAGCAAAACACATGTTGGGCTCTGGATGAGAACCTCCAATTCTCATACATGATGAGCTTCCACGGCAATGTCCAAGCAAGATCCAAACGATGCCAAGCCTAAGGAGATAGCCACTTTGAGAAAGCAAGACGGCAGACATCTTGAACATCCATCTGGTCAAGGCGAGACAGCTGAAGAACTTTCTTTTCAAGGGCCATGTTCTACAGTGGGGCACCCAACCTTGTTGGGCCTGTGGGTGCTTTTGGAATCTTGAGACTATTGAACGGGCGCCACTCTAAAATGGCCGCCATGGGGGCAGGAGCCAATCACAAGGCATTGCAAGGTTTCAAGTCCTGCCACGTTGGTGACTTCTGTTTCCAAATGGATTAACCTTCCTTGGGCTCTTACAAAGCATCTCATGCTCCAGTGAAGTGGAGGAAAGCCAGGGCTGGTGCTTGGATTGGAGAAAGAGAGAAGAAGGCACTAGGGAATACAACTGAGGGCATAACGGTGCCGTGGATGCTACACAGGGAATTACGGCTCAACAGAATCATCTCTAGTCAAACATGATCTTCAGAATGTTGTCCTTAACTGTACCGGACTGAGCAGGCAATCTCCTGCAACCCAACATTAGGATGACTAGAACTATTTACTGTTGAGAGCCGTTCTGGAAGCAAGGAACTGCTTTACAGCTGCAGACACATTTGCCATAAAGGGAGGATAACGGCAACGCCGTGCCGAGGAACAAATGCCTCATTACTATGAAAAACAAGCAACTGTTACATATTTCTTGGATGTACCAAGCATATTTTTTCCCCTCAGAAAACGAAGGTAACAGCGTAACGCCTAAAGAAGGCAATAAACATTTCATACAGTTACCCTCCTCGCCAGCCTGAGAAAAATCAAATTAAAATGAATTTAGATCAGAGAATCAATACTCGGGGATTAACTGAAGATCACTAAATCCTTCATTATTGATTGACTGAAAGGCGGTCTTCTTAATATGCCGCACACTTGCCATCCTCCTCTTTTTGTTTTAAAGGAGAAAACACCATCCTGTTTACCTGCTGAATAATTCACAGCATCAGTTGTGCGACAGGAGAAAGGAATACAAGTAAAATTGAACCCGTAAAAACATTGCCTGCTGTTAAAGTCATCATTATTAATCACTTATATGGCACGTTAAATGGCCCTGTTCCTTGACAAACAATATCTCTCCTCAGCTGATGGGAAGCGATCCTATGCATCTGGACTGGAAGGAAGTGAGTTCGGTGCAGATTCACCTCAAGGAAGTCAACATAGATCTGCAGCGTTACACCCCATTTACCTACTAGGTAGATTCATGACTTGGATCTAAACGGTTTTTCTGATGTTGAAAAAGGAGGGGGATCCTTTTGGACACCACACACACAAGCATACACATACACACACCCATACTGGGGACCTGGACACACAAAAGCATGCAGGATGGGAGCTTTAATGGGTTGGAGATCTGGGTGAAATTGAGGGGCAGGGAAGGCTGGCTGGATCCAACCCCATGTGTGCAAGCAACGCCATGTTTATGTGCTACTGCTACAGATGTGAAGTTCCAGTTGCATTACAATGATCACCTGGGCCCCAAGGACATTGTTGCATGAAGGAGGCGTTATCCCCCTGTAGACGCAGCCTTGAAGCTTCTACTGCATGGTGGCTTTAAGCAGAGGTCATTTGCAGGATATGTGAATAGCTGGGTGACATGTCCCCTCCTCCGGCAGACCTGGCTCCAAGGTTTCTGCAGCCTGGTGGCTTTAAACCACAACACAGCAGATGCTGTCTGAGATCTGTGTGGAGCTGGAATAGTTCTCTCTTCACCTGCACAGAGACATGAAAGGATCAGCTGGGGGGCAGCTGAGACTTCCTGCTACCCCAGCTAAAAAGTATAGATCAGTGGTCCCCAACCATTTTATCACCGGGGACCGGTCAACACTTGAAAATTTTACTTAGGCCCGAGGGGGGGTAGTCTTTTGTCGAGGAACGTTGACGCCGCCTGAGCCCCTGCTCCACTTGCTTTCCCCCCGGCGCCCGTGACTTCCTGCTGCCCCTGACTTCCTGCAGCTGTGCAGTGCCACACTGAGGGGGAGCCCCAGCCATGGTGGCCGCCTGAAAGCACCAAAGGTGAGCCGGTGGCAGAGCGGCAGGGAAGCCCCCGAGGCAGCAGCCGGAGAGGAGGATGAGGAGCTGCGGCCCGGTACCAACTGATATACGGACCAGTACCGGTCCCCAGACCGGGGGTTGGGAACCGCTGCATATAGATGATATTCCTGAAATTCTAGGTTCTCGTTGGCGGCCTTGGTGGAAAACTGGCAGTATCACCCGATGGCCGTCATTAACAAGATGTGAATGCAATCCCACCTTCCTGCAAATAACCCCCCTCCCCACTGCACAGTGGTACCTTCCCACTGTTTAAGAGTGGTAGTTTCTAATCTGACGAGCCGGGTTTGATTCCCCACTCCTTCATATGCAACCAAATGGGTGATCTTGGGCTAGTCACCGTCCTATTAGAGGCTGTCCCTACAGAACATTCTCTGTTAGAGCTCTCTCAGCTTCACAGGAAGTCTGTTGTGGGGAGAAGGGAAGGTGATTGTAAGATGCTTTGAGACTCCTTTGGGCACTGAAAAGCAGGGTATAAAAACCAACTCATTTTTTTTTATATAAAGGTACGTGATCAGGAAAATAACTGGGAGGCGGATTTGCTTCCCCTTTAGAATTAGTTGTCCCCAGAGTCTAGAGTGGAGATGTGATTTCCCTGAATTGTTTTTTGAACTCCATGCATCCCAAACCGGATTTATTTATTTTTGTAGTGATACCCCCCTCCTGGATTCCCCACTCTTCCATGTGCAGCCAGCTGGGTAACCTTGAGCCAGTTACAGGGCTCTCAGGGCTCTCTCAGCCCCACCTATTTCACAGGGTGCCTGTGGTGGGGAGAGGAAGGGAAGGCCATTGTAAACTGCTTTGAGACTCCTTAGGGTGGTGAAAAGCAGGGTAAAAAACTCCCCCGCTTTTCTTCTTCAACCAAAATTTGAAAGAGGCAGGAGAAAAAATACACTGAAAATAGATCTCGAATTTGACCGGGGATTGGTTCTGCAATCTCTTCCAAAATAAGTGACTAGTGGCAATTCTGCTGGAAGTCTTATCATCTTAATACCTGCTTGAAACATTACTGAGGAGAGTCACTTTTCTACTTAATAACACAGTGTGCCTTTCCTCCCAAATCCCTAGCATAGAATCTTTGTGAATTGTCTGTATCTGGAAAAGAGTGTTTGCACACAAAAGCTGGAATACAATTTGGTTGATCTTCAAAGGGCCGCTGGATTCAAACTTGGTTCTGCTGCTTCAGCCCAACATGGCGACCTACCTGAAGGTATTTGCCCTAGTCGCGCAAAATGACAACTACGCACATCAGGAGGATCTCAGGTAGCACAGTCTTCCTTCATGAATGGTTTGAGCACCTAGATCACCATGGCTGAAGAGGCCACCTGGTATCTCTGTCATTCTGGCTCATAGTGCTTTGCTATGACCATTTATGCACTGGGACCTTCACTGTCCCACCCCCCTGTCAGGAGCACAGAACGGGTGTGGATGAGGTGCACCAGGCCAAATGCTCCCCCATGTGGTTGCAAGAAGAGGTGGGGCAACCTGCCACAACTAAAACTCCAACCTGCAGCCCAGCATGAAACCTCCAGTGCATAAACGGTCCATGTTTATGAAAGGAACGATGACAAAGTTCATTACCATTTTTACAACCACTTTGGATCGAATCCCTTCTATACTTTGACAGAATGAATCTTGCTATGACTATCCTTTTCTGTTTCTCCTGGAAATATGATTCGGATAATGCATTCCCTCTCTCCAAAAAGAAACTCCGAAGTGCCAGATCACAGCAAGTCCTTGAGAGAACGTTGGGCAGCTTCTGTGATAGCTTTTAGCAGTCCTTTGTTGGAAACAGAGGCCTTTTGACTATTCTCCGAGTGCAAATAACACCATTTTACTGGGCATAAATGGCAGAAGGAGCAGTGATTTATAGCTAATTAAAAACGGTCAAAGAAATTAAACCTGCTCAGGAAAGCATATCCTCCCATGGCCCTGTTGGAAATTATTCGTCCACCGGAAAAAACGGGGCCTTCACAGTTTATCAAAAAAGCACCTGGCCATCCAGGAGGCCCTGGCGGAGAGCTATAAATACGACCCATTTGACAGACGCTCCACTGAAATAAAAAAAGCTGTCGACTCGTAAGCTGAATTTGATTTCCGAAATTTCGTTCTATCACAGCTCTTGCTGAACTCCCCTTCCTAGGACCGCCACCATTCTCCCCCCCCCCCCAGCCCCAACTCGGAAGACAGAGCAAAGCCCAAAATAAATCACGATGTGGAGGCAATAAAACAATATGGCTTATAATTTTCCTTTTTCCTGACCTTTGAATGCATGTGGTTCTATCTGAATTTCCTTCAGTGAGCTGCGTAGGGCTTGGCATTTTTCAATTTGAAGCGGTAATGAAGGAATGTAACTATGACTAATGCGCCACAGTTGCTTTGCTCTCTTCTGTCGTTTCCTTCCTTCCCAAACTGGAATATCCACCATGCATTTTTTAACAGAGCACAATGCGGCCTTTCAACCCGCTCTCTGGGCTGCCATGCTGCTCATTTCTATCTGCCAGTAAACAACCATTATTTCTTGCACTACCCCAAATGAGATTTATAAAAGGGGAAGAGGTTAGCCTGTGGTCGGAAAACAACAACGGGAGGGGGGGGGAGAACCCAAAGGGAACATCGGCCTGATAGAGCCGGCAAATCCAAAACAGTGCTTCAAAGGTTGAAGATTAACATCAGAAGCCTTGAATAAATACAAGTGGGAAAGAACAAAGCCCTGCTCCAAACACACACAAAGCAACAAACAAACAAACAAACACGGCCCACTGGATAAAGTATTGCATTATGATAGCTGAGTCCTTCATCTGAAATGCGCGGGAGGGTGATGGGTTCGAGCAGAGGCAGATAGGCTCATCTAGTTGGGACTGATAAACACATGGGAAGTTTGCACACACATGTTTGCACACAGTCCACATACATGAAAAGAATACAGTCCTAAGCAAAGTTACACCTGTCTGAATGTATTGTAGCCAATGGAAGGGTGTAACCTTGCTTAGAATTCCACTCGTTCGATTCATTTATTAGATTTAGATTTATAGAAAAATTCCATAAGTCTGGGGGGGGAAATCAGGGAGAATTCAAGTGGACTTTTTGCCATGGCATGCCAGCTTATTATGCTTGGAGAGTTTTTGAAGTATGAGAGTATACAAACATGTGATTTCCCCCACCCTTTCCAAATCCTTCATTCAAGCAAGTCCCAAGTGGATAATACTATCCATAACTCCGTATATACAATTTAGTCATGATGTGGGATCTTAGTCTTTCAAAGCCCTCATCTACTCTAAAACTGCTCCCAGGCTCTGGTTCACGGTTTCTACAAACTCCCCCGTATCAGCTGGAAGACCAAAAAATACTGAGTACCATCTGCTTAATGGTGACAACCCATCCAGATCTCCAGCTGATCTCTCCCAGTAGTTTTATGTAGCAGTTTGGAAAGCATGGGAGGACAAGATGAAACGTTGTGGGACCATACAGGTCAAAGTCCAAGGGTCTGAGCAGTAGTGCTCCAGCACTACCTTCTGAAACCTGATGTTACTGATAGGGCAGAAACCACCACAAAATGATATCTCACAGTCCCAGACCAGAAAGGAAGTCATAAGAACATAAGAGAACCCACGATGGATCAGGCCAAGGGCCCATCCAGTCCAACGCTCTTTGTCACACAAGGGTCAAAACATAATGGCCAGAACACTGCCACAGTTGATGGTATTGAAAGCTGCTGAGAGGTCCAGAAGAATCAACAGAGTCACACTCCTTCAGTCCATCTCCTGGTACAGGTCATCGACCAGGGAGACCAAGCCCTTTTTAGTCCCCTAGTCCGGGCAGAGTCTGCACTTACTTTGTTTATTCCATTGTCAATCCTGTTGAATTCAGATCGCTTTGAACTCAGGTCTTCCTCTCCCCCCTCCTCCCCATTGAAACAGGAAAGTCTTCTGCACGTGGTTAGGGAGGCTCAGAAGGTGGGGGGGGCTCTTTCTTTCTTTTCTTGAAGCCTCTTTCTTTCTTTTCTTGAAGGGGGGGAGAGGAGCCAGGTAGGGAGCCTCTTTCTTTTCTTGGAGGGGAGGGGGGAGGATCGAAAAGGCAGAGGAGGGAGGAAAAATCCAGGACCAACAGAAGTTGAGAGAAGTTAGGGGCTTCTCCTTTAAGGCTAGTGTGTCACATGACCAGGTGTAGCCTATCAGAGGTTCTCTACCACGGAGATTTCTTTATTCAGGATTAACAGCAGTCTCAGATAAAGCACAATAAAGGTAGGGTCACTACGGATCAATCCTTCTTGCTGCAGAAGGAAAATTAAAATCGCCCAAAATCCAAATGGAAATCGCATTCTGTGTAGAGGGCAGGGACTGAATCGACCTGGGGTTGGAATAAAAGCTCTGTGCAGTTTACACCCAGGTCAGAAACCATAGCAGAAAGGAGCTAAACACTCAAGATCATTGGTTTAGCACTGTCTGTATTGACTACTCTGACTGGCAGTGTCTCGTATAATTCAGTAAACTGGAGATACCAGGACTCAACCTTGACATGCTCTACCAGAAGAAGAAGAGTTGTTTCTTATATGCTGCTTTTCTTTACCTGAAGGAGTCTCAAAGTGGCTTACAGTCGCCTTCCCTTTCCTCTCCCCACAATAGACACCCTGTGAGGGAGGTGAGGCTGAGAGAGCCCTGATATCACTGCTTGGTCAGAACAGCTTTATCAGTGCTGTGGCAGCCCTAAGGTCACCCACCTGGCTGCATGTGGGGGAGGAGCGGGAAATCAAACCCGCCTCACCAGATTAGAAGTCTGCACTCCTAACCACTGCACCAACCACTACCATTGAATCACAGCCCCCAAACCAAGGCTCCAGTTATACATGACCGAATCACAGCCCCCAAACCAAGCCTCCAGTTATAAATGACCTCAGGTAGCAAGTTTCAGCAACACCAGTCAATTGAGAGCCGCCACCCATTATACAAGACAGTACTGATTTAGATGGACCAGCATTTAGCATCAGGAAGCTTCCTACGTTTGCAATGCTTAACTCAAATCCCTGTGAATGGTTAGCAACAGGCTGTTGAGTTTGAATGTAAGGACAATAACACAGAAGACAAAAATAAGCCCAACCGCCAGGGATACTTAGTGCTCCATTAAGGAGCGCCACAGACTTCTCATTTAGCCCCACTCCACAAGCCTTGCATTGTAGTTCTCAATAATAACTGAATCAATTGCGAAGAAATCTTCTGAAGCCGATCTCCCTGCAATTCAAAGGCAAGGCTTCGGAAGAGAAGAGAGCCCCTTCCTCTGTGCAATGCTTGTTTCTAAGACCTGTGTGTGGACAGTTGTGAAGTGTGCGGCTGGCTCTTAAAAAGCCAGTCTTCCGACTGAAGTCGAACTGCATTCGCAAACCATTTCCATGCAATTAGCGGTTTAACTCCACGTGTCCCACACCGGCAGCGGTGGTATTGAATTACATGGGCCTAATGCATTACAAATGCACTTCCAGTAAGTGTGGGCTAATGATACCGATAGCCCACATTCTCCTCTTCTTGGGAGCGCCATGAAATTGGCACTCTCTGGGCAATCAGGAACAGTTGCCTTCTTTTCAGAAGCATTCCCAACCCTCTGCTCTTCCCCCAAGCTAAGCTTTCAGTCTCAGCTGGTCGGCACTTTGAGCAGGGAATGAGATGTGCAGGGCAAGGCGGCCGCCACTGGGAACGGGCCGCAAGATGAGCTGGAGCGAGCTGCTCTGAATGGAGCTCTTGATGGGCATTTTCTCAGTGCCCTGGATGGTAGGAAACAAAGGCAGGAAAGCAACCCCCCCCCCCAAACTCTCAAAACACAATAGAGGGCGGCTAGTTTACTTCTAGTACAGAACGATGCAAAGCCCGTGTGCTTGGCAAACAAGAGCCATGCACAGTTCAGGCTGCAGCCTTTTGCATAGTCAAGACGAAGCCCAATGTATTCAATGAGGCTGACCTCTATGTAATAATAACAATAGATATTTAAGGGCTGTCCCTTTGCAGCTGATTTACGGCAACCCCTTAAGGGTCTTTCGAGGTGATGAGCAGAGATGGTTGGCCGTTGCGTGTCTCTGCACAGCGAACGCGGTCTTCTTTGGTGGTCTCCCATTCAAGCATGAAATGTGGCTCCCCCCTGCTTAGCTTCCAGCCTGCTGATACTTCCAGGTTAACATGTATTTATTTAGACATTCGTATCTCACCTTTCATGCCAATGGGGATCCCAAGCATTCTCCCCTCTTCCATGTTCTCTTCACAAGGTAGAAGAATAACGACGGGTCTCCTTCCACCTCACCAATCTCATGTCCTCCTTGTTACATCGATTCGTGCCTGCATTTTAGGAGATCCTCCTACCATAGTTAAAGAGAATTCCCCGTACAGCTATGGTGATAGCGGGATTGGTGAAATGTTAGATTTTTACATGTTTGCGTTTTAAAGATGATTGAGCACACTTGTGGGGAGAGACGGTCTATCCACAAACAAACAAACAACTTTGTGAAGTAATTGTTTGGTCCAAGGCTGTTGGTCAAGCCAACACCACTATATATCACCACTATACAATGTATAGGATCACACTGCAGGCAAACTTTCTATGACTTTTAACACGGTGTCATGGCCACCCTGGCTGCACCGCCGGCTCTGGCCTCTAGTTCCAGTTTGGCTTTTGACTCTGACACTGGCTTTTGACCCTGGCTTGGTTTGACTCCTTTCCCAACCCCTCCTAGAATCATAGAATCATAGAGTTGGAAGGGGCCATACAGGCCATCTAGTCCAACCCTCTGCTCAATGCAGAATCAGCCCAAAGCATCCTAAAGCATCCAAGAAAAGTATGTATCCAACCTTTGCTTGAAGACTGCCAGTGAGGGGGAGCTCACCACCTCCTTAGGCAGCCTATTCCACTGTGAAATTTTTTTTCCTGAAAACATTTTTCACAGTCAGTCCTGCTGTGCACTCTGTGTCCCTTGGCTCCCGACCTCCCAGACTGGACTTCGGTCTCTGGCTAGCCCTCTGTCTTGGCACAACTACCCAGCCGAGTAAGTGTGGCCCAGTAGGGCAGCTGAAACAGAATGCTGCTCGGTAATGCCAAAACCCCTAGTAAAATGTAAGACCTCCTCTATGAAATATGGCAGAATATTTGTCAAGGAATATCTATATAAGCTTCTTCCCAGAAGTCTCTTATCATTCAACTGGGTGCTTTCTCAATACTCTCCTTCAACCCTCACATGTGCCACAGAAGGTCAATTGCATAGAAAGCATTTATTTTATTTTATTTCATTGATTTGTCATATCAATAGGCAGCCGCTCCTGGCCACTCAGCTCCTGGTGGCTAACAACATATAAAAAGGAACAAAAACAATATCCTAAAAATTCCTACCCATCCAAACCATTCATCAGGTTGTACAATAATGATGGTAAATAATTTTTATGTATTTATTTATTGGATTTTTATCCTGCCACTCTCAGACAAACTGGTTCGTGGTGGATTACAACATAGTAAAAACATTAAAACCCTATAAAATATAATCTAACAGATAAAATAGCCTCTTGTGGCGCAAGGTGGTAAGGCTGCTGACATGCTATCTGAAGCTCAGCCTATGAGGCTGGGAGTTTGATCCCAGCAGCCGGCTCAAGGTCGACTCAGCCTTCCATCCTTCCGAGGTCGGTAAAATGAGTACCCAATGAGTGACATTAAGTTTTCTTTACAGCTTTCTTCAAGGGGCTCCGGAAAAACAGATCCCTTCAGTACAACAAAATCAGAGTCCAGTGGCACCTTTAACACCAACAAAGATTATTCAAAGCGTGAGCTTTCGAGTGCAAGCACTCTTCCTCACTTGCACTCGAAAGCTCACGCCTTGAATAAATCTTTGTTGGTCTTAAAGGTGCCACTGGACTCTGGTTTTGTTGCGCTACTTCGGACCAACACGGCTCCCTACCCTTCAGTGCAGCTCAAGCGGGTGGCTGAAAGGACCTCAGGAGGTCCGCCTCACGCTAAACAAGGCTGAACGGGGAAGGACACCAGCAACCCCGCCCACCGGCGTTTAGAAGATGTTGAAGTTATACTGCAGAAACGTGTTGGGTGGATTAAAAAGGGAAAAGACAGCCAACCGGTAACAGAAGAAGAGCTCCTTCTGATCAAAGACTGCTTTATAAGGGCCGTTGGTGTGACAAAAGCTTCCCACAGCACTAAGCTGCTTCCGCGTGATTAACTGATAATATTTTCATTTCATTTCCCCCCCCCCCTTACATGACATTTGGTACGACATTATTGTTCTTTTTAGCACTTCTTTGTTTGGGCGAAGAGCAAAACTATCAGCCTCAGAACTCTCTCTCTCTCTCTCTCTCTCTCTCGCTGCTATCGTGTCATATAGATCTGACAATGGATTCACAGCCCTTGATCAGTAAAGCAACAAATGAGCCATGATGTCAGGAGGGAGGCCCCAGCAGCCACTGTGAACCACAGCTCTTTCATCCAAAGCCTGATTCACGCATGTAGTTAGCAGCCAGTCCGGGTGTCAAATGGATTGAGGTGCAGGAGTGAAATCAGTATACCCATCAACCGGTCGGCAAGGAAGGTTTTCACTACCCCTTCAAGAATGACAGAGACTAGAAGATGACAACGTAGGGTTGTCCGGCCTGGGCTGGCCTGCAGCAGGAGACTGGGGGTTCAGGGACATGGGGAAGCAACCATTTGGGATGACAGGAAGAGAAGCCGCTTTGGGGTCGGGAGGCAAATTTCCTCCCGGCCAGACTGGCCAGGGATTCTGGGCATGGAATCGGGGTCGCTGAGGGTGGACAGACAGGAGTGAGTTTCCCGTACTATGCAGGGGGTTGGACTAGATGACCCCAGAGGTCCTTTCCAAGTCTATGGTTCTATGAAGCAACCACATCTCTAGAAGAAAGAGTAGGTGTTTATGCCCTGCTTTTCTCTACCTGAAGGAGTCTCAAAGTGGCTTACAATTGCCTTCCCTCCCTCTCCCCATAACAGGCCTCTTGTGAGGAAGGTGGGGCTGAAAGAGGCCTGATTTTACTGCTCTGTGAGAACAGCCCTATCAGGGCTGTGATGAGCCCAAGGTCACCCAGGTGGCTGCATGTGGAGGAGCATCCCTACCAGTGCACAAAACCTCCATTCCTCGGCTAATCTAACACGGATTTTCCCCTGACCCTCCTGGAAGACTGGGGCTCATGGGAATTGTAGTCCATGAACATCTGGAGGACCACAGGTTGACTACCTTGACTACCTCTGCAGTATGGAGCAGTCAATCTTGGCAGCGCCATAGAGAAGGAGAAGAGAGAAGGGCTTACAAAGAAGCACAGAGTTCACTTTTATAAGAATCACCAATTCGGAGTCTGCCAAACGAAAGATGGCATATTGAAATGATTCTGCTATAGGCAAAAGACAGCAAGGGAAGCTCATTATCTTTGTGGAAGGAAAGGAGAGGCGTGAAAGCAACCTAAAGGAAATGGAAGGAAATATCATTGTTTGTGCATCAGAGGAAGAATCAGAGCTCTAAAGTTGGCAGCTAAGAAACTTGCAAGAGGAGAAGAAGCCAATTATTTTTCATAAAACCTGATAATGATCACTTGGAATGGCCCTGATGCACAAATCAGCTGTGTTGAAGGTTCCCATGATATCTCTTGACCTCGTTTTGATCTCACTATTCATCTAAGAAGAGAAGAAGAGCTGGTTTTTGATATTCCGCTTTTCACTACCCAAAGGAGTCCCAAAGTGGATTTCTTTCCTCTCTTCCTTAGGAGTCCCAAAGTCCTCCTTTCCTCTCCTCTCTTCACAACAGACACCTTGTGAGGTAGGTGAGCCTGAGAGAGCTCTGAGCGAACTTTGTCAGCCCAAGCTTACCCAGCTGGCTGCATGTGGAGGAGGAGAGGAGATTCAAACTCGGCTCTCCAGATTAGAGGCCTCTGTTACGGTGCCCAGAGCTCTTTGGAGGAAGGGCACAGAGGAGGTAGATATACAGACAATCCCCCAGCAAAACCTCATCCTTTCTTTCACTGCAGCTCTGCCGGAGTGGCGGAAACGTTTACACAGATGAAGACATATCCCAGCAAGAAAAGGGCCCTTGACGAGATCAAGATTGCAAGAGAAAAAAACAGGCTCTTTCCCCCAAGAGACGGACACCCCCAGTTTTCATTAGAAGCCCATCTCCTCTGTTAGCATTCCCCGCCGCTCTTCCCTTTTCATTTTCAAGTGACCTTTTTAAAAAGTCCAAGCACGCCATAAATATTAAAAGAATTCCAAAATGGACCTAATTCTGATTTATTAAAACTGATTAGCTGAATGCCTCCTTCCTGCATCGGAACAGAGAAGACGCATTCAAAAACTGGACAATTTTTTACACCCTCACCCAGCCAAAGGTACGGTACTAATGCTGTTTTTTAACCAGGATATTAAAGAAAGGGGAGAGGGGACAGGTACCGTCACCCACATAATTGCGTTGCATCAATTGCCGGGATATGTGCTTCAAGTGGCCATCTCCGAAAGGGAAAGTGCCTGCAGGCCCGCTATTCAGCCGCGGGAAGGATCACGGAATGTCACCTAGCAAATGGCTACAGCAACACTCCTGGGCCGTCAAAAGTCCTTGATAGCTTCCGATAGCCACATCATTATTTTTCGAATTAGGCTTCCACTACATAAAGGGAGGCGGGGCGGGAGAAACGGCATGAAAAAAAATGACATCCAATGCTGGGTTAAAACAACGATCCAGCATTAGTACGATCCACGCTGTGCTATTTTTCTTGTTCCTTTATGGGAGGAAGGTAAACCAGGAAACCCACTGGAGCTTCTCCAGGGATGGAATAATTACATCCTTATCCATTGTTGGTCCTCTATATATTTCTGAAACAGCCTAGGGGGTGGGACGTGTCCAGCTGTCCAAGTTGGAATAGGGCCAATTAGGGTGCAGCCAGCTTTGCCCTGATTGGCCTTGGCCCTGTGGCTCCCTCCCTCTGGCCCTGGACTCTAGCCTCTTTGTTCTCAGACACCTCAGTGCCTGGATCCAGCAGCCAACAGCAGGTGAGAGGGCCCTGGGCAAAGGGTCGTGGTGGAGGGCTTGCTAATGAGGGCCTCTTGGCCCACTTGATTAGGCTGCAAGCTGTGGCCCAAAGCCACCTTAAACTGCCTGGTCAGGGGCCAGGGGAGGAGACCCTTTCAGGGCCCGTTCTTAGGAACGGGCTTTGAAGCTAGTAGTTAATAAAAACATAAACCTTTTTACAATTTAATATGGAAAATGGCAGCACTAATTCAACATTATTTCTGTACCTACAGGTTTTTTCACCCCTCTGTAATATTGCACAAAAATATAGATTTATGTGTGTGGATCTGTCTTGGTGTAGTGGTTAGAAGTGCGGACTTCTAATCTGGTGAGCCAGATTCGATCCCCTGCTCCTCCCCCACATGCAGCCAGCTGGGTGACCTTGGGCTCGCCACAGCACAGATAAAGCTGTTCTGACCGAGCAGTGATATCAGGGCTCTCTCAGGGCTCCCTCACAGGGTGTCTGTTGGGGTGAGAGGAAAGGAGAGGTGAATGTAAGCTGCTTTGAGACTCCTTCTGGTAGAGAAAAGCAGCATATAAGAACCAACTCTTCTTCTTCAGTAATCTCAGGGCTCTCTCAGCCTCACCTCCTTCACAGGGTGTCTGTTGTGGGGAGAGGAAAGGGAAGGTGACTGTAAGTGACTTTGAGACTCTTTCGGGCAGAGAAAAGCGGCATATAAGAACCAGCCTTCTTCTCCTTCTTCTCCTTCTCCTTCTTCTATTTACCTCTGATGAAGATCTGTTAGGTCGAAACGCCTTAGGAACTGGTCCTAACAACATGGCAATACCAGTGTGCTCACCCAGATGTTTCATGTGCGCCAGCAGATATTTTAAATGGTTTTAAATATATGAGCTCCAAGAAAACGTTTCTATTTTTATCACTGTTTTCATGCCTAACCCTTTTGGGTCTTGCCCGTTTTTCAGGTGGGTTTTTTTTTTGTTTCCCTTCATGGAACAATTTTGGCCTGCATAACATGCCTGCCTGCCTGACATACTCACTACCTGCCTGCAAGAAGTCGCCCAGCAAACGTCCCCAGCACAGGGAGGAATTGGACCTGGGACTCCCAGATTCTCATCCCAGATGCTAGCCACTATACCACACTAGGGCTAGTATATGCTTATCATCATATGGCAGGCTAGATTACACAGACTAGCTGGGCCAATGAGGGCTGGTAAGTGTGCATGGAGCCTGCTGGATTTTGAATTGACAACAGATTTCCTACAGAGATCCAGTTGGGCTGCCTGCCCTCTCCCAGTCTCCCTCCAGCCCAGCCTCCCTCCAGTCTCCCCGGACACCATCTGGTTACTGCAACTTTTTCATATGTAGCTGCAAAGAACGAGGAAACTGAGGCTCTTTTCCAACCACCCGGTCCTGTGCAAATGTAATGAACCCACAGATGTAGCGAAAACATGCACAGCCTTATCTGTTTCCCAGCGTGGCCCGGTGACATTTGTCATTTTCAGAAGCTCGCTGGCAACATGAACCAAACGCAGCTTGTCGTGCCTTTGCGTAAACAGAAAGGCAGAACTTAGCTGTGCACCTTTGATGAAATGGATCCAAATAAACAGCCAGGACGAGCGACGCGTTCTAATGCATTTTGTCTGTGATTCTGATCGTGGCTCATGCTCCAAGGCAACAGAGCTCTGGCCTGATGCTCTCCTTCTTGCACGTACACGGCAGCGAGCGGTAATATGCAAGCCCTCAGGAGCAGTGAAGTAATTACACAGCCACACACTATAACATTTTGTCGCTGACATCGATGTGGGGGGACAAGAATATCCAGAAGTATAATGTCAGCAACCTTTCCAGTGCCCTCAGGTTAAAGCCAATTTCTGCTACTCAGAAACTGGATAGATAAAAGATGTTTGAGATGGTGGCTAGCGCAGGCGTTTTGCTCTTTCCTTTGACTCTTTTGTTACCGGCTGGCTACTGTCAAGCGCCTGAGGCCAGAATCCAATGGAATTTCACACAGCACGAACAGTCTAGAGTGAAAAGCAGGACGTACGGGTTGGTTAAAAGTATACATGGGGATCGGACAGCGACCTGATACGCTTGCCTTTTCTATATTTCAAAATATTGTTAGCAGTCAGACCCCTCCTCTCAATATGGGGCAGTCCATGGAGAGAAAACTATAAACACAGTTCCTCTAAAATCATTTCAAATATCACAAGCAACACACCGCCTGGCCTAAAATGACACTAAAATGGATGTCAGTCAGAGACAAGTCCGGATATGTAGTTTAGGAAAGTTGGAAAGAGTGGGTGACCTACTAACCACCTCCTCCCCAGGCTAGGGAGATGCATAAATTAGGACAACGGGTATCTCAAGAACCTATTGCCTCACCTTGAGTTAATCCCATCAAAACCCAGCCTCATTTCCCCTCGCCTATTTCCCCTAATTAAACAACAATTAATGCTATTCACCAAACCTGGTAGCTTTTCCTATCCAGTACTTACAGGGTCATCATGCACTGTTCACGCCTATTGTCCATGTCAGGTAAATCCATCAAGCTTTCCCCAAATCATTATCCTCCCCCCGAAAGCCTATCAAATTATTTTGGGCTAATATGTTCCAGGGAGCATTTTACCCTAGAAAATATGGCATCCTTCTCTTTAGCAGTGTTTGATCTTGGCTCCTCTGCATATCCCCACTTGTGTGTCGTCCTTCTCTTCTTCCTGGGAAACACTGGTTGTTTTGCTACTGTCTCTACCTTCGATACCAGTAACTACAGCCTTCCCCAAAATTACTCTCCCCTCCACTCTCTGATTTCCTCTTAGCAAGCCTGGTATGCATTTTCAATTCATTGTATGTGTGGTTTGCCTTTTTATTTCTATTTTAATTTTTTAAACCCTTTCTGATTAACCAACCTGGTTTATTCTGAGAATTCTCTAGAGGGAAAAATCCCTGTAAACATTGGTGGAGAATCTGTTACCCCCCCCCCTTGCTTTGTCTCCTTTAAAGGGAATTTTCCCTAATTTATTAGGAGACTGCCTCTTTGGGCCTCAGTATCACCACTTTTCCAACATGGGTATTGGTTTTAATTTCACATGGCACAGTCTAACTTCTGACCCTTTCCTTTATAAAGGAAGCCTCAGAAGATGAGAGCGCTGTGACTCAGGATCCAGTGCAGGAGGTAGTCTCTGAACAGTCACCTAATTAGTAATAAACACAAAAGAGCAGAATCAGAGGCATACCGGAAGTATTTTGGGCACATTCCCCAGTACACCATTTAAACTTGCAGGTAGAGGTCACATATGGGCAGAACCTGAATGGGCATTGTGCTGGTATGCTAATGTTGCATAAGTTGTAGAATTGCACATGTTATGTTCCAATATGCATCACTGCATAGTAGGAGGAGGGAGGGAGGGGGACGGGAATAGAAAGAATGATTTCTACTGTGAAGGGTCTTATTTATGGGTGGAGGTTCTACAGCATCACACCAACACAATGCCATCCTGGTTTGTGCCAGAAGTGCCACTGCACCAAAGTTATGACAACTTTTACTCTTTATCTACCTTATCATCCTGCTGAGTGATAGTGGGAAAAGTGGGCAGAAGGTAGGAAGTTTCCTGCCATGATGGGTACCTGTTGAGCCTACTGTAGGGGTGGGATTCAGAGAAGGACCAGGTAGGCCCAGCCAGCCTAGTGATTACCATGGGTTCTGACGTGACGTTTTGCTTGGATCCAGTTCTCAGTACTTAATCTTTGACATATGTTGAGTTAACAAAGCAACAGACATATTTAGAAAAATAAATTTTAACGGATTAGATTGTTTTTAAAATATTTTGTGTTTGTGGCACTGGCAGACGACAGCAGATTGCAAGATCATTTTTGTGGGTCAACCTCCTTGCGAAATTAACATTTCTCCCCTGCCCATCTGAATCACAAGTGCACGAAGAAGTGAGCAGTGACTCACAGAAGCTCATGCCCTGCTACAAACAGAACAGCTCTAAATCAGAGTAATGACATTTTATCTACAGTAAGCATGTACCAGAAAGTATAAAACAGTGGTCCCCAACCTTTTTATCACCGGGGACCGGTCAACGCTTGACAATTTTACTGAGGCCCGAGGGGGGTAGTCTTTTGCCAAAGGACCCCACCACAGCCTGAGCCCCTGCTCTGCTTACTTTCCCACTAGCTCCCCTGACTTTCCCCCTTCTGCTGGGGGGCGCTGCCAGCAGCAGCTGCGCAGTCCCACACCAAGGGGGAGCCCCAGCCATGGTGGCCACTAGAAAGCACCAAAGGTGATCTAGCAGCAGAGTGGCAGGGCAGCCCCCGAGGCAGCAGCCGGGGAGGAGGACAAGGAGAAGCTGCAGACTGGTACTGACTAATCCACGGCCCGGTACCGGTCCCCGGACTAGAGGTTGGGGACCACTGGTATAAAAGACTGGCTGTTACAATTTAGAAATCATTTCTCACAGACTCCTACCATAGCCATTAGTGGCATCATAGTGGAAGGTCAGCCATTGATTATAGAAAACAGGCTGCACTGAGGCTAGCTACAGGCATCTATTCGCCACACATATATTGCTCAACATCTATAAACCTGCTACACAATAAACATGGGAATGCACAAGAAGCCCCTTGTCAGTGGGGAGTGATTTTTACCATTCATTTGCATACAAGGAGAAATCCATGGAAACAAGGAATGGATAAAAACCCTTCTCATGACACGTTTGGAACCAACCAGCTGCCGGCTTCTCATGCTCCCGTGGGGTCAACCAGCAAGCAACAACCACGGATATTGTGTGCAGCCACACAGAGGCAATGACCTTTCCCGAATGTAGAATTGTGTCAAGGCAACTTGGACGAGACAGTTTTATTCAGCACAAGCTAATGATGTTTGCCTGTTTCATATTGTTCTGAGCATAGGAAACAAATGATTGTCTTCTTTACATGATTGTCCTCGTCTAAGGAATATGGTGGGGGACAGAGCTGAGGCTCAAGGGTAGAGCAAATGCTTTGTATGAAAAAGCCTACAAATCCCGTCCCTGGCATCTCCCATTTAAAGGAAGTCAGGTAGATGGTGTGAGGAACAAGCTTTTTCACTCCGGTGAGGCACTCCCTCCTGAATGAGGACAACTTGGTGAAATGTTGCCATACAGTTGTGATTGGAAATACATTTTACCTGCTGTATAACATCTCAGCTGTGCTTTTTGTCTCCTTCCTGCCAATAGGTATAAGGTCTGGGCGAGCTAAAAGGGCAAGAGCCAAAGGGAGGTGATGAATCTCCTCTCATTGGTGGTCTTTAAGCAACAGCTGGATGCATATTATGGATGCCTTAGACCAGGGGTAGTCAACTCGCTCTACATAACTCGCTCTACGCTGGCCTGCCCTTATCCTTGGTCCGGAAACTGCAATTAGTCCAGAATGCAGCTGCCAGGGTCCTCACATCAACACCTCAGAGGTCCCACATCCAGCCCATCCTCCAGCAGCTGCGCTGGCTCCCGATTGAATTCCAGATCAGGTTTAAGGTTCTGGTTATCACTTTCAAGGCCATATCCGGGCCCAGTATACCTGAAGTATACCTACACCCCTTAAAGAGCCTTGCGCTCTACCTCCTCCAACCTCCTTGTGGTCCCTGGCCCCAAGGAAGCCCGCTTGACCACAACCAGGGCCAGAGCCTTTTCCATTCTGGCCCCCACCTGGTGGAATGAGCTCCCAGAGGAGATCAGGGCCCTGACAGAACTAAAGCAGTTCCACAGGGCCTGCAAAAGGGAGCTCCTCCACCAGGCATTTGGTTGAGGTCGACCTGTCCATCGCTTCCTGTTGGCCCTCAAGCCGTCCCCTCCTACCATGACTGTGAACAAATCCACCCAACCCCTGGGTATCAGTACGAGTTGAGCTAAGGCTCTGGCAGTTTCACCTTCCTTTAATGTTGCTGTTATTATTATTATGTAAATGTTATTGTTGTTGTTACCACCTTGAATAATGTTACCTGTACTATTTCGTTGTTTTATGTAAACCGCCCTGAGCCTTCGGGGAGAGCAGTATAGAAATACAATAAATAAATAAATAAATAAATAAATAAAATAAACCTGTGGTCCTCCAGATGTCCATGGACTACAATTCCCATGAGACCCTGCCAGCATTTGCCAGCATCCCCTGCCAGCAGGGGATAAGACTAGGTGCCTGCACGGCCCCTTCCAACTCTAGGATTCTGATTCTTAGTTCTTAGTCTGTTGTTCACAGCCTTGGGATTATAGTGGCCAGGTGACTGTATTAAAGGTAAAGGTAAAGGTATCCCCTGTGCAAGCACCGAGTCATGTCTGACCCTTGGGGTGACGCCCTCCAGCGTTTTCATGGCAGATTCAATACGGGGTGGTTTGCCAGTGCCTTCCCCAGTCATTACCGTTTACCCCCCAGCAAGCTGGGTACTCATTTTACCGACCTCGGAAGGATGGAAGGCTGAGTCAACCTTGAGCCAGCTGCTGGGATCAAACTCCCAGCCTCATGGACAGAGCTTCAGACTGCATGTCTGCTGCCTTACCACTCTGCGCCACAAGAGGCTCAGGTGACAGTATTAGGATCTGTCATAGTTTCAGTTAGATTGTTTAATTGTTTAGTTTGGTGTGGAATTTTCTGTAAACCACTCGGCAAGTCCCTCCAGAGTGGAAAAAATATTTACAGTATAGAAATGTCTAAAAAAACAAAAAACAAATGTGATAATGCAATATAACCAATCCCCAAGTGAATAATCGGGGGGCAAGAGGGGAATCGGGTCTATTGAAATAGAAGCTGCCATACACCCAGAAACACAAAGTTGACCAAGGGAAATGAATGACCTGTGGAGGTTACTAGGGACTCAATGATCAACGCCAGGACTGCCAAATACCATTCAAGATTGGATGTTTCCTTTGGTGCCTTGAAACAAAAGCTCTGCAGTTTCAAGGATATCTAAAAGGAGAAACCGATCCTGTGCTTTAAGAATTGCCAATTATTAAAAAGCATTTCTTGAATGTTGCTCATACTTTGGTGGGACAGGATTTCAGGGGCAGTATTGACACAAAGGGAAAATGTTCAGTAAAAAGATTTATTTTTCATGGCTTGAAGAAAGTAGTTTTCACATGGCTTAGGTAACTCCAATCCTTCCCCCCATAAAGCAAAATATATTATTATGGTCAATTTGCGATACTGAACAATGTGGAACACTATGGGAATGCTACCTTGAGATACAAAAAATGAAATAGATCTTTATGGGAAATGTAGGACAGATGTATATATGACCTCCCTGCCCCCCCTCTTATTACACATTGACCAGTAAAACAAAAAAGCAACTAAGGGTTCCAGGAGATGCTTACACATGGGTCAGAGAGACCCAGTGTGATATACTAGCTGGGCCATTAGGGGAGCAGAACCAGGTTCAAATGCCCACCCCACTAGGCAAACACACTGGGGGAACCTGGATCAGTCCCTCTCTTTCTGCCTCCACCCCCAGCATGAGGCTGGAATGGAGTCGAGTGCTAAAAAACTTTTAAGGGAAGGTGTTGGATCCGTGGGTCAAGGAACATGGTGGCAGTGGAATCATGTAGCTCTTTACTGTGAATTCAGCTCATGGTACAAACTGTACTGAAAAATCCCCCAAACAACCTTCCTCCCCCATGTGAGAACATGTGAGAACAATAGAAATTCCTGTGGTTTCAGGCAATTGGTTACAGATTGCTTTAAACCCATTGGACCCCTAGGGATCCAATTGGGGTGGGGCAACTATTGGGGTGTGCTGTCCAATTGGGGTGCGGCAACTACCAGTGGCACCGGATTATGATCCTGCCTTGGACCTCAAGCTCAGCTCCTTGGTGGATCCACATAAACAACAGAAGGACAAGATGAAAATACATTAGATGCATTTATTATCTTGTGCAGACTCTACTTTTCTCTGCAAGGGGGACCAAAGGCAATTTACAACACTGCTCTTCCTCTCCTCCATTTCATCCTTCCTCAAAACAACCTTTTAAGGCTGAGAGAGAGGGGCTGGCCCAAGGTCCCCCCAGTCTGCTTCATCCCTGTTTCTAAGCTCTATTGCTCCATAACTCTACATTCCCTATTACCCCTGGTTTGCCTAATTTGCATCGTGAAGGGCTTAAACTCAGAACAAGAGACTTTTCTTTCTTTTTCTTTTTTCTTTTTTGCTGGCAAAAGGAGATTGATTCTCCCAGACATGGATACCTCCATAAACCATTGTCAGTTTACAAGTGTTTGTCACCATGGCATTCAAGTGTCATCGTATACGTTACAGACGTTGCATACGCTCTCTGCAAACCCTCAAGATATTATCCCTGCTCGGCCTCTCAATTACGGGAAGGAGAGACTCCACTTTCTCTCGCTCTTCGTGTTTTCTCTTGCGAGCAGGCAGCGGCCCAGATGAACTCGGTTCAACAAGGATGGCGAGCCAAGCAAACAGAGAGGCACTTGTCTGACATTCCCGCCTTCTCTACCTTTTAAGAAAAGGGCAACATGTGATGCTGATGGAGTAAACCACCAAAGAGAAGGCCCGTTCTGTCAATACCAAATCCTCTTGGAGTGGTTAAGCATACATCTTATGCGCACCGCTTGGGAAAAGACGCAACGCTCAAGTTCAAGCCAGGAATGCCAGAACAACACAACCACTTCTGCTTCATTTTACCCACACAAAACACAAAGCGCTGTTTGAATCGAAAAGATGTCTGAAATATTTGATGCAGGCTGTATTTAGATGGAGAACCAAATGTATTTACTTATTTTGGCATTTATACCCCTCCCCTCCTAGATTTCTCACTCCTCCACATGCAGACAGCTAGGTGTCCTTGGACCAAGTTTAACAATGTCAAAGTGTACAATTTCATAAGGATAGATTGTACAATTATTGTACAATTATTGTACAATTTCAGTAATGCAAAGGGACTTCCCTATAAGGGCTATTTGTGCTGATCTCTTGCTATGCATTTTGATGTAGTTCAGCTCTTGAAATGTAAAAGGTTGTCAACCCCTGCTTGCTGACCTGGATAGCTCAGGCATGCTCAATCTCATCAGATCTCAGAAGTTAAGCAGAATCAGTCATGGTTAGTATTTGGATGGGAGACCTCCAAGAAACTCAAGGGGTCAAGATTCAGCCAATGGCAAACCATCTCTGAACAACAGACAATCCCTGGCTGTACGGCACACATGCACACCATATGGCAAATGATAATAAGTAAATAATAGTTGCTACTTCCCATTGCCTCTGCATGTGCACAGTCTTTTCCTGAGGCTCCCCCTTGCACATGCACACTAGTTGACGCCTCTCTTATTTCCCTTTGCCAAATTTTAAAAATCCAGCTTGTTTCAAACCCCCCCCCCCTTCACTCCCAGTCATACCGCAGCAGTCTGCAAACAAACTCCAGGTAAAAGAGGAAAAAAGACCGAGTGAGAAAGAGGGAAGATTTTTAAAAACCCGTCAAAGTAGCGCTGTCAGTCATCGCATCTTGTAACAACTTTATTTCAAGAGACCGAGCGATCCCTTCACCAAATCATTCCGCTCGATAAATAACTCTGACGCTTTCCCATAGAGTCCCAGGCCCGTTTAAAAGAAAAATTGCGAGTGGCAATCTGCAATTTGTTTTGTATAAAATTGTTAACCACTTTATCAACATGGACAAAACTGCTTTTCAAATTTCGCACTGCTCGGCCACGCTAAACACATTCTAATGAGCTCAGACATTTGTAATGGCACTGTTAATTCTATCGCCAGCTTGGAATCAAGCCTGTCTCTTTTCTTCAAAGGTAAAAAAAGAAAAGAAAAAAAAAACCTCCAGGATTATCAAGTGCACTAGGAGCATTTTCTTGATGTGATTGATGGGAAGGAAGAGTAATCACCTTTGAAGTGCCACTGCGTATAATACCGCTCCAGTGTTCTTCTTTCTTTCTTTCTTTCCTTCCTTCTGACATCCATGAGTAATTGAAGCCAAAGTAACCGCTTACTGTGATCAATGAAGCCTGGGCCATGGGGCTGTGCTTTCAAATAGCCACTAAATACTCCTGGATGACAACAACATCTTGGTGGGCCATGGGGCTATATCTACTGGAGGAAACAGCCTACAAGGAGGTCTGTTTTTTTTTTTTTTTTTTTTGCAGGGTTTACCATACATCAGAGCTCCCCTGCAATACCCTGGAGCAAGAACCCATGGATCAATGTATATATCGACAGTAGCGTTATCAACCATAACATAAGTTCCCTGGAATTCCCTCGGAGGAAATGGAAGTCTTGGAAAGCACACTCAAATGGCTTCATATGCCCACTGAGCCCTTACCCACCCCAAGCATCCCTCCCCAGGCCATCTAGTCCTGTATGCGAGATCAGTCTGGAGCACCCATGAAGCATCCACATCTGTGTCACCAACGGCTCCTAGCTCAAAGCAGTTCGATGCACCAGGCCATCCTGGGTAAGGACACTTCTCTCTAACAGGTCTTGCTTATTGATAGCTGTGGGCTTGCTGAGTTCCTGCTGGGATGGAGGAGCTCATGTCTCCAGTGAACCCTTCCAGTTACTACTCAGCTTGGTGGTAAGAAAAAATGAGAGGAAAACATGTTGAAGTCAGTGACTCTCAGTATGTTATCTCCTTGAACAGGGTGCCTCTCTTTGTCTATGCCCTCTGCACCTTTGTCCTTTCACTCTGCTGATGTCAGATAAGCTGTCCATTTCTGATAGGGAATGTGAATCCAACGGCACCTTTAAGACCAACAAAGTTTTATGCAAGGGGTGAGCTTTTGTGTGCATGCACACTTCCCCAGGTGCATGCACACTTCCCCAGACAAAGGGGAGAGTGATAGGGGAAATCCTCTTTCAATTAGGCTTCTTTCTCTTCTTTTGACTACAAGCTAAATGGGGACGGATTCTACTAGTACAAACGTTAAGTTTTCACTTTTTGCAATGTATTTCTTGGGATATTTATATACTGCACTCAGTATCGGAATACTATGATTGGGAAAAACTCTGCTATATTAACATCACTTCCAGCGCAACCAGAAGCATTATTATTATTATTATTATTATTATTATTATTATTATTATCATCATCATCATCATCATCATCATCATCATCATCATCATCATCATCATCATCATCATCATCATCATTATTATTATTAAATATGTTACCTGCCACTCCCCAAAGGCTCGTGGCGGGTTACAGAAGGTCCAGCTAAAACCAGCATCAATGCATCACTTGTGACATGCTAGCAGCCTGTCTGACAACAGAGTTTGGGCTGAAAGCTAGAATGTCCCTGGCAATGTGCTGCTGGTATCACTTTCAGAGCCACTGGAAGGGATGTCAGGGCATTGTCAAAGGCTTCATTACATCACTGGCAAGCAGCTGCCCCCTCCCCCAGTAGAAAGCCCCCAAACTTAAAATGACTTCTTACCAATTAGATAGACCAGGGGTAGTCAAATTGTGGCCCTCCAGATGTCCATGGACTACAATTCCCAGGAGCCCCTGCCAGCATTCGCTGGCAGGGGCTCCTGGGAATTGTAGTCCATGGACATCTGGAGGGCCGCAGTTTGACTACCCCTGAGATAGACCCTCAAATAGAGACACAAACCTAGGTACCATGCCCTGAATTAAACCGAGATACAAAGTCTGTCCTCATATACACTCAGAACAGAACCGTTATACGACTTGAATATTACAAGTGACGCCATCTTGAGGATCATCCACTTGCTCATCCTTCAATGTGATCTATCCTATCATGTGTAAACAATGCCCTTCTGCTCGCTGCACAGAACAAACAGATCAGTCCCTACACAAAAGGATAAATGTACACAAACCTGACATTCGAAATCACAGAACTCAAAAGGACATTTCATTTTCCCATGACAGTCTGTTGCAGATCTGAAAGTCACAGTTCTGTAATATATTTTTTTTAAAGCTGAGGGGGAGATGACAAATGTGGGATTCATGAAGAAATGTAATGCTACTCTTTTCTAAGATGAGACATATTAGGATTCTAAGGTACTATGATGGTTAAAGATCCTTGTTTTGTGAAGCCAGGATACGGTTCCTGTAGTTTTCTTGAATAGGTTGGAAATTTACATATCATTTGCCATCCTGTATTTGTCCTACTGGATGAGCTCATCCTCATCCACCCTGAATGGATTCATACCTCTTTCTGATTGGATATTGCTTTATATAGACCCCATGATAAAATGGAACCTGTGACCTTGCTCCTAAATCTGCTATGAGTGAAACCCACATCTATTTGAACACTTCTGACGGGGGCTCATAGATGAATAATTTACAACAGAATTGAAAACTGGTCTCCTCATGCAACAACTCCACCATCCTATTTGTAACTTTCATTATACAGGTGTTGCCAAATCATTGCACCCTCCATGAATCTGCGATCTAATGTCATAAAAACTGGAATCAAGTTTAATCCATCATTAAGGTTCAATAAGACTCCTGTTTATTTTTATTTATTTATTTATGTTCATATTTGTTGACCGCCACTCCCGGACCCCGCCAGCTCATAAAACCCACATAAAATACAAAGCAATACAATATAAATAATACTGGCGGCAAAAAACCCAATCTATAAACCTCCGCCCTCCTGCCCATCTCTTGCCTGTAATAACAGCCACCATTACACCCGGGGGAGTACCTCTGTCTGAGCCACCTTTTTGCCTTTGAGCTTCTTTGAATCATATTCCTCATTCGGGCATTTAAATTGTTGTAAAACAGCAATCGAAGTTTAGTTAAACAATCCATGCTTTCTAACCACATGACCACTACACCTACATATGTAAGGATGGTTACCAAATCTCAAAGGAATGACTACCTCTATCGATCACAGGGGCTGCCCCAGTCTGTAAACAGAAAGTTTTCTCAGGACGGCAAGAGGATTTTCCTGAGGATAGTATGATGAGGGATACTTTTGTTTAAATGCTGGATTAAGTAGGGTATGAAAACTGTCTTCCAAAATTGCATCTAATTGAGCAGTTGCATTCCAGGTCATGTATCAAAAGTATGCAGTTTATGCTTCTTCTGCAGCTAAGTTCACAGGATTTTTCACATGGTTATATAGACGGTTCCAAGGTTGACTTGATTTTTTTTTGAAGGTGAGAGATTTGCATACTTCATATGATATATCCAAGATTGCTTCTCGGTATGTAGTATCTAGGAGGGAAGACAGCATAGCGTAGTCAAATTCTATCAGCTCTTGGAAGCCAAACAGGGGCAGAACTTAGAAGGGAGACCACCATAGTCTCTGAAGAGAAAGTTAATGACAAACCAACTCCGCTTCTCACTTCCCTTGAAAACACCTTGCTGAGGTCACCGTAAGTCGGCTGCAACTTGATGGAACATTACACATGGACACATGTAGTGTTTAAATTCCAAAATGGGGAGGAGAGTTCTCTAGTCCACTGGACTTGATAAAGATATGTAAGGGTGGGTGGAGTTCATCCTGCTTCCATTCAATCGCATTCCCTTGTGATGCACTTGAATAGAGATACTGGAATACTTCCAGTAATTTATAACTTTATATCGACATTAAGAGAGAGAATAAGAACTCTGAACATTATTTGTTGAGATCGTTTATGAAACACTGTTGCTTTTCAAGGGTTAGAAAGCCATGATAACTCGACTTTAAAAAATACTGTACTAATTAAAATAAATGCCTTGAGCAAAAAAAAAAGAACAAAAAAACATCAGTTAGATCAAGACCCTCGTTCCCAATGAAAGAGAATTCTTGGCCCCAGTCGGACAGTGGGAGAGGTGTGTGTGTGTGGGGGGGGGGGGTTAGAATTATGTATCACCATCTTTCAATGTTGATGTCAATGTTTATTGTTATACTTTTAAGGAGTTTTAGGGGATTGAACTGTTTTTTATTGTTTTATTGTAAACCGCTGTGAGTCCAAATGGAGTCCAAAATGTTTTAAAATGTGCTTTACTGTTGGGCAAAACATGTTTCATCTTTTCTCAAAGCATGCTTTTGATAATCATCTATACTACTGTGATAGATTTTTTTTTAAATAACAGTGAGATTTATTATCGTGCTCCTCCCATGGTTTTTATTTGAATTTTGCTTCAGTTTGCTTATGGCCTCTAGCTGAAACAAATGCATTAATTTAAACGGAATACATTAATACCAGCACATACAAAAACAAAACTAAAATAGTGGCTTATTTAGTGATGGACCATCTTAATCTCTAGAAAAGTCTAATTCAGCCTTTCTCAACATCCCTAACTGGAGCAAGATGGATGCAATCCAGAATATTATTTCTTTTTTCTCTAGAAAAAAACAGTGGAACAGAGTTCTGAAAACTAGGGCAGTTTTGTGCCCCTTTCCCATACCAAACCAATCAGACATGCAAGTGTTGTCTTTACAAAGTTCATTGTGTAGGAATCTATCCAAAGACCTGAGTGATGGCCATTCAAGTACCTCTGCAGTGACATCTAATCACTTTGGAGAATTAAAAGTTTACTACTGGTCCTAACCAGGATAGCTCAGGCCATCCTGATCCTGTCAGATCATGAAAGCTAAGCAGAATCATCCCTGGTTAGTATTTGGATGAGAGACCCCTGAGCAGGATTGGAATACAAAGGCAGCCAATAGAAAATCACCTAAGAATGCCTCCTGCCTTGAAAACCCTATGGGGTTACTATGACCAGTTTATGCACTGGGAACTTCACTGCCCCATCCCCCCTGTCAGGAGCACAGATCGGGGGTGGATGAGGTGCACCAGGCCAAATGCTCCCCCATGTGGAGGCAGGAAGAGGTGGGGCAACCTGCCACGACTAAAACTCCTGCCTGCAGCCTGGCATGAAACCTCCAGTGCGTAAACGGTTTATAAGTCAGCTCTGACTTTCCAGTCCCCCAAAAAACAAACATACCGCCCTGAGAAGGTGGTAAACCTACACTTCTGTTGAACTCATTCATAAGAGCATCCTGATATTTCCCCTCTTTTGTGAGCTTTTTTCCCTTGATTCAGAACAGGGTTAACTTACATACCCAGGTACAGTGAGCAAATTGCTCCTGCTTTCCCAACTATGGTATACTGGTGTATCTGATCCCCCCCCCCCAATGAAATTAAAGTACAACTGAATTAGGATTTCACCCGCTCTTCAACTCCCATCCTTTTTCTTACAAGTCCTAGGCAATGAAATTGAAGGTGGCACACCAAGGTGAAATCTCAGCTCTGATAGCATCTTGTGTCAGATGCCTGTCAAAATGTAATAAGGCACCTGTGAACAGCAATAAGATGCCAAAAGCACACCACAATAGAGATTTCCATTTTTCATGCATCATGATTCATAAGTTAAGGAACCTGCATGTCGCGGTGAAAACAAGGTGACAACCGCTTGTCATCGCTGTCTGCCACACAAAAGCAACAACAGGTCAAATGTTGAAATCCTCACTAAGAAGGAAGCCTTTAGCCTTCAGCACAGAAAGGTCCATGTAGGACCGTGAAAAATCTACAGCCCAGTGTTGGACTCAATTCCCTTTCGCTGTCTTCTGTTACTCCAAGAGGTCCATACTCCAAGAGGTAGGGGCAGTAAAACACACAATGTGGTGGGTTCGATGTGTCTCCACATGTTACACATATCAGTCAAGTGCATGTGCCATTGTAGCTATCAGCCATATCCTTCTGACAGTGGTCAGAAAATATATATGTTGTGGGGTCTTAATCGCTGAGGCCATAACCTGTGTATGAGGAGGTCAAGATACAGATCACCACTCAGAAGGAATGGAGGAGGATGAGCTCTTAAACAGGAATAAATTGATTTAATTAAAAGAAAGAGAATCAAATTAAATCAGGCAAATAGAAAAGTGGCACTGCAGAAAGGAAATAAATGCACATGTGAAGTGCAAATACGTTAAAACCTTTTCCCTATCAAACTGCAAGTCACTAAGGATGAAAACTGGACAGAATGATAGAAATACACCCCTGCTTCCTGGGCACCTATAGAGAAGTGCAGCAGAACAGGGAGGAAAAATAGATGAGCCAACTCAACCACCCTGAGCCAAAAGGGAAGGCAGTATATAAATCTAATTAAATAAATAATAACTATACAGTTGGGGTAACAGAATGGGATCCAAAAAATCCTATGAATTGGATGGACTGTGTGAGGACTTCTTATACATTTTTGTCAAGAGTGAAGAAGGGAAAAGGTGTTGGAAGTGGAATGAGGGGCAATGAAAAGTCCACCTCTCCAGAGATTAGCTAATTTGCAAAGGGTTTGTGTGTGTGTGTGTGTGTGTACATTGCGGCATGGAGTTTTTCTTCTTTTAAGTAAAAGTACCAAGACCGTTTCCAAGACTGGAGGCTTTGTACCGGGCTGCATGCTGAAGTTTGAGTTGGAGCAGGTTGCCCCACCTTTTCCTGCTCCTGCATAGGGGAGCATTTGCCCTGATGCATCTTGTCTGCCCTGAATTTGTGCTCCCACATAGGAGCCAGGGCAACGAAGTTCCCAGTGTGGAAACGGTCAAGGGGAAGTGATCCTTTAGGAAGATTAAGAGTTTAGATAGGCAAGCAGATGGCTGAGTACTTTACCTAATGGAGTAGGGGGAGAAAGCTTCCTGTCTAGCACTTAAGAAGGAGGAAATGGTTGGGGTCGGCCCATTACTCGGTGTTTTGATCATTTGGGTCATTCGTTAAGGCCAGATTATTTGGGAGGGTACCCCTTTAAGTTCATGGATAAGGGGCCCTTTGGTTGACTTTCACCAAGATGTGACTCATGGAGGGGCTGCTTCACATTCCTTGCATGACTCACTATTATGTGTTTGGCCTAGACTCCATTTTTCATTGCTTGGCTCATGCTAAAATGTGCAAATCATCAGAGATCCAAGATGGAGGGCTCCCTGTGAAGGGTGTGGCACAGCTAGGGGCAGCCTAATCTTGAGATCGTCAAATCAAGTTAGTAGCAGAAAGATTCTTTCAAATTTTAGCAGCATCTGGGACAGGCTTTCTCATCCTTTTTACCATTGAGAAACCCCCTCAAACATTCTTCAGGCTTCGAGAAACCCCAGAAGTGGTGTGATTGTACAGAGTATCTTTAGGAAGCATAGCTGTGTACATGCCCACCCAGGGCCCCTCCCCGTCCCACTCCCTGAAGGCCACTCATTGGCCATTTTGGGAAGGGTGGGCTAACACAACCATATATGGTCATATCACCTGATAAATCACCTGCAAAACGGAGCTCTTCTGCCAGGTTTATGGTTGAGGCCGACATGGCGAGAAGATCTGGTTGGGTCCCCCAGTGTCAAGCTTTGTGTCACCTGTGCTCCCTCTTCCCACTTTCTCTTTTAGATGTTACTGAGGGGGTTAGGAGGTTGAATTTACCGCCATTTTCCTTGGGATTTTTTGTTCTTGCTATATGATTCTTTATGTCCTAGCGTGTTTTGATGTGGTTTTATTGGGGTTTTATTGTGGACAAATTGTACCCCGCCATGAGTTGGTTCCAGGAGTGGCAGAAAATAAATCTAAATAATAATAATAATAATAATAATAATAATAATAATAAGAAGAAGAAGAAGAAGAAGAAGAAGAAGAAATGTTTAACAATTTTTTAAAATATATATAAAATGAACTAATTCCCACCCATTAGGAAACCTTTCCAGGGTCATGAGGAAACCCCAGTTTTTTCACAAAAACCTGGTTGAGAAACCCTGATCTGGGATGTTCGCAACACAGTCTAAACAGAGTAACAACCTTCTAAGACCACTGAATCAGGTAAGAAGGGTGTCACTATGTTTAGGACTGCACTGTTAGAGACGGTATTAGGCAAACCTTCTGCCCCAAAATGTCTTTGTTTTCAACAGAACAAATCAATGCATAGATTTCATAAAATTTCACCATTGCACGTTTGCTTCTCCATTTCGACAAAGCAGATTAAGTTGAGGCAGGGAGACCAAACATTCCTAGCAATTTGTGAAACAGATACAATATGCAAAGCAGTTATTTGCATGCAACATCAGCCACTTAGGGAAAAAAACTGAAATAAAACAAGCACACCATTGGCATGTCAAATAAGCGACAAAAGTGAATTAATTAAAATGCTGGTGCTAAAAGGAGGAGGAGGAGATAAATAGAAACAGAGGCAATGTTGCATTTAATCAACACTCTTTAAGTCACCTAAATGACTGCAGTTTTTTCATGCACATCCCCAGGAAGGTCTTCTCTACGTCCAATCCAATTCCTGACAGGTGTATTTATTACTTTAAAAGAAATTCCATCTAAACCTCCGGAGAAGTTTCTGACAGAACAGTTTCACAGTGGAACAGGCTTCCTCTGGGAGGTGGTGGGTTCTCCATCTTTGGAAACTTTTAAACAGAGGCTAGATAGCCATCTGATGGAGACGCTGATTCTGTGAAGGCTCAAGGGGGTGGCAGGTTACAGTGGATGAGCGATAGGGTTGGGAGTGTCCTGCATAGTGCAGGGGGTTGGACGAGATGGCCCAAAATATCCCTTCAAACTCTCTGATTCTATGATCCTATACCATTTGATTTCTCATTACTTCTACCATTGAGACCTTTTAGCTAGGGAAATGCACGGATGGGTTGCATGTGAATCCACTGAGGTGATATGGAAGTTTTGTCCAGTTTTATGAATGTTTCCCTCTCATATCTTCAAGTATCCTCTGCGATGGACATGGCTGGTGCAAATCAGCTTTTGGATAAACTTGACATTTTGGCGTCTTTCTTGGGTGGTTCAGTCGCAAAAATGACCTGGGGTTAGTCTTGCACTATTATTTGACAGGTGGGTGTACCACAGATTAGTACAACTTGCTAATTGGGCTATCTGTCCCAGTCTATATTTTTTATTGTCTCAGACCTTGTTCTTTCCCCAAGTTTCCCTTCCCAGACAACACTGAGAGCTGGCTGTAAGCGAGCCCAAGAGAACACACCTAAAATAGTCTCGTCTGAGTCCTGCTGAGGTCTACCCAGTAGGTTTCATTCTCAGGAGAGCATTCTTAGGACTGCCCTGTAAATAGCTCTTTTATACGGAACATTTTAAATATCCACAAGAGTGATATTAATCATTATTCTCTTTTCAAACAAACAACAGCCTAATCCCTACCTTCAGTGGTGGAGAGAAAAGAAGCTGTTTTTGATCCCTGTTGTTCCTCGCAATGTTCAACACTACATCTCTCTGTAAGGTAGAGATTAACTCTAATGCATGCAAATGACTGCTTATGCATGCAGGCTACTCATGTGAGCAGTGCAGTATCAGATAAACTGTCCCATGGAAGGAGCATCAGCATTCCAAGAGCAGAGGCTTTCTCATTTCCAGGGCTCCCTGCTCGCAAACGCGGCAGCTCAGTCTGATGCGACTGAATCTTTTGGGACATCCGTGCCCCCTCACCATTTCAGGATAGTGGCAGCCTGTGATAATTTGCATGTGAGAGCAAGGAGAAGCAAGTGATGGTTTTCATGGGTGAATCCCAGATAAACGGGGAACTGGAAGTTGGGGGTAGGAGAACCTGCAGCCATTGCTGAACTCGGTGGCCTCAGAAAGAATGAAGAGGATAAAGGCATGTACAGATTGTCTTGGACTCCTTCTCCTCTTCTCTGACTCGCATTTATGGCAGAGAAGCATAGCCCTCAGCTTTTTCCTTCCTCAGTGACTCCTGAAACTCCACCCCCTTCCTGGCTCACTTTTATTATTCATGGTCATCAAGTTGCCCATTCCTTGACTGCCAGTAGCTGTAGCATACGGGGGAGCTCATCTCCCACCTTCCCCAGCTCCCTGGGCAGAAATCATCACACAAATCTCTTCTTTCCATGAGCCTTTTGCCTCTCACCCTTCAACTCCTCCACGGAGGGGTGGGGGTGGGGGAAGCTTAATTTGGCCTTGCATTATTCCAGGCACACTGTTTTCCAGGGGCTTCTGTTCACCCATTCGGCTGCCACTGGTCAAGGGTAGAAAAATCCAGTGATGGTACTGAATGTGGGAACAAGACCTGTATGGTGATCTCAATGCCCTGCATAAGCACCAGGGAGATACGTCCACCTGACCCATGAGGGCAGAGAAATGCCAGGGCCCCAGCCCAGCCAGACACAGCCCACAAGCTGCAAGAAGAACCAGCGGCCAAGGCCAGACCAGAAAGTGTTTCTGTCTGTTTATTTAAATATTTATACCCTCCTCCTTTCTCATGGCTTAAGGAAGCCGGCGACCTTGAATTTTAAACAGGCACATTTAAATTTAACGCTGTCCAATGAACAGCAAGCTGGAAATAAGCCAGAAGGGAAGGCCTCGGAGGCTGAGGGTAGGTACACTTCTGCTTTAGCACCTTGCCTGAAAATGGCGGAAGCGTTGCTGAGGCAACCAGGCAGGCCAGAGCGAAGGGAAGAGCAAGAGTCTGGGGCAGTGTGACACCCATTGAAGTAAACCAGAGCTGACATAAGCATTGGGGAGGACCTGTATGGAGTTATGAGTGTACTAGGCAGCTTACTCCATGAAGGAGGAGAATCCAGGGCGACAGCTGCCTTGCCCCTTCAGTTTCCAAGCGGCTATCATTCTTTTCTATCCCATTAAACATCTGATTCCTATAGGGTCAAGTGATCACAAAAGAAGAGCCTCAGGGGGAGGTGGTATATAAATAGAAGAAGAAGAGTTGGTTCTTATAGGCCGCTTTTCTCTACTTTGAGGAGTCTCAAAGCGGCTTACAGTCCCCTTTCCTCTCCCCACAACAGACACCCTGTGAGGTGGGTGAGGCTGAGAGAGCCCAGATCTTACTGCTTGGTCAGAACAGCTTTATCAGTGCTGTGACTAGCCCAAGGCCACTCAGCTGGATGCATGTGGGGGAGTGCAGAATCGAACCCGGCTCGCCAGATTAGAAATCCAAACTCCTAGCCACGACACCAATCAATCAATCAATCGACAAACAAACAAACAAAAAGAGTGGTCATCAATATTAGAACCCTCAACATATAAATCTTTTCTTGGTGACCTTAAAAAAAAGTGAAGCCGGGTCAAACCCGTGAAAATGTACAGTCTCTTGTAGGTTTTCTTCTGTGGGGCTGCTGCCAATCCCGACTGCTTTGAGGAGAACAGACCAAAAGGGTAGCGTTTATTTGCCTTTTACCACTTTCAAATTGAATGAGGATCTTAGCCCTCTCCAGATTGATTCTGGCTCCCCGCTTCCCTAATGTGAATCACTGAACATAAGGAGTTATCTCTCTCCTGTCCTCTCATATATTGGAGGCCTGATCCGAAAACCGATAGCTGCGTCTTTTTACATATTCTGACAAGGTCGACATGCTCACTGTAGGTATCTCTGAAGCAACAGGAGGAAACCGCATAATATCACATCATAGTCTTTCCTTTTTTCACCCCCTCCCCTCAAACATTTTGCCTTGAGTCCATCGTGAATACCAAAGCCTGATGAAAACAGAGGCAGGATGTAAGAGATAATAGGCGAGCAATGCATCTTCCACGGCACCACTGGGGAAAGGGAAATTACCATACAGGGCTTTAGCATTACCCTGTTTGACATGAGAGAGAGCCTGTTCCCAGCTGCAAGGGGGAAAGTTCCTTTTGGAAAAGAAGAAGAAAAAACTTCTGATCACTGGCAAGAGACCTTCAGGACTAAAACTAGCCAATAAAACCCAAATGCCACAGCTGTCTGTGGAACTGAGTTTTAACATAGATAGGCTATAAGTGTGAGCGAAACACACCATGTTCCCACTTAATGGTTGTCATCTGAGCATTTCGAAAACAGGTGGAAGCAGACAAATCACATTCTTTGTGGCAGCATTGCAGACAAAGGGAACACTCATGGCCTAGAAGAAGAGTTGGTTCTTATATGCCACTTTTCTCTACCCGAAGGTGTCTCAAAGCGGCTTACATTCCCCTTCCCTTTCCTCTCCCCACAACAGACACCCTGTGAGGGAGGTGAGGCTGAGAGAGCCCTGAGATTACTGAAGAAGAAGAGTTGGTTCTTATATGCTGCTTTTCTCTACCAAAGGAGTCTCAAAACGGCCTTCCCTTTCCTCTCTCCACAACAGACACCCTGTGAGCTAGGTGAGGATGAGAGAGCCCTGAGATTACTGCTCGGTCAGGACAGCTCTATCAATGCTGTGACTAGCCCAAGGTCACCCAGCTGGCAGTGTTGGGGGAGCGGGGAATCAAGCTCGGCTCGCCGGATTAGAAGCCGCCGCTCTTAACCACCATGCCAAGCCGGCTTGCCAAGCTGGCTCCCTCCAAGCTGGCTAAAGCAGTGTATCCCCGATTGTGGTCAGGACACAAAAGTGGGTTTTGAAGACCCTGGAAATGAGTTACTAGCCAGCAGTCCCTAATGGCCATTCTTACCCTTCCTGTTCTTCTCTTCTGGAAACCAAGATCTGACCTCGGGCACCGTACCGTCCCTGTCATAATTCCATCGGTCTTTTTTCTTCACTGCTTGTACACGGTGATCAAGTAGCGTGTGTCCTGATAGTTACTAGTGAGTTCCGTATACTCTTCAGGGAGATTAGAGAGAGTAATAGAGGCTCAAGACTGATCAGCGGCTGAAAGCGGTGCTGTCAGAAGTTAGCTAGCTTAATTCTGCTACTGTGTCGGTGTCCTTAAATTTTAAAAGTCAGCAAAAAGGCAGACCGAATCCCAGATGTTAATTGCACAGACTCCCTGGATTAGAACAAGAGATAATTAATTGCTGGGTTTTAATATGTGCAGAGCTAAATGGATGATAAGGTTTCTAGCCATTGGGCTTGGGGTCTGGAAGGGTAAAGAAAAAAAATCCCAAATAGACACAAGAACCCCAGAGACTAAAGTCATTTAAAATATCTGCATTTGGGAAACAAGAGAAACTTGGCAAACAGAGAAGGAGGTTTGGGGGACGGCATTCATACTTCGGTATTGTGTTAGCTCAAGGGGTTTTAAAGGAGCTAAAGAGGTTTTGGGGTAAGAAGCCCGAAGCTTTCATTCAGGCTTAACAAATCTCAGTGCTGCAGTGAGGTCAGGTTCAGGCCAAGAGCTCCATTAGATCTTATACTACACATATATCAATGCTTATTGTTAAAATGCTATAATTGTATCTTTCCCTTGATACCAGAGATACCAGAGATGTAGAGTTTGCCTGTGAACGTAACTATCAAAGACTATGAACAATAGCCAACTTTCTAATTATTAGGAATTCAAAGGAAAGAATAAGATTGTTCTTCTAGGAGTGAAAAAATTCAACAGCAACTTCAGTCCCCAAATCCTACAAGGCTTTCAACGAGACTCTTGTGTCTTCCAAATGTTCTTCAGGTTTGAACTTCACTTTGCAAACTAAGGTCCCTGATGTGGTAAGTGACCTACCACTAGGCAGAGTGAGGTTGCCAACCTTAGGCGAAAGGTTTTGGGGTAAAGGACAGGGAATGTATTTAATGTATTTATATTTTACCACCGTGCTGGGAGGGGGCTAGCATTTGGATGCTCTCCTTCATGAACAAATATGTTTAGGGCCACTTACGCCAATCTGTTTTTCAAAAGAATACATTGACGATTTGTGTCCCAGGTGGGGTTACCATGTGCTCATTGGGGAGGATTTCCTTCCCTTGGGGGACTTGGTTGCTGACACTCCAGCAGCTGGGAGGAGAAAAGAATTAAACCATTGCCACTAGTGATGATGCAATGTCACTTCTAGGACAAAAACTTGCATGCCCAGGAAATGGCTGATTGTCACTTTAGGGTCAGAAAGTGAATTTTCTCCAGGCCAGACTGACCAGGGATTCTGGTTGGGGGGCATCATCTGGGCATGGAATTGGGGGCATTGTGTGTTGACAAGCAGTTGTGAATTACATGCCTTTCTGCAGGCAGTTGGACTAGATGTCCCTGGAGGTCCCTTCCAACTATGATTCCATGATGTCACACTGTCTAGGAATTGCCAGTCCTCTCTAGGAATCAACACAGAGTTTTCCATACAGTTTTTGGTGATTCCTAGAGAAATGTGACATGACATCTGAGTTTTCCTAGAAGTGGTCTCATACCATCACTGATGGCAGTCTCCATGTCCCCCTCCCAGCCTCTTGCTTGGTGCCTTGCAAGGACTGGCAACCCTAGTTATTTATCACTAGGTGGGATCTGGAGTTCTTCCAGAATTACAGCTGATCTATAGACCACAAAGAGGCCATGGTAGCTTCTGAGTCTGAACTCTTTGGCATCTCATCTCTGCTGAGCTTCCTCTCTTCTACCAGCTCTGCAATCCAAGAGCATTGCTTCCAGATCTCCAGGAATTCCCCAAGCTGAAGTTGGAAATCCTAGTCCCAAGAAATGAAAGACTCTTTTTTCTTCCTCAGCTGTATGATGGGAAGCACATATGTATAGCAGTAGTGGATTCTGCAGCATGGACACAGAATCATAGTCTTGTGCAAATCAGCAATGTTGCTCATTGCCACAATGGCTGTTCTCTGGAGGAATACCGTTGCACCACTATAACCTGCAGCATTGGTGGGGAGGGGTTCGTGGGAAAGAACTTATGCTCTTAAAGGGGTCATGAGGTGGTATCAGAACCATGCAGGTGAGTTCTGGTACAGTTAAGTAAAAGTACTCAATGTCACTTGATGATTTCTTCGATTACACACCAGCACTACTCATTCAGCAACATTCCTGGACAGTTCTGGAGCAATAGCTAACTATGCACCTGAAGCTCTTCTAGAATGAGCTAGAACATTGGTCCATCAAAGTCGGTATTGTCTACTCAGACTGCAGTGCCTCTCCAGAGTCTCAGGCAAAGGTCCTTCGTATAATCTACTACTTCCTCGTTATGCCTAGGGGACTGAATCCTCTCCCCCATGCAGTGGTACAAAGCAGTGGAAGATAAACTGTTCCTAGTTTGTCACTGCTTTGCTGGTTCAGGCTACTAAGGGCAGGGTGAAGCAGGGTGGAAGTCCTCATGGCCTAAGAACAAGCAGGAATTATTATATTTTTTTTAGGACAGCTCATCTAACAATGAAAAGGATTAAGACAAGGAGACAAGACAGGGTTATGGTGAGAAGGAAACTGGGGGCAGGATTTTTGCATGGCAGAAGGTCCCAGGATGGCTGGAAGATCACACAGGCCTCCTTCCTCTACTTGCTGCCCCCTCCCCCCAATCCCATAAGACAATAAGGTGGTGGGGAGAAACAGATCAATCAGATTGTGCTTTAATGTGTTTTAATAGCATTTTTATAGTTATTGCCGTAAACTTCCCCGAGCCCATTACTGGGGAGGGGCAGTGCCTAAACCAAATGATGACTAAATAAAATGTGCTGCCCTCATTTGGATCCTGCTCTTCCTCCAAAGGGATGAAGGTGCCATTTGTGATTTCCTCCTTTAGCCTCATGTCCCCCCCAGATTTTAAAATTGCCAGTGATAGAATCATAGAATCATAGAATCATAGAGTTGGAAGGGGCCATACAGGCCATCTAGTCCAACCCCCTGCTCAACGCAGGATCAGCCCAAATGGTAGCAAAATCTAGGTGAACATTAGGGTTGCCTGCATGCTTGGCGGTCAAAAGCAAACAAAGAACATTTTTCTTAGTAGAAGCCTCATGTATAAAAGAGGACAGCTAGCAGGGAGGTCAGTAACATCACCGGATAAATAACATCCCATAAACCTCTATGAAAGGGACTGGGCAGTTTGCTGTAGGCAGTTGCATCACTTGTGGCCATTTAGAGCTATTTGGGGTTTCTGGGATTTTAGGCAGCACCTTCTCCCCATTGGATAATGGCTTCTGAGAGGCAGCAGAGAAGAATTGGTTTATAACTGTTTAAAACCCTCCCCACAAGGATGAAAAAACACATCCTAGAATGATAGTGCAACCCCCCCCCCAAAAAAAAAACCCTTACCTGGGAGTAAGGCTCATGGAATAGCCTGTGTAGGATTCCGAGTAAACCTGCTAAGGATTGAGCTTTAACGGTCACATGGCCCGGAGAATCGGAGCATAGAACAATTTCTTAATTATGCTAATTTCATGCAAATACAATATACAGGTTGGGTATACTCCTGTGATTTCCTGTGCAATTGTTATATGTCCCTCATGGCTGTGGGAAAGGGGAGCATGTTTTATAGGTGTATTCAAACTTATACCTACAGCCTGGATTTCACCCAGTGGAGCTTGGGCTTCTTACCTAAGGAAGTCGCGATTACTGAAACATCCAGGGAACAGTTTGTGGATCAGGGATTTATAGTAAAGGTACTTGCACCAGTAAATTCCAGAGCAGAACACTAAAATCTTACCCTGGAGTGTTTTTAACTTGAGACGAGATCTATTTATTCAGCTGTGTTTATTCTCAGCAGTAGCTCACCAAGGTTTAGCTTTCCTTCGTGTACTTCCCTGCCCCTCCTCCCTCACTTCCACAATTGCTGTGCCGGCAAAAGGACATCAGGAAGTGTACTCCACATTGTAATGTATTGGTATCATTAGAAAATCTCATTAAGGAGGACTTTATTATTGATTTACTGTTTTTCTATTCATTAAATCCCGCGAGTCAAAGGATGATTACTTTTAAAAAGTCAGCATTTAAAACACACACGCGCGCGCGCACAAATGAAAATTAGAGAAAGAGAAAACAACATAAAACAGAGCTATTAATATTAAAACAGTTGTAGTCGGGCAGGTTTCTTCGTCTAATAAGTCCTGGCGATATTAACAAGATTGATGAGCAGCGGGACAAATACGAGGACTCCGAGAGAGCGAAAGCGATTTGGTATCATTACAGAGATGTAAAGTATGATTCAGTGCTTCATAATGGATGTTAAATTTGATTTAGCATATGGCTGACTCAATGGCGGAAAGCTACTCTTAAAGACACACGCTCACTGAAAAGGCAAACCTATTGGCCGAATAATGGGGCTTCCATTATCCTCCAAGAAGAAAATGACGGGTAGTACCTGAGACGTAGGAGACTGGAGGTGAGGGTGGGGTGGGAAGCTCATGTCATCATATCAAGGGGACGGAAGACTCTGTGAGGGAACGGAAGATGAAGCATCTCTGGATGACACATCCTACCACACTGCCGCCTTCTTGACTTTGACCATCCTGCTTGGCTCCAAAAGCTTCCCTGGACCTCTTATCACCCCAAATTTCTCATCCTCCTTTAAATAATTCGGTCACTCATCTATTCTCTGCACGACTACACTCCCTTCTGGTCAACTGCTCAACAGTTTCGTTTTGGACATTCATCTAGTCTAGCCATTTCATATTTCTCAAGAATCTGCTAATGCACTGCACTTTATTGAGCTGCCCTACTCAGAATTGTAATTTAAAATGTAAACTATGATCGATTAAATTCCTATTTATATCTTCTGTGTTTCTAACAGAGGCAATCCACCCTTAGCCACCGGGAAAGGGTGGAATATAAAAAAATAGATAACGGTTCCAACTAGCGAGAACAGAAGTGAGCAGAAGAGACACTCTTCACTGCCATCTTCAAGTATCTCCCTATCCCCCACCCCCACACACATACACATGTGTGCCTCCTCAAACTTCAGCTCTGGCCCAGCTGGCAGAGGAGAAGGCAGTTGAGGTTCACGATGGGTGTGTTGGTTTCTCAACAACAACAAAATCTGGTTGGGCACTATAGACCAGAGGTAGTCAACCTGTGGTCCTCCAGATGTCCATGGACTACAATTCCCATGAGCTCATGGGAATTGTAGTCCATGGACATCTGGAGGACCACAGGTTGACTACCCCTGCTATAGACCACAGAATAATGGGATAGATGGGTGACAAGGACATAGTTCGTCCAGGGCACCCAAAAACCTAGGGACAGCCCTGGATGGTAAATTTGGATGTGTGGGTGCCCATCCTAACACTCCTGAACTACACTTATAAAAAATCACTCAGTTGCAGAGTTGTAGATTTGTAAAGCTTCTACAGTTTAAAATGTTATAAGTTCTACTGTTAGAAATATTAGACGTTCATGACACTTTCTTTGTATTGTACCACAAATCTTTCATTGTGAATCGCCCTGAAGCACAAGAGAGGGCGGTATATAAATGCAATAAAATAAATAATAAATAAAAAGGTTGAGAACATTGGTACGAAGGACTTGGCTTTGTTTTGCAGGTTGCCTGCTTGACCAGGAGCTGTCCAGAGAACTGAACATCATATACCTAGACCAGGCTTTCTCAACCAGGGTTTTATGAAACCTTGGGATTTTGTGACAACCCTGGGGTTTCGCGACAGCCCTAGAAGGTTTTCTCAAATGGGTGGCAGTTAATTTATTGCTATGTATTTTTTAAATGTGTTAAATATTTATCAGGTGAGATGACGATGTGTGGTCATCTCAACCTGCCCCCCTCCTCCCGAATTGGCCAATGATGGGCCTTGAGGGGGTGGGAAAGGAAGGGGCCCCAGGTGGGAAGGTACACAGCTATGCTTCCCAATTGTATTCTGCATGATCCCACCACTTCTGGGGTTTCTCAAAGCCTGAAGAATGTTTCAGGGGTTTCTCAAGAGTAAAAAAGTTGAGAAAGGCTGACCTCGAATCTCTACCTAGCCTCTGTTATGGAATGTTTCCTGGATTTAGCCATAAACTTTAGCTTTGAGTCATCTGCTTCCTCCTGTGTATCCCTATAACTGCCTTACATCTCTGTGCTCCAGTCTCCTGCAGGCCTCGCTTAGCTGTACAAGCCTTGACTGGCCAAGACAGAACACACGGCATTAGGTTTTCTCTCTTCTACCAAAAGGAATATAATTTGACTCATGGATTCTTTACAAAATCCGCATAGGATGGCAGTGACATATGTATTATCACTGGAGGATTGCAGTACAAATATAAACAAGCAAGAGGGTGTGTTTTTTTCTAGCCCACATCTTTCTACCACATACAAGGAAAATCAATGTAATACCAGCCAGAGAAAGTTATGTTTGATTAAACAAAGTTCCCATACCAAGGTTTAAAGCTTTATAGAGTTCAAAAATGCAACCCTGCTTCCCTTATTACAAGGCACTGGAACAACAGCTGGAAGAACAGCTTCAATTAGTACAATTCTCGGCGTGGCAAAATATTTTAGTGACAGTATTGAATGGACTGGGCAGGAATTGGGGAAGCTGGATAAGGCTGGGTGCAATCATGTTCTTTCTATCTTTCTGTGAAGATGTTCCAGTTAAAGTTGTCTGGTTCATTCCAAGGGCGGCTGCCATAGTACAGTGGTCCCCAACCCTCGGTCCGGGGACTGGAACCGGTCCGTAGATCCGTCGGTACCGGGCCACAGCTCCTCCTCATCCCCTCCCCGGCTGCAGCCTTGGGGGCTGTCCTGCCACTCTGCTGCCGGCTCACCTTTGGTGCTCTCCGGCATCCACCATGGCTGGGCTCCCCCTTGGCGTGGCACTGTGGGAAAGCAAATGGAGCAGGGGCTCAGGCGGCGGCAGCAACATCCCTCGGCAGAAGACTGCCCCCCCCCCAGGCCTCAGTAAAATTTTCAAGCATTGACCGGTACCCGGTGATAGAAAGGTTGGGGACCACTGCCATAGTATACAGCTAAGTACACATACACAAGAATGCCCCCAAATACGGCACTGTCCACTGGGAACATCGACGGTGCATTTCAAATTAATGGCAACCCAGCTCTGTTCTTGTGGAACTCCCATTCTGTTCATTAAGCATTGCCCAAGAGATGTTTTGAATGGCAAATAAGCTATTCACTCTGTCTTGATTCTGTTCTATTGCTCGACACAGTGTTGGGACAGAATCTTGAGGGTTAAAAATGTATTTTTTTGAGTCTTTAACTGCCCATCTCCTTTTCTTTATTCTGGATGGAGTCTGGCATTATTTACAATAATGGCTTCAATTCTATTGCTTTGTCTGCTTCACTCTTATATCTTTGGGGAAGAATTTGCGTTCCTGATTGTAGCTCTATTCATTCTTCTCCATAGTTAATGCATGATGGGAAGAGGGAAATGATGCGAGATAAAGGGGCTCTTGAATTTCGGACAATAAAGGACTCTACATTTAGGCATGCCCAAAAGTAACACAATTCAGCAGTCTGCATCTTTTTGCTTAACTTCTTTTCATAAAAGATTTCAAAGTTCTCGTGAAAAGGCAAAATTGCTCAAAATGCAGCATGACTGGTAAACGGTGGGCAATTCTGTTTTGAATAAAGTCTTTTAGAAGGGTTGGGACAGTCTAAGGGATGAAAGGAAAAACTATAATCAGAAAGTTCCTAGTTCAAATTTCACTTTTAAAATGACAGTCTTTCTCAGCCTCAGGTTCCCCTCCCCTTCTCTGTACTATGGGAGGGGTCCAGCAATGGAACACACAGGCAGTAAATCCAGGTTCAGTCCTCAGCATCTCCAAATGAATGATATCTACCTACTAATAACTAGCCAGTCAAATAATCTATCTGAATCTTTGAATCTATCTGAAGACAGAGGTCCTGTGGCTGGGTAGGAGGGGTCCAGAAGAGTTAGTGTACCTTCCCTGTCTTGACAGGGTATGGTTGGTGGCAGTATAGATCATCAAGAACCTGGGGGTGCTCCTTGACACCTCCCTTACCATGGAGGCACAGGTCAGAAGAGTTAGTGTACCTTCCCTGTCTTGACAGGGTACAGTTGGTGGCAGTATAGACCATCAAGAACTTGGGGGTGCACTTGACATCTCCCTTACCATGGAGGCACAGGTCACAAAGGGAGCTTGAAAGGCGTTTTTCCAGATTAGAAGCTTCCGCTCTTAACTACTACGCCATGCTTGTTCTGAGCAGGGGGCTGGACTAGCTGGCATGCATGGCCCATTCCAACTCTATGATTCTATAAATGGCATAAAACAGATACATCTGGATTTGTATGGAAACACCCAACCTTTTCACTGAGCAGCTGCAACCAATGAGCAGGGCTTAAGAAGAACTGATGGGTAACAAGGGGAAATGGTAAGCTGTGAGATAAACTTTTTTTTCGAAATGTACCTCTTGGTGAAAGCTGGAGAGGCAGTCGACAACGACTTGCAAAATAAGAATGGAGGTAGAGAAGGAGAAGTAGACCAATAACCAGGATTTCAGAAGGCACAAATCTCCAGGAGTGCCACTTTTAACCTCTTCTACAGCCTGAAAAACAGCTATGCAGTAGGGAGCACCTCCCAGAAATGCAGCTATTTTCCAGGCTGTCTTTTGCAGTCCTTTTAAACTTCCAAAGAGCTGCACAAGGCAGCCATTTCAAACCACTTTAAAATAGCAGTGTAGGATGAAGGGTGTTGCTTATTGGTTAGGAGGGTGTTTTTTTTTTACTTGTATGAAAGGGGTATGTCAATATTTGTGGGTCAAGCCACAGTCTCATAGGGCTTTCAAGGCATGAAACCTTCAGAGATGGTTTGCGGTGGCCTGCCTCTGAGTAGCAACCCAACTTTTCTCAGGTGTCCTTCCATCCAAACATTAACCAAGTTGGACCCTGCTCAAGACCTGAGGAGATCAGGCTATCCTGGGCTAGCCCAGTCAAGGCACTACAATGAGCTACCACAATGCAAATCAGGAATTAATGGGCTGGATACATGGGAAGTCCATGCATGGATTGTCAGCCTTTCTGCCCCATCCCACCCTTAGCATCCATTTCCTGCATTGGAAAGCTTATTCCCAGGATTGTGAGATTATAGCCATACAGGACGGGAGGCTATGGCAGGGATGGGGAAGGTCCACACACAGAAGAAGCAGGAGGAAGAGACCTTGCCCCCTTCCTCCTCCCTAATGCAGCCTCCTAACCTGAGTGGCTATTACTGCATGCAGGTCATGCAACCCTGTTTTTCTGCGACTGGAAATGGTGAGTTGCACCAAAGCTTGGACGATCATCATAAATTTCCTCCAGGCCAGGCCAAAATCTGGAGATTTTGGGGGGAGGGATCACTTGGGCATGAAATTGAGGTCATTGTGGGTGGGCAGATAGTTGTGAGTTCCTGCATTGTGCAGGGGGTTGGGCCAGATGAGCCTGGAGGTCCTTTCCAACACTATGATTCTATGATTCTAACCCTCTGCACAATGGCAGGTCACAGGATCCTGTGCCCTGATTAGTAACGGCCGGCCCAAGGAAGACGAAGCAGAACAAACCATGCGGGAATTGACCACTGTGCATATGAGCTAAATCATTCTTATAGCTTGTTAGAAGTGAATGCAGCTCTACAAATATCTATTTCTGTAGAGTAAATGTCAAAGGAAAGGTGAGATGTTAGCTAATAGCAAAAGCTGCTAATAGAAAATTACATCAGTGTCAAGGCAATTTCCTGCTGCCCTAAAAAAGTCTTGTCCCCTCCCTGCACTGAACAAAATGTTTTCCTTGCCTCGTTCAGATTTAGAGGCTATTCAACCATGACTGGCACATTCCTCCCTTGCCAGTGTGCTGCGTAGTTATGCCTGCGGGATGATCCCGTTGAAAGCACCCCCATCCCAAGGCCACTCTCTGGATGCAACATTGACACAATGACCTATTATGCATGGGCTGGAACGCTATCGCTGGCGGTGGCAGGGCATCGGGGAAAATCCCCCATTATGCCCGCCGCTGCCAGCACAGGTGTGTCCTGGCCCAGGACCTTGGAAGACCCGCATTAACAAAACACGGGTTCTTCCGGAGTCCTGGGACTCCCGAGGGCACAGGCAAGGGCCAGCCCGACTGATCCCCGTGCATAATTGGAGGAGCCCGGCTCCTCCGCTGACCTACGGCATTCCTGCAGGGACGCCTCTCACCCCTCCCAGCTATGGGGATCTGTGGAGCCAACAGGGGTGACCTCCCGTCCGCGCCATAGTGGGAGAGCAGCATGCTGCTCCCCAGCATCCTGCAATGGGGGTCTCCTGCCGCCAATCCCTCCCCAGCCGCTGTCGCCACTTAGAAGAAGAAGAAGAAGAGTTGGTTCTTATATGCCACTCTTCCCTACCCGAAGGAGGCTCAAAGCGGCTTCCAATCGCCTTCCCTTTCCTCTCCCCACAACAGACACCCTGTGGGGTGGGTGAGGCTGAGAGAGCCCTGATATCACTGCTCGGTCAGAACAATTTTATCAGTGCCGTGGTGAGCCCAAGGTCACCCAGCTGGTTGTATGTGGGGGAGCGCAGAATCGAACCTGGCATGCCAGATTAGAAGTCCGCACTCCTAACCACTACACCAAACTGGCTCTCCACTTCCTACCACTCCTGGTGCTTCTGGCCCCACGTTGCGTGCACGGGGCCATTGCATAATGGGTCAATGAGTAGCACTTCCAGTGGCACAAGCACTGCCCAAGCAGAGGACGATGTCTGAAAAAACAAGTGATCCACCGCGCCCATTCAGGGACACAACCGAATCGTACGAGTGAGCTGTATTGTGTGAGTGCTTGTGCATTTGAATCAGAAGCTACAGGTTTGAACTAATGAATAATCATACATGCTTAACCTCATTGGCTCATTTCTCTAAGTTAGGTAACCAGAGCAGATAGTTGGAAGACCAGATCCTAAGGAGGTTTCAAAACATTTCTGATCCAAAACTCTCTCTTGACTTTAGAGGTACAGATTGCTCGGCCTTCTTTCCAAAGTGAAGCTGATTAATTTCCTCCTCTGCTTGGCGCCACTTTATCTTAGCTCTTTGTTCCCTCCAAGATTGAACTTCTTATCCTGCCCCATAGAACAAGCGTGAAACCTTTTATCTTTGACTTTCTTCTCGCTCACGCACCCTGTGTTCAAGCTGTCGCTATCGTGTGGCAAAAAAAAAGCAAATAAAATAATAATAATAACCCTTTCTTTATCATAAACATAGACTGCATGTATTTCAAGGCAAGTAACTGTCTCCTTGTGTTACATAAAATTCCAGCCACAGGAATAGCACAATAATAACTGTGTTATTGAGGTACTATATGGTCCACATTCCTTATGAATGAGGCCAGAACGGGGCGTTAATGATTAATCCCATTTATCCTATTGTTTTCCATTTCAAGGAATTCCCTAACACAAAGCAGCATCCTTCACAGAATAAAGACATTATTTTCAGCCAGAATCTTTGCCGAAAAGGAGATTATATGCAGACAAGCTGGGGACCTACAATTACTTGTTTTCCACTCTCATTTTCCCCCTCTCCACCATTTCCTCTCTCCCATTGATGAAAGCTCCTTTTCCCTGTACTTTTCCCATATCTTTCTCCTTTCCCGTATATTTCTCCTTCTCCTGTATTTTTCCACACCTTCCCACCCACCAGCCAACCTACCTATATTTGTTCCCATCTTAAGATTTCTCTACCATCACATCACTGTCACTCATCTTCCTAACCCCCTGGGTCCCAGTAAGAGTTTGAGACGAGGCTCTTTGCAGTTCCATCATTCCCTAATGTTATTATTGGTATCATGTCAAGGTTATTTGTGGTTATAATGTTGTTTCCATATGTTATCTGTATCTTTTTCCTGTTCCCTGCAAACCGCCCTGAGCCTTCAGGGAGGGCGGTATATAAATATAAATAAATAAATAAGGGTTATATTATTGTGCATTCGTGCCTGGCTTGTACTGAAAACAAATATACGTACTGGATTGCTCTAGCATACAGGCTCCTTGAAATGGCAGCTGTGTCCTTCAGCACCATAAACAATTATTCATTTATTTATTTATTATATTTATATACCACCCTGCCCAGGGGCTCAGGGCGGTTTACATAAGAACAAAGAACAATAAATAAAACAAACGACCAAGAATGAGATTGGTGGCTGTGCAGAAACAGACTACTTAACAGGAGGCAAGTGAGGAGGAAGTAATTGAGACTATGATCCTAAGGGTACACTCCAGCCTGACTAATGCGCAAGGAAACAGCCTTCCGCCCACCCCTTAGACGGATTGAGGACAAGAGAAGACAGCTAGCAAAGCTGTCCTCTGTGGGCTGTCCCATCACAGGCAGACACAGCCATGTACAGCTAAAGGGCCCATGTATCTATCTGATGCAGAGAGCCAGAAGGATGTGGTAGCCCATGTGTTGAACTATAATCGTACAGGTCCAGTCCCTATCACAGAGAGGGGGGGGGGTTGTTGTTGTAAGGACAAAGTAAGTTAAAGATAGCCCTTAGTTCCTTTTAAAATGGGAAGGGTAAACATCTAATAACTTCTTGGCCATAGCAGCAATCCAAGGTATAGCAGCATAAGGTTAGCCGGTTGCTGCAAGAGTAATTTTGGTCCAAAGCTCACATTGGCCATTAGGAAGTAACTACTTGGTGCAGTGGTTTTACAGAGAGGTTTAATTGATTCAGTTGGTGTCACGCCTTGTAACACAGAGATTGGGCATAAAAGGCAGCCTCGGCACAGCTGAGAAGAGGAAAAACACAGGTGCTTTCTTCCTGTGGCATTCTGATCAATTTCAAGTAGCTTCCTGAAGTCCTTCATTTAAAAAAGAAATTAAAATGATCTATCCATTTTTCGGTTTTAATAAGGTTTATTGATGGAACTGAAATCTGCAAAAAAAGCATGCAAAGTGAAAAAATGAGCTCATATTCACTTAGCCCTTCCTTCCTTCCTTCCTTCCTTCCTTCCTTCCTTCCTTCCTTCCTTCCTTCCTTCCTTCCTTCCTTCCTTCCTTCCTGCCTGCCTGCCTGCCTGCCTGCCTGCCTGCCTGCCTGCCTGCCTGCCTGCCTGCCTGCCCTTCTCAAATCCCACTATTTTCTCTTTTTAAGAAAGGAAAAGAAAGAGTTCATGAATAGTGCTGCTTCACTGCTGTGCACTTTGGAAATGGAAATGGAAATGTATACTATTTTTAGAAGTTCCTGCTTGCAAGCAAAATGAAAAACATAGATGCTCGCACTTCCCCCTTCCCAAAACAGAACTTTTAATAAAAGCTGATCTAGAATCATAGAATCATAGAGTTGGAAGGGGCCATATAGGCCATCTAGTCCAACCTCCTGCTCAATGCAGGATCATCCCAAAGCATCCTAAAGCATCCAAGAAAAGTGTGTATCCAACCTTTGCTTGAAGACTGCCAGTGAGGAGGAGCTCACCACCTCCTTAGGCAGCCTATTCCACTGCTGAACTACTCTGACTGTGAAAAATTTTTCCCTGATATCTAGCCTATATCGTTGTACTTGTAGTTTAAACCCATTACTGCGTGTCCTCTCCTCTGCAGCCAGTGGGAACAGCATCCTGCCCTCCTCCAAGTGACAACCTTCCAAATACTTAAAGAGGGCTATCATGTCCCCTCTCAACCTTCTTTTCTCCAGGCTGACTTTCTCATGGCTTAATGATAAGACTTGGGTTGCATTTTAAACTGGCAGAGCAACCAGGAAACAGTGGGGGCATTACCAACCGCATTGTCAACCAACCCACTTTAACCAAGTGCATTAAAATACACCATGCCAGTCCATACAATGTAATTCTACAAAACACTGATCATGACAAACCAGATCAGGAAAAAAAGAACAATAAAACAGGAAGACACCACAGAAAGCAATACAATAAGTTCAGAGTCCATCATAAACTTAGTGCTATTCCATCCAAGTAGGTTCATTGAATAAGCTATAGTAGTGTACATGCCCCTTGATTTGCTCAACTGGAATCAACAATCAGTGGGGTGGATCCAACCCTTGTCCAAGCACTGCCTGGAGCAAAGTTTGAAGCCCTCTGAAGCAGTCCTGGATTTCAAGGAAGCTCCTTAGACTGGAGCAAGGCTCCTTGGAGGATGGTTGAATTCACCCCATTCACTGCAATCAAACCTCATTGTATAACTATCAAGTAAGGCCACAACAAAAGAGGGAACATGGTGACCCAACCTGTGTGCACAAGTTAGGAAGCTAAAAGGTTGAGCAGCAGAATAGGTATAAGTAGAAAAAGTAGGTATAAGTAGAAAAAAATTAAAATGCAAAGATTTATTACAATATCTGTGCACATATATAACATAACAACAGCAACGTATATTAGGCTCTATTGCACAAATCCAAACCATTTTGACACATGGGTAAATGATCAAATAACCAAACAAGTTTCAACTCCCCCTTGGGGTCTTCGTCAGTGGTCTAATATTTAAATGTACTCATGTGATGTCATGGGGGAATATAAGGTGGTAAACAACTGGAAACAGATTAAAATGTATTAGGAAGAGCATTATTATGCAATAAAAATATATTAACTTTTTTTTAAAATATAAGTCTCTGCATAAATACTTAGGGTGATGATTACTCACATGAACGGAGAGGCTCCCGTTCTAATGAGAAGCATCCAAATATGTCTCTTGGAGCCCTCCAATTAAAATATTTATTCTTCAAGATGCTGCCCTAAAATTAAAAATATATATATATATAAACCAGATTGTGGTGCCAATTTAAACATGAGAACATTGAGCAAAAGTAGCTTCCTTCCAAATAATTTCACAAATAGTCGCAGTATAAATGATGCCAGGCTAAAATGGGTTGCTCTATGGCTAGGAAACAAGGTGATCTGAATTTTTGCCTGTTCCTGAGTGAAAGATAAATCCTTCCCAAGTGTGCAAACCTGCATACTTGGGAATACTGACAACATTGGCCCACTTAGCTTAAGCTAGCATGAGCCTCTTGTGGCGCAGAGTGGTAAGGCAGCCGACATGCAGTCTGAAAGCTCTGCCCATGAGGCTGGGGGTTCAATCCCAGCAGCCGGCTCAAGGTTGACTCAGCCTTCCATCCTTCCGAGGTCGGTAAAATGAGTACCCAGCTTGCTGGGGGGTAAACGGTAGTGACTGGGGAAGGCACTGGCAAACCACCCTGTATTGAGTCTGCCATGAAAACGTTAGAGGGCGTCACCCCAAGGGTCAGGCATGACTCAGTGCTTGCACAGGGGATACCTTTACCTTTACCTTTTGTGCTAGCAGATCCAGGACCTGATGGAGCTGTCAGAGTTCTGCAAGGTCCATAAAATGGCTCTCTTTCACCAGGCCTATGGTTGAGATGAGGGCAGTCTGCAGTTTTATGGGCCTCCCTCCATCTCCTCCTTGGCTCCCCCTATGTCCAGTCTAGGATAGCAGGTGGAGGGTATGAAGGGGGTACGGATGTTGTTGTTTTTTAAGTTGTATTTTATTGAAATGTTATTATTGTAAAGGATTTCATTGAATGTGCTTTATTGTTGTGAACTGCCCTGAGCCCTTATGGGGTCTAGAAATTATTTATTTATTTGAGTTCTATACCGCCCTCGCAAAGGCTCAGGGTGGTGTATAGCAATAACAATCATAACAAAAATATAAGTTAATTAAACATTAATAAAACAGGAGACATTCATTCATTCATTGTTTGGACTGGAGGTTTTCAGCGTGTAACAATCTAGTACACCTAAGAAAAACACTAAAATCTTTTTTTTCGGTGGGGGGAGACTCTCTATTATTCATTCAGCAAAGGTGCTGAATCACCTTTTGTTCAGCGGTTCACCTTTCTCTTTGAAAAGTTAACACATAGGAGGCAAACACTAACACTAATTAAGTATGTCCTTTCTGAGCCACTGTAACCAAGCCCCAGAGATATTTATTGTTCTGACAAATCCCTATTACAAGGTATACAACTACTAGAAACCATGGCGGCTAAACGCACTGAAATAACAACAATTAACAAAGAACAGAAGCTTGTTTTCCATATGGTAATAGACGTCCCCAAGGGTAAAATACCTCTTTTAAAGAAGTCCCCACAGACATCTTATCCACCTTGTAAAGGTAATTAACGGCATCAAAACTGAGGGAACTTGCTTAACACTACATTATTTTGCAACATGCTTACTTTTAGAAGGACAAAACTGTGATGCGATCAGTATGAGAAAAGTGACTAGAATTTGGTGGGGGAAATTCCCCATGCTACAAAATTAAGAATTTAAATTCATCTCTGCAGCAAAATTTCATGGTTGTTGTTGTTGTTCAATTTCGTAACCATTTCGATTTCCCCCTATCCTTATCCATGGTTCCTCTATATATTTGTGAAACAGCCTGGGGGGTGGAATGGGTCTGGCTGTCCAAGTTGGAATAGGGCCAATCAGGGGGCAGCTGGCTGCTCCCTGATTGGCCCTGCCCCTGCAGCTTCCGCCCTCCATTCCTGGACTCTAGCCTCTTTGCTCACAGATGTACCTCAGTGCCTGGAGCCGGCAGCAGGGAAGGGGAGAGGGCCCTGGGCAAAGGGTAGTGGTGGAGGGCCTGCTAATGAGGGCCTCTTGGCCTGCTAAGCAGAGCCTGCTAATAGGGCCCTCCCGGCCTGCTAAGCTGGGCCTGCTAAGCAGGGCCTGCTAATGATGGCCTCCCGGCCTGCTGACTGCCTGCTAAGGAGCTCTGTCCTGGGCCTGCTAAAGAGCTGCCCAGCCTCCCACCCCGCCCCACTTGATCCAGTTGCAGCTGCAGCCCAAAGCCACCTTAAGCCACCTGGCCGGATGCCAGGGGAGGGGACCCTTTCAAGGCCCGTTCTTAGGAGCGGGCTTTGAAGCTAGTGCTAAAATAAAATTTAAATAACACAAAGTTGCAGGGTAGGTGTGTTGTTCTGAAACAATAGGAAAAGTTTGATTTCAGTGGCACCTTTAAGACCAACAAAGTTTCATTCTGGATATAAGCTTCTGTATGTATGCACACTTCATCAGAGCTTATAGCTAGAATTAAAATGTGCTGGTCTTAAAGGTGCCATGGGATTCAAGCCTTGACACATTTGAACTGAACCTCAGACTTCACTATTTGATAGTCACCCTGTTCCGAAGGAATGCTCACAAGCCCCTTCCCCAGATAAATCAGCCATTATTCTTTAAGAAATGTTTTTACATCACTTTAAATTCCCAGGATGGGTCACATGAGCAGGAATTCATCATTTGCTCAGAGATGTGCTGACCCTCCTTTTAACATCTCATGTCCAAGAAATGCTACTAATTTATTAGAATTATTTTTGCTCCCAGCAAAATGCCTTTGCTCAGGGTTTTTCCCCCTCTCTCTTTTGTATGGTTGCCAACTTGCTAGAGATAAAAAAAAACCCTGTTACTTTAATAGAGGCTTAATGGGAAGTTATTGACCAGCTGATGTTATTTCTGTCCATGCCAAGAAAAGCATCGAATCCCCATTTCCCACCAATTAAGCCTCTATAAAGGGACAGAGCAGATTTTCTCCAGATCAGTTGGCAAAGCTCTCTTCCTCCACACTGGAAACTCCATATTTCCTTTGAAAGATCAAATCAGGCAAAGTCTGACACTTTCGGTCTCTAATTTAATGTCTGAAGAGGCAGTAATGTATAGGAAATATTGTCCCATTTCTTTTTAATTTGATCAAAAAAGAACATATACAGCAGAAGATTTTGAAAGTCCTTAAAAAGGGGGGGGGATAGAACTATTAGAACAGTTGAACTACTGTGAATATGACAGTAAAAGATAATGAGTAAAAATCAAATCGAAGTATAAAACTCTCCCATCAAGATTACAAAAGTTAATATGGTTAAATAGAACAATTAACATCAGTTATGTAATATTCTCGAGATTGAGTCTGGGTGGGGCAATCATGAAGAAGCCAGAAGTCTTGTGTAAGGATGCATCCCTGGCAACCAAGACCAGTGTAATTCATGCTGTACTACTCCCCAGTAGTAGAAGAAGAAGAGTTGGTTCTTATATGCCACTTTTCTCTACCCAAAGGAGGCTCAAAGCGGCTTACATGTGCCTTCCCTTTCCTCTCCCCACAACAGACACCCTGTGAGGGAGGTGAGGCTGAGAGAGCCCTGATATCACTGCTCAGTCAGATCAGTTTTATCAGTGCCATGGCAAGGCCAAGGTCACCCAGCTGCCTGTATGTGGGGGAGTGCAGAATCAAACCCGGCATGCCAGATTAGAAATCCGCAGTCCTAACCACTACACCAAACTGGCACCTGTGCTGTATACAGGTGTGAAAGATGGACGATCGAAAAAGCTGAAAGGTTGAAATTTAGTTCATATGAAACAAGGAGTTGGAGGAAAGTGTTACAGATACAATGAACGGACACAAAGACAACTGAGTTCTAGATGAAACCAAGCCTGAATTCCCTAGAAGATAAATGACCCAAAGGTGGCTATCAAACTTGGGTCACATTATGAGAAGACTCACTGGAAAAGATAATAATACTAGGGAAAGTTGGAGGCCCCAGAAAAAGAAGAAGACCCAAGATGAGATGGACTAACCCAATAAAGGAAGCCATGCAAGACCTGAGCACGGCCATTAACACCTGGACATTCTGGAGATGATTTAAGCAGAGAGTCACTTGATGCACTTAACAAACACTTATTATTATCAGTATAAATTCCACCAATATATCAAATTGCAAATGGTATGCTGTTTTAAAAGTGTGAGCAACTGGGCCTAGCATGTTTAAAATTCCATAATTCATTAAAGCCTGTTTGTTTTCCTGTGCTTATCCAGATAAATAACAGAGATATTGTTCACTTGGGCTAAGATCTAAGATTTAGAGCCCAGTCTTTCAAATTGGAAGTTTCATTTTTATTTCCAATATTTGATAAAGAGGAGTCTGGCTACAATAACTAAGAAACAAGAGAGCAATTCCAGGAACAATGAAAGATACCCGTATCAGTTCTCCCTTACTTCCAATAGTTCCCAGGTATATTATAAATCCTGACACTCTGTGTGGTATTAAATACTAGAATGCAACCATTTTGCAACAGTTTTCTCTCTGATGAGATCATATACTCCTCTGCTCTTCCCCATATATTTTTTCCATGTCCTCTGTGAAAATGTTATTCTGGTATTTTCACATTTATGGCCATAGTTTTAAGGGGCTAGCACACTCTTCCTTCAAACCTGTACTGCTTTACTAGCTGTTCACGTTATGAAGTACAGATGTTGGGTCCAGGTTCCTATCCTGTGACTATGGACAGGCATGATCCAGATGATGAACTAAAGTTCATTATGAATTTTGACCAGTTTGTCAAATGAAGAACCACCATGAACAATGAAGCAGTATTCATGAACTGAAGAACCTCCATGAACAAATGAAGCAGTATTCATGAACTGAAGAACCTCTATGAAATTCCATGAATTTTGATGCAGTTCATGGCTGTGGAAATTCATGAAAAGCAGAAATCCTTTAAATAACTGAGTTGTGGGAGCAGCCTGAGCCATGGGAGCATGCTGCCCCACCCCACCAGCTCAGCTGTTTCAGGCCTGAACTGCACAAACCCAGTTTGGTTCATATGCAAGCCACTCACAAACCACAAACCAAACCTTGTTTTTGTGGTTCACGTGCAAACTTGGGGTTTTTCCTCATTTCTTGCATTTGTGGTTCTCAGTTAGGATGAGGACCATGGTCACATGGAGAAGTGGCTTAAGTCTTCACCTGCTGTGCCATTTTCCCAACCTGAAAGAGTTTTAGGGAGTTCTGTTTGGGGAAACCCACATAATCCCTAGGAGACAGGTAGGTTTCCAACATAGGCCCAATGACACACCCAGCCTTCCTAGTACTGTTTCAGGCCAGGAAAATGATAGGAAGGGGGAAGGCTGAAGTCCATTTTCCCATTGCATGACATTCCTGATCCTAATCCAGCACTGTGCATAAAAGAATTAAGAAGAATCCATATGCGTTATAGCCTGGTTTTATCATAGAGTTTCTGGCAATTCCTAGAGCATATTCAGAGGTTCCTCCAGAATTCACTGTCTGGGCCCGTTTTGCCACCCGGGTGGGAGCCCAGACTCATTAGACTCCCCCCCCCCCCCACTGACAGACCGACAGACCCAGCAGATCTGAATGGCACACCCCACAATGGACCTAATCTCCCCAACGTCCCCTCGCTGACGCCCTGGCCTCACCCAACAACGGCGACTCTCCCGGCTCATCAGATTAGAACCACTACACCAAACTGGTTCTCCATCAGCCAACAGCAATTTTTAAAACTACTCTACTCCCACTGGCTCTGAAGCAGCAAGAGGAAATGGAAGCCCTATGAAGATAGGAACCAAGCCCTATGAAGATAGGTTGAGGGACTTGGGAATGTTCAGCCTGGAGAAAAGGAGGTTGAGAGGGGACATGATAGCCCTCTTTAAGTATTTGAAAGGTTGTCACTTGGAGGAGGGCAGGATGCTGTTCTCATTGGCTACAGAGGAAAGGACGCGCAGTAATGGGTTTAAACTACAAGTACAACGATATAGGCTAGATATCAGGAAAAAAATTTTCACAGTCAGAGTAGTTCAGCAGTGGAATAGGCTGCCTAAAGAGGTGGTGAGCTCCCCCTCACTGGCAGTCTTCAAGCAAGGGTTGGAAACACACTTTTCTTGGATGCTTTAGGGTGCTTAGGGCTGATCCTGCGTTGAGCAGGGGGTTGGACTAGATGGCCTGTAGGGCCCCTTCCAACTCTATGATTCTATGATTCCATGATTCTATGAAGCTGGGGGTGAGTGATATCCTGCCTTGGGAGGAGGCCTGGGAGCCCTATGTACACTTGAGCCTAATCAAAGGCCGTGAAAGACATGTTAAAAATGATTACACTGATCTCTGTCGATTATCTCTGCTTGCCCGGTTATGTATTACTGAGCATAGGGTTTTTTTTACAATGGCAGATAAGCCCAATGAGATTGACTTGGACCCGCCCTTCTCTTCGGCCGGGTGGGGCCAGAAGGACAAAATCCGCATCCGTGCCAGACTCCTATTCCAGAACTGCTCAACATACGCAGAGAACATTCATGGTCGGGAAAATGTCCGACAAAGTATATGCTCGTTCTCTTTTGAAAACCTGTTGTTAACTCCCACCGAGAAGGAGAAAAAGGGAAAGAAAAGAAACAGAAAAGAAAGCGAAAAAAGACGCACAAAAAATAGCCCGACGCGGCCTGGGAACGAGAGGGAGTGTTTCTATTCACTCTGGTGAGTCTTCAACATGGAATTCAATTCACTGCCTGTCCGGAAAGGAGGCATTTCCCCAAGTCTATAGTGACGAGCTTTACCGGGGGGGGGGGGAGGGGGGAGCCGTGGCGAGCACTGTGCTGTTCAAAAGTGAAGGAGTGAATGACAAAGGGCAGAAACATTTCTTCTTTTTTTTTGCTTCGAGGCTCCAACCTATGGTTTGTTGTGAAGTCTCTTTTATTAAATGCCACTCACAGGGCCCAGGGAAGGCATTCTGAAACACGCCAGTTTCTTTCTAACCTCCCACATGATGCCTATCGGGGATCACCACTGCAAACGTGACATCTCACTGACGGTTACTAAATAAAGGGCAACGTACACTTTTAAGAGCCTCTTGTGGCGCAGAGTGGTAAGGCAGCAGACATGCAGTCTGAAAGCTCTGCCCATGAGGCTGGGCGTTCAATCCCAGCTGCCGGCTCAAGGTCAACTCAGCCTTCCATCCTTCCGAGGTCGGTAAAATGAGTACCCAGCTTGCTGGGGGGTAAACGGTAATGACTGGGGAAGGCACTGGCAAACCACCCCGTATTGAGTCTGCCATGAAAACGCTAGAGGGCGTCACCCCAAGGGTCAGACATGACCCGGTGCTTGCACAGGAGATACCTTTACCTTACACTTTTAAGGGCACAACCAGTGGTCTGAATGTGTATGCAGCTTCTTACAGCCAACTTCATGTTTGGGCATGACTGGGAGGATTTATAAACGTTCAAACAAAAGGGAAACCGTAATGTCACCAATTTAGCGGAAGAGATTCTATCACGTTTTTATCCCGCCCTTTCTTCAAGAGAGTGGAGGGCGGCATACAGAGTTACTCCCCTCTACCATCTGGTCCTTATAACTGTCAGGAACCAGGCAGAAGTTACCCCAGTGTTGCTTGAAAACGCCAACTCTTGAGACCACACCAAATGGAAGTCTTGAAGGAAGTTTTATTTTCAAAGATCTAACACAAAGGCACTACAGGCATAGTTCATCAAAGCAAACGTCATGGCAGAGACAAAGGTCAAAGCCCTTATAGGGTGCTTTATACCAGAGACCCGATAGGGGAGGAGGCTACTGGGTACCTTGGCGGGAAGATGCAAAAGCGGGAACAGGTAAGACAGGACCGGCTGTTGGTTCTCAGGCGGGCCAGATGGCCCCTTTGATGTAGGGCAGCAGAGGGATGTTGATCCACAATGCATCTCCAGTGGCCTGGAGTTCTGTTGGTGCAGAATCGGTACTGGAGATTTAAGGATGTAGCTTTGGGAATGACAGGAACCTGAGTGGGGTACAATGCCATACAGTCTATCCTCCAGTTTCCTCTAGGGTAACTGATATCTGTAGTCTGCAGATGAGCTGTAATTCCCAGGTCCTACCTACAGGCTGGCAGGCTCCATAGAAGAAAGATAGGGCACAATTGCAATAAGCTAAGTTATCTGGCCTTGGTATATATTTGAATATCGCCACCATAAAGTAACTAGCAACCCTTCTGAACATGAAGGAGGAGGAGAAAACCACTTCTTTTACATCATCATCATCATCATCCTCATTAGACATATTGCCTGCCACTCTCAAGACTGACTCATGGCGGGTTGCAGCTTGTCCAAATTAAAACCCCATTTAACCCCATATAAAACCATACAGGACATATCAGTATATACAACAGACCCCGTTTTAAAAGACCATGGCGAACTACACCCTACTAAACCCTCAAAGAAAAACTAGTATAGGAGCGGGAGGAGGGAGCGCAGATCACCTAGCGAGTGCTATGCTCTTAATGCTGGGGGGACCGTCGGATCTTCCTTGCCACACTGGCCTCAACCATAGACCTGGCAAAAGAGCTCCATTTTGCAGGCCCTGCAGAACATCGGAAGCTCCCGCAGGGCCCGCAGCTAATCCAGGAACTCATTCCACCAGGTAGGGGCCAGGACTCTGTGGATCATGGTCATCCTCCCTGAAATTCTATCTCTAACAATCATTGGGTGGCAGAACTGGAGAAGCCCTAAGTCCAGGAGCCAATACGGCCGAAAAGCAGGATCTAAATATAGTCAATAAACAGACAAACGAATGAGAAAGCTTCCCAAAGGAGGACAATCTATTATTCTAATGATTTTTTTCTACAAAGAAGCATGCTGTACATTCTAATAAACGCCAGCAAGATTATTTTAAATTAAATGTGCACACAGCATAGACAAGAAACAAACATTCATAATGCCAGCAAAAAGCCCTTTGTCTATAATGATGCTGAGACTACTAAGTGTGCCGCTGTCAGAGTTTCTGAGGCTTCCAAAATAATTAAAAGAATGCGGCAGCTTCCTCCTCCCCTCCAAGTTAGTACAGAATACTAATTATCACTTAATAGCCAAGTGAAAATAACATAACACCATTTATTCAGTGCAAGGCATTGATTCCTGGCAGCCGCTATTAGGAAATTTCCCTTAATACTTTGGCGAACAGCAATTCCATTATTAACAATTTCTGTCGTCGCTTAAGAGACTTCTAAAGGACAAAATCGTGAACTTTTTCCCCACATAGGCAGGGCCTTGGGGCAGGGAACCTGAACATTCTTGGAAGTGCGTAAGTCATATTGATCTCGACGGTGGGACTTGTAATGAAGCAATCCGGTTTAAGACAGCAGCCAGAAGGGGTTGAAGATATTACATTTCGGTATCTTCCCAACATAAGGCCTACAGTTTATTGTTCGCCTATTGCTTTCCTATAGCTTTGAAGGCATTTCCTGGAGAGCGAGAATGGATAAGAAGGCAGCAGAGCAGGGATGAACAGTAATGGGAAGGAAGGAATGAGTAGTTCTTGTCTTGTATCTTTTTGTCATTCCAAAACTTCTCATGGGAATCATAGAATCATAGAGCCATAGAGTTGGAAGGGACTTCCTGGGTCATCTAGTCCAGGGGTAGTCAACCTGTGGTCCTCCAGATGTCTGGACTACAATTCCCATGAGCCCCTACCAGTGTTTTCTGGTAGGGGCTCATGGGAATTGTAGTCCATGAACATCTGGAGGACCACAGGTTGACTACCCCTGATCTAGTCCAACCCCCTGCACCATACAGGACACCCACAACCCTGTCGCTGACAGTGTAACCTGACAATCCCTTGAATCCTCACAGAATCAGCCTCTTCATCAGATGGTTATCCAGCCTCTGTTTAAAAATTTCCAAAGATGGAGAACCTACCACCTCCCGCGGAAGACTTCTCTGAGCTGCTTTCTGCTCACTTTTCATTTCAAATAAACTAGGAGTCCACTATTAATTCCAGAATTGGATCATACACAATTAATTGTAATATTCGGGACATAATATATGCATGTCCTCTTCTTTATTGTAATCCACCTTTCTCGTTGGGAGTCAAGGTGCATTACCAAATTTAAAAACAATAGCATAGGAACTGTACATAGAGACAGTACAAGGCATACCACTGTGGGGCAAAACCAGATTACAAAATTTGAAATAAATGCAATAAAGCTGCGGAAGACATATCTTAACCAACACTAAAACTGGGTTACCAAAATTAGAAAACAATACAGTAAGGACATGATAACAGGCATAATTGACAGTGCTATGAACAACAGCCCTTATCCCTTTATGAAAAAGGCCTTCTGAACAATTTCACACAAAAGTGTCTTCAAGCAGCAGTTGGCACCAATATGTCCAAACTGTTCCTTGTGCAGGGTTGCTGTTTTTTTAAAAAAATATCAAAGTGCATGGGTTCTGGAGGGATGGACCAGATCCAATGGGATGAAATTAATTCAAAAGTAATTCCATCTAAACATCCGGAAGAAGTTCCTGACCGTTAGAGTGGTTTCTCAGTAGAACAGGCTTCCTCAGGAAGTGGTGGGTTCTCCATCTTTGGAAATGTTTAAACAGAGGCTGGATAGCCATCTGACGGAGAGGCTGATTCTGTGAAGGTTCAAGGAGGTGGCAGGTTACATTGGATGAGCAATAGGGTTGGGAGTGTCCTGCATAGTGCAGGGGATTGGACTAGATGACCCAAGATATCCCTTCCAATTCTATGATTCTATGATTCTATTCTATTCCCACGTCTGTTCAGAGTAAAATTAGCTCACGTTCCAATCCAAATCCAAAACCCCATAAAATTAGCATCAATCAGATATCTTTCTTCTGGTGCCTCTCACCTTATGAACTCACTTAAACATTACACCTGGCATAAAGGCATCTCCACATCCAAGCAGCGCCCCATGCTACACTGGTAAGAGCTCTTTGACTAAGTGATGACAGTGGCTGCAAGCTTCGGAGAAAGGCTGAGAATCCATAGAGAATGAAGCTAGAAATAAAGCTAATTAAGGGGAATTCTATAAATAATCTGAGCTAGGGAATCAGAAAAACCTTCAACAGTCAAAGTCATGTCACGTATGCTACCCAGATAGCGGTGCAAATCCATATTATTTTTAAAAAGAAGAATTGACATCATCTCGTTCAAGTTAATCCACTCGAGAGGAGAGGTAAGAAACCAGAAAGATAGTAAGAAGGAAAGAGGACAAGGTTGGCTATAGCTACTGTCAGAAACCCCAAGTATTTCTGCTATGATCTCATTCTTTTGCTTGTCTATATGTTTAGCTTGCCTGTCCTTTGTGGCCTGATGTAACACAGATGCTTTTGCGTGACACCCCAAGGTCGATTTCCTGCCATTATATTTTATGCCTCTCACCCGCCTTCTCACATTTCTTACCTCCGCTTTTCCTTAGTGCCTTGTTGTTTCCCACACCATCCTGTGCCTTGAAGCCCATTTGGTTATCTCTATATTATGACTCCTTTGAACAGTGCCTGGTTCGAGTTCCCCAGGGAGGGGGAAGAGTCCCTATATTGTTCAACATATGCTTTGTGAACCAGTTCTGACTATGCCTTCGAAGGAGATTCTTGCATTTCCTTAATAAAGACACTAATACCATGAGTTTACTTATTTAGAAATTCAAGTTCCCACAGCTACCGAACCAATGAAATGAAAACTTTGTGGTGTGCTTGACTTCTATCTATTTGGAAGTATAGGAAACCCGTTAGGACCAATGTCAAAAAGAGTCCTTTCACAGCAGGGTTGATTCTCACTCTGCAACTGTTTTGTGGAGTTGCCAGCAGCAGTTTTTTTGTAGGCTACCACATACATGAACACGGGGTTGGATGGAAACCTCCAAGGAATTTCAGGGGCCAATCACCTCTGACCGTCTGTGCCTTGAAACCCAACAGGGTCCCCCTACATGTTGGCAAAAAACTACTAGAGGAGTTATTGTAATAAACATTAGCAGAGTTATTTTATAAATGATTAGACCAGACAAGGCAGGTATATTGTATGAGAAAAAAGACAATTTTACTAGCTAAACATGATAGGGGAAACTGGAAGACAAAACAAGAAAATGCATAGCTTCCTATAGCTCATTCAGGAGCTCCGCAGCTTAGCTGTTACATGTTGAAGATTCAAGATTCATGGAAGAACTAGAAAATGAAATTAGATGATTTGATGTACCTTTTGTTTCATCTTGTTCTAATATGACAATGAGGCTGAAAAATAACTCAAAGAGAACCTAAAGACAAGACTGCTCTTACAGCTTAAAGTTAGCCACACAGAAAATAGCAGCAGGTAAAATATCTAAAGAAAGGGGCTGCTTATTTTACCCCTAACTCTCTGATCATGCAAGGAGTTGTGTTATTCAAATTTCTCCAATGTATTATTTTTGTCCGATTCTTCAGGGACCAGAATGGCTGAAAAGTCATCTATACATTTATTAATTTCTATTACATTCTTATTCTACCCTTTCTCCACATAGCTCAGTGTGGTGTACATGCCCCCTGCCACTACAGAATGCAACAAAACAATGTCTATTTTTTCCCCATAAATCTCATGCCAGAGTGAGATTTGAACCTGGGTCTCGTACTACTCTGACATTCTAATCACTACACCATGCTGGCTTCACAGAAACAGAGTTAACAAAATAAATATAGACATCTTACTGTCAAGTAAGTGCTTCATACTTCTGCTTTAACCTAGTTTGATAGAGCCAGGCTTTTATCAAAACAGAATGTCAACAATGCCAGAAGAAACAGAGAGCAATTTCCTCAATTCCAACATATGTGATCGTATACTTGCCCAAAGCTATTTAGCTCTTGGCATTATCTCATTATGAAGATAACTTCTTTCAACCTGAGGGCATCATTATAATCTTGCTGCAGTTTGGATAAAATGGCACCATTTCTCTTCATTACATTGCCCATCCTTCAAAATCCATTCTGCACTGTGGAGAAAAAGCAAGAGCTGGTGGCAGAAAACACAGGCAGCTCCACCTCACACCAGTGCTTCTGTTAATGTTCCTAGTATGGTTCTCATCCCTCACATGGCCCCCTGTTGATCTGAGAGGTGGCAGGAGGGAACCCCATCCCCCTGTGGCATCATATGCAGCACCACATCATTTCCAGTACACAAATATGCAAGTAACATAGAATCATAGAGTTGGAAGGTACCTCATGGGTCATCTACTGTGCAGGATACTCACAGCCCTATCGCTCATCCACTGTAACCTGCCACCTCCTTGAACCTTTACAGAATCAGCCTCTCCGTGAGATGGCTATCCGGCCTCTGTTTAAAAATCTCCAAAGATGGAGAACCCAACACTTCCCGTGGAAGCCTGTTCCACTGAGAAACCACTCTGTCAGGAACTTCTTCTGGATGCTTAGACAGAATTTCTTTTGAATTAATTTCATCCCATTGGTCTTCATCCGTCCCTCTGGGGCAAGATAAGAGCTCTTGGAATCATTAGAACTCCTATGATTTTACCATATGGTTTAGACAATTCCTAGAGCTACCTCTGTCATCCACTCCCCCTCCCCCCCTTTTTTTTTTTTTACTGAAATCATAGCTCTCCCCCTTCCTCATATCCCCACTTGAATTTCCCAGTCTGGAGTTGGGCACATGATGCTCCTCCTAGCTCAGACAGGTGGTGGTGGTTGCTGAATACTGCCATTCTCATTCACTCACCCAGGAGAAGCCATCTCTACTAACTCATCTGGATGAGCTCAGAGACCCAGCCCAGCCACTGCCTCATAGCACAGAAGGGCTGTTAGCAGTGACTTGTGCCATGCCACAGGAAGTCAGGAGTCATCAATAGGCCCCCTGCTGCTCTTAGGTCTGGGCAATGGCCCCTGTGAAGCTAAACTCTTGAAACTGTCCCTGTTCAGAAGGGTATATAAGAATGGTTTGTCTGGGAGTAGATGTGTTGTTGAGGGCTTTGGCACGGAGCTATGTGTTCTTCCCTGTCTCATCTCACTGGATACCAGAATCTGGTACTACCAAGCTTCTGCCTAAATGTGTCATTCAACTATGATCTCAGGTTTTGCTTACTCACAAGAATCCCGCCTCTTTCCAGTTGTCTGACTTTGAAGGCAGGATGTACGCAAAACATATTGACCCACGGCATGTTTATTATTCCTCCAGATCGGTTCTACACAGTACTGGGAAACTGAATCCCAGAAGGGATACAGATTACGTGACTCTGAAATCAATGGTGTACTGCATCAGACCAAGAGTGAACCATTCACATGTGGCGAGAAACATCCCTTGCCACAGAGTGGTTACTGCATATTCAGTTACCCATGCTCCTACTTAATATAATTCATGCTTTCTTAATATAATGCTGTAAAGTTGGCTCAGCTTTGTATAATGGGCTTGACGCTCTGCTAAATTAGGAGTCTTGTTGTGGAGGAAGAAAGTTTGTTTTTTGCCCTCTGGAACAAGACCCCACACTTAATAAGAAAGAATTATACGATGTTTTTCAGAAGCCTCTTTACACCTGTGCTGGTTTCTGGTCAAAACAGCCAGTGCAGGTGCCCAGAACTGAAGAGCTCCTCCCCAGCTTTCCCCTTGCCCTCAATGGTTGACCAAATATAAGCTACGGCTGCTGACTGTCACCCTAGATTTTCCCTCTAGGCAGAACAAGAGCATTACTACCTGGATAATATTGGGGGTTTTCTCTCTGACAGAGTCCATTCTTTTCTGCATATAAGTTACCTGGTCATTCTAGTTTCAGACAACCTGGCTCTCATGAGACAGACAACAATCACTGGGTACCAACAGCAGACCAGCAGAGGGATAGAAATAATTTGTGTTGTCATTGCAGGGCGACCTCATGTTCCTCACGAGATGCCTATTTTGGTTACCTTCAGTCAACCAAAACATACGACAAGGATTAGGACCCCACTCAGCCCCATGTGTTGAGGAACAATCAGAATCTATTGACCTGCATCAGATCAAAGATCTGCAAACAGCTTCTCATTCAAAGGAACAGCTTGTCTGAGCAGGCACAGCTGATATCGCACTTCTGTGAAATAGTCTGACCACACGAGTGATAGACAGACACATCTGTTGCATTAAGACAAAAAACGTGCAGAGCTGTTTGTTAAATACTGGTGGCAGGTCATCCTCCCTCCTGCTATTCCTCTGTTTTCTTTGCTTTCTTACTATTCCCTGCAAGGCCGTTTTTGATTTCCTAAACCGGAGGACTTATTTTACCTCCAAAAGGGAAGGAAAGTTGTTTTTTTTTAAAGGTAAGGCCTTGATGCATTTCTCTCATTCAAGTACACACAAACCTAGGTTAGCATCATGCCGCACAGTTGCAATGTACATACACGAATCCCATGGAACTGAAATAGTAAGGAACAACAGTGGTCAATACCCTGGTGGGGCAGGCAATCTCTTATCCCCAATTCTTGCTTCCTGCTGCTGCTTTGAACAGCTGTGAATTTTAAAAAATGGCTATTAGTCCTATGCTGTGGTGACTTCCAGGGAAAACCACAGAGTAAAATCATAGAGTTCTCAGTGATGCCTAGAGAGGCATGATGTCACTTCCAGGTTTATGCCAGAAGTGTCATCACACCATTGCCAATGGCTGGCTCCCCATGTCCTGCTAATTGCCAGGCTGGGGCTGACAACCCTAAGGAACTATGTTGTTTTCTTTTCAAGAGACTGACCAGTTCTCTAATTCTAAAAAAATCAGTATTACTTATTGTGGGTAGGAATTACTTCATTTGGGACCCAGTAATGGAGAGCTGCAGTTCCATACACTGAGAAATGAAATCCTGGTGGTCCAAAAAGGACTTTATAATAGTGCAGGATTAAGAGTCTACAATAATAAATGTTTAGGTCATCTCTGGACAGCAATTTCCCGGAATCGAAAACAAGGTAGCCATGCATTAAAGCAATCTACCTTCTAAGAGATTAGACTATGCTACACAACAGCACATAAATAAGCCTCAATCAGGAACCAAAACAAATATGGCTTTAGGCCTACAACCATGACACTGAACACGTATAATTGATGCATAAATTTTATGAACACACAATCTGATTCTTTAATGCCTTTAGTTACCTTGACATATGAACTGTTAATTTTCTAATCCGGCATGGACACAAGGAAATGGGTTACAGAGAACTGGTTAAAACATAAAACAAATAACCTTCTCTGAATTTAAATTGGATTGCCCCCTTGAGAAACTTCCTTCCAAACAAGCAATCCAGTAATGCAAAAAAAAAAAAGGGGGGGGGAACACAACTAGGATTTTTTAAAATGTGTGTCGGAAAGGGAAAGGAAATAAAGGGGCTGTTTGGGTCATAAAATACTAATACACTTTAAAAAAAATAGAAAGATTCCCACAAAGAAAAGCCCAAGGACTCCGGAGACTGGTAGAAGGCCCTTAGCCAAGTGGCTACTGCTCCAATCTTATGCAGGTTTCCTTGGCTTTCATGAAATGCAGCAGAACTCATTGTCACGTATGAAGACCCGGGCTGCCTAAGCAATAAATAAGTTCACTCCCGTCCTCCACCAGGCAGAACAGCTGAGCTAAATGAAAGAATTAAATCTGTATGTCTTAATTTGTGGGGCGCAATGAGTAATGTAGGAATGAAAGATGGCAAAGCCCACTATTTCAGTTCCACAAAAAGCCTCCTAGAGTAATGCAAGTTTTTATATTTGTCCATGAAGACTTACTTTTGACCTTTTTGCATTGAAACGTGGCAGAAAGCATTTTGTAGAGTGTTGGGACTTTTGGACTAGTCTCGGTCAAAGGTCCTCCCAGAAAAAACAGAGCTGTAGAACAACAGAGCATTTTGAATGCATTCAGTTATTTTGTGTATACCGTTGTGGATGAGGCCCAAATCCAGATTCACGGTGTTTTGAGGTTTAAAAAAGACAAACGTTATTCCATGGTTATTTACATAAGATATCATATGCATATGCTTTAATCTCCTAACTGAGCCTCCGGGGAGGGCAGTATATAAGTATGATAAATAAATAAATAAATAAATAAATAAATAAATAAATAAATAACTGAAGCAGAGTACAAAAGCTTAGAGTAGATACAAAAGCAGCACATTTCAAGCCTCTTGTAACTAGGCTGCAAGCAGACTACATGACACACATCAGTAGATGAAGAGCTGAGAGCCTTAATGGATATTGCTCTTTGCTTACTTCACTCTCTGAACTTCTTCCAGAAGAAGTAGGAAGTTGGTAGGAGTCCACCTTAAACAAAGGAATGTCTCAGACTGTGTGCTGAGGTTTTTCCACTGCTCATAACTGCAATTCCAAGCACTGGCCCCCTGGCCCCCCTACTGAGCACCCAGGTGCAGATTAGCTGCTTAAACATCTGAACAGCAGTCCTTCAAGGCTGACTCCACCAAATCACTTGCTGATTGCAATTCCAACATTTCAGTTCTTTCTGTAACTCTGAAGTCAAGGCTCTTACTTGATGAATACCAAACAACGTGGCCAGAAAACCGTTTCTTTGGCTTAATGGTGGTTACTACTCTTAAAGCAAGGGCTGCCAATCTCCAAGTGGCAGCTGGTGATCTCTTGGGATTCCAACTTCTCAAGGTGACAGAGATTAGTTCACCTTGAAAAAATGGCTGCTTTGGAGATTAGCTTTATGGCATTGTACCCTGCTGAGGCCTCTTCCTTTCCCAAGCCCTGCACTCCTCAGGCTCCACCCCCAACATCTCCAGGTAGTTCCCATCTCAGAGCTTACGACCCTAAAGGTAAAGGTATCCCCTGTGCAAGCACTGAGTCATGTCTGACCCTTGGGGTGACGCCCTCTAGCGTTTTCATGGCAGACTCAATACGGGGTGGTTTGCCAGTGCCTTACCCAGTCATGACCGTTTACCCCCCAGCAAGCTGGGTACTCATTTTACCGACCTCAGAAGGATGAGTCAACCTTGAGCCGGCTGCTGGGATTGAACTCCCAGCCTCATAGGCAAAGCTTTCAGATGGCTGCCTTACCACTCTGCGCCACAAGAGGCTCATCTTACGACCCTACCTAAAGCTTTATTTCAGATTCCCTCCCAAGAGACAGGCCTCCTCCAGTCTACATCTGCTAAATGCCCAACTGCAGCTGCTCTATGGCTTGCCATACCAGTGGCCAGAACTTACCTTTAATTGCAAGTATCACAGACTTGGGGAAACACCTCCAAGCACTGATACTGAAAGAGTAGTGGTTGGGGGTGGGTGGGGGCTGCTCGATTGCTACGTGTAAGCTTTTCCTATGGATATATATGTTAACAGTTAACCAGCACTGTGCATCAGGGCCTTTAGGCTATGTCTTAATATGTTTTCTGAAGTTTCAGATTCGTGCCAGTGGTTGTAGGCATAAAGTCAAAGAGAAGGTATGGTTTGGTCAGGTTTGAATTCCCCCCCCCCCACCTTCGGGCTAACAAATCCAGCGCAAAGAAGCATATATTATTGGTGGGGGGGGGGAGGAGTTGTTTGACAGCTCTATAACGGACCTCTTTCAGCACAGAGTCTTTTTCGAGAAAGCTAAACTGAATCATACATGAAAGCACTATCTGATTTGTGGTCTCCATATATGGCGCACAGATCCCAGTGGCAAAGGTTTCTATGGCAACTTTTGAAGAATCGTGCTTCATCCAAAGTGATTGGGAGAAGCCAGATGTAGGCTGAGGCCGGGGAGGGCTGAGTTCAGATTTTTCGCGGACCGAACCTGGCGGCCTCGTTTGCTTCGTTTTTTTTTCTTGAAATCCGCAAAATGGCAAAAACTACTACCTTAACAACCTGGTTTGGAAAACTCTTGAAAACAATTATAGCCTTGGCAGCCCTCGTCGTTCAATGCTGAAGTACGTGGAGCGAGACGGCCTACTTGTGTGTTTATCAGAAGACTTGGAGGTGTTTGCATCATGGTGATAATGTGCTTGGCCTGCCTGCACCCCTCAAGCAAGTTTTAAACGTCTGTGCTGATATATCGATTGCAAATGGGCTCCTTATTGCTCAACTGTTTAAGTGCGGAATATCCTCCCTCCCTCCTGGAGTTCCCCTCAGCCATGAATATCAGCCGGATTTGGTGGCCCCTCTTCTGCAAGGGCAAAAGACGCAGGAGTCAAGCCATTATCAAAATATCATAATGGTCGCCCGCCTTGTTATAAATGGCTTATTGACATTTCCCTGCCAGTAAAGTCTCGAGGTTAGGAACCGTTGGGTTCTGAAGCGGTGCTCTTTCTTCGCTGCCCCGTTCAAATCGCGACTCTGTTGATAAAAAGGTTTTTCTTTCCCCCCAATTAGCTAGGGCGCGGGGACCTGAGGTTGGGGAGGGGGAGGCAATGAGGTGGTTTGGGTTTTCTCTCCGCTTTTCTTCCAAAGCTCTCTGGGTAAATGATGTTCTACAATGGAAGATATTTTTAGACACCGTTTGCTCCGTGCTCTCTGTGTCCGCGGCTACAGCGTTGTGCATTTGGGTTGGCTTGATCTTTAACTCGTGATTATATCAAATGGAATAGACAGAAAAAGAAATAGAAGAAAAGGCTTCGCTTTCAGAGATGTGTTCTTACTTTTAGCAATGCTAGAAGAACAGGAGTCATGGGGAAAAACACACATACACCGATGTTGGTTTCCCTTCAGCTAACAACCCTTACAGGAGAACTGGGTATTCCAGAGGATCAGGGATTTGGTTCACGTGGCCACTGAGTTTTATCCATGAGATCACTTCTGAACACATCGATGTCTTGTTGTTGTTAGGTGCAAAGTTGTGTCCGACCCATCGCGACCCCATGGACAATGATCCTCCAGGCCTTCCTGTCCTCTACCATTCCCCGGAGTCCATTTAAGTTTGCACCGACTACTTCAGTGACTCCATCCAGCCACCTCATTCTCTGTCGTCCCCTTCTTCTTTTGCCCTCGATCGCTCCCAGCATTAGGCCCTTCTCCAAGGAGTCCTTCCTTCTCATGAGGTGGCCAAAGTATTTGAGTTTCATCTTCAGGATCTGGCCTTCTAAAGAGCAGTCAGGACTGATCTCCTCTATCTGACCGGTTTGTTCGCCTTGCAGTCCAAGGGATTCGCAAGAGTCTTCTCCAGCACCAGAGTTGAAAAACATCAGTTCTTTGATGCTTGGCCTTCCTTATGGTCAATGTCTTAGAAGGGCTGCATTGATTTATTATCGCAGTAGTATCCTGCTGACCTGCAGCAATTATGGGAAATCACTGCAAAATACTACCCATGTAACCTTTCAGGACTTGGGAACAGTTGCCAAGAAGGAAAGAAGGGGCTGAAAAGATCCAACCTGAAGAACGCTACCCTGACAGTAAGCTCCTTTGAAGAGATGTGAATGGAAAGGAAACTCCTTGAGTAGGTTCAATTAGGATTGCCGGATAAGTGGAGTCCTACAGTCAGCAAAGCCTTTTTAAAAAACTGGGCAATAGAAGTCCCAAGAATCATCTCCCTGAGCCCAATACACAGATGAAATCCACACAAGCCTGACCACAGAATCTGATGCCTTGAATAGATGCCTGGTCTCTGTTACTTTGGAAATGAGATACAGAAGTCCATTGGGCAGATAGGCCCAACCAAGCAAAGCGTGAAGATTTCTAGCAGCCTAAGGAGCCTTCCACCAACTGAAGAATCACTTAGAGTAGACCAAGTCTCCTGCGGTAGGATAGATGCTATCCTGTTTATATTCTAGAACCCAGGCCCCTTTTGTGGGTCAGCCAGGCAAACTCTGAAGAGGCTGAAGGCTCTTCAAAAGGGGAACGGGCATGTGAAGAAGGTCCCAGCTCACAGCTGATTACAGACAGCTGATTCTGTGCTGCCAACCAATGAGTCACAGCCTGAAAGTCCGTGTCCCATCAGTACAGCCCCATGGCTCAGTAACAGGGACCATCCCACCATCCGCCTCGCCTGCCCCATCTCAAGAACCCTTGGAACATAGACAAAGGAGGGATCAATATGAGATGTTGGAAAGATGGTGGAGCATTCAGTTAGCAGCCCAGAGACACCTGGACCCAGGCAGTGAGAATGGGTGTGTGTACACCTATATGGTACAATCCAACTGCACAATGAGCATCTCTCTTACAAAGGGCAGAGAGAGGGGGAGACTGGAAGCAACGTGTCACCACCACCCCTGCCTTGTGTCTCTGAAACTTTGAACTGTGTTTGGACCCTGCCTTCTGGATTTGTCCATTAACAAATGATTGCTGCCAAATGACCTACTTATTTTTCGACCTGGGAGCTAGATCATGACCATGTGGCATCAGTTGCACCCACACCTCATCTCAATCATGCTCCAGCATGACTAGGGTGTTCTTAGCCTGTGGCTGGGATGTTCCAGGTCAACCCTCTTAGCTCTTCTGGTCTCTCATTAAGTGTATCTATTCCCTGCCCCATCCTTGGGTCCTGGCCAGAAGACCAATCATGCACATACTCTCTATAGTGCTGGAAGATAACCCAAGGGTCATCTAGTCCAACCCTTACACAGTGCAGGGAATTCATAGCCCCCCCCCCACACACACACACACTCCCCCAGTGACCCCTGTTTTATGGCCAGGGGAAGGCAACAAAAAAAATCCCCTCCAGAATCCTCAGGCCAACCTGGCCTGCAGGGAAATTCCTTCCTGACCCCAAAGTAGCAATTGGAATTACGCTTGGCACATGAGAAAGGTTCACAAGAGCTTATTTATATAAATAAATAAGAAGCACGGACACTGAGAGAATCAAACTAAGTCATGTAATACTTCCAGCATCATGGTGGTCTTGAGAGGGCCTTTACAAAATGCCATTCCCAGCTGCTTAACCTGGGGGGGGGGGGGGGTTGCAGTGCCGTTGTGTGTGTCTTTCATTGAAAAAGGACCAGAAGGCTCTAGGGATGTAGGACTGGAACCAAAGCCCCCTGCAGACACACCAATAAAAAAATGGTAAAAGGAGTGATAATTTAAACCAGTTTCATCTTCCCCTGAGGCCATGACTTATTGCTGTTTCCACATCTGCCTACTCTATTCCTATAATGAGAGATGAGCCATAAAGCCAAGCAGGAATTATCTGGACTTCTTTCAAAATGGCCAGAAAGGGGTCTTTATCCGCTTGCTCATCATTGTCTTCTGGCCGGTTAGGTTGGGCATAGTATGGGTGAGTGGCATAGAGGCAGCGATAACTGGTGAACCCCAAGAGGCATCAAACAAGGACGGGATGTTTTCCCAGGCCAGCAGATGATCAGTTGTGCCGCTGAGGGGTCAGGGATGGGGCTCCTACGGTGCTCAGCAAGAGTCACCCAAGGCTTTTTACGGGCATGTGAGGATAGAGATGAAACTTGGCACCTCTCGGTGCAGTTTTCTGTACAGGCTAGGATAAACAAAAGTAGGAGCCGCGCCAACTGAGTTTTGAGCCAGGGGTGGTGTTGGCCAGAAATCCTGGCAGCCAGCTGGACTGCCCCAAGCAGAGCCAGCACTAAAAAGCAAACAGGGAAATATGCAGATCAGCTATTAATAAATGTAAGTTAACCCGTAATATAGTCTCTGGTGCCTCTGTTCTGGAGCGTGGTGACAACATCCTTTATAAGAGCTCTGCATCTCCAATCCTCGCAAATACTTTGCATGTTGCATTTCATCTGTTGTGCATTTGAATGGGCTCTGGCTGGAATGTGAGATTCAATTGTTCCTTCAGCCTATGATTAAAGTATGCAGAACGGTTAAAGAACTGGATGAGAACCAGGGTTGGGCCTGCTTTAAAATCCCCATTCTGCCATGAAACTCCCTGGGTGACTGACCTTGGGCCAATCGTCCAGAAGCAGAAGAACAAAGAAGAAGAGCTGCAGGTTTTTATACCCCAGTTTTCTTGGCCTTTAGGAATCTCCAAGGGACATAACAATCATAGTCCCTTCCTCTCCCACCACTGGACCCAGGTGAGGTAAGCGATGCTGAGAGAGTTTTGAGAGAACTGCGACTGGCCCAAGGTCACCCAGCAGGAGGAGCTCCAAATTAGAATTCGCTGCTCTTAGCCACTAAACCACATTGATATCAGCTGTCTGGTACGTATACTTAGGATAATATGGGGAAGGGAAAACCTTGTACGCCATTCCGCTTAGGAGAAAAACTTGTTAGATTTTTAATTTCTAAGACTGCTTTTCAAAGAACCAGTACTAGGATGTGTGCACTTGGATACACCTAAACTGATAATATACCTTAAAAACACCATATCATATTTTTAGGTATATTCAGCATCCTAAATATATCTGGGGATTTTTCAGGATGCCCAAAAATGATCCTGAAAAAATCCCGGAAGTATTGAATATTTACTAGGGAAACCGGGAGCCAGTGTGTGCAAAGACATCTCATAACACAACAATCCTCAGCAAAGATCTCTACAGACCAAAAGAATTCCTAGAAAACAATGGGGGCTTATAGGAATCCTTCGTGAGATAAATGAGTCCCCATCAAAACACCATTTGCCATCAAAGTATTTCCCAAACAAAGAAATGCATGATACTGTTTGTGTTTCTTTCCTACACAATCAGATGAAGATTTATTTATTACAGGGCAAATTCCATCACCATTCTCTGGTTCAGCTTGTCTGCTTTTCTCCTGTTTCTATTCCCCAAAAAAATAATTAACACTTCATTCAGGATTCTTTCTGCCCTGCTAATCTTTTGTATTTCTTCATCCCTTCTTCACCCGTATTTATTCAAAGATGGCTGACACCTTTTATTAATAATCTGGCTACACAAAGGATGTTTAAGACTGCAAATTTTGCCGCTTCAGATATTTTGTTTTTGTTGAGATTAAGAAAAATAGGTTGACACCATTGTTTAAAGTTCAGCAAAAAGCTGAACTGGGGAAAAACAAAACCTCACGTTGTTTAAGTATTTCAGCTTCGATGCATTCCTTGTTTTCTCTGCCTCAGATTTTTAAAAAATGGTTCAGGTGAGTTAAGAAGTAGAAGAGATTCTTGTTTGGTTTTTAAAATTAGGAGCCAGTCGTATTCCTGATCTGAACCTAGGGATGCCAGCTGCTGACTGGCACCCAGCAGGAGACTAGGGGTGTGGGGACATGAGGGATGCCATCCATGCAAAACTGCATGGCAGGGGTGGCCAAACTGAGGCTCTCCAGATGTCCATGGACTACAATTACCATGAGCTCCAGCCAGTGTTAAGCAGGGACTCCTGGCAATTGTAGTCCATGGGTAGGGCTGATCCTGCGTTGAGCAGGGGGTTGGACTAGATGGCCTATATGGCCCCTTCCAACTCTTCTATGATTCTATGATATCTGTAGAGCCACAATTTGGCCGCTCCTCCTGTATGATTTTACCATTGTCTGGTGAATCCCAGGGCACCGCTCAGACAATGTGACATAATTTCCAGGTTCACTCTGAAAATAAGCTTCCACAGTCTGTGGGATGCCAGTTTTTTATCCATCCCCCCCACCACCACCACCACCACGCCGCCACCAGCCATGCATTTAGCAGCTGCAGGGTTAGGAGCTGCTGCTGGGACGTGGGGTAAGCAGCCATACCTGAATTTCAGGTGGATTTCACTCTGCTTTATATAAGAATTGGTGCATATCAAATGACCATCATGGGAAAGGTGCTTTCAATGGCTTCCCATTGTAGCAGATTCATTTGGCAAGTTCTGAATTTGCACAAGTCTGCTATGGTCCGGTATAATTTAGCGAAGGTTATTCGTCCATGAGCTTCTTGGTGCTAGGTTGGAAAGCCCCATTGGACTCTAGTGTTGTCCTGCTGCCGAGGCTACCTGGGTAGAAGCAGCAGCAGCAGTTTTTGCTTTGCTCGGTTCTCATCAATAGGAAAGAGGGGTAACATACAGCAATGCCCACTGTACAGTGAGGGAGGAGACTAGCTAATTAGATCTTGGGGAGGGAGAGCTACAGCTCAGTGTTACAGCATTGGTTGGGCATGCAGTAAGTTCCTTGTTCCATCCGTAGCCTTCCCTGTGGGAGCTTTTGGCATTCCACAGGGCTTGCAAGATGGAGATCTTCTGCCAGGCCTACGGATGAGGCCAGGGCGTGGAAGATCAGATGGGCCCCCCTGGAAGAGAGCACCACTGGGCCACACCATCGCCATTGGTGGACTGCTGGCTTGTGTAGTTACCCTACGGTGCACGGAGAGGCAGTCCGTTGCTGCTGTGGGGGTGGGAGGATAGGTTTTTGCCACCGGGGTACATAATTTTAATGGGGATATTATAGTTGTGTTTTATGTAGGGTTTTTTACTGCGTGACCCGCTGTGAGATGGCTTGCCGAGAACGGTGGGAAAGAAATATAATAATAATAATAATAATAATAATAATAATAATAATAATAATAATAATAATAATAATAATAATAGGATTAGTCAGCAGATGATATAAAAGACCTCTGCCTGAGATCCAGTGGAACAGTTGCCAAACAGGGTAGTATATTCTGAGCTTGATCACAGGACTGCCAGGTAACTTTGGGCGAGAGGCATGGGAAAAAAAATGTCATCATATACACGTTGAGGTCACTTCCAGCTAAAACCCAGAAGTGACATCACCAGCGCTCCAACATACATAGACATTAACAAAATTCTAGAGTGGCAGCGACATCACATCCGGGTGTTATCCGGAAGTGACATCAACACATACACGGCATGTTTTCCCCATCTTCCCGCTCATTCAAACAGTGCCAGGCACTGGGAGACTGAGGTGGAACATCACCCACCGTAGTAAGTGAATTGGCAAGCCAGAAAGATCAATGGTCTGACTGGTCGTTTGTCATGTTTTTTAGGAATTAAATAACAGCCTCTAAATCTTGTTGATGGAATCCCTAACCCTCCCACTTTAAGCATGAATGTCAGAAATTCAACATGTTCTTCTGTTGCCCCCCTTATAGAATTTTTTGAATAGGCACACCTCAGAATTAAACGGTATAATGCTTGTAAGCTGCATCGGGCTGGCAAACCAAGGACTATAGCCTGGAAAAATACACATCCCTTACCCCAATGGATTCATGGGGCCTCAATGAAGTCACAATGTGATATCTTGGGTCTATGCATTGCAGAAGCATGGACAACATCCATCAGCTAAATCAGACACTCCTGGTTTCCCGCTTGTTCCTTATCTTTTCTTCTGTTTTTTCCTAAGCATAAGGGTTTTGAGCATTAAATGAAAGAGTTAATAAATAAAACATCAAGACAAGCTGCGTACACATGCGGTAAATCGCAGCTTTAAAAATCCTTTGGAGAGTTCTTCTTAATTGTTGCCTAGTAACAGTTGCAGGAACTGAGCGGTCCCCCCCCCCACATGAAAATAAAAATAATATTGTTTAAAAGCTAGTGGCACATTATTAATTCATCAAAGTTGCTCTTCCAGCTCTTTCGGAGGCCAGCATGGGTTCCTTCCAAGCCTACAACTCCAGGATGATGGGGCAATGAAGCACAGATAAAGAGTCTCAAAGAAAATCACTGGCCTTTCAGGAGCTCACCTTTGCAGAAACTATGAAATGTTGCAGAAGACAGCTGATCAAAAATCAAACAGGATTGGACAGGGGAAGTATCTGTGAGAAGTATCTGTGATCCTAAGAGCATATATGAAGAGAGCCAGGATGGCGTAGCAGAGAATAGGGTTTGATTCCCCACTCCTCCGCCCCATGCAGCCAGATGGGTGACCTTGAACCAGTCACCTTTCCCTCAGAGCTCTCTTAGCCCCACCTCCCTCACAGGGTGTCTGTTGTGGGGAGAGGAAGGGAAAGGTGTTTGCAGGCTGCTTTGGGAATCCATCAGGTAGCAAAAAGCAGAGTATAAAAAACCTCTTCTTCTCTCTGTATGTTGGAACAGACCAATGTAGGGTTAACAACCTCCAGGTGGCAACTGGAGATCTCCTGGGATTACAACTGATATTTCCATGGTTTCCCTGGAGAAAACGGCTGTTTTTGAAGGTGGACCCTGGGACATTATACTCCACTGAAGTCCCTCCCTCCCTCCCCAAGCCAGACCCCCCTCAGATTCTACATTCCAAATCTCCACACATTTTCCTAAAAATGGCTTAGTGTGGCCAGAATTCTGCCACAGTGGCCTGTTAGAAAATCCAGAAGATCCACCGCTGGGGCACAGAGACCACAGAATCCACCTGCCTTGTATCTCTGACCATCAGCACGCTACTTCTGAGCATACGTCTTTCATCTAGCTGCTGTGGATCTCATTTTGTTTTGTCGTGTGTCCCCCCCCCCCCAGCCCTCCTTTAGAGCCACCTAAACAAGCCCTCAGCATCTTGGGAGTGCATTTCACAATTCTAATTCTAGTTAGGGGTGGATAGCCAGGTTGGTTTGCAGTAGAAGAGCAGGAATTGTACCCAGTACCACCTGAAGGATCAGCAAAACTTCCAGGAGGGATGCTTTGGACAGACAAAGCTCCTTTATCTGATAAAAGGACTTTTGACATTCAAAGGTTTACACCCTGGAAATCTTGTGGGTCTTTCAGGTGCTAGCGGACTGGAATCTTGCACTTCAGATTATGTGTCACAAAAGCCCAACAATACAAGATCCAGAAAAAGAAGATGCAAATAAATCAAGCCTATGGAAACCAGGGGAGGGAGGGATGCACCATTGGGTTAGATGTCTTGTGAGGGCTCTCTCAGCCTCACATGGTGCCTGTTGTCGGGAGAGGAAAGGAAGGTGAATGTAAGCCACTTTGAGACTCCTTTGAATAGAGAAAAGCAGCAAATAAGAACCTGCTCTTCTTCTTCAGTAATATCAAGGCTTTCTCAGCCTCACCTCCCTCACAGGGTTTCTGTTGTGCAGAGAGGAAAGGTAAGGCGACTGTAAACCACTTTGAGACTCCTTCAGGTAGAGAAAAGCGGCATATAAGAACCAACTCTTCTTCTTCTTCTTCTTCTTCTTCTTCTTCTTCTTCTTCTTCTTCTTCTTCTTCTGCCTTGTCCCATAAAGTCTGTTCCATTTTTTTTTCCAGGACAGCAGATATATTATGTTGCTCTGGTGACATCAGCCAGCTTATTCCCAGTGACTCCTGTTCAGAAGATACATAAATCTTTGCAAGATTGAGTCCTGGGGGGATTAAACACAGCACAGAGTGTCTTGCATTGGATGTTTGTGACAGTGATAAGGAAGCCCACATTCTCCGTGCAGCTGCTGGAGACTCAGAGAGGCTCTGCGTGCAGATGCTCTCAAATTGGAAGGGACACGTTGTTTCCATTCTGTACAGGAAGGTTCTTGCCACAGGAGAAAGCCCGTCACGTGGGAGCAACTGTTTTAAATCAGCTCAATATTGAGGGAACCGGGGCGATTCTCAAGAAGCATGCATCTCATGCGCAGGTCAAATCCTCTCCTGAGCAGGTGAGACATCAGCTGTGGCGTGCATGCCCGATTTTTCACACGTTTGACTGGGAGAAGAGAATGGCGTTTGGAATGAGCATCTGCTGTTTTGTTAAAAAATGCAGTTAAAGACATTAACAAAAGTGACGCTGCCAGCTGTTCTAATGTCAGACAGCTTAGTACAACTAGAGGGTTTGGGTTGTGTGTGTGTTTTTTTTTTAATAGATTGTCAAATGACAACCTGTGACGCCAAAATCAATTCCCATCCAATAACACGCCGTTAGTTGTGTGTGGAAGGGGAGGGGGGGAGGAGATGTTAATTAAACTACAAATTGCTTTTTATCATTACGAGAATTAAAAAAACCCGTAAGATTTCTTCATCCCCCCCCCTCTCCTCCGCCCCCAGGGGAAGAAAAAAAGGGCTTAGAAACTGCAGAGGGGAGAAGAAGATCCATAGCTTGTAAATTCTCCTGACATACAAATGTCACTGTTACTTCCCTAATATATGCACCGCATCGATATGATATGACAAGCCGCGTGTTTCGGGACAATTAAAGAAAGCCTCGGGTGATTAAAGTGTTCCGCTCTTTGGCCTCCCGCTAGCCCACTCCCCTTCCCCTAGAGGCCAGCAATCGTCACCCGGAAATCCAATGCCCGTTGCATGTTATTGCTTAACTACCTTGCTCTTGTATTGCCATCACTTACAATTATTAGATGATTAGAAGGTGACAGGTTAGAAGCATTACTACCGTGACATTATAATAGAGTGATGTCCTTTTGGAACCGCGAGCCCCTTGCGGAGTGCCCGGTTGCTTTTAACAGGATTGCTGCCACATTAATCAATTTATACAAGCAATTTCTTTTTCTTTTTTTAAAAAAAGGGACAAAAGCTCCGTAAAAGAAATCTGTGCCATTCCGAGAGTTTGCTTAAAAAAAAAAATTTTTTTTTAAAAGACGGCAGAGACGTTCAAGTGAAATGGTAACAAAGGAAATGGGGAATGTGTGTATGTAGGGGACGGCGACGGTAAACAAAGGGAGAGACGTTTTTCGAGGGTATTCAAGGTTGCGCATGTTCAGCTTTTTATCGGGATGACAAAGAGCTTGGAGCGGGGCTGCGCTGATTCAAAAAACTCCGTAGTGTGTTTCGGCAGGGGGGAGTGGAAAGTATGGGAACGCTGGGGGGGAACTACGGATGTGTTCCACTTCTGGGTGGATGTAAATGGATACACGTGGTTAGGCCTGCCAGGTTGTCTGCTAATGGCAAGCAAGGTTTGTGCTGGCAGTTTTGGCTGCCGCCTGCCAATGCTTGGACTGGTGAAACACACAGGGTGGGCAGAGATTGTTATTGGCACCCAATAACATCAGTTCCCTCTTTGGACAGACTAGTCCCTATGACTAAGAATAAATGGACGTAAGTCGGACATTAGAAACCACAATGTTCGAAAACCAGTGGGGGGGGAAACATGTACACCTCCCAGGACATTCAGTTGCTGGCCTTGGAAGTAGCAGTTCTAGAAACATAGAATCATAGAGTTGGAAGGGACCTCATGGGTCATCCAGTCCAACCCCCTGCACTATGCAGGACACTCACATCCCTATCTCTCATCCACTCACCTGCCACTCCCCTTGAGCCTTCACAGAATCTTAAAGGGGAATTTCAGAGGGAGATCAGGAAGAGAGACAGCTGAAGTGCAACTGATAAAGAGGCTCAAAACAATACATCCTTCTGGACTGAATAGAGACCGAGGTTTCCCTGTCTCATTATCAGTGCTGATTTCTCCATGCCTGCTTTCCCCTCTGCATATCACAACTGCCATGTGAAATCACTCCACTCTCCAAGACAGAAGGACAGATGACTCACATTCTAGCAGTGTCTGATGAAATGAGCAGTGAATCACACTAGCTCCTATCCTGTCACAAGCTTCATTAGTCTTTAAGGTGCTACTGGTCTCTTGCCTTTTCTACTGATGCAGATAGACTGCCCAGCTGCCCATCTTGATATATCAATTCCAGTATGACCCCTCAATAGAGTTTCTGGGCAAGTGCTAGAGTTGGCTGCACCAAAAGTGACATCCTCACATGTCAACATTAAACACTGTCCTGTTGATATATATAAATGCTGCTGTTCAACCAGACTGATAGCCATTAGAACAGGCTTTTTCAACTGATGGCCACAGAAGGACTTCACTGATTGGGTGCGAGTTAATTGATCTTTAATATTTTTTTTAATTACCCGGTGTTATGACTCATGTTGACCCATCTCCCTCAAAATGGCCAATGATGGGCCTGGAGGGGGTGGAGCCCCAGTCATACTAATCCTTGCCAGTCAAGGTTCCTCACACATGGTAACAACTGGAGTCTAGAGAAACTCCAGTAACAACTGGAGTCTAGAGAAACAAGTACTCTCATTTTAACTTAACTTAACTGCAGGGGGAGGGTGGGCAGAGAGCCATGGGTCTGCCTCGGCATTGTTTCTGCAGGCTCTCTTTGGTGAAGAGCTAACTGGCAGCCAGTCCAGAAGGCAGGTATGGTTCTGCTCAAATATCATCTGAAAATATTTCCGGGCTGTCACTTCCCGTGCTGTGGGAGTGGTTTGGTGATGTCACATCCGGTGAGTACATCTGGCTGCTGTCATTTCTATGACATGTGACCTTTGGGGGCATGGCAGGAAGGTATGGCCTGCTGACATAACCACTCCGGCTAGCCCTCGGGACTAGACAAGTCCAGCTGGGCAGGTCCTGGTATATAGAACACAGGGTCCAGGATTGGTACCTTGCTTGGTCCCAGCTGCTCCAAAACTACAGGATCTGGCTGCACCCGATCCCCCACCTCTCCTTGAGCATCAGAACCCATGTTCAATTATACTGGCTCCAGCAGCAAGGTATTTAGACCTGCCTCATCATGGAGACCCATCCCAGGAGCTGGTGGGCTCCCGGCCGGTGGCCCCTCCAACTGGGCCATGACACTCTGTGGCATTATACCCCACTGAGCAACTGCCCCTTCTCCAAACTCTACCTTCCCTGTGCTCTACTCCCAAATCCCCAGGAATTTTCTGAACTGGAGTTGGCAGCCCCAAATGTCCATCCCCTGTACACAAAGCGTCAGACTGAAGGCACACACTATCAATCCAAAAACGTGATGATGCAGTTGAGCGTTTTGTGTACTATTTGTCCAAGCAATTCAACAGGATACCTGTAAACGGATCAAGACAGGCAGCCATGTGTAGCTGTCTGTAGTGGGGGAAGAGAGCAAGAATCCAGTGGCGCATTAAGGACTAACAAAATTTGTGGCAGGACATCAGCTTTCATGAGTCGCTGCTCCCTGCCACAAATGTTGCTGGTCTTTAACGTACTACGGGACTCTAGCTCTTTTCTAAGGAGACCTGTAATCCAGTGATCATCCAGCGAACAGAAAAATGGACTGAATTCTGGGCAATCTGGTTCACATCCCAAGCCTTAGACATGCTCAAGTTTCAGGTTCAGTTACCCCTTTATAAAACTGGAATAACAGAGGCCTTGCAAGCAAGGTATTGTAAAGCACTATACAAAGTAAAAGGGCTAGATATAAATTATGAATAGCTATAGAAATGTTTGAGACTTCAGAATCCTGCTATGCCTTCAAGAAGGCTCCGTGACAAGCAACTCAGACTGTCAAGTAAAAATGTATAATGCGATATCTTTTCTGTCTTCTGCAAAAAAAAATGCCAAATATTAAAATTCCGGGCAGCAGGTGGAAAGATGTCCTTAAAGCAATTACCGCTTGGCATACACTGATTGAAAGCCATTCTAATGTGCGGCAATCTTGGCTTTGTAAAAGACTTCTGTCTCAAGTTCTCCTTGTTCCTTCTCTAAAGCAGATACATAATAAATAAGCTTGCAAATAGACTTTGCAGTCAATTGACAGGCTCAGGGACTCAATTCGCAGTGGCTGAAAGGGAAATCACCAAGTCATTCCTACAGACTTCAGCTCCATGGTGATGTTTTTTTGGAATAATATATTTAAAAAAATATATGACAATGCTCCATAGAAATTTCTCTTTGGTGATTAACTTGACAAGTAGCTTTGAAATAATATCCCTAGGCAGCTCATGTTGTTTTGGGTTGGTATGCTTCTTTAAAAACACCACCCTAAAGAGGTACCTGGGAGTCGGCCAATGAGCATATTTAAATGAATTTGTCTCCTGACCACGTTAGCCTAACTGAAAAGACGGAAAGATTACAAGATTTCGTCTTTCTAGGATCCGTGCACCTATCATTATAATTTCACATCTTTGGTTCTCTCTATCCCTTCCCTTTTTGTCTGTTGACTTGACATAACAGCTAACGGGGGGGGGGGGGAAACTATCAAAGCAGGAAGGAAGGAAGGAAGGGAGGGAGGGAGGGAGGGAGGGAGGGAGGGAGGGAGGAAGGAAGGAAGGAAGGAAGGAAGGAAGGAAGGAAGGAAGGAAGGAAGGAAGGAAGGAAGGAAGGAAGGAAGGAAGGAAGGAAGGGGAAACTTACACCATGTGCTTAAAAAATAATCTTACACAGATTCTGGCTTGGCCTCACTTGGAGGACTGTGTTCAGTTTTGGGCACCCCAGTTGAAGAGGGATATAGACAAACTGGAGTGTGTCCACAGGAAGGCAACAAAGATGGTGAGGGGGTTGGAGACCAAGACGTATGAAGAAAGGTTGGGGTAGCTTGGCCTGTTTAGCCTGGAGAGGAGACGACTGAGAGGGGATTTGATAATCATCTTCAAGTATTTAAAAGGATGCCATATAGAGTATAGAGCAGAGTTGTTCTCTCTTGCCCCAGAGGGACGCACCAGAACCAATGGAATGGAGTTAATTCAAAAGAAATTCCATCTTAACATCTGGAAGAAGTTCCTGACAGAGCGGTTTCTTAGTGGAACAGGCTTCCTCGGGAGGTGGTGGGTTCTCCATCTTTGGACATTTTTAGATAGCCATCTGACGGAGAGGCTGATTCAGTGAAGGCAAAGGGGTGGCAGATTACAGTAGATGAGCAATTGGGATGTGAGTGTCCTGCATAGTGCAGGGGGTCGGACTAGATGACCCAGGAGGTACCTTCCAAATCTATTATTCTATGATTCTAAGAAAACAAATATCAGCAGCCCGTTATATTGAATTTTATCATTTGTTTTAAATGAAAGAGGTATGTTTGTGTGTCTGACCTCCAATTATGCATGATTTATAACAGCGTTGCCTCCTGCAATGGGAGAGGCGGCTGAACAGTATGGCGGGACAGCAGGTCACCATCTTTCCACTTTCCAAAAGTCCAAGGACTAAATTAACAGAGTGACTGATGAGTCCTGAGATCCCCAGAGAGTTCTCTCCTGGCCACGGTGAGCCGTTAAATTAATTAAAACCCTCTAATGCACTGCAAAGATTTCTTTGCGGTGCCTTTCCAGACACGGAGTCCCTTGGCGAGATCTGTAAAGGTCCTGGTTAGGTGGAGATGCCCACCCAATCCCTGTGCCCACGTCAACGACTGAGACAGCAACCCTCTTGCCAACTCGCAGAGAGGACACACAGTAATGGGTTTAAACTTCAAGTACAACAATATAGGCTAGATATCAGGAAAAAATGTTTCACAGTCAGAGTAGTTCAGCAGTGGAATAGGCTGCCTAAGGAGGTGGTGAGCTCCCCCTCACTGGCAGTCTTCAAGCAAAGGTTGGATACACACGTTTCTTGGATGCTTTAGGATGCTTTGGGCTGATCCTGCGTTGAGCAGGGGGTTGGACTAGATGGCCTGTATGGCCCCTTTCCAACTCTATGATTCTATGATTCTAACTCCAATGTGAAGGATTGAAGTCCACAGGCCTGTTTCCTTTGGCTGGTTCCTATCTCATTAGATGCAGCGTGCTCTGAATGCTGCAGTTCCCCAGGGTCTTTACCAAACGTTATGCTAATTAATAAGCGTTATAAGCATTGATCTACTCATCAATAAAAACAGTTGCAACAGCAATGCCAATACACGTAAATTAGAAAGAGAGGGACAAAGGAAGAAGATAACGGCCGGGCGGTGTTTGCTTTGTGTTGTTATGGGCATTCCCGGGGTTACGGTGGCTTTGAGTGTCCTTGGCGACGGCAGATCTATATCGCTGTAACTCGGCAATTGAATTACACATAAAACTGGATTTCAAACTTAAAGGTCAAAGGTTGCTTCTGTTACAATTGATACTGCCTCTGAGAAAAATACCTTGGCTTTCAAAACGTCCCTTCCCCTGCCCTCCCCCAGCTTGGTGGCTTTATTTAAAAAAGAAGAAGAAGAAGAAGAAGAACTGTTTGCTTTTATGAATGCTGCCTTGAAGCCCCCAAAAAACAATTGGACTGGAAGAAAAACAAGCCACAGTAGGAATTATGGTGACCAGATTGTCCCACTTTTGGAGGGACATCTGGGGGTACCTGGCAAATTGTACTTATGTTGAAATTAAAATATATATATTACAATAATATTTTTGCATTCTATGTTTTCTATGAAACTTTTTTTTGCTCCACTTAGATCAAATTTTTAATCAAGAACCCCCCCCCCCCCGTCAAGGGTGTCCCGCTTTACCAATGTTAAAATCTGGTCACCTTAGTAGAAATGAATCCAAAGGCCAGCTTGATTGATAGGCTACAATATGCATTGCACAGCCTTCTGTCCCTTTTAAGCACCTTGAAGCTAAAAGCAAAGACACCTTGGAACCCAGAACGGGAGAGCGCATGTTGTAACGTGACGGTAACTATGCGCGGTGACCTCGCTCGGCCGCCAGACACTCGGGCAGTGCCTCCAACGCAGCGCAGTCTCCCACCAGGCGCTCCAGGTGGTGGCACAGCTTGGCGGGACAAGAGGCACGTATGGCAGAGGTGACAGAGGCCACTCTGGGGGCACATGTGCCATCACCCCAGCACAGAGTATAATGAGTCAGCCTTCACAAGACCCGGCTTCCCGATGCCCAGAGGACGGTGAGGACTCTTCCCACATTTTATCTATCTATCTATCTATCTATCTATCTATCTATCTATCTATCTATCTATCTATCTATCTATCTATCTATCTATCTATCTATCTATCTATCTATCTATCTACCTATCTACCTACCTACCTACCTACCTACCTACCTACCTACCTATCCACCCATCCACCCATCCATCCATCCATCTATCCATCTATGTATCTATCCATCTATCCATCTATCTATCCATCCATCCATCCATCCATCCATCCATCCATCCATCCATCCATCCATCTATCCATCCATCCATCTAGCTATCTAGCTATCTAGCTATCTAGCTATCTAGCTATTTGGATTTCTATACCGCCCATTCCTTGCAGCTCTGGTTGGTTTACATTGAACACTGAATAACTCTTACATGGAACATGACATAGTCTGTAACACTGAGCAACCTTCAATAAAACACTAGAATCATTCAACAGTAATACAATATATAATAACACTGGGAGGTTCCCTGGCCTGGGAAGCGAGTGGGTGGCTTGGGTTGTTCAGCTGGGCTGGCATCTGCAAGAGTCAGCAGGGCTATCATTGATTCCCCCTGCCCATCCATCCCACTGAACTACAAGAGGGATTGGGGGCAGCTCTAGCCGGAGATCTGTCAGCTCTAAGTTGTAGAACCGGTCCTCCACTATGGACTGCAATGCTCTCTAGCACTTAACATTCGTCAGCTCGTCGAAAGACAGTGGAAGGGCCTAGAGTCAGAGGCATGCACTCCATAGCAGAGAACTGCGCCTGCAACACAGAAGGGAGCGATGCCAGCAGAAACAAGGCTTAGGATGCAAGCCAGCGACTGGTTAAGTGACTGCTTAGGTACCCCACGGAGCCTGAGCTCCCAGGAGAAGACCTAAATGAGACTGTTCTGAAGGAGCCTGGGAAGACACACAGAGGAGCTCTGCTCCTTTACCGCAAGTCGAAAACAGGATCCGTTTGGCAATGCTTAATTTGTCAAGTTTAAAAGACGCCAAATTAATTTGTCAAATGTATCCATTCAGCAGCAACACTCCCAAGAGGAGGGCTTCAAGTGACTCGGTTTCTCAAAGATTTCTCAAAGAAGAATTGGTATTTATACCCTGCTTTTCACTACCTGGATGAGTCTCAAAGTGGCTTACCATCGCCTGCCTTTCCTCTCCCCAAACAGACACCCTAAGAGAGCTCTGAGAGAACCATGACTAGCCCAAGATCACCCAGCTGGCTGCATGTGGAGGAGAGGGGGGGGGGAGTCAAATTTGGCTCTCCATATTAGTGTTTGCCTTACCACGCTGGGTCTCTAAATTGTAGTCCTCATTGATTTCAGCTTGCCCCAGGGGTTTGGCCATTGGCGATGGTTCTTTGGTTCCTATTATGGTATTTTAAAGGACTTTTTAAACACCTTTATTACGTAACTGGTGCATTTTAAAAAAATAATGTTGATTGTGCCAGGGAGGATTTGATTGTAAACAACAGAGAAGCAAACGAGATGCATGGATTGGCTTCTGATAAGGGAGAAGCCAAAGAGAAACAGGGCTATTCCCATCGAGCCAGAACACTGGCAGAATTCATAGTGCTGTCCTATGCAGTTGCTTCAGCCTAAGGCCATTGACATCAATGGCATTTGACTGCAGATACAGTATACAGGATTGCACGTTCAGTCTCATCCCTAGATTTTCATTTTTCAAGCTTCCCCCCAAACTCACCTGCAAGAGTATCCTGGTCCTGGTCCTGCTCCACCCTCCTGTGTCCCTCCAGGCTCCACCCCTCATGCCACAATTTGCCCTAGTGGGCCACCAATATTTTTAACCAAACTTGGGGCCTCCAGTTTTCTAAAGTGGGGTGAGTGGGGCTTCTTGGGGCTTACATTCTTTGTGGGGTTTGAAGGATCTCTGCTGAAGCCTTCTTAATGGGTCCGTTCAAACAGGGCTAGTGTCAGCCTCCACAACCTGGGGGTCGAACAACCTGTGAAAGGGTCGTCCGACCCCCAAAGGGGTCCCGACCCCCAGGCCCCAACATTCGTTCAGTGCATCTGCACGGGTCCTTCTCCAGTGCTGGAAAGCCGACTACAGGAGCCACCCGTCTTAACCTTTGACCTACTGGCCACAGCACAGATTTTGGCAATGTGGAAGGTTCTGCACTGAAAGAAAATCAAGGCCCGTTTCATCCAAACTGCGAAACACTTTCTTCATTATGAATCAATGCCTTTATTTATTTATTTATTTATTTGTTTGTTTGTTTGTTTGTTTGTTTATTTAGATTTCCATACCGCCCATTTCTTTGCAGCTCTGTGCAGTGTATGTAATTCTGTGCCATGTAATTCTGCGGGTCTGTCTGTACTTTGAGACCTTCTCCCTTCCCATTTTCTGTCTTCGGTTAGTTTGAAAATGTGACTTTTCAAGACCTAGTTGAACTAGGCAACTGCCTGGTATTAATTTAGCAGAACACAGCAATTATATCTACAAAGAGGCGGGGGGCGGTGGAGAAAGAAAGGCATTTTACTGCAGCCTCCAGGGCTGTCAGGTTGCAAGTTCTTTTCCATTCGGGCAAGATTCTCCCACAACACCCAGTTCCCCCGGTGTTCCTCGACGCAAATCAGACCGCCAGACGTCTGGGATCATTTTCCCAGTAGAAAGAGGCGCCCCTAATCTGGGCTGTCTTCCGCAGCATTTTGTGATGCACGCTGAGTGCCCCCTGGTTTCTCCCAGCCCTGGCAAAGGTTCACCACACCACCCTAAGAGCTGACTATGCAGCTGCATCAAGATCTCCAAGATGGCTCACTGCCAGGGCAGGTTCCCCAGAGATCCCTTCCCTGCCAGCCATCCTTCCCTGACCACACCAGCATGTCTCCCACCTGTTTGTGTGTTCTTCCCTTTCCTGCTAGTGAGTGCTCCCAGTGGCCATGCCCACCATGGCTTGTGGTGCTGGGCAATGCCTGTACTTGGGAGCACAAGGGAGTGCCAACTAATAAATTGGGGAGGAGGATGTTGACAGCATGGGGCCCCTGCCAGAAGCCCCAGGCCCTGGAACCTGGGATAGTTGGGATAGTTCATACAGTCTTGAAAGCAGTATAGAAAGCCACAAAGCTCCTGATTTTCCATGGAGGGTTCTGCCGTAGCTGATGCCGGACCACAAGCAGCCGCACTGTGTGCTAGAGATGTTAACGCCTGGCTCAGATTGCTGATGACTGTATCCCTAGCCCTGCGACACGGCCTTACAGAAGACTGGAGGTCAGAAGGCAGGGAGGCCACACAGTGACAGAAGTGATTAGAGAAGCCAGGGATGATCCTTGGCGCAGGCGGGGGGGGGGGGGGGACGGGGACACTGCTGAAGCATCTCAGGCAGCCCAGAGCACAACAGACTGAACAGGAGAGAGAAAGTCCTGTGGATTCCCAGGGAACTCTCAAGGCATAGGCAGCTGCTTGACATCAGCTGCATGCCTGCATTTCCCCACGGAGATGACGGAAAAAGAAGACACATTTGGGCAGACATAAGAAATCCTTTGGGGCTATATGGTAGGGTACATGTTTTGCAAGACAGTGAGGAGGAGGAGAGAGAGACATAGAGTGAGTGAGAGACAGAGAGACAGAGACAGAGACACACACACAAAGAGAGACACACAGAGAAACAGAGAGAGAGAGAGAGACTGACAGAGAGAGACACAGAGATAGAGACACACACACAGACAGAGACAGAGAATGCAAGTTTAAATATGTTGTGGCTGTTTTGCTATATATACCAAACTACAGAGTGCTTTTGAAAGACTGGGAGTGGGGGGAAGAGTCTTGCTGAAAAGGAGATTAGTTCTTGTTTTTAGTGCCCCGCTTTTTACTGTGCAAAGGAGTCTCAAGGCAGCCTACAATCACCCATCCTTCCGCTCCCCAGGATAGACACTAGGGGAGGCCGAGGGAGATCTGAAAAAACTGTGCCTGGCCCAAGGTCACCCAGCTGGCTGCCTGTGGAGGAGGAGTGGGGATTCAAACCCAGTTCTCCACATTAGAGGGTGCCACTCTTCACTACATCACGCTGGATCTCAAACACTCTAAGAGATGTATTAGTATTTTGATTACGTTCGATGCTTTAGGTAGGCTGCAGGATAAGCCGAGAGACCGTAACCATAACCTCTTTGTGGCTGAGGGGGATTTGAAGTCTGTGGGTCTCTCAAATCCTACCCCAGCGCTCTAACCACTATGCCACACTCTCCCCATGCAAAGACTGCCAAGGTGCTTGGTGTTCTCAAGCTAGGTCACAGGTGCAGTTCATCACCAGGAAGTTTCTCCCCTTCTGTCTCAGCAGAGGCAGAGCGCACAACGTTGCTGTAGATCAAGCACAGTTAAAGTGGATAAAACGAAACCAGACCACGATTGAGATTGACACACCGTCTGCTTAAGCAAGCCCTGAGTTGCATTCACGAGCTAACAGGACTGACAAGGCCATCACTCCCTGGGAACTGAAGGAGGCCAGCATACTTATCCCAAACAGAAGGCCAATGATCACTCCCTTTCTATGCGAGTGGCTGGTGTGGAGCTTTGATAAATGACCCAGCCATTTGGGTAGAGTCGGATGTATGGTTCTTTCTCCTGGACCTGCCAGAAGGGGGTTATCTGTCCTGTGCTTCCACCTCCTTAGCCTGGGCCACTGAAACATTGACCCATCCATGCAGGAACCACTTGGGCCTATTATGCACGGCCGCTGAAACGGCGGCATGGAGAATGCAGAGGAGGAAGAAGCGAAGCAAACCGCTTATGCATGGGACGGAATGCAATGGCGGCAAAACCCAGAGTATCCGATTATGCATGCAGCTACTCTGGAGCCACTTCTGGTTGCACCCTGGTCCCGGGAAGCTCCACTTTCTTCCGCATCTCACTAACGTGGCTTTTTTGGTGGTATACGTTGACTTTGCGCCCGGTTGCTGCCTGCAGCGTGCATAATTGGTGATTTTAGCCACCGCCACTCCACCCCGAATGCGGACCTTCCACTCCGTGCATAATGGGCCTTGCAGAGAACATGCTCCCAACTGGCTAGAGTAACTCTTAGAGGGGTTTTGGTTAAAACTGACCGTGGCAATAGTTACTGTGTCTATAATACTCTGTGTTGCCTTGGACTACCGCCAAGAGATAAATGCTGTGGTATTACTAAGTAGTTCTTTTGGATACACCAACCTGTACCCTGGTATAAGTCATGAATGGCTAAAGGGCTGGGTCCAAGGTACTGTTAGCAAAACTCCATTCCCCCCTCCTCCCTCCCAGTGCAGTCCATTGAAACCCCCTAAATGGAGTAAAGGGACAAGGTGGGCGCGTGGAAACCACCCCCTTCATAAGCATCTTATAACGCTTCTTATGACTTACGTAAGCATCTTATTTCAAAAGGAGACAATACATTTCTGATAGGGGCACAGATCTGGTTCCTCGACATCAGCAGCACTGGAAATATTGGATGGCTACAATTCGAGACAGAAGAGTGACTGTCTGCCCCGAGAAATATTGCTAACTGTACGGAAGCTCCTTTGGTGACCATTGAACGCCTCCAACGTTGCTAAGGGAAAACTCCAAAAATTCTTCTCAAGTGTTGTTCACATTGAAACTGCATTCCTGGGGGTTGTGGGGTTGAAATCTCACTTGGCCATGGTTCTGAACAGACAGCTGAGGAAGGGGGTGGCAGTGCCGGGCCGAGATTTGGAACAGCCCCAGGGCTTTTCTGAGTTCCCTGGGCCTGAAGGAAAGAGATCAGCAAGTCCATTCCTTCGCACCTCAGTAAGATATGCACTGCCTTACACTGTGCTGCAACATTGGCCCCTCTAGCCCTGGATCACCCATCCATTGTTGACTGGCCTCCACCCTATTTCTGTCTTCTTCCAGCCACTGGAGATCTTTCTAACTGTACTGCCTAAAAACTGATCCCAGGATGCAAAGCATGGACTCTACTGTGGAATCGCAAGGCAGGTTACCTTATCACAGCTACATCCTTGTCAAATATCTTCCATGGAGGTAAACAGACCAAGGGAGCAATCCTAAGTATATCTGCTCAGAAGTAACTCCCATTTTACTCAGGCTGGGGGTGGAGGGGTTTCTCCCATGGAAGTATTATTAAGAGTGTACCACAAAAGTAGCATCTGGGCAGAACATAACAAGTTTCCCATTTAGCCAAGACCGACCCTCTTGGTGAAAGGTATCAGGTTCATCTTAAAAGTTGGGGCTCCCATTCCATGTTAGTGTCTTCCTTCCAAAAGAGCCTTGATGCTTACGTTCACCATGTGGGGAAAGAAGACATCCTTATAAATCCAACCAATGCTGTGTTTTACAACTGACTGAACACCTCCATTAAGGGTCTTAAGGTGAAGCAGCAACCTGCTCTGAAGCAGGGGTAGTCAACCTGTGGTCCTCCAGATATTCATGGACTACAATTCCCATGAGCCCCTACCAGCAAATGATGGCAGGGGCTTATGGGAATTGTAGTCCATGAACATCTGGAGAACCACAGGTTGACTACCCCTGCTCTGAAGCACGTGCTCCAGTCCAAGAGTATGCAGAGAATCTAGCACACTCAAGAGCGTTCAATGACCAGACATCTCCTTACTCTTCTTAATGACAGTGCCTGCTCAGCACACATCACTCTCCAATGCTATTGAAAACCGAGCTGTTTGTGTTGATGTGGGACTCCGTGTAAATGACCACAGAGCTTTGGAGAGGAGTGATTGTCTTTGAAGACAAGGCTGAGCCTTACTGAAGCATTCCTGTGCCTTCACACACATATAACAAGGGAAGTGGCCCTGGGTGATTCTTCAATCTGCAACAGGATATGGCTGGAGCTGCCTGCTTTAATCACTCAGTCATCCGGCCTCATTATGCAAATCGAGCCATCTGTATTCAAATCGTTAGATTGCACTTTGAGCTACAGGAGTTTTCAGGATCAAACTTGTCTATAAAGCTTGGTAATATGGGATGCAAATAATAATAGTAATAGTAATAGTAATAATAGTAATAGTAATAGTAATAGTAATGATGATGATGATGATGATGATGATGATGATGATGATGATGATGATGATGATGATGATACTGGAGAGCATCCTGTACCAGTACAGGAGTGATGTACTGGGAAAGTAGTGGTGGATGATGATGAGCATGCCTGTGGGCCTTTTGTGGATCCATTTGCTCACTCTGTATTTATGATCTTTAAAGTATCCTAGAGCAGATGCCACTCCCCTCACACTTGAACAAAGCAACAGGGATGGGAAAAGGGCTGGCAAAGGCCCAGCCATCTCTGTAGGCCCAAGGGCACTGTCAAGGGAGAGCTCTTTCTCATGGTTACAGGTGGGTAGCTGTGCTGGCCTGCAGAAGAAGAGCAAGGTTCTAGTCCGGTAACACCTTAAAGACCAACAAGACGTCCAAGGAATAAGCTCTGGAGACCCAAAGGTCACTTCATCTTACAGAAGGAGCTTTGAGTCTTGAAAGTGTGTATGTGTGTGTTAAGTGTCATGAAGTCACTTCCAGCTCATCGTGATACCTCGATGAATGAACCATCTCCCAGATCTCCTACTGTTAACAGCCTTGCATAATGAGGGTCACGGCTTCCTTAACAGAGTTAATCCATCTCTTTGGGGGTCTTTCCCTTTTCCTGCTTTGATTTTTGGCTAGTATTATTGTCTTCCATCTTTGTCTTACACAGCTTATGCCCTGGAAATCCTCTTTATCTTTAAGGTGCTACTGGATTTGAATCTCGTTCTGTCACGCCACAGTGAACCTGCTGGGGAGCACATGTCACGCCCAACGTTAACCGGGACTGAGAGAGATTTCCATTAGCTACGTGGCCCAAGAGGCTGTACGCTTCAGAGTTCTGGAATGACTGGGATGAAACTGTTCCCCTACAGAAATGGAAGGTCACACAAGGCAATTCTGTCAGGGCAAAAGAGCAAACAGATCACAAAATAATCATGCAGAGAGTGGTTCTTGGTAAGGTAACAGCCAGATCAGCTACTGCAGCTGCTTCCCTAGATATGTCAGAGCAAAGAAAAGGCAGAACTGCTATTCATAGGCAGGTCAAACCATGCCAATCCATCCCATAAACAACTCCATCCTCTACCACCCAACCCTTCTAGGTATACACATGCAAAGCAAGCAACCTCCCAAATAGGTCAACTCATTCTCTGTAACAGAACGAGATACATAGATAACACTTTAATCATGAAAGCAGTGCCACAAGGGACACATGGAATTCCTGAGCATAAAGAAAGTAGGCATGCAATGTTTCTGTTTTTATTTATCTATTTATTTTATTGGAGGGAATCTGAGGATCCCTTGAGCGTTAAAAAAGAAAAGCAGGCACTCATTTGTTTCTCTTCCTTACAAAATGGGAGGGGGACGAGCTGTGTGCGTGTGCCCCTCTGCAATAAACTCTAAAGCATATGATTGACGGTAAGGTGCTGCGACAGGATTTACAGAGGCAATAAAACAGGCCCTACCAGCAATGCAGAACATAAAGAGTTATGAGCAAACGCAATTAACATCCCGCCAATTATTGCGAACAACAAGTAATTAAACTGGCGGCTCGACTATCTTTCGCGAGTTCCGTTTACTGAAAAGCGGTCAGTAAAAACCCAAAACGACACAACACAACATTGTCACGAGGAAGCGGAATGCAACGGTCAACAGGCCTAGGGGACACAGGTCCAAATCCCAGTTACAAGATGACCTCACTACATACCTGAGGGACCGCCTATCGCCCTATGCCCCCCGCAAGGCCTTACGCTCTGCAGGTAAAGACTTATTGGTCTTTCCCGGCCCCAGGGAAGTGCGCCTAGGCTCAACCAGGGCTGTGTCCTTTTCGGTCCTGGCCCCAACCTGGTGGAATGAGCTCCTGGGTGAGACTGCGGGCCCTGTAGGAGCTTTCAGCATTCCGCAGGGCCTGCAAAACAGAGCTCTTCCGCCAGGTCTATGGTTGAAGCTGGGGTCGGCAATCAACGCCCCCCCCTACCGGGTATGAGCAGTACATCGACTTCTGACCTCCTTCCTCGCCCCTCTGGTAGGGGGGCTGGGTGGGGAGTTTTCCACCATGTTTGGGATTTTTATGTCTTTTAATGGGGGTTTTAATGGGGTTTTATGAGACTTTGTACCCCGCCACAAGCCGGCCTTGGAAGTGGCGGGAAATAAATCGAAAATAATAAAATAAATACATTGGCACAAAGTCTTGTTTCAGTTAACTTTCTGTAAGCCTTCTGCATCCCTCGACCCAAGGAGTACACATTGAAAAAGGAGTTTAAAAGAGGATTTAATGAAACAAGAGTGGCAACTTCTCTTTCAAGAGGAATAGAATTTTAATTTCTGCCTTGCTTCTTGAGATGAAGAGTGTCCATGTGGCACTCCCATTTCCCTTTCCCTTCCCGAGGTACCTCTCTATCCACCGCAGGGATTTGGGCTGCCTGCTCACTTGCATAGACATGAAGGACAACTTTACTTCCTCCTGACTCTATTAACCTAACCCTCTTGGAGGAGAACAGACCGCAACGTACGGCTTGAAAGTGTATGAGAGGGGCATATTAGAAAGACTCACCATCACAAAGAGCTCTGTGGAAGACTAATGAACTGGCAAAGCATAGAGCGGCCTTTCGTAACTTGGTTACCGTTGAGGAGCCCCGGAAACATTCTTCAGGCTTTGAGAAATCCCAGAAGTGGTGCAATCGGGCAGAATATGGTTGGGAAGCATCGCTGTGTATGGCCCCTCCCCTTCCCACCTCCTCCAGGCCCATCATTGGCCGTTTTGGGAAGGTGGGCCGAGTTGACGTGACCATTTATGGTCACATCACCCGATAAATGTTTAACAAATTTGAAAACCATATCAAAATTAATTCACTCCCACCCATTCAGGAAACCCTTCCAAGGCCATCAAGAAACCCCCCCCCCAGGGTATCACGAAAGCCTGGTATAAAGACTGTGATCTAGAAAGCCTTCTCACACTCAACTTCTTACTTTCAGATACTTCTTACTTGCCAGCTCTGGGGTAGGAAATGGACAAAGATTTGGGAGCCTTGGGAGGGAGGGCTTTGGGGAGGGGAGACCCTCAAGAGGGTACACCACCATGGAGTCCTATCTCCAAAGCAGCCATTTTCTCTGGAGGAACTGGTTGTGGCTATCTGGAAACTAGTTATAATACCAGATCTTCAGGTGTCACTTGGAAGGTGGCAACCGTATTCTCTGTCCACAAATTGAAAAGAAAATGGGGACAATACTACTGATCTACCTTATTGTGTGAGGAGGGATTCAGGGGGGAAATGAGGTGCCCCATGCAGGTCTGTGCCAGATCCCCACTATGAAGCTATGGGTCCAACCCAGTGGCCAGCACCGTGTGGCTCAGCCATATTTGCCCATGGTGGTGGCTGCCAAGGGGAAGGAAGGAAGAAAACCTGAAGGCAGGAAGTGGATAAGACTAAGCTGACTAGTGAGTGTGAAGGAGAGAAGGAAGGAAGCAAGAAAACCAAAGAGGTTATGGAGGCTTTCGTGAAAGGAAAAGAGGAAATAGGAGGGGCAGGGGGAATGAGATGTTCTCTGTAAGTCCTTGTGGGTCTTGTGCTTGTAATATCTAAACCTGTCAAGTGAATACAGCCTTGGTGTCACGTAACAGTGACGTCTCTCAGAAACTTGTTAAGATGTGCAGCCTGAGCTAGTCATAAAGCAAATCCTAATTTCAGAGGCATTGTGCCTAGTTGCCTACGATAATTCCCCTGAACAGTGCCACTGAAAAAAAAGGAGTAGCACGGAGTGGCATGGCTGGATCAAAACTGGAGTAGCATGGCTCATGCAGTGGTGTCACACAGTAAGCAGAAGTTGCCTAACTCTCAGACTCTTCCAGTGCTTTGAGTATAGGGCCCAACCAGACACACAGGAAGCAGCTGATGGCATGTGCACTTAGCACTAATGCATGCACCGCATGTAGATCGATGAGAAGCCATGCTTTCAGGAGCCAAAATAAAGTAAGAGGAGTAGGACCCAGTGAAGGACCAGATACAGGGCAAGTACAGAGGCACTGGGATACCAATATGGCAAATCAAATGTACAAAAATGACTTTTATAGAGGCTTCAAACATCCATTCTTCTTTATTCTTTTATATAAATCGCAACGCGTTTCGCTCTTTGGCTTTATCAAGGGACTTTTCATATTTTGAAAAACAACTTCGATATAGAGAAGCAATCTCCTAACAGAGAGTAAGATAGTTTCAACAATTGCTATTCGTAGCTAAGGGCGTTCCAGACGCCCCTTGATGAAGCCAAAGAGCGAAACGCGTTGGGATTGATATAAAAGAATAAAGAAGAATGGATGTTTGAAGACTCTATAAAAGTCATTTTTGTACATTTGATTTGCCATATTGGTATCCCAGTGCCTCTGTGCTTGCCATGCTTTCAGGAGGAGCAGAGATTCTGAGTGATTTCGGTGGCATCACGGTCCATTACACTGGGGCAGGATTCAGGAAAGGACTGGCCATTCACTGGCCTTTCACTGGCCTTTCACTGCTGGTCACAGGCTCTTCTGAAAAATCTCCTACACTTCACACCTAGTCCCGGGAAACAAAACAAAGTTAAAACAGCGCAAGGACCTGAACCGCAGCCAAATTCCGTCAGCCACAGAGATGCTGTTCGGGGATATTAAAAGCAATGCATCTAATTTTTAATTAAAGAGTGTGTGGGGGGGGGAGAAGCCTGCCGTGCAATTTAAAACCACTTCTAGGAATGCAAACATTAACTGGAAAATGGAGAAGGGATGGAGAGAAGGATCGCCCTAACACCTTCAACTGAGGAATCATTTTAAAAAAAGGACACTGTGGTTCCTGGTTTGTCAGATGGCAGAGCAAACATGCTGCTCTCTATCACCTGCCGCCTTCTCCACTCAAGTTACTTGAGAAACCAGAGAGCAGGTGGGAAAGTGGGGCTGGGGCCCCTTTTTTAAGAGCTCTGCTTTTCCGGCAATTTCTCTCCATGACACCCGGGCAAGTGGAAACCTTTACAGCCATGGTCTAAGCCAGGGATAGTCAAACTCCAGATGTCCATGGACTACAATTCCCATGAGCCCCTGCCAGCAAATTCTGGCAGGGGATCATGGGAATTGTAGTCCATGGACATCTGGAGGGCCGCAGTTTGACTACCCCTGGTCTAAGCGAATCTCATTAATTTTTAGAGGAATGCCATGTTGTGTCTCTTTTGTTCCCATCCATTTCCCCATCATTGTTATGATCGCTTTCAAGCTATTGCACTATTAATGTGTGAAGCGGGTTTCTTTTTCGGTGCGGTTTATTTTCAGGCAAATAGCATTTCGGAAGTGGCTCCACGGCACCTCGTCTTATTTACGACTCTTACCCGTTTCGACATCCCCAAAGAGGTATTTTTTGTTTGGTTTGGTTTTTGTTTTAAATCTGTGCAGGAATATTGCGGGAGGAAATTTCCATTTTCTAAAATTGTTTTTTTAAGATCAATGGCTTGGGAGAAGTTAAACATGCTGAACTCGAGGACGTGTTTAAAGCCTACCTTTGGGGCTTCTTTACTTCTCATCTAAGTTACTATAAAAGAGCCGGAGAGAAAGTTTGGTGGGGATAAATGGAAGCACTTAAAATATTAAGGAGACTGGGAACCCATGTGAAAGACTCCTGTGGGAAGCTGCCCAAACAAACATAAAACAGCACAATGGCCATCCGTCAGCAAAGTCCTTGCTTTATTCTAAGCAAATTATCTTGGAACGTATAAATCAACCAGGGGGAAGGGGTGGGAATTAGCATGACAATATAGCAAGGTATTTGGCGTGTGTCTTTCTTTGAATGGTCAAGAAGGACAAGACGATGCTTAACAAGTAACAGGGAGCGCGATGACACTCAATGCTTTTTTTTTTTAATGAATAAATGTACTCTTGGTACCGCTGACTTTCTTTGAAATGTGAAGTATTAGTGTTCGCTTACAGTGTGTGAAATGAAATTTAAATGCATTGGAAGCAGACAGAGCTGCCAAATGTCAGGGAGCTGGTTCGGAGCTACTGTGTAAATAGCACAGATAACCCAGGGCTATGTAATGAGGTATTACAACAAAAAAGCTACTGCACACCTTGCAATTCCCCATGTTATTCTTCAGGTGGAAAAAATTACACACAGATCCACCTTCAATGGTTATCAAAAGCTGGCAGAAATATTTCATAAAGGGATATGAAACGCCATTAGAATTTTTTTTTTTAAGGACGAAATGAGAGGGAAAGAAACCCAAACCCTCAGAGCCAATTTTTTTTCTTGTTTATGTCCAACTAAACATCCAATGAATTTTGAAAACTATAACCCCCCCCCCCAGTACAGAAGCTGGCAAATATTATCCTGTTAACTTCAGACTAACGTTTTTCATTTCCAGTATTTAATCTCATTTTGGTCCTTCCACATAAAACAAACATTAGATTAAAAATATAACAAATAGCACGGGAGAAGCAATGGGCTTTCCGGAGGGGAGGTTAGTTAGATCCCAACAAAAAGTGATGCAATGTAACAGAATATAGATACATAGAGGCTTCAAACAAAGAGCCAAGCAAGAGTTGTCAGACTTTCTTGTGTGTGCGGACAAGACAATCCAGTTGCAAATGACTACTACGGAGTAATGATAATGCAAAATCCACCCGATGTGTGGAAACAGCCATGGATGTAATGTTGAAGGACTCTCTTCATCCAAATCTGTATCTGGAATTACAGGGTCTTGTCTCTGAAGGGGAAGTGTTACTTTAAGATTCCTCCACTGTTGTATTCATTGTTTAGAAGAGGGGTAGTCAAACTGCGGCCCTCCAGATGTCAATGGACTACAATTCCCATGGGCCCCTGCCAGCGTTTGCTGGCAGGGGCTCATGGGAATTGTAGTCCATGGACATCTGGAGGGCCGCAGTTTGACTACCCCTGGTTTAGAATTCCGTTGCAAAGTTGTGCAGCATAGTTCGGCGCAGCTTCTAGATCATATGTTCATTTATGTCTCCCCCAAGGGAAGGTAGTTCTGGGTATGAAGAAATAAACTGGCACTAACACCTGTCTAGCCCTGACCGGGATGGCCCAGGTAAGCCCAACCTAGTCAGAGCTCAGAAGCTATGCAGGTTGACCCTGGTTAGTATTAGAATGGGAGACCATCAAAGAAGTCCAGGGGCACGACATACAGCCAGGCAACAGCAAATCACCTCTGAAGAGCTCCTGCCTTGAAAACCGCGTGGGGATGCCATCAATCAGCTGTGAGTTGACAATATAACCACCGACACCTAGCTGGGCTAGTAGCAGAAGGTTCTTGAACACTTAGACAGTTTGACTTACAAACTATCAAAAAAAACTGCAGTTGCCATATTTGAACATTGGACATGTGTATGCTGCTCTTCTGAGCCTTTCCGTCTATGCTGTGTTTTACATTCTTTAAATATGCAAAACATTCAAATTTCAAAGTGAGTGACTTACAGATGTCGGGTGTCCCCCTCTGTTGCTTTATGACTACGTTGCATGGTATTGATTAGCAGAGAAGGTGTCCAGATTGGGAATAATTTGGACATGCATATCCCCGTAATGCTTTGCCATGGTTCCCTTGCCAGAATGTGCAAGATCTGTAGTGTGCATGATTCAAGAGGATATGAAGAATATCCTACAGGGGGCATCAGAGGAGATGTGTGGTTAGCATATTTAGATCAGGAACTTCCTGGTGTTTTTCAAATAATCTCATCCTGATTGACTCTGGTGGAGACTTTCTGCTCCTTTGAACACATTTCTTCCCTGTTTGCCTTCAGCTGAAAAGAACAGTTAGTGAGTTAAACTGCTAGGATTCTCTCTCTTCTCTCTCCTCTCTCTCTTTACTAAGTTGTTTCAGTTCTCCGTTGTCCCTATTGCAGAAATTACAGCTGGTCCATACTGTAGCGACCAGAGTACTCACTAGAACACCGTGGAGGACTCATATACACCCTGTGCTTAGGCGACTGCATTGGCTCCTAGTAAAATACTGCAGTAGGTTCAAGGTGCTATTTTTGACTCTTAAGGCTATTTGTGGTGTGGGCTTGGCATACCTGAGGGACCGCCTCTCCAAGTAAGTCCCCTAAAGAGTATTACATTCTGTTGGTTCCAATAAGATGGTGGTCCCTGGCCCGAGAAAGGTTCTCCTGGCCTTTTCAGTCCTGACCCTTACCTGGTGGAATGAGGTCCCAGAGGAGACAAGGGCCCTCTCAGAACTCACTCAGTTCTGCAGGGCCTGAAAAATGAAGCTATTCCACCAGACGTTTGGTTGAGAAATGTCTAACAAGCCCCCTCCCTCCCTCCTGAAATCTCATTTTTACAGTCACAAGGGTGACCTTGGCATCTCCTTCTGGGATGGACATCTGCAAGTTGAAAACTCAAAAATAGAGGCTGGTCAAGACAAACTCCTGGTCCGGACTTCAGCACTCCCGACAGATTGTCCAGATCATTTAATATTTCCTGCTGCAGCTGGGTGGGTTTCCTTTTGCCAGATCATGAGTTTGGGTACGAAATCACATGAAGATCACCCTGCACTCTTTTTTGCCAATCAACTTAAGGTACACTTTTCCTGGTTAAGAAATGTCTAACAACCCACCTCCCTCCCTCCTGAAAACTCAAGGCATCTTCCCCCAATGAATGTTTTGCTTTAAAAAAAAATACAAACAATGTAGTTTCTCCATTTTGAATAAGGTCTCCACAGCCAACACCCCCCAACACCTTTTGCTGTGGAAGTCTGTTTCCAAAAATGTGCACCCCTTCAAGGAAGACTGGGCCAATTTTATTTCAGCTTCCCTAGTCTTTGAACTAGGAGGCCTGCCGTTCTGTGCTTGGGGGCCTGAAATGAAATCAAAGCTTTTCTTGGGGGCAGAGGTACATACTTTCAGGATATAGAGAAAGGAAAGGAAAGGCGCTATGAAGAACAGGATAAAGAGGAGTGCTGCTAACTGTGCAGTCTTTAAAACTGGCATCACTTTTATAAGAATAAGATTGTCTCATGGTGTGTGTGGTGTAGCCCGGAGATCCAAGGATTGTCTGGCAGCCAGGCAAGGGACATTCAGAGGAGGTTTGGCATTTCCTGCCTCGGTGTCATGATCCCTGGTGTTTTGGGGAGGAACTACCATTCAAATTCTTAGAGGTCTTCCATCTATCTGTTAGCCTTGTTTCGCTTCCAAGATCTGACAGGATCAGGCTTGGCTTCTTGGCTTCTTGGCTTCATGGCCCTGCAGGCTCAGAGTTTCCAGCTGCCATATTGAATGCCGCCCCTGCACCATTTGCTAATCTGCTCACAACATTTTCAAGGCAACCATTAGATATTGACCCAAAAGAAACACAAGCATTTCAAACAAGAGAGGTTTGAAGGTGGATCACCTTTTTTCTGTGAAGTTCTCAGCACCTTGGCTGGTAATTTTATTTATTTTTTAACAAAAGAAGAATCCTTCTTGGCCCACATCCAGCTTAATCCCATTTACGCCAAAGGGAGGGAAAGAAGGTGTCATGTCCAAAGGAAAATGACTGAGAGGGGCGCACGGAAAACTTAAATAGCACGCCCAGAGTGTCTCCTCACTGATGAGCCAGCACGTTAGTCTCAATGGTTCCTTTCCTCCAAAGGCTAGGCATGGGTCTACCACCCAAGCCCCTTGCAAGGAAAAGTTGGAATGACATTGTAGATAAGGCAATCAACTCTGACTTTCAACTCAGACTTCCATGGATTCAGCACAGCTTTATTGCTTGGGGGCATTACTAAACTGGTCTTTTCTTCCTCGTGTAAAGATGGCAGCCTCTTCATTGAATGCAAAACCGCCACGAGCCGGCTATGCTGGGAGTGGCGGTATAAAACGGAATTAATAAATAAATACTGGAGGCATACACCATATGTTTTTATATATATATATGTTTATTTTTCAATCTGATTGCTTTTGTCCATGATTAAGATCAGGGGTAGTCAACTACAATTCCCATGAGCCCCTGCCAGCAAATTCATGGGAATTGTAGTCCATGAACATCTGGAAGACCACAGGTTGACTACCCCTGATTAAGATGACAAACTGAGTCATCATAATACTCTGGGTCAGTATTCCCGGTGTTCTTCCACTTAACCAAATAGTCAGATCTGCTGACATACCTTAGCAGTGGGAGTTTCAGAAGACTGTAAGTCCAAATAATAAAGCTTGCTTTATTTACTACAAAATTCATGGTTTCAATTTTCAACTTTTATTTTCTCCCCTATTCCTCAGATGGCAAATACTAAGATATATGTACTTGGGTAGCAAAGGGTAAAGCAGTTTGCAAAGAGCTCTCTCTCTCTTTCTAGCACAGGATATATTTGCAGTCTTGTTCCAACCACATAAAGGCATTTATATTTTAAATTTCATAAATATGCCAAATAGTGTCATTTTATATGCTAACAAAGTTACGAATGATGCATTTTATGTTCTTAAAGCAATAAAATAAGTTTAGGCTTCATAAGGAAGTAAGCTTTGCCCATATTTCATTTTCCCAACAAATTTCAGTTTTGCTTGTTTCTCCAGCGGGAATGGCCTCCTCCTCCCCCATCTTCAGAATTTCCAGAAAACTTACATCTCTGGGCCTCCCAGCATCTGGACCACTACTACAGGTCACCTCAAAGGTTCTGCAAACTAATCTGTAGTTTAGGAATGAAGGGTTCTCTTTTTGCATTACCTATGTTTTTCCGTATTCCATCAGTTAGCCCTGATTTCCTCTAGAGTTGAGACATCTCTGGCAAAGGAAATTTAATCCCCTTTTAGAGTTGTATTGAGTTATAGTCTTCAAAAGCGATCCTCAAAGCTTGCTTTCTCCAGACAAGCCAAAATGAATTGTAATCCAGTTAACCAAACCTGACTGAAGGTGTCCTTTGACCTTGGAAAGAACAAGCTATAAGCCATGACATAAACAATAGGCTATTCTCTCCCTCTCTTGTTTCGCTCTGGAAACCCGTGTAGCAAAAATATATGGTAAGTTGATAGTGAGGGTCAATGTGTTTTCGAACAGGGCAAAAATCTATTTATTCATACCCCATCAACACTTCTTCACGAAGTTCCAGATATGACATGATTGATTTGCATCTCGACGGCTTTCAGAAATCTTATTTTCCCCTTCGGAGCAGGGTTAAACTCAGACTTTCATGGTTTCAGCACAGTTTTATTGCTTGAGGGCATTACCAGATTGGTCTTTTCTTCCTTGTGTAAAGATGGCAGCCTCTTTGACTACTCCACTAAGGGCTGCCCAAGGTCTACCTAGGCTATATAGGCTTACTCTTCCCATAACAAGGCAAGGCTGCCTTGTACAGGAGACATTTACAGGTACACCTGTTGTGCACCACCTCTGAGCCTGCTACCATTACCATATTTAGTTTTTGGTTTTGGTTGTTTTTGGTCTCCTGTTCAATTTCATTCTTCCATATTCTTTTCCATGTTACTGCATACACTCATGTTATCTTCCTTGGAGATTTGCAAATCAAAAGCAAGCTATGAGTATCTCAATTGAGAAATAACGAAGGGAGGACTCTGTGAAACCTGTAGCCTCAGCAGAACAATGCTGTTTGGTTCTTTTCAGTGTGTTCTGATACAGCAGCCCATTAACGTGCCAATGGGAAGAAATCTCAAATCTGTTACTAACAACTGTTTTGGGCCGAATGAGTCACTCTGCCTGGGATGGGTTTTTGAAGCCTGGATGTTGCTCAAGACCCGATTCGACTAGAATGCCTTTACCAGGTACAACCCAGCCTTTAATTAATAATAATCATAAGTAGAGGCAGTAGGATTGAAAGGAATCTGAAACATTTCTGGTCAACATAATGTCCTCCCCTTCTAAGGGTCCTTTTGCACAGAAAACGACAGAAATTCTGAAATGCCTTCATGCTTGTCTTTTACCTTGAGTTTTAAAAGATCCTATAGTTGAGAAGGAGAGAAAGTGGATCATCAGTGGATCCCCTAGAATTAGAACAAGACCCTCGCTCCCAAGGAAAGAACTCTGACTGCTGCTGGGCAAGGGCGGAGAGACAGGGTATTAACTCCATAGAACAGCCATCTTTTAATGCATTGGGGATTTTATGGATTGGGTGGTTTTTTTCTTCTATTGTATTCTTTTATTGTAAACCACCACGAGTCTTTGAGAACAGCGGTATACAAGTCAAAATATAAACAAACAAACAAACTTGGTTTTTTTATACGCCAGTTTTCACTACCCCAAGGAGTTCAAAAGTGGCTTACAAACACCTTTCTCTAGAATAGATACCCTGTGGGGCTGAGAGGGCTCTAAAAGAACTGCTTGGCAAGAACAACTCCAAGAGGACTGTGACTAGCCCAAGGTCCCCCAGCTGGCTGCATGTGGAGGAGTGGGGAAATCAAACTTAGATCTCCAGATTAGAGTTCGCTGATCTCAACCATTACACCATGCTGTGATGATATACGCTCACACCGAGCAATTCCTTCTAACGAGACACATTCTGAAATTAGCATGCCATAAACTTCCAGTTTACTGCCACCTTGCAAAAGAAACAATGGATTAAACAACAGATGCTACAAAGCTAAAAAGCTAATGATGGCACCATAACTTCTGATGAAAGATTGTCCTCCGAGAACAAAAGCCAGTGCGGAATGCCATAATTAGAGTCTGTAAAAAAAGGACTACCCTGTATTAGCTCATTGTTATCATTATCGGTAGCCTCTGGGGGATTGTGCAGCCATGTAACACACAATAACCGTTGCTGAATTTGATCCAATCTTCAAATTAATTGGCCTCCAGCCGGCAGGGAGTACACAATTGTATAAGGTGAGGGGGTATTCAAAGCAGCTGAATAGCCCGCTACTCTGTCACTATCATTGACCTGCTCATATATGTTTTAATCAGACTGATCTGCACAGACAAGTAAACAAAAATCACTACGGAGCTGACGTGACAGACTGTATAATTCAGAGACATGCCCTTATATTGAAGAGTGCTGCAAAGCTGGTAGTTTGAGGAACTGCCCTAAGATCACATGACCTTAGCTTGCTCTGTTGTAGACGGCTGCAGGCACACACTGGTCAACAGCCACATCTAGAAAGATTATTTGTGTGGGCTGAGCAATATCACTACTCCCACCAGATATGGGTGGGATGAACCGAAACCTTTCCTGTCCGATAAAGTCTCGGCATGAGGAGTTCTGTCACCTTCAGACTAGATTATGGCACTACGCTCTGGGTAGGGGTCGTCAACACAAAATGGTTTGAAAGCTTCGGCAGTACCGAGCGGGTCTTACTAAAGCTGAACGATTTGAAAACGCATTACCCAAGTCCTCCAGCGTTTGTCCTCGTTCTCTGTTCCTTCTTAAGTATAATTCACATTAAAAAGGTAAAGTTATCCCCTGTGCAAGCACCGAGTCATGTCTGACCCTTGGAGTGATGCCATCTAGCGTTTTCATGGCAGACTCAATACTGGGTTAAACTCAGACTTCCATGGTTTCAGCACAGTTTTATTGTTTGAGGGCATTACCAGATTGGTCTTTTCTTCCTTTTCTTCCTTTGCCAGTGCCTTCCCCAGTCATTACCATTTACCCCCCAGCAAGCAAGCTGGGTACTCATTTTACCAACCTCGGAAGGAGGGAAGGCTGAGTCAACCTTGAGCCGGCTGCTGGGATTGAACTCCCAGCCTCATGGACAGAGCTTTCAGACTGCGTGTCTGCTGCCTTGCCACTCTGTGCCACAAGAGGCTCTTACAATTCACATTATGTTAGCACTAAAAGATTATCATTCGTTTCCAGTTTCCATTTAATGCATGTGTGTTTGTTAAATGTGTTTCCTGTCACAAATACAATTGCTGGTTTTAGCATCCGCTTCAAAAGGGCACTGGATAGATTCAGGATGGAAGAGCTCCATTTTATGGGCCCTGTGGAACTGGGAAAGTTCCATCAGAGCCCTCAGCTCTCCCAGAAGCTCGTTCCACCAGGTTGGGGCCAGGAACGAAAAGGCCCTGGCTCTGGTTGACACCAGGCAAACCTCCTTCGGGGCCAGGGACCTCCAACAGATTTGCAACCACAGAACAAAGAACCCTGCAGGGGGCATAAGGAGGTAGGTGGACCTGCAGGTATGTGAGGCCCAGACCGCATATGGTCTTAAAGGTTAACACCAAAACCTCGAACCTGATCTGGGCTGCAACTGGCAATGAATGCAGCTGCTTCAGCACAGGCTGGATGGGGGTCCTCCAATATGTTCCTGTGAGGACCCTAGCAGGTTAGGGACAAGGGCAGGTGTGCATACAGCAAGTTACAGAAGTCCAGTCTGGAAGTGACAGGTGCATGGATGACTGTGGCCAAGCAATCCAGGGACAGGGAGGGTGCTTAGCCTTGCTTGGTGTAGGTAGGACGGGCGGCATCTAGAATCACACCCAAGTTTCTGGCAGAGTGCAAGATATTCAGTTGCACCTCAGCCAACATAGGCTGGTGTGCTTCCCGATTCATCGCCTTCCTGTCTAGCCACAGGACCTCCATCTTGGAGGGGTTGAGTTTCAGGTGACTCTGCTCCAACCATCCAGCTACGGCTTCCAAATATCTGGCAAATGTATCTGGAGGAGGGGAGTCTGGCCAGCCGTCCATATGTTGGTCACCGTATGAGACAGGATGCTGGGCTAATGGACCACTGGTCTGATCCAGCATGGCTCATGTCCTTATATATGGAAGAGAAAACAACAAGCAGGGTCATAAGGACTTAAACCAGCAGCCCCACTGCAGAACCTGCTCAGACCAGTCCAGGGCCCATTCTGCACCCAAGGGTTAATGCACCTTCATTGCACCTTAGAAGTAGATTTTCCTATTCTGCACAGGAAAATCCAGCTGAAAAAGCACATTGAAAGTGCATTATTCTCCATGTGCAGAATGAGTCCAGATGTCCCATGATGCTTAAAACCTAATTCCAGCAGCCAATCACGGTGCCAGACGTCAACAAACTACAGATGGCATTCAGACTAACGTGAAGAGGACCAGGAAAGTCCATGCCAAGCAATTTACGTAGCGTAGGCTTCTGCAATACTGTACAAATTTCCATAGCATGTGATGGTCGCCATCCAATCACGCCCATCCCCGGTTATCATCTTAGAGCTAAAAGGCCGTTTCTTTAACCGAATAGCATGCTTATTAACGTCTTTATCACTCCCCTCCCAAAAGGCAATTTGATTGTCCCTAAATAAAGAAGAGCCTCTTGTGGCGCAGAGTGGTAAGGCAGCAGAAATGTTCTCTGAAGGCTCTGCCCATGAGGCCGGGAGTTCAATCCCAGCAGCCGGCTCAAGGTTGACTCGGCCTTCCATCCTTACCAGGTCAATAAAATGAGTACCCAGCTTGCTGGGGGGTAAACGGTTATGACTGGGGAAGGCACTGGCAAACCATATTGAGTCTGCCATGAAAACACTGGAGGGCGTCACCCCAAGGGTCAGACATGACCCGGTGCTTGCATGTCGCTTCTTTAAATAAAGAAGGAAAATAGGGGGATACACTTTCACCCTCTTTGACTAAAAGAATGCCTTCTTTGACCCTAGAGATTCATTTCCCATCTATATAAACAGCAGAACAAAAACACCTGGAGAGAAAAGTGGGCCACGGAGCCGGGAAGCAACAAGCTCATCTGCAAGAAAAACGGCTAGCCATCAGGGGAAGGGCCCCAGCGACGTGTGAGGTTTACTCACTGTCATCAAATTTACACATTAAGGATTTTATTGGACTCTCGCTGATCCGAAAACTTGAGGCTTGGCAACCAAATTACCCTACTCCTCAGATAAGAAAGCTGAGGGAAGGTGTTCGGCCTATTAGTGATAATGGATATCCCCCCCCCCCTTGAAGATAATCCCCACTGCTCAAATGGGCAAGTTCTACATTTAAAAAAATGTATAAAACTTGATGGGAATGTGAAAGGGCAAAAGGAATTGCACTTTGAGGTTCTCTTTCTGTTCGGCGGCAGGGCACCCAAGGAGGCAGTAAAAAAAAGCATATTACACTTCAAAACACCCAGGGGAAAGAGCTCTAATGTTTCAAACGAGGACACTTCTGCTTGTCAGTTTGAAAGGGGAAAAAAAGGAGGGGGGGGGAAATCAGAGGCAATCTGCAGCACAGTGAATAACAGCCTGATTCCCTTGGAGCTGTGAGTACTTCCAGTCCCAATTTTGCCTTTAAAAGCCAGTTTTGAAGCAACCCCCCCCCCCCCACCACCAAAGTGCCATGGAATTATTCTCAATTACAGCCTTCAGTCCGATAGAATGTGCCAGGGGGTGATCAGCAGCGACCCATCTGATGACGAGGGGTCAAAGGGACGAACCATTCTGACAGTTGTTCAATTTTTCAAGCAGCACGGTAAAAAGAGTGTGTGTGTGTGTGTGTGTGATGGGGGCTGATGGAGGAACAGACTTGGGGAAACCAGTTAGGCTACCTGGCCAGGATCTGTTTTGTTCTTTCTGAATGACTAGTCAACACCCATCGTGGCTTCAGTCTTCACCTCATAAATCCCATATGGCCATGCAAGTTTGTACAAAGGCATTAGCTTGAGTTTTTTTGATTCTCTGAGCTTAGTGGGTGGGCAAAAGGAACTGTGTCCTTGGCTTTCGTGGCCCTTTCTTACATACCCAGGGAAATGCCAATCGGTATTTTGGGGTGGTGCAGAGTGGTAAGGCAGCCGTCTGAAAGCTCTGCCCATGAGGCTGGGAGTTCGATCCCAGCAGTCGGCTCAAGGTTGATTCAGCCTTCCATCCTTCCGAGGTTGGTAAAATGAGTACCCAGCTTGCTGCGGGGTCAACGGTAATGAGTGGGGAAGGCACTGGCAAACCACCCCGTATTGAGTCTGCCATGAAAACGCTAGAGGGCGTCACCCCAAGGGTCAGACATGACTCGGTGCTTGCACAGGGGATACCTTTACCTTTACCTTACTTTGGGGTCTGGAGGCGAATTTCCTCCAGGCCAGGCTGGCAAGGGATTCTGGTTGGAGTGTTTTTTTTTGGGGGGGGGGAGGTATCATCTGGGCATGGGTTTGAGGTCACTGTGGTTGGGCAGGGAGTTGTACATTTCCTGCATTCTGCAGTGGGTCGGACTAGGTGACCTTGGAGATCCCTTCCAGCTCTATGATTCTATGATTCCAGTCTGTTTTGTTGAAAGATACCACACGATCCATCACAATGGGATTGTGTGTGTGTGTGTGTGTGAGGGGGGGGGGCTTATTATAATGATATTATTACAATGATGATAGCTGAGTGGTGCAACTTCAGGAGGGTTCCTCAACCCTCATCCTCCCATTCCAACTTCTTCCCTCCATGTTTCTATAATGAAGAAGTAAAAGAGTTGGTTTTATTCCCCACTTTTCACTAGCCAAAAGAGTCTCAAAGTGGCTTACAATTGCCTTCCCTTCCTCTCCCCACAGCAGACACCTGTGAGGGATGTGGGGCTGAGAGGGCTCTGACAGAACTGCTCTGTGAGAAGAGCTCTAACAGGACAGTGGCCAGCCCAAAATCACTGACCTGGCTGCATGAGGAGGAAGAGCAGGGAATCAAACCCAGCTATCTAGATTAAAGGCCACCACTCTTAGCCATTCCCCAAGATGGCTATAAGGAGGCTATAAATGAATCATAGAATCATAGAGTTGGAAGGGGCCATACAGGCCATCTAGTCCAACCCCCTGCTCAACGCAGGATCAACCCTAATCTAATCATGCCAATTAGATTCACTAAACGGAAGTAATAACATACCTCACTGTGCAAGATTCCACCCTGTTTGTACTGGTAGGTACCAAAGAGAATCAACCACAGAAGCCAATGCTGTCTAATTGAATTAACTGATATCACATAATAGATTTTTAAAGGCTTTTGACAAATGCAATTGTTCATTACTTTGAAGAACATAGAGGTGTTCCCCCCCCTGTAGGGCAAAAACAAAGGACCTCTACCAAATGTGAAATTAAAATATATATTTCTCATTTCCTGTAAAGTGTGTTTAGTTTGCAATATCTTCATAGTCCCCCAGCTATTTCACCATGCCATTAATTAAAAAGGGGGTGGAAGAGGAAAAGAGTTTACATAACAGGGTTGTCACTTCTAAGGACTTCAGAGAGATCAAAAGTACCTCCCCCCAAAAAGTGTGAAATCTTCCCTTAGGAACACTTCTAACCCATATTCAAGTCGGAGGATGAGTCGTCGGCAGCTGGCAAAATGTATTTTGTCAAAGAAAATTGCAATCTTCGCCCCCTCAAGTGGAATTGCAGTTTATAAGGTGATCTTTAAGAGCATAGAACTTGGAATGGGGCAAACCAGGGGGGGGAAAAAGATTTCGAACGGGCTGCTGAAATTGTGCCTTGCCAGTGAAATGCTATTTGGCAGCATTTGATGTATGAAAAGGATTCTGTGCAATCGCTAATCCAAAACCAGAGCTGGATTTATGCGAAAGGTAAATAAGCTGCAGTTTAAGGCGACAGATTATGCGGGGCCTTTAAATACCAACAAAATACAAAGAAATGCTGGATTCCCGTTTGGGGGTAATGCTTCAGGGCCCCTTGAACTGGACAGAGCTTAAAGCCTCGGAGTGCCTTAATCCAGCCCTGATTAGAGCATCATTGTGGTCTTTTATGGGTTCTTTGTAAATGTTGTATTTGCATTGCAAGCAGCCTTGGCTTCAGGAAAATAGAAAGGCAGCTTAAGTAATGTTTTAGACAAGTCACTCCTTATTTCCATTCAGGCCGATTCCGCACGGCCAGAAAAGGCTGAGAGAACGGTCATATGGAAACGGGGCAAATCCCCGCTTCTCCATGACATAGCCGCTGAGCAGGCCCTTTCCTGAGCTTTCTGCGGATCAGGCCCTCCGTTGCCCCAGGCTAAGGGAATGCAGATTCTTCCAAGGTCCCTTAGGCACTGCAGGGGCCAACAGAGCCTGTCTTGCAGTAGGCCCGTGTGGACAGGCCCTATGTCAGCTCAGAGGGCGAAAGAATGCCCCAGTCAGCTTTGCAATGCTTTGCCGCACCACAGGGCAGGGTGGACCACAGCATTCATTTTTATTTTGCAAAATAAAATGTGGGTGCCCATCCCAGTCAAGCCTCATGCCACAAACTAAGGAGAGTTCCTGGCCCAGCCAAACAGGGCAAGGAGAAGAGCACCCACACCAGCCCCATGCCACGTGCAGATGAGGGCAACCAGTCCAGTCAACTGTACATGGCGAAGGGTGCCTGGGGGCCTTTTGGGGGGCGGGGCCAGGGTGGGGACCTGTATCACCCTCTGCCCCTCTCCCCACTTTCTGCAGACCAGATAACCTGGGTTTTAACCCTAGTGAGGAGTGTAGTATTGTGTCTCTCTGGAGAAGTAGCAGGTAGACTTTCTTTACAGTGGTCCAGACCTGGGACAATAGCACTAGTGCTTGATACTAAAACAAAATTGATGCCACAAAAGAACTTCAGTGTCATGCTCCTGTCCTTCTCGTCATCCATATGTCCCTCCATCAGCTTGCATCTCATTGAACTACACATTTGGAAGAGATCCACAAGGCATCTCCAGATCCAGCATTGACACTCTAGCTCACACGTTCGTACTCAGAAGAGTAGTTCATAAGGAGGCTTTGAGACAAATCACATGTCTGAAAATCACATGTCTGCAAATTAAAAAACAAAACTGTTTAGTATTGTCCAGCCAAAGGCTATAATTAGGTTGTCATATAATGTAACTTCATGTCAAGTCTAACTGGTGTCTTTTAGCGCACCACTCAGTACATCTTAGGGAAGCTACACAGTATGACAGCTTACAATTGTTAACTTTTGCATTATAAACTTGTGCACATCCAGATAAACCAGATAAGCCTAATAGCCATGCAACCAGCAATCATTCTGGCAGGCCTTGCGACAGAAGAGAAAGGTTGCATTTCTTTGGCTAAGTGTAGCTGGACCATTCCAGCTTTATTTTCAAAGGTCTAATCAATCAGGACTAACTCGATCTCCCCTCCCATTCACAGCTCCCTTGTGAACTCCATGATGAGAGTCAATTTAGCCCTAATTGTTTCTGGTTTCACTGAGCCATTTGAGAAGCTCTGCTTTAATGTGGTTTGTTTTTAATAGACCTGACATTATCATATTGTACTCCACCCCACGGGTTCTGATTTGAATTCTTCTATGAGTTTTGTCAAGCTTTGGTGGAATATGGGATATCCTGGATCCAGCTGTCAGCTGGCTATGGTGTTCAAAGAGCAATGTGGGCTACTCCCTCTCAGCCAAGCTGACCCCACCAGCTTTGTGAGGGTAAATGAAATAACCCCAATGCAAGAAAGGTAGGAGGCAAATGAAACAAAGGCCTGGAGTATCTGATACAACTTCACCCAGGGCCAGGGTGGGGAGCTGCATCATTTGCAAGGTTGTATCTCCCTCTGCCCCTCTCCCCACTTTCTGCAGACCAGATGACCTGGGTTTTAACCCTAGTGAGGAGTGTAGAGTCTATTGTGTCTCTCTGGAGAAGCGGCAGGAATGATACTATAAGAAGAAGAAGAAGAAGAAGAAGAAGAAGAAGAAGAAGAAGAAGAAGAAGAAGAAGAAGAAGAAGAAGAAGAAGAAGAAGAAGAAGAAGAGTTGGTTCTTATATGCCGCTTTTCCCTACCTGAAGGAGGCTCAAAGTGGCTTACAATCGCCTTCCCTTTCCTTTCTGCACAACAGACACCCTGTGAGGGAGGTGAGGCCGAGAGAGCTCTAAAATTACTGAAGAAGAAGAGTTGGTTCTTATATGCCGCTTTTCTCTACCCAAATGAGTCTCAAAGTGGCTTCCATTCACCTTCCCTTTCCTCTCCTCACAACAGACAGCCTGTGAGGGAGGTGAGGCTGAGAGAGCCCTGATATTCCTGCTCGGTCAGAACATCTTTATCAGCGCCGTGGCGAGCCCATGGTCACCCAGCTGGCTGCATGTGGGGGAGCGCAAAATCGAACCCGGCTCAACAGATTAGAGGTCCACACTCCTAACCACTACACCAAACTGGCAAACCACTACACCAAATTAGGAGCAGCACAAAATATATTTTTCACCATTTCAAGGATGTTACACAAATTTCAGAATCCATACAACAATATGAAAAAAACCCAGGAAACAATCAAAAGGAGATGTTTGTGTCCAATCGCTTTCTGCTATAGCTCTATCACATGATATTCTGAGTAGACTGGTTACGTATTGGATGAGGGGAAAGTGCACCAATGTACTCCATCCTGCCAAACGTATGGGCATTTATTTGAAGGTACTTTATCAAGACCACACAAATCAGCAATCTAGCTTGGCCATACTGAATGGATGGATTTGCCATGCCAAAAATGATATGTCACTATGTTGAATGTTTAGGAGTGGTGGGGGGAAGGAAATAAAAGCCTATGGATATCTGACAGAGGAGGGACAAGAGAGCATGGGAGGTCAAACTGTGACTCACCAGATATCCATGGATTACAATTCCTATGAGCCCCTGCCAGCAGCAGCACACTGGCAGGGACTCATGGGAACTGTAAACCATGGGCATCTTGAGAGACACAATTTGTCCACCCCTGAAACAGAGCATGGGAAGTTCTGGGGGAAGAAAGTGAGTTGCCTAAACAACAGCCAAATCCTGGGTATCACCATCAGAAGCAAGAAGAAAGGGGTCGAAGAGCATCTTCCTCTAACGCTGTTGGGAAGTTGCAGCCTGATATTCCCACTGAGACCTGGCGGGAACAAACAGACCATGGATGAAATGGATACCTTAAGTTCAGAATGATATTGAACATAGTAAGGTCTAAACTTGCCTTGACTCGGATTGTCAAACTAGCCCAATCTTGCCAGATCTCGAAAGCTAAGTAGGGTGGGAGGACCAACCAAGGAAGTTCAGGGTTACTCTGTAGAACCAAGCTATGGCACACCACCTCTGTTTGAATCTTGTCTTTAAACCCCTGTGGGGTTGCCATAAGTCAGCGGTGACTTAATAGCACTTTCCACCAAAGTAGTGGTATGCTAATGAATTAAGACATCATAGTACCTAGGAACTAACAATGTCATACCCAAGATCTCTTATGGCTGTTCTGTGGTATGACACATAATTGAGCAGCACAATGTGTTTCACTCTCATATTATGAAACACTGATTCTACTACTTGGACATACAACAAAATGTTTTGCCTCCTACCTTCCAGCCATCGCAGATGAAAAATTCTGAATGACCGCAGCCATCTCCAGTGTATGCTTACTTAGAGCACAATATTCGCAAGTGAATGTTTTCAAATAAGCGCACACAGCATGGTAGGTTGAGTCCAAGTAGGTGATCTGTCTTAGTACTCTTGACTGTGTGCCAATTCTGCTATGCATGTGGCCAGCAGCACAGCCAACAGATTTGAGATTGTGCGTCTTTAAACTGTTACAACAATCAGTGTGCAGTTGTTCAGGAATTTCAAAATTTAATGCTTGGATCTGAATAACAGTGTAGGGGCAAATAACTCCACCCTGAACAGTTAGATCTCAACGAATTCTGGATGTTCGGGACGGAAAAATGGTCTTAAGGCTACCAAATAAGGTAAGGAAGTAAATCCAGAGGGAAAGGAACTAAAAAATTCAAGCATTTTATCACAAGCCTCTTGTGGCGCAGAGTGGTAAGGCAGCAGAAATGTTGCCTGAAAGCTCTGCCCATGAGGTTGGGAGTTCAATCCCAGCAGCCGGCTCAAGGTTGACTCAGCCTTCCATCCTTCCGAGGTCGGTAAAATGAGTACCCAGCTTGCTGGGGGGTAAACGGTAATGACTGGGGAAGGCACTGGCAAACCACCCCGTATTGAGTCTGCCATGAAAACGCTGGAGGGCGTCATCCCAAGGGTCAGACATGACCCGGTGCCAGCACAGGGGATACCTTTACCTTTACCTTTAAGGCTACCAGATAAGGTAAGGAGGTAAATCCGGAGGGAAAGGAAATAAAAGATTCAAGCATTTTATCACATAGTTTTACTTCAACTGAGATCAATGCAGATTTTATCAACTTGCCAAAAAAAAGGATGAGTTTTTAAGGGAGAGAGACTCTCTGATGATCCATATCCACCATGTTTTATGTTAAAAGGCACAATTAGGAAGACTTCTTGTCTGCTCTCCTTGGCAACAGATAAAATAAAGCTACATAACACCTACTCAGAGGCTCTGCAAAAAATTAAAAATAAATTAATCCCAGCAAGCTCTGATGGAGGAAGGAACTCTTTGTTTTGTTGTATTATTTAAGAAGTCGAAATGTATACAAGACGGAAATATCACTTGAAACATCCTAATGAAAGTTCCCCAAGGCCCATGGTACATACGGGCAAAACTCAAGAACCTTTGATCGAGTTAAAATAAAATCAGATTCCTGAAGAACAAAAGAACATGATAGTGCCTTCAGTTACAAATGGTTATTGTTTAAAAAAATAAAAAAACGAAATCTTTATTAGCCTAAGTGCACGGGAGGAAAAAAAAAACATGAATTCTTAATACAAAGCAGTATTTGACTTTTAAATTTCATCTTAAGCTCACCCATTCACTTGGAATGTGATTACAGAGTAAATTAAAAAGTAATCACATGTGAATTACATTTCCTTATGAATGTAATGACTTCAGAAGTCTGATTAATGTTAAGCAGGATCTGCTCTACCTTATGCATACCGTCCCAGGTGAGATGAGTGAGCTAGCTGTTACGCATTGATTTAATTTCTTTCCACCAGTGAAATGCTACCCATATACAATACGCCATGTTGTGAGGCTTTGTCCAGCAAATGCTCCTCCTCCGGGCATTTGGCTGAGGCCAGGCTGAGGAATTAGGTGTCTCTCGTTGTGATGCCTCCCAAGCGCTGGACATCTAAGCAGGGGTACCCCTCCCGAGGGTGGTGGGTGCGTTGTTACCCGGCATGGGTAGGTGCGGTGGGGGGATTAGGTAGGATTTTACCGCCAGCACTGTATTTTATCTGATTTTATGGAATGTTATTGTAAACTGCCATGAGCTGGCAGGGTCCGGGAGTGGCGGTCTGAGGAAGTGTGCTTGCACTCGAAAGCTCACACCTGGAATAAATCTTTGTTGGTTTTAAAGTTGCTACTGGACTCTGATTTTATTCAGCTTCTAATCTGGCAAGATGGGTTTGATTCCCCACTCCTCCACATGCAGCCAGCTAGGTGACCTTGGGCTCCTCACAGTCCTAATAGTGCTGTTCTGACCAAGCAGTCCTGTCAGGGCTCTCTCAGATCCACCTACCTCACAGGGTGTCTGTTGTGGGGAGAGGAAAGGGAAGGCAACTGTAAGCTGTTTTGAGACTCCTTCAGGCAGTGAAAAGCGGAATAGAAAAAAACAACACTTCTTCTAATACAGTACCAGCCATAACCTATAAATATTAGTCTTTCCTATAGTTATCAATTTTTCTGCCTTTAGCCAGAAACATTAGAGGAATAGAAAAAGTTATGTCAGCAACAGGATAAAACAGGATGCATCCATAACATGACGAAGCCCTGTTAAGAATCTCAGAGGAGTCCTACCTGAAAAACCTAACTAAATCCACCTTTTTATATGTAGATTATGTAGTGTTGAAAGCCATAAGATGAAATATTGTCTCTCTAATATTTGGTAGTTTTATGTTGGTCTTTCCCTAAGGTGTCAAGAAGAACAAAATTTACAATTAAGAGACCACTTTGGTGCATAATGTGTGTGTGTGTGTATGTGGAAGGCAGCCCCTGAAAGAATTAAGTCCTGGTTTAATTCCCTAACCATTAGGAGAAGTCAATTCTCATACAGCAATACTTAGATTTTTCTTATCGCTAGGGATACCAACCACCATGTGGGCCCTGGAATTCTCCTGCAATTAAAGTTGATCTCCCAACCACAAATATCAGCTTCCCTGGAGAAAATGGCAGGTTTTGAGGGAAGACTGTAAGACATTCCAACCTGACTGAAGTCCTCCAACTTCCTGGACTCTGCTTTCCCTAACCACTATACCCAAATTTCCAGAAATTTCCCAAGTGGGAGTGGTCAACCCTACTTCACACCCCTCCCCCCACTCTGCCACCATGTCATGGCTCCTCTCACACTGAACACTTTGTTCACCATTTCCTCGCTATGACCGTTTATGCACTGGAGGTTTCATGCCAGGCTGAAGGCTGGAGTTTTAGTTGTGGCAGGTTGTCCCACCTCTTCCTGCACCCACATGGGGGAGCACTTGGCCTGGTGCACGTCGTCCGCCCCTGATTTGTGCTCCTGCACAGGAGCTGGGACAGTGAAGTTCCCAGTGCATAAATGGTCTATAATGGTCACACCGCCAATATAAAAATCAAGAAATGGTTTAGGCTCGGCCCACTCCCTCCTGTGTTCTCCCAACTCGACTAGCTACCCTATTTCCTTTGCTAGCTCAGAGTTCTTTCTACAGTTTCTTCTCAATCTACCTATTGCTTTGTGCCACCAGCCCACAATGAGGTCAGCCACCAAGCTAGGTTGGCCAGCTGACGGCAGGAAATGGAAGGGACGGGGCATGGAATGTGCCTTCATTGCACGTGACATGATGGGGATTTTACACTGGATGGATTTTGTTATTTGTTAACTGCCGCAAGCCAGCTATGGGAGCGGCGGTATAAAAATCAAATAAATAATAAAAATAATAAAATAATAAATACTTCTGGGGAACACCAGGAGTGACATCACACAGCACTGGGAATTTCTAGAAACTCTATGGTTTTAGCAAGTTTCATCTGAAAAGCCACAGAACTGGATGCCAAATCAGAGATGAATTAGTGGGCTGGATGGACCGGTTGTATGGTCCAGTATACAGCAGCTTCATATATGATGCATTACACTCTAGCTTTACAGCTTCGTCACTGAAAATGCATCTTCATTTACTCACTGCTTAACAATGGAACTCGTGCAAACATCCATCTTCCAGTCATCAAGGGCCGGGTTCATATACAAACGTATGAAGGTGCCTTACGCTGTCAAATCATCGACTCGCCTATCTCGGTGTTGCCAGGTTGTATTGGCAGCAAGCATCCTTTTCCAAGACCCGTTTAACCCGAGATGCCAAGTACCGCCTCTCAGACCTTCCTCTTTCAAAAGCGTGTCCCTAATCAAGTCAGAACTGAAATGATCGACATGTTTGTGTGAACTCCGCCGTTAAGACACTGCAAGTGTAGCGCTGGAGTAAGATCCCTTAAGCTTGCACTGGCAAAAGTTTTGAGATCAAAAGATACCGAAAGAAAAAGGCAAAATAAGTCGCTTTGTAATTGCTCGGCTTCTTAGATATTCGGGAAAAAGCACATAACAGTGTCTGGAGTATATACTTTGAAAACAAAAATAGGTATTCGAGCTGCTGAGTTGGCACCACTGGGGAGTATCATTTTATTGACTACAAATAATTGGCCAGCCATTTCTCAAACCCGGTTCTAAATATATCATATTGCAGTCTAGCATCACCGTAAAACAAGCTTGCCTGGCAACAATTGCATTGTTGTTGTTTCCGCGGCTTTTTCTGTGTGCAGCAGGTGCACGTCGGGGCAATGTTTCCAAGGTGAACTTGGCTTGGGAGATGTTTAAAGAAGGCACAGACGGAGAAGCTGCGATAGAGGTAGATCCAGGCAGATGGCATTCCAAGCCGACGTCAGGTCACATGCTTAACCTGCTTCGAGCAAAACCAAAAAGCAAGCTCCAGCTTGGTATCAACAGAAGAGTTTCTGTAAAAAATTATTATTAATTTATATACTGGCTGTCAAAGTTCACGGTGCTTTACAGAGCGACTTACCCAAAGGAGAGCTCTTGCCTTCTGGTTAGATCTCGAGAGCGACCAGGCACGAAAAGCATGAAATATAAGACAGAATCCATGGGACAGAATTCAGTTACGCATGTTTAGCCATCTTCGACTTTCAACTCAATCCCTTCTGTTTCATAAAGGTAAAGGTATCCCCTGTGCAAGCACTGGGTCATGTCTGACCCTTGGGGTGACGCCCTCTAGCGTTTTCATGGCAGACTCAATATGGGGTGGTTTACCAGTGCCTTCCCCAGTCATTACCGTTTGCCCCCCAGCAAGCTGGGTACTCATTTTACTGACCTCAGAAGGATGGAAGGCTGAGTCAACCTTGAGCCGGCTGCTGGGATTGAACTACCAACCTCATGGACAGACAGCTTCAGACAGCATTTCTGCCGCTTACCACTCTGCGCCACAAGAGGCTCTACTACTTTGTTTCATATACACACATAAATACTTGATTATTGGTACACTGCATTTGTGTAATTCCAGAGGGTAGCCGTGCTGATCTGCAGTAGAACAGCTAGATTTGAGTCCAGAGGTGTCTTAGGGACCAACCCAGGTGTTGAGATATGTGTCAAGATTATAAGCTTGTTTGGAGGTTCTAGCAGGGGTTTGAAGCTACCATATACCCTTGATCAAAGAATGGAACTTTCCTTCTATCTGCGATGGCCATCCTCTTCCACTGAGCATGGAACTTTGGGAGGGATGCAGATGGAATGGTGAGGGTGGTAGGGGTCACTGAAGCAGTCGGTGGGAGCTTAAATGGACTTCGGGGAATGGTTGAGGACAGGAAGGCCTGGAGGATCTGTGTCCATGGGGTCATGATGGGTCGGACATGACTCCATAACTAACAACAACAACAGCAATTGAGACTGGATAATACTGAGAGGAATTCTGGGGACAGACTGTGGCTCAGTATCTGGACACTGGCTTTGTATGCAGAAGGTCCTGGGTTCAATCTCCAGCATCTGCAGTAGAAAGACCAGGGACCAGGCCATGTGAATAAAAAAAAAACTCAGCCTGAGACCCTAGAAGGCTTCTGCCCATCAGAGTATATGATACTGACATTTAAAGACCAAGGGTCTGATTTAGTAAAAGGCCACTTTGTGTGTCCAAAACAGAATCAGGCCTCCTTAAATAGCCCGAAAATCATCATGCTTCAATACTGTCTCTCCAAGGTCAGGACCTCCCAATTTCACTTGGTCCACAGCTGCACTGAAGGATTCTGGGGCAGCTTATTTCCAAGGACCCATTCTGCACTCCACAAATATATATGCTAGCTTTCGATTACAGCCTCTTTTTAAAAAGAACTCTGGAGGATGTCTATTAAAAGAGCAGAGGGGGAGAAAAGCTGTCCCGGCTAGCAAGCATCCCCTCTGCCTTAAATAATACAGCCAGAAATTAATTGGTACTAATTCACTCGCTCACAGTTGTACCCGAGATGTTGCTCATAAACAGCAGCCACGGTTCCCTGATTGCAGATATGTAATTAATTCAGGAAAAAGGCTGCTAGAGAAATAACAATCCAATACAGCCTCAGCAGGTGTCAGTGTAGTCAGGAGAACATATCGCAGTAGGATTGCATGGAATTGCCACAGTACCTTTGACTTTGCAGCTACCGTCATGGGGAGGAAAGAAAAGAAGAGGAACAATGAAGCTCTCCCGGAGGCAATTAAGTGGTCATCCCGGCTGGGGCGGTCGCATTGATTTTGGTGAGACGGGACAGGCCTCTGACCCCACTTGGGTTTCGTCTTTCCCCTACTTGCACAGGTTGTCGCTTGGCTGGTAACTGTGCCTATTAACCTAACGGTTTGACGCAAATGAGCATTAAGTTGGATTAGTTTTTGGAAGCGGAGAGATTTTCTTCCTCTTAAAAGGAAACGCGGAACAGTCAACTTGGACGGGTGCTTTGTTTGGAGGCTTGCCAACTCTGGCCAGAGAAGTCCCTGGAGATTTGGGGGAGGTGCCTGTGGGAAGGGGAACTATGGAGAGGTCTTTCACATACAGCTGTAATTCGGTGAATTCTCCAAACCCCACCTGGATGTCAGCGACACATTGTGAGAGGTACTTGAGAGAGTATAACAGAAAGGCCAGGTTAGACCTCATGCCTGGCAATTATAGGAATGGTTCCTATGCTTATACTCAAATGCAGGCAGAACTGTATTAATGTGGCACCTAAGGTACACATTCAATGCCCCTATAATGCTCCCACAGAAAAGTTACAATGCCCTCTTTCATGAATTCTAGTGTTCTGAGCACTCAAGAAGAAGAAGAAGAAGAAGAAGAAGAAGAAGAAGAAGAAGAAGAAGAAGAAGAGTTTGTTCTTTTACGCCACTTTTCTCTCCCTTAAGGAGTCTCAAAGCAGCTTACATTTGCCTTCCCTTTCCTCTCCCCACAACAGACACCCTGTGAGGTGGCTGAGCCCTGATATTAAAAAAGGTAAAGGTATCCCCTGTGCAAGCACCGAGTCATGTCTGACCCTTGGGGTGACGCCCTCTAGCGTTGTCATGGCAGACTCAATACGGGGTGGTTTGCCAGTGCCTTCCCCAGTCATGACCGTTTACCCCCCAGCAAGCTGGGTCCTCATTTTACCGACCTCGGAAGGATGGAAGGCTGAGTCAACCTTGAGCCGGCTGCTGGGATTGAACTCCCAGCCTTATGGGCAAAGCTTTCAGACGGCTGCCTTGCCACTCTGCGCCACAAGAGGCCTGATATTACTGCTGATATTATTGAAGAAGAGTTGGTTCTTATATGCCACTTTTCTCTCCCTGAAGGAGTCACAAAGTGGCTTACATTCTCTTTCCCTTTCCTCTCTCCACAACAGACATCCTGTGAGGGAGGTGAGGCTGAGGGAGCCCTGATATCACTGCTTGGTCAGAAGAACTTTATCAGTGCCGTGGCGAGCCCAAGGTCACCCAGCTGGCTGTATGTGGGGAAGTGCAGAATCAAACCCAGCACGCCAGATTAGAAGTCCGCACTCCTAACCACTACACCAAGCTGGCTCTAAAGATTCCCTGCAGCTCAGACAACACAATACAAGACCCTGGAGGCAACAGAGTATCCCCTCTTATGTGACAGTCTAATGTCAAAACTTAGGATCAGTAGGCCGTTGTTATGAAGTGCTTTACACAGCAGCCAGATTCAACAGCTTGTACTGAAGCATCCCCCCCCCCACAGAGCACTTATAGTGCAATCCTAAACAGAATCACACCGTTATTTGACTGTAATGGTCTTGGAAGAGCATAACTCTAAGACTGTTTAAGACTGTGCTACCAGTAACCTTTTCACAGTCATGCTCAACCTAAGGACATCTGCCATTCCTAAAAGATTAACTCGAGCAATGGAAGACCACTGCAGATGCTTAAACCAAACTCCATTCTGCCTCACACCAAGAAGACTGCAACACCACCACCGTTTTTCTAACGCACAGGCTATATTTACTAAGGCGGTGCATCATTCTCTGTTCCTCGGCATCTCTATTAGATGAGATTTCTGGCATCCATTTCCTATGGAAACGTTCAGTTTTGACAGCATCAAGAGAAGCACACAAAGGATATGGCCACACCTGCGACTGCCACACGCTCAGGAAGTGTGACGGCCCTTCCCAGCTATACTACTTGTCAGTTCCACTTTCATAAGCTACTGACAATTTTAAGCATTCAGGATGGTAGCACTTATAGAAGCCACCAGTAGACTGCTGCATGAGTAGGCTGTCCCCATACCTCTCCCACCTATTTCCGACCTAGGTAATTCTGCCGCATATGGCAATGAACAATTGTTGGTAGCATAAAAGCCCTTCCCCACAATGCCTGGGATGGCTGCCAAGGCAGGCACAACACACAACAGGTTGCAAAGCTGTTCCAGCTGAATCGTCAGTCTGCCACGGAGCCACCAACGGAGCAACTCATGGGATCGGGCTGTAAAAGAATAATGTCTATGAGACATATTGGAAGGGAACGTTCCCACCCCGGTGGCATTTTATCTTGAGCAAACGCAAGATTGCACACATTTTAACACTGTCTGTCGCAGCAGAGATCTGAGACAGATATGGCAGGCAATTGTTGTGCTCAGATGGATTTTATCTGCCATAAAAATACAGCTACCCTTTTAAAAATCACCCTCATAAAACTCAGAAATGTCATGTGGTTTAAGGGATGTGCATCTGACAGGCGCTTTCAGAAATCAAAATGCACAGCTAAGTAAACTATTGTTGCCGGAAGAAGCCTAAAATCTTATCGAGAGCCATACTGAATAATTTTCTAATTTTTCAGAAAGGCACCAAACAAATACAAATTCTCACAAGAGGGATTCTTCAGTACACATTTCCATAGCTATTACACATTCATTAAGACAAGAAAGGAGGGGGCAGAGGGGACACCCAATTGCCTACTTTTAGAATGCACAAACAAAAATCACAAACACACACACAGAGTATACATTTATAACCATTCTGGAATTGACTTCTGCATTCACTCAAGAGGCCATTCCAAAAGTCAACATATCACCTATACTACCTAAGAAAAAACTAGCTTAAGGAGACCCATCCCTAAAGAGAACTTTCTGAGCTGGAAGTTTACTTTGTCATTGAGGGGAAAATCTTAAGCAGACCTGTTCAGCAGTCCCATTATATCATATGAGGCTTACTCCCAGGAAAGTGACGTTAGGACCACGCCATAACCTATCAATCTGAAGTCTGGTTGATTATGAAAATTAAGATCAAAGGATGGAAAACTACTGGATCACAGCACCGTCTGATGGCACGGGTGATGGAGAGAGAAATTAGATTGATGATAAATAGATGACAGGTGGATATCTATCTATCTACCTACCTACCTACCTACCTATTGAACTTTTATGCCACCACTTCTGGCCAGCCAACTTGTGGCAGATCACAACAATAATTCCAACACCAAAAGACAAAGAACAATGCTATTAAAATCATCCCCACCTTCCCCAACCCACTCTAATCCTACCTCCTATTTGTCAGATGTCCAGGGGAGATGTTTTAAACTGGAACATCAGAGGAGGGTGAGAGGAAAGTGAGAGGAATATAAATATATAATATAATATATAATATATTTTATATAATATAAATCTTAGAAAAAAGAAGTTAAAATTATTAGGTGTTCTGGGAGTCCCTGAGGCAAAGTGGAGGTATGGATGTGATCAGTGCTTATATAGATGACTATTTGAACACATGAAGCTACCTTCAACTGAATCAGGCCCTTGGTCTATCAACATCAGCAGTGATCATGGGGTCTCAGAGTTCTTCCACGTCATCAATGAAATTATCTTTTTTCCCCAGCTAGAAACGGCAGGGATTGAACCTGAGACCTACTTCTGGCAACACAGATAAGATCCCATATAAACAGTACAGCATATGAGAGAGAGAGAGAGAGAGAGAGAGAGAGAGAGAGAGAGAGAGAGAGAGAGAGAGAGCTTTATGCAGTTTATCTTTTGATGTTCCTCAAAGGCAGCCATATCTGGAATAGGACAAATGACATTTGTTTGACCAGCTTTGCATCAGAACCTAAAGGAAGTGCTGTCTTTATATTATTGCAAGAGAAACATTGGAGGTTCAGGGAAGCATCAAAAACTCACATTAACTACCCCACCTATAGGAGAATTCCATCCCATCAAGTTCCTATTCATCCACCAAAGCTCATATTCTAAAAATGAAGGCTATCATGCAAAAGCAGCCATTTTTGACTGTCTCAGAGAGAGAGAGAGAGAGAGAGAGAGAGAGAGAGAGAGAGAGAGAGAGAGAGAGAGAGAGAGAGAGAGAGACTGTGTGTCCATGTTTGGCTGAGACCATAAACAAGCAAAGGAAGACGCCAAACTGGTCAGTCAATGGTACTTACAAGTCACTTGATCAAACCCAACACTTCAACTTCTTTACCGAGTTGATGCCTCTTCCGACTGCCATATATTAACATACATTTGGTCCAGAAAATTAATCATTTAAGAAGTGTATCTGCTTCACTTACACAGGAGTCATGCCACAAAGACCGAGTGTGAAGTGACATCGAGTTCCTTTAACTGCTCTGGGCAAAACCTTAGCCTTATTAAGCATTTTAATTGCATGTTTATAAGGACGGCCTCATTAACATATGCTGGGAGCAGAATATTTTCTTGACGGCTTGCCAGTTGTGAGGTGAGCCAAGTGTGCCCTCAAATCACGTGATCGTGATTGTAAACTACTTCTCAGAAAAGCAATCACATTTGCTCAAAACAAAAGTTTCCATCTGAAAGGCTCCTGAAGAATTGATTCCAGGAGTCAAAGAGAGATTCCAGGTGTCTTCAAATTCTGGAAAAGCCACAGAAGAAGACACATCTCCTCCTAGTTCAAGATATGTAGCCGTAGAAGGTCTGCCTGTGGTTTTGAAATTGGAAAGCATTCTGCAGGTGGTCAGAGGGAATCAAAGGTTAGAGCAGTGACCATCATTGGTGAGATAGTTAATCCTTTGCTGGTTTTGCACTTACTTTGTTTCTTCCGATATCAATCCTGCTGAATTCAGATTGATTTGAATCTGGGTCTTCCTCTTTCCTGTCCCCCGAATTGAAACATAAAATGTTCTGCAGTGTATTGGGGAAGCTCGGAACAGGAAGAGGAACGGTGGTCCCGAATCTGCTTGATTATTTTTCTTTTCCTGAATGAGCAGGGGGGTGGGAACAGGTGAAGTCCAACTGGGATTAAAAGTGCTTTATTTCTTGTCTTTTAACTCCCGAGTTTGAGCAAGCAAGGGGAAGAGCCAAGTGCAACATGAGGCTGCTTATTTCTCTTTCTTTTCCTGAAGGGGCAGAGGCAGCAGCAGCCTAACACAGAAAAATAAATCCAACAGGTAAATTTCTGCTGAGAGAAGGGTGGGCTTCTGGAGCCCAAAACGAGGGCAAAAATATGTCTTGGGAGGGACGTCTTACGACCGGGAACCAGGAAGTCTTTGAACTGATGCCTTGACCAATCAGGGACAGACTGCTTTTCAACATCACTGTTGGAGGCATGGGGCAGGAAGTTAGTCTGGCAAAATGCAGAACATCTACACTTATACTGGGGGCTTTCAAAGCCAGCTCTTCAAATATAGTGACTTATATCCACTCCTGGATATAGCGGGGAAAGGCCGGGTCACCATGGATCAATCATGGATGTTGCAGAGGGAAAATTTAAAGATGTTCCAGAGGGAAAATCAAAATGGAAATCAAATACAATGCAGAGGGGAGGGGTTTATTCTGGCTGAGAGAGGATAAAAAGCAAAGTGAAGACTCGACCCAGGTTTCTTATTTCTAAAGCTACAAACTCAAGGTGAACCTTTCTAAACCAAAAGGAACAGCAACTGTCTTAAGTATATGGTCAAATGAATACACAAAACAGCTTTATCATGTCAGACAATTGGTCCACTTAAACAAGTATTGTGCATTTAGACTGACCATGGCTCTCTGTGGTCTCATTTTGAGGTCTTTTCCTGCTTCAGTCCCCAAGACCACTTTTTTAAAAAAATGATATGCTCTACCGCTGGGTATGGAGCCTCATTCAAAATCCTTTGTGTCACTATATTTGGCAGTCACTATTCCCCTGCAATAGGGTTATACAGCCTCAAGCGCTTTAGGCTGACAACTCAGCTCCTCTTGGCAGAGACGTGATCACCCTTTCAACTGGGTTTTGAAGCAGCCTCTCTTTGTAGCATCTCCCCTCCATGCATACACACACCTTTCTGCTGTGGATATACATTGGCCTCATGGTGTAAACCTCATACATGAGCCATAAAGAAAGTTCTGGCTCATAAATGCCTATGCTACAGTAAATGGTGTTAGTTTTTAAAATGCCATTTGACTCAGTTGTAATTAGTATACCTCGGTGAAACAGGAATGGCAAGAGTTTACACAAAAGGGTAGGCTCAGACCATCCTCTTTATAAGGTGATAACCAGTGAAAACCCAATATCCTCCTGCCTCACATTTCAGAGCCTTGTCACAGTACCACAAAGAAGAAAAGGGATTCAATAGCTAAATAAAAGCCATGAAAAGCAGTGATTCATAAGCCACATACAGCTCAACTCTCTCATCATTTGCAATGGGATACAGGGATGCTTCATAGGTTTTTTTAAAACATTCATTTAGATTTGTGTAAGTGGCCTTGGTTGCCCCTGTTTCATTACTGGTTCCGTACATTGCTTTGAGCTCTGCGCATAAATTGTACAATTTTATACATACAATTGATATCATTTATAGGTATAAATTATGCATAGTTTTGATTTATTGATGCACTAGGAACACTGAAAAAAAAACATATACTTCCCAGGAAACACTCAGTGCAAGGAAACTGAAAACGGCATTAAATGAAGAATCGCTGGCTCAATTTGCTCGAGGGAGAAGCAAAACTGAAACTGAGATTCTCAAGCAAAAACAGCAATGGTGACCAGATATACAGCTGATCATCAGTAGCTAATAAGTAATGTAGGACTTATTATGTAAGGTAATAACACAAAATAGCTTAAAGACAACAGTAAGGAAACATTCATATAGATCAAACACATTTCAACTAAACATTCCTCTTCAATGATCTCCAAATGACAGTGCTGTTCCTTAAAATCAAACCTAACCAAAAGAAGGGCTATAAAGCAGGGGTAGTCAACCTGTGGTCCTCCAGATGTCCATGGATTATAATTCCCGTGAGGACCACAGGTTGACTACCCCTGCAAAGTGTTATTGAAGGGGCTTAGCCTGAATATTCTTAATATTTTACTATACATATACATGGAATTTTTAGAAACACCATCTTTTGGAGATTACTGAGGACAGTTTTCCTGAATTCTGATACAGGGTGATGGGGGCAATGACAAAATGGCTGGCATGGGAGAAGCAGCCAACAACAAAATGGCTGCCATGGGAGGTGGAGCTAATCTCAAAAATCAGGGAGTGAGTTTATGCATAACTCTAACAATAACATTTCACCATATCACACAGAAGGCCTGATTAACAGGATACTTTTTGAAATGAGCACAGAGTTAAAGAATACCAGTGCTGTAAGACTGTAAGACTCAGTCTTGTGTGAGGGACATACCTATCCCAGGCTTGTTCACCTGGCAAGAGATGCACTTGATCTTGCCCTGCCCAGCACAGAAAGGGATGGGCTCAGCTGGTATTGCCTGAGCTCACCCCAACATGGCATGGCAAGAGATGCATCCGGCCCAAATTCATCTGCCTGATGTGAAAGAGGATGGGCCCAATCCAGTCACAGAAGGCGCCCAGCCAAGACACATGGGGCTGGATGGGTGGGCTCATTCATCCCTCCCTCATTTGGTGGCTGGATCCAGGGCAGACTGGGTATATACAATGCACTTAGAAGATTATCCCTCTTTTTAGGTTTGCACTCTATCACTCTCGCACTAAAATCAACGGCCATTTCAGGCCGCCTAATTTTGGAGGGGTGCTCCTGTTCTGTTTATCATCAAGGCATTTGGATTCTGTGCCTCAGGCCCCAACATGTTTAAAGCTGGCCTAGCTTGCCAGAATCTTCCTTTTTGCAGCCTTGATCCAGTTTGCGCATTCTTTCTTTGTGTTCCATCTCTTTGTTATTTCCTGTTCTTTTTGTTCTTTTTCTGGGCATGCCGTGGGGGCACTGGAGTGCTAACAACTGACTGATTTAGGTTAATACAGATCCCAGAAGCATATCGCGAGGAACGTTTGCTGTTTCTTGAGGCACACCCTGGAACTACTTTATTAGCATACACAGGAGGATTCTATCAGAAACCAGAAAACTTTCATAAAACTCATTTACTCCTTATCTTTCGGCTCGTCCCCTGCTGGATTCATAATTTTAAATACATTTTAAAATTATGACTTTGAATATAAACGCCCAGGGATCTCTCTCTCTCTCTCTCTCTCTCTCTCTCTCTCTCTCTCTCTTTTTCATAGCATCTATGTCTTTTTCAGATGTCATCACACGTTGGTTAATTTGATGCCACATGCTGCAGTTAAAATTTTCTCAAGCACAATTATTAGCATGAACAACTTGATTGAGATCTGGACTGAGCTTCTGTTTCACACTCCACTGCAAGTATTTAAAGAGGCATGGACTTTTGGGATGAGCTGAAGAGCAATGGTCAGTGACTTGCATTAGCCAATGACTTGCAGTCTGTGAATTAGTTTAGGATATCCAGGACCAGCCTACGAGTTCACATTTAGTGTACATTTCTGTTACTTTGTCTAAATTATGTTTGTAGTTCTTTGCAAGCCTTCAGTGTCTCTAGTCTAGAGAAAAGCAGGATAGAATAATTTCAATAAACGCATCTGTATCTGTGCTCATATGTAACTTGTGAATTGTTTGGACAAGGCCGAACTTGGGCATGGGAAGTATGGACAACTATCAGCCTGGAAGAGGGTTGATATTTAATGTTAAAAGCTGTTGGGTTAGGTTTGATGACCCCTTCTTTCATCCCCCCCCCCCCCGTAAGCAATAGACAGATGAATCTTTCTTTTGAAACTATTTTCTTTTCTCACCCCAACTTTTCAAGATCATTTTTGCATCAAGGCCATAAAAATGGTATATATCACATATAAACACCCACAAACAGGGAAGAATTTCACATTACTGTTCCTAAGCCAGGTGTTATCTGTTGTTGGCTCAGTTTGGAGTAAAGCAATACAGGGATGAGGGGTCATGCAGGTAATTTCCTTCTGTTAAGGAGCGCTATGGTTGTTCCAAGCAGCTCCGCTTTATTCCTGCCCTTTTTTGCCATGCTGTCTTCCTCAGAGTCTTTGTTTTGGAACATTTTGAGTTAAGCGCTATAGCACTAAACCAGTGTAATAATTCAGTGCTGTAGTGGCACCATTGAAATGCCCTGACTCCATGGAGTCAATATAATCAATATAGTACTGAAGTGCTATATTGGTTTAGAGCTATAGCGCTCAACTTCGAATGTTAAAAAAAACCAAGTCTACAGAAGTTCATATGGGTGACAAGGGGTGGGGGTGGGGAAAGGACATTGTAGGAAATGCTTCACTTTGGGGGCCTTTTCAGTCCTGGCCTTGACCAGGTGGAATGAGCTCTCAAGCTAGCTAAAGGCCCTAATGGAACGATCAGAGTTCCACTGGGCCTGCAAAATGGAGCTCTTCCAGCAGATCTTTGGTTGAGGTCAGAGTCAGGAACAACGGGGGACCTTTCTCAGGTTACGCATACTCCCCCCTGGGGGGTGGATGGTTATAGGGATGGGGGAGAGATTATACCACCAACCTTGTTTTATCTTCTTTTGACTATGTATTGTTGTTTTGTTATGGGATGGGGCTTTATCATCTTTTATGGGGAGGTTATATTGTTATATACCCCACCATGAGTCTCCGGAGAGTGGTGGGCTAAAAATCTAAGGAATTAATAAATAAAAAATAAATAAATGCTATGGACATTTTAAACAGCACACAACAGCATTTCAGAAGTACAGTGAAAGGGTAAAAAACAGATGAAAGCAGTTGCTCTCCAAAGTGGCTCAATTATGCTTTACTAGCCTGATGCAAGCAGGTTTGCATGAACAGGTAAATGAGTTACACTAGCAGCCGGTTACTAAAATGAGTCTGCCTGAAATGACAGGGAAAAAATCCACTAGCAACCAGTTATTAAAGCAGAATACAAAGGCAGTGTGAAAATGGCCAACGTGAAAGAATGATCAATGACAGCCACGAAAATAAGCACGTGTAAAATTTTACATGACAGAAAGCATAAAAATGGCTCATCCTTTGTTCAGAGATGTGCATGCCCTGGTGTGCAGGTGCAGCCCTTGCAGATACATCATAAACATCCCAAGAAACGCCATCAACATGCAAACGTAACACTCTGATCAAAACCCTCAAAAGGCTAACTTGTTTGGTCCAAAAATTTGAATGGGACCCCACACCAATCAATTTGGCTTACAAAGTCCCCTCCTTCATTTTATTCTAACTGCAGCCCTGTGCAACGGATCAGGCCGGGGGGCATGTGACAGACCCAAGTTCACCGAACAAGTTTCCTTGGCAGAGTGGTAATTCAAACTCCATTTTCCCAGATCCTAATCATACCACCACACAATGATAGATAAATCTTTGAGACTTCCTGCCGCACAATGTTACATGACACCCAGAATAACAGCCTGTCCCAGCAGTGGGAGAGCATAATTCATATAGGAAAGACAGGATTGTGGAGTACATCAGCAATTCACGGTTAGGACTTTGACAGTAAACACCTGGAACAGTTTGGGAAAGCTAGTTGCAAAGAGCAATCAGTCATCCGATGTCTGCCCTTTGCTTTGCTCATTTCCATAAATATGGAGAATTATTTGTTTAGTATCCACCTTTGGAGGCATTACAATATAATCAGAATTCTGAGAAGCAGAAGGGTGATGCTCTCAGGGAGGTACACCATCGTAATGTCTGAATAGGCAAGAACAAAGATACAAAAGGGGAACATTGTCTTCTTGTTGTTCTCAAGAGGTGCTCAAGAGGTTTGTGACACTGCCTTCTACACTCTACACCCAATGGCAAAATATTTTCTTGAACAACTGCAGGTTTGGATCCAACATGAACAAACCCTTATATGTTTCTAATTCCACTTAACATGGGAATCCTCTAATTCAGCCCAGTCATACCCATTAGGGTCCTCTGTCCCCCAGCAGCATTATCTGGGGTCATGGGGGGGGCTGTTGTTGGTGGGGAGTATCAGTTAAAATCACCCTGCCCCTTGCTTCCAAGTCTTAGGCTGGTTCCAAGTTTATACTTTGAAGCAGTGGTCCCCAACCCCCGGTCCGGGGACCGGTAGCGGTCCGTAGATCAGTCGGTACTGGGCCGCAGCTCCTTCTCATCCTCCTCCCTGGCTGTTGCCTCAGGGGCTGCCCTGCCACTCTGCCACTGTTTCACCTTTGGTGCTTTCCAGCAGCTGCCATGGCTGGGGCTCCCCCTTGCCGTGGCACTGCGCAGCTGCTGCTGGCAGTGCCCCCCAGCAGGAGGCGGGAAGTCAGGGGCACTGTCAGGAAAGCAAGTGGATCAGGGGCTCAGCTGGTGGTGGCGACGTCCCTTGGCAAAAGACTACCCTTCCCTGGGCCTCAGTAAAATTGTCAAGCGTTAACTGGTCCCCGGTGATAAAAAGGTTGGGGACCACTGCTTTGAAGGACCACTTTTTACAACACAAAGATTGGGTTGTGTCCTACAAACTGGCAATGGAAAGCACAGGCATACATCACTTCCATCTTCCTTCTCTCCCAGAAGCCTGTTTTGCCCACCCAAAAGCTGATGCTGGATAGTCTTATGGACAAAATGCTATGGGGGGGGTGTACTGAAGAGGGGAAATTGGATGAAATCACCCCACCACCCTCTTCTGTCAAGAGAACTCCTTGCATCAGCCAAAGCATTGGTGGCAGAAGAGGGAGCTAGAAGCAACTGCATCAGATTCCTCTTTCACACAATGGTTCCCCATGGCTCCCAAGTGTTTGGCTAGGATCTGGGACTCTCACATTTGAATCCCCACACTATCATGAAAACTTGCACGGTGGCCTTGGGTCAATCGCTCACTCTCAGCCTAATCGACTTCAGAGGGTTGTTGCTGAAAGGACAACGTGGAGGAACCGAGAATGACGTAAGCCTCTTTGGAATTCCACTGAGGAGATAAGTGGGGAGTTAAGATCTAAACAGCAAATAGAAGCAGCTTTGTGGAGATCAAAGAGTGGTATTGGAGGAAGGTAGCGGTGTGGAGGATGCACATTCACACATACCATTGTGCTCAGGGTTTAGAGGACCCAACAAATTGCCACTTATAATTGTGTATTGACAAAGGCTAGCTTTACTTCCATCTCTTTACTAATAGACAGGTACTTTTTCAGAACAACTTCTATGTCCTTGCAAAAGTGTGCCAGACTACATGTCAATACCATAATGTTACAATGATTGAAAGTATGATTCTATGAAGAGTCTAAATCCACTGATTTCAATGGTCTTAGACTGGGGTAACTCTGGAAGGGATTGCACTGTTAACTACTGTACTTTTATTTGGACATCTTAGGGATATTCATTGGAGGATCATTGTCCATGGGGTCGCGATGGGTCGGACACGACTTCGCACATAACAACAACAACAAGGGATATTCAGGAGCAACAGAATTCTCCCCTAGTTTCTTAATCCTTTAGGAGTTCCCTCTCCTCCATCCACACCTCCTGAATTCTGTTTTGAACAGGCTTTCTACAATTTACTCCAGATGTGGTAAATGCCCAGCTTCCTGCAGCTATTCTGAGTAGACAACCGTGACCTTGATGGACCAATGATCTGATTCATTATAAGGTAGAAGAAGAAGAGGAAGAAGAGTTGGTTCTTATATGCCGCTTTTCTCTACCCAAAGGAGGCTGAAAGCGGCTTACATTCGCCTTCCCTTTCTTCCCCCCACATCAGACACCCTGTGAGGTGAGTGAGGCTGAGAGAGCCCTGATATCACTGCCCGGTCAGAACAGTTTTATCAGTGCCATGGCATGCCCAAGGTCACCCAGCTGGTTGCATGTGGGGAGTGCAGAATCGAACCAGATTAGAAGTCCGCACTCCTAATCACTACACCAAACTGGCTCTCTATAGCTTCACATGTGTTCGTTCATGCGTGACAGGGATGTGAAGTGGCAAACAGGCTCACAACCAATCTATGAAATGGAAACCATCCTCCAGACAATGCAGCTTTATATAATTAGGTATATTAAAGATTAGACGGACAGACAGACAGACAAGATGGATAGATGATCCAGCAGTCTTTATCAACCTTTTGACATGGAGGTACCGCTGAAAAACATATCAGGCTTCAAGATACCAGGAAGTCATGTCAGCTGGCCACACCTCCCTGCCACCACCATCCCCCAACCCCTGAAGGGAGAGGAGCTTCAGGTGGCAAAGGTTTAAATGGTTGGGGTACCTCCCCTTCCCCCACTCGAGGCCCATTATGGGAGGGGCCACTTTGGAAGGGGGCAGGCTAATCTGCTCCAATAATGGTAGATTTAAAAAAAAATTAAAACCTTTTTCTTTCACGGGATGGGAGGACCTCTCCCCAGCCTCCATTTTGAAAACCCCTGTACTCCGACGCCGTATGCAATATCGGTATCATGGTTGGGAAATCCTGTGACAGAGTGATCCCAGGCAAACATTCAAGGGGGTCCTTATGGTGTTGGTCCTCAGCCAACTGCTTACTGTTAAGGTTGCTTCCCACATGGCGCAAGCCACAATCATAATGGTGTGGGAGATAAATCTTGACTTTTATTCTCAGGGTGGGTGAGCAACACGAAACAGCCCCGTAGCCTGTCTGAAACCACAGCAAGTGGTGAGGAAGAGTACTTAAAAGACTGAATTGGCAATTACACCTGGAACAACCTCATCATATCCTTCCATTTTTGTGTGCTAAAAATCTGCTGGAGGCCACCCCCTCACGTCTAGGAGAAACGCATTCTGAGCTTGGCTTCCCGGTTGCAGAAGCTACAGCGCTGCAGCGGCTGAGACGGATTGACACTTGGCTATGAAGCCGGTGACCTTGGCTTGCATTATGTGTCTTCAGGACACAGCTTGAGCACCAGTCAATTATCTAGCTGTGGTGTTTGTGTAAGGGCAGTGTGACGGGGAAAATTGGACACCAGTGGTTGCCAGGTGAACTTTGTATGCAGCATGCAGGGGATGAAAACACAGACCTCGGCGGCTAAGAGAGAAAATTTCCTCAGCAAGTAGCCATAATAGAGATAATGGGATTGCCTCTGTATTCAAGCTTTAAGCTGGGGAAGACACTTTGCACCACTCAGTGCAGGATGGCAAAACAGTTTCTATCTGTGAAGACACCTGGAAAGAAGAAATAACAAAAGAGACTGGGCTGGCCTCATTGCTGGGGAAGATTAGCAGATGAAGTTGGGTGGGTTTTAAAAAAAACTGGGTGATCGTTTCAGAATGGTGATCGATGGCATCAAACCCGTCGGAGCCCACCTCCCCCCCCCCCCACAATCTCTGGTGGGGCATAGAGTTGCCAGAAAAGGGTTGGGAAAACTCCTGCAGATTTGGGGATAGAGTCTGAGGAGGACAGGGACCTTAGTGGGGCACAATGACATAAAATCCACCCGGCAAAGCATCCATCTTTTCCAGCAGAACTGATTCTGCAGTCTGGAAGTCCAATAACAGGGCACAGAGGTCAAGGCCTTCCCTGATATTGCCTCCCGGCACTGGGATTCAGAAGTTTTCTGTCTCTGAATATGGAGGTTCCCTATATATGTGTGTGTATGTAATTGTCTGTCTGTCTGTCCGTCTGTCTGTCCGTCTATCCATCCATCCATCCGTCCGTACGTACTAAGGGCCAAGCCCGTTGAATTCAGGGGAGTGATTGGGGGGTGGAGGAGATGGAGTGGAAGAACTCTGCAGATAGCCTCCCCTTCCCCCCAGGACCTGGAAAGGCTGCAGGCAGCTGTTAGGGGACTCACCAGCAGGGGCAGCACTCACGCAGCAGGGATCTGCAGCCTCCAAGCCTCAGAGGGAAGTGGAAGGAGGAGGGGGTGGTCTGGGGTGGGGGAAGGAAGGCAATTGGCTGGCCACTGGACAGACATGCAAGCCAGTTGGAGGAGGAGGTACTCAGGGGCAGGACAGCTGCCATGAGTGGGTGTTAAGTGCACTTAAGCCATGAGACACGCTCCTCCTCCAAGGCCTTACCAGAAATATTAAGTGGAACAGATATGTCTGTTCATATTCATATTCATATGTGTGTTTATCTTGTTATACCATGCACATGATAATGATACATTAACAAATACATTAATTTTGCCAGGATATATTCAGCATGAGAAAAGATATGTGAAAAAACTATGTGAAAAAATAAAGATGCATAGGTTCATTTCTCACAAAGGAACAATGAAATTGAAATAGATCTTTTATACTGTTTCCATGGGTTGTTTATTACTGATAATTTGGATGCTTCTTAACAATGGGATTGTTCTGATTTTTTTTTCCTGAGCCTTCTCCAGCCATGTCTGGAGAGGCAGCCTATACATTTCCCAAGTGAATCAATATTCAAATTGAACCTGACAGCTTTTGAAATTCAGTCTCTTCCTTGTAGCAAAACCACTCAGGTCAGCTCAGAACTGTGAATACGGCTGAGAGAAAATGGCTTGCAACATCAGTTCCGGTCAGAGTAGACCAGACTGACCTTGAGGGATCAATGGTCTGACTTAGTCTCAGGCAGCTTCCTTTCTGCTTCTGTGTTGTTTTGTCAGAGTCAGTTTCCCCCACAAAAGGTTATCTGTCTCAGAGGCTAGCATTGTTGGTCTTTACAACACTCATCCAGCCTTCTGCTTTTGAGAGAAGGCCTCATATACCCATTTCTACCCTACTTATGTCTGACAAGGACCCATTATGCACGCGCCGGAATGTCCGCACTGGCAGCAGCTGGGCATCGGGAAAATCCCCAATTATGCATGCCGCCGCCAGTGCGTTCATGGCCTAGCCCAGGGCCATGGAAGGCCCGCGTTATGGGAACGCAGGAACTTCTGTGGTTTCCGGGATATCGCGGGGGCTGGGGTGGGCTGGCACCGTGCATAATTGACAGCACCAGGCTTTTTGGCCCATCCGGCCCTGACCTACTGTGTCCCTGCGGGGACACCGCATGCCCCTGTGAGCTCCGAGGAGCTGTGGAGCTGGCAGGGGCATCCCCCTGCCCCCGCCATGGTGGGTGGGTGGCATGCTGCTATCTGCCAGTGTGCAGTGGGGGCCTGGCCCCTCCCCACTCCTGCCCGGCCATTGCCACCTCCGGGCAACATCCCAGGCTTCCCGTCCCCAGCACACAGCATGTGTGTGCATGCTACAAGTGGGCATCCATGTACGAGGGGGGAGCCCGACCCCCCTGCGTACACTGAGAACGGCGAGGCATCCTCCCCCACCGCATCAGCATGACGGCCGCCCAGCGTAGCTGCCACCATGCATAATGGGTCAAAGGGAGCTTTGACTCTCAAAAGCTTATATCCCTGAAACCCTTGTTGTTCTGTATGGTAGGGATGCCCGAGTCCAGGTGAGACCTGGTCCAGGTGAGACCTGGTGAGACCTGGAATTACAGCTCAACTCCAGTCTCCAGAGTTCAGTTCCCCTGGAGAATATGGATTCTTTGGAGGGTAGACTCTGTGGTATTGTACTCCAGAGTGAGGTGCCTGTCCCAAATCTCCAGGGGTTTCCCAAGCCATACCTGAAAACCTACCTGCCATCCCCTGCTGATGCCCGGGGACCACCTAGGAATCCTATTGAAGGGGCTACTGGTCTCCAATCTAGCTATTATTTGTGTGTCAATAAATTAGCATTATATATGATGAAAAAGTATGAAGATCATACAGATTGTATAAAGATATGATGCAACGTGGATACCCCAAACACAAAAATACTACAAAGCCAAGGTTTGGATCCAGCATACTGTTTCCAAAACAATAAGGACTTTTGCCCATGGAGCTCAATATTCATGATCTCATCCCCCAGCAGCCAAAAATGCCCACCCCAAATCCTATTCTTGAGAACCCCCATTAGGATTTCAGGGGGCATTTCAGGATATTGAAGAAGGGTGGGGAGGAAGAGAGCTGCTAAAATAATTTATGTGATACCCACAAAAATACTGTGGTGGATTCAATTCATAGAACAGAAATTTGAAAACTGATATCACTGGCCAGCCCCCTCCCCCCTGCCCCGCTCCGTTGCCCCAGAATTTAAACAGAAATAAAATAAAGAACATTCACTCATCTCCAGTTCTTGGCCATCATGGAGACTAAAAACAAACAACAATATAACTCTGACTCTATTAACCAAACAAAGGAGTAAAAGCACTCTTCTGTGCCTGATCAACAACCAAAGTGCACAGGGTCCTCCCCCCCCCCATGTTTATTTTATTACTATCGCACAAATACTCTCTGTGCTTGTTCATGAATTATTAAAGTATATTTTCAGCAGGCAGGCACAATTGCAGTATAATTATCTCCATCCAAGGAGGGTTATGAGAAACCAAAGTGTATTTTGTCGACGGGCAAAGAGTATGTTGTAATCTGTCCCTCTCAATCACCGGCTCGGTGGCACCTCGGCTGAGCTAGACGTAGCCACAAGTGGCTATTTCAAGTAAGGGGAGGGGAAGCAGCAGATTTCGAACACACCAGCAAGTGAGAGCTTAATTATTCATGTCGGTGTGTGGACTCCATTACTGCTTCGTTCCAAATTCGGAGGAAAATGAAAGAGCATTTGGCTGATCGCTGTGATGCTTTCAGACAGATGATGTCTGAGAAAAGCTCTCAGATCCAGCCTGACTTAAATACCAGGCTTAATATCATTCTTAGGCTGGAGACGACAGAAGTGTCCTCATGTCAATTGTATATGGGATATTGCACCCCCTCTCCCCTCTATGCTCCACCACGACAGATTCACTCAATGGAGCAAGGCCGTGTGCAGGTACCAACCTGCAAGTGGGCAAAACCAACCTTGTGTTAATGCTTATCGCTTCACTTCACTTCTGTTTATAGACTTCTGCTTATTTCTACATCCCTGAATCTCCCATTGTGTCAATCGTATCGATTCACTCTGTGAAATCCGCCCTGAGCTCAAGGGAGGAGGTCAGAATATAAATCAAGTAAATAAAAATTATACAAAAGTAAAGATTGCTGTCCCTGACTGATGTGGCCTTTGGCGGTGTAAAGGCCGCCACTAGCGGAACAGATCCTTGCCCTTCCTATTTGGCTAAATAGTGTGAGGATATGTTCTTTTGGCTAGGATAATCCCATCAGAAAAGGAAATGTGAGACCTGGGCCCATTGTGGGATGGGGGTCCTATAAATCCAGTTTATAAACAAATCAAGTCTTCTTTGCCGAAGACAAGGTTGACGGGCTGCAGGTGGAGCCTAGGGATCTCTCAGAACCACAGCAGATTTCCAGAAGTCCATTCCCCTGGAGGAAATGGTTGTTCTGGACAGTGAATCTATGGGCATCAAAGTTTGTTGAGCAATTTGGGAGTGGCAGGCTTTTATGGATTTTATTATAATGTTTTTTTAATCAGTGGCATCATATTTTATGGTGCTCAGCTGTCACGAGCCCTCCTTCCCCCACCCTACTCTTCCCGTAGTCTGCTGCCAATTCTCAGGGAATTTCCCAACCCCTAAGCTGAACTGGCAGCCCTACCCATTAGCAATCAGGGTCAGTTTCATGGTTGCCATTTTGGGGGCAAGGGGATTATGTAGAACAGGGGTAGTCAACCTGTGGTCCTCCAGATGTTCAGGGACTACAATTCCCATGAGTCCCTGCCACCAAATGCTGGCAGGGGCTCATGGGAATTGTAGTCCATGGACATCTGGAGGACCACAGGTTGACTACCCCTGATGTAGAAGGCAGAAAACTACTTTAGGCATGCCTGAATAATACGTCTGTGCTCTGTCACAGGTCCAGATTGTTAATGGTGTATATCATTGAAAGTATATATGGTGTATATATCGTATATGTCATTAAAAACAGACCTGGCAAATTCTGCTAAACATCCACTTCATCTGTTTCAGCCATGTTCATTTGGTCCTATTCTCGAGAAAGATAATATATGAATGAATGAATGGCTTTTTGCCCAAAACTAAATCTTGCAATATGAAGAAAAACAGATCACAGGTTTGCCACAATTATTTCAATGGGACATTCATTCTGAGTTCAGAGGCGTGTGAGTTGCATCTAATTAGGCCTATATAAGAGAGACACTTCCAAAACACCCTTGAATCTCTCAGATGTGGGTTGGGTAAGACTGGTTATTCTTTCTGAAAGCATTTTTGGTGAGAATCTTAGGAATGATATTTTAACTTTTAAATTTAAGATAAGAGACACGACTGCTGATCTCATGGGCACGTACAAGTGTTTTCTGTATCATGATGATAGTTTCATTATTTAATTATTTCAGTAGTCATCAGATTGGTTTTAAATATAAACATCTAAATAATCATGCAAGTGACCTTTGGCTTCGATACAAGATTTTCATTTCACCCTTGGAATAAGTAAACTTTTGATTTTATTCAGTTAGAGAACGTACAAAGATGGCTAGAGGAAAGGATATTTATCTCGATACTGTCCTGTGGTTGAGAGGTTAATGAGTTCCTTTAGAACAGACAAGGAGACCCTTAGTTTAAGAACAACAACAAAAAATCCCGCCCTTTTAAGGATTAAAAAAAAACAACCTTGAACCATTTCAACTTCAGGTCTGGTTTTGTAGATAGAGGTGGCTTTAGATGCGTGGAAAGATTATCTCTGTGGATAATTGGATAAGGATATAGCTCCCTTTGTGATTTTGTTAGACTTCTGACTGATTTTGACACTGGACAACATGGCACCATGGATTATGCCAATTTATTACATTGGCTATCAATAAACTGTTGACCCCCCCCCACCCCATATTTTCTTTAACTAAGTCCTACAATACAGCTGTATCCATTTCTGGATGCAATATTCAAACCAATGGGGAAGACAAAAGCAAAAAATAAAAAATAAGACAAGCTAGAGATGCAGCTGCCTGCTAGATATGACATCCTGTAGAAGAGTAACCTTCCAATTTTTAGACTGGGATAAGGTGATTCCTGTCTGAGCATGCCCTTGCCATGCCCTTGGATCCATGCTTTGAGAAGTTCTTTGAGAAGCAACTCCATTCTGTCACCAGGAGCCCAATTTCCATTACTTCTCATTAAAAAAACCTGTCCTCTTTCCTAGCAGTTTCCTATCTGTACATGTTGATCCATGCTACCATTTCTGTGTAACTTGTTCTGCTTCTGCTGTCCATAGGAAAATAAATAATAAACATGAACCCCATTGAAAGGTCATCACCACTTGAGATTTCATAAAGCACTCCTGCTTTTTTTCACAGCTTAAAGCAGGGGTAGTCAAACTGCGGCCCTCCAGATGTCCATGGACTACAATTCCCAGGAGCCCAGGAGCGAATGCTGGCAGGGGGCTCCTGGGAATTGTAGTCCATGGACATCTGGAGGGCCGCAGTTTGACTACCCCTGGCTTAAAGGAAAGGGTGAGGAACAATTCAGTCATTTGGTGTCTTCTTCCCCCCTCCCTGCTTTATGAATGCATTTCTCTTGCCACCTACATCTTTTCAGGTTGATCACTTCCGAAATGTGGAGAACCATGCTTATATGAGGAATACATCCCCAGTCAAAACACTCCAGTGGTGAGACATGGGGAAAATCTCATCCTGAGACTGGAAAACTGATGTCAGTACATAACACTGCCCATGCTAGATGGGGTTTGATTCAGGATAAGGCAGTTTTATGTGGTCATATGCAGAATGCTGTATATGATTTGTAGCTTTGTTTAGTGTTTTTAGAATCACAGTATCATAGAGTTGGAAGGGGCTATAAAGGCCATCTAGCTCAGCCCCCTGCTCAATGCAGGATCACCCTAAAGAACCCATAGTAAGTATTTGCCCAGCTGCTGCTTAAAGATTGTCACTCGCCAGTGAGGTGGAGCTCACCACCTTCTTAGGCAGCCAATTCCACTGCTGAACTACTCTGTGGGGAGAAAAAATCGAATATGTAGCCAGTGTGGTTCTAAAGGTAAAGGTAAAGGTATCCCCTGTGCAAGCACCGAGTCATGTCTGACTCTTGGGGTGACGCCCTCCAGCGTTTTCATGGCAGACTCAATACGGGGTGGTTTGCCAGTGCCTTCCCCAGTCATTACCGTTTACCCCCCAGCAAGCTGGGTACTCATTTTACCGACCTCAGAAGGATGGAAGGCCGAGTCAACCTTGAGCCGGCTGCTTGGATTGAACTCCCAGCCTCATGGGCAAAGCTTTCAGACGGCTGTTTAAACCCATTACTGTGGTTCCTATCCTCTGCTACCAGCCCTGCTCTCCTCTAAATGACAACCTTTCAAATAAGTACTTAAAGAGAACAATCATGTCCTCTCTCAATCACTCACAAGCTCCTCTGAGGGGCTTAGGGGAGAAGGTGGCCCCATAGACACAAAGGTCCTAGAGCATTTAGGGCTTTAAAGGTAAGAGAATCCAAGACTAGATGTTTTAGACACTTTCCTGTGGGAAAGCCCAGCTGAATAACATTCTTTAAAAAAGAATTGATTCAGATTACTTAAGATTAAAGGGAAAGGTATCCCCTGTGCAAGCACCAGGTCATGTCTGACCCTTGGGGTGACGCCCTCTAGCGTTTTCACGGCAGACTCAATACGGGGTGGTTTGCCAGTGCCTTCCCCAGTCATTACCGTTCACCCCCCAGCAAGCTGGGTACTCATTTTACCGACCTCGGAAGGATGGAAGGGTGAGTCAACCTTGAGCCGGCTGCTGGGATTGAACTCCCAGCCTCATGGGCAGAGCTTCAGACTGCATGCCTGCTGCATTACCACTCTGCGCCACAAGAGGCTCTATCTAAGATTACTGGGTGTGAATTGTTAGGGGCTTTCCGCACCGCGATCCTTGTAGCAAATTGTTTGCTGAACGAAAAATCGCCATTTTAAATAGTGGAATTCGTCGTTATGTATACCTGCCTTTGTAGTGGAATCCAGTTGCGTTTCTATCATTTCCCACAGGCTTCTGGTCTCGGCAAAAATCGCTAGAAAGGAAGCACTATTGCCGAGCTCGTCCCACCCCTGGCCGTCAAGCAGCCAATGGGCGGCCGTTAGCATGCTCCCAAACAGCCCCTTTCCCTTTAAGAAGGTTTTTTTTAAAAAAAAACACACACACCCGTTGCAACGAATATGCGTTGCTTCGTTGCAATGGAGAGACCCATCCAGCTGGCAGGTGCGTTTGAGCTGCCATTTCATCGTTGCCACGCTCCCCCCGAGTGAAAAAAAAATCCCCCCCCCCTCACGGGCGCGATTTTCGACCGAAAACAGTGTGAAAAATAAAGGGAAACTACATCAGCAAACGGGCTTCTCTGTTGTTTGTGCTTAGTGACTTTAAACAGCTCTGGGGAGGGACTGCAGCCGGGGAAGCCTCACTGGCTAAACGGAGGCTCGCTGGTGCGTTGATCTCTGCTCGCTCGGAGAAAAAAAAATGGCGATTGCTTCGCCGGAAGATCAGAGGAGAGAGCCAGGGGGAGGGACTTTGTAGAAACCACAACAATGGTAACGCACAGAACTTTCCCGCTAGTGTTGCAGATTGGTTGCAGGAGTGTAGCGCTTTCCGGAAGGTGAATCCACTTTTGGGGATTTCCCTGAAAGCGCTACAACGAAGCGCTTTTTGCGGATCGGTTTCAGGTGTCTGGCAGATTGTCAACGACTTTGTGCATAACGGCAAATCAGTAGCGTTTTCAATTGGCAACCATTGTGCGATTTTGAAGGAGTGGATGACTCCCAAAGTGACTGGGATCAACACTCCAGTTTCAGAACAAATGTTGCGTGACCCATCAGGCTTTCTCGCATTGCATTAGGACACGTTTAAGCAACCTTCAGCCCGGAACAAAACAGGGAAGGGGGGAATCTATATGCACACACATGCATGCACATTTGCACAGAAAATCTCCCACAAAACTTTTATCTATGGCTTGTCAGTCACCAATATAGCTCTCTCCCCAGCCTTAAAAAGAGGAAAATTACATTAGAGAGTGGGTGGGTAATGAGGATGATTGAAATAGAGTCTTTATACTTAATAATGTTGCTGCCATGGTGATCCCTTGCCTTTCTGCTGCACACTGTGTCAAAAGCTCTCGCCTGCTTCTTCTTGCATTTCATGTCAGCTCTTTTTCCAGATGTAGAGGTGGCAATGCCGACTTGGCAGCTTGCATAACAGCAGGGCAGCAGGAAACCAAGAAGTCTCTATTGGGTTGCAACATTAAGTACTACACTATGCCCATAGATTACTTAAAAAACAACAACAATGTTTATATGTGAATCAGAAACCTCCATTTTATGGATTAATCCCAGCCTGGGGACAAACCCGCAGTCTGAATGCTTCTTCAATACCAGCAACTGTTTGAGAGCGCAGTGTACACAGGGATAGTCAAACTGCGGCCCTCCAGATATCCATGGACTACAATTCCCAGAAGCCCCTGCCAGCAAATACTGGCAGGGGCTTCTGGGAATTGTGGTCCATGGACATCTGGAGGGCCGCAGTTTGACTACCCCTGGCTTAAACAATGAAGCCACTTTTGTTTTCATGAGCTTCTTCGCTTGTATTTGTTTTAAAATATCTGTGCTTACATTCATCTGGTACTACTAAGCTTTCCCATCGGGCAATTGTGAGACTTCCACCACAACGATTAGTTGTCTCTGTGCTGCGGGGAAACCCAATTAAACTCAAATAAGCTGGACAAAACTTGTTGGGTTCCTAAAGTAATAAACCCTCTACAGAGCTCTCCTGCTAGGGTACTAATAAATGGAGAACAATGGGGGGGAAAAAACAAACAGCATGTTTTTTATACATGAAGCTTCAGGTTCAGGCTTAGTATCATTCTGTCTAATTATGGGCATGACCTAAGGCACGAATCATTAAATCCACAAACTAAGGCCATGTACAAAGAAGGGAGATTTTTCTACAGACTTGGGTGAACACCCACGTTTACAGAGGAGGGGGGGGGAAGCCCTTAAAATGTCAAACAACGCAAAAGGGGAATGCGATTTCAAAAGTTTCCAAATGCTGAGATCCTCATAGGATTTTCTCATCAGATCTTGACAGCCATTTTGGATTGCCTAGACAACCCTGGAAATCCCAAGCGGCTGCTGCAGCTTCATTTCAACACGGCATGTGATTTAGGGAAAGGAAGAGTAGGCAGACAGACAAGGAAAGGCAAAGAAAGAAGAAAGATGGAGGTGGGTGGAGGGGGGGGGAAGGAAAAAAAATAGCTTTTATTTGCTATTCTCCTTAAACTTAAATGGAAGCGAGCACTCGTAGCTCACCATAATAAGAGCAGCAGTGGTTCCATCACCATGGAGAAAAGTAAATATGAAACAATGTCCCTGGTTCATTTCTTCTTACACTCGATTGTGTTTTTACCAATTGTTTAAGTTCTCTGATTTTTGCTGCTAGTTCTGCAGATCTGTTTGTGCTGTATATACCTGCTGTATGGGGTTTTTATCTTCAAAAACCCCTACAGCAGGTATATACAGGGTATGTTATCTATAAATGCAACGTATTTACAATGTGGATTCGTTGACCCACACATAGCATTGGAAAATGCAGCTCATTTAAAGGAGGGAAAATTTGATTCCAGGGAAAAGAAAATGACATAAAAATAAAAGGTCACGAGTCCGATTTGTACTTGGAAGAAATGAAATCAAAATGGGAGTTTTGGCTTCACACCAGAAGGGACAATGACTGTAAAGTCATCCCTGGACAAAAGGAGGTTAAAAACGAATCGTTCTTTGCTGGTATCGGCTGCTCACAAGGGAAATTCATTTTGGTACATAATGAGAGATTTTAGAGCTCTTATAGAGACAGGTGGGAAAATCCTAGATCACCAGTGCAATCTCTATTCCTTAGGCTACAATGAAATCAACAGTATGTAATTTATGAACAAGATTTGCGAGTGACATGTGTATATAGCCTAACTCAGGGGTAGTCAACCTGTGGTCCTCCAGATGTTCATGGACTACAATTCCCAGGAGCCCCTGCCAACATTTGCTGGCAGGGGCTCCTGGGAATTGTAGTCCATGAACATCTGGAGGACCACAGGTTGACTACCCCTAGCCTAACTAATTTCGGAAGGAGAGAAGGTGATGATGATGTTATCCGGTCAGTCGTGTCCGACCCTTGGTGATTCTATAGGAAAGTCTTCACCATGCGCCCCTGTCTCTGACTGCTTTTTTTAGTTAGTTCATGGTCACCCCTGTATCGCCTTTGATCGTGTCGAGCCAGCGGATCCTTTGGCAACCACGTTTCCTTTTGCCACTGACCATGCCAAGCGGCAAGGGACCAATTGCGAGCCGCGCGCAGCCGGGAACAGCCTGCGCCGACACCCACAAGACTCACAGCCTCGGCACAGCTGCTGCCCGCCCCGCCCGCACAACGCTCAGCCGCTGTCTCATGAAGGCACGGCCGCTGTCCCACTGGCCCTGGCCCACCCCGCCAATCCGACGCCCGAGCCTGCCCAAGCTGCCCCGAAGTAGCCGTGCCGCCTGCACAACGCTCTGCTCACCCGCTGTCCCACGGAGCTGGGAGCAGCAGCCTGAGCATCCTACAGGAGCGGCGGCTCCGGCCACCCCACCCACCTGATGCCCAAGGCTGCCCAAGCCGCGCCGGAGGAGCCGCGCCGCCCACACAACGCTCCGCTCACCCGCTGTCCCACGGAGCCGAGAGTGGCAGCCTGAGCATCGCACTGGAGCGGCGGTGCCGGCCACCCTGCCCACCCGACGGCCGAAGCTGGCCAGGCCGTGCCGGGGGAGCCGCGCTGAGCCGCTCGACATTCCAGCGACCAGCTCTCTCCTGCCTTCCAGCCCGGCCGCCTCCACTTCCGGTAAGCCGCCGCCCGGGGGGGAGGGCAGGACTACTTGCTGCCGCCTCGCCAGACGCCCAACACCCGGCCTCGGGTATGTGATCTGGCCCCGCCGCTACCCCTACCTCCACAGCCTTGCTAGCGCCCATTGTATTTCGATTACAGCGGGCTTATTTTCTAGTAATCTAATCATGAGAGTGTCCCAAACTCATGATGACGTTATCTGTCCTCCCTCTAGCACAGTCTTTTTCAACCTTTTGACCATGGAGAGACGACTTAAATATTTTTCTGGCTTCAAGGCACCCCAGAAGTGATGTCAGCTGGATACACCCCCTGACACACCCCCATACACAAATAAAAATAAAATATGCTAATAAACAAAAAACAACCGCCATCTCTTCACCCCATCACAGTTCACCTGCAATGCCCCATATACAAATAAAAATATGCCTCGTTGCACTCATGACAGGCCCAATGCCCAATGAAAGACCCACCAGGACCACTTATCACAGCCACAGGGGAAGAAGCAGGTGGCCATCTTGAAATCCCCCATGCTGCAGTACATCTGAGGGGCTCTCAAGCTACACTGCTGTACTCCAGCAGACTGTTTAAAAAATCAGCTCTAACACATCTAATAATCTTCTTCCAGTTAAAAATCATTGGATGGGGCCATACAGGCTGTAAAGATGAAGACAATGAAGATTACCAGTTGGTTCTTATATGCCACTTTTCTCTACCTGAAGGAGTCTCAAAGTGGCTTACAGTCGCCTTCCCTTTCCTCTCCCCTCAACAAACAGCCAATGGGGTAGGTGAGTCAGTGCTGCGGCAAGCCCAAAGTTACCCAGCAGGCTGCATTTGGAGGAGCAGGGAATCAAACCCGGCTCGCCAGGTTAGCAGTCCGCACTCCTAACCACTACCCCGAGCTGGGTAGTCCAATACACTGCTCAATGCAGGCTCAGCTTGAAGCATCCATGGTAAGTCTCTGTCCAGCTGCTGCTTAAAGCCTGTCTTTATATTTACTGTTGTTGAAACTGAAGAATTTGTACTAGGTGGACATCTAGTTAATTTGATATGGAGGTTGTCATCCCTATTTTGGGTTTACAGCTCCGCCTCCGCCCACCAAAAATTGCTAGACACAATAAAAGAGAATAAGGGGAGTGAATTTTCTTACAACGGTCACCGCGATGTTGGAGACAGAAAAAGGCTACATTTTGTACAGAGGATGCATTGTATTGCACTGATAACATCACAAAGGTACAGCTTCATATGTTCGCACATCCCCATTGACTACCCACATAAGATATACCACAAAATTTGAACTGCTTGATGAGCTATATCACTTCACTCAGCAAGATAACTAATCTCCATTACAACCATACAGACAATGGAGAATTCAGCCACATAGGCAAACATGTTGAGCTTGTTAAACCAGTAACTAATGGTTCTTGCCTTGAAAGCTAGTAAACGCATAATGGATTGGCCTATAATATCATGAATCACTAAGACTGCAACTGAGACTCACTGGATCTACAATCAGCTGCTCAGGTTTGCAGACTGAGGAATTCTGAGGCCTCTGTCATCCTCTCAGTTTCCGGAGATCTCCCATAATCTGGTAGGACTGCAAACATAGCCTGGGATATTCTCTCTTTTGCCTTAAGAACATTCAAAATGGTCTTGGCCTGTCTGACCAGTATCCTCAGTTCTTCTTCTCCCTCATGCCCTTATCCGAAGGACTGCTGTCTTTGGCCTTCCACCCCACCAACTTTCCCCATGAGTGGCAGACACTTAACCACCGCAAGAATAAAAGTACGGAAAAGTACAGATCTAGTTTCCATCCTCTGAAGAGAACAAAGACATCAGAGAATGCTTTAGTAATGTGAGTGAATTTTGGCCACGATGCAAATTGGATTTCATATACACTGAGTAATCTAATTGTTCAATCTGTTCCCACTAGTGCAAACTGACGGAAGATTTAACGTCTCACTCACCTGGAGCTTCCTAACTAGCAGCCTGCCCATCCACAGTGACAATTACACACAGTAGAAAGCAAACAGGAGACGTCTATACTGAGTAAGACGTAGAATGCTGGAAATGTTTCAACTTACCCCTTGGAAGCAGCAATCACGATAGAACAGCCACCAAAGAACTTGTAAGCTGAAAGACAAGTAGGCATAAACTGGTTCAGATCAGGGGAGAAAAATTACTACGTGATAGCACAATGCATTATCATTTCAAACATTACCGTGGTATTCATGACAAAGGCCCATTATGCACGGCCGCCGAAACGGCGATTTCGGGTCACATGGAAAACGCGGAGGGGGAAGAAGCAAAGCAAACCGCTTATGCATGGGACGGGATGCAACGGCGGCAAAACCCAGAGTAACCGATTATGCACGCGGCGCCCCCGGCGCCACTTCTGATTGCGCCCCGGTCACCCGGAAGCTGCGCTTCCTTCCGCGTTTCGCTAACGCGGCTTTTTTGGCGGCATGCACCGAATCTGCAGCCGGCTGCAGCTGGCTCCGTGCGTTATCAGTTATTTTAGTCGCCGCCATTCCACCCTGAATGTGTGCTATCCCCCCTGTGCATAATGGGCCAAAGTAAACAAGTTTTCCAGTACGGAATACAGAGCATATTCAGGACACTGTGAATTGGAAGGAATTAGTGTACAAATGGAAAGGTGAGAAAGAGATGAACAGTAGTCTCTCAGAGTTGCAGGGGAAAGAGATTTCTTTCAAATATTCAGAATGCATATGAAAACACCCTGACCTGGCTGGTCTAGGTTAGCCCAATCTCATCACATCTGGAATACTAAGCTGGGTGGGCGTTTTTTAGTAACCGGAGAGAAACGACAAATGAAGTCTAGGGTTGGTACACAGCGGCTGGCAATGGCAAACTGCCTCTGTTTGTCTCTTGCTTTGAAAATCCTACAGGGTCAACATAAATCCACCATGATTTGATGGCACTTTACACACACAGCCTTATTGCGATTTACATTTTCTAGTAATTTTGACAAAAGTGATCAGCATTGACACAAGTATCAGATTTTACCGGAAGGCAGAGAAACATGTCAGAAATTTCTGTCAAGCCCCAAGATCCAGCCCGTTGTGTAAAATAAAACAGTTAAACAGGCCTTTTCGGTCCTGGCCCCAACCTGGTGGAATGAGCTCCCGGAGGAGCTAAGGGCCCTGTCGGGACTACCATCTTTCCACAGGGCCTGTAAGACAGAGCTCTTCCGCCAGGCATATGGTTGAGGCCAGGGCAGAGCCCGGGTTCCATCCAAGATCCCAAATCCAGTCTTTCTCTCAGAATTAGCGTCCAACCTCTCTCTGAACAAGCGGGGAAAGTGGGGAGAGTTATAGAATAGAATGCCATATTTTTATTGGAATAACAGGGTATTTATGGGATTTTATGTGATTTTACTTTGATTTTATATTTTATTGTGAACCGCTGTGAGACCTTTTGGCGAACGGCGGTATATAAATCCAACTATAAACAAACAAACAAACAAATAATAAACTTCACAATTCTAGGTCATTCTCGATCTGCTATGGTTAATAACTGACCGACCGGTAAATGACTAAGGCAAAAGTGAAAAATATTAATTTATTTAAAGCAAAGTTGGTCCTTCAGATGTACCTGAACCACCTTTTCCCACAGGCCCTCGCCTGAGGCTCCTTCCTATAGCACCTACTACAAAACCGCCCAACCCACTGGGCTATCACTATGCGTCAATTTAATGTTTTCCATATTTTTCTACTGTTTTTTGTCACTTGTTGTTATCACTTTATTATTATTAAACTAAGTTATCTGTATTGTTTCTATTTTATGTGAACCACCCTGAGCCTTCAGGGAGGGCGGTATATAAATACGATGGATGGATGGATGGATGGACGGATGGATGGATGGATGGACAGATAAATGAAAGGAACCAGATTTTGACTTCTTTTTTTTTTCTTTTACCTTTTTTTTTTTTGCACGTAGACCAAGGTATACATGCAAAAGAAGGAATCCTCCCCTCCATTTGATACATCTTATTCCAAATTAATGCCTCTCTTTCCTTGGAGTTGGGGGGGAGGGGAGTTGAAGAGAATCATGGCACAAGAAATCCTGCTGTTGCTCACATGCTCTGGATGCCATCGCTCCATACTATTCAAAGAGGCAGTCAAGGGGCACCACCAACATTCAAAGGCTGTCCATTAACATTTCCCTCGTGCGGAAATCGTCAATAACACAACCCAACTTCACCTGGGTTTGATCTCAGTCACTCCCTGAGTAACACAGAGACTAAAACAAAAGAAGGCTTTGTTGAAGAAAGTCGAGAAAAGCATTTTAAACCAACCATATATTTCAGTGGCGGTACTGAAGATGCCTAAAATAACAAAGCTATCTAGCTGACATAGGTCTTGCAGCAGCAATGAAGGTTCTCACAACTCAAGCACAGAGTTCCAGAGCATAATTTCTTCTGGCAGCTCAAAAGAGGTTGGAAGGAAAAGGGCAAAGACACTGTTTCCCCTCACAAGTTATACTTTATAGGAAACTGCTGGCCCTAACCTCCCCAACCAATCATAGGGATGTCCTGATGGAACTTTCCTCCCTCCCAAACCAGATTCACAGCTGAACGACATGAGCTAATTAACAGGCCTGAGTGGATAACCCTGACCTTTAGTGGGAGGGATGGCTGACACTTGTAGAGAAATCAGAGAACATTGAGATGAAAGCTTAGCTTGAACATTTCTCTGAGATGGTTCTCTCTCCACAGAAATAAAGAAGGAAAGGAAGGGACAGTCTGAGGATTGACAGCACCCTTCAAGGACCTTGATTCAGCTTATGGACTTCAAGACACTAGACCCTGTGACTTAAGCTTTTCGAAACTTCGTGTTTGTGCTAAATTCCGCAGTTGCTTTGACTCAGAGGTTTAGATTTCCCTGTCCTTTTGCAGGCTCACAGACCCACACACATTGTGCAATAGCTCGCTGGGTTTAGTGCCACAGAAAAAATGTTTTTGTGGAGAGTGATGAAGCAGCATCTTTCTTGGTAGAGTTCCTGAAGCTTGAACATTTTCAGTCATCTCACTTCAGTCAGGGTCACTTTGGTACTCTTGCAGACCAGTTTTGTCAAACGTCAAGTTTACTCCCTTCTTCACTTCTCATTCTGTTCTTTCTTCTCTTGTGCCCACCGCTGTCCTAATTCCTGCGGAAAAGGTTGATTAATTCTGAAGCACATTCTCTGAGTGTTACTTTTCTAACCTCAACTATTGTGCGGGGATTACAGTAGTGAAGTAGCTTCCCGCTGATTCGTCCTGCTTATTAACCTTTTACATTGTTGGGGGCCCTTTGTTCCTTTTGTGCAAGAGATACCTGATCTGACCCCATGTTAGCCAGGGTGGGGGGGGAGGAAGGACTGGTCTGGGAGTAATTGAAAAATTCTTTAGCCCAGAGTAAAAGTGTTTATTGGGGTCAAAAACTTCTGACATTCCAGATCTTAGAAATGTATTAAGTTCTTTGGTCTTCCTGGCACCAGACTATTAGAGGAAGAATTGCGAAACTGCAAAACTCTTTTTAATCGCTCTAGCATCCTTAACATGAGCCTCTTGTGGCGCAGAGTGGTAAGGCAGCCGTCTGAAAGCTTTGCCCACGAGGCTGGGAGTTCAATCCCAGCAGCCGGCTCAAGGTTGACTCAGCCTTCCATCCTTCCGAGGTCGGTAAAATGAGTACCCAGCTTGCTGGGGGGTAAACGGTAATGACTGGGGAAGGCACTGGCAAACCACCCCGTATTGAGTCTGCCATGAAAACGCTGGAGGGCGTCACCCCAAGGGTCAGACATGACTCGGTGCTTGCACAGGGGACATTTACCTTTTACCTTTACCTTACCATCCTTAACAACATCCGTAAGTAGAGCAGGGGCTTCCTGCTTAAGAGATCGGAATTAAGGACAAACATTATTTGATCCGAGCGAATAAATGGGGAAAAAATCACAGCAATTAAGTGCATGGTGTTCATGTGAACAAGGCACAGGAGATACTGATATATGCATGGCATTGTGATCTCATTTAGTTATGCTGCAAAACGAAAGACACATAATAAGAGCAATTAACAAAGAGAAAATCCGCTGCTTTAGATTCTTCGTTATTGCAAGCCGCAAACATCCATTAGGATTTAAGCCACTTTTTGTGTAATGTTTTAATATGCCTTCACAGCATGCACTGTAATGGGTCCTTAGCAGCTATTAAAATGTAGACTGGTTACATGAATTAACAATAATATATATTCTGTATTTTACAGCTCCATAACGTCTAATGCGTTCATCCATAGCCTCTTTTATTATGCTTAACACAGACTCACAACATCAACAAAAATTTGGGCACCATGCGGTAGATAACATGATGCTTTTAATGAATTCCTAAAGCTGAATATTAGTGGGGGGAGGGCTGGACCAAAAGCAATTAACTCACGGTTTCATCTTGAAACTGAACATCTTCAATTAACAGGGAAGAGTTTGTTGGATGCTATACGGCGGACTCAGTTGAAACCCATTCATGATTCAATCCAGTCCAACCCCAACAGAGATTCCAAATAACTTCTAACACATCTTATTTCATTTAACCCAGTGGTTTTCAACCTGGGGGTCGGGAACCCTTTGGGGGTCGACCGACCCTTTCACAGGGATCGCGGCAGGGTAAGCTTCTGGATATCATGGGGGAAAGGTAGGGTCATTCCGGATCAATCATGCATGTTGCAGAGGGGAAATTTAAAGTGCCCCAAATCAAAATGGAATTCAAATTCAGTGTAGATGGGAGGGATTCATTCGAACTGGGACTGGGTAAAAAGCCCCGTAAAGACTACACCCAGGGTTGGACTAGAAAGAATCATGTTAAAATTTCCAGTCCGCCATGATTCTTACTGGCTTAGTCTCAGCTGGCTACACAGTGGCTCTTTCGGTGTGTTACAAAAATGAAACGGAGGAAGTGGGGGAAAAATACATCTCCTTTCTTGAGTTCTTCGGATGAAAGGGGTATGAAATGTGATTTCTTGTGATCTCATGTCTATTGAATTTCTCGTTCTCCTTCCAAGAACCTCTGTTTCATTTTGCTTCCACAGAAGTGCTTCACTCTCTCTTAATTGAATCAAATCAAATGTAATAGATAAATTCCATTTATGCCATGGGAAATGGTGTAGCGAAAACTGTATGTATGAACAAAGGGGGGAGAAAAATCAGGGAATCTCTCCGCGACTTTGTCTTTTTGTAGTATCATAAACCTGACGATAACTGAATCTTCTGAGTTATTTCTAAGGTTAATAACTGTTTGGAGGAAACAGGCAATCTCGAAGCACAGGACAAGAGCAAACCCTACTTCCCAATCTGTATGGTCTCCACAGCTCCTTTTTTTGCCCTTCAAAATTAAGTCAGGAAGTCAAGATACAGATTTTTTTTTCCAGGTGTTTAATTGTTTTACAGCCTTCTCCTAGCCTGAGGATTGTATTACCAGGATCCCTTTAAGCTGCAAAATGTTGTGAGCTGTTTTTGTGCTGTGGTTAGGTTTGTTTTGCTTGGTGTAGAGGTTAAGACCAGCAGTCCTTAATCTGGAGAACCAGGTCTGATTCCCCACTCCTCCACATGCAGCCAGTGGGGTGACTATGGGCCAGTACAGTTTTCGCAGAGCTCTCTCAGCCTCACCTCATAGAATCATAGAATAATAGAGTTGGAAGGGACCTCATGGGTCATCTAGTCCAACCCCCTGCACTACGCAGGACACTCACATCCCTATCACTCATCTACTGTAACCTGCCACCTTTGCCTTCACCGAATCAGCCTCTCCGTCCGAAGGCTATCTAGCCCCTGTTTAAAAATTTCCAAGGATGGAGAACCCACCACCTCCCGAGGAAGCCTGTTCCACTGAGAAACCGCTCAAACGGTCAGGAACTTCTTCCGGATGTTTAGACAGAATTTCTTTTGAATTAATTTCATCCCATTGGTTCTGGTCTGTCCTTCTGGGACAAGAGATAATAACTCTGCTCCATCCTCTATATTACACCCTTTTAAATACTTGAAGATGGTCATCAGATCCCCTCTCAGTCGTCTCCTCTCCAGGCTAAACAGACCAAGCTCCCGCAACCCTTCTCCATACATCTGAAGAGGTGGTATTTGAAATTTCTATATAATTAAATTAAATAACTTGTGCCCTAATGCTCCCCCTGTAGATTCTGGTTTACCTTCCTGTAGGCGGAATACTTTTTTTGAAATCTGAATCCAGGCATCAAGGCAGCACGTCCAGGAAGGCTGGGACAATCTCTTTCAGACTCAAAAGCAAACATCTTTGATTTAATTTTGCACTACAATAGAGGCCATCAAGGAGTGCACATTTACCCTGTGATGGACTACTGCAAAACCCCAAAGTTTCACAAAAAAAAAAACCTGGCTGAGAAAGTCTGCTCTATTGCATTCCATTCCTCTCCCCACAACAGGTACCTTCTGAGGTAGGGAGCCTTAGAGAGTTCTAAGAGAACTGGGACTGGGCCAAAGTATCTGTGGAAGAGTGGGCAATCACACCAGTCTCCAAATTAGAGTTCTTTGCTCTTAGCCACTACACCATGCGAGCTCTCACAGTTCTGCACACCCGGAAACGGTGGTAAGGCCTATCAAAATCAACAGAACTTACTTTTGAAAAAGCATGATTAGCTTCAGACTGCAACTTTTGTGTCTTCCATGTTATCTCTGGATCATTTCTAATATAGTTTTTTTGTGATACCAATCTAGATATGAAACAGAAACGGTATCATAAAAACAACCCCTAGGGCAGTGGTCCCCAACTTTTTTATCACCGGGGACCACTCAATGCCTTTTACTGAGGCCTGGTGTGGGGGGGTAGTTTACTCCTCTACTCTCAACCACTGCCCTAACGCTCTCTGATCGCTATGGTAATGTTTAAAGATCCCTTCAAAATAAGATACAGACACGCCACAACAATGAAGTGTGTTGTAAAGGGCTGGGGGGGATGAGGTAAAGGGCCGGGGGGGGGGAGAAGGCGTCCTTCGGGGCCCACCTCCAATTAGTCGAAGGACCACATGTGGTACGCGGCCCACAGGTTGGGGATCGCTGCCCTAGGGGACAAAAATAGCAAAGCAACCAGCAATTCCACTCAATTATATCTGACCAAAGGATACATAAGGTAAAACTTTAACCTAATTTTTGTCATTCCAGTACATCGCTAATATTCATCATTGGTCTTGATTGTTTTCACTATTCACTACCCGCATGGAAACAATCAAGGAATCAAACAGTCCTTCTCAGGACTCCTTGACAAGGGGGGTAGGAAACAGCATCCAAATCTGCCAAATGAATATGGAGGGTATAAGTAAGTCTACATGCCAACAGTCGTCACGAATCCTGTTGGCCAATAAAATAGATTTAGCTCTTGTTCAAAAAAACTCATCTTGATAAAGGAAATCTAGCCTGTCACAGAGCGAGAATTGTGGGATATGATGTTACTGGTATCACACGCAATTATAACTCCGGGAAAGTGACTTTTGCCCAAAGCAACATTGAAAACCAACACCCACAATGACATCTACACAACTGTACATAAGAAATGTCTAAAGGATTTGATATTATATTAGCTCCTTTACATATCAGCTCTTTTACATAGACAGAATCTTAACAGACAAAGACAATGGGCCCGATCCATGTATTTTACTCCCTATTTGACTGGGCGATACTGACATGGATGTTGAAAGTCCAGGCAGGGACACAATTAATGCTTGCCATGACCAGGTCCTGTTTTTGAGAATTCAGAAGCTTCCATTTATTTTATCTGGCCCATTGGTCCACATATATGACTAAGATACCACACAGTGTCCACTGTCTATGTCTGTTAAGGGTCTGTCTGTGTAAAGGAGCTAATTTATTACAAAATTCACTGTACATTTCTAGTATGCTGTACCACTGATGAACGCAGCAATGCTGAAATGCATTTGGTTGGTGGCGCAGAGACACTAGTATGTACACAGGACTGGATTTTATCTGAGGTTATGCATAAAGGCGCATGCCTCAAGGAGATCAGAAAGAATATATTCCAGGCTGGAGGGAGAGGCTGTATCAAAATTTCCTCGACAGCAAAGACCCAGAAGTAGCAGATGAACTTCTCCATGAACTCAAGACTGCATACAGACAAAAATGGATCAAAGCAACTGCAAATTTGGATTTCAGACATTCAGTAGGAAAGCCTGGAGCCTGTTAAAACAAAAACAAAACTAGATGCAAGTCCACTTGTGCTCCAAGGAGGTGAAAACAAACCAGATAGCTGCCTGACTTGTTTCCCTGTCCAGAGCTCCAATAGACAGGCATTTTACATTCAGGATTTTCAAAACAACAACACAAATGGATGGAGCTCTTTGTACTTTCCCCAGCTGCAGCAGACTAGATTGAAAATTTAAATATTATTATTTAGGGGAATTGCTCAGTCTGCATAACTGTTGAGAGTGGCAGACCTTAATCTGGATAACAGGGTTTGATTCCCTATTCTTCCACATGTAGCCAGCTTGGTGATCTTGGGCCAATTTCAGTTCTCTTAGAGCGGTTTCCATTGAGCAGGTCTCTTAGAGCTCTCAGTCCCACCTACCTTACAGGGCATATGTTGTGGGGACAGGCAGGGAAAGGTGTCTGTAAGCTGCTTTGGAAGTCCTTCAGATAGTAAAAAACAGGGTATAAAAGACCAGTTCTTCGTATTCTACCTACTTGGGTACATATTTTATATTATTTTGTGCTTTCTCTAGGGCGGTAATACTGAATCAGCCAAAATATGACTAAATGCAGGCCGTGTTTCCTGGGTGATTTCTTCGACTATTACTCGTGTGGGTAAGTTGCTAAGCCAAAACAGCAAAGCTGAACTCTATCGTGCACATAATGTTCCATTTATCTGATTTCCCATGTCAGTTTGTCCCCGTCCTCTTACTTGATAGAAATCTTGTGATTTCATGTCTACTGAATCTCTGGCTCTCTTTCTAAGAGTTTCTCTCTCTCCCCCCCCCTCCCCTCCTTTTCATCTTCCTTTCACATAAGTGCTTCAATCTCCCTTACATTTTAATTGAATCAAATTTAATTTAAACCAAATCAAAGGCCCTTTCAATACATCTACATAAGAAAGCACTTAATCTTAATAAACTACCATTTAAGATGGAGAGAGGAAGTCTACAGGAGCTGTGAAATTTATATAGCAAATGAAAATCCTCTCTGTTCACATAAAAGGAGAATGAAGGAGTCCAAACAAAGCCCATTCTCCTATTTCAATTGCAGCACATATTATGTGCAATGAAGGGCGGTGTACGGCCAGCAGTGTGTCACGACTGGGAACTGTTCCCCGAGACATTAAACGAATCCTGTTCCCTCAGATGGTTTAGAATCGGGGGGTGGGAGGGTATTTGCTGGAATGCATGATCAACAGATGGACAATCATAGAACCATAGAGTTGGAAGGGACCTCCTGGGTCATCTAGTCCAACCCCTTGCCCTATGCAGGACACTCACATCCCTACCGCTCATCTACTGTAACCTGCCACCCCCTTGAGCCTTCACAGAATCAGCCTCTCCATCAAGTGGCTATCTAGCCTTAGCCTTACCTTAAGGGAGAGGAGGGCTATTTATGGTTTGGTTGTATTCCGCATGTTTTCAGTTGTGATGAATAAGACATCCAGAGGAAAGATGGGACGTAAATATTCTCGTTAATAAATAAATGACATTTGCATGGAAGACATTTCCTATTTGCCTGTCATATTCCTATCCCTGAGACACGACTCAGACACGATTCCTGTAGAGGCCATGCGGGAAATCAACACACGTCCAAATTAGAGAACGGGTCTCTCTGCAGAGAAGCAGAAAGGGGACATGATAGCCCTCTTTAAGTATTTGAAAGGTTGTCACTTGGAGGAGGGCAGGATGCTGTTCCCATTGGCTGCAGAGGAAAGGACACGCAGTAATGGCGATATAGGCTAGATATCATGAAAAAAAATTTCATAGTCAGAGTAGTTCAGCAGTGGAATAGGCTGCCTAAGGAGGTGGTGAGCTCCCCCTCACTGGCAGTCTTCAAGCAAAGGTTGGATACACACTTTTCTTGGATGCTTTAGGATGCTTAGGGCTGATCCTGCGTTGGGCAGGGGGTTGGACTAGATGGCCTGTATGGCCCCTTCCAACTCTATGATTCTATGATTCTAAGCCAGCTATCAAAAGTACAGGTAGCTGACCAATCTCTAACAATCTTGACCTCGGTAGTAAAGACCACATGAGACAGGACCTCAAGCCCTCATGAGAATCCACAACATTACTGCCAAGGATTCCATCTTCTGTCATACTCTAATGCCTGATGTGTCCCACCTCCCAAAAAAACACCTAGAAGATGCAGAATCCTTTCATTCCTGTCCACAATCTAATGAGGGTGAGGTTTGGAAACCGCATCAGAATCTGGTCTTACAAACAAAGTACTAGTCCTATCTGTAATCAGGGCCAACCAATGTGCTCCCTGGTGCTCATTTTCTTATTTGTATATATCTTTTTTCAAATCATTTTGATTCCCCGCTTTCTGAGCGTTGCTTTTTTCAGATTTGTTTGCATAGTGGATGCATGTAGACATGCAATGAGCATTACTAATTTGTAAAATGTGTGTACAGAAAGACAATATGTAAAATAAGTGTCTACAGAACAAGGAGCATTCCCTCCCCTTGTTATTTCCTCTTTCCTTGACCTAGTTTAGCTTTTGAGATCTGATGAGATTGGCTTATACCATGCTGCCTTCCCTCCCGTAAACAATAGTAGAATGAGATAAGACAGACACACAAACAGTCCTACAAGAAGAAACTTCAGACGGTACATAATCTGTTTGGCTCCTTTAATCAGAGGATGTCATCTGAGAAAATGAAGTTTGGGTGAATATTTCAGATCCTCTTTTCCAAATTTCAACCAGATAGGAGAATGTGTCCCGGCTGTAGAAGCCATGCACAACTTGTTTCTGCCCCTAACTTTTGTTCTGTTCCAACCAATTTTGGATGAAACCAATCCAGGCACAACACTTTTCAACTGTGTGATCATTGTTTCCAGTGGCCATACTCAACTCATTTTTTAGAGGCTGCTGTGAAAATGGACATGAGCAGCACAGGGACCCCAGAAAACATACACATATCCCTACTCATCAACACATACTTGTCTGTCACTTCTATTATCAGCTAACTCAGGGGTAGTCAACCTGTGGTCCTCCAGATGTCCATGGACTACAATTCCCATGAGCCACTGCCAGTGTTTATTGGCAGGGGCTCGTGGGAATTGTAGTCCATGAACATCTGGAGGACCGCAGGTTGACTATCCCTGTGCTAACTCACTCAGTCCCCTTTCCTGCTCATGCTGGTAGCCGGCCTTCCTCTCTAGGTCAAATTGAAACAACAGTAAGCAAAGCCAAAATCCCCTGAATGCTTTTGCCTTCAGATGAAATTTCCTTTGGATTGGTCACCATTCTGATGGTAACTAACAAGAGATACTAAATATGGATTTTGAGACACTGAGTTGAAAATATGTCCCTACTCTTTACCTCTCTCATACAAAATCCTTGAATGTTGTTGTTGTGCTGGCTCAAGTCCTCCAAGGCCTCCCATGTACTGATGGCTCTCAATTTGCGTGTTAATGAGATGACACCTTGACCGTTTATGCACTGGAGGTTTCATGCTGGGCTCTAGACTGGAGATTTAGTCGTGGCAGGTTGCTCCACCTCTTCCTGCACCCACATGGGGGAGCATTTGGCCTGGTCCACCTCATCCACTCCCTATCTGTGCTCCTGATAAGGGGGTGGGGCAGTGAAGTTCCCAGTGCATAAACGGTCCTTCTTGGGCATACTTGATTTGCCAATCTGCAATATCTGTTAATGGCCACAACAACGTAACCCCTTCTCTGCCCAAGACTGCCAAACCAATGTGAACCAGTTATATTACAGATTACAAAACTGCGACAGAACTGCTTTCGAGAACAGGCATTTCAACTTTTGTATTTGAAAACCGGATTTACATTCTCTGTGGTGACTCCTGATCAAAGTGTACAGTGGAACATTTGATTAGATACCAGATCCGAGATAAAGAGAAAGAGATTCACAAAGCCGAATCACACGGCAAACTAGGTCAGCTTGTCATCTTCAAGCATCATCTTCTGCCACTCAAAAATAAGCCCCAAACACTACAGATTTATCTGGATAAAACATAGATGTGGATTAGCAGCAAGCACTGAAAAGTTGGGTAGGCGCAGAAGAAAATAAATGATTTTTTCCCCCTTCCCCAGTACCAAGTTCACAGTATGCTGCTATCACTAGAATCAAGGCAGAAATTCTGACTCTGTGGTTTCCAGGGTGATTTACAGGAAGCGGATTTTAAAAGAATTAGCAAGCTCACTTTGCCATATGATAAGGCTTTCCCATTGGAGATTTCATTTTCAGCCTAGAAGAGGGAAAATCAAAAGACATACCTTGCTTTAAAAAAAAAAAAAGCATAAAATGCACTGGCATGCTTGAAAGTGCAACGCCATTTGTTGTTTTAAGGTGTGAAGTCGTGTCCGACCCATCACTACCCCATGGACCATGGGGGTCCAGACCTTCCTGTCCTCTACCATTCCCCAGAGTCCAACTAGTGTAATGCCATACTAGTGCATTAAACACAATTTCAGTTCCATCCATAGCAGGCCTACAAGCTTCTAAATCATTTTTTTTAATTATAGCCCATATTCCTCCTAGGACTCAAGGCGGGTTACATGAGAGTTAAAATCCCCATAAAAACCTCACCCTAAAAACAGTATTATTCCCACAAAAACTAAGACAGCAAGATCCCTCCTACAGTCATCTAACAAGGGGGTGCATTAGATGGCATAGCTGAGCCTGAGGGGGCCCCCTTGAAGCCAATACTCGTACAAGAGAGTAATTCTCCTTAGGATGAAAAAGGTTGAATCAAACTTTGCTGATTTTAAAGGTGCTATTGGACTCAAATTTGGTTCTGCTGCTTCAGACCAACATGGCTACCCACCTGATTCTATCTCCATTTCCCATCTCTCCTCTTGCCTAACAATGATAAAATAATTGCTTTTAACTGTCATAAAAAACCTTCATGGTTCTGGCACTCTGGGGTCTTCACTAAACCTCCTGGTCAACTTTGTCCGCCTTTGTTCACCCACAACATCTGGTCTCTTCTTGAGAACAATCACTTGACAATCGCATTAGTGACAAATAGGATGGTGGCATCTTAGAAGTATTCTTCCAGGGTAGGAGCCATATTGGATGGCCTCTCTGATTTGGCCAAAATATGCTTTGTTTCAAGAAGAGCATTCTTGGGGAGCTTTTCAACTTCCATTATGCCCTACGAATGAGTTCTCTTGGGGCATCTGAAGAAATGTCTACTGGAAGAAGCACAAGGATAAGAAGCAGAGGCTGGTTCGGGCAAACAAAGGGAAGTATGAATTTAGAAGAGAAACTGAAGCCAACAGGTCAAGAGTGGCCACCTAGAAGTATAATAATAATAATAATAATAATAATAATAATAATAATAATAATAATAATAATAATAATAATAATAATAATAAAGTGAAGGGAGGAAGAAAAGAGGCACACAGCACCTTGCCTACATGGATCTATTCCAGCCTTAGTTCATTAAAACCTGGATATAACAGTATAATGATGATTATGATGACAATAATAAATTTTTAATAACCTGCCCTTCCCCAGAGGTTATGTGTGTGTGTGTGTGGGGGGGTAACAACAAATGTAATACCAATAAAAAATACAATAGTCTAAGATCATTCTGGACCAGCTAAAGTTTCCAGAGCAGCTTCAAGAGCAGCCCTGCATACAGACTGATGATAGAAAGGAGAATAATGAAGTTTGAATTCAAGTGATTATTATTTTGAGCCAAGATCTTCCTATGCTGCAAGCTTCCCCCTCCCCTTACTATTTAACCTAGAAAGAGCTATACATGTGCCAAAACACATCAAAATCTTTCCCCAAAGCAGAGATCCCAGCCTCCAAGAGGGCCTGGGGATCTCTTGGAAGTTCAGCTCCACAATACAGATATCAGTTCACATGTAGAAAATTGATACTTTGGAGGGGAGGCTCTAATGGCATTGTACCCCACTGAGGTTCCTGTTCTCCCCAGGCCCCAGCACCAAGTCTTCAGGAATTTTCCAACCTGGAGCTAGCAACCTAGTCCTGTCCCCCCCCCCCAGCCCCGTGACTAGGGGGACCTTCTCTAAAGAAATTCAAATTCCTGTTCTCCAAATACGCTATAGAGCCAATGAAGTGGGTGTCATTTTGTACAGCTCAGTCTCAATGCCTCTCTTGTCAGCTGAAATTTTGCCTTTTTGTAGAATTCTGGGTTACTTGTGCATAGAGGGCTTCAGTGACCGTTTATGCACTGGAGGTTTCATGCTGGACTGCAGGCTGGAGTTTTCATCGTGGCAGGTTGCCCCACCTCTTCCTGCAACCACACCGGGGAGCATTTGGCCTGGTGCACCTCATCTGCCTCCGATTTTTGCTCCTGCACGAGAGCTGGGGCAGTGACGTTCCCAGTGCATAAATGGTCAGTGTCAGGAATGAATGAGAGAAAATCTGAACAGGTCCCTGAAGAAGCTCAACAGAAGCCCCATTCACTCGTTACAGCGTACATGTGAACATCCTGCATATACATGTGTATGTCTGTTTGAAAGAAAAAGCCAATGTGTGGTAAATGTAACATGAGAACTACTTAATCCGCATATAAAGAAGAGGAGTGGAATTGGTTCAAAACAGACTCCAAATCACCAAAACGGGGGGGACGAGGGGACGGGGACAGTATAGGATCTCAAAAAGAAAATGGGTAAAAGAGGAATTCAAACAATCCCTCTCAACAATGCTAGATCCAGCCTAACAACTCCAGTGACGACGGAACACATGCGAGAGTTTCCCTTAGCCACACACACAAAAAGTCTGTCAACCTTCTTCAAGTACCTCTAGTACAAATCCTGTACTCTTACAGTAGCTTAATTTCTGTAAGTGGAATATACAGCAGCCGTATATATTTGTAAGCAGTTGTCAAGTCAGCCTGTCACAACTCGAGAAAAAATATAGTTGTACTTTATATACTCAGTTGTGCGACACCAAACTGTGCCTCGTTGGCTACACAAAGACACAGGCTGTTTCTCATAGCCCAACCGAGGCTGTAACATGATTTGAACTGTTCTATAAAAGCCGCTAAGGGAAAAAAACCGCAGTGGAAGCACATTCAGCTGGCATAGGGGTGTCCATTTTCTTAATCACTTTGCAGCATATATTTTTGCAAGGTTTTCGTCATAGACACCAATAGCAGCGCTGCAATCTTTATTGCATAGGTATTAAGTATTCTTCATTGATCCTTCCCTGGGAAGACAAATCCCAAACTAGATTTGGTGAGGAAGTATAAGGCTGGAGCTACATGTTACGATAGAAATAATGAGATGATTGCTCCACAGGGAGGAGCAAGAGTTCACAGGTAGGGGGCACAAAGAAGGTCCCAGTTTCAATCTCTGGGATCTTCATCTGAAGCAGGGGTAGTCAAACTGCGGCCCTCCAGATGTCCATGGACTACAATTCCCAGGAGCCCCTGCCAACGAATGCTGGCAGGGGCTCCTGGGAATTGTAGTCCATGGACATCTGGAGGGCCGCAGCTTGACTACCCCTGATCTGAAGGATCCAAGTTATTCCATGCTAGCAAAGCCCTCCCTCTGGCTGAGATTCTGTTGGACTGCGGCCAGTCAGAACAAATCATTACTGAGCTAGAGGATCCAATAGTCTGACTTGGGACTCAGGAATGAGAGAGTGATGAGTTTTCCTTCCAGATGCCAGCTACCTAATTTCAGATGCTCAACTGGAGCTATTTGCCCCACGACGACTGATTATACATGGGCAGGGAAGGGTGGACTGGCACCTGCATGACAGCGGGCCTAATCCCCCACTTATGCATGACGCTGGCGCAGTCTGGGCCCCCTCCTAGCCCTGGCCTGCTTTGGGGCCTTTGATGGTCCACGGTTAGCGAATGCTGCATTTTCCACATTCCCTTTCCTTCCTAACTCTCTAATTCTATGATTCTATAAATATTAGAAAGCATTTCCTAATGGTGAGAGCTGTTTGTAGATGAGGAATATGCTGCCTTATAGAGTGGAGGAGTCTCTTTCGTTGCAGGAGACTGGATGAGCATCTGTCAGGAGTATGTGTTTTTAAAGAGCATCTGTCAGGACTATATCCCCCCAAGACAGTGGGGGATTGGACTGGATGACCTTCTGTGGTCTCTTCCAGCTTCTTCTGATTCTGCCCACAGCCCTCCTGCCAGTTGCCAGGCCCTGCCTGATAATCCTTATCTGAAGGAAAATAGCATGGTGGGAAGGAGCTAGACCTCCTTCCTCCTGCAACATGACCTTAATGAAGGTCTGTTGCTATTGCTACTTAAGTATAAGAATACACACGTCTTGTTTGGACTGCTCCTCAGATGACAATTATTGTTCAAAGTTCATTGTTGCGTGACAGATACTGTCCCATGGTGATCTGCTACTTCAAAATCGTTGGCTGTCAAATACTGTTCCTAAGTATCGCGTATTAGCTGAATATGCAAAGAGTAATCAGAATCAAAATTCAAAGAGGAAAAAAATGGGGCGGAGGGAGATAAATTTATTTCAGCACTGTACACAACCAGGATATCATATTTAAGTTTTCCAAATTTTCATAAGGTTTTGTTTGGCCAAAAAAACCAAAAACAAATCCATATCTAATTAATTCCTCTCTGAACAGAATTCCAAGCGTTGAGAACTATTTTGAAAAGACTAGTATTTCATTTACAATTAAAATGGGATTTAACCATCCCCTGCAAATGCCCCACAAACACCTCACAGACAGCCCATGATCAAGTTGTTTCCAAAGAGCTACAATATCTCAGCTGGAAACTGCCATCTTATACAGAAGGCTTGGAAAGAGAGCTCCGGGAAGCCATCTTTCTCTGTCAGACTACAATGGCCTGGAATTATTCAGTAAACAATAACGAGAAGAATGATAAGAAGGACAGTAAACTAAATCACATTAAATATTCAAGTATGACTGCAGGGGATGAAGAATATGTGAGGTAGAATAGTCGATGAAGTACCAGCACTGTTGGGTCATCTTTTTCATGCATATATCCATAACATTATTATTATTATTATTATTATTATTATTATTATTATTATTATTATTATTATTATTATTATTATGCATATACAAACCTCCTCAGGGTGGTTCACAATTAAATTCATGGTGCAGTACAGGGAACATGTTGTAATAGAAAACATATCTCTAACAGGGGAAACTCATAACAATAAATTGTTGATCGTTTAACATCTTAACACCGCCCGTGGCACCACGGGCGCCACGGACTAAATAAAAGGGTAAGGGGTTCTGGGGCGGGATGTGTCCGGGATGAGGAAGGGTCCGGATTGGACCCTTCCTCCGGACAGACAATCGGAGGGACCAATCGGCAGGCACGCAGCGCCAGCTGATTGGTCCCTCAGATTCCCATCACCAGCAACTGCGAGCCGCGCACAGCGCGCACAGAGAGCCTGCCTTTTAAATGGGGAATAGCAACACAGGCGTTCTTCCTCGCCGCAAGAGTGTCTCCCCTTCCCTGGCGAGCTCAATGGCTCCCAGGCGAGGAAGTCCCTCTTCCGCAAGCTGTGGTTGAGCAGCCGGCAGGACCCGCGGCGGAGGAAGGGGGCGGCCCGAAGGGAAAGTCATCGTCACTTTAGAAGCACAAATCGGGGGCAGATGAGACACATGGGGCCACATGCTCCCCCATGTGGGTGCAGGAAGAGGTGGGGCAACCTGCACAACTAAAACTCCAGCCTGCAGCCCGGCATGAAACCTCCAGTGCATAAACGGTCTTTATGAAGTTTCTGTTCAAATAGACTTTACCAAAAATGTCAAGTGAATTTTAAAATGTTTTAATAAGCCTAGCCAAATTTCAGACAGAAGTATCATAAATCCCCGTCAGTCACCAATAGAAAACTATTAGAGTGGCACCATCACTTCCTGCAGGGAAAGAAAAATCCTTCCATCTTTTTTGGGGGGTAATTTTGTGGTACCCACACTACTTCGCGGATAGGGAAAGAAGCACTCAGATTCAAAACAGTGACTGCATTTCTGTTTCTCATTAGGTTGGGGAGAGGCGGGAGAAAATAGGAGACTCTGGTCATCGGGCAAATAATGTAATTTGTTTTCATCTGGTATTTGGGTGGGTCTGTGTGAGAGGAAGGAGTGGGGGGTCCATATGGAACCGTCCTTGGAGATTTTTGTCAAAAGCACAGGGCCACTCTAGCAAACACAATAGAAAATCTATAAGATGGGAAGAGCAGCCAGGCAGGAGCTTGGGAGAAAAGCAAACGAAGGAGTGGAATTATCTGTCCCAGATTTGAAACTTTAGAGTGTGTGCAATGTACGATGTTCTTTTTCTTAAGTAAATAACTGCAGCCGCAGAAAATCTAGGATGGCTGATAAGGAGCTATTTATCCATCTATACCTGGGCTTCAAACAAGAAATGCCCAGTAATCATTAAGGCTTTTAAAAAGAAGGGCATGGGACCAATAATGGAAATGAATTAAAATTCTGAGAATTTCCTAAGTAGGGCAGAACTTTTTGTCGTTGAGTTTCTCTGCCGCTGAAATGAACCAGCGACGACTTTTCTCGAGCAGATCCCACACAACCCTGGACTACTTTCATTTAAAAACTAGGCCGGCAAATCCTATTTCTGACTAACTTTTTAATGATCGGGAGAAAAAAAAGAAATTAAATAAAAAAGAAAGCCCCATTTCTACTAGCAGCTGAATCACTTGTGCTGGGAGGCAGCTGGGCTGGAAGGCTCTTGAAAGGACAGATCAGTGTGCTACTTCTGTCAAGGAGGGCGGAGGGACCCAGGGCTGAGAAGAAGAACACAGGATTCTCTCGCAGAAGGTCCTCAGCCACATGCCAGGTCTTCTAACCTGGGGAGTGACTGCTAGACAGAGAAACCAGCACTGGATAAGACAGAACCCCATCCTGATTCAACTCCAGGCAGTTCCCTCTGTTCAACATGAACTTCAGTTGGATTTCTCTGACACTTCTCACAAGCTGTGCTCTGTATGAAACTTAGCTCGACCTTAGGTGCTTCTTGGTTAGCATTGTCGCTTTACAGACAGAGCACATCTTGCCCGGACAAGACTCTCAAAGGGAATTTAGAGACTTCAGCACCATTTCAGAATGCAAGATCAATCAATCAGTTTTATTTACGGTCGTAGACCAACCCATAGGAAACATAAAATTACAGATATAAAAGCAATTATGAATAGATAAAAACTAAGAAATGGGAACAATTGGATATGGATCCAGTATAATAGTATGAGGGTACAGGGTTGGTCCAGTTGTGCCTTATTTTTATAGCTACCCAAGCAAATTTAGCAATTTAGGGACTTCAGCAGCATTTCACAATGCAAGATCCAAATTGGGAGGAGTAGCAAACACCCCAGAAGATAAGAGTTCGACAAGGTCTGAACATGCTGGGAAAGTGGGGAAATGAGAAAAAAGATGCAATCTGAGAAAGAGAAGTGCAGAGTTCTAAACCTGGGTCACCTGGCATGCTTATTGGATGGGAGATACTCTTCTGGTTAGCAGTGTTTGTGAATGTGATCTTGGGGTACTTGTGGACTGTAAGCTAAATATGAGCAGGCAGTGGGTTGTGGCAATAAAGAAGGCAAAGGCAGTCTTGGGCTATATCATGAGAGGCATCACATCAAACTTGCAAGATGTCATAGTCCTTCTGTAAAGTGCATTGGTCAGACCCCACCTGGAAGCTTCACTTCAAAAGGGACATGGACAAAATTGAGAGGGTGCAAAGGAAAGTGATGAGGAAAGTGATGAGAAAGTGAGCTCCCCCTCACTGGCAGTCTTCAAGCAAAGGTTGGATACACACTTTTCTTGGATGCTTTAGGATGCTTAGGGCTGATCCTGCGTTGAGCAGGGGGTTGGACTAGATGGCCTGTATGGCCCCTTCCAACTCTAGGATTCTATGATTCTATGAGGACCAAGCCTCATGAGGAAAGGCTAAGGGATTTGGGAATGTTCAGCCTGGAGGAGGTTCTGAGGGGATATTATTGGTTTCTTTAAATATCTGAAAGTTTGTCATTTGGAGGAGGGCAGGGAGCAGTTTCCATTGGCAGCATAGGACCCGCAGTAACAGATTTAAACTATATATAGAAAGGTACTGGCTAGATATCAGGAAAAAAATGTTTCACAGTCATAGTTCAGTAATAATTTGCCTAAGGAGGTGGTGAGCTCCCCCTCACTGGCAGTCTTTAAGCAGTGGCTGGACAAATTCTTATCCTGGATGCTTTAAGCTGATCCTGCATTGGGGTTGGAGTAGATGGCCTATATGGCCTTTTCCAATTCTATGATTCTGTGATACTGGGGAACTCTATTTAGAATTCTGCAAAGACAAAAAAAACCAAAGCGCATGAAGAGATGAGCTGAGGTTTGCAAAAACATTCTCAATAGGTTAAGGTAGGTTTCTCCCATAGTTGGGTCTCATAGTCTGTTTTTGCTTTATTTTGCAGCCTTCACAGACAGACTGGGATCCACAAGGACCTATAATGTTAGGAAAGGACAAACACCTTGCTTCTTTGGATTTTTGCTTCTGTGACTGCTGCATAATACCGAAGTGGAAGATATTCCTGGGCCAGGGGGGGAAGCCCCTAGAGCTGAAACCCTACTTGTCACTTATCTATCCTTGGCTCATCTGATAAGACAAAATAAAGATCTTCTATTTTATCAAGGGGATGCCTGGCAGCTTCAGTTCACACGAAGTAGATCTGATCTACCAAAGATGTCTTCTGACAAATCACTTTGCAAACACAGAAGGATGACCGTCTCCACATCTCCATCCGCAGGAAAACTAATTTAATACTTGTCTACTTTCCCATGGACTCATGAACCTGGAACGCTGGAAGCATCTCTCTAAATTGACTAATCCGTGGAGGAGTCAAAACATTTACATTTAATTCTTCCAAGTCATCTTTACACATACCGAGATATAGAAGTACAGATGTTTTTAAAATGCTTGCGGCAAATACCAGCATGATACCATCTAATATTGGGGGAAATGTCTATCTTAGTTATTAGACTTTGCAGATTTTAGTCTGATACAAGATGGCACATTGTATAGGCAAAAAAGGGGGAGAAACACAAGTTAGGAATATCTGAGACGTTGCTATTTTAAGTTTTTGAACAGATTTTATGTCTTAAAAATAAATCTGTAGAACGATCTCCACGGCCTGTCAGTCACATCTGTTCTCTCCCTTACCTAACGATGATGACATACTGTATACTGTAGGTACTTTTTTTAGAACAAAGGGAAAAGCTTTAGACTCTTTAATCATTTTTATTTATTTATTTATTCATTCAATTCACAGTCCGCCTTCCTCCTTGGACTCAAGGCAAATTGCATATGGGAACCCCATAAAAACCCGCATTAAACCCCCGAAATTGTCAAACCACAATCACAAGATGGTAGAAAAGTCCTCCAGCCTCCTCACAACTATTCACGAAGGGGTTCGTCAGATGGGGTAGTGTATCCTGAGGAGGCCCAATGCTCTTAACAGACCCAGCCTCAACTGAAGACCTGGCAGAAGAGCTCCATTTTACAGGCCCTATGAAACTCCATCAGGCTCCTCAGCTCTCCCGGGAGGTCATTCCACCAGGTTGGGGCCAGGACCGAGAAGGCCCTGGCTCGGGTCAAGGCCAGGCTTATCTCTCTGGGGCCAGGGACCATTAATAGATTAATATCCGCAGGGCAAAGGGCCCTGCAGGGGGCATAAGCAGACAAGTGTTCCCTCACATAGACCCATTATGCACGGGCCGGAATGCCAAAGTGGCTGCAACAAGGCTTCGGGGAAAATCCCCGATTATGCCCGACATCGCCGCCATCCGGGGCCCAGCCCGGCCCAGGCCCACGGAAGGCCCGCATTATGAAAATGCGGGAACTTCTGCAACTTCCTGATACTGCAGGCATCTGCAGGGGCTGGGGCGGGCCGGTGGCATGCATAATTGCCAGCGCCGGGCCTTTCGGCCCGCCCAGCCCCAACCTACGGTGTCCCTGTAGGGACACCACATGCCCCTGCAGGCTCCGCAGAGCCATGGAGCCGGCAGAGGCGTCCCCCTGCCACCACCAGAGCGTGTGGAGGGGGCCGGCCCCCCCACTCCCCCTGGCCCCTCCTCACCCCCCTGGCCATTGTTGCTTACCTTGCTGGCCCCAGCATAAAGAGCGTGTGAGTGTACTACGCCGGGGCAGCCTCACATTCATGGGGAACAGCGAGGCATACTGCCCCGCCACAATGGCATGGCAGCAGCGCCACTGTGCATAAAGGGTCCTTGACAGACATGCATAACATTTTGCTATCAGGTACAGGCATAATTTGGATGGCCAGGTTAGCCCGATCTCATCAGATTTCAGAAACTAAGAAGAAAAAGCCGGTTTTTGTTACCCTGCTTTTTACTACTTTAAGGAGTCTCAAAGTGACTTACAATCACCTACCCTTCCTCTCCCCACAGCAGATTCCCTATGATGTAGGTGAGGCCAAGAGACTCCTGAGAGAACTATGACTGGCCCAAGGTCACCCAGCTGGCTGCCTGTGGGAGGAGGAGAGGGGAATCAAACCCATTTCTCCAGTTCAGAGGCCACTGCTCTTGACCACTACACCAAGCTGGTTCTGAATTGCAGGGTTTGGCTCAGGACTTGGAGGTGAGATCACCATGGAAGTCCAGGACAGCAGTTTCCTCCACCACAGAGGCATAACCATTTTAAAAGTATGTGTGTAGAGCAATCAGCTTTATAATACATTACAACAATATAGGCTAGATATCAGGAAAAAATGTTTCACGGTCAGAGTAGTTCAGCAGTGGAATAGGCTGCCTAAGGAGGTGGTGAGCTCCCCCTCACTGGCAGTCTTCAAGCAAAGGTTGGATACACACTTTTCTTGGATGCTTTAGGATGCTTAGGGCTGATCCTGCGTTGAGCAGGGGGTTGGACTAGATGACCTGTATGCCCCCTTCCAACTCTATGATTCTATGATTCTATGACATTGGCAAGGTCCCCCTGTGTGGTAGCTCTCCCGCATGCAGAGATGGGCATGGGAAGCTCCTGCAGAACTGCAAGGTAAAAGAATGCAAGCATCCAGCTGACTCCCTCAATCCTTTTGAGTGGCTCTTAGAATTACTGGTAGGTAGAAGGGTGGGTTTAAGATTAAAAGTAAGATATGTGCTAGGCCAGAAATGTTGTAGAATCTTTTTAGAGGAGTAGGATTAAGGGGATGCAAAATATTGAAAATCTGTGCCGGGCCTGACATTTTTGCCACTGTCCATGTATGAGAGCCAGCTTGGTGTAGTGGTCAAGCGCGGTGGCCTCTGATCTGGAGAATTGGGTTTGATTCCCCTCTCCTCCTCCCACATGCAGCCAGCTGGGTGAAATCAAGTTCAGAGTCCTTTTGGGCTCGATTGTATGGTTTCCTTGAGAGCCAAAATCTCAAAATGGCCAGCCTGACGAAGGCTCTGTTCTGAAGAAATATCACTTGAGTTTGCAGTTGGCCTGTTTCTGAAAGGCTGGCTCTGCTTTGACTGATCTGAACTCTTCAATCCAGAATAAAGTGAGAGTGCTGGAAGACAGTAAAGCTTGTCTTACATACTGAAGCTTATGCCATATATATCATTTCAAATTGGCCTTTCTGTGCTCTCAAGGATGACTTTTCCATTGTTTCTTCTATGCACATACGAAGCATAAACACTTCCGATCCAATGTGTGATCTCATGGTAGTGATCTCCTAAAAGTGGGACTGCCACTCCATTGGGCTGGTACCAACCTGTTGGCGATCCCTGGTCCCAAAGAAATGTGACCAGCCTCGCCCAGATCTTTCTCAGCCCTGCCTCCGTCTGGGTGGAATGAGTCGCCAGTGGAGATCGGGGCCCTCTTGCAAGTGTCAAAGTTCCAGAGGGTCTGCAAAACAGCACTCTTCCACCAGGCACATGGTTGAGACCAAGATGAACACTCATTAACATCTGAATTCGGGCTCCCTGCTCCCTCCACTCCCCCCATTCAAGTCTGGGCTTTACACTGATTCCATCTGTTCCCCAGGTTCTTCTTACTGATGGAACACATTTTGCTTTTATTCAGCTGTTTTAGATACAATTAGTTTTATATTTTATGCACTGACTTTTAATGGCCGTTGGCCACCCCTAGACTACTATTAGAGAGGGGCGGCCTAAATTATAATAAATAAATAAAATAGATACATAACTGGTATTGTCCCAGGCTTGAGGGCCATCCATCCATGAGCAACCAATACATGCACTCACGGCATAGACTCCACTAACTTTTCAAAGATAAATGGGAAAGTGGGCATTTTATCAGATGTCACGGCATCCAGAGTCAGCTTAGTGTGGTGAAAGTGAAAAAGAATGGGCTCAGCTTCCTTGGGGATTACCTACTCACAATAACTCTGTGTCTCCAGTTGGTGTGGACCTAGATCAAGCATTGATTCTTGGTACTCACCCAGCTGCCAGACAAATAACCAATATTCCACACCGGCTCTTCTCACCACACCCTGGAGTAAAAGCCTGGGATCTACAACTTTTTGTTTTCAGGGAAGTGCTATGAAAGGAATCACACAGAGCAGCACATCCAACCTAAAATGCATTATTGTTGTCTTAACTGTGGGTGACAAATACTTGACTGGTAGATTTGTTTTTGATTGCATAATAATAAACATTTCTTGCATTCACAGAACCGGATCTTACAGCGTTAGAACAGATAAATGCAGATTCATCATACCACTTAAAGGGCTGGCATATTCATCCTTTGATAAAAAACTCAATGCTTGCCAATTTAATACCATTATTGCATTTTTAATTGTCCGTTACAGCATGAGCACAAATCACATAGGTAGAGAGGGACAGATACTGAAAATTGGCAAGCTTTAACGAGAATGTACATTTAAATACGCACATGCCCGTAAATTGTCAAAAGCCTACAATGCATAATTTAGATAGCGTAGATCTTGTCTTTGATAGTCTCGTCTTTTAATTCAGTTTTAAGGATTTCGCGCAATGGTAAAATGCTTTAAGACATCTAGAAAGGACACGTTATTAGTGACTGACGATTGATCTTAGGAAAAGCCTTCATCATAAAAAATGTATAGTTTCGTATAATTAAAAAATCCAAGCCGGGTGGGTTGACAAACGTACTGTGGGCTATTAAATTATTCAGAATTGTGTTTCGTTACAGCAGCTGTTTAATTAAAAGGTAAAAACTGCAACTAATCCACTATGGCTCAGTGAAATATAATCTATAGCGGAGTTTAATCTCCCAAAGACAGACAACAATGATATGGATTCCAGAAGTCAGGGCTTCCATTTAATGAATTTCACCCACACACCCCAAACTGGCAATATATTTAATTTTGTTGTTGTTGTTGTTTTTTTGGGGGGGGAGGGGACACTTTGTTTGATTAGTCAGATCACAATCTTCTTAACAATTTATGGCCCAACAATTTGGACTCCTTTCCCTTTCCAATGAGGGCGATCTTGCCCGTGAGATTTAAGTATTGCATCAGTCTGGAGTACCAGGAAGATGTTAGTTCATCGATCTTTTGACCACCTTCTTAATTGTTTGCAATTAAAATGTCAGAGCAGGAAGGAGTCAGGATCACCTTGATCAGGGTTTGATGCAGGTTCTTCCTTTACTTGAGATTTCTGGTGGGCAGTGACACATTGCAGACATAACACCGTGGTAGAAAAAAACCCAAGTAGACGTTGCCTCAAGCTCACTGGACAGCTGGGGTACGGGAATGCCCACACTTCCTACTTGGCGACCTTCCCCCAGATGCATCATCACAAAGCACTCCCAAAGGAAGATGTTGCATCAGAAATCAAGTCTTTTTCTTCCTGGCTCCATAGGGGAAATGATTTGTTATTGGCTGCTGGTAATCATACTAAATTTCCTGTGAACTTTCACTGTAGCCTAGTTAAGGGGCCATCTGAGCAGAAAGCAGATACCCTTAATTAGGCAGGCCAGGTGGCATGTGGAATCAGAATAAGCACCTCCGTTGATCTCTGCCAGTGATCACAAACCTGACCTACACAGCCATCCTTTTCGAAGGGGGGGAGGGAAGAACCCAGCGTCACCAGGTGGCCATCTCGTCAATGTCAACCGCCATCTGCACCAAAATGTGCTAAATTATGTTTAGTTCTGTTTAATGTGAACTATTATCCACGTGAGACCCAGCTGGAAACCACAAACTCCTGTTAATTGAAATTTCAGCTGTGACTTGAAACCTCTGCCTCATTGACCCACCTCCAGCTTCAGGCCTCAATTGCTTTATACCCCAAGCCTTCGGTAACTCACAATAGCTGCCTTCGGTAACTCACAATAACTAAGCTGTAAGTCTGGATGTGTAACAATATGTCTCTGTACTGGGTGCTGCAGGCTTACCTCTATAGCAAGGTGCCTTCATGATCTTCTTTCCTGGGTAGTTTGTAAATCCAGAAGCAGATGGGCAGTGAATTCAAGATGGACAGAAGAAAATGTGGAATTTGCTGCCAAAGGATGTAGTGAAGATCACAGGCATAGATCGGTTTAAAGGGGTATTATTCGCCGAGGAATGGTTATCAATAGCTGCTAGCCATGGTGACTAAAGGGAACCTCCATATTTAGAGGAAGTAAACCTCTGCATACCAGTACCAGGAGGCAACATCAAGCAATGGCCTCAGCATCTATGCCCTGATGCTGGACTTCCAGAGGAACTGGGTGGTCACTGTGTGAGATCAGAAGGTCTGATCAATCAGGGCTCTTTTTATATTCAGATGAAAGGACATAGTCTCCTGATAGCACAGGACCCATCTGAGCTTGTATAAGATGTAGCAAGTGATTCTGTGTGAGGTACAGCAGCCTTAAGTTTGGGACAGAAAGAGGATTCTCTCTCTCTCTCTCTCTCTCTCTCTCTCTTTCTCTCTCTCTCTCTCTCTCTCTCTCTCTATGTGTTTGTGTCTGGGTATCTCCTAGACCATTTATGCACTGGAGGTTTCATGCTGGGCTGCAGGCTGGAGTTTCAGTTGTGGCAGGTTGCCCCACCTCTTCCTGCACCCACACGGGGGAGCATTTGGCCCAGTGCACCTCATCTGCCCCCGATTTGTACTCCTGCATGAGAGCTGGGGCAGTGAAGTTCCCAGTGCATAAATGGTCCTATTGAGGAACAAATCTGTTGCCTCTTACAGATGACCCAAGCTAGCCCAATCTCATCAGATCGGAGAAGCTAAGCAGTGTAGGACCTGTTTAGTACTGGAAAGGGAGCCCACCAAGGAAATCCAGGGTTGCTATGCAGAGACAAGTGATAGCAAGCCACCATTGTCCATGGCTTGCCTTTAAAACCCTATGGGGGTCACCATAAGTTGGCTGCACCCTCAGGAATATCTCATGTCCTCTACCTGTGTTCTCCTTGTAAACAAAGAACATATAAGATGTCATCTAAAAAATTAAAAAACTGAGTGTCCCTGGAACTTTTTGTTATGCATAAAAGTAGGAAGCATGTAACACTGACCATGGCCACAGATGATGTAAAAATGCATGAAGCTACAAGCCACTTCAGTGCAGGAACCTGAGTGGAGCCTCATGGAACCCTATGCACTTCCTATTTTCACTCAGCCAATAGCCACTGTAATAGCTAGTACTTCAGTACAGTGATAGATCAAGCGGTGTCCCTTATTCATCAAAGCTCCATCCATACATGCCTGAACACTACTGCATTATCGTTCCACGATAGAAAGCATTCTCAATTGAATTGCCTCATGTGGACAGCCCAATATGGCGGTGAATGACTACATAGCCCAATGATAGCCCACAGCTAAGATGTGCAGATGCAGCCCAAGCTGCTAGGGAAGCCGGCTGTGTAACTCAAGCATCCTTGAGTTCGGTTGCGTGTTTTGAATGTGACTCACTGCCACCTTCTTGTGAAGAGCACTGGGGAAACGCACCATCCATCATCTCTTGAGGCGGTCTCTCCTCCCGTTAACCAAGAGCGGCTTCTTCACAATGTCCTCTGTGTGATGCCTGCTTTGCATTCCCATGATCCATGCCATGGAAAGGCACCGGGAGAGTCAAAATGAATCGACTTCTCTCGGTATGCTCCATAGCTTAAAGCAAGCAAACCCGGTCGCGGCGTTGCCCGGTGACATGAGCGATCCATCATGATGGCAGAATGCAAAGGAGGTTAGAAAAGTTTCCATTCAAATGAACTCAACGGTAAAGATGAAGAACGAGACGGTGGGAAGCCCTCTCGTTACAGGGCTGGGGCTTCATTAATTTTTAAATCTCCCATTTAAAAAGCTTCCTCCGACGAGCCAAGAAGTCACGACAACAGATAGCGTGGCACCTCGTCTCTTTCATTCTGCCGGTACAGATAAGCTGATTTGCTGATGACAATAAGTTTATTTTCAGAAAATTATATTTCTGATCTAATATGAGATGATAAATAATTCAGGAGTTTCCCGTTATTACAGGGAATTATATTGAGGAGAGCAACCGGGGATCTGGATAATGAGAAACATTCACCTTGCTACAGGAATGCTACTCTGCATTTAATCTTATAATATTCCCTTCAGGGTGTACAAGACAGCTGGCTGGGATATTTATATATATACCGAGAGAGAGAGACTCCTCTACTGTGTTCTATAGGACAAAAAGAAGCAAGGTAAACAGGGACTGGTTTGAAATTCAGAAAAAGGCCTTCTCTGTGCCAGCAGCAATTGCCCAGTATGGGTCTAACAAAAACAGCCTCCATCAAAACCATTGCAAGTATGACCTGCCCAATGTGACAACCTGCTCTCTCACCATTTCATTCCCCTTTTGGGGGGAGTCCATTTGAAGGGTGCACCACAAAGATAATTTCCCAAGCTCTGAATTAGGGTTGTGCGATTCGGCCACCAAAGCGGCCGTTCCGTCCGGGTGCTGGCTGCGCCCGGACGGAACGGCCGCTTTGGCGGCCGAATCGCACAACCCTACTCTGAATTATATGATACCCCCCCCCCTTAAACTCTGGCCGTAACACCTCCTCCCACAAATTTCTCTGGAAACAGAAGGGACTTCCAGGCCATGCATGTCTGGTTATCTGTGTACATTATTCATTCATTCAATCACCCAGTCAATCGTCTGTGCCTTGCTCTACCCATAGTTCAAGGTGACTTAGAAATTCAATCAAAATATAGATAAGCCCCCAAACCCCCAAACACAAATCAAGCTTGCATGTTTTAAGCATAAAAAGCTGGTTTTGGACGCCATGGGGACAGTGTGTGTGTGTGAGTCAAATATATTAAGTGTTGGCACTGCTTCCCAAACAGGTTTGAAAAGTTATGTTCTAGAGGCTTACCTTTAAATTGTTGTATCGTTCGTGTCAGATCTCTCAATCTAGCATACCATGGTTCATCATGATCTGGGATTGCTGACCTTGATTATCAGGTAGCCATTAAATTTGGAGTTTATATTATTAGAATTTTTTAAAAATGTCCTTTACTAACAGGGCATCATAACCTCACATCTTCATTCCTATATGACTGTTTATTACATCAACTAAGATCTCATTGAGCAAACTATATAGATTCTGGCAATTAACAAAAGGAGTCAATTTATTCTTGTATTCATCTAGACCAGGGAAGAGCTCCCCAGAGGTTATAAAGCCTTTCCCAGATGTTCAGATGGCCGCTGACATCACTAGATGTCACTGGAGCCCACTTCTCCTGTTGCTCTGCAGGCCTAGTCTCGTTCTCCACAATGGAAACGGTAAATGATCAATTGATTGATTGGCTGGCTCCAGCATCTTATTTCTGCACCCACTTTTCGGAAGGGTCGTGTCACCACTTTCGGGGTTCCTTGAAGCCCCAAAAATATCCCAGGGGCTCCTCCATAGTCAAAAGGCTGAAAAGGGCTGATGGGGACCATACAGTCAATTTCTTCTTGACGCATCCATAGATATGCCTGTTTCAGCATTAACAAAGAATTTTGCTGCTGTTTCAAATCATCTTGTGTGCAGAATCCGGCCCATTGCTTTTACACTGTCAAGTGTGCATTCTACGATAAGGAGGACTAGAAGTTTGTAAGTCAGTTTACGAGACTTAAAGTTAGTTTGAAAATAAATGTGAGATCGTCATGCACATTATCTTCGTAAACATCTTTTCTGCTAAAAAATAGTAATAGCAGTAGAAGCGGTGTTTTTAGCTTCTTTGTACAAAATATCTTGTATGCGTTTACAAGAGCCTTGTAAGATTCGCCAGTACTATTATCCCCATTTTGCAAATGGGAGGGTGGGAATGCCGACTACAGAGATTTTTAGATACGACAATAACAAAAGGAGCTTTGACTTGCCGTAGCTCATACTGCCAAAATCTTTTTGATCTCTAAGCTGCAAATGGACTCGGATCTAGCTGTTCTAATTCCGACCAACATAGCTGCCCTTTGGAGACAAAACAACAACAACATACCCCATTTGGGTCAGCCGCTACTTCTGCCTAATTCCCCAACAAAAGAGGCAAAGCTGTCGGACTTTGCGTCAAATGTGAGTGGGCCTTCCCTTCTGCTGCTGCTGCAAAATCAGAAATGAATATTATTGATGTATCCATTCATCCTTCAAATGATTTAACATTATACATTGCTTCCAGGGGCCTCATGTGTTCTAAAAGAGGGAGGGGGGAATTACGACACTCAGTTTGTACAATGCAACTCTGAACAAAACAACATTATTTATTCTATTTGATATGCTGAAGACCCAGGAATACAACATCCTGTTTCACACAGGAACCAACCAGAAGGCCTCCAATCAAACAATATTCAGAAGTACTGAGAGGTTTCATTTAGACATCATTGGTATTTTTTTTTTGTCTGATCCCCCTCAACACTAGAGCCACATCAAATTTTGCTAGGGTTAAGTGTGATCAAAAAAGGGGGAGGGATTTTTAAACCACATTCTAAAGGTTCTGCATATATAACTACCTATGCCTAATACAGAGCCAAATGTCTAAATATAAATACAAGTGAAAAGTTACACATTATTTACATATCCAAGAACCAAACACATTTCAGATAAAAGACTTCCTTAGTGGCAAAATTCAAATGGAGCGCTTCATAAAACTTGTCACATATGGATTGGACCAAAAACTCATGGAATGCAATATGAACCATGCTCATTCTCAGACGTTCACCTGTGGAGTAAGTGGAAATAACTAATCTTAAAATGCAACATCTGCAGATCATTAAGATATGCAATGTTTCATATGCCCTTGCAGTTACTGCAGGCCAATCTGCAATGCTCAAAATTCTAATGGAGTGCTCAGATATACTATGATACTTCTCACGGTGTACCTGAGCATTGAGCATTGTGGAGAGCCAGCTTGGTTTAGTGGTTAGAAGTGTAGAATTTTCATCTCGCAAGCTTGGCTTTGCCACAGCAATATCAGGGCTCTCTCAGGCTCACGTACCTCACAGGGTGTCTGTTGTGGGGAGAGGAAAGGGAAGGCGAATGTAAGCCCCTTTGAGACTCCTTCGGGTAGAGAAAAACAGCCTATAAGAACCAACTCTTCTTCTTCTTCTGGATAAGCATATGATTGCTGGAATAAGTTTGGGTTCTGTGCCTGTAAATAATTTGTACCTTTTAACCTGTATTTATATTTAGACATTTATCTCCATATTAAGCATAGGTTAATATATGCAATGTGGTCTTTAGAATATGGTTTGTACCTGTCATTTTAGCATCTCTAAATGTATAATTAAAGTATATTTGATATTTTGTATATTAGCACTGCAGATTTAGCTATGTTTTATTTTGTTACAGTCGCCAACCTCCAGGTGGCGTCTGGAATTCTCCAGGAGTTATAAATAATCTCTAGACTGTAGAGATTTGCCCCTTGCTCATAAGAAATGGCAGCCTCAGAGAGGAGACTGTATGACATCACATTGCTGAACTCCTCACTCCTCATATGCCATCTTTAACTCTCTAGGAATCTTACAATCCAAAGTTGGTAACCCTACATTCTATCCCTGAGGTTCCCATTATCTCCCAACACCATCTGAGGTGGGGGCTGCAGTGGGCTGCAGTGGAACAGGTAGGACAGCCCCATGTGACTACCACTCATGATTCAGGGAACCCCATCCTATGTATAAAATCATCCTTCCAATATCCCACCAATGATGACTACCTTAACTTTGGACAAAAGAGGGCATTTGGTTGTGAAGATGCTGAAGATAAGGCTATAGCTCTATCTATTAGCTCGTAGGGTAGAATCATAGATTTGGATGGAGCCATAGTGGCTATCTAGCAAAAAGCCCCGCCAAATGCAGGATCCTGTTCAATGTAGGATCAAGTAGTTTATGTAGTTCATTTTATGATCTCAACAAAAAAGTGAGGTGAGTGCCTAGCCCAGTACAATTCATGGAAAATCAGAGAGTTTAGCCTCACCAGGTCTAAGATCAGATTTCAACAGCTACACCACACTTGATCTCTCAATGTAGCAGTGGTAGACTGGGTTTACAAGACTGGGTTTAAAAGCCTAATTTTTGAAGGCAAAAGCTCCTATAAACTCAAGATCTCTGTTGACTTATGTAATCCATTAAACAAACAGGTGGCTTTGACACATACTCTCCGTATCCCGCCCCCTAAACCAGCTTCATTTTGATTGTAGCAGGATGGAATGCTTTGTTACAAGTGCTGCCTAACAGCTGTTGGTACAAATACGTTTAAATGGCATATATTTCAATTAATTAGATTTCCAGAGGGGCAACGTGGTATTTGGTCTTTGGCATTAAATCAATTCCAACTTTACAGATACTCCTGACATCTCTTTAAAAAAGGAATCAATACTAATACCTAGTCTCACATGGGAAAGGACAATGGTAGCCGAGTCAAAAGAATAATTTCAGTCACAGTGAAATTGTGTGTAGCTACTAGGGTGAGATTTTTGACCTGCAGGCCACTATAGGCTTTGTGTTTTCTTTGCCTCGTGGACTCCAATGGCAGCAAAGAAAGTCTTAGTGTGGGAGTGGCCAAACTGTGATTCTCCAAGAATCCAAGGACTGCAGTTACCATGCATGCTGGCGGTGGCCCATGTTAATTATTGTCTAGGGATTAGAGGCTTGCTTCAGATAAACAGTACCCAAATTAATGCTGATTCAGATACTTTCAGACCTATCAAAGCCAAAGCACCCATCCCTGCAATTTAAACAGATGGCAATTCAAGCATGACTTGGCCAGTTTAGATGTCTCTTCCCACTTTCTCAGACTGCCCCTGGGGAGGTGTGGGAGAGAGAGCCCATAAACAGCTGATTTGTCATCCTCACCTGCTCAGTGAGCCCTTTAAATGCCTCTCCCCAATTTCTCAGGCACCCTCACTCTCCCTGAGCCTCCAGGAGTCAGCTGTCAGCGGGGATCAGAGGGAGTGAGGGAAGGGTGTACAAGTCTATCTTTCCCCCACTCTCCCTTGGGGCACCTCCCTTAGCTTTCACAGGCAGCAGAGACCATTGTCACAAAAAGCAGGAGGAGGCATTTACTTATTTATTATTACATTTATATATCACCCTCTTCTGAAGCATGGCGTGCTAAACAGATGATAAATGCCTCTCTAAGCAAAGCTGCCTGCAAGGCTTGGGGAGACATTTAAATGGCTCGGAATGCCTGTTCTTATTAACTGTTTGGTGGGTGCTCTCTTGCCCCCTACTCAGACAGTGGAGATGTTCTGCCTGGGAAGGGAGGGGAGCATATGCATAGAAATACCCTCCCACCCATCCCCAAACCCTCCCCAAACCCAAATACCAGAGCGCTGGTTGACCTTGGGCTCATCACAGCCCTGATAGTGCTGTTCTGACCGAGCAGTCCTGTCAGTCCTGTCAGAGCTCTCTCAGCCCCACATACCTCACAAGATCTCTTGTGGGGAGAGCAAGGGAAGGCAATTGTAAGCCACTTTGAGACTCCTTCAGGCAGTGAAAAGCAGGGTATAAAAACCAACTCTTGTTCCCCAAACACTGGGATTGGCTCTACCCCGCCAATCTGTTGTTTCCACACTGGGAGCTGGCAACCCTTCTTTGAATCTCTCCATTAGCTATGGTTGCTAGCCCTATGTTGGGAAGTACCAGATTTTTTGGAGGGGGAGGGTGTACCTGAGAAGTTTGGAAAGAAGAGGAACTTCAACAGGTTGGCCATTTCCTCTATTTTCTGTTCACTGAAGATCAGTTGGAATCACAGGAATATCTCCAGCCACCACCTGGAGGCTGGGTAACCCTACTGTTAGCCTTCTGTTAGTCTTCTACAAACTGTGTGTGTATGTGGGGGGGGAGCTATTGTCAAACGAGAGTTTTTAACTGAACGTAGCTACTTTATTCCCGAGGTGAACTCCAACTGTTGTGTAGCAACTGTCTGCTTTTATTCTGCGGCTCATTTGTAATTTTAACTTTTAAAAAGCACAGGTATATCCTTAGTGGATGTTTCATGATTTTGTAGCTTTTTTTTTATCAGTGATATGCTGGGAGTCTGATCAGGACCCCAGCCCAGCATGCACAGGTTTTAATAAGGAAATTATTCTCCATTATTATACCACGGCACGCAACGTAACTGTCTCGGGTTGATCAAAGTACAGCAGAAATACCGTTCCCTGGCTATGCATGAAAAAAGAATGAGAATGAATGAAAAAAGAATGGATGCCTTTTTGTAAAGCTTGCACTGATGAATGCCAACACAGCTGGTGCGTTCATACGGAATAAAAATGTTACCATCGAGGGAAGTCCTGTAGGTGACTTCACTGCAGTGCCTGCATCTCTGCAAATAATGCCTGACACTCACCACAGTATGTGGCACCATTAACAAAGGTGGTAATGCATTTGCCCCATCAAGGCCAGCCCGTTCCTGAGATTCTTACAGTGTGATCTTTATAGATTCTAGGCTTCTGTTTAGGATTGCACCATTAGTCGATGTGAACCTTTGCATAGCCACATACAGAGTGGATTTACCCTCCCTTTTCCTTCTTCCCTAACAAATCAAATTGTTTATTTAAAAAGAAATCATGGAAAAATAGATCCAGGTACGTTTACATTCAAGCAGCGTTTGAGGTTCTTTTGTCTTGATCTAGACAGCCCAGGCTAGCTTGATTTTGTCAGATCTCAGAAGTTAAGCATGGTCGGCCTTGGTTGATGCTACTATGGAAGACCACCAGGGAATTTTGGCATTGGTATATCACTGATTGCCTCTTGCTTGTGTAGGGTTGCTGTAAATTAGATGAGACTGGACAGAATTTTACACAGAGAGAAAGGCTCTTTTAACAACTGTTCTCATTCCCAGCTTTTACAGTCTTTCCCCAGTACATGTCACCCAATTTGTGAATTATAGAAAGAGACTGACATTATTTTCCTTGTGATAAAACCTAAAGACATCCAGTTCTCATTGGTTTGATTTTGTTTTGACCTAGTTATATATGTGTGTGTGTGTATGTGTGTGTGTATGTGTGTTTTATATAAAGGTAAAGGTAAAGGTATCCCCTGTGCAAGCACTGAGTCATGTCTGACCCTTGGGGGACGCCCTCTAGCATTTTCTTGGCAGAATCAATACGAGGTGGCTTGCCAGTGCCTTCCCCAGTCATTACCGTTTACCCCCCAGCAAGCTGGATACTCATTTTACCGACCCCGGAAGGATGGAAGGCTGAGTCAACCTTGAGCCGGCTGCTGGGATCGAACTCCCAGCCTCATGGGCAGACAGCTTCAGCTAGCATTTCTGCTGCCTTACCACTCTGCGCCACAAGAGGCTCTATGTTTTATATACAAAATGCTACTTCATTTGAAATATTTTTATGCTGCCTTTCTTGGCAGCAGCTTAAAGTAGTAGAATAGACATTAAACTCAGGATTAAAACTTTTTAACTGGAAGGCCTTCCAGTGGATTTTAGGAGGCCTGTAATAAGGGGATAAACAATGTTCCAGTGTAGATGCTGTGAAGGCCTTTGTGCAGGTTCAACGAGGGGTCATGGCTCAGCTGAAGAGCAACTACTTTGCATGCAGAATAGGGCTGCCAGCTCTAGGTTGGAAAATGCCTGGAGACTTTGGGGGTGGAGCCAGGATTGGGTGAGATTTTGGGCAGGAGGGACCTTGGTTGAGTATCATGCTATGGAGCACACCCTCCAAAGCATCCATTTTCTCCAGGGGGGACTGATCTCTTTAATATAAAGATGAACTGTTCCTTGTATTGGATAGACTGTTCCTTGTATTGTTCTTATGTTATTATGTAAACCGCCCTAAGCCTCCGGGGAGGGCAGTATATAAATATAAAAAAATAAAAAATAAAATAAAAGTATAATTCCAGGAGATTTGCAGATCCCACCTAGGAACTGACATCCCTAATGCAGATGGTCAAAGTTTCAATCCCCAGAATCTCTGGTAGAAAGGGTTAGGTAGATGGTGATGAGAAAGACACTGCAGAACTACTGCTCAAGGCCCTGGAAAGTTGCAGCTAGCCTGGTGGTCTTTAAGCAGAGGCTGGACAGATATTAATTATGGATGCTTTTAGGTTGTTCCTGCAGTGAGCCGGGCATTGGACTAGATGGCCTGTATGACCCTTCCCAACTCTATGATTCTAGACAGAGCAGATGATACTGATCTCCAACCAATGGGTCGGCAATGTACACAACAGCTTCATCTGTTCATGTAGTCCTGCAAAATGTGCCTGTAACTGAATCTCAGGGGTGATTGCCAAACACAAGCCAATATAATAGGGCAGACAGGTAGAGGTGATCCTTCCAGTACTTTGGACCAACGCCATAAAGGGTTTTACAAGCCAGTGCGACTTGTATGTTTAATGTGATCATTTCAGCGGCCCTGGAGAGCAATCTGGCTGCTGACTTTTGAACAGTGTACAATGCATTACAGAAGCCCAATAAATATGTTACCAAAGTACTTATCATGGCAGCCCCTGGAGGTCTGCTTTCTGCAGATACAGCTGTATCTGGTGCACCATCCTAAGCTGATGAAAAGTACTCCTAGACCTTTCCACCACTTACCCGTGTGGAGGAGTGAGTCCAGGGGTGCCCCCAAACTGAACTGACATGGGAATAGATATACAACTGGTTCTGGGTGAAGTTATACTCCCCTTGAGCAAGTTTTGTATCTATTCTCATGTCAGCTTTGCTTGGATCGAAAGAGCCAACTGGTGTTGCAGTGAAAAGCGGCAGCCAGTAAACTGGAGAATCGGGTTTGCTTCCCCATTCCTCTTCCACATGCAGCCAGCTGGGTGACCTTGGGGCAGTCACAGTTCTCTCAGAGCTCTCTCAGCCTCCCGTACCTCATGGGTGTCTTTTTTGGGGAGAGGAAGGGAAAAGGTATTTATAAACCATTTTGGGATTCCTTCAGGCAGTGAAAAGCCGGGTACGAAAAACCCAGCTTGGTATGTGTCCACAAAGCGGCATCAGTCGGAGCACCCAACCCTTCTGAAACTACATTCCATTGCTGCTCACTTACAGGCCTTTTTTTTTGCCCCCCCCCCCAATAAAGTTGTGGACTAAACTCTTGGAGGAAATAAGGTCTGCCTCTCTCATGCAGCTTCGGAGGGTTATCAAATGGGTCAGGTCCAAACAGCCTCAGGCTTCTTGTGACAATTGCTTTATAGGTTTGTCAACTCTGGATTTGGGAAATTGCTGAAGATGAAGCATGGGGATGGTAGGCATGGGAGAGGGGGGACCTCGCGGCCATCCTCTGAAGCTGCCCTTTTCTCTAGGTGGAATGATCTCTGCAGTCTGGAGATCCTTGGAAATGCCTGGAGATCTCCCAGCAGAAACCTGTGGCCTTAGTTGGCTTTCTCTCTTAAGTTTTCCTGCCCTTTTCATGCTATTGATCTTAGAAGTTGGCCACCTTGCCCTCATTTAATTATTGCCAATTTTCTGGGAGAAAGACAGGCTGATCCGGGTTTCACTTGAATAAATAATACAGAAAATCAATCAATAAATTAAATCCACAACATTTGCAGCTCATCAGCATTAAGCTTGGAGTTTGTTCATCTGCATCCGGTCCTCTACTGCCACCAGATTGTAGTCAGTTGTCATCTCCATTATAAGCATCCTACCTTTGTTCATCCTGCTAAATGCTAAACCACGGGCAAGTGCCTAATCCTATTCTCTGACCAGAAGTGCTTCAAGATCTCCAGTTCCAAGGAAACAAAATCAGCTTGGTTAATAATGGTGGCTCCTTAGCACTGGCATTGAGGATCTTGGGGAACCTCTCTCTCTCTGTGTCCCTCTCTCTGTCTATTTATATACCTCTCTACCTAAACTACAAATATTTATTGGGACAGTCGCAGGCTGATTTAATGGATGCAGCTTTTCAGAGCCTTCCAGAGAAGGCTAGCAGAGCATAAATATTCATTGTGCTCAAAGGAAAGAACCTACAGAGTGAATGCTCACCATGAGATGCGGGGCACTGTAGTGTCTGCCAACGTTTCCTAACAATGGAGTCTTCCAATTAAATGAGACATGCGGTCCGGTTTGTTGGGAACCGGCGGGTAGCATGCTGGGGGACACTCGAGTAAAGGGACACTGGAGCACGGTGGTATTCTCTTTCATCCCTCTACGTTTACATCTCCTCTCTAAATCGAGGCATGAAACGCACCAGACAATTCTGGGGGGACGTTAGCAGAAAGATTATTTCCAGGTTCTTGTGTAGGTTTCCCCCCACCCCTCCACTTTAGCTAAATCCGGTAAATACTAAGCTAATGCCTAAATATATATTGTATTCACATCCCTAAGGTTGTGCAAGGCATCTATTTAAGTTCTCCTAATGGAAAGAGATCAGGTATGGATCCTTCAGTTTGCATCTCGGCTTCTCGGCATCTAATTTCTCTCAGTGCTTGACAGAATTAGACTGCTTGGCATAGGAAGCCTTAGGTGCTTCCTTGTATCAGCTGGGGTGAAGCAAAACTTGCCCAGTCTGGAGCATGTGGTTCCTGCATTCTTCGTAGACCATGAGATCTCACAGACACCAAGCTTAGCCCATGATAGGATTGTTACCGCTGGGGTTTCCTCATGGTTGCTTAGAATGAGTCAAATATAATGTCATTTGTATTCAGCCACACATCGTTATGTGCGATGAAGCCTTTACCAAATTATAAGGCTTCCTGAATTTTTTTCCCAAACAGCAAAAAGATTGGGTCCATTCAACAAACATAGATTGGGGCAGGGGGGGGAAGCGGGAGAGGGTACCTTGTCCTAGAGGCTGAGAACAGGGTTGAATTTTCAAGTGGGAATAAACAGAATACGAAAGTGGATAAACAGTCTCTGCTCAGACTTACAAATAATACATTAGAACAGGGGTAGTCAACTTGTACTGAGCTTCTTGTGGCGCAGAATGGTAAGGCAGCCGTCTGAAAGCTCTGCCCATGAGGCTGGGAGTTCAATCCCAGCAGCTGGCTCAAGGTTGACTCAGCCTTCCATCCTTCCGAGGTCGGTAAAATGAGTACCCAGCTTGCTGGGGGGTAAACGGTAATGACTGGGGAAGGCACTGGCAAACCACCCCGTATTGAGTCTGCCATGAAAACGCTGGAAGGCGTCATCCCAAGGCTCAGACATGACTCAGTGCTTGCACAGGGGATACCTTTACCTTTACCTTTTAGTCAACTTGTGGTCCTCCAGATGTTGATGGACTACAATTCCCATGAGCCTATGGGAATACAATTCCCATGAGCCCATCATCTGGAGGACCAAAGGTTGATTACCCCTGCATTAGAACATCTTCAGAAGAATCATGGTGTACATAGTTGTAACTCGTCACGGGATGATCCATGAACCAAAAACAGGCTGCCCATCTATTCTTGTACCAGCCTTATTTCCAACACTCAGCACTTCCCTCTGGTTTAGTGTAAGATGCACTTAAGAAGACAATCTGGAAATCTCTATTCGTCTGGATAGAAAATACTGGGCTAGATAGACCAGCGGTCCGACTCATGGTGAGGTAATGCCAAACAAAAAGGAGAAAACATCCTGACACAAATCAGAGTCAAGAACTTGCAAGTGCCCAGAGCACAGATTATTCGAGAAACATACACGTTGGCAGGACATACTTGCTGCTGCTATGTATGTCGATCACTTGAAGAGACAAGAGTGACCTGTGTGACATATTGCTTTTCTATTCCACTTAATATAGGCCGGCCTACTCCTGAGTGCCCCCTCCTCCAACCGGCTTGCCTGTCTGTCCAGTGACCAGCCAATCACCTTCCATCCCCCACCCCTGACCACCCCCTCCTCCTTCCACTTCCCTCTGAGGCTCGGAGGCTGCAGATCCCTGCTGCATGAGAGCTCCCCCTGCCAGTGAGTTCCATAACAGCTGCCTGCAGCTTTTCCAGGTCCTGGGGGGAGGACTTCCACAGAGTTCTTCCACTCCACCCCCACCCACCCCCAATCTAGTGCCCGTTGTATTCTTGAATGCAACGAACTTGGCCCCTAGGCCTACTATAAATGAGCAACTAAAGAAATGAAAGAGACCTCAGCATTTGAGCTAGGAGACATTAAAAGCTCACAGCCATCTTCTGTCGAAGTCATCAGCGTGCCCAGTAGAACTGTTAAACCAGTTGCATTTTACAGGAAACTGAAATTAGATGCGACCCAATTTGCCAGTCAAATGAAACTTAGTGGTGTAATACTTTCAGCTCTTAGATTAGTAGCGATCTGGGACCGCAAAAGGAAGTGAAACAACCAAAACAGATAATAACGTTTTTCATAAGCAAAGTGGGAAGAGCGGCAAAAAAAAAAGGGGGGGGAGGGAGGGACTCTTGAAAAAGGATGTTAATGAACAGACAATAACTGGGCTAAAATGTCACCGCTAAGCCAAATCATTCCAGATCTAAACCATCGTGTAAAACTATAAGGACAGCAATTATGGCGAAAGGTAATGTAACTAAAGGCCTTGCTGAAAGGATGTTATTATGGCACTAACTGTATTGATTTATACAAGACCGCTGATTGAATGACTGATAGTCGCAAGTAATTAAGTTGTTCCTACGGCTGCAATGGCAAAAGCGTCCTTGTGCTAAAAGGCTAGCGCTAAAAAAGAACCAGGCTACACTCGATTCCGCTGTAATAGGTACCTGACACTGGTACAATGCTTACATAGAGGCTAATTAAAGTTTCTTCTGCAGGTTCCTGAATCAGTTTAAGTCCACTGGAACAGGCTCCGTTTTCTTCAGTGCAGGGGGATGTTTCAGGTAGACCCTACAGACGTTAAGCATTTGATGGTATGGAATAGAACAGGTTGGCTGGGCTGGCATGGAGATCCCAAGTCAGCAAATATGTTTACAATGTGATTATTGCTGGCAGAGTTTAAATAGCAGTAGAAGAAAAAAGTCTCAAGCTGGCAACAGCGAAGTGTTCAAAAAATTTCAAAACGGATTCCCGGGTATAGTCCGTTTTCGCTGTCTTCATCAGCGAATTCTCAATGTTGTATTAACTCAATCTTCTTTAATGATGTTTTTTTTGATTGTTGGAAATAACTTCGTCTCTTATAATGTCTTGGGTATATAGTTCAATCCCAAACTGGTTGGATAATATCCAAATTTGTAGGTGTCTACTAATATTCACATCACTATGCGTAATTCCTCTATAGCAGTGACGGGTCTTCACCTGTGGCAGAGTTTAAATATGCAAGAGAGTCAAGTACCCTACTGCTTAAAAGAATACAATAGTCTTATTAGGAAGAGATGCCCACTTTGTGAGTAAGAAAGGAGAGAGTTCTAACAGTCTGCTTCAGCCATTCTCAATTTTTTGGTTGTTTTTTGGCCATGACACTTTTAGGAGCCCCTCTCAGGTTCCAGGGCCCCCTGGAATAGACTGGCTGCTCGCACAGTGAGATGGACTTAAAAAGGCCTAAGCCTTTGGCTTAATCATAGAATCATAGAGTTGGAAGGGGCCATACAGGCCATCTAGTCCAACCCCCTGCTCAACGCAGGATCAGCCCTAAGCATCCTAAAGCATCCAAGAAAAGTGTGTATCCAACCTTTGCTTGAAGACTGCCAGTGATGGTTAATGGTTTAGGGCATCCACGGCGCCGGGCCGCGGCTCCCTCTCCCCGCCCCCCCGCAGTAAAAAACTTCCCAGGCCGCAAGCTTGTGGCCCGGGAAGCTTCTTACTGTGGGAGGGCGGGGAGAGGGAATCAGGGCCGCGTGCTCGCACGGCCCGATTTGCGGGCGCAGCACGCGGGCGGGGCCCGATGTGCTGGCGCGGCACACGGGCGGGGCCCGATGCGCGGGCGCGGCACACGGGCGGGGCCTGACGCATGGGTGCGACCCGCGGGCGCGGCCTGATGCGCAGGCACGGCCCGCAGGCGCGGCCGGTGCGTGGGCGTGGCCCGCGCGGGCCGCGGGCCGCGCCCCGATGCCCTGCCGGTCCCCAACCTCAGAAAGGTTGGGGACCACTGCTGTAGGGGTTGAACTAGATAACCCTGGAAGTCCCTTCCAACTCTCTTATTCTGTGATTCTAAGAGTGAACTACCTATACTCAGCATCCCTTGTCATATATAAGGGGGACAGATTTCTACATCATTCAGCCAAAAAAACCCTGCACATTCATTTTCCCCCTTTAATGCACTAATTCAGGCACACACAAAGGAACAGATTACATTATTTTCCTTTCCCTTGATGAAGGTTGAACTTTCTAGTGATTAATGGTGTTGTATATGATAAATAGGATATTTATTTATTTATTTATTTATTTATTTTTTATTTATTTATTTATTTATTTATTTATTATTTAAACGTGTATACTGCCATTCACCAGGAGGTCTCACGGCGGTTCACAATAAAACATTAAAATCACGATAAAACCCCATATGTTCCCATTATATGATAGACAAAAATACGTTATACGTATCTAATCCTATAACCCCCGCCTGTTCAGTCAGAGGTCTTAAGAGCCAGTTTGGTGTAGTTGTTAGGATGTGGACTTCTAATCTGGCATGCCGGGTTCGATTCTGCACTCCCCCACATGCAGCCAGCTGGGTGACCTTGGGCTCACCACGGCACTGATCAAACTGTTCTGACCGAGCAGTGATATCAGGGCTCTCTCAGCCTCACCCACCTCACAGGGTGTCTGTTGTGGGGAGAGGAATGGAAAGGCGACTGTAAGCCGCTTTGAGCCTCCTTCGGGTAGGGAAAAGCGGCATATAAGAACCAACTCTTCTTCTTCTTGTTGTTCTTCTTGTTCTTGTTCTTCTTCTTAACATTGCTCTCAGGAGAGAGCCGATGGATCTAAGGGATCCAAGATGGAACCTGGGCTCTGTCTTGGCCTCAACCGTATGCCTGGCGGAAGAGCTCCATCTTGCAGGCCTTCAGAAAGTTGGTAATTCCAGTATTTCATTGGTTCAATCACCAGAGCTCCCCACAAGCCCTTTGGGCTCCCCTTCTCATATTTTTCAGTCTGTGGCCCATTTCAAATGAGTCAGGGCCCCCTAGGAGGATATATGGTCCCCCATTGAAAATGGCTGGTCTAATTGACTAACATTTTTCTTCTGGAAGGAAAGCAGGCCGAAAGTGTACTCATGTATACCCTACTATTCCCAAGAGGCTCAGGGTGGCTTACAATTTTTAAATAGGTTTTAAAACTATAAATGTAATGAGTACAATTAAAATCAACACCATTTGTTTATTTATTCAACCTTCAGGACACCATCTCCTTATAAGGAGTTTAGATTATCACACAAACCAATTAGCACTCGTCAGAAGGCATACTGGAAGACACGGTCCCGTAGATATTAGGGTCCCAAGACCATTTAGGGCTTTAAACGTGAACACCAAAACCTTGAACCTGATCTAGTCGCCAATCTGGAGCCAATGCAGTTGGGAGAGCACTGGTTGAATATGTGATCTCCATGGCCCATTATGCACGGCCGCCGAAACGGCGATTTCGGGTCACATGGAAAACGCGGAGGGGGAAGACGCGACGCATACCGGTTATACACGGGGCGGGGCGCGACGGCGGCAAAACCCAGAGTAACCGATTATGCACGCGCCGATCCGGGCGCCGCTTCTGGTTGCGCCCCGCTCACCCGGAAGCTGCGCTTTCTTCCGCGTTTCACTGACGCGGCTTTTTCAGCGGCATGCACCGAAGCTGCAGCCGGTTGCAGCCGGCTCCGTGCGTTATCCGTGATTTTAGTCGCCGCCATTCCACCCCGAATGTGCGCTAAAACCCCCGTGCATAATGGGTCCATGGGAGTTTCTGGAGCAGCTTCAAGGCCAGCCCTGAAGCAGTGTGTGTTACAGTAATCTCTTCTGGAGATGACCGTTGCATGGATAAGGGCAGCTAGATCAGATGCCAAGAGGTAAGGAGCAAGTTGTCATGCCTGGGGCAGATGGTAGAATGCCCGGCAAGCAACATTTGTGATCTGGGCATTCATATATAAGGAGAACCACACCCAGACTCTTGACAGTGGTCTAAGGACCCTGTGGGTTGCACTATCTGGCCTGTGGCATGCTAATCCAGCCAAAGGGCCTCCATTTTAGCTGGATTCAATTTCAGTCAACTCCACTGAGCCAGTCCACCACAACCTCCAGACATCTGGTCAAGGAACCCGGGGGTACAGATGGATAACCATCCATCAGCAGAAAGAGCTGAATGCCATCAGCATACTGGTGACAATCCATTCTGAAACTCCAGATCAGCTGAGCAAGGGGGCGCATGTAGATATAAAATGATATCAGGGAAAGAATAGCTCCCTGCAGGACCCTGCATATCAGGGCCTGCTGCTGGGAGGTTCTCTCCCCTACCACGACCCTCTATCCCCGACCTTGGAGAAATGATTGTAGCCACTTGTGGGGTACACCTTGTATACCTATGTTGGCTAGGTGTGCTTGGATGCTCTTCCTGGTCGATATTCCGTTGCTAGGACAGAGCAAAATTTGGTTGCATGCTAGGAGTGATGGTGGAGAGCAGTAGATCAGGATATTGTTCCTTGCACAGAAATAGCTCTTATGGAAGAAAAGGTTAGAGGCACGAGAGAATCAAAGTGACCCACATTTTGTATGTTACCCAGGCGTGGGAAGCCCTGAGATGAGCAAGTAAATGACTCATTACTGAGATTCTGCTGTCTAAAGGTTACAACGTCCAGGACTGCTACAAGTAAATGGTGTTTAAGAGACACTTCCGCAGTAAGACACTGTATGCTAAGAGTCACTTTCACCGTATGTTGTTGAGTGAAAGGATTATTTGTTGGACGTATCCTTTGTCTGTAAATTATGCAAATCTAAACACATGGTGGTGATCCACAAAATCCGGTCATATCAGGGACAGAAACGTGGACCATAAGGGAACTTCATTGGAACTATTTGGACAACTTGATAAAGGTGCCTGTTTCCATTATTTCCCACATAAGAGCTAGAGTGGGGTCAAAACACTGCAGCTCAGGTATTCTCTGGGGTGAAAAGTAGCATTTTGACACGCACACCCCACACAAATTTTGTCCATTGTATCCCAGGGCCTACTGTTCGAAAGGTCAGGGCATCTAATGGAGAAACGCATTGTGTTTGCAAGCACTGAGCATGCATCAGGGAAGTTTCATGTATGGAGTGTGAGTACCACCAAGAGATGGCGTGCTACATCCTCACAAGTTCGCATCTGCAAAATCTGTAGTGCGCATGACTGCAGGGAACATTGGAGGGGGAGAAGGCATTTGGTTTTTATACCCCACTTTTCACTGCCTGAAGGAGTTTGAAAGCAGCTTACAATCACCCTCCACTATAACTCTGATGTTTGATGTGGAGAAGAAGAAGAAGAGTTGGTTCTTATATGCCACTTTTCTCTACCCAAAGGAGTCTCAAAGTGGTTTACATTTGCCGTCCCTTTCCTCTCCCCACAACAGACACCCTGTGAGGTGGGTGAGGCTGAGAGAGCTCTGATATTACTGAAGAAGAAGAAGAAGAGTTGGTTCTTATATGCTGCTTTTCTCTACCCAAAGGAGTCTCAAAGGGGCTTACAATCGCCTTCCCTTTCCTCTCCCCACAACAAACACCCTGTGAGGGAGATAAAGCTGAGGGAGCCCTGACATTACTGAAGAAGAAGAGTTCGGTAGAATGCCATCGAATCCACCCTCTGAAGGCCTGAGGAGGAGAGAGATTGGGGAGAGGGGGGACCTTAATGGGGTAGTGCCCCACAGAGTCTACCTTCCAAAGTGGCCATTTTCTCCATGTTAACGGATCGCTATAATTGCAATCCAACGGGAACTCCTAGGGCTTGGCAACCACCAGCTGCGAGAACGACAAGCAAATAAAGGCTTGCATGAAAAACCCTCCCTTGTGTGGTCTCCTTTTCCATGAACCAAGCTGTACATTTTTCATATTTTGCTATTCTCTTCGGGATTCTCCTATTTTTATGATGGAGGATTTGTATAAAATGAACGTCACTTGATCGCAGGGAACTGTAGAAGTTTCAGACTTCCTACCAGGCAGATTGGATGAAGGATGGGCTCTTTTCCCAGGGAGATCTTCATGTATACTCCAGACATTAGTGTCGCAGCTATCCAAACTGTCATGGAGCTCCACAATAACAAAATAAAACTGAGGAACTGCACAAGCTGTAAACCTCAGTGTATTTAGAAGAAGTAGGCACAGAAACATTCACCTGTGTGTGGGGGGGGGGGGGGGGAAGCCTGTACTTTCAAATGGCAACTGCTCTGTAGCCCAGGTAGACACATACATAGGTCAGGTAACCCAGTCTCTAATGTGCCTCTGTCCAGCACAAGAAACTAGAAAGAGGACGCCCTCCAAACAACAGGAAAAAGAGTATAACACGCTGGTGGAAAGAAATGTGCAACAAACCACCTTGAGCCAACAAATCAAAAAGCAGAAATACATTCAGGTCTTATAGACAATGGATGGAAGATAACAATGCCGACTCTCATGGCTTTCCTATTACATAAAGAGGACGAGGGGCATAAAAGGAAGCGAGCAAAGATGAATAAATAAGACTCGAAACATGATTCCAATGAAATTTCCTCCACTCCCCGCAAATTTCAGAGGTCAAAACTGTATGTTTTTATGCTAGCAACTCCATTTTGAATATTCTTCTTCAGGCAGACTTACTGATTCATTTGGAAATGCCATATTTTGGCAATAAAGTACAGAACAGTGACTCACCAGCTTGCTCTCATGTCAAGAAATAAAGCTGAGCTGAAAACTAGTTTGTTTTTTTTTCTTGGAAAAGTGGGGGAGAGACTGTGATTCATTGTTCTGTACTTTATTTGGTAAATATGGCATTTCAAAAGGAATCAGTTTATATGTCTGAGAAAGAATGTTTGAAATGGAATTGCTAGCACACTGGCAATGGAATTTTGACCTCTGAACTTTTGGGAGAACTGTTTTAAAATCATTTTCAGTTGCTACGCTTATTTTATTTGCCTTCTGATATTTATGTCCTGTGGAAGCCGTGACAAGTAACCCTGTCATCTTCTCTTGTGTATATTACTAGAAAATATTTATTATTTTCAATGAGTGGCCACAAGGTGGTTTATTATGCATCTCTTTGCACCTAGATATTACACCCTTTGGTACATCTGTGATTTTCCCTGCTTTCAACATTAACCAAGGTTTCAGGTTAAAAAAAAAATAATTGTACTCAGCAGCCATTGGATGCATTATATTTAACAGTACTATCCTGGATCAAGGGCAGAGTCTGCACTTACTTTCTTTATTCCATTGTCAATCCTGTTGAATTCAGATCGCTTTGAACTCGGGTCTTCTTCTCCCCCCCCCTCCTCCCCATTGAAACAGGAAAGTCTTCTGCACGTGGTTAAGATAGTTCAGAAGGTGGGGGGAGCCAAGCCTCTTTCTTTCTTTTCTTGAAGGGGGGGGAGAGGAGCCAAGCAGGTAGCCTCTTTCTTTTCTTGGAGGGGTGGGGGAGAGGATCGAAAAAGGCAGAGGAGGGAGGAAAAATCCAGGACCAACAGAAGTTGAGAGAAATTAGGGGCTTCTCCTTTAAAGCAAGCGTGTCACATGACCAGGTGTAGCCTATCAGAGGTTCTCTACCACGGAGCTTTCTTTCCCAATCTGGATATTGAGGATTAAAAGCACTTGAAGATATCGCACAATAAAGGTAGGGTCACTCCGGATCAATCCTTCTTGCTGCAGAAGGAAAATTTAAATCACCCAAAATCCAAATGGAAATCGCATTCTGTGTAGAGGGCAGGGACTGAATTGACCTGGGGTTGGAATAAAAGCTCTGTGCAGTTTACACCAAGGTGAGTAGCCATTTTAGTATGTCTGTGGCAACAGGAAAGAGCAAGAGGCTAGGATCACCTTAAAGACTAACACAACCTGTGTCAGGTTAGGAGCTTTTGTAAGTCACTGCTCACTTCTTCAGAAGACTTGCCTGGCAACCCGTGGGAAGGCTGTGGGTGGCTGCAGAGCTAGCTCAGGCATCATTTCTAAGAAATTCCAGTGGTTCTTTGAGCTAACCTTCTGTCCATTTCCCTCTTGAAATGACGCAATGCCACATCCTGCACTGTGGGTTTCAATTCCCCCTTTCCTACCACCACTCAGAGTGGTAGCAGGCAACAGGAACAGGGATCAGGGAGATCCCTCACCCCCACAATGGGGCTTGGCAGCCATCGAATGGAAGGCTATCCAACCCCTGTATAAAATATCCATGTGGGAAACTACTTCATACTCTTCAGATTTCATGTTTATACATAACCCAGCACACTGACACTAGAGAAGAAGAAGAAGAAGAAAAAGAAGAAGAAGAAGAAGAAGAAGAAGAAGAAGAAGAAGAAGAAGAAGAAGAAGAGTTGGTTCTTATATGCCGCTTTTCCCTACCCGAAGGAGGCTCAAAGCGGCTTACAGTCGCCTTCCCATTCCTCTCCCCAAAATAGACACCCTGTGAGGTGGGTGAGGCTGAGAGAGCGCTGATATCACTCCCGGTCAGAACAGTTTTATCAGTGCCGTGGCGAGCCCAAGGTCACCCAGCTGGATGCATGTGGGGGAGCACAGAATCGAACCCGGCATGCCAGATTAGAAGTCCGCACTCCTAACCACTACACCAAACTGGCTCTCAGAGATCATATTGCAGATGTATGTCGGTTACTGGAGCATACAAGCAAATTTTAGAAGAAAGTCAGCTTCTGTTTTATAGACATCAGCAAAGCATTTGACTTTATGGATCAGATGGATGGTTTTAAAAGAAATGGGCATGTCACAACATTTGGTTGTTTTGATGATCAGTTTATCCTCTTGTCAAGAAACTACTGTTACAATGGAACAGGGTAAAACAAATGGTTTCCAGTCAGCGATCGTATCAGACGAGGGTGGATTTTATTTCCCTACCTCTTCAGTCTATATGCAGAATTTACCATAAGGAAAACTAGATAAGATTTAGATGAAGATGGAGTGATAACTGGTGGGAAGAACATGAACAGTTTGAGCTACGCAGATTACACCACATTAACGGCAGGAAATAGTGAAGGCTTGAAATGATTACCGATGAAGGTTAAAGCAGCAAATGCCAAAGCAGCATTAACTGCTGAAGTTTGACAAAATAATAGGGCTGCTGAGGAATTAGGCAACTTCAAGGTTGTTGATGAATGAATTGAAATGGTTGAAGATGTTCTTGTCCTTGGTTCCATCATCAAACAAAAGGGAGACTGCAAACAAGAAATCAGGAGACTGAGTTACGGAAGGACAGCCATGAGGGAGTAAGAAAAACATCCTTAAAAGTAAGGATGTGTCACTGGCAGCCAAGATCACTATAATTCATTCTATAATATTCCACATTACTATGGATGGGTGTGAACTATGGATAGGTTATGAAGAAACCTAACAGGAAAAAATTTAAATAACTGAAGTGCAGTGTTGAAGGAGAGTTTTATGGAAATCACAGACTGCCAAAAATACAAATAAGTGGGTTCTAGATCAAATCTGAACTTTCTCTAGGAACTGAATTGACTAAATCAAGGCTATAGTACTTTGGTCACATTATGAGAATACAAGACTTACTGAAAAAAATAATAGGAAAGTGCTAGGAAAAGCACTTGGTCCAAGGGACCAAGCCCTATGAAGATAGGTTGAGGGACTTGGGAATGTTCAGCCTGGAGAAAAGGAGGTTGAGAGGGGACATGATAGCCCTCTTTAAGTATTTGAAAGGTTGTCACTTGGAGGAGGGCAGGATGCTGTTTCTGCTGGCTGCAGAGGAAAGGACACACAGTAATGGGTTTAAACTACAAGTACAACGATATAGGCCAGATATTAGGAAAAAATGTTCACAGTCAGAGTAGTTCAGCAGTGGAATAGGCTGCCTAAGGAGGTGGTGAGCTCCCCCTCACTGGCAGTCTTCAAGCAAAGGTTGGATACACACTTTTCTTGGATGCTTTAGGATGCTTTGGGCTGATCCTGCGTTGAGCAGGGGGTTGGACTAGATGGCCTGTATGGCCCCTTCCAACTCTATGATTCTATGATTTTATGAAAAGTTGAAGCGAACGGGGGGGGGGATGGATTGGTTCAAAAAGGAAGCCACAACTCTCCGTTTTCAAGACGTGAGCAAGGTCCTTAATGAAGGGACAATATACGTATCATTAATTCATAGGGTGGCCATAAGTCATAACTGACTTGACAGCACATAACACAAACATATCATCCATCCTGCATGGCCATCCATAAATTCAGAAACTTGAGAAAGGCACTTTCAACACCGTATCTCCTATACACGCACACACTCACACCAAAAACAGTAAAGGCTGAAAAGAATCTTAAACTGTTCTGTTTAAATGGAGCTTTGACTTGAGAAAGCTTCTATCTTGAAAATCCCGTCAGTTTCTTTGGCGCTTCTGGACTTGAATCCCAACTGTTCTACTGTAGCCTAACACAGCTACCCTCCTGAGGAATCGTTTTTCTGTGTCACTGGAGTTTTAGCCAGGCTGGCAGAAATCTCCTTCTTGTTTATAAGCGGTGGAGTCATCAAAATTAATATCTGGGGTAAAGTTGCCAGTCAATCTCTTTGCTCTAGAGCAGGGGTAGTCAAACTGCGACCCTCCAGATATCCATGGACTACAATTCCCAGGAGCTCCTGCCAGCGAATGCTGGCAGGGGCTCCTGGGAATTGTAGTCCATGGACATCTGGAGGGCCGCAGTTTGACTACCCCTGCTCTAGTGGGAGCAAAACTGGGTGGTGGGTGGTGGGAGGAACTGGTATCACAATATCATGTCTGGTTGTATAGGGAAGTGATGTCATAACACTATAGGGATTTCTCAATCACTCTTATTCCACACAGAGATTTTCACAGAGGCAGGAGCAATAAGGAATAACATATCCCCTCTATTAAACTTCTTGCCTTTTCTCTTCTTATAAAGCACAGGTTCTTTCTTCCAACCAAAGTCAGAGTTGGGGGATGACGGAGACATTCTGCTAGTCTGATCAAGACTATGTTTTCTCCCTTTGAAATGATTGGCTGGTGTAAACTCTCAAATGGCTCAGCATCTAATATTGCAGTTTTTTAAAATTATAAATTGCCTCAAGCATTATTCAGAAGAGGAGGCACAGAAATATTCTAAGTAAACTAGTAAAATTGCCCACGTGTTTTGCTTGGGAAGGAACCTAAAAAATTGCTTTAAATACCGCTTTAGGTACATTATATTTGAGCGCAGAAGAGATGCACCTTCAGGTGAAGCGCCCTGTAATGCATCTAATCCCACTAACAAACAAGCTTACTTTGAAGTAGCAGGGAAATATCATGCATGCTTTGTGCATGATGTGTTACATGAATCATAGTCACAACGCTCCCCTCCCCAACCCTAAGTCATTCTTAGTAGCAATTCTGAAAGACCAGAACTAGAATATGTGGGCTTCAGTTCATCATACAGCAGTGAGTTGATCACCACTAGGATTATGAATAGGCCAGTAGGTCATGTCGTTGGGAGAACTGGGCTGCTAGCAGGAATGCCAGCATGCAAGTGGGATTGGGGATCTGCCAGCATTACAGCCCATCTCGACTACAGAGGTCACTGCTCCTGGAGAAAATGACTTCTTGGGCGGGTGGAATCTGTGGCACTGTACCCCACCGAGGTTCCTCCAGATCTCTCCTAGTTCTCCAAAAGTTTCTCAGCTTGGGTCTGGCAACCCTATCCTGCCATCCTCCACCGGTGGCCAGGGAGACTGGGCAGCTGTTGCCGCAAGTGTGGCCAGAGATGCACTCTTGTTAAGGATCTATTCATTCACTTTGGCTCAGAGAGATTCCCATCTTGCCAGATCCTACCTCTGATACAACTACTTGTAAAACATCAGAAATGGAAACAATCATAACTATGGCCACACCGCCTGGAAAACCCACAACAGCCAGTTGACTCTGGCTGTGTAAAACTTTGACAATTCATCTACTCATTTATTTATTCCATTTCCATTCCATGTTTCTGCCCAATCAGGGCCACCAATAAAAATCAAATTCTTTGAAAGGACCTGGTGGCTACCATTTGGAACAGCCCGTCATTACAAAGGTGGTTAAAAGCAGCAGGATTATTTTGTATGCATGCTGATATGGAAGTGACATTGTTATTTTTTTTACTGGGGGAAGGGTTTGACAACAATATTTTGCATGCCCTGTTATAACACTTTTGTTATCCTTATTTGAAACAACATACTCAGAGCCTATAGAATTGCTGCAGATATTTGCCCTAGATAAACTTCCAACACAATAAATGCCTACATTTCTATTTAAGGTCTCGTATAGCATTTTGATAAATTAGAACTGAAATCTCTTTGTTTCGGCAACAAAAAGCCCCCTTCTTTGATTATTCAGATAGTAACACAAGCCTAGTCAATGTTAATAAGAAAAATGACAGCACACAGACATTTCAGGGCAGCAATTAACATAACGTTATCTCTGGAGCTCTAACTTTACTTCCTTTACATGAAGGCATTCCATATGTATGCTGATATATGGATGACATGTTAGACTTTTACATAAGCGGGTTGATTGAAATACCTTTCGCAAATATTTGATCACAAGCAACACTTAAAAAAAAAATCACAGGCAAAAAGATTTTTTTTTAAATCTCTCAAATAAAGATGAATAATAGATCATCATTTTCCAATAAATTTGTTTATCACCACACTGACGGCTGCAGAACATGAATATTTCATTATTAAAGTTCAGCCGATTCAGGGAGAGGAGGGATTTACGTAACTCCTAGTCGCTGATGGATGGGGCCAGGATCTCAGTTTGCACCTGAGAATCATCACAGCACGAAGCTTAGAAGAACACGGGAGGACAGCACAGTTAGGAAGACAATCCGATGAAGCGAAATCAATAAATTAAGTCAAGGTACACTACTGCTTCTGAGGCAGGGTTCAAAGCTGCTAGAAAACTCCCCTGTTTGGAAATTTTAGAGGGGGTTGTTTCTATAACTGTAATTCTTTTAAGTGTTTAAATCTATATATTGATTATATTGTTATCACCCACCCGGACCGATTCAGAAAGGTGGGTTAGAATTAAAAATATGATTATTATTAAAAATAAATTATTTGACTAATTAATTGCATAGTTCATTAGCAACTCCAGGCTCCCCTTCTCCTAATTTTCACTTCCTGCATCAGAAAGCTCGTAGAGCAATAGTTCCTGCATGCTGGCTGGGGCTCAGGGTATCTGTAGTCCATGGACTTCTGGAGAGCCACAGTTTGGCCACCCCTGTGATAGACTCACTCTCCAATATATATATATATACAGTATTTGCTTTTCCCCCCTGAAAAACATGCCTCCAAGTTGGGGGGTCGTCTTATACGCCGGGTGTACTTCAGTTGGGATAGACATAGCTGCCCATAGTGGCCCATAGTACTGTAATGTAATGTAACAAACTCTATATTTTGAGGGGAAATGTTGGGGGGGGGGTCATCTTATATGCCCAGTCATCTTATACGCCAGCAAATACGATATATATATACACACATACACTCATTCTACCATCCACCACAGAGAACCACATTATTTCCCTGAATTCTTATGATACCATAACATGAGTCAGATTACTCAAGCCATCAGAAGTTTCTCAATTTTGATTTTTACAGTGTACATTTTGAATGATGAATAAGCAAAGCATTTATTCCAGACTTCTCATTTTCTATTAGATTGGGGTGTGCCTGTGTGTGTTAAAGTCATAGTTGCCTTGGGTGCCAAAGAAGTGTCCAGCCATGAAGCAAGCATATCACCAGTAAGGATGGAGTTACTCTCTGTAGGCCAGTAGAAAAGCTCAGCCTGCTTTATGTAGACCAGGGGTAGTCAAACTGCAGCTCTCCAGATATCCGTGGACTACAATTCCCATAAGCCCCTTCCAGCATTTGCTGGTTCTGTATCTGTGGAAAGCTAATGGTTGAAGATCTTCTGGATTATCTATTGGACTGTGTTCTCTACACAGATCCAAGGAGGAAATTTCAAAATCATATTATTCCAGGGGCATTATCTACAGCTCGTGACATCTGCTCTCTGACACTGGTCCATTTGTGGCACAAAGGGTTGCCACCTTTGCATCGGCTGCAGGAAAAGATTCGAGTTGGCCTCGTGGCAAACAAAGTGGGCTTCTTAAAAAGTTGATAAGCAAAGTATATGGGTTAAATGTAAGTTTTATTTTGTTTTAGCTGATAATCGAGATTGTCTCAAATGTATTTACTGTTTTGCACAATTTTATTGTGCATTTGATCCTGTGATGGCCTATGACCTACTGCAGTAAAGTTTGCTTTTTAATAAGGACAGAGCCCTGCAGGCTTTACTGGGAGGGGGGGGGTTCTTTCCATTATGTTGCTATCAAGAAGATCTCTCTGGATGGCGGGGGCACTAGAAGGACTTTTACATTCTTAAGGAAATGGGTTTAGTTCATTTTCACTTTTTCTTTCTTTTTGGCAAATGTCAGTATTTATTATTCAGCACGGGTTCTTCTATGGCCCTCACCACTTTAAGAAAAAAACAGGTGAAAGAGACAGGTGAGAACTTTTAAGAGTCTCCCCGCAAATCACTGCCAATTAAGCAAGACTTGATCCTCACTCGCAAAGGGCAAGGAGTGAAATATGCAGGCTCAACTAAATAATGGAAATGTCTCTGGGACCCTGTGTATCAGAAAAGGGGAAGGGAGAAGATGGATGTGCAATAAGGAATATTAAAATGATTCACAGGCACGGCAGCTATGACAGCGCATTCTGATCAGACACCCTGCTCAGCTGAGGGAGAAAGAATCCGTTTCTTAACTATTCACTGGGCACCATAACCGTCCGAATATTATGCAAGGCCCAAAAGCAAATATGAAAAACGTGTCTGACCCCTCCCCTTCCTGGTTTTATATAAAAAATTGTGTGTGCATTACAAATGGGAGATATACGCAAAGTGAATCCAAAAAGAGGAAAAATAATTTTTAAATATCAGGATTTAACCCCCCCCTCCAAGAAAAATAATTAAAAACAAAGCAGAATGACCATTCTCAGAGGCCAAGCAAATCATTGGCATTGCCTAATCATTCAAAAAGAGCCTCTTGTGGCGCAGAGTGGTAAGGCAGCAGACATGCAGTCTGAAGCTCTGCCCATGAGGCTGGGAGTTCGATCCCAGCAGCCGGCTCAAGTTGACTCAGCCTTCCATCCTTCCGAGGTCAGTAAAATGAGTACCCAGCTTGCTGGGGGGTAAATGGTAATGACTGGGAAAGGCACTGGCAAACCACCCCGTAGTGAGTCTGCCATGAAAATGCTAGAAGGCGTCACCCCAAGGGTCAGATATGACCCGGTGCTTGCACAGCGGATACCTTTACCTTTAATCATTCAAAAGGCTGGAAACAACAGTAGACAAAAAGATAAAATACATAACCAAGTTGTTCCAAATATACAGACAGATTAAACAATCACACTAAATAATGATGCTAATACTGATAACAGCAGCTGCCTCTGGGACCCTGTGCATCAGAAAAGGGAAAGGGAGAAGATAGACCTGTCTGAATAGACAGAAAAGATATAGCTAGTCTATCAGTTGCGGTATATTCAGAAATTCCCATAAATGTCAAAAGACAATCAAGATGTTAGAATATCCTTTGATTTCTATGTCCCAGAGGACATCAGTTTTATTTTAATGTGTTAGCTTCTCTTTAGTTATTAAGTCCTGAACTGTGTTCAACCATTAATATTCAGCGGATGACTCTTTGAACACCAGTTGTCTGCAAAAATGTCTTCCGTTGGCACAAGCAAGAAGATGTTGAGACATTTACAATGGACCAGCGGGGCCAATCGTTATGATTCAATAAAACTTCCTGTGGATCTTCCGGTATCTGCAGCCCAACCACGGTCCATATCTTTGCTGAATGTAGAATGTTCTGAATTTATCTTACAAAGACCAAACAATGGTGCCTCTCGCCCCAGATAAATGATCTTTGATAGACATCTGAAATTCCCAAGCATGCACGCAAGCAAAGAAAATATACTGCTCAAAAAAAGAAGAAAAGATGAAGGAGAAGATGAAGAAGAGAAATTATAGAATTAAGAACGGTGCAGTGTTCCAAGCCACCAAACCTTCCACACCTGGCTTTGGTCTCCATGCAGTCCACCTCACACTGCAGGCTCTTATCCAACAGATCCCTTCTGCTCCCCAGATTCACATTACATCAAACCATTATAGACAGAGGTCAACTGGTAGGCAAAAACAGCTCTGGGAAAGAGCTTGACCTCCAGCATTCCTGGTCCCACCACTAATGAGACCCTGTTTGGATAGAAAAGCATCACATAATTTTTTCTTACGAATGGGAGATGGAAGGAGGGAAAGGGATGGGTCCTATGTAGAGGCAGAAGAAATTCAGCAGGCTTCCTATAGCTTCCACCCACCTTATATGGGCGGGCAGATACCTGCTGCAGGTCCTGCACATTTTATGTGGGTGGCTGCCACCGATATCGAATGGTGATTTATGTCTACCTTGCAGCAGCAATGGCTTTTGTCCACCTCATGGCAGTGTCTGCTGGCTCCTAGGATGTGTTGGCTGCCAGTGGGAGAGCATGAGGTTGGAACTGCCAGGTTATGGAGCGGTATTTCCTGCCAACCTCACGCTGGGCCATCTTGGGCTGCTGGAGAGCTAGATATCGATGAGACTGTTTCCAGGCATTGAAACTGCATGTGCCACGAATACATACCAGCCATACATACCAAGAATGCCCAGCATCTGCCAAATGTATGTTTTGCTTCGGTTAGCATTATCTTGAACCCTAAAGCACAACGTATGGGTGGTGCCCATTTCAGAGGAAACGGTGATTGTGCATATCAGGAGGATCACAGACAGCCTGCCCTCCCATAGAAATACAGAATCACAGAGTTGGAAGGGACCCGATGGGTCATCTAGTCCAACCCCCTGCACTATGCAGGACACTCACATCCCAATCGCTCATCTACTGTAACCTGCCACCCCCTTGAGCCTTCACAGAATCAGCCTCCCCGTCAGATGGCTATCCAGCCTCTGTTTAAACATTTCCAAGGATGGAGAACTCACCACCTCCCGAGGAAGCCTGTTCCACTGAGAAACCGTCAGGAATTTCTTCCTGATGTTTAGACCGATTTTTTTTCAAATTAATTTCATCCCATTGGTTCTGGTCCATCCCTCCGGGGCAAGAGAGAACAACTCTGCTCCATCCTCTGTATGGCAGCCTTTTAAATACTTGAAGATGGTTATCAAATCCCCTCTCAGTCGTCTCCTCTCCAGGCTAAGTACACACTGTTGGATACCCCCAAATGTAACATATGGAAAGGGCTGCCATAAGAAAAAGAGCAAATGAAACATGAAACATGAAACCATGCAATGCAGATGGATGAAGAACTGATTACGAGATCTCCTCCCTCCCTCCCATCACACAAAATAAGAAATAAATATGTCCAGAAGACTACAATGGCAAATAACTCCCCCCCAAAAAAAAAACCCCAAATACAGATACTGTCATTAATAAGTGACATTAGGAGGTGTGGAAAATAGTGACAAACAGCCCAGAAACGACTGATTGCAAAACAGTGAAAGTATTCATGAAAAGAAAACTTTTTTATTGTGCTTTCTGATGGCAGCTCGACAATGCTGGGGCATTAATATTACAGAAAGACATCATAATAGAATTCAGAACCAATAAAACCTTTTATTCAATCAGAGAGAAAAAATCCCATTGAGGTGGAATTCCTCCCCCCCCTTCCTTTAAATAAAGCTCATTTTAGGTGTTTAAGGAAATAATTGTATTGCGCACCAGGCATTAAGCACCAAATTGAGAAAGTGTGGCACATTTCAAAGTGCAAACACATAACAAAAGTCAGGATTTCCCCCCTCCCCTCCCCTCCCCGCTGCCGATTTACCGTTGCTAGGCACGTCTGCTAGCAATTTTGTTTCCCATGACTTTGTTGTGAGCCTTGGGTTGGACTTCATCTATCAAAAAATAAACAGCAAATCACTTGACGGATACGCCACTCGGAGGCACGCCTGTGAGAACAACCAATTTTACCATTCCATAATGTTTGTAAAACAGGGTGCCTTCTCAAATGGCCTTTTCTTGCCAGGTTTGAAGATTACGATGAAATAGAGCTCGTCAGACGACGCACGTTCATGCTGGGCCGTGTGAGATGGGTTGCCGGTGTGGCACCTAAAGGCCCAACGAAGCTGAGACATGCTCGGACAATACGACGCTTAGAATCAACAAGGGATTCAGCATCTCTCGGGGTTGCACGCTCAGCATGGAGACGCTAAGGAGAATTGAGGTTTTCGAGCGGAAGCAATCATAGTACGAGGTATACAACTTGTCATAGAATCATAGAATCACAGAATAATAGAGTTGGAAGGGACCTCATGGATCATCTAGTCCAACCCCCTGCATTGTGCAGGACACTCACATCCCTATTGCTCATCCACTGTAGCCTGCCACCCCCTTGAGAATCAGCCTCTCCGTCAGATGGCTATCCAGCCTCTATTAAAAAATTTCCAGAGATGGAAAACCCACCACCTCCCGAGGAAGCCTGTTCCATTGAGGAACCCCTCTAACTGTCAGGAACTTCTTCCGGATGTTTAGACGGAATTTCTTTTGAATTAATTTCATCCCATTGTGTTTTGGGGATGCTCCTTGTTCAGACAAAGGTTGGGATGGAAAGAAAGAAAGACTGAAATGAGTTAGCATTTGAGACTATAAGCAGCAGGAGAACGATGGGAGGTGATGAGAGGGGGAATAACTGCGGAGTAATGGTTAGAGCTGTGACAACGTGGAGTCAAATCCCAGCCTATCCATAAAGCTTGAGCCGATCATAGGTTTTCTGAGTCCAGCTTACCCCAGAAGGTTGTTGGGAGGATTAAATGGGGGAGAACCCTGAGCTCTTTGGAAGAAGGGCAGGATTTAAAAAAATGGAATAAATTGAGATAAACAGGAGGCCATTTTGAACGATGGTTTCATGGCTCAGTGGGAGAGTACCTACTTGGCATGCCCAAGGTCCCAGATTCAATTCCCAGCACCCCCAATTAAAAGGAGCAGAATCTTGAAGACCTCTGCCTGTGATCCTGGAGAGGTCCTCAGCAGGAACATGTTGTCAAGAAGATTTATTATTTTATGTATTTATTTGGGGGATTTCTAAACCGCCCTTCTCCAAAAATGATCTCACGGTGGTTTACATTGGCGGTTTACATCAAGATTCACACTTGCTGGAGGCTGGCTGGGAAGTGCTGCAAATGCCAGCTCAGTCCCAAAAAGGAACTAATAACCGCGCTCAGAGAGAATGCTCTGCGCACTTCAAATGTGCAAATGCACAAAAAAAGATTAAATAACCTTTACCTTCATTCAAACATCCTTAGCAGACCCTTTCCTCGGCAACTGGGCATAGCTCAGGAGTAAAACCCAAATCAAATCAAAAGCCTCCATACAAATACCAAAGAACGGTCACACAACTCCCAATTCTAACTCAAGGGTGAAGGAACTCTTTGATAGACAAAGCTGACAAATACTTCCTTGTTTACTCTGAACAAAGTCCAGTTCTGTAAAGAAAGCTTTTTAAAAGAAAAAACTGACATAGCACAACGTGACTCCAGTTTCAAGCCCAAAATTCATGCTAGCTTTTTTATGAAGATGAATATGGAGAATCGAAGTTAATCCAGCCACGTCACCAGAAGAACAGGATTCAGGAGGGCACTTCTTAGCCAATTGCTAGACCAAAGATCCATCCCATTCCCAACAGAATAAGATTGTTTTTATACGCTGCTCTTCTCTGCCTAGAAACTCATCGTAGGTTACAGTTGCCTTCCCTCCCCCCTTGCCATAAAAGGCATCTTTTGAGGCAGGAGACGCTGAGAGAGTTCTGAGAGAACTGTGACTGACCCAAGGTCACCCAGCAGGCACGTTTCATGTGGAGGAATGAGAAATCAAACCTGCTTCTCCAGATTAGAGACTTGTCACTCTTAACTCTCCCCTTCCCTCCAGAGGTAGGAATGGGGGGGGGAGTTGGAAGTTTTCTGCCATGTATCTAATACTGTGTTTTGTGGTCCGTTTTAATGAGGCTTTAATGTTTTTTATTGGACGTTGTAACCCGCCACGAGTCGATCTCAGGAGTGGCGGGTAAAAAATAAAAATAAAAATAAAAATAAAAATAAAAATAAAAATAAAAATAAAAATAAAAATAAAAATAAAAATAAAAATAAAAATAAAAATAAAAATAAAAATAAAAATAAAAATAAAAATAAAAATAAAAATAAAAATAAAAATAAAAATAAAAATAGCAGCAGCAAGAACAGCAACAACAACAACAACCACTACATCTCACTGGCTGTCAGCCAACCACCAACCACATACCCCCAGAATGTCCAAAAGCAAGACAGGAGAAATTGCCTCCTTGCTTAATCCTCAAAACATGGTGCTTAAAGCCCCTAGACACGGAGTTTCCATTTAAATTGTGGTGGCTAATAATTATTGATAGATGCAGCCTCCATTAATTGGTTGAATCTCATTTTGAAAGCCACCTGAGATGGTTTCAATCACTGTATGTCTTGTGGCAGTAAATTGCAAACTTTAATTATGCATGTACTAAGTACTAACTTTTCTCTATCCCAAATCTACTGCTGAACAATCTCCCTTGTCTTAACTTTTCCCAACCCTGAAATATTCCGTTCGAGAGGGGAAAACCAGAGGTATGCAAGATGTTCCCAATGCATAGCACAGATTCATACAGACAGGAGACCGCAGCTTGCTTTCAACTCCCTTCCTAATAGTCTCAAAACAAGGATGATGACTTTTTTGTCGTCACTGTAGACTGCGGCGTTATCTGCAGTAAGTCTTCCTCAACCACCCCAATGGCTTCCAAAGCACCATCTCAAACGTGACCACTGTCAAGAGGTGAGTCAAATGTTTTTGTCACAGATGAGAGTTTATGGGAAGACAGATGGTGAACAAAGTTTCAGAACGACAATACAATTATGAGTATTTGATAAGGTTGGCTCTATGGCCCTTAGGACAAGCATTTATTAGATATTGATATGACGTAATAAAAGATTGTCTACAAGAAAAAAGGTTAGGAACATGTCTCTGTAAGGAAAGCTAGAAGTCTCTTGTAAATTATGTTACCTAATTTTTTTCTTTCTTCTTCTTTTTTCTTTTAATATTTGTACTTCCTGACTCCTTAATCTGTAATTCCAATGTAACTCTGTTTTGTATAAATGAAATTATTTTAAAATCTCTTTTTTTTTAACCCACAGAGGTGAATCAAGTGTGATGAGATGCTACAAGGTCTATCAGTGCATCTCTAGTGGAGTTTTAGTTGCTAAAAAGAAGCCATGGGGAAGATTTGGATCATGGCTGTAGCATCAAGGAGGAGCCTTAACGCTTTCTTTCTGATGGGTTTCTGAAATCAGAACTGCAGGGTGGACTGGTTATTCTACCTATGGCCTATTATGCACAGCCGCTGAAACGGCGGCATGGAGAACATGGAGGAGGAGCAAGCGAAGCAAACTGCTTACGCATGGGACGGAACGCAACGGCAGCAAAACCCAGAGTATCCGATTATGCACACAGCTACTCCGGAGCTGCTTCTGTTTGCACCCTGGTACAAGGAAGCTCCACTTTCTTCCGCATCACGCTAACACGGCTTTTTTGGCAGCATATATTGACTTTGCGCCCGGTTGCCGTCTGCGGCGTGCATAATTGGTGATTTTAGCCGCCGCCATTCCACCCCGAATGTGGACCTTCCACTCTGTGCATAATGGGCCTATGAGGAAAATTCCTGGTGGCCCACTGCCCCGGAAGGTCAGTGGCAGCAAAGAATAAGCAGAGCCAGACCCCCAGGAACTCAGCCAGTTCGACAGAGGGCATTTGGTACAGATCCTTCAGTGGTCACAAGGATCAGTGGCAGCTGCCAAGGGCTCTTTTTACATCACTACTGGGTAGCAAGTGAAGTGACATCGCAGCTACCACATGCTGGGTCTGAGCTAAGTAGCCCCTGCAGGACTAGCCTCCAGTTCCACAATGATTACGCAGCTTGGCTTGCTCTGGGGCACTTTGACTTTCCTATTCCACCCCTCCAGAGCTGTTGCTTGCCCCAGAACAGGAAACACATAGGTATGTAGGGCAGGTTGGTTGTCTTATGTCCCCCATTTCACCCAGTTCGAGGAAATCACATTTCCAACTGGCAAAATGGAACAAGGAAAAGAGTGAAATGGCTTTCTCCACAAGCCAAATTGTCCATCGCTGGTACCAATTTGCTGTACAAAAAAAAAAACACCCTGGGGACCTGAATGATCTTCCTGCCCCTCTTCTGGTTTGACCCTTAATAGAATGGAGAACTTTACAAGAAAAATTGAAAACATACAAAGATGTTTTTATATATGTGTACACACACATATGGAATAGATATATACACAAAAACAAAGTGTGTGTGTGTATATACACATACATACACACACACACACACACACGAGGGGGAGGGAGAGAGAGAGAGAGAGAGAGAGAGAGAGAGAGAGAGAGAGAGAGGGAATTATTCACCACATTATTAAACATGACAAAAAGCTCCTGAACTGAGGCTTGAAACAGGCTGCTTAAGATTCCTGCAATCCCTAGGACTTTGGCAACACGGAAATGGTTCAAAAGCCTTTTATAATTGCTGTCAGATTTGTGTAAAGCATTTGCGATTCCTGTGAACTTATTTATATAACCATCTAAAACCTGATGCAAACTTGAAAGTCTTTCATTTCTTAATTATTCAGAGCTGGAGGTGCAGTGGCAACAAAGGCAGTGAAATGCCTTCTCCTCAGAACATGAGCTAAAATGGTGGAAAGGAAACCACAGGGTTTGGGGTTGTTTTGGCCTAAACATGCTTTTTCTATGACATGTATCACTTGATGGCGAGCTGTGCCTATTTAATGCATGAGCGGCATATACAAAGGGATTTTTTTCACTCTGGTTTTCTGTAATGAGCTGACTGGTAAGACAGCAACCTATGGGCTGTGCATGTCCTCTAAATAATTGACTTTCACATTGATCTTCATTTTTTTTTTACCCCTAGCACAGTCGTTTATTTTTAGGAATATGCTGCGGAGTGTGTGATGCTCCAGTGACTCATCAGGCAATGACAATGCTTCACTGGAGAATCTTTCAGATTGACGTATCTTGCATGGGACATCTGCCGATCTCTAGTACACCTATGAAGAGCATCAAAATCGCCACCAACCATGTAGAGCAGGGGTAGTCAACCTGTGGTCCTCCAGATGTCCATGGACTACAGTATTTGCTGGCAGGGGCTCATGGAAATTGTAGTCCATGGACATCTGGAGGGCCGCAGTTTGACTACCCCTGATGTACAGCCTGCCCTGTTAACTTGCACTATCCGTCATCCGCACAATCCAATAGGAGAGGGGGGAAAATAGGATGCCAGGTAAGCAACCCTCTCTTTTCTAATAATTTAGTAAAAATTTATTCCCTGCCTGCAAAAATTAATGTACTCAGTGTAGCTTTTGATATGGCTAAATAAATAAATAAATAAATAAATAGATTTATATGGCTGAGTCAACCTTGAGCCAGCTTCTGGAATTGAACTCCCAGCCTCATGGACAGAGCTTCAGACTGCATGTCTGCTGCCTTACCACTCTGCACCACAAGAGGCTATGTATATGGAAAATAATCAAACTATTACGAAAAAGGGTTAGCGCCTACAAGGAGCAAAGTTTGTAAGGGAAAAAAAGCAATGTTCTAATCAGCAAATTCAAAGGCCTAAAAACATCAATTATCCACTAAAACAGCTAGGCTTAAAGCAGCAAATTCACATACATCCAAAGCAGTGATTAAAATTAGCTGTTGCTAATTAAAGAGAACAAAACAACCCAGTCATATTACTAGCTGCATATAACCTCTGAATGACACTCTCCTCTCCAAACAATGTTAGCTAGGTATCAAAGGACATATATAAAATGAGCACAAGAGAAGCCCTGTTGGATCAGGCCAGTGGCCCATCCAGTCCAACATTCTGTGTCACATAATGGCCAAAGCCCAGGTGTCATCAGGAGGTCCACCAGCAGGGCCAGAATATAAGTTTTAAGATTTCTCTGGATAGCGGTCAATGCGGTGGACTTATGTACTCTGCTCAGAGGCCATTCCTTAACCTGTTGCTCTGTTCTCCTCACCACAATGACCTTTGAAGTTAAGATTGAGACAAGGAATTACTGACCTAACGACACTTAGGCTGATTCCGCATGGCAGCAGTCGCACTGGGATGCCGCCAGTACATTGTGGCAGAGCAGCTGTCATGAACTGTAGGCTGGTCCAGCTGACCAGGAGAGACCACCTCGTAGAGAACTGCACCATGCATGTGTTGCAAAGAAGTCAGTCTTTATTGAAGAGTTCCATAAGGCAAAACAGGACAAAGCATGGCAGGAAGAGGAACATTGACAGAGATAAGCACAGATGGTCCCCTTGGGTCTATATATAGTGGGGATAGTTTAAGTGGGCGAAAAAGTTCCCATAGAGGAGGCTTTTGATCTAAAAGGTGTGAAGTCAGGAGACATCCAGTCTGGCAGTGAATTTCCAACCAAGGATGAGGATAGACAAGGGAGAGGTCTTTGCAGCATGGGAGATGAGATGGAGGAGGGGAGGAAAGGTACAGAAAAATGAAAGGGATTAAGGTTAGGGAGGGTTGAAGGACCCGCAGGCTTGTTGAACCTCAAAGTTAACACTCCCGAGGAGATCAGGAGGGTGATCTTGACAGCAGCATGCTCCATTGATTCCTGTTTCCTGAAGGGGGACCAATTTTGGTGGTGGACCCCATCCACCCTGGATTACTATGTCCCCATGGACACAGGTGGAGTGGAAAGGTTCTGCCACACAGGATGTTGGGTGGAGGTTCTTTGTCCCACAAAGGTGGGATTGCGTGGCAGTGGCCCATTATGCACGGCCGCCGAAACGGCGATTTCGGGTCACATGGAAAACGCGGAGGGGGGAAGACACGAAGCACACCGATTATGCACGGGGCGGGGCGCGATGGCGGCAAAACCCAGAGTAACCGATTATGCACGCGGCGATCCGGGCGCCGCTTCTGGTTGCGCCCCGGTCACCCGGAAGCTGCGCTTTCTTCCGCGTTTCACTGGCGCGGCTTTTTCGGCGGCATGCACCGAAGCTGCGGCCGGTTGCAGCCGGCACCGTGCATTATCGGTGATTTTAGTCGCCGCCATTCCACCCCGAATGTGCGCTAAAACCCCCGTGCATAATGGGTCAGTGTGATCCCTGCATTGTGCAAAGGAAAAAATGCCTCAGTAGGCTCTGTGGTGTCACAAAGCACTTTGGAGCAGAGTGGAGCATTTTCAGTCCCCTCTGCGTATTTTCTGTCCCCTTCCACATCCACACAGCCCTGTGGCCAGACAGGCCCCATTGGCCTCCACGGCTGACCAGAGAATGCAGGCATTTCAGCATTTCCTTTGCACAAGGCAAAGGAGACCCTAATATGCCCCAGGCCTGGGAAGGTGCTAGGCCAATGTCATGTGGGTACGGGGATTAGCCCTGCTGTCCTACAGGTGCCAGCCCCGCCTTTTCTGCCCATGTGGAATCGGCCTTAGTGAGCTTAATGACAGATCAGGGATTTAAGGAGTATGACAAGGTATTCACGCAGAGGCTCTTGTCGTTCACAGATTGTGAAGGGTAACAAAATAGTTAAAATCTAAGGAGGGTCTACTAAATTTCACACAGTGGAGACATAAGGCCAGAGGAGCAGCTATGTTTAGCTAACAAGATATTCAGCTACATGGGCCATTATGAACTTATTCAGAAACCCACAAATAATGCTATTTCAGTCCAAAGTGAATTTTTTGCTTAGAGGTCTGCATCATGCAGGTTCCCTGTATTATTGCCAAGCAGCTAATGGCCTCATGCAGTTGGCACTTGAAAGAATAACATTTCCCTCTTTCCTTCATCACGGAGTTTAAAACAAAGAACAACCCCCCCCCCCCCCGCCAAACAAAACCCGTTTTTTAATCTTTCATCTTCTGGTGAATGTTAATACATTGAGATCTCACCTTTCCCCCCACCCCCAATTCTGGATGGAATTATAAAAAAAAATTAGGTGCCTTGAGAATTCTGCACATTACAGTCACTTACTCCTTTTAAAATTTAAAAGCAACATTTATTAGTAATTCATGCCCAGACAACAGAGTCTGTCAACATTGTGACAGAAATCCGTCCAAATAAAAAGCAAACATGTTTATATAGTGTTTGCTAACTTTTAAAACCAAAAGCTTTAAAAAGGACAACATGCACAGCTAAAATATTTACTGATCTCCGCACATGATGCCGTGCATTATGTTATTTAGTGTTTCAAACTGTCTTTGATCAGCACGCATACTTACATTTCAAATATTCCTGAAATCCTGACATTATGAAAAGCAGATCGTGAAACATAGTCCTCATCCTCAGTGTAAAATAAATCTCTGATACAGCTGCTTCGGTGACAGGGCTGCTTATGAAATTCTCCGTATCTGAATTTCCCCAAGAGAGCTGGGTTCTGAATAACCAAAATCCTACTTCTTAAGCAGAATTATCACAACTTTAATTTTTGATTTCTGTTTTGACACCGCCTGTTGAAACACCTTGTTCTTTTGGTCCACTTACACGTTCTTTCCCTGTCCTGGTTAACAAAGTGCTTGTATGCTTTCAAGAAATACAGCACAAAAACAAACCGTATAGTTCCTGAGACTTTTGTCTACCGATCAGCCACTTTTGTTATATGTACAGTACTTTGAACGCAGTTGTTTAGGTCACTAAGAATTTCTGTTCAGGTTTTTGTCTTTGTTTTTTTTGTAATTACACTTAACCTGTTGGGAATCTCTATTCTATTATTCATGTGGTTCTTCTGTTTCAATGCAAAGCATATTTTTGTACTGTTGGGTGTTTTTTGTGCATTTGGGATAAGATTCACAGGGATTATATCCTTCCCCCTCTCTGCCAAGCATCAGGCTGACCTGACAAGTATGGTGAGTTGTCCGCCGGGAACTTGGTTCCCAAGTACATGGGGAAGGTTTGCCAGCTCCGGGTTGGGAAATACCTGGAGATTTTGGGGGTGGCACCTGAGGATGGTGGGGAATGAGGAGGGGAAGGATTTCAGTGGGGCAAAATGCCATACATGCCATCTGCCAATGCAGCCATTCTCTCCAGGTGGACTGATCTCTGTCACCTGGAGACCTCCAGTATTAGGAGTATTAGTACAGGTAAAGATAAAGGTAAAGGTATCCCCTGTGCAAGCACCGGGTCATGTCTGACCCTTGGGGTGATGCCCTCTAGCGTTTTCATGGCAGACTCAATGTTAGCCTTAGGCCTAAAAGAAAATACAATGTAGGTGCTGGGGAAGCTTCATTACCGTTTACCCCCCAGCAAGCTGGGTACTCATTTTACCGACCTCGGAAGGATGGAAGGCTGAGTCAACCTTGAGCCGGCTGCTGGGATCGAACTCCCAGCCTCATGGGCAGACAGCTTCAGACAGCATTTCTGCTGCCTTACCACTCTGTGCCACAAGAGGCTCTTATTAGTACAGGTAGGACAAAAAAAGGGAATATTCTGGTCATGCGTACCTCAATAAGCCTTCATAGATATTGCTTTCATTGTGTTGCTGGGAGAAAGGCCAGGATTAAACCAGGGTGTCTGCATTCACATATCTGCCAATACTATGATAAATCAACCAAGTTCAAGCCATGTCTCGGACCCTGATTTGACAGACCCTTACTAAGCACAGGATTGGGGGGATGGCCTATATTTAAACAAACGGAATGTAGTTAGTATATTCAAGCCATGGTTTCATGTGATACTTGATCTGAAATGTGTTATTTTAGGGAAGTGCCTTACCAGCCGTATCCAGATGAGAAGTTGACTGAAGAACCAAACGACCATTGATGTAGCCCTGTTGTCTTGCCTCACTACTTCCTCATACCGGACAGGTAGAAGAATTTCCATTGTACACCATTTGGCATATCACATTCAACTATACCAAGACCTTGTGCTAAGTCACATGATGCAAGGCCTAGTCTGCACACATAGGATAATGTGCTTTCAATGTGCTTTGGCAGCGGGATATTCCTGTGCAGAACAGGAAAGTCTACTTCTAAAGTGCATTATCTATTGTGTGCAGACTAGGCCCAAGACTTGGAATTAAACAGAGTCCCCTTACTCAACCAATAATTTGTCTCTAGCAGGACTTGGCTGACATCACCCAGTCCTTTGTTCTGCTCAAAGCCCCTGATTACATGGTACAGCCATCAGAGAAGACACTGTTGAAGCAAGCAATTGTCCAAACTGCTGCAAAATCATTTGGAGGACCACTTCCTCCCATATTGCTAAGATCTGCCTCACAAGCCCTGAGCTCTTTGCCCCTTTCTTCAGAGGTGAGGCAGGTGGCAACCAGGGAGCCAGCTTGGTGGAGTGGTTAGGAGTGCAGACTTCTAATCTGGCAAGCCAAATTTGATTCCCTGCTCCTCACCAACATGCAGCCAGCTGGGTGACCTTGGGCTCGCCACAGCACTGATAGAGCTGTTCTGACCAAGCAGTAACAACAGGGTTCTCTCAGCCTCACCTCCCTCACAGGGTGTCTGTTGTGGGGAGAGGAAAGGGAAGGCGAATGTAAGCCGCTCTGAGACTCCTTCAGGTAGAGAAAAGCGGCATATAAGAACCAACTCTTCTTCTTCCTTTTTTTTTGGGGGGGGGGGCAGTAGCACCTCATTTATGGAAGGCCCTTTCCCTTGAAGCTTCCCCAGCACCTTCACTGTATTTTCTTTCAGGCCCAAGGCTAACATGTTTAATGAAGGGATAGATTTTTGACACTACTTTAGCTAGAAACTATTTTAAAAAGCTATTTTTTAGTATCTGTGTCATAGGTTCTCAGCCTTTTTCATCCTGTAGCTACCTCTGGACTTCTGCTATAATTTGGTGCATGCAGCAACAAAATGGCTACCACAAGAGGCAGAACCAGCCACCCAGAGATAGCCGCAGCTTACCTTCAGTCACAGTGTGGTTATCCTTGTGCTGCGGTGGCAGCTGCTGTCAAAGCAATGTTATTTAGGAATCTGCACAGCCAATCAAGTCTCCAATGGCCAATCAGAAGCTTTGTTGGGCGAATGACTCACCTGGCCCTTTGTGCTTTCTAAAAAGATTCGGGGGGAACCAGGAAAGGTGTCAGGGGGGCACCGTGATACCCAAGAGTACCACACTGGGGACCCCTGATCTATGTTTTTATATGGTCTGGGGCTTTTTAAATGCTGGTTTTGTACGAATACTTCCTTTTATTATCTTTATTTTGTAAGCCACCTTGAGCAGCTTCCTGCAGAGGCAGCATCAAAAGGTTCTCAATAATATATTGGCGCCAAGGGGATCAAGAATACCTGTACATTATTTGAAAATGACACTAGGATTGCTAAAACGTTCAAAGCACCAAATATCTTTTATTGTTTTTAAACCCTCTGTTATCCTTAAAAAACAAAACCTGCAACACACATTGCTGGGGCATTAAAATTTATACGCTTGGAGACAAAAGACGAAGGACTGAATAGAGGAGTTTAGTGCTCGGGTCACTAACGGCCTTCGGGATAAAGGCGCCGATCTGAAAAGATATCTCCTAATAAGTGAAAGAAAACTCGCAATAGAGGAAGAAGGGGAGGGGGTTAGTGCAGGTTTTTTAAAGGAAGTGATCTGAATCTTTGCAATACGGCAGATGGACGGACAACAAAGAACTCCGTGGGAGATTTGCTAATCGCGTGTGCTAGCTGATGAAAACCCACGGCTAGCAATGAGACATACAGGGGAGGATATTCAATCAACCCAAGGGTAATCAGGGCTTAATTTAATTTCCCCTCCATTCAAAAAGGGGAACAGGCAGGTGTTCCATACAGTTGAGTTTTGAGGGGTAAACAAAGGTAGACTATTGAGATAGTATTGTAATCCATAATTGAAATGGAACACACAAGTTTGCCTGGTCACACAAGTAACATTAAAGCCTCCTTTCTAAATAGTGGTGGACAGGTTGGTGAATGCCTAACAGATGTTGGAAGAAGCGGGCAAGCTGATGTAAGTGGTTTACGTTTAAAGATGGGTTATGTGTGCTCATTCACAGAAAGCATAATTAGCTGTTGCTTGAACTATTTCCTGGAGTCCTAGGCTACCTTTAACAGACCTTTGCATTCTTCAGGACTCCATGACGCTTCCAACCCAGACCTTGTAATGGCTCAGTGATCATGGCTTCATATCATCAAAGGTTGACCATTTCAAAATCTGCCTTTTGCAGTTCATTCTCCCACTTGGATGGAGTCCCTTCCTTCTGACAGAGGAACCTATAAGCCTTCTCTACCACACCCTTCTCTTATCTATCCCCCACCCATATTTCCCAACATTTTTCTTGCATCAGCCGATATAAGTAGTTTATCAATGTTGTTTGATGCAATCATGGTGCATAAATGGGATACGGGAAACAACAGTAAGAAAAACAAGGTAAACCAAAGTCAATGACTACATAATCTTTAGGTTGGGTGGCCGTGCTCCATGGCACTGCAGGAACAGCATCAGCCCTGGTGGCTCAGCCCCCATGGCTCGAATGCCTTGCGCCGAGGCCTCCCTGTCACCAGAGAGCAAGGAGGGAGGGCTGGTTGCCCTCCAAAGAAGCTGTTTTCTCCAGGGCAACTGATCCCTGGATAGCAATTGTAATTCCTGGAGATCTCCAGGACCCCACCTGGAGGTTGGTAACCCAGCTGCCTGCACATGGGAGGAGGAGTAAGAACTCAGACCTGGGTGTAAAGTGCACGGAGCTTTTATTCCAACCCCAGATCGATTCAGTCCCTGCCCTCTACACAGAATGCGATTTCCGTTTGGATTTGGGGCGATTTAAATTTTCCTTCTGCAGCAAGAAGGATTGATCCGGAGTGACCCTACCTTTATTGTGGGATATCTCAGACTGCTGCTAATCCTGAATATATTCAGAAAATCGCATTGTTTTGAATCTGGGCTCTCCTCCGTGGTAGAGGACCCGTGATTGGCTACAGGTGGTCATGTGACAACCCTGCCTCAAAGGAGAAGCCCCTAATTTCTCTCAACTTCTGTCGGCCTTGGATTTTTTTTTTTTTGTGCCTTCTTCGTTCCCCCCCACCTTCAAGAAAAGAAAGGATTTTTTCCTCCCTCCTCTGACTTCTTGGATCCTCCCCCCCTCAAGAAAACAAAGAAAGAGTCTCCATTTGCCTCCCCCCCCTCTTCTGACCCTCCCTAACCACGTGCAGAAGACTTTCCTGTTTCAATGGGGAGGGGGGGAAGAGGAAGACCCAAGTTCAAAGCGATCTGAATTCAACAGGACTGACAATGGAATAAAAAAATTAAGTGCAGACTCTGCCCTGGCTCTTGGGATTAGAGTTCACCACTCTTTAGCCGCTATACCATGCTCGATCTTAAGACTGAGAGGGGGAAGGAGGGCCAGCACATAGGAAGGCCACAAGGCAAGCGTGCACTCTAGCACCCGTCGTATTCCTGGGTGTGACGGGCTTTGCCTCGAGAATAATATAAAATCAACACAAAATAAAATTGACCAAGTCAACTCATCCCTAATCTTCTTTTGAAACTGGTACCTGATCCCCTATAAACACGGTGAAACTCTAGGCGCACTTTAGAGACCATTTCAGACACTATTCACCGCTCTTCAAATACAATTCTCATGCCCATCTGAGAACAAAGAGGCAAAATATTGAGATGTTCATGCTGAGAACTGTACATCCATACAACATAGGGAAGGAGGTAGGGCTGAATGGCAGAGCACCTCTTTTGTATACCAGGGATCTGTCCCTGGCTTCTCCAGGTAGGAGGTGACAGGAAAGACCCTGAAATTTCAAGTTGATGCTGCTCGTCTGGACAGCCAGACAGACCTTGATAGATCAATGGTCTGATTCAGTATAATACTGCTTCATACCACCTAAAATTACAGGTTGGAAATGACAGCTGACAACAGTCCCCTACGTTAAAAGCTCTCTGCAGACAGAACAAAAAAATGGTGTAGGAGGTAAAGTGATGGGCTAGAACAGGGGTAGTCAAACTGCGGCCCTCCAGATGTCCATGGACTACAATTCCCAGGAGCCCCTGCCAGCGTTCGCTGGCAGGGGCTCCTGGGAATTGTAGTCCATGGACATCTGGAGGGCCGCAGTTTGACTACCCCTGGGCTAGAACAACCTGCTATGCAAGTTTTCCATTTATGGAAAGCATTTGACGGAGGAGAGTACTCAGTGTGCATGTCCCCCACCAGTAGTCTTAAGTGGTACAGTACATTATAACGCCTCAGTAACAAGGGACATCTAGAGAGCTCAAGGCCACTCTTTTCCCACTTCTGCTTGACAGGCAAGCCATGGAAAAATAGCAATGGGGGCTTTGGCATCATGCCAACATATGTTGCCACCTCAGGTACAAAGCAGAAGTGGTGTCACTATGTCAGTATGGTTAAGAGTCATGGCTTCTAATCTGGCAAGCCGGGTTTGATTCCAACGCATGGTTGTAGGCTGCGTGTTTGCAGGCCTCCTGGCGGGAGACCCCTCCCATGTTTTCCCTCTGCCTCATTGTGGCTTTCTGCCTCCCAATGAGGTGGCAAGGGAAAACAAACTTTCGCCCCCCCCTCCCCGCTCCTTGGCTTGTCAATCACAGCAAGCCACCAATCACAGCACAGCGTTTCTTTCGGGGACTCAGTCTTCTGTCCACTGTTGAACGAACAGGGAAACTTCCATGTTGCTATGCGGTAATGCCACAATGTTAAAATATTTTTTTATTAAGGTCCTAACAATTCAACAATACTGGTGTACTTACCCAGATGTTTTATGTGCGCTAGCTAATATTCTTTTGAGGTTTTAAAATAGCTGAGCGCTAATAAATCGTATTTTTAAAAAAACCGATTTCATCCCTCACCTTTTTGGTGCTTGCATGAGGAAACAAGACCAGCCTCCCTAGCTGCTCGTTCAAAGTGTTGGCTGGTTTGTTTGCCCCCATGCAACAAGTTCCAAGATCTAGTTGGCCACCTGCAGGTTGGGAAATACCTGAAGATCTGGGGAGTGGAAGTAGGGTTTGGGCAGGGGAGGGGCCTCCATGGGGTATAACGACAGAGTCCACCATTCAAAGCAGCCATTTCCTCCACGGAAAATGTAACCCAGAGACCAGTTGTAATGCTACAAGATCTTTAGCCACCACCTGGACACTCGCAACCCACTTCCAAGGTAGAAAACACAGAGCACAGCTTGAGATGGTTTTTTTACACAGAACTACATAGGCTAGCCGTGGAAACCACTCAGCCTGCTGGGCACTGAGGCTCTATGTCTAATAATTCCCTACGGGGAACCTTAGCTGCTTCACCTTTGGTAAACCTGATTCATTAGTGCATTAATTGACAGTTGTTTCCTGGTCTAAGTGATTGTTCGGTAGTTCTATTACGTTCTGTCAGGCAACAGTCTGCAATTAATTACAAATAAATGGGGAATTAAGTTAGTTAGCAATGGGATGTTTCCCAGCTGCTTTACCTCGAGGACATCAAACTCCCTGGTGATGGGTTTTCTAAAGTTCACAGGGGGTGGGGGGTGGGGAACACACTACCTTAAACGAGCCCACTGCATTTGCCTCTGAGGCATCATTCTAGTTCTCTGAGAGGTTAAAACAACCAAGGGTTCAAACGGATCACGCCTCAGTAATCGATTCCTTAAGTACAATAGGCCATACAGTACCCTTGATTAGTACATGAAGCTCCACGGGATATTAAATGGGAGCGCAGTGAATACAGAAAGGGCACTAAAGGGCCCTCACAGCCAATAAAAAGACTGTACATTGTCATGGAAGGCTAAATTCGATAGCCTGGTATTTCGGCTCCATTGTCCTTTTCAAAGGTACCCTTCGGATTAATAGCTTATCCTCGAAGCCATGATACCCGATTCTTTCCTTCAGAATAATTTCAATGGCACACGTCTGTAAGCGAGGAAGGGGAGGCACCTCCTAGTTGCTTGTGGCCCTGAAGAGAATCAGGAAGCACAAAGATCCTCTCAGACGAGACTGTGAAACAGAAAGCGGCTTCTTCTCAAAGGAAATACAAACAACAAAGGCATGTCTGAGGGGAGAAAAACACAGGTGCCAGTGCCATAGAATGCATGCCTTTCAGGTAGGTAGGTAGGTAGGTAGGTAGGTAGGTAGGTAGGTACGTAGAGAGAGAGAGAGAGAGAGAGAGAGAGAGAAGGCAGGCAGAAAGGCAGGAAGGCAGGCAGAATTGAGATGTTAATCATAGAATCATAGAATCATAGAGTTGGAAGGGACCATACAGGCCATCTAGTCTAACCCCCTGCTCAATGCAGGATCAGCCCTAAAGCATCCAAGAAAAGTGTGTATCCAACCTTTGCTTGAAGACTGCCAGTGAAGGGGAGCTCACCACCTCCTTAGGCAGCCTATTCCACTGCTGAACTACTCTGACTGTGAAAATTTTTTTCCTGATATCTAGCCTATATCGTTGTACTTGAAGTTAACTATGGTTGCCATTCTCCAAGTGGTGACTGGGGATTTCCCAGAATGACAACTGGTCTGCAGGATACCAAGATCAGTTCCCCTGGAGAAAATGGCTACTTTGGAAGGTGGACCTTATGGCATTATACCCTGCTGAGGTCTCTCCCTTTGCCACTCTCCCCAGGCTCCGCCTTCCAAATCTCCAGGAATTTCTCAACAAGGAATTGGAAAACCTACTGCCAACCTCCAGGAGATCTTCTGAAACTACATCTGATTTCCAGACTACAGAGATCAATTCCCCTGGAGGAAAAGACAGATTGGGAGGGTGGGCTCTATGACATTAAACCTCACCGGAGTTGCTCCCCTCCCCAAACCCTGTTGTTCCCAGGCGCCACCCCTAAATTTCCATGAATTTCTCAGCCCGGAAATTTCCCTGCAACACTAAGATAATTTCCTAACTATCTATGAGTTTTCTTGGAGATTATCCTGAAGAATCTCCTAAGGATTCCTCATCTGCAAACCAGCTTCTTTCTCCCCCTAGATGAAGAATGTAGGAGCCAGCCTACCACACAATATATTCCTGATTTGATACCAGCACAGGTCCATCCATGCTGCCAGTGGTGGACACGGGAGTACCCTGAAGTGCTGACATCACCCAGAAGTGATGCCAGCATGTTGGAGACATTGGAGCGGCAGCACAGTGGCTTTTAGGGCAAAATTCTATGGTAGAATTTATTTCAAACCATAGAGTTTCACCCAAAGACCAAAGCTTCCCTCTCCAATGACCCTGGCATGCTGATGTCACGTACTTCCAGGTGACATCAACAGATCAACAGAACCTTCTAGGTTCAGGTGAGTTGGGGGTAGTTCTCCAAAGGACCAAGTCAGATTGGAACTATGGTATGCAAGGAGAAGGGGCTTCAAGCCTTGCCCCACACTATTTAGGTAGAACATCTTGTAAATTTCCCGAACAGGCAAACTGTGCATCCCAGAAGTCATTCCTGGTTGGGAAAATAAGGTGGGAGGGAAGTGTCTTGTGATGATTAAGAGCTATGGACTTCAAACTGGGTTTTCTCCCCCCCCCCCTCCACAAGAAGCCTGCTAGGTAACTTTGGCCAAGTCACAGTTCTCTATCATCTCTCTCTGCCCTGCCTACCTCACAAGGTGTCTGTTTGTCAGAATCAGTGATTATTGCCATGATTTGTTGCACATATATTCTTTCCTTAGCCTGACTGTAGCCATTTTCTCTGTCTGCATATTACCCTTGACCTGTCTGCCATGCAGTAGTTTGTAACCAGCACTATCTTGAAAGAATTACCCTGGCCTCTCCAAGGCCGGTGCGGAGTATGTTATCTATATGCAATGCAGGCTCTGTGGGCACCTGGTGTTACTTTCTGTTTTGGGTAAAACTGTGAGAAGGGAATTGGGTGGGAAATGGTGGCGTAAAGGAACTGCTTTTGCAATTAGTCCACAGTTCTGAGCTTTGTATTCGTTTTGGATTGATCTGTGAGAAATAAACTCTTTCTTGATTCAACAAAGAGTTTTGTTCAAGTCTGTCATCCTGACACTTGTTGTGTGTGGAGATGCAATTGTAAACTGTTTTGAGACTCCCTTAGGTAGAGGAAAGTGGGGAATAAAGACCTCTTCTTCTTCTCTTCCAAAGGATGTTCCTTATGCCCCACAGTCCTCATCCAAATCAGGCCCACACAGGCCTAGGAAGTAAATTACCAGGTAGTGATTCCCGGAACATGTCTGTACAAGTCCCAGTGGACCTTGTAACAAGTAGATCAGCACTACTGGTGGGAAGTACAAAAGTGCTTTTCCAAGTGGAGAAAGTGCCAGAGATGGAGGGTCCTGACAGAGAGAGGGCAGCAACGACTTGCCTCTTTAGAGCTCTCAAGTACAGGGAGCATCATGAAAAGAATAATTTGTATATTGGTGCCAAAGAGGTGACAATTTTTTCTCTCCCTATACAAAGCTTTCTTCTTGCACTCACAGCAAGTCTGCCGTCGCTGGAAAGAGGACAAGATATTCTGCCCACTGTGAATTTTATTCATAGGTACTCTGCACTGATACTGTTCAGTATGTGCAAACCCAGCAAAAGGATGAATGCAGAAGGGACGAGATTTTGTCAAAAGTCCTAGGCTTGCCGCCCAAGCTGCAGTCAAAGGAAACGTGGGCCGAAGAAACCACAGATAACCAGTCACAAAGGTGCAAGTCAAAGAGGTGAGATTCAGTGTGCAAAATCCTAGTGTGTTTTTTTTTTTAAGATTTTGAAAGGAATCTTTTATAGTTACAAAGCAGTAAGCACTCACTTTTTTAAAATCATCACAGATTAAAGGAGGGCCGTGTCTGTTTTCTGCTGCAGCCAACAAAGAATCCTGTGACACCTTAAAGACAAACATGCTTTGAGTCCTTCTGAGAAAGGCACGCTACAGAAACAATTTATTGTAGCAAGAAAGATATTGCACATATCCATGCTGGTGGAGTGACAGCCTGAACCCCTGTGGAAATGTGGGCATGCCAGGAGTTGCGGTATCAGTCAGTTGGCCCCGAACGTTTTTTCACCATGAGAAAAACTCCCAGTAGAGGTGCAAGATATTTTACACACAATTTTTTTTAAAGCAAAATAATCACAGAGGGCTACAGAACAGTCCACCTCTTTCTGGGCATCACTTCCTGTGTGTTGGGGTGGGGTCATGATTTCCATCCATTTCCTGTCTATTTAAAGCTTCCCTTAACACACCCTGCTATGGCTTCTGAACCACAGAAGGGTTATCCTATAAGCATGGCTTTCTAGATCCCATGATGGTTGACCAAATGAGAGCAGACATTTCAACGTGTGCCCAGAGTTGGCTTGCCCGCCATCTATTCACACATAGGGTGATTTCATGCAATCTTCTCCAGAACTGCATGAACTTTCAGGCTCTGGATCTTCGATCCTACACCACTTGTGCAGTGCAGGAAGTGGGGCTTCATTGCAGAGTGCATTTCTCTTGCTTAAGACACTTCCTGCTCATGCCAGATGAACAAGGCCTCCACCCAAAAGGACACTGCAACACTTTTCGACAAAAGGTCAAGGATCCATTTGTATCTGCCTCAGTTCAGATAAGAGCCTCTTGTGGCGCAGAGTGGTAAGGCAGCTGTCTGAAAGCTTTGCCCATGAGGCTGGGAGTTCAATCCCAGCAGCCGGCTCAAGGTTGACTCAGCCTTCCATCCTTCCGAGGTCGGTAAAATGAGTACCCAGCTTGCTTGCTGGGGGGTAAACGGTAATGACTGGGGAAGGCACTGGCAAACCACCCCGTATTGAGTCTGCCATGAAAACGCTAGAGGGCGTCACCCCAAGGGTCAGAAATGACTCGGTGCTTGCACAGGGGATACCTTTACCTTTACCTTTTACAGTTCAGATGATGGTGGCAGCTCACAAAAGTGCCCTGTGTTCTAATGGCCCAATGGTTGGATCACTAATTAAAAGCTTCCAAGGCCCAAGAGCTAGAGTAACATAGTCATTCAGTGTGTTAGACCAGGACCTGGGACAATCTGCTTTGGATCCAAATGATGAAAGCAGGTGCCTGACATGAACTCATGTGTCTGAGATACCTCCTCCTGCCCTCACACCTACCACGGGATGCTTCAGTCACCCTGACATGGAGCAGCCTTGCTGACCAGGCCCAGCAGTGAGAGAGTGACTAGGTCTCCCACTGCAAAGTGCAGCATAGTCAGGGGAGGAGGAACCAGCAAAGTAGTGAAAATGAGGCAGCCAGGGAGAAAAGACAGCCCAGAGCCAGTGCAGAAACGACAACATCCCTTCCAGCTGCACAGCAGATGGTTGCACAGCAGGTGGTCGCACAGCCTCCAGGCAGCATTGGTTGTCAGGAGCAGTCAAAGAGAAGGAAGGGTGTTCATGCCTAGAAGAATGATCCCTGGAGCTGGCACAGGTAAGCCCAGAGCTGCCCCAACAGAAGGGCAAGGGAAGGTGGAAGCAGCTTTCTTCCAACTGCACAGGCTGGACCTATAGCCCTGACACTCTATGTCTGGTAACCATTGGCCCTGGAACCAACCACTCATCAAATTCAGGACCCTGGTAAAAAGGAAGTGGTGGAAGTCTTGGGAGACTCTTCTCCCAGGAAGCCATTTAAAAGGAACACCCTGGGAGAGAGAACCATGGTGGAAAGGCCAAAACCATCAGAGGAAGTAGGAATAGGTGATTTGAAAGGAAAGAGAGGGACCAGAAAGAAGAGCATTCCTATTTTGAGGCTCTTCCTGTCGACCACACTTAAAGGCCACTCTAGACAGCCTTGGACTCTGAAGCCAGGTACAGTGGGAAATGTCTCCACATAATCCCATTAACGGCTGCAATGAAGGTGATGACGAGTACAGGGTCTCCAGTCCTTGCAAGATATTTGCGGAGTCTCGGACTGGGACCGCGACAAGCACCAGTTGCTCAGAATGGCAGAGAAGAGCAGAAACAAAACAAAACAAGAAACCAATCTGTATGACTACTGCACAGGCAAACGATCGAGTCCATGCACCCTGCTGCCTTCCAATAAGGAAAGCAAAGAAAGCCAGTGTTCCCTCCACCCCCCACCCCCCACCCCCCACCCCGAGGTCACCGAGCAAGCAAAGAAAATGAGACCGAAGAGCTTGCCTAGTGGAAAGATATCCGAGCTCTCGATAACACGGTGGTGGGAGGGGGTCTGGATTACTTTGCAACTCTTGATGGAAGTGTGCAAGAGGCGCAAAGGACATCAAGAGATAGGCAACGGGGCTTTGCATTGAAAACACATCCATAATTGAAAGGGCATATTTATCTGTGACATTTTGGCTTAAATCTTTGATGTCAAGGACAGAATGGAATCAAACCAACCAACCTTTGCCAGCTGGCTTCCACGTTCTCATTTAATCACTAGACACCTCTTTGTTCACGACATCAGAAAGCTCTACATTTCTTTTTCTTCTTTTCTTTTTCATTAAGCAACTTTTGTGACCTACTGCCTGGCTGAGGAAACGAATCCACTTAGAAGCCAATCGAAGCGCAAGGCGACAGAGCGGTGGAGGGACGGACAGCACCTGTCCGAGTGCTTCTTTTTTTGTGATGCCGTTTCCCATTTCGGCTCTGGGGCCATCTGGACTGTGCTTTCACCAAAGCCGCCGGGAGCAAGGGAATTCAACGACAACAACAAAAACCAAACTACATTGTAAAGTGATCTGAGGAAAAAGGCAAGTGGCATTTCCTTTGGGTAGGATGAAGCATGTTTCATAACCCATTCCTAACTCTTGCTTCTGAGAGGAATGGCCGAGCCCTTCTTCCCATGAGGGCTCCTTCACACAGCCATTCTGGACTTGCCAACCCCAGCTGGGAAAACTCCTGGATATTTCAGGTTGGGATGCTCAACAGGAATATGAGGTCAGATTCAGCCTTCTGAAGCTGCGGTTTCCTTCATGGGGGCTGATCTCTGTAGTCTGGAGATTCAGTTATAATTCGGGGAAGGAAAAGAGGAATTAGGCCCCAATGGAGTTTCAAAGCACCTTCCCTTCCTCTCTCCACAACAGGCGTCCTGAGAGGTAGGTGGGGCTGAGAGAGAGCTGACACAACTGCTCTGTGAGAACAGCCCCAACAGGACTGTGACTGGCTCAAGGTCACCCAGCTGGCTGCATGTGGAGGAGGGACATGGGAATCAAACCCAGCTCTCCAGATTAAAGGCCACCACTCTTAAGCACTAGACCAATCTGGAGAACACTTGGACCCTCCTGGACGGTGGAAACCCTTTTCTTTATATGGTACAATCTGGGTTACTGATTTAAACTCAGTGGCAGGACACCTGTTTTGCATGCAGCAGGTCCCTGGCATCTCTTACCAACCTCTCCCTGCAACACTGAAGAACCACTGCCAGCCAGAAAGGACAACATTGACCTTGGTAGACCCCTCAGCAGAAAGCAGCTGCTTGGGAACACGCGGATTCTTGTAAACAGAGGCCAGAAAACTCACAGGCATATACTATATAATAATGCAGAACATGGATGACGAAGATCAGTTCAAATGAGTAAATAGGAAGGGAAGGGGGAGAGAGTGAATTCCCCCCCCCCAATTTGGATAGGGTTTGAAGATCTTCTGGGATGACAACTGATTTGCAGACTATAGAGATTAGTACCTCTGGAGAAAATTGCATCTTTGGAGGATGTTCTCCACGGCATTATATCCTGATGAGGTCCCTCTCCTCCCCAAATTCAGCCCTACCTAGGCATCTCCGGGAGTTCCCCAACCTGAAGTTGGCAACACGGTTTCCAGCCTGGCTTCCTTTACCAGAACTGGGATTTACGACATCAGCCACCTTCTCTACAAAACCCATGTTCAGCTACTGCGGGCTCCGTGGCCAGGGGGAGGGGGGCCTCTCCTAATGTGCCTTCTAAGGAATCTGACATGTTGTGGAACTGTGAATCATTCTGCGGCAAGCGGAGGGGGTAAAATGCAGCCCTTCCCTTTATTATGCAATAAAACAATTGTATGCTTGGGAGCTATTTATGGCCTAATTCCGTCTGTCCTCATAGCCCCCTTTTGAAACATATAATTTGATACGCATGATATATTTTATGCACATGTGTGCGTTTAAATTTGAGGCGAGGCAAACTTTTTTTATTCTCTCCAAAACCCCGGCCATAAATTTTGGTTGCTGATTACCAGGCACGGGGGTACATAAAATCACCGGAAGGCTCCCGCTCTCCGAGAAAAAAAGGAAACAAAAATTCGCTGTGCGACGCTCTTGACACGACCTGCATGTAGAGTGCGGAAAAGCCGGCTCCTTAAACCCTGGCGGGCTCCCGAAAATGCTTTAATGGGCAGGCTCAGGGGCTTTCCGATCTCTGCCAATCCTAAATTTATTACAAAAAGTTTATCTCGTTATAAAGACCCAATTGCATGGCATCGTCACGGGGTTCCCCCTCCCCTTCCATTTCTTTCTTTCTTTTTACAAAGCAGTTTATAAAAGGTGACATCTGGCAAAGAGGCAGATCTATAAAAATCAGGCGGGTAGATGTAGTGTCATTTCTTCTGTCATCCTCCCAGAAAGAGTAATATTATTTTGACACACACATTCATCCCCACCGTCAAGATTCTATTTTTATAGCCGGCTTGCCGCACGTATCCCTAAGCAATACAGAACCTTTGGGCTAATGCAAAGAATGACATCTCTGCATATTTAGGGGAACACACTTGCTTTGCAGCCTGCTCTTTGTCACTCAGCTGTTTTTCAGGTCTCCCACAAACACAGTTAAAGGGACTGCAGTCCCGTTCAGTGGGGTTTTCCAAGCACCGAAGCATGGACTGGTTCGGGTCATGGGGGGGGGGGGAAACCCCGGTTCAAATTGGTTGGTGGTTTGGCCACAAACCACAAACTAAGATGAACTGTGTTTTCCAGGTTGTGCCCATCTCTAATCTTCAATGGCTGTCCCACCGCTCCCCAGGAGCTTTCAGCATTGCCATGGACATTATCCATAAACTGCTGCACGAAAAATAATGGACGATTCCAAATTAGTGACAAGAGAGAAACAGAATCTATCCAGTGGCTTAATAAAGCTTGAAAAGATAAAGGCTCACAGCCTTGACTCTCCATGATACAGGAGCGTTTGCCTAATTATACTCAAATATTAACAAGGACGGATTCACTGCCACTGACGAAAGATTGAAAACGGAAAACAAATCTAGAGACCGCTCTGGCAGAGTCGAAGCCTGAATAAATAACATAAGAGACTCTTTATCTTTTCAAGCTTTATTAAGCCACTGGATAGATTCTGTTTCTCTCTTGTCATGGACATTATCCATGCCATGTGGCAAAAATCTATGGAGTGACCTGCACATTACGCCCATAGGATAGAGAAGCTGCTGATAGAGAAGCCCCCCCCCCCGCAGGCAACCTAAACATGGCCAGTATGATGTGTAGACTGTCCCTGATATCAGAAGTGGACTTCACTAAAACATCTTCATAATGCATCACTTGGGGAGGGCAGCCATGGAAAATGAATTTCAGGAAGTGGCTGATTAACTTCAGTGCAGTGAGACATTAAATTGTTAGCTTATAATATAGATATCATAGATTCCAATGAATCACAAAGACCCATCTTGGTTCCATCTGATTCCTACACATTGTATTCTTTTATCTGCCTCGGCTCCAAAACACAATAGCGGCTCATTCGTTCGTGTCAGCAGACATTCATCAACAATGATCACAATTTAAAAGCTTCAAAGTGTTCATTAGTCCAACTGCGTGGCAGAGACAACACACTTGTCATGACCTATTGTGTTCTCAGTCTCCCTCCTTTGGGTGAGGAGCTACAGGGGTGGGGAGGGAAGCTACTCAAGCTTAACAATAGAGATGTGCAGACAAAGACATTGCTATCCTTGGCCAACAAAAGCAAGGATACCCCTAGTCTTCCTTACTAGGCTGAGGCAGGGTGAGTAACGGTTAGGGCAGCAGTTCTTAACCCGGGGGTTGCGACCCCTCGAGGGGTTGTTCAGCCCTTTCCCGGTGGTCAACAGCGGTGGCCATGGCCATAGCAGAAGTGGAGGCCATGGTACTGGCCTCTCACCGAGGTGGCGCAAAGGAGGCCAGCACCACAACAAGCGGGAGCCGCCGCCACCTCTGTTGTAGGGGTCACAACATGAGGGCGGTTGAAAACTGCTGGGTTAGAGAATGGTTAGACTAGGATCTAAGAGGCCTGAATTTAATCCCCACTCCGCTGAGGAAGCTCTCTGGGTGACCTTGAGCCAGTCACTCTCTTTCCATTTCACCTATCTCCTAGGACAGATGTTGTGATGATGCAATGGGGGTGGTGGAGAGGGATAATCATGTCATAGGCTACTTTGCATCCCCACTGGAGGGAAAAGTAGGGTATAACTATCTAAATCAATAAATGTCCAAGTGGGAACGTTAAGAACCGGATGAGGAAACAGTGCTTTTCTTGTAACCGTAAGTCACATGCATATTCCTGCTGTGTCCAAGCCCATGCATCCAAGCCTGTATTCAGACCCCATGGCAAATCTCTACCCAATATGGGCCATGAACTTAGCTTGAGATTGCACCAATGCCCTTCTCACCTTCCCGTTCTTCCTGCCCTTGTGCACGCAACATGAACAAAAGCTTCCTGGTTTGTGAAGTTTTCAAACTCCAGACACGGGCAACTGGACAAATTAGAGTTTGTTTGTTTCCTCCAAGTCCAGATGCTAAATGATGGTTCCATTCCAGTTTGGAATCCAGGTATATTGGGAGGAAACAAACCAGCACTGATTGCCTCAGCATCTGCACACATCTTGACAAACTGGAGTTCTGTTGTGGGCTTGGCAAACCAGGAAGCTCTCAACCATGCTTTGCACATGAAGGCTGGGGAGAAGTAGAAAGGGGCTTGTCAAAACATCCAAATGCTGCCTCTGTATATTTGCTGTCTGACAAACCAAGGCCAGAAATGTATATACTGAATGAGGACGGTTATTTTCAAGGTCTATGTCTTTTGCTTATGGAAATAAGCACCCTTCAATAAATAGCCTTAAATAAATGGCCCTATGACACACTGGCAGACATAGGACAAAGAACACTTCCTCAAGACCTCCTATATTGTTGCGACTTAAAGTGATGACGTTCTCTTTGGGCGTGCAGTATGCTTTGAGACATGGCTTGTCTCTCTGCATGGAACCTTTCTGTCCCCGCCTTCTTTCACTCATCTAAAAAGAGGCAGTCTGTGATGGGAGAAAAGTCTGCAAGAGATTGCAGTCCAGGACAATTAGTTACCGAAGAGCGAATCCACTGAATGCAATTGTACTTGAGTCTGAAACATACATGGATTCGGACGGAGAAAAGAAAAGCAAAGGTCTGAGCAGTGTCGACTCGATCAGTAAAAAAAAAAAAAAGCATGACACCCAGGCTTTCAGAGCTCTTCGATACAACCCCCCTCCCTCTTCCCCCCCTCTCTCACAAACACACACACAAACACACACACACAGAGACCCCTTCCCTCCCTACTTCCCCCACCCCAGTCACTTCCCCAACCTACTCCCCAGGCCCTCCCCTCAGACACACACACAAACACAAACATGCACACAGAGAGTCCTCCCCCCTCCCTCCTTGTTATCCCAAGAAGGCCTCAACCTTGTCTGGCCTGGAGGGCAGTGACTGAGCTTATGTTGTGGCCCCCGAAAGCCTGGAGGGCAGCTTCAGCCAGGTGGGCAGCTTCAGCCAGGTGGGCAGCCTCCACCCCAGGCCACAGAGGCCTCTGCCTCCAATGGCCACCTCCCTCCCTCCCTCCCTCCCTCGCGGCTGTTGCCTCAGCCTCTACCGGCCACCTTCTTTCCTCATTCCCACCCTATTCCCACCCACATTCTCTGGGGCAGGACTACAAACGTCATGTCCGTACCCATTTCTGTCCCAGGAGGCACACCAGAAGATGTGTTCCACAACAAAAATCTATCTACTGGCCAGTTTCCAATTTATCAAGGAAAGGGACGGGTTAGTCAGACTTCAGTGTGGAAAGTAAAGAGAGGGGTTTGTCTCTCTCTCTCCTGAAAATTCCACCCCTCCCTTTGCCATACCCTTCAGTCTCATGCAGCAATCCAATGCTTCCTTCAGAAATGTGTTCACAGAAGCCAAGACAGAAGCCTATCAAAATGGAAATCAAAACAAGTACACTTATACCTCCCTTCCAGCAGGCTACCCCGCAAAGAACCATCAAACAATTGAAATACCGTGGAAAGGACTGGAATAATCTGCCAAAGCCCAGAGTCCCCACTCTCTGACATCACCTATCCCAGGGGTAGTCAAACTGCGGCCCTCCAGATGTCCATGGACTACAATTCCCAGGGGCCCCCTGCCAGCATTCGCTGGCAGGGGGCTCCTGGGAATTGTAGTCCATGGACATCTGGAGGGCCGCAGTTTGACTACCCCTGACCTATCCATTGCTTCAGGGGCAACGGCACAAGATAACAAACCAAACCTGAAATGGTATGTGTCTGAGCCAATCAGGACCTACTGGATGAATCACTTCCAGGTAAAGAGAAGTAAAGAGAAGCCTTCTCCCCTGCATGAGATATTTCCAGCCAAAGTACAGATGACTTACATGGCCATGTACATTGCGAAGAAACTGTGCTCGTAAGTGTATTTTTTAAAGAGTGCCCTAATGATAATAAGATCGAAATGACCCCTTATAGATCTGATTTAATTTTGATTACTTTTGTGATGTTTTGCTGGGCAATCAGCACACGCTGGATGTCATGGTAATCAGGAAGGTGCAAGTATCATTAGCTGGCATCAGCAATAAATGAGAACAGAACCTTTTAATTTCAAATTATAAGATAACACATTGATTAATAACCAGGGGATGATTAGTCAACTCGAGACCTTAATGCACAATGGTGGAATGCATCCATTATCTACTCGGGCGCAATTCCTCTTTCATCTTGGAGACTTTAAAAACAACCAAGGAAAATTACTGTCCCTCAGTAAAGGCTTTTGAATTTCATATGCATTTAATTAGATAACTGCCATCTCAAGGACAGGAACCATGACAAATAGTTGTTCTTTTCAAATTAGAAGAATAAACTGTTCAATGAGCAATATTGATGTTCTCGCGTACCTGGTTATACAAGAGTTTGGCTAGTTCTTTCTTTAATTTACCTAACCTTTTAACATTTAATGAGTTTTTAAAGCACAGTTTTGGTTTATGTATGCTATTCAGTTCCCTAAACAACAGAACTGCTATCAGCAGCCATGCCGTTATTATGAACGTACACACACACACACACACAGTTATGCGGCTCTATCCTAATCGAACACACAAGAACAATTTGCCCAGCAACCACAGTCGTTCTTCAAATGAAATGAGAAGATAACAATCTTTGCACATGAACTAATCACAAACAATGCGGATATGCATTTTTCCCTAGCCGCTGCCACTTCCTCACTGAGGGTAGGATATTTTCTGCCCCAGCTCCCATTGCCCACCAGCATTATGGCCCCTGGCAGAAGGCAAATAATTCTTAAAAATTGTCCTCAGGCAACAATGAGGTCTCACTTCTGAGAAGAACCCAGTCTGTAGAGAAAGGGCAAGTAACAAATATAAACACTACTACTACTACTACTACTACTACTACTACTACTGATTTTGTGAAGGTTCAAGGGGGTAGCAGGTTAGAGTGGGTGAGCGATAGGGTTGTGAGTGTCCTGCATAGTGCAGAGGGTTGGACTAGATGACCCCGGATATCCCTTCAAACTCTAGGATTCTATGATTACTGCTAGCACTATTACTACTACAACCACCATTACTACTACTACTACTACTACTACTACTACTACTACTACTACTAATAATAATAATAATAATAATAATAATGTCACACTTCTAAAGGAATCAGCAGAAACTATTATTTTACCATAGAGTTTTAGGCAATTCTTAGACTTCACTTCAGGATATTTTCTGGAAGTGGCATTACTTTGTTGCTTGCCAGCCTGCCTCCCATGTCCCAGAACCCCCAGCTCACAGCCCTGCTTCAGACCAATAAAAAGATAATTTGCCATCAGTGTATCTGAGAGACCACTTCCCTGCCTATACCCCCAAAAGAATCTTACGCTCTGCCACCTCCAACTGGTTGCAGATCCCTGGCCCCAGAGAAGCGTGTCGGACCCCAACAAGGGCCAGAGCCTTCTCGGTCCTGGCCTCCACCTGGTGGAACGAGCTCCCTGAGGAGATCAGAGCCCGGCCCATACTTCCACAGTTTCGCAGGGCCTGCAAGAGGGAGCTCTTCCACCAGACATTTGCTTGAGGCCAGCCAACTCAGAACACCTGCTGGTCCCCCAAGACTATGACTCTCCCAATGTTACTGTTAATTGTTATTTATATTATAAATGTGATTTTGTAATCTTTTGATGCTTTATTGAAAGTTGTTTTGATGTTATAGTCCAGTGGTCCCCAACCTTTATTAGGCTGGGGACCGGCAGGGCATCGGGCTGCGCCCGCGGGGACCGCGCCCGCACGGGCCACGCCCACGCTTCTGGCCGCGCCCGCACATCGAGCCGCACCCGGCCGCGCCCGCGAGCCGCACCCGCGGATCGGGCCGCGCCCAGAAGCCACGCCCGCGGATCGGGCCGCGCCTGTGAGCCACGCCTGCGGATCGGGCCGCACCCGCGGGCCGCGCCTGCGGATTGGGCCGCGCGGGCGCGGCCTGCATGGGCGCAGCCCGGCCCCGATTCCTTCTCCCCGCCCTCCCACAGTAAGTAGCTTCCCGGGCCGCAAGCTTGCGGCCTGGGAAGTTTTTTACTGCGGGGGGGGGCGGGGAGAGGGAGCTGCGGCCTGGTGCCATGGCCTTCGCGGCCCGGCACCGGGCCGCGGCCCGCAGGTTGGGGACCACTGTTATAGTCTGTATAATGTTCCATGTAAGTTATATAATGTTCAGTGTAAACCTCTGCAAAGAAATGGGTGGTATAGAAATCTAAATAAAAATAAATAAATAAATAAACTCATATACCTAATTGTTTTCATGCTGGTGGTAAGCCAATCACTTGAGTAAAATGCAGTACCTTACCTGTTTGTTGGTTCTCAACATGAATGCTCTAGTGGGAGACATACAGGGAGGGCGCTTGCCTTCAACATTATGACCAGTGATGTCACCTCTGGTGTGACTCCAAGCTGATGTCATGGCACTGAGGTAACAATTTTCAGCATTTGCCCAGAACTCTATGGTTTAACCACAGAGGCTGAAAGGAATGCTAATGTCACCCCCACCTAGTAATATCATTTCCAGGCTGTACTGAAAGTGACATCATGCCCTGTGCATGCCACTAATCACTTAATTCCTGAATATTTGGGAGTGAAGTCTGGGGAAGGTATAGTTTAGAGGTAGGACCACTGACTCCAGCATTCAGTGCTGCCATTTTCTCCATTAGAACAGATCTTTGTAATCTGGAAATGAATTGTGATTCCAGGAAATCTCTAGGACCATCCTGGAGAATGGCAACCCTAGAGCATCCCTCAATGCACCCAGAAACTTCCTGATGGCCTTCTATCCCTGTTTGCAGAATGCAGTGAATATGGGCCCCAGACCTGAGAGAGCCCTGAGATTACTGCTCAGTCAGAACAGCTTTATCAGTGCTATGGCCAGCCCAAGGTCACCTAGCTGACTGCATGTGGGGGAGTAGCAGGGAATCAAACCCGGCTCACCAGATTAGAAGTCCACACTCCTAGCCACTACACCAAACTGGCCATTGCTCAAAGGGGCCTTCCTGACTGGGATGTTGTGCAAACCAGGGGGTGGGGAGCAGCCAGGTCCTCCTTAAAGAAGTGTCTTGATACTTGGTGATCAGACATCAGTTCTAATCTTGGTCCTGCATTCCAGCTGCCTTCCAGGTTGCAGCGGGATTCTGTGCACATCGGCGAGACTGACCGAGCGACTATCCCAGACAATTGGTTCCCCATGGGTCAAGGCAGCAATGCTCCATCAGGATTCTAACAGGTCATAAAGCCTTCATGGATCCCACTCAAGTGGGTGGTGATGTCTCCCTGGGGTAGGCTCATCATTTTCAGCTACAGTCAAGCACTTGTCATTGCAAAGTTGTCCCCCCCCCCCCCCGTCAGCCGTCACGAGTGCTCATTTCAGTCGACTCTTAGAACAGCAAATCTTACCAGCGCTTACCAGCTCTAAATATTATGTCACTCATCTTGGGCAATTAATGTACAAACACACTCCAAGCTAATTGATGATGATGATGATTCTGTCACTTCCTTCCTCTACTATTCTAATGATCCTTCGCACTCTCCCTTCCACAGTTAAGCCTGATCTCTGCAGACGGATGCCCCCAACGACAACAGCCACGTAACCAAAAGATAATAATAAATATAATAATAATAAATAATAAATTATGAAGAGAAAGTCAATGGCAAATTATCTCTGCTCGTCTGAACAGAATTCCCCTTGAAGGGGCACCATGTCAGTTGGCATGAGGTTGCATAATGAATTAGACCATTCTTTGTGGATTTCTCTAATATTGTGAAAAAGTCAAACCCTTGCTTCCTTTCTCCTTCTTAAACTATGAAGGGTTGGCTACAACCATCTTTTCCACTGGTAATGTCCTCTGACCACCGAAAAAGGCTCTGCTGAGACTGCCAGACCAACATGGACAAATGACATGTAAGACGGAGGCTGTAGTAAGTTGGGAAATTAGGTAACACTGAGTGAAGAAAGCTAGCTGAATCCAACCTGGGCAATTTACTGCATGAGACAGAATGCAATTTAAGCTTTTAGGCAAGGGTTGATCTACAGATCCTCCTTGCAATGTGGAAATTCCCTTATTGTTCTGTTTGAAAGAAAGTGCTCATCTATGGGAGATGAAAGCTGCATCTCTCTAGTACTGAACCTAAAAACAAACAAACAACATGGCAGTTCCTAGAATTAAGGCAATACAGCATTGCCTGATAAAATACTTTATGTCCCATCCTACAAAGCAATCAAGCAAAACGGCAAGTAGGAGCAACAAGCTAATAACACGCTAGACGGAATCAAAGGCTCCATCTCAATAATAAGGTTTCAGAAGTCACTTACACTTTCATAGCTTATAGCAGAGAGATGTAGTCTGTGGTTCATCTGCACATGTATGGATACTGACTGTAATCTTTGTGACGTATTTCTAAAACAGCCCTCTGATCTCTGTACGACGTGTCATTACTTTGGGGGGGGGGGAAACTATTACTTTCCCCTATTTATTCCTGAATCTAATTATGCAATAAAGCAGGCAGTACACTGAGAGCTTGAGGGAAAAGGAAAGCTATAAGAATATTTTGAGGCAAACAGAATGAGGGTCTACAGAAACTTGGGAAAATGTAACTAAAATATCAACATCTGTAAGAGGACAACAGTGGCTGATAATCAACTACAACTGTTCTTGACAGGCAGCCTAGGAGATCTAGTGGAATGAATGGCATCACTTCATCACCAGCAGAATCTTCCCAAGGAAGAGAATAATAAGAACAACAGGGACACTGGGATTGCCTCATTGACCATTGTCCAGGAGTGAGGTCATGTGACAACATTCCACTCCTGTAACTGGAATATACTTAACCAACTGTGAGGCCGTTAAGAAAACCACCTCTGTTCAACTGATCCTTCCATTGACGTAGTTGTGTTAAACTCTCAACTCAGCCTGACCAGGGAGAGAAGGACCAGAACTTAATGTCCGTTTGTCACAGAAGCCCAGTCAGAAAATGGTGGCAGCAGTACATTCTGCTACAGGAGGACATACAAGGGCATATTTCCCATCATCGTTGTTGTTGTTGTTGTTTATATACTGCCCTCCTGAAGCTAGCTCAGAGTCATGGACAAAATATGTACTACGTAGTAGATTACAATTATTCTCAAAAATGTAATCATTTCACTCTAAAACATTTAAAACCATAGAAATTAAAGTAGTTATCTGGTCATGGTTGGCTATATCTCTCCCCGAATGTTCTCCTCTGGGCAATTCTAACGAGATTCCTACCCAGATACTAATAGATATAACCCCAGGTCAAGGCTGAGCCAGCATGGTGTAGAGGTTAGTTTGGGACTAGGATTGAGGAACTCTGAAAGCTGCTCTGCTATGAAAGCTCCCTGGATGACTTTGGGAAAATTCACTCTTTCTCTTTCTCAACCTCACTGGGTTGTTGAGAGAATAGAACTGGGGGAAATGTGATAGACCGAGTAGAATGAACCAGTCTGACTTTGCTCATCTTCATACATACAGTTGGCCGTTCTTGGTGTCAAACTCATATCCAAATCCTACATGGTTTTAAAGCCTCAATCTTGTGTGCATGTATGTGTAACATTTATTTCTACCTTTCTACTTGTCGAAAAACAATAACAATTTGAAGTATGGTCATCAGTGTTTTCATTCCCCACCATTATTCTGGGGAGAACTGATCCAACTATATCATGCTGAGCTCCTTGGAGGGAAGGTCCAATAGGGAAAAGATGTGCTTCATAGACCGAGTCAGATAGAACAGATGCCAACTATTGAAGGGGAGCAGGAATCTATGATAGTCCTTTATGCCTCCTAGCCTATTCCTGGCTGCATCTATGAATGCAAAAGCATAGCTACGTGACTGAATGGATAATGTGAACAAATTCTGACCACTATTACGCGGAGGGCTTGCTAAGACTGTCATTAAATGCCATTTTTCCATAGGATTTCCATAAGCGGAAGGAACTCACGAAAGCCTAAACAAAACATTATGCCACAGCACATCCATGTAAATCTGAAATGCTTCTATTTGGATTGAGCTTATAGTATTCTTCTGGACTGGCGTATGAAATATTCATAGCTGACTTCTGCAAACACCCCAGTTTGGTGTCAGATTAGGCCTTAAATCCAAAAGGAGAACTTGGAAAATGTCAGGCAAGTGAAAGAGCTCCCCGAACAAGCCTATGGGGATGTTGTAATGGGGTAGAATGGACCTTGAAAGAACTGAGGGACCAAGCCGGTACCTACTGAACAGGAAATACAAATAATGAGAACACCCAATTTGGCTTGATCTCACAAATGACATGTTTAGACCTCACAAACGTCAAAATCAGTCTGCTGTGACTTGATAGCACACAGTTATGAAGACAGGGTCACATGAAGCATTCCTACTAGATACCGAGAAAAGTAACGGACAAGCATCCAATAAGCACTGAGATATTCAACAAGCAATGCGATAGGATTTGGACTGTAGAAATTAGACACCAGAAATTTGAAAACAGAACGGAAGCAAAGCAGAAGTACGAACATGCCATGTTAAACAACACAAAATTACACAGTAGAATCCTGCTTATAGCAACAAGCAGCACAAGCCATGCGCAGTATTATAAACCATTTGCACAGGTAATATGTGACCAGTTTTTGTCCCATGCAACCCTATATAATAAGTACTTGCAATTAATAGGTACTTACCTTTAAAGCCAGCAATGGTCTGGACAAGGCATAGCTGAGAGATTGCCTCTCTGCCTACGTCCCCAAAGAGTGCTTCGCTCTGTGAATGCCAACCATCTGGTGGACCCTGGTCTAAAGTAAATATGTCTGGCCTAAACAGGGCCAAGTTGTTCTCAACGATGTGACAGTGTGGGTGGGATGGCTCCAGACATCATGGGCCAGCAGAGACACTGAGGAAGGCCCACCCCAACAGTAACAGTAACAGTAGAATTCACTTTCTTTTTTTAAGCCAAAGAACGCATGCCCATGACATGTATATACAGGGCCAGTTCCTTATGCAAACAGCTGCCTGAGCCAATATAATGAGTAAGGTGCAGACTTACCACAGATTGACTGGCGACTGGACCTCCCACAAAAAAGCAACACAAAGCACACCTTCCTTCGGGTGACTTAGATCTTCTCTGTGCCCACCCCATTCATTTACCCTATATACTCAGGTATAAGCCTAGTTTTTCAGCACCTTTCACACACTGAAAAAACCCTCCTCGGCTTATATGTGGGTATATTGAAATAAAAGCCTTCTCCAGCCAGCCAGTCATTGCATCACCTTTTGCAAATCTGTACTGCAAGCTGAGCTTATTCTGACTTGTGTTTCTTTTAAAAGCTGATTTTTACAGTTCTTTCAGTGTTCAGTTATACAGTTCTTTACTTCAGTGTTTTGTTCTGGGGGGGGACACTGCAGTTGTAGTTAGAGGTGTCCATTCTCCCAGTTTGGTAGCTGTTGTACTTGTTGTTGGAGGTTGCCAGCTTTAGGTACTGTTGTTCTGCTCTGGTTTGCTGCCCTGGGGGGCACTGTTTGGTTCTCCTGCCAGAGCTGTTCTCACAGAGCAATTCTGTCAGAACTCTCTCAGGTTGACCGGCATCAAGAGAATAAGGGAAGGCAATTGTAAGCCGCTTTCATACTCACTTCGTTAGTGAAAAGCGGGGTAGAAAAACCAGCAGCTATTCATCCTCTTGACTTTTCTGTATTTGTTGGGGAAGAGGGGAGACTGGATGGGAGAGCCTGTGATGATGGAGCATTTCCCACCCTCGGCTCATATGCGAGTCAATTAAGTTTGTCCAGATTTTGTGGTAAAATAAGGTGCCTCAGCTTATATGCGGGTCGGCTTATATGAGAGGATATACAGGAGTTGTCTAGAACCTGATAACAGGGGCTGCTCCTGAGACTGAACAAGCACCTGCACGGCTCCTGAGTCTTGGCATCCAGGGGAGCAAGAAAGGGATCGTGCCCACCTCCACCCACGGTGCTTTGTTTTACACCCTCATGCTCTTTCATTACATTTGTTCAATTACACGAGGCGTTGTGTAAAGAAAGAAAGAAAGAAAATGGCTTGAGTGCTCTGCGCTTTTTAAAGATGGTAATCTGCTAATTCAAGGAACGTCAGGCAAAGTATACCACGGCGACGGCGCGGAACCGAGCCTGACGGATCTGACAGAAAACATGAAAAATGTGTGCTTTCTATCATAATGATTATTTTTCAGATAACACCAGCTGTGCTCCTATTAAACCAAGTGACTGCTTCCCCACATAACACCGAGTACCAGCATTCAATCATGAAAGAAATATAATTCTCCACAGGCTTTCCCCACATGCTTTAAATCAGCGGCAATCTGTGCATTCGTATCCATGCCGAAAACAGAGCGGCAGGCACGCGCACACATGCGCACCCGCGAACACACACACCACACACATACCTTCCCAGATCTCTATCCCAGCCTGGAAGCCCACTTGTTATCTTTATTGACACAGACTAGCAACCGGAGCGCATGAGGAAGTGGTTAAAGGGACGTTTTACATCCGCGTTAAGGCTGATAAACGGCCCCCCTCTCGCTATAAGGCATTTCATTCCACTGCTCTTGAGAGAGTCCTTAGAGCTCCTGCAGGGAGCTCCCCGATGCCTCCTTGCCTCTTTCAGCTGTCACCGGCACAAAAATCCCCAAACAAACAAGGGGGGAAGCTCTTGCCAGCAGACTGGAAGAAAACAGTGCTGGCATCGCCAAGCCCTACCTGACTCCCCTGAGGTATTCTAAATCTATCATAGGTTTCCCCCCCCCCCTGGGCTATTACACAGAGAGAGGGAAACAGAAAGAGTTTCCCGTATATCCAGCTATCGGTGTTCCGCAGGGCCTGTAAGATGGAGCTCTTCCACCAGGCGTTTGGCTGAGGCCAGGCTAGGAAGAATGTGTCCCTCTCTCTATAGCCAGACACCACCAGTGAACATCCTCTGGGGCAACAGTGACTGCTGTGGCTGGGTTGAAGAGATGGCATGGAGGATGTTGTGGCTTGTTGTGGTAGAGTCTACGTACTGGGGTTTTATGTGGTTTTAATGTTTTTATGTAAACCGCCATGAGCCAGCCAGGCCGAGAGTGGCGGTCAATACATCCTCCTCCTCCTCCTCCTCCTCCTCCTCCTCCTCATCATCATCATCATCTCCCCAAAACAGAACTTTCTAATTCCCCCAAAGTGTCTTTATTGAAAACAGGATGCTTTGGCAGATGAAACCCAACCCAAGGTCAGTATAATATGCAATATGTAAAGTTGTCTTCTCACAATAGTCCCATGAAGAGAGGTGCTGGATTTCTGCAGTCCCTCCCTGACTCAGAGTTCATAAGAAATTGAGAAGATGGAATTCCCAAAATTAATGTCTTGAGCCCTGGGGACCTGTGGTGTGGAGCCAGTGTGATGTAGTAGCTGGGAGTGGCGGTTTCTAGTCTGAAGAATTGGGTTTGACTCCCCCCCCCTCCACAAGCAAGCAACTGCGTGACCTTGGGCCAGTCTCAGAGAGCTCTCAGCCCCACTTGCCTCACAGAGTGCCTGCTGTGGGGAGAAAAAGGGGAGGTGATTGTAAGCTGCTTTGAGACTCCTTCAGGTAGTGAAAAGCAGGGTATAAAAACCAACTTCATCTTGCAGGAACTCAACTTTCAGGGAAACCATTCCATACCCAATAATGTACCCCACACATAACTACACTGTGCAGATGAAGAAGACTTAGGGGATACCTAGCATGAAGGTATTTATTTGTGTAAGCCTCTCAAAAAAATGTAAAAAGGGTACATGCACAGGCCTTGTTGTGGGGAAAAGCATTCAAGCGGCATTTGGGGTTTCTATAGCAACCCGAAATGGAACCCAACATTGTGTGACTCTTACCAGGAAATGAAGTAAAAGTGAGGAAAGGGAAAGGCTGTTCAGAGGGTAAAGGGAAACTCAACATAGGAGAGAAAATGGGGGCAGTGTGTGTGTGTGTGTGTTTGTGTGTGTGTGAAACAGTAAAATGTGAAGGAAGTGGAAAGAAATATAATGAGGAGAAGGAAAACAGAGGCCTGAGGGGGAGGCAAAGAAAGGAAGAGATGAAGAAGCAGAGGCCATGTAGGGAGGAAGACCCCTGAAGGAAAATGGAATTTCCCCCACAAAATTAATCATGGGTCACCTGCATGTAATATTCCTGGCCCTCATGCACCCAGATACATAGGATTACTTCAGAGGGGACACATTTGGATCAAAGCTTGAGATTTCATCAAGTTCTGATGTTGCCATTAAGGTCATGCAGGTGATGACAGCGCCCCTCCCCCTCCCCCTCCCTTAACTCTTATTTCTTTTGGGGACCTGTTAGCTCAGCAGAGCCACATTGACCCATTATGCACGGGGGTTTTAGCGCACATTCGGGGTGGAATGGCGGCGACTAAAATCACCGATAATGCACGGTGCCAGCTGCAACCGGCCGCAGCTGCGGTGCATGCTGCCGAAAAAGCTGCGTTAGCGAAACGCGGAAGAAAGCACAGCTTCCGGGTGACCGGGGCGCAACCAGAAGCGGCGCCCGGATTGCCGCGTGCATAATCGGTTACTCTGGGTTTTGCCGCGGTCGCGCCCTGCCCCGAGCATAACCGGTGTGCTTCAAGTCTTCCCCTCCGCGTTTTCCATGTGACCCGAAATCGCCGTTTCGGCGGCCGTGCATAATGGGCCATAGAGACAAAGAGGCACTAGAAACATCTTCAATTCCTATTTCTTTTGTCCTTTTTTTTTACTGTCCAGTTTCAATTTCTTCCTTTCCTATAATTTGTAATCTTCCAAGAATAGACAAAGAGCTGAGAGATAATTTAAAAAAAAAACAGATTACAATCCATTAATTTAATTTTTAAAGACCCCCAAGCTTCAGTGATATGATTTGTTTAGATTATTTTTTTAAAGATCATGGATACATTTGAAAAAAATTATGTGTTCCAGGGCATTTGACATTCCTAGAGGTCTAAAGTATCTAGATCACAGACAGCCTGGACTGGTCTCTGTGGCCTTGTTGAAATGACCAGCACATGAACACAACTGGAAATGAAACTGGACTCTGCCAACTAAGTATGCAGATGTTTCAGAAACAAAAATACAAGCCATTGGAATCTGCACAGCATTCACCTTGAATGTTGGGCCAGAACTGCATATAGTTGGAAAGGAAGCAGCTTAATTATATGTGGTACGTTAGTAGGATAGGATAATTTCAGTTGTGGCTGACACTTGAGTTAAGCGCCTGATATGTTTGCAGACAGAAAGCTCAGATAGTTCATTGGGCAAATAAGATCACCCCCGTACTAGCAATGGAGGATCTCAGTTTCAGTATTTGCTGAAGGCTACTTCCACTGTTTCTCAGTGGAACAGGCTTCCTTGGGAGATGGTGGGTTCTCCTTCTTTGGAGATTATTAAACAGAGCCTGGATAGCCATCTGATGGAGAGGCTGATTCTGTGAAGGCTCAAGGGGGTGGCAGGTTACAGTGGATGAGCGATAGGGTTGTGAGTGTTCAGCACAGTGCAGGGAGTTGGACTAGATGACCAAGGACTAGATTCTATGTTTCTATGGTACTGTTGCTGAATTAATGGGAGGAGTCCATCCTACTCAAGACCATGACAACTCTTTGCTCCTACCTGGAGTATGTGTGCAGTTTTGGAGGCTCAGCAAAATTGAGAGGATAAAGAGGAGAGTGATGAGGATGATCCAGGGCCAGGGGATCTATGTTGTTGTTGTTATTATTGTTGTTGTTGTTGTTTTTGTTGTTGTTGTTGTTGTTGTTATTTATATTTATCACACACCTCTCCCCAGAGGCTCGAGGCAAGTTACAACATTTAAAATACCAGTAAAAACCCTATACAGAATAAAACAACAATACAGTAATTTCTATCCGCAATTACAATAAGATGAGGTGGTAAAAACATAGCTCCTTCCTACCACCCACCTCAAGGACCAACCTTCAAGCCCTATGAAGAAAGGCTGAGGGACTTGGGAATGTTCCTCCTGGAGAAGAACAGCTTGAGAGGGGACATGGTTGCTGCCTTTTAAGTATTTGGAAGGTTGTCAGAGGAGGGCAGGGAACAGTTCTTGTTGGTGGCAGAGGAAACGATCAACAGCAATGAGTTTTAACTATGTGTAGAATGGTATTGGCTAGATATTGGGGGGGGGAATTCACAGTCAGAGTAGTTCAGCAGTGAAAGGGACTGCCTAAGGAAGTGGTGAGGTCTGCCTCACTGGTGGCCTTTAAGCAGCAGCTGGACAGATAGTTATCCTGGATGCTGTAGGCCAGGGTTAGTCGACCTGTGGTCCTCCATATGTCAATGGACTAGAATTCCCATGAGCTACAATTCTCATGGGAATTGTAGTTCATGAACATCTGGAGGACCACAGGTTGACTACCCCTGCCGTAGGCCAGTGGTTCTCCACCTGGGGGTCGGGACCACTTTGGGGGTCAAATAACCCTTTCACAGGGGTCGCGGCAGGGTGAGCAGCTTGGCTGGGGGGGGCACTTCCATTTTTGCTGCTCCTCCTGCAGGCGCCCATGCTAAGCTGCCCGCTGCTTCAGTACTGCCTCCAGCGCAGCGCAGTGCAGTCTCCCGCCAGGCGCTCCAGGTGGCAGCGCAGCTCGGTGGGACAAGAGGCAGAACTGAACTGAGAAACCCCGGGGGGAAAAAACAATTTATATGCAATCATGAACAATGGATCTTCACGCCATTGGTCAGTTTCAGTTAAATTTCTGTGAAAAAAAATACTTGCCTAATTTTATGGTTGGGGGTCACCACATCAGGAAGAACTGTATTAAAGGGTCACGGCATTAGGAAGGTTGAGAACCACTGCCTTAGGCAGATCCTGCATTGAGCTGGGGGTTGGGACTAGATGGCCTGCATGGCCCCTTCCGACTCTATGATCCTATTATTCACCTTGCAAGTAAAAATGCCATTAACATTATCATAAATGATCAATGCAACAATAGAACAAGCCATTGAACGCAAATCAGGGACATAAAGACTGCATAGGCATATCCATAAAACAGACGTCAGTCTAGAAGCAGATCTTAAAACAAACAGCAAGATAAAAAAAAAACCCCTTTGTTAAATGCCTGGGTAAAGAGAAATTGCTTTTCTTTCAGACTTGGCACCTGAAAGACAGTATGGGAGATGCCGGGAAAGGGCGGGGGGAGATTCCATTGCCAAGGATAGGAATGAAGAAAGAAAAAAATACCCTGAGCATGACACCATCTTTTCAGTTTTCTTTCATCTTCCTCCCAACCGAGCACTACAATTCTCAAATCACATAGCCAAACTAACATCTCTGTAGGGAGGGAATTGAAGCCACTCACACGACCCAAAGATAGCTCAGACTGCCTGTGATAGCTATGCCTGAGATCATGTGCTTGCTGCCTCAATGAACTCGGTACAAGCAGCATGTCAGCGATCTTTTTTACCATACATAATATTTTTTACCATACATAATATTACTTCCAGGTGTTGGGGGTGGGGAATCAGCCTAATAGCCCCCCTTTGGGCCTGAATCCTCAGCTATGCTCTCTTTCACCAACCTCCTACCTGCACACCCCAGACTGCTTTCTCCTGCCAATGATTAGGTATTTGAAAGTGCATTGAACTAAAAAATTTCATTTCCCAAAGCCGGACCTTCACTCTGGGCCAGTTCGCCCAGCACTTCTCACAGACAGATGCGCTTGGAAGGAAGAGATAATAGACATCCAATGAATCCCTGTCCGAGTGAGCTGTGTGATACAGTGATGGGGTGATGGCACCATCGCTCCACCAGCTCACCTGTCAACATGTCCGGTGGCATGGGGACGTTTCAAAATCGTATGGCTCGGTTACCGCTATGGAGCCATCGCGCCACAGATTTTCCCACACTGCTGGGCTGAGAATAAAGAGCAAGAACAGGCGTAAGCCGTGCACATCCGGTCACTGCAGAGGGTCATGTGAATCAACTCCAAGCCATATTGGATTTGACGGCATCAGGGCACAAGAAAAAACTTCACTAGTAGCAGCAGACTTTATCAAAAGTCCGTAGAGGTAGATCGGTTGTATATAAATTTGTACCTGCTTAAAGGCAGTCAATGAATCTCAACTGGAACCAAAAGTATATTTCTGGCAATCTTTCTTTTATTTATTTATTTATTTACGTACTTTCTTACTTATCACCCTTCCTTGTCAGCTTACAGCAGGCACATCGTATTTTCATTTATATCACATTATAATGATACTATATTCATCTTGGCCTGTGATGATTGCGGCTCTGGAACCAGCTCCCTCATATTCCTGCTTTATGCTAAATTGGCTAGCTGTTGGATGAAGTCATTTACATGCAGAATACTGCCTTAATAATGCTGCCTTAATACTGCATAAGTAATCTGGTTCCCAAATTTAACCATATGCATTCACTCACTGCCTGAAACCCATTCTTTCTGCCATGTCTCTCTTCCAGGATCAAGACATAAGGTTTCCCCCCAGTATCTTGGCTCAGTATGGTTGAGAAAAATGTGTATTAATGGTTCTCTCCCCCACTGGTTAGAAATAGACTTCGTAGCAAGTAAAATGTCTTTGGAAATTGTTAAGCAAAGGCTAGACAGTGATCTGAGAGAAATGCTGATTTTATGAACTTGGGCAGCTTGTGAGTGGGTGGGCAGGAAGGGATGTGCCAGTGTTTGTCTCTTGTGGCCCTTCCTTGCCTACCCAGGGAATTGCTGATCGCCACTGTGGGATGGTGGGTGAATTTCCTCCAGGCCAGGCTGGATTCTGGAGATTTTTGGTGTGTGAGTGTGTGGGGGGGGAATATTTGGGCATGAAATTGGGGTGATTGTGGGTGGGCAGGTAGTTGTGAGTTCCTGCATTGTGCCGGGGATTAGACTAGATGACCCTGGAGGTCCCTTCCAACTCTATGATTCTTTCCTCATGTAAAGGAACAATGGGGGCTACAGAAGATCTAATGGCATTTTTGAGCACCAGAATTACCAACTATGGGACAAGTTATCTCTGACAAGCAGAGCGGACAACAAGTAGCACAGGTCTGATGGCTGCATGAACGACAAGCACAGGGTCAAGGTGAAGAGTATAACCATGGGGGAGGTGCCCCAGAGTCCTTTCCCCAATATTCATTTTAATAGATTCCTAATCTTCCTTTTTGCAAGGTTACAACGGAAAACAGGTAGTGTGTTTCCTACACAACTGCTCGCTGAATAACCCTGCTGCAGCCTTCCAGTCTTCTGCCCAATTAGCACAGAGGAACTGTGAGAAAGAGCATGTACATGCTGTAATGATATTAGCATTAAAAAGGAAACATATTACAGCAAATCTATTAGTGGGCAGTAATTAAATCATACCTATTGGGGGGACTGCCTCTCCCTGTATGAACTAATGCACCAATTAAGCCTTTCAGGCATCTTTTCCTGACCCTTTCCTTCCATCTTTTCCTTAGTGGGGTCTCAACTGTGATAGCCCCAGCTCCGTGAAACTGACTGCTTTAGGACAGGTCTAGGCCTTCCCCCCATGTAAGCTTCTTGTATAGCCTGTAATGCAGTTTTAGTAGCCTTTTGGTGGCTAGTGTGTTCAGGAAGATCTGAGTGTTCTTACTTGTTTTGAAAGTCAGGATCTAGTTTTTGAAATTAACCCCCCCCCCATAATACTTTTTTGCAATCACACAATTTCAGATTATAGGCCTGGCAGAGGCAGCATGGATCCCTGCAAAGGGTGGTTATCAGTGGTGATGAGATGGGTTGCAATAAGAGATACCGCTTTCATTTTTGATCTACTTTGCCAAAAGCTGAAGGCTGTAACAGCAGAATCTTTCATTGTGTCCTGCCTTGGTCAGGAGAGGCTCTTTGGGGTTGGGACAATGGCCATAACAATGTGCTGAAGTTACAAAGGAGAGGCAGTGGGACAACAGAAAGCATGACACTGTAGTGGGACAGCTGAGAGGGAGGCAGTAAATAATTGCTGGCAAAAAGAAAACAAGGCAAGTAATAACTAGATGGATCACAGTCTGCAGGACCATGGAGAGCTCCAAGACAGATCATGGGCTCCAACAACTTCCAGGGTCAAACTGAACTTTTAATATCATCCATCCATCCAAATCATTGTCTCTAGGTCCTGCACCTTCCTGATGAAATGTTAGATCCGTAAATAGGTGAGGCTCTGGCCTGAAGTACTGGCAGTCTGTAGTCTCCTAGCAGGTATGTTCATGTCTCATTAAAGGAGGGTCCTATGGTGTTCGAAGGATAGTTCCTCTGTGAGCTCAGGTGATCTGAGCTGCTGGATCTTGAACCTGTGTCTAATGAAAGGTCAGTCCCTCCCCCCTCCCCAGACTGGACTGAAGCAGTATCGGATCTATGGACACCGCCTCTTTCAGACTCTTCCAGGTATCTATGTATACCTAGGTACATCTAGGTATGTATCAGGATCCTCTCTGGACCAGTGTCCAGTTTGCCAGATGGGGTCATGATGCTCCAACTGATGTATCCACTGAAACCAGAAGGTTAAAGGCAGAGCAAGTTGGCTGGAGAACTGATGTGTGTTGACTCGAGCTTATGCAGCAAAAGCTCTGCCTGAGTTCTTTACATTTGCAGCTTTTAGGAAAACCTAATGCCATCACCCCCGCCCCCCATAAAAAATGTTTCAGTAATATTTTTGTTGAGAAGCTCGTTCCTTACAAAAACGAGACGTCCCTTAAAGATTTGCTGAAAGAAGTGAGATTCCCATGGGAATTGTAGTCCATGGGAATTGTAGTCCATGGACATCTGGAGGACCACAGGTTGACTACCCCTGTTCTAAGCGACAGAAAGCAATTAGAAAAGTAACGCCCTGGCCTCACCTCTCGCCTAGAGGGAGGGGTCATCCCACCGCAGTTGACTTAAACCTTCCTTTTCTTCATTCACGTTCCAAAGCCCAGCACGAAGGAAATCACAGCAGCCGGGGTGACGAGAAAAGGAGAGTTCTTCCTTAACAGCTGCGAATCAAAACCCGAACGACAAATTAATTGCGCCATGCTAGAGAGCAAGCATGCCTGCAGAGGGCCCCTGAGATCTTTGCTTTCTCGCACCAACTGACATCCCCGGGAAGGTCAGAGTGTCCCATCTTTGTTATTCATCACAGTTTGTTTCCGTATTAATGTTCGTACTCGTGAGGATTCCGAACAACACGACCGCGGCTCTCCTTCCCATCTCGGAAACAAATGCCATCCGGAAGCTGCCAGTGGGACGTTGCACGCGTCGGTGAAGCAGATGGGTCTGGGCTCCGGTGGGATGCTTTGAAATGTAAATATTTCGATTTATACACCAACACAGGTGCTCGACTGCCTTTAAAGGAAAATGTTGCCGTGGCTTTTCATTTCGGCATACCTTGCGACGGGCTGGCTATGAAGATCTTGTTGAAACAACAACAGCAACCAAGAGATTATTTTATTATTATTTATTTGATTTATGGCCCGCCACTCCCTGACGGCTCGTGGAGGGTTACAAACGTCGGAATAAAATCCCATGGAACTCCAATTGAAACCCCAGACATGAAAACACAATCATAAATCAAAAAACAGGAAAAAAAGATCAGAAGGAAGAAGATACGGTGGAAAAAAACAAAACCGTCGTGATTCTCATTTCCCCAGAAAACATCATAAAGGGGTGGGAGGGAAGAGGATGCAGATGTCACTCACAAAGAGTCACTCATGCCACTGTCCTGGAAGGGGGATCTCCCTGGCCGTAGTGGGCTCAACAATAGATAGTATGAAGCAGAACGTTGGGCTGTGGAATTTGAACTTCCTTGGCACTTTATGATATTTCAGTAAATGACTTGTGGATCACTTTTTTTGTGAAGTTTTGCCTCCTTCCTCCCACCATGGATACTTTCATCTTAAGCTGTTCGGCAGGTTTAGCAGGATCAGCCGCAGGGCAGGGCAGGGCAGGCACATTGAGTCCCACATTCTTTGCCCATTTCCAAGCCCTGTACAAAGGGGGAAATGACATGGATCTTCCCCCAAGGAGAGGTGTCCTCTGTTCTGCAACCTGAGTCCTGCTGATCTCTCCAGACACATTCTGGAAGTGCCAGGAGAAGAAACACCATCTAGTCAAGTTTGCCCATTTGCCACTTCCATACAGTGGCCCTTGTGGCTTGTGCTTGAAAAAAAAATCAGATTCTTTCTACCTCTGTGCAGCTGTCTGAGCTTAACACTGTGAGCTGCCGTGTCAGGAGGTATAGAAAGAATCCAAATCAAAACCGCTCTCTGTGTTTCTTGGCAGCAGTCCGGACAGATTGGGAGTGCAATAGATCATGTTTTGGATGGCCATACTTCCCCCCCCCTTCGCTTTCCCTCTAAACATCCTCAGCGCAGGAATGATTCTGTTACCTGTACTTCAGCTTTGTGACAGTCCCTGAAATACATCTGAGAGATTTCAATTTTCCCTCTTTCAACTCTCCCCAGCAAAAGTCAAATTGTTCCTGTGGTCTGGACAGGCCCTTCCTGCAAGGTTAATCCTGCCGATGCCAGCTCTAAACACTCCCCCCCCACCCCTTCTCCAATGAAACAGTAGAACAATAGCTGTGATTTGCAACATAGATGGGTGTAGCAATTGCAGGTCCAGGAGCCTTCTGAGACCACCGATGAATCCATTCCCAGGGAAGATTTATAGGAAGGGGGCGGGTGGAGAGAAACACTTTCCTTACTCCCAACTGTTCGGGGATAATTGGAAATGCGACATGCATGCTTTTAGCAAACCTTTATTTTTTAAAAAAAAATGACACACCACATCGCTCTGTATTATTGCACAGCATAAAACTGTGACATAATTTGACGCGACAGCTCAGATTTACAGGACAACGGTCCCTATTCCGCCCGCAAACGGGATCGCTCCAAAAAAAAATTAAAAAGAGGCCAACAAAAGCTGGCCGGCAGAAACACAGCAGACGGGAAAATGTCTGCTGTCTGCCAACTTTAAATTGCTGTTGAGTAATTTAGCCTATCTCCAGAATAATCCTTTAAAAGAGTAATTAATCATCATTTAGAGAGGGTCTTCAGTGAAGTGTGTTTACTGTCTTTTATTCATGCCTGGCAGGTTCCAACAAACCACCGACACCTCTGTGTCCCTCTACACTTGTTGTCATCATTCTCATAAAGGAGCAGGATTTCAGGGACCTAAACTGCAAAAGGGTGAGAGTGTTATATCCCTTCCTGTAATATATGAACATTTCTTTGTAAATATAGTGAACAGGATGACCATCCCTTCATTCCGTATTCTGGAGGGTGAATTTCAGCAATTAAGTACTGATAGTGTTGCTCTGGTTCTCTTAGAGCTGGGGAGTCACATGATGTACCAGCTGTGGCTCTTCTGAGTCCCATTTCTCATGGGGCTCCCCATGTTTCAGGGAACTGGACAATTTCTTTAAAGGTAAAGGTAAAGGTATCCCCTGTGCAAGCACCGAGTCATGTCTGACCCTTGGGGTGACGCCCTCTAGCGTTTTCATGGCAGACTCAATACAGGGTGGTTTGCCAGTGCCTTCCCCAGTCATTACTGTTTACCCCCCAGCAAGCAAGCTGGGTCCTCATTTTACCGACCTCGGAAGGATGGAAGGCTGAGTCAACCTTGAGCCGGCTGCTGGGATCGAACTCCCAGCCTCATGGGCAGAGCTTCAGACTGCATGCCTGCTGCCTTACCACTCTGCGCCACAAGAGGCTCTTGGACAATTTCTTTAGAGACTGAGAAAACGTCATCATTACTATGAGCCCTAATATAAAACAGACATTCGTTTTAATTTGTCCACGCTGATTATTTCATGGGGGTGACGTGGGGATCTTCTGAATGAGGCTAGATCTGCTTATGCTGCTGAGGGAGACGGTGGCATGGCGTGAATGCTAAGCCACAAAACCAAATCCCATGCTATAAGGAAGCTTACAGGGAGAGAAGCTCTAACCAAAGAGGGATTTTCTTTTTCTCTCGCAGAACGAGAGTAAAATGGGAAATGAAAATTTTAAGGCAGAGAAGCATTTTATACAAAAATATCCAGCCCTGAAAGTTTGCACTGGGTTTTGTGTCCCAAGCCGATGAAGCAGAAAAGTGATTTGTGTAAGTTAAAGATTTTTAAATGGCCAGCCTATTAATGCAAACTTCTTCAGTGGCCTGTTTTGGGAGGGTAGTATTATTATTAACAACAATATAATAATAATAACATCTGTTGACTGGAAATGATCCTTGTCAGATATATAGCTGCTAAATTACTTCCCCTCCCTATGATCCTGATTCACTCCCTGTGATTCAGAACCAAATGCCTAGCATCCACATCTGTGTGTGTATAAGGGCTCTCAAATCACAGCCAAGTTATGGCAACCTCAACAAGGGGCTTTCAAGGCGAGCAGAGGTGGTTTGCCATTGGCTTCCTCTGCAGAGTCTTTCTTGGAGATCTCCCTTCCAAGTTCTGACCTACTTATACTATATATATATATATATATATATATATATATATATATATATATATGTGTGTGTGTGTGTGTGTGTGTGTGTGTGTGTGTGTGTGTGTGTGTGTGTGTGTGTGTGTGTGTGTGTGTGTGTGTGTGTGTGTGTGTGTGTGTGTGTGTGTGTGTGTGTCGGGAATGGCCCGACTTGCAGCCAAAGATCCTCTCCCCACAGGCAGAGTAGCAGTCTCTCGGGAACAGGGGGCAGCGGCCACAGACCCATACGCGGGAGAGACGAAGGAGGAAAGTGAACAGAAAGGAAACGAAGAACGCCGACAGACTGGTCGCGCCCGGCTCAAAGTGAGGGCAGAACAGATAATGCAGAACAGGTGTACCCGGAAGAACTGGTGTGAGGTTATTGAGGGCTCGGGAGGTGGGGACGAGGAGAGGAAGGATATTTAAATGGGGCAGTCGGCGTCTGTGAGGAGGCGGGGTTCAGCATAGTGAGGAAACTATTCTGAACCCGGGAGTCGTGAATGCAAGTCATTCAACAGGACTCCGTTCTGAGATGCTGCCTATCCTGAGAACTATCTTTCCTGGCCTGGTCTTCAGCTCCCGACATCGTGGCAGAGAAGGAACAAGAAACCCCGGACCCTGACAGTGTGTGTGTGTGTGTGTGTGTGTGTGTGTGTGTGTGTGTGTGTGTGTGTGTGTGTGTGTGTGTGTATGTATGTATGTATGTATGTATGTATGTATATATATATATATATATATACATACATACATACATACATACATACATACATACATACATACATACATACATACATACATACATACATACATACTAAAAACAGCCTCCTGGGAGGAGACTGTCCAGGGCCCTGTCCATCCAGGTCCACCCTGATTGGCCCTCCCCCTCCAGCTCCCACCCTCCCTCCTTGGCTGCTAGAAGCCATGTGGCTGCAGCCTGTATTGTTGCCCATGAGGAGAGAAGAAGTGACAGGGCTTTGCGGCCCGCAGGTACGCTCCTGCTGGGAGGGAGCTGGGAGGGGGGGGGAGTTTGCATCCTTCTTCTCTAGGCCATCTCAGTCATCTATGTGAAGGGTAAAGCCCAAACCAAGATTGACCATCTCAGTGAGAACTTGGACAGGATCGTGCCACCAACAGGGCTACTATAGCAGTAAAAGCGGACAGGCCTTTCCCTCTCAGTTCTTTCGAATGGGTTCTGGCTGATTGCTATTTGCAATGTAATTACGGCTTGCAAACTTCCTTCAATCATCTGTAGCACTGAGTCGGATTATATTGAGGTCAAATCCTGTGAGTACTGAGAGGTCCATGATGAGGATAGGAGATTTCCCAGGATCCTTAATTTCCCTGGATACCTGTCACAGGGCACCCAGACTTAGACACTCCCGGCAGACGGGTTGGGTATTGTTGTTGCTGTTGTTTACCAGGGTTTATTTTTTTTTCTTTTCCTTTTAACCAATCATACAAAAGTAACTAAAAATCTAGACCAGTGGTTCTCAACCTGGAGGTCGGCGACCCCTTTGGGGGTCAAATGACCCTTTCACAGGTGTTGCAGCAAGGCAAGCAGCTTGGCTGGGGGGGCACCATTCACACAACAACTTTGCAGGGTAGATCGAGATACAGCGTTTGTCTTTCTGGAGCAGCGGAAAAGAGCGAGATTGGTATGGTGGGACAACAGGAAGAACTGAACTGAGAAACCCTGGGGGGGGGGGAACAATTGATATACAATCATGAACCATGAATCTTCTCACCATTGGTCAGTTTCAGTTTAATTTCTGTGAAAGAACCCTTGCATAATGTTATGGCTGGGGGTCACCACAACATGAGGAACTGTATTAAAGGGTCACAGCACTAGGAAGGTTGAGAATTACTGCTCTAGAGGATCGGAGGCCATGGTAGAAACTGCTTTACCACATCTTTCTGCATTGTTACGTGCACAGTGTGGTATGTTTGCAATAGGTATGACCATATACTCCCCAGGTTCTGGCCTGTCTGGCAACTTATTTCTCCCTCTCTTCCCCTGGGGATTTTCTCCAGTGAGCTTCCATCGAATTTCAATACTCTGAAAACCCCAGGAGTTGTGTTCCCCTCCCTATTTTTTCTCCAATGTCCACGGAGAACAAAATCACATTTGAGAAGCTCAATAGTAGTATTCTTGACTGTGATGTTTAATATCACACTAGAGAATTGCTGGGCTCCTAGTAGATCATCTCGCTGCACATTTCTTTGAGAGAGCCCTGAATTGCAGGATTGTATAACCAGAAGTATTTTTTTTTAAGTCCTGAAGTCTAAATTTGGTGGATATCAGGACACGCTTGGTGGATATCAGGACAAAATCATGGACACGCTTTCTCAAGGATCCCATATTTGGGAGATCATAGAAGTACACATACACACACAGAATTTACAGAACATATCCAATGGGAGAAAAAAAGAGAAGGAAAATAAAGACTGACCTCTACTGGATTGCTCACTGGAAATTTCAGAGAGAAATACAGAGGTCTGAAAGAACGGGATTTTGTAATCATTCTCCATGTCATGAAACATTTCCCTCCCCACTCAAGAGAATCCACTAGTACTAAATAACCGTTTAATAATTCTTAGGAGGTGGGGGAAAGAATTGTTTTCACTACTGAGGACAGAACAAGGGGCAAAGGGTCTTTTATTCATTCATTCATTCATTCATTCATTCATTCATTCATTCATTCATTTATTTATTTATTTATTTGATTCATATCCTGCCACTCCCATACAACGGCTCATGGCGGGTCACAAGGTCCTCATTAAAATCCCATTAAAACCCCCATTAAAAGGACATACTAATACAATATAAAAATACACAGTGAACAGGCGATAAATAACATAAGCCTTGCAGCCAAGACTCATACCCACTATCGGGGAGGAGAGGGGGCCTAGCTGGCAACACCCAAGTGTTAACACCAGCCCTGGGAGAGGGAGGGTGTAATCTTCCAGTGAACGAATAACATTGTTAGGAAATTCCTCCTCAAACTGCTATTCTGGGTTGGATACGGCCCACCCTTTGAAGGTCTGCAGGCAAAGCAGGGTATCCTGTCTCCTGTTCTTGGAAAACAACAACAAATGAGTCCTCCAGGCTTCTTCTGGTTCTCATCCGGGTTAAAAAAATCTATTAGGCCATTGTTCAGACTGACTCTCTCTGGGTCCCACCTTCTCTGGGTTCAACTGTGACCTCTGTTTTCAAAGCCCGTCCTTATTATTCATAACAGTTCCTAATTATAAAGAAGGGTGGGAAAGCAAGTTTCAGGAAATCTCCCTCCCCCCCCCCCGTGGTTTAGTGATTAAGAATGGCAGCCTCTAATCTGGAGAACCAGGTGTGCTTCCCCGCTCCCCCACACGCAGCCAGCTGGGTGACCTTGGGCCAATCACAATTCTCTCGGAGTTCTCTGAACCTCACCTACCTCACAGGGTGTCTGTTTTGGGGAGAGGAAGGGTAGGTGATTGTAAGCCGCTTCCAGACTCTCCAACTCTTCTTCTTCTTCTACCACCCTCAGTGGGCTTTCCAAATATCATCCATGAACTCCAAACTTCTAGTGTTCACACAGCATATTTAAGAACAGACTCTGTTTGTTTGTTTTTTAAAAGTCTCTGTAGTGCTAGACATATGTTCTAGCCATACATATCCCATGTGACTGTGTACACGACTGTGCTCCAGGAACACAGAGGTCACGAGAGACAAGAGGCCGTAGCTCATTGGCAGAGCACCCGCCCCAAATGGGATTCACAATTGGATTGGAGGGGACCAGGCTCCCATGAGAAGCTCCATGACCAGAAATCCTTGTGTATATGGCAAGGCTCATCAGGAATCAAGCCTGGAGAAAGCAGCCCGGAGAAAGAAGAAAGCAATTCTAACAAGATAGAGGCTTTGTAATTGTCAGATGAACTGAGCTCATTTTTGACGGGGCAGGATGTCACATCTGGCCATCCTGGGGTTCATTTAGGCAGGAGGCAGACGTGGCTGTGATTTCGCAGAAACCACTTTACTCAAAGGTACAGAGAGAGCCCAGTACACCTAATTGTTATTCCTAAAGAAACGGGGAAGCTTTCATGATAAAGCATAAAGGTCTCTTCAGCCTTTCCCTCTTAAGTCAGAGTGACATGCCAAATTGCACGAACACAGACCGAACATCTCTCTTTTCATAAAAGGAAAGACAACAACACCCAATTCAGTCAAAGTGGATCATAAATCTTTTGTGCCATTCAGGACCGTGGAGCATTTAGAAAACGGGGTAATTGCCCCCAAATCTTCCCAAAGTGCATGGGAGTCACATAAATAGGATAACTGCTTCTTATCAGTCTTGTATTTTGCTGTCTTCAAATGAATCCCCATGCAGTTGAAACTGGTGAATTGGGGGCAGAATGAAAGAAAATACAGGGTCACATCAGCAATGATAGGGCACAGCTTTGCATGGCTTGAAAATTAGCACCGCTCTGCTGGAGGGATTTTATTTTTTTAAAGGAAAGAAAAATCAATAAATGAAAATTCTGAACTTCACATGGTGCTCTGAAGGGGAGAAATTAGTGCTTACCAGCCAACTACCAGTCAAACCTACCCAAACCAATTCTACAAACCTGTTTTCTTATTGCATTCTAACGGGATTTTGTCAGCAGACTCAATTATTTTAGCTAATCAGCATTATGGAGGGGGAGAGGGCCTCCAAATCAATGGACAGAACTTCAGCTTCCAGCCCTCATACATGCAAATGCCACAAAAATATTCTGCTGTTTCCTTAGGGGTCATTTTCCTAATGCTTCATTGCGATTGTTAGACAATTATTAAATATGGGAAACAGAGAAGCACGGCTCTGAGATGTTGAAGAAAATTCATCCTTTCCTGACATGCTGTCTGACCCTGGGGGGGGGGGGCAGGGAGCAAAAGGAACACTCCCTGCTGGTCCATCTAGCCCAACACTGTGTACTCTGAATGGCAGTAGATTTCAGGATCTCATTATGGATCAATTCCAGCCAAGTTGTCAGAGATCCATTTATTTGCAGGGCTCAATGTCTGAACATGGAAAACACCTGCATTGAAAGCTACTAAAATATTCTCCCCCAACCAATCTATAAAAACGACATCTGAAAAAACAGATCTTGCTCTATACACTCCTTCCACCAGAAAAAAACATTTAAGATGCTCTAGAAGTCTTTGTTCTTGGAAAACCTGTCAATCCTCTTCTCTTCTGTAATACATTATGATGGAAATGAACTTAAACAGTGTACTGGCCTGTCTAACAGCAAGCACATAAGAAGTACAAATCCTATACGATGGGAAACAACAAAACCCGAAATGTAAAGACGTCACGGATTGCCCCAAATTTCTCCAAGGTCAAAAGAAAATGACTTCACCCAAACGTATGAGTTGCATAATATTTGAGCTTGATGTAAAAACCTATGCATCTGCAGGAATAACCTCTCAGGGCAAAATGGTCAAAAAATTACAAGACTACTTACAGCTGAAAAAAGGAGGAGGGGAAACGTCCATTTATTACACTGCTGATAGCAGGCACTGGAGAGAGCAAATCAAAACATTTGAATGTTTGTTTTATTGACACAGCATATGGTCCCATTGGGAATTATATTATTGTTAGGGGCCATACTGTGGTGAGATTGGACTTTGCATCTGGCTAGTAGGACAAAAGCCTATTGGCTACCAAGGACCACAATTTGTGAACCCCTGCTCCAGTCTATCCTAGTGCTATGATGATCCAGTGACTCATATTGGGCTTTGGTGGCATTTAGTTGTTCCATGTGTATGGGCCAGCAGGCAGCCCACCTACCCTACCACAAAGTCAGCCTCCCCAAAGTGCCACCTAAGAGATGGCAGCCCTGCTTTCTTGCTCGCCCAGACATCCATACAAGCACAATAAGGTGTCCAGAATTCTTGCAAGATTCCCTTTATAACAGTTCAGAAATCTCTGTTAGATTCAAATCTCTGTTAATTCAAAACAAATTCCATCTAAACATCTGGAAGAAGTTCCTGACAGTTAGAGCGGTTTCTCATTGGAACAGGCTTCCTCGGGAGGTGGTGGGTTCTCCATCTTTGGAAATTTTTAAACAGAGGCTGGATAGCCATCTGATGGAGAGGCTGATTCTGTGAAGGCAAAGGGGTGGCAGGTTACAGTAGATGAGCAATTGGGATATGAGTGTCCTGCATAGTTCAGGAGGTTGGACTAGAGGACCCATGAGGTACCTTCCAACTCTATTATTCTATGATTCTATGCTAATCCAGACAGAAAAAACAGAGAAAGTCATGAAGGGGGGCAACAGCCTCAGGCTCTTCGCACTGGTGGTTCCTAGAGGCACCCTTTGCTGAGTCATTCATGATTCCCCTTCTCTCTTTTCTATTTCATTGCTCTTGTCGTCTTGTGAGATAGGAACGAGTCAGCAGAGCCTAACCATTCAGGAAGAGCGAAGACTGTAAACTCAAGATACTCCAGTCAAATAGAGCAGGGGTAGTCAACCTGTGGTCCTCCGGATGTCCATGGACTACAATTCCCACAAGCCCCTGCCAGCATTTGCTGGCAGGGGCTCATGGGAATTGTAGTCCATGGACATCCGGAGGACCACAGGTTGACAACTCCTGAAATAGAGGGCTAGCTAGCAGACGTTGCTGAAGAACTTCATCCAGAAACGATCTCCATATTTTTGCCATTATAATTACACTGATGTTAAGATTCCAGATTTTGTATGTATTTCACTTTTTTGGATTTCTTTCCTGCTCTCTCTCTCAAACATGGGTTTTTGAGGGTGAGACGGGCACACTTCACATACTAATGATGCAGCAATTAGAATCTTAGCTACCATCGGAGCTGCAAACCCGGAGGAGAAATGAAGCTGTGGCAACCCCCATAGTGCCATTTATTTCTTGGTGGTGGTCCACACCATCGGAGTAATACACATGCCTATGCGTCCTCTGTAGTGCTCTGTAGGCCTTTTGGTGTTCATTCCTGGTTTCAAAATTGCATTTCAGTTCCAGGGAAATGGCAGTCAAACCGATGCCGGTATCAGTTACAAGATCTTGCTTTAGGATGCTTAGGGCTGATCCTGCGTTGAGCAGGGGGTTGGACTAGATGGCCTGTATGGCCCCTTCCGACTCTATGATTCTATGATTCTATGATCTTAAGACGATAACAGCACATTTTGATGCCTATTATTATGGATGTTATGGCTAGATTAAAGGGCTTTTTAAGTGAACACAAATGATGGCATGCAATGCTCTTTGGAGCTCTTTGACAGTCTAAATACAAAAAAAAAAAAAAAATCCCCGTTCGCCTACAAAGGGAGCTATTTTGGTCATGAAACATTACCTCCCCAGCATGTGGTATGCCCATCAGCAGAAAAGTAGTATAAAAGAACTGACTAACTTTATTTATTACATTTGTGTTGCTTACAAAACCATTTACTTAATGGATGAGTATCATTAACGGTCCAGCCACAAAATAAAGAATACAATGATGTGTTTCATAGGTTCATTAAAATAATATTTCAAAGAAATCATTAGAAACAAAAAGCTAAAGATCCAAGACACAGTAAGTTATCTGCGAATAAATGAGGCAGAACAAACATGTTCTCAAGTAAGTTAAGGGAAATGTTTACAAATATATTGGAGCCATAAAGAAGAGGGAGGCATCAGATCTGTTCATTGTGTGTAGGGGAGGTGGTGAGGGAACTATCATACATGCTATCTACTAACACAAAGGTTTTCTTCGGCCACATTTATTACGGTCTCAAGATGAGTTCAGGCAAGCTATTTGTGCAACAAACTTGTAAGAGGTTTGACCTTTTACTTAGTGAAAAGGCTATTCTGTGAAGAGTTCCCCTGGAAACCTCTGAGTGGGCTAACAAGAGATAATGTCCATAAATATATGTCTGAATCTATCCTTACCATCACAAGGAAATTATATTAACAAATACATTATATATCAATATAGACCTTGGTTATACATTAAGGTGACCAGATTGTCCCACTTTTGGAGGGACAATTTACCTCGTAAATTGAACTTTTGTTGAAATTAATAATATATATATATATTACAATACTATTTTTGTGTTCTATGCGTTCTATGAAACTCTTTTTTGTTGGTCCATATAGACCAAATTTTTAATCACCCCCCCCCCCTGGTCAATGGTGTCCTGCTTTACCAATGTTAAAATCTGGTCACCTTATTATACATGTCCGCTGCTGAGCTGGCTATCTGGAGACCATCGAAGGCAAAGCTGGCTCACTACTAGAATAGCTTGTGAAAATCTAGAGAGCCGGTTTGGTGTAGTGGTTAGGAGTGCGGACTTCTAATCTGGTATGCCGGGTTCGATTCTGCGCTCCCCCACATGCAGCCAGCTGGGTGACCCTGGGCTCCCCACAGCACTGATAAAACTGTTCTGACCGGGCAGTGATATCAGGGCTCTCTCAGCCTCACCCACCTCACAGGGTGTCTGTGGTGGGGAGAGGAAAGGGAAGGCGACTGTAAGCCGCTTTGAGCCTCCTTCGGGTAGGGAAAAGCGGCATATAAGAACCAACTCTTCTTCTTCTTCTTCTACTTTTACTGGCAATGACCCATTATGCATGGCATCAGGCACTCTGGGCTGCTTCTGGGCATTGCGTTGTGGCAACAAGCCCCGGCGCTTTCTGCATATGCACAGGGGAGGGAGTCCCCTAGCATATGTGGACTGTCCCGTGTGTGCATGCCAAATGCTGGGGCTGGAAAGCCCGGTGTACTGCTTAGAGGCAGCAGCAGCGGGCAGGAATGGGGGGCATGGGGCTTCCACCACACAATGGTTTGGAGCAACCTTTGCTTGCTGGGCAAAGGCTCTTCCACTGCACCGCAGACCTTCCTGTTCACTGTGCTCAAAGAAAGAAAAGAAAAGAACCCAAGCTGTTCCTGTTTCAATGCTCCCCCTCTCTCTTTGTGCATGACAAATAACTCCTGCACTTTTTAATCAGGATTAATCGCTGGAGCATTGACCAGAAGATCTGCTTCTTCCAGGAAACTACTAGTCATTTTCTAATGTAAAGTGTGGCTCACCTTGCTCTCACTGTTAAAAAACAATTAACAGAACGGGTCCCCCCCCCTCCACCTTCATTTAATGCTGTCACGATGTTTAAAAGGGTCTTTGAATGTCTAGGATTCTGCAACCGGAAACCCTAAATATTATGCTTGGTCTAAGCTTGTTTGCATTGTCAATATGGCAAACCTTTATGTAATTTGCATTGCATTACATTTTACTATGCTGGAGGGTTACTTTAGGTCTCGGAAACATTTTTTTGTTGTTCAAATATTTCATCACAGAATGAAATGGCAGCTGGAAAAGGAATACTGCGACACACAACAGAAATATGGAAGGGGATGGATGATCTCAGGAAAAGACCCAATGAACCAAGGAAGGGGGTTCTGAACCTTACTAACAATCTTTTTTAAAAACCTTATTTATTTTTCAAGGAATAGGCAACAAGAATGCAATTAATAAAATGAGAAACAAACTAAAATCTTCTTAAATTATTGCACTACTGCGTACAGTTTTGATCAGTTGATCTAACCCCCCCCCCCCCTGAAATTGCAGGGTTGGACAAGGTAGCAGAAGTGCAACTAATATGATGTTTAAAGTTAAGAGCAAATACAGCTAGAAAGGATTGAGATACAGGCCTATAAAACCCTGTTCAATGGGGGAGGTGGATAGATGAGGGTTGCCAGCACTGTGTTGTGAAATACTTTGGGGGTGGAGCCAACAGTGGTCCAGATTTGGGGTGTGGAAGGAACTCAGCAGAGTATAATGCGACAGAGCCCACCTAACAAAGCAGCCATTTTCTCCAGAGGAATTGATCTCTGGGGGATTCCCAGGTCCTGCCTAGGGACTAGAATCCCTAGGATAAAGAAATCTTTTCTTTCTTCCATAACCTTAGACTTCATTGGCATCCAGTGAGATTGAGAAGCAAAACATTCACCTCCAGGTTCAAAGGCAGCACACTCTCTGAATACCATGCTGGGGGCAACTAGAATGGGAGGCTTTGGCCCCCATGCTTGTACATCTAGGAACATCTGGTTGGCCACTATGGGAATCAGGATACTGGACTACCTAAGCTGCAGTGACTTGCACTATTCCTGCCAAAACCTGCTATGGCCTAACTCAGCCTTTCTCAAAATTTTTACGATTGAGAGATCCCCTGAGACATTCATTAGGCTTTGAGATAGCACAGAAGTGGTGCAACCATGCAGAATATGGTTGGGAAGAAAAGCTGTGTAAATGCCCACCTGGGGCCCTTCCCCTTCCCACTCTCTCCAGGCCCATTTTGGGATGAGGGGGCAGGTTGACATGACCATATATAATCATAAGGTAAAGGTAAAGGTATCCCCTGTGCAAGCACCGAGTCATGTCTGACCTTTGGGGTGACACCCTCCAGCGTTTTCATGGCAGACTCAATACGGGGTGGTTTGCCAGTGCCTTCCCCGGTCATTACCGTTTACCCCCCAGCAGCAAGCTGGGTACTCATTTTGACGACCTCGGAAGGATGGAAGGCTGAGTCAACCTTGAGCCAGCTGCTGGGATCGAACTCCCAGCCTCATGGGCAGACAGCTTCAGACAGCATATTGCTGCCTTACTACTCTGCACCACAAGAGGCTCTTTATATAATCATATCACCTGATAAATGTTTAACATTTTTTTAAATATATATATATATATATATATATATATATATATATATATACTTAATTAACTCCCACCCATGCAGGAAACCCTTCCAAGGCTGTCAAGAAACTCTGGCTAACTAGTCAAAAGGCCAGGCCTGGTTAGGAAACACCAACACTCCTCAGGGCATTATGAAGCACATGAAAAAAGAGCCCTGCATAAGCCAATTGAAGGAGGCCAAAAGAAGTCTATTAGGCCCCTGAAAAGACAACCAGATAGATATCAGAAACCTTTCTTGGCATAACAAACCAGAATCCAGAGACAATAAAAGCCAAATACCAAAGATAACATCTACAAAGCCACTTTTCTGCCTTAACAAACATTGGCTATTTATTTTCAGCATATTCCCAAGATTAACCACAATCCTGGCAAGTTTGGCAGGATCTTGTTCAGATAACAATGATTTTGTAATGAGGGATTTCGAACTGCATTTGGAGTCCAGATCTGCCAAATAGCACTGAATAGCAGCTCATTGGACAATCCAATCCACTATGTATTAGAAGGCCCTGGACTTCACAGCCATGTAAGCAGTATCTTTCAGATGTAGCTATTTGGTAAAACCTTCCCCAAGTCACATTAGAGGTGAAGGAATTTACTCCTGCTAGTAAGAGGGCCCTCCTAGATAAGTGAGAGTCCAGTGAAAATAAGTAAGATGGCAAGGTTTTGTATTTTGGGGAAATATCCCAGAACTGGGGGGAGCAAGCGTTGTCTGGAGTGGAGAACAACATTTGAGTTTCAATGGCCTCCAATCTTGGCGAAATTGACTTTAGTATTAAAAGACAATCAGCTAATCCCACATTATGCGGAGAATGGACGAGCCAATTTGCAGCAAAACCCTGCTACAGAGAGCAGCACCCTTCAAATAGATTCTCCAGCCTCTTCCTCGTTGGCTGCCCCATATATTTCAGCACACAGCTTACTAAAAGCCAATATTGTTCTTATATTTTATTCAAAATTCAGAACGGCACGGAACAGTACCCCTGCCCTCTAGGCTGCAAAACTAAAACGCCTACGTGACACCAAAGTGATTATAATGTCTTGATAAATGTCAGCCAAAGAGGATGTCCTCGACTTGTGATAACCCCTTCTGGGAAGCTCAGTGTAAGACAAAGAAGGTAAACGAAGGGTTAAGAAATTGACCAGTTTGCACTCTGCTTATATGGAGCACACTTCATTAATTTCAGACAAGGTTTTAGGCCTCTTGCTATCTGCATCACAGGCATTGCAGGGGTAATCAAACTGCGGCCCTCCAGATGTCCATGGACTACAATTCCCATGAGCCCCTGCCAGCATTCGCTGTTTTAGTCCATGGACATCTGCAGCATTGTAGTCCATGACAGATCAGAACTGGGTCATCCTGCATCATTTTCCTTCTCAAGGAGTATCTCCTGAACTTCTAGTTTGATACTACAGTGTAAAGCTGCAAACCTGCCTTACAGAGTCTTCTTAATCCCTTGCTCAAGACAACTAACAGGTCTTCAGGGTTTTTTCTACCGTCATGCAGTCTAAGATATATATGAGTTTCGTTTGTTTAGCTAAATGAAATTTAGTAAACTATAACGTTCAAGATGCCAAGACTCACATTCAACATTCTGTTCTTATGATGGGCTTCCTAAATCCCCCTCACCTTTTGGGATGGGCACGAGCCCTGAACTGAACTGAACCCTTTATAGTTTAAAGGGACTGCATAAGAGCACCTCCCCGCTGCTCAGCTGTTTTTGCAAAAACTTGAGATATAGACCTTAAAAAAAACAAAAAAAAATTGCTCCACATAGAAAGTTATGAGAGCTCTCAGAAGTGAAATGGTAACATTTGTTTTGTTGCACCCTTTGGAACTCTGTTAGATTATCAATGTGTGGAAAAGCCTGGTTATGGTTTCATTTTTGGTACGCAGTACTCAAAGTGTACTGCCAGTTAGTCTGCAATCATTAAAAAAAAACATTTGCCTTGGAGTAAAAGGTAAAGGTAAACGTAAAGGTATCCCCTGTGCAAGCACCGGGTCATGTCTGACCCTTGGGGAGACGCCCTCCAGCATTTTCATGGCAGACTCAATACGGGGTGGTTTGCCAGTGCCTTCCCCAGTCATTACCGTTTACCCCCCAGCAAGCTGGGTACTCATTTTACCGACCTCGGAAGGATGGAAGGCTGAGTCAACCTTGAGCCGGCTGCTGGGATCAAACTCCCAGCCTCATGGACAGAGCTTCAGACAGCATGTCTGCTGCCTTACCACTCTGCACCACAAGAGGCCTGGGAGTAAGTAAGCCCTGTCAAATAAAATGGGCCTTACTTCTGAGTAGACACACTTTGGTTTGTTCCCTTCACTTGATCTTATAAACAGGAGATGTGAACATGTAGAAGTGGCAGACAAGTAAGAGATTGATCCAGTAAAGGCAGTCAGTCATTAAAGCAGAGTAATAAAATGTCTTGCACATTAATTACTTGATCAACTTTTACACTACATAAAGCCATCAATAAAAGAACTCTGCCGTACAAGATGATGGGCTCGTACTTTTGATACTGCCCATGGTTGTCAAGCAAGAGCAATATGTTCACATATATCACATGTTTTCCAAGCCCCCTCCACTCATAAACAAGGAAATTAATACTTATGGACATGATCGGTCTTGTGATACACAATAAATGAATCATGTTGTCATCTCAACAAAAAAAGCATCACTTTGCCAAGCCAAGCCAAGCCATGTTGCGTCATGACTTCTGGAAAACAGAACCCATAAACTATCCTAATCCAGAGTCCATGGGGCAAATGGCAACACCTAGAATGAATACTAGCAGATAGGCTCATGGACTGAGCACAGGAAAAGTGAGGAACAGGCATTAAGGTAAAGGAAAGGAAGAAACGGCTGAATATATATAGCAATAGGCAATGGGGTAGGGATGCCAGCCCCCAGGTGGGACCTGAGGGTTCTTCCAGGTTTTCCAGCTCATCTCAGAGATCAGTTCCCCTGGAGAAAATGGCTACTTCAGAGGGTGGACTCCATAACATTATACTCCATTCCCTTCCCACCGCATATCCGTCCCACTCCTGGTTTTACCCCCAAAGTATCCAGGTGTTTCCCAACCCAGAACTGGCAACCCTAAAGGGCGGAGGGGGGGGGGTCAGTTAACAAAGGCAACAGAAGAAGCACACAACATTGTGTTGACCCTTGAGCCAGGGACAAGGTCTTTTGACTACAAGATGTGCAACATATTTTAGTGGTGCCAAGACATTTTTGAAAACCTGTGCTTATTTTGGCAGTTTTCATAATCCTGTTTTAGCGTTGCCAACTCTGGGGTGGGGAAATTCCTGGAGAGTTGGAGGGGCAGAGCCTGGGAGAGGGTAGAAGGAGCTCGGCAGGGATGTGATGTCCGCCTACCTTTTGACGTTGCCATTTTTTCCAGGGGAGCTGCTATCTGGGATCAGTTACAATATCCCCCACCCTGAGACTGGCAAACCTTACTTGCTTTTCAATTGATCCAGGCCCAAACTGCTAGACCCTACCCCATATTCCCCTGAAAGATGGCACATAATGTGTAACACTAATATATCTGGCACTTCTTATCCACAGACTTTTACCCTGAATTCTGAGATTGCCAATCCTGGGAGAAATGCCACAGAACCTGACATTCCCCTTGCATTGCCACGAGAAGGACAACATCCGAATCCTATTTGTCCTTGTGCATTCAAGAACTATATCATGCTAGCAGTGAATTTAAAAGGATAATTATCAACTATTTAGACCAGGGGTAGTCAACCTGTGGTCCTCCAGATGTCCACGGACTACAATTCCCATGAGCCCCTGCCAGCTGGCAGGGGCTCATGGGAATTGTAGTCCGTGGACATCTGGAGGACCACAGGTTGACTACCCCTGATTTAAACAATGTATTGTGGAAATACGATGTCAGATGAAAGGACAAGGGCCCATGGTTTGTGAGCCTGTCTGCTTCTTGCCTACAATTTGCCCTTTGGTTCCCCCATCCTACTTTTGCCTGACTGATCTTAGTCTTTCCAAAGTTGCCCAAAGCAACTTTATGCAGCTTTTCACTGAAATAGGAGCATTACCTCTGTGTGTGTGTGTGCGTGTGTTCAATTTTTGTTAATCAAGATTTCCCAATTTTCCAGTCTACAAGTCGAGAGGGAGAAGACATCGGGTGAACATCCACCTTACAAGAAAACACTTCCAGTTAACCTTATAAAGAGCCAGTTTCCACTTTCATTAATAATGTTCAAGTATGGCACTAAGGAGCTCATAATTTACTGGTGCAGCCAGCCAGTGAACCTTTGGAAAATCCAATCCTGGAATTCATTAATAATACTGAGGTACTAAATACTACAGCGAGGTTTACAATTTCAACCCACTGCAATGCAATGAAGTCGAGCCGGCATATTGCTAGATCGGGATGGACAAAAATTATAGCAAACAACGAAACAGGAGTGTATTGCTGTGCTGTAGCATTAATGGAATAATTACATTTAAAAATGCATATGACATGCTTTTGTTTTCAAACATGCTGAACGTTAAAGTTCAGTGATAATCTCAAAAGGTACTTATCGGAAGCCCTTAATTATATTAGAATTTAAAAGATCCATCAGTGTAGTTGTGGGTAACGGAAGTCTAATACATCAGCCTAGAAAAACTGCATGCAGACTTCTGTGAGTCAATGTGGTGCATTGGTTAGAGCAGGGGTAGTCAACCTGTGGTCCTCCAGATGTCCATGAACTACAATTCCCATGAGCCCCTGCCAGCATTTGCATGGCAGGGGCTCATGGGAATTGTAGTCCATGGACATCTGGAGGACCACAGGTTGACTACCCCTGGGTTAGAGCACAAGACATGGACTTGGAAGAATAAGAGTTGGTTTTTATACCCTGCTTTTCAAAGCAACTTCCCCTCCTCTCCCCACCACAGACACCCTGTGAGGTAGGTGAGGCTGAGAGAGCTCTGAGAGAAACTGCCCTGTGAAAACAGCTCTAACAGAACTGTGATGAGCCCAATGTCACCCAACTGGCTACATGTGAAGGAGCGAGGAATCAAACCCAGCTTGCCAGATTAGAAGCCACTGCTCTTAACCATCACACCAAGCTGGCTCTCTTGATTCGTATCCCCACTTATTCAAGAAGTTCACTGGATGAGTTTAAGCCTATCATTTACTTCTTGATCTACCTTATTTATTTAATGACTAGATATTAAGCCCACTGTGGCCAAAATACAGCGGGCCCTAGCATGATGGGTGGGTTGAGGGATGGGGCGAAGGAAGGAGGAAAAGGAGAAAGAGAGACAGAAAGACAGAAAGAAAAGGAGGAAGATAGAAGAAGAGGGAGAGAAACAGGTAGCCAGATAGAGGCAGATGGAAGAGAGGGAGGAAAGGAGAAAGGGAAAAATAAAGGGAATGCTGGGAGGAAGGGAGGAACAGAGTAAGGTAGGTGGCCTTGGGACCTTCTGCTGGGCCCAGGGGCAGGCTCGGCTGCCCCAGGCCTGGCAGAAGGCTTGGGACGGGGGCGGTGGGCTCTGCGGCCTACTGCCGGGCCCAGGGGCAGGCTTGGCTGCCCCAGGGCCTGGCAGAAGGCGCGGGATGGTGGGAGTGGGCTTTGTGGCCTTCTGCCGGGCCCAAGGGCAGGCGAGCCTGGGCCAGGGCCCGGCAGAAGGCTCCCTGGGCGAGGGGAAGCCAGCCGGAGGACTTACCGCTCGGGAAGGCTTCTTCCTCTGAGCGGCGACTCTCCGGCCGGGCCAGGCGAGGCTGGGCCAACCAGCCAATGGGGAGCCGCGCTTTGCGCGGCTCCCCATTGGTTGCTTGGCCCCCGAGTGACACTCAGAGGGCCCAATCATTGGGCCCTGATTGGGCCCTCCGAGTTTTTATCACGGACAGGGCCCGCCCTAACTCCTCCCCACTTGCCCTTACTCCTTTATTCCTCCCGCTCCTCTGGAGTGGGGGGAGGTTTAAAGATTTGGGTGAATTGTTCCATTCATGTTTGCCACTCTGAACTCCCGGGAGGGATATACCTGGAATTATATAATTGGCTGGAAGGAAGGGAGGGGAAAAATCAGCTACAGATCCTAAGGTGAGATGTAGACATGGATCAGGCCAGGGAGCACAAATTGCAAGAATAAACTGGTATGAAATACGATGTCAAAACTGATCTCAGAAAACTCAAGTTCTATAGCAATTACTTCTCAGAACAGGGAACAATATGCTCTCACTGCACAGGGACAAACAGTTTCGTTCATTTGTTGACTTCCTTTACACTCCACCTTTCCCCTAGTGGGGTTCCAAAGAAGCTTCTATCATTTTCTTGCCCATCGTTTTTTCTCACAATAACTCTGTGTAGGTCAGGTTGAGAGTATGTGACTGGTCCAAGGTCACCCGGAAGATTTCTAGGGCAGAGTGAGGTTGTGAACCTGAGTCTCTCACTGGGCAGAAAGGTCAGATATAAATTAAGGGAGGGAGTGATAGATGGATATCCATGCGGCCCAAGATGCTTTCAAGAGGAGATTGCGGGGGTTGAACCTGGGACATTCTGAATGCAAACCATATCCTCTATCATTGACCCATAGGTCTCTTCTTAAAACATTTCAAAGATATAACCTCCCCTTGGTACCACAATAGGCAAGAACTATCAACAAGTGTGAAAGAAGAGGAAGAGTTGGTTCTAATATGCCACTTTTCTTTATCAGGAGTCTCCAAGTGGCTAACATTCACCTTCCCTTTCCTCTCTGCACCATAGACACCTTTTGAGGGAGGTGAGGCTGAGAGAGCCCTGATATTACTGCTCAGTCAGAAGAGCCTTATCAGTGTTGTGGAGAGCCCAAGGTCACCCAGCTGGTTTCATGTGGGGGAGAAGGGAATCAAACCCAGATCACCAGATTAGAAGTCCGTGCACCTAACCACTACACCAAGCTGGCTGGTGATTAAGATCACATACCAACCAATGCGCAAAAAAATCTGTGGTATATTTATCACTACAGTGGATGACGGCTTCACTCTGCTGTTGAATGGGTGGGGTCACAACTTGAGGGATTCAGGTCATCGCTGAGGATTTTTTAGCTACATTATGTAGTTGATTGGTCTTCTGACTTCTCATGAGATGAGCCCCTAGGTCTTCCTAAGCATCTGGTAGTTTACATCAGGGTTAAATCAACGTACTCCCTACAAGAGAATGTTTAGACACGAGCCTTCTTTGCAACGCAAAGATATTATCCTCTATAACCACAGCAAGACAACAGATTGCAACTGATCAAAATAATGTATAAAAGATAACATTTCCAAAAATAAACGAATGCAATTCATATAAGTCCCATTGCAACAGAGTGCAATGCTACAAAAGGACCATTCCCCTATCTACGTATCTTAAATCCCAATTATTCGGTTCATCGGACTAACATGTCCAGACCTGTCACTGACTTAGGAAAGTTATTACCGTCATGCCCAGAGAAGCTGTTTCCAAGCTACAGATGGCTCTCTTTTATTGGCCATCTTAATGGCTTGTTCTTATCTAACCTATCATATGGCACTTAGTTGTCTTTATGAACTTTTTAAAGCTTTGTGTCAGTCTCCTGCAGTTACTAATCAATGTGGTTATACCAAGGTATAGAAAAAAAGAGGGGTGAGCACCCGAAATGACATCTGTTGCAACATTATTTTCGAATCCAAAACACTGCCCATTTTGGCACACCTGTTATGAAACATGTCAAGCAACACTGTTTAAAAACAAACAATCTAAATTATACATTCTGTGCTCTGATTCCCACAGCAAATGACATCATCTTCAAGCCATTTGTCCATTAGAAAGTAACGTCTAAAATAATTAAGCAATTTGGTTGATCTCTTTAGTGGATTATTATCAGGTTTCAATTACGTTGCTGTTTAAAGATGTCAACCTTTTTCAACCTTTTGACCATGGAGGAAACCGTGGAAGATTTGTCAGGCTTTGAGAAACCCTGGAAGTGGTGACATGAACCTTCAGAGAAGTGGGCATGGAAGTAAGATGCAGGGGCCAGCCAATCAATCAATCAATCAATCAATCAATCAATCAATCAATCAATCAATCAATCAATCATTTGCCGTTTCCATTATGGAGAAAGAGACTAGGATTGTAGAGCAACAGAGGAAGTGGGCCCCAATAATGTCTGGTGATACTTATCAGGGATGCTTTAGGGGTAGGGCTAGATGGTTGGTGTGGCCCCTTCCAACTCTAGGGTTCTATAGCAGAGCACAACACAAAGGACAGCTTGGAAGAGGTTTTAAATAAGGAAATGGATTAAAGTACAATTAATATTTGTGGGCATATCATCTACGGCAGAAGCAAGATGCATCAGCAACCCTGAAATCTGTCATCCCTCTCATACACTCTCCCCACAAAGGCTGCAATGAGAAGGGCAGCTTTGAGAATGGGCTCCTTTGAATGAAGTGATCTTTAATGTCACCTCCCATCTTAGTTTCATTCACAGGGAAGTCAGAGCTGACAGCCAGTTCCCTTCAGGTCCCCCTGACACTTCCAGAAAAAGGAATAAAACCATTAAAGGTGACCTACAAAAGCAATTGAAAATGGGTTTTGTGTAGCTGACACCAAGGGAAGCTTTATCATTGTCCGAAAGGAAATTAGAGGGAGGTTGGTATTGGAGACTGTTTGGAGTGGACCACAAACTCGCAACTTAGGTGTTCTTTCTAAGCGAAGTGCACAGCTTAATCGATTTATAAGCTATTAATCTATGAACACACCGCTTTATTTATGCATGCCTGTCATTGATTTGTGAGGATGAGGAGGGATTCTGAAAGCAGAGTGGTGAAATTTGTTTTCTAAATACGATGAGGCTGACCACCACCAGCCACCAAACACACTAATGCAAATAAATCTTGCAGAGAACTGAATGGTCATGTCCTGAATGGGAAGATTCTATTACGAGGGAGTGGCTTGCATGCCCCCCCCCTCCCCAGGAATCTGATGCTGCGTGCTCGATGACCCTACCGCAAGGGTTGCCATGGTTTTGCAACCACACCGCCGGCTCTGCCAGGTGCCCAGGATCCCGACGGTGCAGCCAGCTGGTCACTGTGGTCCTGGGTTCACCCCCACCCCACTTTTTCTTTTGGAGTCAATAGAAAGACAACTAGAAAAAAGCCGTGCAACTTTGTTTCCATGCATTCATAATGTTGGAGCATTATGATAGGCTCAAAAGATGGGAAAGTTCACCATTACCCACGAGAGAGGATTGGTTGGGGAACATCATGGAACTTGCAGAGATGGCTAAACTTTGCTCTGTGGGTCAAAACCTGCTGGAGATTCCCGTCCCAAGGGAAGTCCGCCTGGTCCCACCCAGGGTCAGGATGTTTTCGGTCCTGGCCCCGACCTATTTGGATAAGCTCCCGGATGAGCTCCCAGGACAGCTACAGGCCCCAAAGGAGCTGGCACAGTTCCGCAGGCCTGTAGAACGGAGCTCATTCCCAAGATCTTTGGTGGGGGTCAGAGCAGGTAGGTGATTGGCATGTCCCTGGGCATGCAAGAATGGGCCACAGGAGCCAAGCATGTACAAACATCCTGCACATGGGCAGGAGAGCAATAGGATCCTGGAAGGGGTCCAGGCCCAAAGGAAGGTGTGATTTCATTTGTTCATGAGAGAAATCTATCGGGAAGTGATTTCTGCTCTTCATGAAACCATCAGAAAGGCCAGTTAGCGTCCCTTCCAGAGTAAGCGGCTGTACAGCCCCCACCTTCTGTTCTGTGGTCACCAGAGCAACCCCACCCCAAGTGATGGATTCTTCGCCAGAGGAAAGCTCCAGAACCCATTGTGATGCGGGCTCAGAATGGGGCTTTTCCATTGGGCGCCCAGGGCCCAACCGTCATTTGATGCCAGAATCAGGGTGATAAAGAGATACGGATGATGGAGGGAGAAATGGTAAGGACCCAGATTATCTTTATAACTTTGGGAAGACTGGGGGAGGGGGAGGATAAAAAGGCCTCAAAAAGGGGGAAATGTCAGTAACAAGGAAAGCCCTGCTGGACCAGGCCACGCCTGCGTCTCTTCCAGTGTCCTATCCCCAGCAGTGGCTATCCAGCCCCACTGCTTCTGGGAAGCCCCCGAAGTGGAGTCTGAGGCCATAGTCCTCCTCCTCACTTTGTCCCAGCAATCTTGAATACAAGAGCTGGTATTTATCCAACCCTACTAGAAGTACATGAGAGGGACCCTGCTGGCCCATCTAGCTCAGCAACCTGTTTTAAAAAGAGACCAGTTTGGTACCAGGAAGGGGTTGGGCAGGCAGGGCAGAGGAGGGGAAGCTGTGCCTGTCCTTCCTCCTTAGCATCTTGCCCTCAGGCTGCCCCCAGGCAGAAGAGAGAAAACATTCACCAATCCCCATTTCTTCCTGCAGGTGATTCAAGACTTAGAGGAAGCAGAGCTTTTCAGCTTGGTAAGATTTCCATGGGTTTTATGTTGGGCTGATCCCCAGGGGCATGGTGAGGTTAATGGGTCAGAGGGATAATGTCTGATGCTTTTCTCTCTTCTTTCCTTTCCCCCAGGGTTCAGACACAACACTGGATCGTGGATCCACCCCCAGTGGGTTCGTCTCCAGCTGGGTGTCCTCCCAGTCTGGAGACGGGTCCACTGGGTCACCTGGATGTATTGTTTTCGAGGTACGCCCAGCTCAGCCCCCAGACACCTTTCCTGCCAGTGAGGGCAAGGAGGCAGTTCGACCCCAGATTCCTTTCCTCCGTTTGGCCCTCCAGAAGCTTAGCCTTCCACCAAGTCCTTCAATCCCAGACCCGCAGCATCCACTTCCTCTTGCTTCCCGAAGAAGCTGCTGCTCCAAGGAGCGTATTCATTGGCCCGTGAGCTAATCCCGCCCTTTCCCCAGCTGGCTCTGCAAATGCTGGTTGGCTGGCCCAAGGAAACCTCATCAGGCCACACCCCCTCCCTCAGCTCAGAGTGTTCATTGTCTGGCCTTGGCAGGGACCCCTGGCCCCTCCCACCTTTGAATACACCTGCCTGGTGCCCAAAAGATGCCCTCTTTCCTGGAGAGAAGTCCCTTTCCCAGAATGCCTTGCTCCGGCCATTACCTTTATCACAGGCTGATTTGTGCGCCTCTCTTTTGACCACAGGTTCAAACCAAAGAAGAGGAGAAGGAGGAGGAAGAGGAGGAGGAAAATGAGGAAGAGGAGGTGGAAGAGATTATTTTATGCCTGGAGCCCTCTGCAGCCAGCCTGCCACCAGCCCCACCCCGAATTGCCTGGGCCGCCCCGCAAGCGGCCCAGGGGTGCTGGGTGGGGCTTCGTCACCGGCTGCAGAGGGGCCTCCGGCTCCTCCGGGCACATTTTGTAAATAGCTGTTTATGTAAATAGTTAAACCGTTTGTAAATAGTTATAAATAAACGTTTCTTTTGGTTTCATGAAGTTTCTTTGTGCTGCTGTCTTTGTTATGGACGGCGTAGCATATTGTAAAATTCACAAGACCACAACAAGGACAGCTAAGCAGCCAGAGGGTTTAGTTAGACTACATGTTGGCAAGCGTAGACAGAAAGCCCATTGGGTCTGTGCTCTGAAGTCTGCATCAGTGCAGCTCATTTTTAAGACCCTGATACGTCACCATGATATATCCTGACGCTCACTCCCTCACTGACCCTTTGACCAACCAGGTCTACGACGAAGGGCGGACAACCTCACCTATCACAGATGGCTATAGATCTTATTACAATTCCCTCTCTTTGGATCAAAGAGTACATTTCCTTTTAAGGCATACATTTCCTATTTTGAAGCAAGCACATGTATAGATATAATGCAGCTGTTGCTATATCCTGTCTGGATAACAACAGTAAGACTATTTCAAGAATCAAAGAAATGGATTTCTTTGCCCAAAGCCGAGCCTTGTACACCTGGCATTTCTTCAGCCATTCATGTTCTTAAAATGAACTATGGATAAAGTATGGCTAAACCGTGTGTGCAAGGCCAAAATGTTTCACAAATCTATATAATCCATATCAATTCCCCCTTTTTAAAAATGTCTCCATACTTTCTTTGTGGAACACATTAACACTTTTCTTCTGTCATGGTTGAATCTGGGTTAGAGAGTGGTTTGTGCACCTACAGGGCTAATATTTTGGCCTCTGTTTGTCTGGAGATTATTCCACACACACACCACCTTCTGCAGCAAGCAAATCATTCAAAGCCAAGTGATTTTGATAAATTGCACTCCTAAACTTAGTTTGCTTTTATGCTCTTAGGTTTAAAAACTTTGCCGCTTAAGTGGCCATTTCGATACTTAAACCTCTACATCGTGTTGCCTTTCACTAGTTAGATAAGAATTGTGTTACAGGACCCAGACAGAGAGCAAAAATTCCATGGAGAATGTGACTTGAACTGTCACATCTTTACAGTTTCAGTTCTGTAGGCAGGACATAACTTTATTTCAACCAATCAAGAAGCATTCTATTCATTCTGTTGTGGTTGGCAACATGCCCTTGAAAAAAGGAGATGACACTACACTTGATATAAGAAATAAGTCGAGGGAGATAAAATTCTAGTTAGGAGAAGCCCAAATCATTCCCAATTGACCCCACTGAAGGTTTTCTCAGTGAAAGGCTGCCTTTCTGGAGGTGTCCCTGACATCAGGTATAGATTATGTGGAGCAAAAGAAGGTCTCATGGTTTCATGACAATGATACATGCCGCTTTTGGAAACCTATGTACTCAAAGAGGTCCCACCATCCATCCATCTGTTATCTGTCTTGACCAGGGGTAGTCAAACTGCAGCCCTCCAGATGTCCATGGACCACAATTCCCAGAAGCCCCTGCCAGCATTTGCTGGCAGGGGCTTCTGGGAATTGTAGTCCATGGACATCTGGAGGGCTGCAGTTTGACTACCCCTGGTCAAGACAGACAAATGAAGCCGAAATGGGACATGCCTCTCCACTAGTTTCCAGCGATGAGGATGTAACTTGATATTTTGCACAACATCGAATGGAAAGACTCACTGCAGCTCCTCTTACTCAGACTTAGCCCCTGCCGTACTTTGCCTTTCAAAGAGACTGTAGTGCAATCTGCTCTACGTGGGACTACCTTTGAAGACTGTTCCTAGTCACAGCAGTCGACGGACACGACAGTTCATCTCCTAGGGAGACTGGGTAATCAGGAGCATATTCTTCTTTAATCATATAGTAGCTGCCAACCCCTGCACTGCCACTATGCTGCAAAGGCAATCGGCTGTCCCCGCTTTCATGGCTGAAGCCGTACGTATTGGGACGTCAAGAGCCCTACAATCATCCAAGGTAGGTTAATGTGTCCATGGAGTTGTAGATCACACTTCCTTGGATTTTGAATCCACAAATTATGGTTCTTGTTTCCAAAGTGGGACCATTAGGCATCGTCCATTGCTCCATTTTCAGTCTCTAAATTTTTCACATACGTAGCTTGCTGCAATTTATGGTTGCTGAAGCTCTTTTGCAGCCTTTGTTTTTATGACTGGAGGTGCATCGATAATACAACGCAAAAATTATGTAATTGCCCACGTTATTCCTTCACGATGCTGTTTACCGATGGGCAGGAGCACACCAACCTCTCAGTCATACGTTGGATAAAAAACTAAGTCGATGCCAGCCTAATGTGCAACTTGGGCAAAGCTGTTCTATTCTGCAGAAATGACGATTGTGCTTCAGTAACATAAAAGGAGGAGATGCAAATGAAGTGAAGCAAGTCAGAGCAGTGGCAAGCAGCACACACACACACTCCAAGTCTGGGAAAAAATTTAATTAATATAATTAATTTTAATTCAATTAGTTCTCTAATCAGTCCCACCTGACTCCTGCTCTGCTGGAACGGCAGAGGAGGACGGCTCGAGATAGCAGGAGCAGAATGTGTGGTGGAACACAATTACAGAATAATCAAGGAAGGTATCAGGAAAGGGGGAGAAGGGCATCTTCTTTTCAAGACAGCCAGTGACAGAGCAATGGACTCTAATTTGGAGAACCAGGCTTGATGTACCACTCCTCCACATGAAGTGGGCTGGGTGATCAGCGGCAGTTCTCTCAGAGCTCTCTCAGCCCCAAAGACCTCACAAGGTACCAGTTGGGAGGAGAGGGAAGGGAAGGAGATTGTAAACCACTTTGGATCTCCTTAAAGTAGGGGGGAAAGTGGGGTATGAAAAACCTTCTTCTTCCTAGTAAAGATGGATTTTACTAAAAGAACACTCCCTCGTAAAAGAACAGACCAGAATTTGGGGGTGGAGCCAGGAGTAGACAGGACTTGGAGTAGGGAGGGACATCAGTATTGAATCATGTTATGGAACCCACCCTCCAAAGCAGATACTTTCTCCAGGGGAACTGATCTCCTTTGTCTGGAGATGAACTTTAGGACTTTTGTCTGGAGATGAACTTTGCTTTAGGATGCTTAGGGCTAATCCTGCGTTGAGCAGGGGGTTGGACTAGATGGCCTGTATGGCCCCTTCCAACTCTATGATTCTATGATTCTATGACTCTATGAACTGTAATTCCAGGGGATCCCCGGCTCCCACCTGGAGACTGGCATCCCTGTGTTATCCCCAGCTGCGGGCAGGCCAGACATCGCTATGGCTACATCAGGCTTTCTCAAACCTGGGAGTTTCCTGAATGAGTAGGAGTCAATCAATCAAACTTTTTTAGTCGTTCGGACCAAGTGATATGAAGTCAATACATAAAAGACCAAAACAATATGGTCAAAATGAGTAGGAGTCAATTAACTGGTTATTATTATTATTATTACTATTACTATTACTATTACTATTACTATTACTATTACTATTACTATTACTATTACTATTACTATTACTATTACTATTACTATTAGATTTATTTCCCGCCTCTCCCGACAGGCTCGAGGCGGGTCACAACAACTAACCCCATTAAAATTCCCATTAAAACATCAATCTACTAACATGACGGCTAAAAATCCCATCCCTCCCCCAATTATTAAAGAGGTGAAGAGGAAAGGATAGGGGAGTAGCGTACACTCCAACTCCTAGGGGGGGAGTGATGTCCCTGATTCGCTGACCCCAGCCTCAACCATAGACCTGGTGGAAGAGCTCCGTTTTACAGGCCCTGCGGAAAGCTGACAAATCCCGCAGGGCCCGCAGATCACCCGGGAACCTATTCCACCAGGTAGGGGCCAGGACTGAAAAAGCCCTGGCCCTGGTCGAGGCTAGGTGCGCTTCCTTCGGGCCAGGGATATTTTTTAAACGTGTTAAACATATATGGTCATGTCAGTGACCATCTCCCCACGGCCCATGATGGGCCTGGAGGGGGTGGGAAGGGGAGGGTCCGCAGGTGGGCCTGTATACAGCTATGCTTCCCAACTATATCTTGCATGACTGTGCCATTTCTGGGGTTTCTCGAAGCCTGAAGAATGTTTCAGGGGCTTCTCAATGGTAAAAAAAAGTTGAGAAAGGCTGAGCTACGCAATGCAGAATGGCTGCATCCTGCAAAGGCTACAGAGTGTGTTGCTTGTTATGAAGCACATGTTATGTTCCAGGTCTCAAAGGCAAGCCTCAGTGAGCCGGGTCAAGGGAGAGAAATGCAAAGCAACTTCCAAAGAGTTTTGAGTCTTCTTTCTCTCCGTCAGAAAGGAACAAAAGGCAAGCAGAGTCACTGATCTTGAGACAAGACATGCAAAAAAACGGAAATCACCTTTTCTTAAGAAGTGGGAGAGGTCAGCTTTGTAGAACATTGCAAAAGCCAACTGATAATGCTGACACCAAGCCCTGGTGTGATTCGAGCAGCATTAACATGCCTGAACTGAGGAGGAGTTAGGGGAAGATGAATGGCCACATTGTTAAACTAGTAAGTGCTTGAAAACACTGTTTCCCCACAGTTTCCTGAATGGGTGCCCAATTTGATCACTGAATCCTACACACCTTATTATGTACTTGAATGCAAAAGGCAGACAATAATTTAATCCAGGGGTAGTCAAACTGCGGCCCTCCACATGTCCACGGACTACAATTCCCAGGAGCCCCTGCCAGCGAATGCTGGCAGGGGCTTCTGGGAATTGTAGTCCATGGACATCTGGAGGGCCACAGTTTGTCTACCCCTGATTTAATCCATAGCAGTCAACTTTGCATTAGCTAACCTGAGATGTCTCAGGCTTTATTTGGATGAAATACAGTATCTTATCTTATTATCTGCCTTTCTTCTTTGCAGAAATCAAGACAGCTAACAATATAAATAATTCATTATTTAAAAAAAGAAATACAATAAAGAATATAACTATTATGGGACCCATAAAAGTCACAATTTAAAACTTACAATTAGGACTGACAGTAATGAGAACATAGTCAATTAAGATGCCATCCCAAATAAAACTGTCTTCAGTCTCCTGAATATTGACAATAAGGAGGACAGAAGTACCTCGTTGGGGAGGCTGTTCCATATTTGTGGGGCTGCCACTGAAAAGGCTCTGTCTTGTGTGCCCACCATAAGCATTTTTAATTGGTGGGATGGTCAAGAAGGCAGCTCCATGCGATTTAATTCTCAGGCAGGAATGTACCCTGGTCCCAAGACATGGACCTCTTACCAACAGCATTCCCACTGCTCCAAGACTAATCCCTCCTTAAGATATGTCTTTCTCTGATTTCTCTTTCCTAATTATTTCCCAATCTGGTGCAGAATGCAACAGCCAGGGTTCTTACAGGAACACCTTGGAGGGCCCACATCCATCCTGCACTCCAACAGCTCCACTGGCTACCAGCTGACGACTGAATGAGGCTTAAGGTTCCAAGTACCTGAGAAACTGCCCCCCCACCTACTCCCCCCAGCAGTACACTCCAGAAACATCAATACATTGGTGATCCCTGGCCCCTAAGAAGCTCGACTGACCTTGGCCAGAGCCCGGGCTTTCTCAGACCTGGCCCCCACCTGGTGGAACAAGTTCCCAGACAACATCCTGGCCCTGTCGGAGCTAAATCGGTTCCGCAGGGCCTGTAAATGGGAGCTCTTCCACCAGGCCTTCATTCAAGACAAGTAAACAATTAGAGCCCAGGGGTCCCTCCCACCATCAATCTGCACTCCCAGAAAAGAATAGAAACCACGGGGCAGAGAAAACTGACCTATTGTTAAATGTTGGGTTTGTTAACCGTTTCTATTTGACACAAATCTCTATTGTCAAAACTGCTACACATGTTGTCATGAAAGTTCCATTGTAAACTGCCCTGAGATGCAAGGGAGGGCAGTATATAAATAAAATAACATAACATGATATAATTAGAAGAAATTCCAGAAAGAGATAAACTCATCCCACAAATTCTTATCCCCGATAAGGACTGAACCAATTCATGGGCATTCAAATAGAGCACCTTTGAAATTCGAAGCAAATATTATCCCCCTTCCTCCTCCTCTTTGAGGTTTCTGTTAATTAATTTTGCGATCCATTTGCCCAATGGTGGAGCAGATTGCATCTCTGGTGGAGACCTCACACCCTTTAGGCACATGCTTAGCAGGAGAACTAGAAACATCTCTCTTTGAAATCATTTAAACTATTCTATTAGAACACTCACACGCCCAGATCCTTTATAAAGACACACAGAAATTACTTGAGTTTAAAAAGCGATGTAGTTTTGTAGGAAAACCTTTACACTTGAACAAATCACACTGTCCTAATTCCAGGGCAAATTCTGCAGACTTTGGGAACTCTTTTTGACCTGAACAAGTTATATAAAGGGAGGTGATCTTTTAATATTGTAGAAATGACCTCTGTACTCATCTAGTTTATAGCAGGGCCAAAACAGATCACAGACCAAGTCCATCTGTCAAATATATAGTGCATACCAACTCTGTCTCCAGTTCACATTGGGACAAATCAGGCAAGGGAGAAGAGATTCAGCCCTTTTAACCCTCACCTGGCTGCACTACCCTAAACCTAGTTCCCTACGCTGTTATTGTTCTAAAGGGCAGAGAGTGCTCTTTTTAAAAATCCATTTTTTTTCCTCTTTAAAATGTCAACAGGGCACCAGGTAGGTGGCATTTGACCCTTCAACCCATGCTCAGTTGAGCAGAAGTTGAAGGGTTAAATCCCACCACACATCCAACCTTTTTGAAGTCACAATCCAAATCACAGCTATGAACATGCACAATTCACCATCTATGGAGTTTCAGAAATCTGCGATTTTCAGCATCTGTACTGGCTCTGAGTTTGAGTCGCTCTTTGGAATGTGCAAGAGGCAAGCGATTCAGAATAACAGCCTGGCTTGCTGGGTATTGCCTGGTTGGTGTCATTGCTTAGGGAGCAGAATGCTTCTGGTCAAGGATGCAATAACCTGAATTTAGTGGCACTAATAGCTCTCTTGGTGTGGATACATGGAGGGTGGGATGATTGAAAAAGAAGATGGGAGGTTTGACGGAGTTGTTTTTCAGAGCCAGCTTGGTGTAGTGGTTAGGAGTGCGGACTTCTAATCTGGTGAGCCGGGTTTGATTCCACACTTCTCACATGCAACCAACTGGGCGACCTTGGGCTCAACACAGCACTGATAAAGCTGTTCTGACCAGGCAGTGATATCAGGACTCTCTCAGCCTCACCTACCTCACAGGGCGTCTGTTGTGGGGAGAGGAATGGGAAGGCGACTGTAAGCCACTTTGAGACTCCTTCAGGTAGAGAAAAGCGGCATATAAGAATCAACTCTTCTTCTTCACTAATATCAGGGCTCTCTCAGCCTCACCTCCCTCACAGGGTGTCAGTTGTGGGGAGAGGAAAGGGAAGGCAAATTTAATTTGCTTTGAGACTCTTTCAGGTAGAGAAAAGCTGCATATAAGAACCAACTCTTCTTCTTCAGTAATATCAGGGCTCTCTCAGCCTCACCTCCCTCACAGGGTGTCAGTTGTGGGGAGAGGAAAGGGAAGGCAAATTTAATTTGCTTTGAGACTCTTTCAGGTAGAGAAAAGCTGCATATAAGAACCAACTCTTCTTCTTCAGTAATATCAGGGCTCTCTCAGCCTCACCTCCCTCACAGGGTGTCAGTTGTGGGGAGAGGAAAGGGAAGGCAAATTTAATTTGCTTTGAGACTCTTTCAGGTAGAGAAAAGCTGCATATAAGAACCAACTCTTCTTCTTCAGTAATATCAGGGCTCTCTCAGCCTCACCTCCCTCACAGGGTGTCAGTTGTGGGGAGAGGAAAGGGAAGGCAAATTTAATTTGCTTTGAGACTCTTTCAGGTAGAGAAAAGCTGCATATAAGAACCAACTCTTCTTCTTCAGTAATATCAGGGCTCTCTCAGCCTCACCTACCTCATAGGGTATCTGTTGTGGGGACAGGAAAGGGAAGGTGACTGCAAGCCACTTTGAGACACCCTCAGGTAGAGAAAAGCAGCATATAGGAATCAACTCTTCTTCTTTAGTAATATCAGGGCTCTCTCAGACTCACCTCCCTCACAGGGTGTCTGTTGTGGGGAGAGGAAAGGGAAGGTGAATGTGACTCTTTCTGGTAGAGAAAAGCGGCATATAAGAACCAATTCTTCTTTCACACTTGTTGATGGTTCTTGCCTATTGTGGGAGCAAAGGGGGGTTATATCTTTGGAATGTTTTAAGAAGAGATCTGTGGGTCAATGATAGAAGACATGGTTTGCATTCAGAATGTCCCAGGTTCAACCCCTGCCGTCTCCGCTTGAAAGCATCTTGGGCCGCATGGATCAGAAAACGTCCTGAAATGCCAGAAAATCACATGCCAGCCAGCAGAGAAAATACAGCTGACTGATGGCACAACTTGATGTATTATTGAAGATATGGATATAAGAAGCTGTTGTATACTAACCAGCCAGAGCATCCAGACTCTCAATACCTTTCTAATGAGTCTCTCGGTATGCACCACAAAGTAGATGCATTTCTTTCTCCTGTTAGGGAAATCATTTGTTTACAGCAGGGGTAATCAACCTGTGGTCCTCCAGATGTTCATGGACTCTGCTGGACCCCAAACCAGACTCCCTTCATTATGACATCCCTTACAACAGGGGTAGTCAACTTGTGGTCCTCCAGATGTCCATGGACTACAATTCCCATGAGCCCCTGCCAGCATTTGCTGGCAGGGAATCATGGGAATTGTAGTCCATGGACATCTGGAGGACCACGGGTTGACTACACTTGGTTTACAGGGTTCTGATTGTCTATAGAGGAGAAAATGCATCGTATGTCAAAGGAGGGAGATTACTGGACGCGATGGAGGATTCAGGGCCGCTGTTCCTCAAGAAGACGCTCAGCCAAATTCACCCCGGGTACACCTCCTTGCAAACCTCTTGACTTCCCGGCCGACATAAGCCTGGCCCAAGGATTCCTGCTAATGCTAAGTTGAGAGGAGAGCTATTAGCACAGCTGATGTCATTGACTATTCTTGTGCGGTGCCCAATATAGAGGCCTTGGCCGGCATTCAAGATGACTTCAGTCGGCAACCACTGGCCAGCTACCATTTAGGCCCTCGCTAATCCTCATCCACTTAGTGGGCCGCTGCAGACGGTCCCGGAGGATTTTGATAGGAATTTAAAAATAAATGATTAAAAATGCAGAGTTCTCTCGGCGGTCTTTCGAGCAAAGCTGAACTCGGAAACCTTTCCAAGTCGGTCCATTAAGCCCGGGTGAAATATGGGTCCGCGGTGCCCGAACTTAAAACAGAGCCGATCCTCTTTAAAAAGAAATCAATCCCAAATTCTATTAATGGACCGGTGGGCTCTTTTCCCTTGTGAGGGTTTGTGGGGGAAGGTTGCTGCTCTTGCAAGCCTGTGGTTGCCAGCTGGTGCTGTGGAAATTCATGCCATGATTGGTGTCCTCCCCCCCTCCAAGAAAGCAAATTGCTATGCTAGATTTCAAAGAGACCAAAGGCTTAGATAAAAGTCCCAGGCTCTTGGAGACAGGATTTATACAGTGTCAATGATGAGGCTTCCTCAAAGAATGCCATCTGTAAACAGATCGGTTGCAAAGCAGGGCTCGATGTTCGGGTGCTTTATCTCGGCAGCCTGGACTGGCGCAGATGTAAAGTGCTCTTTCCCGGGCCGTGGTAGGAGGCGAAGACAAGACTGATATTCCCCAGCCATTGGATTGGCAGCGGCTGCATATGTCACCGAAGCACAGAAATAACAAATGTTGTTTATGAGAGCTGGTACAACAAATCTCACTTGCGGGCGAAGCCAAGAAGCAGTCAAAAACCTATTCTTTAATAAACTCTCTATTAGAATGGCTACTGTGTGAAAACCATAAACTTGTAGTGTATTAAAAGCTAACTGCTTTTCCAACAGTGCACATTCCCCTAGAGTCTGAGATGGTTCTTCGCAGGTGATATATCCAACCTCGCTTCGCTTTGGAGCTGGCTTACCCTTCTTGCATTATTATTTCCCCCTTCCTTTTCAATAAACGCGTTTGCCGTAACATCTTGGAGCTATTTCCGCTCATCCCTGGCAGCTTTTACGACTGCACCAATAATCCCTCCCGCTGTCACCGTCCCTTATGTTCCGAGCCTGTCTTCTTGCACTTTGAAAGATTTTAAGAAGTTTGCTGCAATTCTTTCTTTCTTTCTTTCTTTCTTTCTTTCTTTCTTTCTTTCTTTCTTTCTTTCTTTCTTTCTTTCTTTCTTTCTTTCTTTCCTTCTTTCCTTCTTTCCTTCTTTCTTTCCTTCTTTCCTTCTTTCCTTCTTTCCTTCTTTCCTTCTTTCCTTCCTTCCTTCCTTCCTTCCTTCCTTCTTTCTTTCTTTCTTTCTTTCTTTCTTTCTTTCTTTCTTTCTTTCTTTCTTTCTTTCTTTCTTTTTAAGGATCATATTTGGAACCAGAATGTCATTTCATTCAAGAGCATCCTACTAGACGCCAACCCTTGTGCCTGTCCACACAGGCCTGGTTTAAGGATTCACTGGGCCAGTAGCACCAGAAGCAGTTTAAGGATTTGCAGGGCCCTAGCCGAGCATCCTGGCAAATAGATGGGGAAGAAAATGGGAAAGAAATTGAGGTAGTAACAGATTTTATTTTCCTGGGCTCCAAGATCACTGCGGATGGGGACTGCAGCAAAGAAATTAAAAGACGCTTGCTCCTGGGGAGGAAAGCTATGGCAAATCTAGACAGCATCCTAAAAAGCAGAGACATCACCCTGCTAACAAAAGTGCGTTTAGTCAAGGCTATGGTCTTCCCAGGTGCAATGTATGGCTGCGAAAGTTGGACCATAAGGAAAGCCGAGCGTCAAAGGATTGAGGCTTTTGAACTCTGGTGCTGGAGAAGACTCTTGCGAGACCCTTGGACTGCAAGGCGAACAAACTGGTCAGTCCTAGAGGAGAACAGCCCTGACTGCTCCTTAGAAGGCCAGATCCTGAAGATGAAACTCAAATACTTTGGCCACCTCATGAGAAGGAAGGACTCCCTGGAGAAGAGCCTGATGCTGGGAGTGATTGAAGGCAAAAGAAGAAGGGGATGACAGAGAATGAGGTGGCATTACAGCAGAAGAGAACTGCTGCTCTAGAACCTTGCTCTCTTTTTCTCCCCTTCACCATGGCCAAAGTGAGAGGCCTGAAACATGTCCAAGGACGTATCTGAAATTACAAGAGTGACCTTCCAATTCACTTTCCACCTTTCCCTTCTATGTGTGCATGTGTTAAGTGCCATCAAGTCTCGACTGACTTAGGCTGGCTAGCTCTGGTTTGGGGAATACCTGGATACTTTGAGGGTGGAGCCGGGAGTGGGTAGGATTTGGTGTGGGGAGGAATCTCAATGGAGTATGATGCTATGGAGCCCACCCTCAAAAGCAGCCATTTTCTCCAGGGGGGCTGATCTCTGTCACCTGGAGATGATCTGTAAAACCAGGGGTCTCCTGGTCCCACCTGGAGGCTGGCATCCCTAAGGGGACCCATGCGTTTTTCATGGCAGGAGACATTCAGAGGTGTTTTGCCATTGCTTGCCCCTGCCTAGCATCTCTGAACTTCCTCGGTGGTATCCCATCGAAGTGCCAATCAAGGCTGATCCTACTCAGCTTCCAAGATCTGACAAAATCAGGTTAGCCTGGGCCGTCCAGGTCAGTGTAGCTTTCCCTGTTACAGGGCTCAATTTATTTCCTTTTTAGTTCACAGTGTTTCTCCTCTCCTCGATCCCTGGATACAATTTCTCAGAAGGGCCTCTCCGGATCCCAAAGGGTTGTGAAGGAGGCTCTTTGAATTCAGCCTGACATCCTGATTTTCATAGTGCTCAGCAAGTCAGTCCGAAGGCCCACTAGCAAGTCAGAACTGAAGGCCCACTAGCCCTCATGCCCACGGGAACACCCAGAAAATCCACTCATCTTTAAAAGCACCCATCACAACTCATTACGGGGTTAAGGCTATAAAGTTGCCCCACTTAAGGCTATAAAAACACTTTCCTGTGCAAAGATCATGCAGGTTTGGTTGTCACCCCTCGAAAGCCAATGCAAAAGGTCACCATCAAGTTCTTGTAATTCAGGGAAAGCAGATGTTTCGATGACACTTGGAAGGGCGGGGGGGGGGGGAGCGGAGAGAGATCGCAGAAGAGATTGCTTCAAAAAAGAACGGGAGCCGGAGGGAGACATGACTGCTGTCAGCAGTCAATAAAGTGCAAGGAGAGTATTTATTCTGTTTAGTTAGGGAGGGATTCTGATAGGCGAAACCCATTTCGCCCTCACTGCTAAGGATGCTCAAATTAAATGGCAGGAGGCAGAAGGATATTACTCCTCTGAAGGCCCCGGAGAACAGGGGGCTGCAAAGTGCCCTCAGCTTACAGACACATCACCCACCGCTGTCAGCAGGATCCCTGCAACATGCCTCAAGAGTGGCAAATGCCCTTCGGCATCTCGGCTGGAATGGGAAATTAAAATGACTGGCAGAGCCAAGAAGAAAAGTCTTGCTCCTTCTGCTGGTTTACGGAACAAAGGCAAGTTCTTCCTACATCTTTGCTGGCAAAGGAAGCGTTTTGAGACGGAGAAATGATGGACATTCAACAACAACAAAAAACACTTAATACTGTCTGATTTAAGCCATCTCTCTAACACACAAAGTGATTTCTTTTTTTATTGATTCTCTGCATAAAAATTCGATCTGATCTCAAATTAATAGGAAGCAAAGACATCATACTCTTTTGGTCTTTCCCCGTGGACTGAAAAATATAATTAAAAAAAATTAAAATCCATAATTCTGAGCACTTTCGATTTCCTTGTTATTCACTTCCTCGCTTTCATTAAGGTTTCTGTTTCGCCCACACCAGGCAATGGAGAATTAACGCCAGCCAGCAAAAGCAACTAGAAAGCGAATGAACGTTTTCCAGTAGAATGAGCCCTTTACACTGTATCTGTTAGGAAGAGGGGCTCTGACCACTATATCTGTGTAATTCATGTGATAAAGATGATACAACAGCTAGCTACACATTGGTTGTTCAACACTTGTCTTTTTTGTCAGCTTTTTTTAACCCAGACCTTCCTTGAGCTACCTACAGTACACATGCACGTTTTCACCTCCAGTTTAGTGTGAATGTCCCAAGATCACTCGGTGAATTATATGGCTGACTCCACCAAACTGCCCCTCAAACCTACAATATAGGGGCTTGAACCACTGTCCTCGACTCCAGTAGTCAACTGTTCACCTGAGAAAAACACTAAGTGACCAAGCGGCAGACTTCTCCTCTCAGAGATTTGCCTCTTCACCCCCACTATCACCAGATCACTGGTGAGGATCCAGGGATAAAAAAGTTTAAAAGTCAGGCTGAGGTTTTGAACAAGCTCTTCAGATGCTTTCAGTTTTGAGCCCTACTCCTCATCCCGGTCTCTGCTTCTCTAGATGCCTCTCTGTAACAGGAGCATCACACTCTTGGTTCTCCTTTAACAGCTGCAGAATCTGGAGTGTCTTCTTGGCTCTTCTTTCTGGTACTGTCGTGGTTCGGTCCTTGGTGGCTTGGGAACGGGACCGAACCCCGCCATCAGAGGCGCCCGTGATCACGGAGGTAGGGCATGGTGATCATAGGCAAGCCGGCAGCTGGGCGCCCCACCCGATCGTTGAGGTGGCAATGGCCGCTAAAGAACCTCAATGTCCCCCTCCACCTTTTGACAAGGGCCCGGAGATGGCCCTTTGTTCCAGGAAAATGGGCCATCAGGAACCCCGGAAAACCTCGCATATGTGCATGAGTCATGATTGTATCAGCATGTTCCCTCCGCAAGTACTGGGTGGGGCAATACAGCCTAAGGAGGTGGGTTTTGTATAAAAGGGAGCTTCCACCTGGAGTTCGGTGGAAGCTCTTACTCCATACCAGCGGACTCCACGTTGCTGAAATAAAGCTTGTTCCTGTTGTATCGTTCACCAGGCCTGGCGTGACGTTTTCTTCAAAGGGGCACCCTGTTTTTCAGTTAGCAAGCGGGTTCCCGACATCGTAAGAGCTTCCCACCGAACTCCAGGGTCGGCATCGCATCCGAGCGCTTATCGGGACGGATCCAGAGATGGCGTTTTCAAGCAACGGGGCGGTCTCGACCCCCACGAACCCCGGGAACATGAGTTTAATGTCCCCGGGAGATTTCCTCCGAAAATCGGGGGGCCAGGAGCAGCTGTCCGGGACCCCGAGACCCTCGGCAGCGGCGGCCAAGGGAAGGCGCCGGGCCATGGGTTTCCCAAGCACGGCGGGGAGCGCGCCGAGGTCTGGGGGGTTGGCCCCAACCTGGGACACCCAGCTGAGGCAGGCGCTTCGCCCGGTAGGACCTGAGGAATCCCTAGAGGACCTGCGGCGGGCCATGGCGGACTTGGCCAGGCGCTTGCAGGCAGCTGAAGCCCGTGAGCAAGCTCGGGCCGGGCCCGGGGGGACTGGTAATACAACGGCGGAGGGGATCGCGTCGAGTGAGGACGTCTCCAGCGACGAGGACGAGCCCGGTACTGGTGAGCGGGCCCCGGACCCCGACCCGGAGCAGTTTTCAGTCCCGAGTAGGCGAGACGGCCAGCGGAGAGGCGAGATAGCAGAGGATCTCGGGGGAGCGGGGGAGCCGACGGGGCGGCGAGAGCCGGACCAACGCAGGAGCGACGTGCAAGGCAGGGAGCGGCACGGCGTCGTTGGGCAAGTTGGTAGCCGGTGGAGCGGAGCAGGACGAGACGGCGGACGCCGAGAATCCCGGATCCGGAGGGGGTCGGACTACTCTCCAAAACGTTCCCCCCCCGAGCTTAAGGCGCGTTTCGACGGGACGCCGGACGACCTCCCGCAGTTCCTCCTCCACGCGCTGACGCATGCCCGGAGGTATGGAGACCGGTATGAGGACTCCGAGGACTTGGTCTGGGGGGTGGCATCGTGTCTCCAGGGCAAGGCGGGTCAGTGGTACCTAGGGTTGGCCGAGCGCGGCGACCCGGCAACTCGGGACCTGCAGGACTTCGTGGTCGCGCTCCGCCGACGATTCCAGGACCCCCAGGCTGAGGACAAGGCAAAGAGTCGGATCAAGGGACTTCGACAGGGTACTAGGGGGGTTATGGACTATATAGACATTTTCCGGAGGGAAGCAGGCAAGGTGTTCTCCTGGAACGAGGAGACCCAAATCGAGTACTTCCGGGAGGGCCTTAACCCGAAGCTCAGGGAATGGGCCGTGATCAAGGGGACGGAAGAAGATCTGTCTACACTGGAGGGGTGGTGTTTTGTGGTCGCCAAGCTGGAAGCCAGCCTGGGTTGGGCCGCCGCACCCCCCCGGGAGGCCAAAGGCGGGTCAGCCGAGGCGCCGAGACCGGGCCCCGACAACTCTCGCCCCAAACGACCCCCGAACCCCGAGCGGGAAAGGAGACGCCGGGAAGGTCTGTGCCTGAAATGCGGGGGGTCAGGACATTTCGCAGCAGCGTGCCAACGGCAAGGGGGGGAGGACCGCGGGCTCTCCCAGGGGGGAGGTGCGACACGCCCCCAGCAGGCACGCCGGGCGGAGGACCTCCGCAACGAACCGGGAAGCGCCCAGGCGACGGGAAACGGCCAGGACCTGCTGTAGACGGCGCCGGGCAGCAGGTCCTGCGGTGCGAGGGAAAACCCCTGCAGCATGAGGCGCGACCTCCGAACGTGGTAATTTTAGAGCTCCGGAACCCGGAGAACGGACTAAGTTGGGTGGGGGAGGCTCTTTTGGACTCTGGATGCGACCACAGCATGGTCCACCCCCAGATAGCCCGGGCTTTGGGGCTACCGAAGCGCATTCGGAAGGTTCCCCTGGTTTTCGTCCAGATGGACGGCAGCCCGATTCAGGGGGGACCTTTCGGGGAGGAGGTGGGTCCTATCGCCATCCACATAGGGGACCACCAAGAGCTGCGGTGGCTGATCCAGGTCCCCGTAGCGGGATATCGGGCGGTGTTGGGCCTGGATTGGCTGAAGGAACACAACCCCGTGGTGGACTGGCGGGTGGGGACCCTGAAGTTCGACTTGACGGTGGGTGCACGGCATCGGGTCCCCCACGAGAATTCCAGCCACAAGAGGACGGCGGCGCGTCCCTGGGGAGCGGCGGCGGCGCAGCAGGAGAAACCAGAGCCCGAGGTCCCGCCAGAGTACCGAGACCTCGCAGCCGTTTTCAGCGAGCGGGAAGCGGACGAGCTACCCCCACACCGCCGCACGGACTGCGCTATCAACATCCCAGAGGGGGCGGTACTACCCAAAGGGCGCATCTACAAGATGAGTGAGGGTGAGCTCAAGGACCTCCGGGAGTTTTTGGATAAAAATCTGGCCCGAGGTTTCATCCGGCCCGCTTCCAGTCCCATGGGAGCTCCAGTCTTGTTCGTCCGGAAAAAGGATGGGTCCCGACGGCTGTGCCAGGACTACCGGGGCCTCAACGCTATCGCAGCGGGGAACGCTTACCCCCTCCCGCTGATCCCGGATTTGCTGGCCCGGCTGGGCAAAGGGACTCTGTTCACTAAACTGGACCTAAGGGAGGCGTACTACCGGGTACGCATCCGGGAGGGGGATGAGTGGAAAACAGCGTTTAACTGCCAATTGGGACAATTCGAATTTAAAGTGATGCCGTTCGGCTTAAGCGGGGCACCTGGGGTTTTCATGAGTCTAATTAATGAGGTGTTGCAGGACCTTCTGTTTCAGGGGGTGGTGGTTTATTTGGATGACGTCCTGATCTACAGCCAAGATCCCCAAGAGCACGTGACCCTGGTGAGGGAGGTGTTAAAGCGCCTGCTGGCAAACCACCTATACGTGAAGCTGGCTAAGTGCGAATTCCACCGTCCTTCCCTGGACTATTTGGGCTACCGCATCTCAGCCCAGGGCATAGCTATGGACCCTGAGAAGGTGCAGGCGGTGCTGGCCTGGGAAAGGCCCCGCACCCGGAAACAGCTACAAAGCTTCCTGGGGTTTGCTAACTTTTTTAGAGGCTTCATCCCCAGATACTCCTCCGTAGTGGCTCCCCTCACGGACTTGCTAGGTACCAAGGGGAGAGGTCCTCGCGCCACGCGGCCCAGCGCAGCGCTCGGCTGGAATGAGAAATCGGAGGCAGCGTTCCTGGCCCTCAAGCAAGCTTTCGCGTCTGAGCCCACGCTACTGCACGTCGACCCAACCCAGCCGATGGTGGTACAAGTCGACGCCAGCGACGCAGCAGCCGGGGCGGTTCTCCTGCAGCGAGACAAGGCGGGACAGCTGAGGCCGGCGGCCTACCTCTCACGAAAATTCGCCGAAACGGAGCGGAACTGGTCTACCTGGGAGAAGGAGGCGTTTGCGATTAAGTTCGCCCTCACCGAATGGCGGCATTGGCTGGAGGAAACAGAGGAGCCGTTCGAGGTCTGGACAAATCACAAGAATCTGGAGGCGCTCCGGCAACCGCGATCCCTGAACGCCAAGCAGATGAGGTGGGCGGAGTTCTTTTCGCGGTACAATTTCAAGCTTGGTCACATCCCCGGCAAAGAGAATTTCCTCGCGGACGCCCTCTCCCGTCTGCCGCATTATGGGGAGGGGTACGCTCCCTGCACCAGGTCCGTGTTTGGCGAGGAGCAGCTGGGACGGGGGGTCGTCACTAGGCGGCGGGCCAGGGAGGAATGGGAGCCCGACCCGGCGACCGCCCCGCTCCGAGACCGCCTAGTGGCAGCCTATGGGGCAGACGAGGAGCTGGCTGAGCTCCGGGACTCTTTGATTTTGGACTCCGGTCTCTGGCGGAGGGGGGAGGCTGTCTACGTCCCGGAAGGGCTACGACGGGAAGCCCTCAGCCTCTGCCACGATGCTAAGACCGCCGGGCACTTCGGTTTCGTAAAATCCTGGAAGTTGGCCCGGCGGCGGTTTTGGTGGCCCAGTCTGCGGCGGGACACAAAAGCTTACGTCAGTGGTTGTCCTGTCTGCCTGACCTGCAAGCCGGGGGTTGGCAAGCCGAAAGGTCTGCTGCACCCGCTCGAGGTCCCGACCCGGCCGTGGTCAGTGATCTCCATGGACTTTATAACAGACTTGCCTCCCAGCAAGGGGAAAACGGTGATCTGGGTGGTGGTAGATCTATTTTCCAAACAGGCCCATTTCATTCCTTGCGCCAGTGTCCCCAGTGCTTCACAGTTGGCTCGGATGTTCCTGGATCACGTGTTCCGACTGCACGGGCTGCCGGACAAGGTGATTTCCGATCGGGGCTCACAATTCGTGTCCCGGTTTTGGCAAGCTTTCCTGCGCCTGTTAGACATCGAGCAAGGGCTGAGCTCCGCTTACCACCCCCAGACGGACGGACAGACCGAGCGGGTTAATCAAGTACTGGAGCAGTACTTGCGGTGTTTCGGTTCCTATCATCAAGACACCTGGGTGCCCCTGCTCCCCCTGGCCGAGTTCGCGTACAACAACGCAGACCACAGCAGCACGGAGATGTCGCCTTTTGCCGTCGTCTACGGGACAGACCTGAGACACTTCCCGGAGCTTGGAGAGGTCCCCGCCCGGGAATCGGCCGACCTTCGCGAGTGGGGGAAGCGTGCCGGGAGCTGCTGGAAGTCGCTGCAGGAGCAGCTCCACAAAGTCAAGGCAGCGCAGAAAGAGGACGCCGACCGGAAGAGACGACCAGCTGAGGAGATCCGACCGGGGGATCGAGTTTACCTTTCCACCCGGAACCTACGGTTGAATTTGCCCAGCAAGAAGCTAGGCCCTCGGTTTTTGGGGCCTTTCGAGGTCTTGGCCCCGATCAACGAAGTTTCGGTCAAGCTCAAGCTCCCCAAGAACCTCCGGCACATCCATCCCGTCTTTCACGTGAGCCTTCTAAAAAAAACTCCGGACGGTGACGTTTGGCACCCCGTGTTTTCCCCGCCAGCGCCCGAGGTCCTGCCGGGGGGGGAGCACCACGAGGTGGCGGATATCCTGGACTCTAGACTCCACAGGGGGAAGTTGCAGTACCTCGTGGAATGGAAGGACTTCGCTTTGGGGGACCGGGAATGGGTCTGGGCAGCGGACGTCCTTGCGCCCCGACTCACTGAACGTTTCCACAAGCGGTATCCTGGCCGCCCCGGGGGGTTGGAGAATGGACCTTTGGGGGGGCAGAATGTCGTGGTTCGGTCCTTGGTGGCTTGGGAACGGGACTGAACCCCGCCATCAGAGGCGCCCGTGATCACGGAGGTAGGGCATGGTGATCATAGGCAAGCCGGCAGCTGGGCGCCCCACCCGATCGTTGAGGTGGCAATGGCCGCTAAAGAACCTCAATGTCCCCCTCCACCTTTTGACAAGGGCCCGGAGATGGCCCTTTGTTCCAGGAAAATGGGCCATCAGGAACCCCGGAAAACCTCGCATATGTGCATGAGTCATGATTGTATCAGCATGTTCCCTCCGCAAGTACTGGGTGGGGCAATACAGCCTAAGGAGGTGGGTTTTGTATAAAAGGGAGCTTCCACCTGGAGTTCGGTGGAAGCTCTTACTCCATACCAGCGGACTCCACGTTGCTGAAATAAAGCTTGTTCCTGTTGTATCGTTCACCAGGCCTGGCGTGACGTTTTCTTCAAAGGGGCACCCTGTTTTTCAGTTAGCAAGCGGGTTCCCGACAGGTACTCATTCCCTGGTACTCATCAGTCTGAATTCAGCAGGATTCACAACGGGATAAACAAAGTAAGTGCAGAGTCAGCCCTAGTTTATTCTGTTGTGGATCCTGCTGAATTCAGATCGATTTGAACTCGGGTCTTCCTCTACCCCCCCCACCACCATTGAAACAGGAAAGTGTTCTGCACATGATTAGGGAATCTCAGAAGGGGGGAGCCAAGCACAGCAGGAGCCTCTTTCTTTCTTTTCTTGAACAAGGGGGGGGGGAGGATTGGAGACAGTGGAGGAGGGGTAATAAATCCAAGAGGCAAATCTCTGCCAAGAGAAGTTAGGGCTTCTGGAGCTTCTTCTGAGAGAAGTTAGAGCTTCCCCTTTAAGGGAAGCCTTGAAACCAGGGAACAAGGAAGCCTTTGAACTTACACACACTGGCCTATCAGGGCTTTTCTACAACGTTGGAGGCTCAGCAGCAAGTTACTTCAGGGAAAGCAGACAGCTGCACGTTTACTTATGCTGATTTTTCAAATATTGAGGGTTATAACCACTCCAGGATATCGCGGAGGAAAGGTAGGGTCACTCCAGATCAATCATGTTGTTGCAGAGGGAAAATTTAAATCACCTAAAATGAAATGGAGATCAGATTCAGTGTAGATGGCAGAGATTGAATCAACCTGGGATTGGAATAAAAGCTCCGTGCAAATTCAACCCTAGCTAAACTTGCAAACTTCCTGGAAAATGACCTGTCCCTTAAACAGAGTCTTAATAGTCTTAAACAGACCTGTCCCTTAAACAGAGTCTTCTGAACTACCCTAACCACGTGCACAACACTTTCCTGTTTGAAAGGGGAGGGTGGGGGGAGAGGAAGACCCGAGTTCAAAGCGATCTGAATTCAACAGGATTGACAATGGAATAAACAAAGTAAGTGCAGACTCTGCCCTAGATAGGCACTTTACCTAAAGAGCCACACTTGGGAATGCATGTTTATCACTAAGCCCATTTAGATATCCCTGAACACAATTAAACAGTTTAGAAAGAGAAAGAGGGGAACAACTATTTTATACAAGGGACACACTGGCTCTTATCAGCTCAACTCCCAATTTGCTTGGCCGGTGGCTACACCAAGCCCGAGAAATACATCTGCAAGAAATGTCTCAAGTGTTGGTTACTCTCAATTCCCACTAGTAGGTGTGAAGAAAAGTTCACAGGACCGCTTCTCTGTGTGGAGTGCAAGTGTTTTCATCACATCTCCCCCCCTGGCAGGGGCCAGCTTCTACCACCTGCCTTGAGTGTCACCAGCCACTAGTAAAAGATCAGGGATGCAAGCCAGCACAGGAGAGCTTCTGGGACATTCAGCTTTGTGAAGCTGAAGATTGTTATCTTCCCATTTCGAGGATCCCCTCCCCACTCCGCATCTTCTTCCCTTTTGAACTGAGCTTTATGGTGGTTTGCTCTCAGTTAGGGCAAGCAGCAGGAGCCACATTAACAGGAATAGCTCCGAAATCTCTAGAGCTCTTTGGTAGGAAATTTGGCTCTGCTCTCCCAGTATGAACAGAGCGGGCCTAGCAAGATATATAAATCCATCTATCGGAGGTGAGAAGGCAGGAAACTCCTGCCAAAGTGTCATCGTTCCAAGGCAATTTAAAGGAGGAAATTGTTGTTCCAGTAGCACGGAGCAACCTACCTAGATTCAAACGAGGCAGATCAATTAGGGTATGCAAAGTTATTTCCAGGGCTGGCTGCCCCTCTTCTATCACGGAAAACGTAAAAGTGGAGCTTGGAGAGAAAGAGAGAAGTTCGTGCCGAGCAAAATGTTTTCAGACTGGGGATGTTCTCAGGGGTGGGAGGAAGAGCACCATTCCGGAGCTGTACACCAGGGGTAGTCAATCTGTGGTCCTCCAGATGTGCATGAACTACAATTCCCATGAGCCCCTGCCAGCATTTGCTCATGGGAATTGTAGTCCATGAACATCTGGAGGACCACAGGTTGACTGAACCTGCTGTAGACCATTCCATCCACAAGGGCAAAAGGTGATATGATGCAAGAGATTTACCCCAAAAACTTCAGGGGATTCTTTAATATTTCAAAGCAATCAGGTGGGGCATTCCATGCCATTTCCCCATTCTCAAGCAGTACCCCTCCAGGGCTACTAACAATTTTGAAAGATCACATCTGGACAGGCCTCAGGCTGCAAACAAACAAGAGGTTCTCACACTATATCCAGTTGTGCCCTTTTAAAGATGGCCAACACCTCCGTAGACAGGACGAGATGCATTAAAGTTAATAAATGGCCTCTCACCAGAATGATGACCCATTTCAGCCCATGATTTTAGTGGGTGTCATCTAGAAAAGGTTACTTGCATTTAAGTCTTAGTAAAATCAATGAGGCAGAAGAATTGCCATCTTTTATGCCTCTCATTCTCTACAGGATTTAAACGCTCTTGTGGTGCAGGGTGGTAAGACAGCGGACTTACTGTCTGAAAACTCTGCCCATGAGGCTGGGAGTTCGATCCCAGCAGCCGGCTCAAGGTTGACTCAGCCTTCCATCCTTCCGAAGTCGGCAAAATGAGTACCCAGCTTGCTGGGGGGTAAAACGGTAATGACTGGGGAAGGCACTGGCAAACCACCCCGTATTGAGTCTGCCATGAAAACGCTAGAGGGCGTCACCCCAAGAGTCAGACATGACCCGGCGCTTGCACAGGGGATACCTTATTGTGCACAATGTGTCACTATGTGCCAATGAGACTTAAAACATGAGTATGAGATCCTGCCCACAAAGCCATTAAGACCTGTTCTTCAGTCTTTGTTTGACCTACACATGCCGACCTCCGTGTGTTTTCAAAAGCAATGGAAGGTGTCAGAATATCTGGCAGTTTTCAAGTTGTGTTAATCCTCAAGGGGGAGGGGGAGAACAGTCCAGCCACAAAGGGGGAAAGAAATGTCCAGATTCTCCCTGTCTCTCCCAGATGCTAAAGCTGTCTTCATTTAAAATAAATAAAGCCCATTGAAGTTACAACTGTACTGTCAGTGGTGGAAAGAAAGCTTTCTCGTGTCTTCCTTTGACAAATTTAAAAAAATACAAATAAATCAGTTTGGGAACCACTTTGAGTGCATGATGCCACAAACGTTTAAGGGTAGGCTATACGCTACAGTAATTGGAGGGCGAGGTCAAGGGAATACTTTCAGATGTCCCAAATCTGGCTTTTGTTGTTGTTGTTAGGCGCAAAGTCATGTCCAACCTATCACGACCCCATGGACAATGATCCTCCATGCCTTCCTGTCCTCTACCATTCCCCGGAGTCCATTTAAGTTTGCACCTACTGCTTCAGGGACTCCATCCAGCCACCTCATTCTCTGTCGTCCTCGTGTTCTTTTGCCCTCAATCTGGCTTTAAAAGAATGTAAAAAAAAAAATCACCTGGCTTTGCTGGACTTTGGTGAGCCAGTGCCATTTACACTCTGTGGGTTTATCCCCTGCTGGTACTGAATTGTTGGTGATTCCCAGCCCAAGAGAAGCATGCCTCGCCTCAACCAGGGCCAGGGCTTTTTCGGTCCTGGTCCCGACCTAGTAGAATTTGCTCCTATCCGAGCTGCGGGCCCTGCAGGAACTTCTGCAGAGCCTGCAAAACGAGCTCTTCTGCCAGGCCTATAGTTGAGGCCAGGGCAGTGTGGAAGATCACGCCTGCCTCCCAAGGGCTAGTGTAAGCACCTGGGTTGTTTTGCCTATGAGGGCCCTCCCCCTCCCTCCCCCCGTAGTAGGTCCCTGGAGTATTGGTGCGGGGATCGAGTTGTTTTTATCGCCTTGTTCACTATGTTTTGCTGTATTTTTGAACGTCCTCTTAATGGGGGTTGTATTTGGTTTTTATCGAGGACTTTGTAACCCTGCCATGAGCCATTGCTGGGAGTGGCAAATATAAATGAATGAATGAATGAATACATTTATTTTACACAGAGGTTAGCCTGATTTTCTGGGAAACAGGGAATGATCTCCATGGCCGAAGCCAAGCAGCAGTGTCTGATTCTAACTTTCCTTTCTCCCATGAGAAGTAATGGGGGTCGTGAACTGGAGTTCGCCATGCTCCAAACTGGGACCAGGGGGAGGAGTGGGGGGATGTGTCAACACAGAAGAGCTTGCCTAGAGGTGTTTCAATCTCAGCAAGAAATTGGAGATGTCCTGTTTTGCCTTTTTCTAAATAATGATATTTTCTTCAATAAAATCTGCTTATTGGGAATATCGGCGAGAACCTCACACTTGAGTATAAACGAATAAAAAACATTATTTTAAAATGTTTTGCGGCACTGTTCACACACACAAAATGATTATGTTCTGGCAGCGGGGGGGGGGGGGTATCTCATTGTGCACAGGATGGCTACGTGATTCAACCCTGAATCTATGGATTTTTGGACCATCTTCAAAGAGAGACATCTTTCTGACCATTTCAGATTTTACAGAGAAAGGCCTACTCTGAAGACTTGAGATAGGAGGGAGTGCTATGCCTGAGATATCCAAAAGTAAAGGGTTCCCCCCCCCCCATGTATCCAACTCAATTGCCTGCAACTAACTTGAGACCCCTTCCTTCCCCAAGTTCTCTTCCTCCTTTGTGTACACAGAATGGCACTTCCAAAGAAGGAGCTGGCACATTTCTGTCTCCTGCATGTGGAGGGAGAGAGACAAGCCAGGACATGTCTGCCCAAGCATACTCCACAGACGCATGCTGGTGTTAGCGGCTATTCATAGGAAAACTAGCGTATAGGAGATAACTCAATGGGATGAAAATCGTCTCCATAAAGTTTTATATTTGCTTTCCTCATGATAACGCTTTCTCTGGTTATTTCATCCTAAGTCTCATATTGAGCCACTGCACAAGCTCTGCTTTCCAGTAAATTTTTAATTTTGCACCATACTAATTTCAGTAAAACCCTACCTGCATTTCCCCAAGGGGGGGGGAGGAATCAATGAACATCATTCCCTACAACCAGGTCCCCCAACTTTTTTAAGCCTGCACAGCCACTCAAATCAACAGTGGCCAATCAAAAGCCGTGCTGTGGCCCCACCCACTTTTTAAAAAAACTTGGTGAGCACCAGGGAAGGTGTTCGTGGACACCATGGTGTCCATGGAAAACACTTTGGGGATCCCTGCCCTAGACCGCAATAGCATGGCTGTATGCTTGTATCAAAAAGAGCCTCTTGTGGTGCAGAGTGGTAAGGCAGCAGAAATGCTGTCTGAAGCTGTCTGCCCATGAGGCTGGGAGTTCAATCCCAGCAGCCGGCTCAAGGTTGACTCAGCCATCCATCCTTTCGAGGTCGGTAAAATGAGTACCCAGCTTGTTGGGGAGTAAACAGTAATGACTGGGGAAGGCACTGGCAAACCATCCTGTATTGAGTCTGCCATGAAAACTCTAGAGGGCGTCACCCCAAGGGTCAGACATGACTCGGTGCTTGCACAGGGGACACCTTTACCTTTACCTTTATGCTTGTATCATGTTGACTCTTCTATTCAAGGACCTTGAATTTGGGCTGAGTCAAGAAGCTGTGGCGTTAAACATGTGGCATTGGTATGGTGTTCAGTCACCGAGAATCCGTATTAAGCATATGGAACTTTCCAGCCAAATGCATCTGTGGCCTTTGTGCCCAAAGACAAAAATATAGGCTGTGTATATTCATTTTAAAAGGAATAAAAAAATTGCTTCATAAATTCAGATTATAAAAAAGGGGAAAGGTTTGTCGCCACACAGACTCATTTTGTGGTTCCTCCTTAACACGGTAATGACATGCTGACCTTCCAGCGGTGAGTATTCCCTTAGCAACATGGCGTCCACCCTTTGAACTCGTAGATTAATTGCTGGTCTTTCACATGGGCATTTGAAGGGGAGTACAAATCAATATTTCATATCTGGGTTATGATGTAACAGAGGAGCCAAGTGGAAAGTGCCATTAATCATGCATTAAGTATGGAACATTCCTAGATAATGCGCAGTAAATAAACAGGCATGGAGTGCCACAGTTTGCACTTGGCTTAATGGAGAATTTTATTAAAAAGAAAGCACCAAGTAATCATTTAAAAAGGGAAATTTCACTTCCACAGCCTGATATTCTAGGCTAAGGTCATTTCCCCGTACAATCAAAGTTTTATGCAGTGCCACGTAAGTATCGTGCTTTAATTGCATAGCGACAGATTTAGCCTTCTCATGTACTAACTGTCAAACATGCATAGCAAAAAAAATTCGCTAAGTAAGAAATTATTTGCTTTTTCTTTTACAAAATGAGGCAGGGCACTTTCTTTACCTTTCCACCTCAAGGGGAGCCAAAAGCTACTATGCCACCCCAGACAAAGAACACGTATAAGGCGCTTGATTAGAACAGATATAGTGTTAACATCTCCTCCCCACCCCCCCGGGGTAACTTGCCTAGCTCTTCAGCCTCCATCGTGGTCCAGACCCATGGAATTTTATACCCCTAGTCCTTGTTCTCAGGAATTAGAAGTTTAAACATAAGAAAGCATTGCTTTGTCTCATGTACAAGTGTCACATGGCTCTCTCTGCTGTGAAATGGTGTGGTGGTTATGCATATAATTGTTCTAAAGTCTTAAATATATGCAGGTGACATGTACCCATGCATGTATGCCATGTGTGTAAGTTGGGAGAAACATTGCTATTGGTTAGCAGGAGGGTTGGGTCACTCTATCACTGAGTACAACTCGGAAGTGACAATGGGTAGCTCTACGACTCACTGAAAACTCATCATCTAGTGAATCCTAGAATTACCCATTTGTCATTTCCTGCTGGCACTTAGAAGCAATGTACCAGTTCAGAGGTGATTTTTTCCCCTCCCACTGCCACAGGGAAGATGATTGGTGGGGACCTGTTGTTGTAGTACGAAGCCTTATTCAAAATACAGTGCCTTTGGAGAAAAATTGCCTGTGGAATTTTGTACTATAAAGGCGGAAGACCTATACAATGGGAAATGTTTTAAGTTGATCTAACAGGAGGGCAGTGCCATCTGGCTTTTACCAAAAAGTGGTAATGACTGGGGAAGGGAATGGCAAACCACCCTGTATTGAGTCTGCCAAGAAAATGCTAGAGGGCGTCACCCCAAGGGTCAGACATGACTCGGTGCTTGTACAGGGGATACCTTTACCTTTTTTATACCTAATAAGAGTGGATGAGAGACTCATTATTTTGGCCTTTTGATTTCGTTTCTGGCTTATCTACAACATTGGGAAATCAATGGTGCAGCTTCTTTGCATTGAATTCGTTATCCAATCCCTATGGAATGCATGCAAAAAGCAATAGTAACATTTCCCATTCACCACGGGGAGGGGGGGAGGAAACTGGACAACAGGCTTCCAACCCCTTGCCAAAGAGACTAAAATTTGCACACCCAGCCACTGATTTCCCCCTTCTTGGTAGACATTACATTTGTCCTCATCCGCAGAACTACAGGAATCAATATGGACAATGAAACCTGGCAGATCACCACGGTGTCCATAATGGAAATCACCAACATGTATACTAAAGGACACATTTTCACACCATCTGTCCTGATCTCGTACAGCCTTGAGTGTCTTGGCCTTCTGTCCGGTGCTTCGCCTTCAACCTGACGGCCGGCGTGTCCGTTTTGCTGCGGGCCTGAATTGCTTGTCCGGGCAGGCTCCCTCCGAACACAAGTGCGCTTGTTAAATTGAATTTATTAACAGTCTGTTTTTGCCACAAACATAAAGTGCACAACGTAAGACCTGGGATGCGGCTTGCAAATTATTATCTGGGAAGAAGGGGGTCTGTATTCATGCCGAGGATACACTATGTTTACAAATCTAGGCGCTTTCAACCTCCCCGATCATGTCTTGAATTACAATGGCGAATAAATCTCTCTTCAAAGCGGGCAAAAGAAAATCGCCATCCCAATCCTTTTAAAGCAAGGGGGGGAGGGGAAAAAAAGCATCTGGAATTCTAAGTAGGTCTGCGGTGCTACTGCAATCAACAAACATAAATAAGCGGGACGGAGCCACAAGTGACCTATCAAATTCACCTAAGAGAGGAAGTTAATTACCCCTTGACACAATTATCATTTCAACGTACAGTGCATGGTTCGTAATGAAGTCTTTACTATGCAGCCATATTTCAAATAACTGTCATCTTAAGTAAGCACATTTTAATTAGAGCCACTTTCCCCCCATTATGTGTATTCAGGACCACAATACCTGTCAGAGAATACATCTCAGGCTTAGCAACTTCCCACCAGTCCCGCCCTCCCCTCCCCGCCCCGGAACAATGACAAGCAACTACAGGCCACGAGCTTAGCAAGAACTCTTGACATTCATGAGTTTCACCAAGTGAGCTGGGGCTGAAGAGCACACGCCCCTCAGCCCTAGTAGGACATGTTGGAAACCAGCTTCATGGAGCGGAAGAAGGTCACACAGACCGCGCTACGACCTCCAGATCACTAGTCTGCTATTATTAGCATTTATTCTTATATTGCCATCAATGAATATTGACATTTTACAGAAGAAGAAGAGCTGGAGTGTTTTGTAAACACACAGGGAGCCCTAGGAATTATCGGAAACTTTGTGGCCTTACCATAGAATTTGGCATGATTCCTAGAGCCAGCCAATTCTGATTTCTCCCTCTCTCCCTCCCCCTTTTATTTTACCAGAAGTGACATATCACCACAAGCAACACTGTATTCTTGATGTTTGGGGCCTGCCAAGAGAAGATTTCCCCACCTCCATGAGGAGAGCGAGACTCCTGGATTCTATCAGCCTCATATCCCCCCTCAGCTGCCCTTTGAAGCCTTTTGCAGCAGAGCTACCGGTGCAAACCCAACTTTAAATATGACTCTCACTGGCTAAACTTTACACTACCTAAGAAAACCAGGGCTGTGATGCTGTCCACTCTCCCAAGTCCTTTCCTGCTTTTTATCTCCTTGGCAAAGAGCAATTCCGCACAGCACTAGAACTATTTCGCTGTCACCTGCAATTAGGGCACGAGGGAGGCAGGTTGTTGATCAAGTGACATTGGCTACAAACCCTGTCATATTGAAGAATATCCACGGAGCAAAATGGAAATCAATGTAATTGCAAGTTATCAGCCCTAAATTTTCATTCAATTACATGATACAGGAGAGCAAATTGAGAATAATTTCAGTTTACCTAGCTTGGCGAGTAATAAATGTGCATTCTAATTAAAACACAGCCCTCCTTAATTTCTTATATAGATTTGAAAGAAGCAGAGAAGAACAAAAAATACTTTGCATTTCATTATACTGATGTTTCTGGTTCTACGTGTCAACGACATCCTGAATTGTCATCCCGATATCAAGTGGGTAGCCATATTGGTCCAAAGCAGCAGAACAAGCTTTGAGTCCAGTGGCACGTTTAAGACCAACCAAGTTTTATTCAAGGTGTTAACTTTTGGGTCCATCCTCACTTTGTTGGTCCTAAAAGGTGTTGTTGAACTCAAACCTTGACCCAGTATCAAGACAGCCCATTACGATGGCTTGATCATTTTTACAGATGCCAAAAACTTTGTTACAAACACATTCAGCCACAAGAGCCACAAGGATTCATGAACTGTGACTTGGATTAGCTCCACCCAACTCACAGACCTGGCTTTGAAACTGTGTAAGAGCTGTAGTAATGGAGTTTCACTGAGCTCTTCCTTTGGCCCACTTCTTCACGAGTGGTAGGTGGTATCAGTTTTCTCCCAGGATCATGGACAGTAGGGTCAGTAGGAGCTTCTGTATCTGTTCACACCACTGCTTCCTTCCCCACAACTGGAAGGAGTTACCTTTTCCTAACACACCATCAAGATCCGAGCTATTAAGAAACCACATAATCCTAGAGTTGGAAGGGGCAATGTGGGCCATCTAGGCCAACCCTCTGAAGCCGGTATGGAACAGGATCATTCTGTTGTAAAGGGCCATGTCACCCACCTTTGGGAGAAAGGCCCCAGGGCTGTAGATCATTCATATTACTCATGTAGCAACCATACAATGCAAATGTATTATCGTGTACTTACCATAGAATGTGATCTTCTCCACACGCAAACAAATATTCGGCTGAAAATGAAGAAGACGAGATTCAGATTGCCAATGCCACTTTCCCACAGGCTCCTGAACAACTAAGCTTTTAAACAAAAAAATGCCCTTGCAATCAAGCCAGAAACCCTAATTCACAAGCAATCCTGTAGGGGCTCCTGGGTTGAAGGAGAAGACTGTGCCATCGTTTCCCTGGAAGGAAGCCTTGACGTGGAAGGTGACCTGCAGAAGATTCCCAGGTTGCTTGTAACACAGCGGCCCCTTGCCCTAGTTAGAACAAAGACCTCTGCAGCAAAACAACACGAGAGGAAGGACTGCTGTATCTATGCAAGTGCAAGATTCATGCATCAAGTTATGATTGCATAAGTTATAGATATTTGTTATTGAAGCTGCCGCTGAGAAAATATTATTCAAAACAAGTTGGGATAGAATCATAGGATATTGGATGTCCCTCTGTAGAATTGCATCTAAGGATTCTCTTCAACAAAGTCCTCTACTAATGAAGGAAGTCTTTCACAGACAGAAGACAACCTGTGGCCATGAAGGAAGCATTTCTAAACAAGAGGAAGCCATCTCCCCCCCCCCCATGTACCTAGTTTCATTAGGTTATATTTCTGTACTCCGGTCTATGACTGTACAATTAAAGACATTTTAAAACATTAGGCTAGATCAGGCTTTCTCAGTCAGAGTTTTGGGAAACCCTGGGGTTTCTCGATGGCCCTGAAAGGAATTCTCAAATGAGTGGGAGTTAATTTTGATATATTTTTTAAAATATATATATTTGTTAAACATTTATCAGATGCTATGATCACAGATGACCATGTTGACCCACCCACCCCTCTCAAAATGGCCAATGATAGGCCTAGAGGAGGTGGGAAGGGGAGGGGCCCCGGGTAGGCATGTCCATAGTTATGCCTCCTAACCACATTCTGCATAATCACACCACTTCTGGAGTTTCTCAAAGCCTGAAGACTGTTTCAGGAGTTTCCCAATGGTGAAAAAGTTGAGAAAGGCTGGGTTAGGTCCTAAGCACAAATGGGTTGATATCAGCCATGGAAAATTGCTGTCTAGCCACATCCAATTTATAGTGAGCTTGGAGGGTCTTCAGGACTAGACACATTCAGAGGTGGTTTGCCATCACCCACCTCTGCATAGTGACCCTGGATTATCTTGGTGATCTCCCATTCAAATACTAACCAGGGCCAATCCTGCTAGCCTCCAAGATCTAATGGGTTCAGGCCAGCCTAGGCGAGGGGAAAGTCACCCACATTGCATAGAAAATTCAGACTTGGATAATAAGTCTCCTTGTTAGGTTGCCATTTCAGTTTGGTTGGTTAAAAGATTTCCATTTCTAACTGCACTCAAAGTGGCTTCTGGGACTCGATAGAGCAATGTGTTCCGCTACAATCAGTAAGTGTTGACCAGTTCTTGATCGTGGCTTGGCTTGATCAAAGTCAAGCATATGACAGAACTGATGGAGAACTGGCCCTTTGTGTGTGTAGATCTTAACTCCACAATACTTCCAAAAATTTATCTTCCTTTCCAAATATTCTGGAAAGCAGAGTTATCCACAGCAGCTTACTAGCTTTCTTATCCATAGCAGCTTACTAGCTTTCTTGGTAGTTTTTTTCTTTTAAGTGATGGTTACTGATCACAGTTCTTGCAACTTTTCTCTTGGACTGTCTCATGGATCTCTCATTTTTATTCCCCTGAGTGACCGGAATAAAACAGGGATACAATCAAGGGCTAGGTATAAAACAGTGCAATCTTCATATTGCACGGTCATCCTCCTCTATCATCTCAAAAAGTTCTGGTTGCCTTTGGCCATCCTCTTCTCCATTGTAAACAGCACACCAGTTGTGTGGCTATACCACTTGAAAGATTGTCAGACAGTAGTGGGTTTTCCCCTAGAAGGCTAATACTCTTGTTACTGAGAACGAGAAATTCTTCCACTGTCATAAGTAGACTCCTGATTACAAGTGGGATGATCTCTGTCAGTGGGATGATCAAGGTCTCCAGGAAAATACATGACAAAACAATCCCCCTCCCACCCCCCCAAAAAACAAGGTACAGAAAATTGCTCACAAGGAAAAGAACGGAAATTGCTCAAGGAGAATTTTTTTTTTAGAAGGAAAATTATGAATCCTCAATTTTTGAATTTTGTCAGGCGTTCTGGTTATCAAGAAAAAAACAGGTACCCAGAGAAATTACAAAATGCAATAAAACCCCAGAATTGTCTTCCCTCTTAGGTGTCTTATTTGTCAAATTTCAAAAGCCCAACAGAACTTTACTGTCGACAGGTGAAAAGGCTCTTTGCATTGAATAATACACACCAGTGACATTCCTTAGATGTATTGTGGAGCTATTTGATGTGATGATAAGCCCTGGGAACAGGAAGCATAATTGACTTGTGCTTCTGGTTCCCTGCTCTTCTCCATCACGTACAAAGTGAAGTGTTTGCATCTTCTCCCCTTAGGAGAAGCCCCTGATGCACTGAAAGCTTGTATATCTTCCTTTGGTGTATGTGCTCAGAATCAATGACTGTTCCTATTTCTTATTGTCATACCTGAAACTTAAATTTGTAAAAAAGGTGTGTAAAGAAAGCTGCTTACAAATTAGGGCTTCTGATCCTGCTACAGATTCGTGCCTGAGCTGTACATGTCTTTTATAGACTTCTGATGTCTTTTGGAGGTGTCCATCTCAGCTCCAGTAGCAACACACCCACTCACACCAGAAGCATACAAAAGGACTGCAGAACTGAGAAGGAGGCCTTCATCTGTGAGACAATTAGAGGAAGCTCCCATGAGATCTCCCAGTAAGAAACCCCAGCATGTTGAATCTTTTCTATGACCGTTTACGCACTGTAGGTTTTATGCCGGGCTGCAGGCTGGAGTTTTAGTCAAGGTAGGTTGGCTTACATCTTCCTGCACCCACAAAGGGGAGCATTTGGCCCGGTGCACCTCATCTGCCCCCAATTTGTGCTCCTGCATGGGAGCTGGGGCAGTGACAACCAAAGCTGGGGCAGTGAGAACCAAAGCTTTCTTGACCCTGGCTCCAACCTGGTGGAGTCAGATGTCAGCCACTATCTCATTAATGCCTTCTTCATTAGCCAACAGACTGCCAAAGGTAGCACTATATGCTTAAACAGCATCAAAGACATACCTGGATGCTTTATATATTCCAATAACCACTGAAATGATGCCATGACCCTTGAAGTCATGAGAACTTGAAAGCTAAGCAGGGCTAGTTTGGATAGATCAAGAAATGCCACGGTTTCTAGGCAGAGATAAGCAATGGCAAAGCTCCTCTGAATATCTCTTGCCTTGAAAACCCTACAGGGTCACCATAAATTGACTGTGACTTAATGGGGGGAGGGGGGAAGCAAAATGGGAAAATAAAGGAGTCCGCTACTGTCAGGGTTTCTCCGACTTCGCCGCTCCTACCCGGGGACCCACCAACGAAAGGCGTATCACCTGGACCTTTATCCAACCCTGCAGAGCCGGGTCTAGGGGAGTCCTCGGCGGGGGGAATCCCCAACGAGGAACAGTGTTTACACTTGGAGGACTGGAGAGGAGTGAGGAGCGGTCTTGGCCGGGCAAGGAGCCGCCCAAGATTGAAACGACGGATGCAAGACGCCGGAGTTTCTCCTTTAAGGGTTCGGTGGGCGGGGGATGCAAGGGAGGAAAGCTACTTAATGGGAGAGGTTGGCGTCAGTGAGGAGGTGGGGTTCGGGATAGTGCAAGAAACTATCACGAGCCCGGGAGTTTCAGCCCGGGTTTCCCGGTGGACTCCATTCTGAGACGTCGACTATCTGCCTCAAGTGCTATTCCGACCTGCCTTTCCGTCTGCCGACACCGTGGTGGAGCAAAGAAGAGGAGCGGACCCCTCGAATCCTGACAGCTACTTGAGAGTCAGGTTGATTTAAGAGCTTTGTCCTCTAATCTGGAGAACTGGGTTTGATTCCCCATTCCTCCACATGCAGCCAGCTGGATGACCTTGGGCCAGTTCTAGTTCACCCAGAGCTCTCTCAGCCTTAGCTACTTCACAGGGTGTCTGTCTGCTGTGGGGAGAGGAAAGGGAAGGGGATTGTAGGCCACTTTAAGAATCCTTCTGGTAGTGAAAAGCAGGGTCCAAAAAAAGCCAGCTCTTCTTCTTACAAATACTTATAAAAGGAGAACAAATCATCTGTAGATGGAAAGGCTAAAATTGATTTGTGTCGGTGTTTAGAAGACCACAAGGGAGATGCAGATACTGCTCTTGGAGGAGGAAGGAAGGGCATTCACTTTACAGTGTTCACAAGAGGAATTCTAGACTCTAACTTCTCTTTCCCACACAGGTACCAGTGCTTATCAAAAAGGAAAGAAAGAAAGAAAGAAAGAAAGAAAGAAAGAAAGAAAGAAAGAAAGAAAGAAAGAAAGAAAGAAAGAAAGAAAGAAAGAAAGAAAGAAAGAAAGAAAGAAAGAAAGAAAGAAAGAAAGAAAGAAAAATTGTCAAAGAATTAGAGGATAAATCCTAAATCATGTATAATTTGGAAATCACAAAAAACTGTATGATAGGGCAACTTGAAGCCTTTAGCCAAAAGGAACTCAGAGGGCATTTTTCTTTTGAGGCATTCCTTTTTAGAACAGTGCTTGAGCCTTCTTTCAAACCACCCCCTGCCCCAATCTTCCCTTTCAGCATGGCACTTCACTCTTTTAGAAGTCATTTTAGCAAACTGAGGATCTGCTTGTTTCATGCCACTCCTTTGAGAAATGCAAGGAAGGCAAGGCTAATTCTTTTCCCATATATGTTACAGTGAAGCAGATCTTATTTCTGATCTGATAAATACAGGCTAGAAGCCTTTTTAGTGTTACTGTTTAGAAGTACAGAGTTCCTTTTTAGCTGTTTCACCGGTTACTTAAGCATAGAGAGTATATCAAACTTTGCCTCTAGCAATATATGTTTTCATAGTGTTTGAACATAAAGTGCTACTTTATGCTAACAGTCAGCTACTGAGTAAGGTGCACTTCCTGATCCCAGTTTTTTGTGAGTTATATATAGGGGTGTAGAAGTATCCTTACTTTGAATGCAGATGCCTTATAGAATGTCATTTTATAAGAATGTATGATGTAGGTACCCACATTCTACAGAGATTATTTGCAGTGCAATCCTCTGCAGAGTTACCCCCGTCTAAACCCACTGAGTTCAATTAGCTTAGAATGGAGTTTCTCTGCATAGGATTGCACTGGTAAACTGTTGGAAGTTTTAGGTATCAAGTTATATAAGATTTTTTTTTCCATTTGTATGCCGCCCTTCCCCAGGGGCGCAGGGTGGTTCACAACAATTCATGAATCATAGAATCATAGAGATGGAAGGGGCCATACAGGCCATCTAGTCCAACCCCCTGCTCCACGCAGGATCAGCCCTAAGCATCCTAAAGCATCCAAGAAAAGTGTGTATAAATATAACATAAGACTATAAAAATAGCATATAAAATCCTAAAACAATCCATTTTAAATCCAACATTTTATAGTTCTTTTGTAAGTGGTTTGGACCTTTATTCTTAAAGCTACCATTGAGGACATTTTTGAGTCAAAACAAGTCTGATCTAACAAACAACATTTTGGGGGCCCTTCAGGCTTATTTTTTTTGTTTCCTAGATCCGTGCCTCCCTGTTTTGTTCTGGGTCCCCCCCCCACACTTGACTGAACAGCACAGTCAATTTGTAAAGTATAAGCTGGATATATAGATGTAATTATTACCTCCCAATAGATGTGAAAACAGGAGACCACAATCTAAATATTAATTTAGGGGCTGACGTCAGGTTTTGCAACCCAGCTGAATAGACCCTGCAAACCTTCCTTGGACTGAATGCTACAAAAAGGGACTAAATAGCCGCCTCGAGCTCATCAAATTTACATCAGATAGAAAGTACACATGGAGGAAGACGCCTCCTCAGACCCTCTTTCTCCTGTGTGAACATGTTATCTGATTTAATTATTGGTCCCAGGACATGGTTGGAAGGCACATTAATGCCTCTGACTCAGAAGGCTCTGGCTCACAAAAGCTTATGCCAAAACAGCATCTCTGGAAGACTATTTATTGTGAGTAAAGAAAAGAAATATTTCTCTGAAAGCATGTGGGCAAAGTACGTCTTCGCTATACAGCTAATTATTACTGTTCCATATGTCACCATTTGTCCTTCATTTCAGTGTATGCACTGACTCATGGAACGGCACGTTCAATTACATTAAACTTATTCATATTTCATATCAACATAGATGCCCATTGAAAGAATTATAATAACAAGTAGAGGCCTAATATTTTCAAAAAGGCAACTGCAGGGGGAGGGGGGGTACAGCAGTCTCTAGAGCAGTACTATAGGTATCCCATGAGTAATGGATAAGGTCCATGTGTGTCATTATGCTCAAAATACTGTAGCTCCCCCCCCCACTCCAATATTACAGGCTCTTATAACTCATTATGTTGACACACTAAAAGAAATGTCTCCTTGAAAAGTCAGGCTTTGAAATTAGCATCTGTCTGTTTTTGTATATCAAATATAATCAATCTAAGAACTGACTGGAAGAAGGAGGGAACCCTTTGTATTGCTCTCCGGACAGACTTCTGGAGCCATTGGTGCCACTGCTCCATTTTTGTAAGCAAGGAGAAAGTGGACGAGGCAGAGGGAGTCTCGGACTTGATATAAAGGCTGAAACATTTCACAAGGACATCTTTGCTTGTATTTCAGGAAGGGCTTTATTTGAACATTATCTGGAACTGTCAGAGTTAGCTCTGTTATTTTTGCATAGTAGCCTTCAGATGACAGACCATAGGATGTAAATCAAAGGAATGTGTGAAAGATCCATTGAAGATCAATTACCACAGAGCTGGTACAGAAAATACAGCCTCCTCTTGGCGGAGATGTTAAAATCACTTCATGGACTCCATGGGATGAGGCTGGTGGTGCACACAGGCTAGGGATAGACACAAACTAAACCATAAAGCAAAAGTCATTACTAATTTCCCCCTGTTTGTGGTTTGTGAATCAAAGTTCATGACTGATCTATCATCATGAACTTCAATAACCTTTTTAAGCAGTTTGTGGTAGTTCATAAATAGAGCAGGGGTTTAAAGGGACACTGAGTCTCTTTAAACCTCTGCTTTTTGCCCCTTGTGAAAGCCACAAAAACAGCTGAGAGGCGGGGAACAGGCTATTCCCCATCATTCAGCTGTTTTTCAGGCTTTCTGCAAGCCCTTTCAATGGTGTTAGCGGGACCACAAATCATAAACTTGTTCAGTACATAGTTTCGTTTATGATTTGACCACAAATAACATGTTTCCAGTTCGTGTCCAAATCCCTAGCAGTGGCTGACCACCATCAATTACCTTAAACAAGACTGAGGGAAAATAATATTAAGGAAAATGGGAGAAAAGAAGAAGAAAAAGGGAGTCAGGAAGGAACAGACTGCCACAATGGTTTCTCTATTATCAAAAAAATCCAAGTGAAAACAACTAAATGCGGATGAGAAGGCAGGGAGGCTTTAAATAAACTAGTGAAGTGGATAAGGTCATGAAGTGAATAAGCTCAAAAATGCAGCTCACCGCCTCCATTTTGATCGAAGAGAGATGCTCATAACATTTTCCACTGTAGATTTTTTTTTGCCTAATTTGATCTGTCTACTCACCAGCATGACACATCCAAAAAAAAAAAAAAAACCCTAGATGGTGCTTTCATTTGTTCTCTGAAGTCAACAGGCTTAAAAGATTGTAACCTTCCCTGGGACTGTGTGTCAGGCTTACAAGGTTGTAATCATGCTTAGGATGGTCCTTTTAGGATTCTCCGTATCAGTAATCAGAATATAGATAGTCTGGGCAGCATTGTTGTTATACACCACTTTATCTAACCTATCATGAGTCTCAAGGCAACTTATAAAATCATAGAATCATAGAATCATAGAGTTGGAAGGGGCCATACAGGCCATCTAGTCCAACTCCCTGCTCTACGCAGGATCAGACCAAAGCATCCTAAAGCATCCAAGAAAAGTGTGTATCCAACCTTTGCTTGAAGACTGCCAGTGAGGGGGAGCTCACCACCTCCTTAGGCAGCCTATTCCACTGCTGAACTACTCTGACTGGGAAAAACTTTTTCCTGATATCTAGCCTATATCATTGTACTTGTAGTTTAAACCCATTACTGCATGTCCTCTCCTCTGCAGCCAACGGAAACAGCATCCTGCCCTCCTCCAAGTGACAACCTTTCAAATACTTAAAGAAGGCTATCATGTCCCCTCTCGACCTCCTTTTCTCCAGGCTGAACATTCCCAAGTCCCTCAACCTATCTTCATAGGGTTTGGTCCCTTGGCCCCAGATCATCTTTGTCGCTCTCCTCTGTACCCTTTCAATTTTATCTACGTCCTTCTTGAAGTGAGGTCTCCAGAACTACACACAGTACTCCAGGTGTGGTCTGACCAGTGCCGTATACAATGGGACTATGACATCTTGTAACTTCATTCTCCACTTCTCCCCAGAACAGGCACCTTAAGAGGTAGGGTGGGACTGAGAAAGATCTGAAAAAAACTGTGATTGGTCCAAGGTCACCCAGGAGCTTCATGTGGAGGAGTGGGAAATCAAACTTTGTTCCCCAGATTAGACTCTGTCATTCTTAACTACAAGACCATGGTGGATTGCCTTCAAATGGTAAATTGTCTGAAAAAGTGGGACTTGAAACAATAGTGATAAACATCTCATAATAGAAGACAAAGCTATTTCAAGAACCAGAAGGCTTCATGATGAACGAGAGACTTAGGCAATGAGGTTGGGATGATTGAAATGTTATTTGAGATTAGCATCCCTAAAAGAATTAGCAACTAGTATTACAGTAACATTATTATCACTTTTTGTTTACCTTGGTTTTCTTTTCCTCGATGACATTGTTTTTCTTAACTTCAGCCTCCCTCACATCATTTCCCCTTACAGATTAACTATGATAAAGTGTGTGATTTTGTTTACGCATCTGTGATAGCATTATCTGTGAAAACATTACCTTAGTATAGTGACACATCAAAATAAATAGCAGTGTAATCACATGTGAAGGGGGGGGGAAATAGTGTCATAAAAGTAATTGCAGTGGTCGGGAAACAAAGCAACCATGGCTTATCTGCTCTGCATTCATAGGGCCTCAGGGTCAATCCCTGGCATCTCCAGTCAGATGGACCAGGTGACAGGTGATATGAAAGACCTCTGTTTGGGACTCTGGACAGACTCTAGAGCAGCCTTCTCAACTTTTATCCTGCTGAGAAAACCCTGAAACATCCATCAGGCTTTGAGAAATCCCTGAAGTGGTGCAATCATACCAAATATGGTTGGGAAGCATAGCTGTGTATGAGGCCCCTCCCCTTCCAACCCCCTCCAGGCCCATCAGTGGCCATTTTGGGAGGGGGGGATGGATTGACATGGCCATATATGGTCATATCACCTGATAAATACTTAACAAATTTTTAAAATATTTTAAAATATAACTCCTATGCATTCAGGAAACCCTTCCATGGCTGTCATGAAACCCTAGTTGAGAAGGTCTGTTCTAGAGAGTCCTAACTTCCACAGACCAATACCCTCTGTTTAAATGAACAGCTTTGAATGTTCAAGTGGAAATCAACACCTTCCAAAGAGTACAACAGTGGTTGAAAATGGCAGAAGTCACTTGACACTCCAGTAAGGTAACAAAACGTCATTTCAGCAAGGCACTCTAAAATGGCAGATAGCAGGCCAATTCCAAACGGACGGAGAGAGCAGGAATGCCAGACTAGGTAAGTGAATGGGAAAAGTAACTGGATATGTGCCAGTGGGGTTCAAGCCCGGGGGCTAAAAGCTTGAAAGAAATCAAGAAGGGGGACTGCAAGTCAGTGAAGAAGCGCAAATGAAATCTTCACAGCAACAGGCGAGAAAGACGAGTTTATCATCAGAGCCATCCTCATTTCCCTGAAGAAGGGAAATATCGCAGACGTGTTACAGTAATCAAAATGAGAGATGACCAAAACACAAAGATTTGGGGGGGGGGGCAGGCAGGAAACATTCCATCACGAAGAGCAAGATCAGTTCTCTTCCTCACCCCCTTTTCTGCAGCTCTCTATCATTTGTACGGTAAGATCTATCATATGTTATCTTCCTGTTAATCCACATAAATATTTAGCATTTCATTTTCCTCCGCGAGACATTTAAAGTTGTGAGCTTGATGACATCACTTCAGATTTTTCAAAAGCAGATGAAATCTGTTCCCTCCGCCGCCCATGACGGTATCAAGAGAAACAGTTTAGACTTCCAGTCTACCACTTTGTCAACTTTCATACTACTGAAGGGATTGTGTAACAAATTTCACATTTTTCCCCCCTCCCAACAGTGTTTTTGAAAGCTTTTCGCATATGGCATCTCTCTAGTGACAGAGCTATTATTCACAGCAGGAATGGGCATTTGTTGTAAAGTTTCCATCGCACAAACATATCTCATTAGCCAATTTTTTTGGCTCTGCATGTTGGCATCTGACAGAAGCACAGCCTGAGTCAAAATCTCGCTGAAGCCCGGGGCCGCCTTTGTGCTCGATCCCTACCGTGATTTCGGCATTACTGACATTGTTCCCCCTACTCCCACGTGCCACGGTCCACGGAAGCTGAACTAGCCTTCTTTGTACCCTCCGTTTTGCTCAGACAGAATGCTGGGACTTGTCCCAGACATAACTTAAGGTATGAAAAGATACCAGGGGTGGTTTGCTGGGAGACTTCATTTCATTTCCTCTGCCCAGCTGTGGATTCACTAGTTGTTTTGGTGCAACTGATATGAAGACCATCGCACGATATACGTGGCATGTGCATGGACAGGGACCGCAAGAAGAAGAGAAACGCTGCCTCCTCCCCATCTTCAAGTATTTAAAAGGGGGCCATATGGAGGATGGAGCAGAATAGTTCTCTCTTGCCCCAGAGGGACAGACCAGAATGAATGGGATGAAATTAATTCAAAAGAAATTCCATCTAAACATCCGGAAGACGTTCCTGACAGTTAGAGCGGTTTCTCAGTGGAACAGGCTTCCTCGGGAGGTGGTGGGTTCTCCATCTTTGGACATTTTTAAACAGAGGCTAGGTAGCCATCTGACAGAGAGGCTGATTCTGTGAAGGCTCAAGGGGGTGGTAGGTTACAGTAGATGAGTGATTAGAATGTGAGTGTCCTGCATAGTGCAGAGGGTTGGACTAGATGACCCAGGAGGTCCCTACCAACTCTATTATTCCATGATTCTATGATCTACACCTGCTCAACCTAACATCAGCACAATGTGTATACCGGGGCTGCCAACCCTTCTGAGTAATGCACAACAAGTAGCATTCTCTCCTATTATGGTTATAGTTATTTATTTGATTTCTGAACTGCCCTCCCAGCAAACCAGCTTAGGATAGCCTAGCAACAGAGTAAAGATTAGAAAGAGCACCAGGAATGAAGCTGTCAGCTCAGGAGGAAACTGAAACATCTAGAAGAAGACCACCATCTTTGGGTGATCTTTTCTTTCCAATCAGCATGACAACAATCAGCCACACGATTTGGTGAGTAATAAGTCTGACAGTTCAGTAGACACAGACTACAAGCTCATCAAAAAGACAGCTCTTTTATTGAATCCAAATGCCAACCAAACACTGAACAACAACTGGGGAAATACATAGACATATGTACAATCAACAATCTGGATTTGCCCTTAAAATATCCCTATGATTGGTGCGTAGAGTCCAAGATATAGTCTCTGATTGGTCCTTTGACAAGCCCTCATTTGCATGGTAGTTCATGTTAGCACCAGATCGTCCACATACATAACAGGCTTCCTAGTCATCTGGCCAACGTATTTAAGTATCCAGTTTGCAACAAATATAATTATTCCTGTCCCCCCCCCCTATATTTATATGTGTACAGGGTTAGAAGGGCTTGATTTGAGCCCCTAGAGCTACTTTGGCCACCTCATGAGAAGGAAGGACTCCCTGGAGAAGAGCCTAATGCTGGGAGCGATCGAGGGCAAAAGAAGAAGGTGACAACAGAGAATGAGGTGGCTGGACGGAGTCACTGAAGCAGTCGGTGCGAGCTTCAATGGACTCTGGGGAATGGTAGAGGACAGGAAGGCCTGGAGGATCATTGTCCATGGGGTCGCGATGGGTCGGACACAACTTCACACCTAACAACAACAAGCACCTTAGAAGCCAACAAGATTTTGGGTAGAGGTATAAGCTTCTGAAAGCCAATGTTCATCATACATCTGAAGAGAACCCATTGGACGTTAAGGTGCTCCTGGATTCGAATCTCGCTCCTCTGCTGCCGGCCAACATAGTTACCCTCCTGAAACTATATACAGGGCTAATACTTATCTGTAGTTTCATCACTGTAGTGAGACTGCTCTCTTTCTCATAACAAGTCTTTTCTTTTCAGCCGCAAGCTGCAACTTGTGATCAACGTTTAAACAATTATTTTGAAAGGAAAGGCAATCCAAGGAACGGGGAGTGGACACTGGCAAGAGACCGCGAGGCCAAAGAACTCAGCCTCGAGAGAAGATCTAGGACTTGGTCCTGGCACAACAAGCGGCCGCTCCAGAATGAAAAATGGGAAAGTCCTCCTAATCAGTTGTGTTCTCGGAACCAGCCACCCAGGAGAGCACCTTGCCAAGGCCACCGGGGCTCAAGCCGTTTCTCGGTAGATGAGCTTTTCCTGCTCTTATTTAATTTGGTTTGGTATGGGAAGCCCTGGGTGCCAGGGGTCTTCAATCTGTCTTGCCTGCTAACTCCCCTCCCCTCCCCTCCTGATATTTTAAATTAAAATCAGCCTCTAATAGAAAGCCAATTAACCACACACTGGAGCCAACCAATAACCACGGACCGTTTTGATAGCCGGAGCAGAATGAAAATGGAAGGGCCTGATCGCCTTGCGCCGGAGACAGCCTCTCCTGTCTGCTGGAGAATACTCTCAGGAGCTGAAACATCGCTCTAGCAAGATTAATCTTATTCCATTCCCCCCCCTCCCACCCACCCGACAAATGCAATCAAACAAGGCATTGGCTTGAAACCTTTTATACCTTGCCCCAGACTTCTGGAGCCAGGTCTGCCACAGCCTCTTTGCTATCAGAAAGAAAACGAAAAAAGACAGACAGCGCTTCAAATAAATCAATTCCACCTATTAGCTCTTCTCATTTGTCTATATTTTCAGAAGCAATAGGGGCGCTGGAGGCAAAGCAGGGGTGATTTGTTTGGTAATTATACTGCTCTTTTAACTACTTCAAACTCAGCTTAGTTCTCCGCTGATCAATGGACTTGTGCAGCATCAACTAAAGCAGTTTAAAAAAATCAAGTACATAAATGTTTGCAGAGGCACACTTTGGCCCTGAAGAGGGGCGTTGAGACCACCAGTCAGAAATGGGACTGTAGGGTTGGGTTGAGAAATGCCAGGCGTCCTACTATGGTGGGAGCAGGGAAAACCTGGAAGTGACATGGGGCCATTCTAGGATTCCTCAGAAACATTATGCTTGTCGCATAGACCAGGGGTAGTCAACCTGTGGTCCTCCAGATGTCCATGGACTACAATTCCCATGAGCCCCTGCCAGCATTTGCTGGGAGGGGTCATGGGAATTGTAGTCCATGGACATCTGGAGGACCACAGGTTGACTACCCCTGGCATAGACTACCTGGTGTTACCTGGAGCTACTGGGTCACTTCCAAGTTTTCCCTGGAAGTGATGTTGTGACAGTAGTCAATGTTACTCTCCCCGACTCCCCATTTCCCCATCCCTAGTCTTCTCACTCCTTGCCAAGCTTGGCTCAGCAACCCTATGTCAGGGGTTTGGCTCAGAGACATAAAGGGCTGGGCAAAATATTCACACAGGGGAAAACGGGGCTGTGGGTCTAACATGCACAGGCCATACTAATTCAGTCCAGGCACTTGCCACATTCCACTCTAGCCATACCAAACCAAGCCAGCCATCTCTGCTCCAAAAAGAAGAAACACAGGCAAGTATTATTTTAGGATCCCCCCCCCCCATTACCAATGGTCCTGAGTATGGCTCTCCCAGAAGTTCTCCAGAAGGATGGCTGATCAAACTGGCCTGTTCCCTGCTAGGGTTGCCAATTCCATTGGAAAATACTGGAGACTTTGGAGGCTGGAGCTGGGAGTGAGCAAGATATAGGGCAGGGAGGGACCTCAATGGAGTATAATGTTATGGAGTCCACCCTTCAAAGCAGCCATTTTCTCCAGGGGAAATCTCACCTCTCATCTCTCACCTGGAGATAAGCTGTAAAACCAGAGGGGTCCCCAGATCCCACCTGGGGACTGGCATCTCCATTCTCTGCCCAATGTGACATGACTAGATGATCCAGGAGGTCCCTTCCAAGTCTATGATTCTAGGATTCTATTCTATGATTCTATGACTCCTTCACAGTCCCAGAGTCTCCTTGGTCTGTCGCTAGACCTCCTCTCGCTCCCTCTGCAAGGCTGTTTCCTTGCGGTCCATCCACCTGGAAAGGGATCCGTTTAGGCAGCATACACAAAAGAATAAACACCAGAGACAACAAGATGCTTGAAGTTCCAGCGCTAGCATTCAAACTTTGGTTCCTGGATGATCAAAGCAGCCAAACAAAAACAAAGGGGGGGGGGGGAGAAGGCGGTTGTCGGGCATCTTGCCAACCGCAGGTGGGGTTTCAACTGATCAGGAGAACAAGAACAAATGAGCAGATCTCCAGATGGCGCAAGATGGCAGGCAATTTGTCCATAATTATCACTCTCTCTGGGGTTAAACAAAGTAGTGCAAGGGAAAGTGAAAGAATAAAAGGGAATGGAAGGGTAGTTCACCAGCACTAGATGTTGTTCCTTACAGCTGTCACGGGTTAATTTGATCCCCAACATGAAATTACATGCTGTTTACCAAAAAGGTCTTCAAGGGGGTCACAGCTTTGTGAAATATGGGGGGTTGGGGTTGGGGGGAGTACAAGAGAGACAACAGCCAATAAGTCTATAATAAGCTTTAACTATTTTCAGAGTTTAATGGTCAGAACAAACCATCCGGATAGAAATCTTTGTATATGTGCTTGGCAAACATGCAAAGACAGTTCCTATGGAGCTTTTACTTGGTGTTTTAATGTGCACAATTGTGTATAAAAAGTTTCCCGCAGGGGGAAAATATTCTACATTTACAAAAAGAACATAGCCTTGAGAAATAGTTAACTAGCTTTCTGCAACAAAGGAAATGCAGATTATGCTACTGTTTCCGGTTTCCTAAATGCTATACAAGAAGAAACAGTAAATACCCAAAGATGATTTCTTGCCCAGCAGTACATTTCTGTATTTACCTCCATCATTTATACCTGTCTTTCTCCCGAGGGGACTCAAAGCAGCTCACATTGTTCTCCTCTCCTCTGTTTTAAACTCACAACAATCCTATGAGATAGGTTAGGCTGAGCATATGTAACTAGCCCAAAATCACAAGAGCTTTCAATTCTGGCCTTCATCTGGTAGAATGAGTTTCCGGAGGATCTCAGCCCCCTGATGGAACTGACTCAGTTCCGCAGGGCCTGCAAGATGGAGCTCTTCCGCCAAGCCAGGTTGAGGCCAGGATAGCGACTCGGGTCACCTTGGGACCATCCTTGAAACCTCAAAATCAGAATTTGGAATTTACATCGAATTCCCTCCACCAATAACAAATCCATCTAATTGTGGACTGCTGTTTTCAAGGCTGTTGACTTATGAATAAGGTTGTTTTAATTATTCGTGATCATGGTTTTAATTATTATTGACACTGGTTTGTAGTTTTGTTATAGTGTAATCTATAGTTCTAAAATGCTATAAGCTGCCACGAGCCATCATTTGCCAGGACTAGTGAGTTAAAAATGGAAGTAAGTAAATAAATGAGCAAATAAGTAAATAAATAAATAAAAATGATAGAGTCCACATTTAAACCTGGATTTCCCACGTCCCAGGCTGACAACTGAACCATTACATCAAACTAGATGCCTTCATTTAGATATATGATGCCATACTCTGTCACCATTGTATTTTTGTGACTGGACTTTCCTAATAACAGGATTAACTCTTAATGGAAACTTGCAAGGGTTGAAATATTTAGATTAAATAAGTCCATTGACTTTCTCAAAGGGCACACTTGGCATTAGCAGCAAAAGCAGTTTATTTTGCTAGAAATATGATTTTTCTTGCTGAAACTGATTTGATAGGCAACACACGGATCAATATAACCTTGGAAGCTCCACCCCCAAATGACATCAGGCAGGCTTCCTCCTCAGAAAAAGTCAGAAACTATTGTTGCACCCAGGGGCACATGACATTGTTCGTGCAAGGTCGACTCAAGGCCAGCCTCACCAATAACGTCTGAGCTCCCCGCTCCTTCATGTCTATCCTCCCAAGAGAAAACTGGCAATTAGACTACACAAACGAACAAGCAGTGCAAAGCGATAAAAACAGCTACAATCAGTTAACTTCCCCAAACCTGCTCCCCACAGGCAATCGAAAATATACAGAATGACAAGGAACATTGACAAAGGGCAACACCTAATGATCATGGCAGAAGGCTGGCAACCAGGCAGATCCTGACACTAGATATGGAGCCTCAGTTTTATGGGTCTTTATCACTCAGGATACGGTAAGTGTCAGGAACAACCAGTAATTTCTAAGATTTGATAAAGGAACAAATTCTGACATACACAAAAGGCTGACTAGTTCACTGGATGCCCAACTTCCCTTTTCCATCTTTTACAAGTAAAAGTCTAAACTATCCCCAGTAATGGAGGGCACAGCACAAGAGAAGACTGTGAGGTGTGCCACAGGAAGGGGTAGTTGGTGAAAATCACCCCTTTTCTATAAGAGCTGAAATCTGAGTCAGAAGACGCTCCCTTCCCTCCTTACCCAACCTGTCTTACCTTGGGGATGCTGCTGCTGCTGCGACTGATTTCTTCTGCTACTGCAGCATGCAGACTGCCCAGGGGCAGGAAACAAAGGTCTCATGGACTGCCTCCCTTCCCACCTGCCTTCCCACTTGCCCCAGTGCCCTGAACTCTGCCAAGACAGCCTCCGAGGCACTGGGGAACAAGAGATGCAGGCCAAGGAACTGGACGGGCTCGCTTGTCCATCCATTGTTTAGCTGGGTTGCTGACCGACAGCCAACAACAACCCACCTTGCTCAACAATCCAAGACCAGCAGTCCACGTAAGGATTTAAAGAGAAGGGGCAACGTTTTAAACGGTGATTGAAAACAAATAGGTATTTCAGCTCTGAAGCAAGCCCTCGTGTCGATTCGACGGTCAGCAATGCTATGGCTGCATTCTGCACGAACTGAAGCTCCCGAATAATCTTCCGTATTCTTTTTTTATTATTATTTACATTGGTAATTTGTACACCATCTTTCGGTCCCAGGTGAGGTCCCCGCGCATCTCAAAACAATCATAAACAACAATATTATTGAACAATAAAACCTCCGGCACAGATATATCATCATAAAAACACCCACAAGATGCCATAAAAGAGGACAAAGCGCGTTTACATGGCGATAGAATAAACTATTTTGCTTCAAAGGCTGCTGATTCAGATTTTAACCTGAATCAACAGCCGTTGTTTACATTTCAAGTATGCACTTAAAAACCATCGGAGGTCAGCTGCAGGTTACCGGGTGTGTGTGCCATGAATCCCAAGCACTAATATTGGCTAAAACATAAAGGACAAGATTTTATATACAAGACCCAATGCCTATCATGGCTTTGATCTACCCACAGTTAAATTTCATAGGACTTAATCATGCTTCGTTTTCACTCCTGTGGTGCGGAATTCCATAGCAATAAAATAAAAATAACGCAATTTTATTTTTGTACCTTGTCCTTCCTTTACAGCACAGGGAGAGAAACAACACTGTTAAATCAATCAGTTCAAATCACAACATCCTGTAATTTATCTCCGGCTAATAAAAACGCAGATGGGGGGTGGGGTTTCCCAAGGTTTTGAAGCAGATCTGACTTTGGATTCCAGTGGCAAGGCCAGCTTTTCCCGGTAGTCCTTCTTGGCTTCAACTATAAGCCTGATGGAACAGCTCTGTGTTCAGCCCCTGAAAAATCGGTTAAGGTCCCACAGGGCAAAGCGTTCCACCAGCCTGGGGCTGGTGCTGAAAAGGCCCTGGCCCTAGAATTTTACTTCCTCTGGGCCAAGGATCTTCAGCTGATGTTGATCTGATGATCCGAACGCTCTTTAGGGCATACAGGGGGAAAGGTGGTCCTGTAGATATGCTGGTCCCAGGCCGTTCAGGTCATTAAAGGCTAATATTAAAAACATTGAACCTGATCCAGTCTCCAGTTTGGAGCCAATGCAGCTGGGAAAGGACTGGTGTCCTGTGTGCTCTCCATTCTGTCACCATAAGCAGAGGTAGTCAACCTGTGGTCCTCCAGATGTCCATGAACTACAATTCCCATGAACTACAATTCCCAGCATTTGCTGGCAGGGGCTCATGGGACTTGTAGTCCATGGACCTGGAGGACTACATGTTGACTACCCCTGCCCATAAGGACTCATGTTACTGCATTTTGGACCAACTGGAGTTTCTGGTGCAGTCTCCAGGGAAGCCCTGCATAGAGTATAAGAAGTCCTAACCAGCCTTATTGTTCTGCTACTACTTATGTTTGGCTAGTCCTTAGCTATGATTGCATTGGAGGAAGGGTCATCTTGAAGAACCCAGATTTGTTTTTTCCACTGTGACTGCTGTCATTTTATTTCATTAGGAGTGCCCAAGGAAGTTGCCAATGGATATTTTAAAATAAAACACAATATGCAATTAAGAATGTGTTGGTTTCTTTAAACAACAACCTTAAAAGCTTAGGCAAAACACTAGCTCCATTCAGAAGACTGTCAAGGTAAAATCAAACACAAGAATGCCTGTGCAGAAAGAGCCAATCACATCTCCTGGGCAGGGAGTTTCAATTCTTAGAAGCAGCCACTGAAAGGGCATTTCAAAGGCTCCCAACTAACTGAGCCTCAGTCAGTGAGAGTTCCTGCAGGAAGGTCTCATCTGATGATCTCAAAAGTGGGTCAGTAGATAAGGGTGGAGATGGTTCTGTGGCGCTTTAGAGATAGGGACTGTGGCTCATCGGTAGAGCACCTGCTTGGCATGCAGAAAATATCAGGTTCAATCTCTGGTATCATTAGTTAAAAGATGTGGTTGTAGGTGATGTGAAAGACTTTCATGGACCAAGAATCTGATTCAGCAGAATACAGTTTCATGTGTTCACGTGACCAGAAGCCACAACAGGCCTCAAAATAAACCAGAACTTTATGCAAGAGGGAGCATAGGCTTTGTATGTTTATTGTGGCAGACCCTGGTCAAAACCACTTTTTATACCAACTGGAATTTCCGGAACTTCTTTCAAACTGACTTGAGTACAGCTTGATCCTACAGGGCATGTTATTCCTGGCCCCAGGGATGTTCGCCTGGCCTCGACCAGGACCTTTTTAGTCCTGGCTCCTACCTGGTGGAATGAGCTCCTGGAGGAGAACTTTCTGCTTTCCATAGGGCCTGCAAAAGGGAGCTCTTCCACTAGGTATATGGTCAGGACCAGTGCTAGGGCAGGTGGTATGGGTCCCCCTTGATATTGGCGCTGGACATCTTGGTGCAGATTGGCCTCCCCCTATGCCATCCTCGTAACGTTTTTCCCGTACAAAGGTTTCACCACCTGTTGGGGTTGTAATATAGTTGAATGGGGTTTTAATGGGTATTTTATTGTGTTTTTATAGTTGTATTATTTGCTGTGACCCGCCGCGAGCCAGTCTCTGAGAGTGGTGGGCTATAAATCCAATAAATAAATAATCTGCCAACCTCAAGGTGGGGACTGAAGATTTCCTGGAGTTACAACTGACCTCGGGACTACAGAGATTAGTTCCCCTGGAGTAAATGGCTGCTTTGGACAGTGGACACCAAATCCTTGCAGAGATTTACCCTCCCCAGGATCTGCCCACTCCCCACCCCCAGAATTGGCAACTTTAGTGCAACCTGGATATTATCAAACCATGTGTGTAAGGTGGAGTCTAAATGTTTTATATAATTGATTAATGTATGTCTGGTGCCTTCTTAAACCATAAGGCATGCACACAACAAACTAATTAAAACATACTAAGCAAAACAAAAATCCCTGCACATGGGAAAGCAATCATGATACAAATTCCAAAGCCCGACTTGCCAAACACACACACACATACATTTTCACAACGAGAATCTATCTAGAAATCCAGAATGCTGCCATGGTTATATGGGTTAATACATCATGCACACACTCCCACTCTCTGACAGATGGTTATCATTGGTCTTAGAAATATTGTGCCCAGAACAGTTATTGCCTACTGCCGATAAATTTCCTATCACAGAATTCTATAAATGGCCCTGTTAAGGGTCAACCCAAAAACATTAAAACCCCAAATACCCAAACACACAATTGATATGCTAGTGGCGCAATTCTTACTGTCAAAAAAATGGTTATGTATATGAGGCTCAAGATGTGAGGAATATGTATTCATTAGCACATTGGGCAGATTCCTTATGTACTCCTGTTGTGAATGTCACCATCCTTCAATGATCACAAGGCTGATGGATGTGTCAGGAAAATATAATATTGGCTCGGATTTGAAAGCCGTTTCAGCTCCAATTGGCTTGCCGTTTCCCCAACCAGATTAGAGGAAGAAAGAGAGGCTGGTCACAGCAGATGCCCTGTCTCGGTTCATTACTCAACACCTGTTAAACTTGATTAACAGCCCCGGCTAATTATCTGTTAAGAGTATCTCATGCTGCGAAGGATCCCAGAGGTCTGGAAAAGTTGACTTCATTTACATGTTTGCCTCCTTTCGCAAGGTCTCTGTTAAGCATCACCCCAATGAAACAGAAATCTACTGAGCATTTTCTCAACTCTCATAAGAAGGGCTCACCACTTCTAAATCCTAGATGCGCATACACATGCAGGCGTATTCAAAATATACATCCCCATCATCCACCAAAAAGCAGGGGGGCAGGAGTAAGTGGACACAACAGAGGAATGTAAATCATAGTCTCTCTGAGCTGGTTAAGCCAGAGTAGCCCAGTCTCATCTGATTTTGGCAAGCCACCTCTGAAAATCCCTTCCCTTGACAATCTTATGAGGTTGCCACAAGACTTGATGGCACAACCATTTGTCACCAACAAGCAGTGAGAATTGTTTCTGACCACTGCTACTTCATTCATGCAGAAAGTGACCTGGAATCACGGGTGAACTGTGAAGTGACCAAGTTTTCAGATAACACCACATTGTTCAGGGAGATGATGGATCTCCTCGTGGATTGAGAAGAACTGCAAAGGAATCCCTATAAACTGGATGGATGGTGACCCAATTGCGAATTTGGAGGTCAGTGTAACATGTTATATACTGCAGTGGTCCCCAACCTTTTTATCACCGGGGACGGGTCAATGCTTGACAGTTTTACTGAGGCCCGTACGGGGGGTAGTCTTTTGCCAAGGGACATCACCGCCGCCTGAGTCCCTGCTCCACTTGCTTTCCTGCTGTCCGCTGAGGGGCGCTGCCAGCAGCAGCTGCACAGTGCCATGCCGAGGGGGAGCCCCAGCCATGGCGGCCGCCAGAGAGCACCAAAGGTGTGCCGTCGGCAGAGTAGCAGGGCAGCCCCCGAGGCAGCAGCCAGGAAGGAGGAGGAGGAGGAGTGGCGGACCGGTACCAACTGATCCGCGGACTGGCACCGGTCCCCGGACCGGGGGTTGGGGACCACTGATATACTGTATCAAATGTTCCTAACTCCATACATATCTGGATAATGTCAACTCAGTGTGCAGCACTGATGAAAACAAAGGCAGATTCCGCCACAGAAGTGACAAAAGACTAATGTGTATCTTTGTATATTTATATAAACAAAATAGAATGATGTAGCTCTTACAGTGTGCCCACATTTGGAATACTTTTACAATATTATCGGTCCAACGTGCTGTGAAGTATTGTCAGGTCACAGCTGACTTATGGTGACCTCCTAAGTTTTTCAAGGCAAGAAACATTCATCAATGGTTTGCCATTTCTAGCCTCTGTGTAATGACATAGATGGCAAAGAAATTAAAAGATGCTTGCTCCTGGGGAGGAAAGCTATGGCAAATCTAGACAGCAGCCTAAAAAGCAGAGACATCACGCTGCCAACAAAAGTGCATCTTGTCAAGGTTATGGTCTTCGTAGTTGCAATGTATGGCTGTGAAAGTTGGACCATAAGGAAGGGCGAGCATCAAAGAATTGAGGCTTTTGAACTCTGGTGCTGGAGAAGACTCTTGAGAGTCCTTTGGACTGCAAGGTGAACAAACCGGTCAGTCCTAGAGGAGATCAGCCCTGACTGCTCCTTAGAAGGCCAGATCCTGATGTAACTCAAATACTTTGGCCACCTCATGAGAAGGAAGGACTCCCTGGAGAAGAGCCTAATGCTGGGGCAAAAGAAGAAGGGGATGACAGAGAATGAGGTGGCTGGATGGAGTCACTGAAGCAGTAGGTGCAAACTTAAATGGACTCCGGGAAATGGTAAAGGACAGGAAGGCCTGGAGAATCATTGTCCATGGGGTCATGATGGGTCGGACACAACTTCGCAACTAACAACAACAAGCCTCTGTGTAATGACCCCTGGACTTCTTTGGTGGTCTACCATCCAAATACAAACCGGATTGGATGAGATCAGGCTAGTCTGGGGCATCTATGTCAGGGCATTAATCAAATTATAAAAACTTGTGCTTCCTTCAAGTTCAACTCCGCCCCTCCCCGTCCTTTCAAACATCACCAGTTGTGCACGTGCAAAAATATTCAATGCACAGAAAATGGTATTCACTTTAACTGGAGCTTGACCTGCGTAACCCTGTGACATACATAATGCAAGCAAACCAGCCAATGGCGCCAGAGATCCTGCTGAAAACTGACTAAAATGCAGACACAAAATCGCTTGAAATGCTATTCAGCTTAAATGTTCAATGTGACAACCCGGCTGTTATATAGGGTGCTTGCATTGAGAGAAAGCAGGCATGGCACGGTGTTTGATTCTTGAACATCTTGTTTACAAAGTAGGGATCATCGTCTTTAAGCACCGCACAAAAAAAGCAAGCTCTCTCTTCATCGTGGCCACAGTAAACAGGTGCTTAAAAGTTCTTCTCCACGTCTCAATCAAGATCAGATTTCCTTTACCCAGTCGCAAATTACATCTTGCCTTCCAAAAGCATGGACAGGATACAGGCAAATACCCTCGCTGATTATTTCTAATAGTGCAGAACCGCTATCTGCATCAGCCACTGTAAACAATGGGGAATCTGACTCGGTAGAAACCTCCCAGAGGATGTACAGTGAAGCATATTCAACAAATACACCCCCTCCCCCTTTGGCTGATTTATTTCCCAGGCCTGATGGTAAGCAAAGACACGATTCGGCTTCCCGACGCGCACTCCAGAACATTAATTTGGAGAGCCCGGCTAATTCTCCGCTCAGACTTTGCCTTCATCGCAGCCTTTTCATTTCCCGCTAAGTCTGAGAGATCAGGTACGGCACACGCAGAAGGCAAGAAATACCCAGCCGCACATTTGGTATCAAGGCTACTACATAAATGAGACGGCAAGAATGTTCGCTAACTAAAGGGGGGGGACCCTGAAAAGATGAAAACAGCCACACCCCACCATGTCACCTCCCCAGCGAGCCTACAGATCGAGCCCCATGTCAATCTGGGGCCTCTGCTGTTAAATTGTGACCTTTTGGCCCATTATGCACGGCCGCCGAAACGGCGATTTCGGGTCACATGGAAAACGCGGAGGGGGAAGATGCGACGCACTCCGGTTATGCACGGGGCGGAGCGCGGCGGCGGCAAAACCCAGAGTAACCGATTATGCACGCGGCGATCCGGGCGCCGCTTCTGGTTGCGCCCCGGTCACCCGGAAGCTGCGCTTTCTTCCGCGTTTCACGAACGCGGCTTTTTCGGTGGCATGCACCGAAGCTGCGGCCGGTTGCAGTCGGCTCCGTGCGTTATTGGTGATTTTAGTCACCGCCATTCCACCCCGAATGTGCGTTATTTCCCCCGTGCATAATGGGTCTTTGTATATTTCTTCTAATCTTTGTTTTATCGGCATTGTAAGCCACCTTGAGTTTCTCAGAAAAGCATCTAAGAAATGTTGTGAGTAAACAAACATCATATTGTCCCCCTCTTTTCGTTTCCGAAGTAATGCTTTCCTGTGCATGTTACCCTTTGTAATACGTGCATACTTCGTTTCAGGACTCCATCCTGATTGTTTGAGAGAAACTTGCTGCTGTACTACAGGCTATAGGTATTGTTGGTGCAAATGAACCTTCAGGAGATCATTGCTGGCTGATGAAAGATTCATTGCTGATACACTTCTGCTTGAAAGATAAACCATTTCACTCTCTACAGGATGCTAAGTGTCCAGTAGCGAAGGTCAATAGAGCTCCAAGGAACACTTACAAAACAAAGATGAACCTGCATTCTTAAAACTGAAGACCTATTCACACAAGGTACTTTTTAAAGCATGCTCTGAGGCCTGCTCTTTCTCGTGTATATACTTGAATGAATGGAGACACATCAGGCCTATTTAGGAGACATGCTTACAATGTTACATAGCAATACAGCTGCTTATTTCATTTATAGCCTCTCTTGATCAGTGAGTATGGTTCCCCCATGTGGGCTGGAGATCTCCCAAAATTACAATTGCTCTTCAAATGACAGAGATCATTTCCCTTGGAGAAAACAGCTGCTTGGGAGGGTGAGAAAAATAATTAAGCTTTAAAAATATTTAAAATGAAGTTCCCTCCCACAAAGTTTGAGTCCAGTGGCATTTTGAGGACCAACTAAGTTAAATTATTTCGTGTACAGGCATCCTTCATGCCGAGGCATACCTTCAATGAAGTGTGAATGCTCTCTCTCCAATTCTATCTCCTAGCTCTGACACTCAGAAGTTCACCGTCTCTGTATTTGGAGGTTCACTTTACTCACCAAGATGAGTAGCAGGGTTGCCAGGTCCCTCGTTGGTCTGCCTCTATCACAGAAGTACGGTTGCCAGATCAAGGTTACGGAACTTCTGGAGATTTGGGGATGGAGCATAAGGAAGACAGGGACCTCAGTGGGGCATAGGGCCATAAAGTCCAATCTCCAAAGCATCCATTTTCTCCAGGAGAACTGGTCTGGAGATGAGCTGAATTATGGGGGACACCAGATCCACCTGGAGGCTGACACCCCTAGTTAGTAGTCATTGATGGACCACTTCTCCAGAAATATGTCTAATCCCCCTACCTATCTAATGCTCATGACCATCACTCCATCAACAAGCTCTGAATCCCCTAATTTCATAACTCACTGAGTTTTGAAGTCTTTTCTGTTGACTAGAGAAGATCACATGCTTTCTCATAAATGTACCGGTAAGAATAAGAGATAAAAGTTTTAGTGGTAGGTCATCCATGGGACAGTCAAGTGTGGTATCATGTAGCTTCATATCTAGGCGGTTACTGATGAGACATGACAAACAGGAAATGATAGTCTTCTAAGGCAAGGGTAGTCAACCTGTGGTCCTCCAGATGTCCATGGACTACAATTCCCATGAGCCCCTGCCAGCATTTGTGGCAGGGGCTCATGGGAATTATAGTCCATAGTCCATAGTCTTCTAAGGCAAGGGTAGTCAACCTGTGGTCCTCCAGATGTCCATGGACTACAATTCCCATGAGCCCCTGCCAGCATTTGTGGCAGGGGCTCATGGGAATTATAGTCCATGAACATCTGGAGGACCAACAGGTTGAGTACCCCTGTTCTAAGGGGAGGAGGGGGGAACCATTGGGTAAATGTAGTGTCATGAAAGCACTTTCATTCACATGCCGCCTTACATAGAAACGAAAGATTTGTTAAACATTTCAAAGGCATGACATATGAGGACAAGTTAAAAAATATCATTCCCTTGAAATCCGATGAATGATTTCCCAAAACTAAGCTGTTCTTTGGACTGCCTGTTCTTCCACATACTGCCATTAATTATGTAAAGTTAGTGCTATTTTCCCCCTTTTAATATCCATTACTGAGCAGCTATCAGAGGTAGCCAATGCTGAAGAATTATAAGTCTCTAGAAGCTGCCAGACTTCAATGAGTGCAGTAAAAGAACTGTATCATTTTAAAGCTTTGACCAAAGTTGAGGTTAGAATATATTCTTTTTTTGCACTAGGCTGGCATGCCTTCATGTACTGCGCATGCTGTAAATTTCATGAAGTATATTAACCAAGTGTATTAATATTTGAAAACTATTCACAAAACCAATTGCAGAAACAGAGCTGAAATGTTCACCGTCAAGTTTAGTCTAGCAGAACTTCAAACTGTCTCCGGCTGCATGAATAAACGATGCAAAACATACAGAGTTTTCATTTCAAAGATTTGCCACAATCTCATAAGAAGGGGGGGGGGGGATGTGTGGAATTACCATATGGCTTAATGTGCTTTAAGATCTTCTCTTTTTTGATTGATGGCACTTTAGCAAATTCCTCTGCTGTTGCTGAAAGGCAATTAATTGGGATTTGCATGATTTCATCAGCAAACTAAGAGCGACTATGAGAGAATCTGCTAAAATATGAGAACTGTTATGGGCTGGCTAAAATGCCTGGACTTGGACACCCAAGATCAGATGAGATGGGGTGTGTTCAGGGTAGTATGGTCATAGATTTATAAACTGGGCAGGGCACAACAATGTGTTAGGAGGATCCTAGAAAGCCAGCGTGGTGTAGATATAGTGTCTGACACAGGTTCAAATCCCCACTTTGCCAAGGAGCAGATTGGATGCCCTCACTCTCATCTTGGCCTACTTAGGCCTACTTAGGCCAAGAAGACCAAATGTACACATACTAAGGACGACCACATGTATACGTGAAACTGTTGAAAAAGATATGAGCAGACAGACAGACCTTGAGGCATAATGGGAAAGGAAGAGAGACTAAAAATCAGGGTCATGAAATCATAGAACTGGAAGAGACCATACAGGCTATCTAGTCCAATCCCCTGCTCAATGTAGGATCAGCTGAAGGCAGTGGTTCTCAACCTTCCTAATACCGCAACCCTTTAATACAGTTCCTCATGTTGTGATGATCCCAAACCATAAAATTATGCAAGTGTTCTTTCACAGAAATTAAACCGAAATTGACCCAATGCCATGAAGATCCATTGTTCATGATTGTATATAAATTGGCTTTTTCCCGGGGTTTCTCAGTTCAGCTCTGCCTCTTGTCCCACCATGATAATCTCACTCTTTTCCACTGCTCCAGATAGATGAACGTTCTATCTTGATCTATCCTGCAAGGCTGTTGTGTGGATGGCACCCCCCCCCCCCGGCCAAGGTGCTTGCCTTGCCGTGACCCCTGTGAAAGTGTCATTCAACCCCCAAAAGGGTCCCAACCCCCAGTTTGAGAACCACTGGCCTAAGGCATCCAGGATAAGAATAATGTCAAATACAACCAACTCTTGCTATGTCATCAACACTTATGCTGCCTTGTAACAGGTGTTTTTTCTCTAAAGTAGGATAAGGGCACATGGAGACTTGAATATGTCCACCAATATCCACTTGCCCCATCCTAGTTGACACATGTGGCATTTTATGATCTGAGGACTTCACATTGCATAGGATGAAGAAAGATGTTCATCATTTGCTTATGATTCAGAATGGATAAAATGAACAACAAAACAAGGAGGTCATTTTTTTTAACAGTCTCAGAACGGCACAACAATTGATAAAGACAGCTTTGAAAACTGATTCCTCTCTGGTGCTAATTTTTAATTGGAAAAAATCCATCCAGATTAGATTGGTATTTTTTTTTCTTGTAGACGATTGCCCTGTATTAGAACTCAGCTTCAATAGAAGCTAGCCCTCTTCCCATGACATGTAAGGATATCCCTTGCATGCATTGAAGCCGCCATGATTCGAAGGCAGGCACATCATGTCACATTGCACATTCAACATGTCTTGTAGTCAGTGCCAGATTTAGATGAAAAGAGGCCCTACGCTATTCCACTCATGAGTCCCCCAATCCCCCTCACAACTAACGGAAGACGGAAGAGTCAAGAGTGTTTTAAACAAAACTGAGTAAAGCAGAGGATGATGACAGGCATGTAAAATTCCACAATTCGCAATTCTCCCTCTAAAATACATAAGATTTTATTGTTAACCACCATAGTGACCTGGAAAAAATGATGACGTCATCCGTTCAGTCGTGTCTGACCCTCGGCGATTCTATAGGAAAGTCTTCGCCATGTGCCCCTGTCTCTGACTGCTTATTAATTGGTTCATGGTCATCCCTGTATCGGCTTTGATCGTGTCGAGCCAGTGGATCCTTTGGCAACCACGTTTCCTTTTGCTGCTGACCATGCCGAGCATTAATGATTTTTCTAGTGAGTTTGATCGCATGATGTGTCCAAAGTAAGTGAGCTTTAGCCTTAATATCTTCCCTTGTAATGACATAGCTGGTTTGATCCTCTCTAAAACTATCTTGTTGGTAACTTTGTCTGTCCATGGTATTCACAGCATTCGTCTCCAACACCATAATTCAAAATGTATCAATAATCAATCATTCAAAATGTATCATTGTTAAAATTAACACTGTGAAAAACTTTTGCAATAACCAAATTTGTGAACATTTTGTAGAATACACAAGAATTTTTAGGAACTTGAAATTGTAAGTTGACTGCTATTTTTTGTTTTTAAAAGAACCCTCGAGCTTCCAAATTTTATAGCCTGGAAAGTCTATGATCAAAATGATCATGACTAACTCATGGAATCACGGCTTCCATTAAAAGTACAGAGAGGACTACTACACAGCATTGCCTTATGATTTCTTTTTTCGTCTTCTGAGATCTTGACTCCCTGACAGTGACAGTGTGACATAGATCCTATTTTCTGTTCTCATTGATCAGTTGGTTTTCAAATACACATCTTTAACACTTAGTGGCTTTTATATATAAACATGCAAAGGAATGGAGAGCTGCCCCTGGCTGCCCACCAGCATCCGCCCCAATGGTGCACGGCCCAAGGTGTGTGAACTTTCATATTCCAGAACACTCTACAATCAGGTTGGTTGCGCAGTGCATACCACCCACACACACAGAAGGTACAGTTTAGGTCATGATGGAAAAATCTCAGCTGGAAACTTCTAGGATCTCAAAATGGTACAGGATGTTACGAGATTCCATGATAAAAGGTGAAAACTTGGTCGAGGAAGCAGGAAAAAAACAGAGCTAAGCCATCCAAAATCCAGAAAGGATTTCTAGTGAAGGCCTAAGGGTCTGGGATCTTCAGGATGCAGAATGTCTCTTACAGCCGAATGAGGTGATACAACCCATCTTTAGTTTCATCATCTATCTTGTGTGTGTAAAGTGCATCAAATCACAACTGAGTTCATAGGCAAGAGACATTCAGAGGTGGATGGCTTTGCCTTCCTCCAAATAGACACCTTGGAAATCCTTGGTGGGCTTCCATTTTAAGTACTACCCAGGGATGACCTTTCTTGGCTTCTCAGATCTAATAAGATCATGCCAGCCTGGGTCATCCAGGTCTGATCCATCTATCTTATACCTTTAAAAAGCATATTTATGAAATAAGTTGACAAATATAGATGTTCATAAATATTTACAAATATAAGCATGAAATAATTTGACAAAACACAGGTAAAATGACAGCATATCCTAAAAGATAGGTCATGGTTTTAATTTCTACCTTTAATCACAAAGAATGATAATGATTCAGTAAACCAGAAGACGGCAACAATTTGGAAAATGAACAGAAATGCCGTCACTTTTTTCTCTTTCTTACGACTAACCCATAAACTTCTCTACAATGCTCAAAAGATTCGGAGGCACATCCCTGCCATTATCAAAAATATGTGCACATGTTTACTGGCAATCCTGAATATATATATATTTTTAAAATGTATTTCTTTTATAAACAGAAAACGTCCATCCTTAAAAATTGCAGTCTAGGAAAAGAGCAGGGGAATGAACGATGCATTTTTCCGCACCAGTTTTGGTTGTTATGATCAAACACAGTCAGCAGGGAATGAATCTCTTTGTATTTATGTCATCTGTAAGGCAAGTGTTTTGAAGAGGAATTTAAGATAACTGTAAAGTATGGAGAAAGCTGAGCTAAGGTTGCACTATTCTAGATAAGAATTTTAGCTATCAAAAAAAGGGGTTATCAAATTTCCCTTTTAGTAATAGTAAGTTGGTTATACGGTCAAATGAAGCAGAAGAGATGAAGCAAAGGAAATATTCTAATTCTGTTTGCATTGCAGTGGTTGCAGTCCTATGACACTTCCCTGGAAGTAAGTCCTGTGAGCTTTGTGGGATTTTCTTCCAGCTTGTTGAGGAATGGGATGTGAACAATAAAAAAAAAATTAGACTGATCTGACTAGATAATTCACCACTACATGCTTGACAAAAGAACCTTCTTTCCTGGAATCTGAACCCATTGCTCCTAGTCCTTGTCTCTGTAGCTGCAATAAACATTGCTCTCCTCTTCAACACATCTTCCTTTTATGTAGTTAAACACAGCTGTTATATCAGCCCTGGCCCTCCTCTTCTCTAAGCTACACCTCCCACCTGGAGGCTAACATGCCTAGTGAAAACCCAGACCTGCTTCTCTGTCCAAGCAACCAAATGAAGCCACTGAGTATGTTTGTAGCTAGATGCATGGAAGAAGGTGTGGAACAAGGGGACCTACCTTTGACCATGTTTGTGTTTTCTAAAAGTTGTCAACCCTATGCTCTGGCGATCTAGACAGGGCTCCCAATGTGTTCAGCCAAAACAGGTTTCACCCATTTCTCTCCTTCTTGTTGCTTCCTGGAATCTTATTTTCACTGGATTTTTTGGGGGGGACACTCAAGGCCACACAGTTTGACTGTATTTGCCCTAGATGCTAACGTGTTGAGCCCAGGGCTGCCAAGAACCAGGGGCATTGCTGTCCCTAAGGTATTTAAAATGTCTCAAGTAGGACAAGGCTTAATACAGACTGTGAATGCAACTTCTCCCAACTTAATTGCCACTCAATTAATTTAGCTTGGAAAGGGAAGGAAGTGACGGCAGCAATCGTGATGGGCAGAATCCTTTGCTACCATCGGGAGCTGAAAGGCCGCAGAGGGAATACACCTAGAGCTACCAGGATGCCTATCTAGGCCTCATTAGGATATTTCCTTTCTTTTCTTGTTTTCCAAGCCGAGCCAATCTGCTTTATGGCTATCTTTAGTCAGTTCAATTAGCAAACAAACCAACCATTATGCTTCTCATATAGCATCAAATGTCTATCGCGGCTGCACACTTCATTAATTGGAAGCCCAAAGTGTGGCGGTTCCAGGGTCACCACTGCACCAGAGAATACAGACACATCCATCAAAGCCTGCAGCATTTTGTGCGTGCTGAAGAACACCTCCCTTTTAGCAAAACTAACATGCATATAAAGGCACACCGAGAATGTTCTATCAGCTAAAGAGTAGGTTTCGGCACATTATTTACAACAGTTCTAATGCATTACGGAAGCAAATATTATAATCGTCCCGAAGGGTGAGAAATCACCAGTGGACTGGTTCACATATTTATGGATGTTGCTTGGTTCTCTGTCTCATGACTCACAGATGAAAGCGTGAACTGACTCCGCTGACATTAGGAACTGACAATGGATGATATTAAATTTGCCTTTTGTGAAGTTGGCAGTTCATTTATCTCTTGATGAGACAATCAAGTGATAAATAGGCATGTGTGAAATAGCCCTGAAATAGCCCTGTTGTCTTTTTCAGTCTGTATACTAGAGCTTACCCAAAAATGAGTGATACAAATGAGGATGGATACCTTAGAAGGTGAAAGAGGCTGAACGTTTCCACATTACATATAACATTTCATCAGGCATAATGCAAACGCACATATCCTCTCAAATTCAAAGCTTTGAGTTATGTACAAAGACAAATTTACACTCAATTTAGCCTCAAAGGACAAAACAGCCCTAGAAAGGAACCTGCCCCCTCTCCTTGCTGGAAACCAAGGCTCAGAGGCTGACGATACTGTTGCAGCTGCCTAGAAACCACGGAGAACAACTTTTCTTAAAGCTACAGGTGCTTCTTTAATTATTTGTGAAGTCCTGAATCCAGTTCATCCCTATTTAATTTAGACTGGAAAGTGAAGTAAGAGACAGAAGCAATTATGATGGGCAAAGCCCATTACAATCCTTGTGCAGAAATGCAGAGTAAAGGTCTAAATTAAGTAAAACCTTCATCAGGTGTTTTTTAAAGCTTTTCTCTCTGGGCAGAAAACAGGCAGGAAGGGGGGATTCAATTCAATGGCTTTCCAGCCTCACCATCCCTTAAGAAATGCTAACTTGTCACAATGGGATGGTCACACAATGGGATGGTCACACCCCCATCAGGGAATGGAGATTTAGAGGAATTAAATCAAGAAAGACTTCAGGAAGAAACCCATGGAGATTTTAGGAGGTAACTTCTTTGATCTAGCCTGACTTGGTCACTGGATGGAAAAAGAGAGAGGATAAAACTCTTAGGAAAAGGGGTATCTTTGGTGCTGATTCCATCAAACCAGCCAGAATTTTTAACTGAGGTCCGGAGGAGACAGTCATTAGCATGTACTGGCAGGAACACCTGAAAGATGCTTGAAGGAAATGGAACTCCTGTAAAAACATGTAACTTTCTAAGCTCAGGAGCCCCCTTATATTTAAATTCTAATACGGCACGTATACAGAGAAGGATGGAGGAATTGCATTTTACTCTTTTATTTTAAAAAAAAATCCCTTGCTCATTTTGGTGCTGTGCTAAGAATATGCTTGTGAACATTTTCTTTCTATTAAGTGCTTTATAACTTTTGATCCTGGTAGTGGTTCTCTGTGCCACGTAGACCTCCACCATCTTGGACATGCTATTTTAAAAGAAGCGCCAGAAGGAAGGGAATGAGAAGTGGGAGAAGGAAAGAAAGAAGCCCCTCCAGGTATTGGGAAAACCCAGGAGAGGATGGTGGAACATGGCCTGCAGGCCACAGGAGGATTATATTTATTCATTTATTTGTTTGTTTGTTTGTTTGACAAATTTATAACCTGCCCCTACTGGTCCAGCTCACAACAGTTGGTAAAACAATAAATAATGTAATAGTTAAATATTAAAAACAGTAAAAAGCAACCAAAACTTGATGACATCAGTATCAGTTTTCCCTTTTCAAAACAGAAATGTTTGATTTAATGTCAAGGGAGCCAATATTTACTTGTCTGGGACTGGCCCCAACCATAGGCCCAGAATAAGAGCTCCATCTTACAGGCCCTGTGGAATTGTGATAGATCTGTCAGGGCCTTGATGTTCTCAGGGAACTCATTCCATTTCCATGTCACTCCTAATATTTTTTTTTAGATCACTCCCTGCAAATTTGGAGCTTTTCTCAGGTTTGACAATGATATGTCTTGTCCATTCATGGCCCTAATCTACTAGATTCAAGTATCTACAGATGGAGCCATGTTGAGAATTAATTAGTTCTGAGCCCTTGCCTCGGTGTCACCCACTGCCCAGTTCACTATCATGGGGACAGCTTGCTGCCTTGTGCACCACTAGGACCGTTTATGCACTGGGAACTTCACTGCCCCAGCTCCTGAGCAGGAGCACAAATCAGGGGTGGATGAGGTGCACCAGGCCAAATGCTCCCCCATGTGGGTGCAGGAAGAGGTGGGGCAACCCGCCACAACTAAAACTCCAGCCTGCAGCCCAGCATGAAACCTCCAGTGCATAAACGGTCTAGGAGTAATTTTTCCTCCCCTTCCTCCTTGTAATACCCAGTTTGGTGTAGTGGTTAGGAGCGCCAACTTCTAATCTGGCAAGCCGCGTTTGATTCCTTGCTCCTCTTCCACATGCAGCCAGCTGGGTGACCTTGGGCACATCACAGTGCTGACCAAGTATCAGGGCTCTCCCAGCCTCACCTCCCCACAGGGTGCCTGTTGTGGGGAGATGAAAGGGAAAGTGATTGTAAGCCACTTTGAGACTCTTTCGGGTGGAGAAAATCAGGGTATAAAAACCAACTCTTCTTCTTCTTTGTTTCCAACTACTCATGACCATTAAAGTTTACTGAGTTTGGGAGGTTGCTTTTCTTTTTCATTTTGACAAAGTTCCAACAAGGTAATATCTTTATCAAATGTTCTCTAAAATGATCTTTCCCTGTAATATAATGTTTTAAAATATAAAAGTATGCTTTCTAAATATCTTTTGGCTTTTCCCCATGTACAACTCTGTCACATGTCTATTACCCAGCTTCACATATCCTTTCAAAAAGATGGACCAGCGAGACAAACATATGTATTCTCGGAACAGGAATCAGATTGTATACAACCATACAATAAGACCCTTTTATGGTTCCACCAACCACCATTACTAATTATTTGCGAATATCTTTTGTTGGATTCTAACTGTGCCCCAAGACATTTTTTTAATCCATTATGAAGCATTCAGATGGGATGTTTCTTCAGAGTAGCATCTCTACGCTTTTATGTCTCTGATTTGCTCTTTAAACCAGTTATAGACTGTTTTTCTACCTCTTTTGGTCTCATTGTGTTTACCTATTTACTTACCTCCATGGCCCACTTCTAATCCTCCACTGCTAGGAAGTCTAAAAGCTTTTCTTTATACTCATCCACTTACCAAAGCTGTAATAGAAATGGGCAGGGGTGGGGGGATATTGGAGGTATGTAAGCCACATGTCACTGGTTTTAAATTGATGGGTGGTGGGCCCTGCCAAAATAGATGCAAGCTCTCCCATTCACAAAGACTCCTTTGTATCTGTTGTACATGTAGGGAGGCATATGCATTCTGTCACTCAGCAGCAGTGAGAGTTTAGACCAAACTCCAGCATGCCATTTCTGTTTTGATTCAGTCCTCTCCTGGGATCTTATCAGAATGGGCTTGTGTGTTTATGGGTCACTTGCCTGCAAGTGCCCTCTCATCAGACTCCCCCAAGCACACCATCTCTTTGCTGTTTATGCTTTTCCATACGGAAGATGATTTTAAAACAACCGTACACCTGAGACACTGAAAGTCCCTTGATAGGATGTTCTTGCCTAAACACCTGCATCCTTTAATCAGTTTCCATTGTTTCCGCTGAAAGGAAGCTCTAAGAAAGAAAGCTGAGATCAGGCCACAAAGTATAACCTGGTGGTCATCACTTACCAAAGTCTGTTTGTCTGTTGCCTTCCTCTCACCTACCTTCTCCAAGGAACTCGGGGTGATATACATTGATCTACCTTTCACATTTTATCCTTACAACAACTTTGTCTTATAGGTTTGGTTGAGGGAACATAAGAAGAGCTTTGCTGGATCAGAGTAGTGGTTCATCTAGTCCAGCATCCTGTCTCACACAGTTGTCCTCCAGAGGGATAACAACAGGGCATGGAGGCTAAGATCTTCCCCTGATCTTGCCTCCTGGCTCTGGGATCCAGAGGTTTAGTGCCTCTGAATATGGAGATTCCCCACTGCTAGACCTTTGTAAGAGTGAGAGTCATGCTGATCAACCCTCTCTGGGACTGCAGTGGGAGGGAGTAAGCAGGAAAACTACACTTCAGAAATGGAGATACCTTCTATCAGAGATTTTGTGCAAACTTGAGTGGGGATCTGAATAGGAGTTTCTCTTATACAAGTTTAATCTCTCTAACACAGCGCCCTGCATAAATCTGAGTTTACATCACAGTCTCATCAGAGCTCAGAAGCTCAGAAGCTAAGCAGGGTCAGCTGCACTACTTGGATGGAAGACTGCGAAGGAAATCCAGGGGCGCTGCACAGAGGAAAACAATGACAAATAACTTCTGCTCATCTCCAGCCTTGAAAACCGTATGATGGGGGTTATACTGTTAACAAAACTTGCCATCACCCACACTACCTTCCCCAGGAAAGCTCGCTTGACCTCCGCCAGCTTTCTCCATCCTGGCCCCCACCTGGTGGAATGAGCTCTCAGAGAAGATCAGGGCCCTGATGGAACTTGAACAGTTCCACAGAGCCCGCAAAAGGGAGCTCCTCCACCAGTCATTTGGTTGAAGTCGACCTGAACCACCACTTCCCACAGGCCCTCCCCTGAGCCTCCCAACTATGGCACCCACCACAATTCCACCCAACCCACTGGGCGATCAGTATCCGTTAATGTAATGTTTTCCATATTTTTCTGCTGTTGTGTTGGTTGTTGTTATCACTTTATTATTGTTAAACTAAGTAATCTGCATTGTTCCTGTTTTATGTGAACCACCCTGAGCCTTTGGGGAGGGTGGTATATAAATATAATAAATAAATACAATAAATAAGTGTGCAGAAACCATTTGTGCAATAGTTCTGAACACCAATTATCATCAGCAACCCTGAGACTCTACATGCACCTGCTCTGAATCTCTACATGCACATGGCCTTGGTTTTAATGAAAAAATGGATGGGAAATACTGGGGGGAAAGCTCTGTTCATCAAAGGAAGATATGAACCATTGCCAAAAGTTGACCCCATTTCTTGCTTGTGAGTTCCCCATCATCTCTAAGGGCAAAGCCCAACTTTCTCACAGAAAACCTGCTTTGGCCTGTGTTATGGCTTCTTTGAGCTGGTGCCATTAATGGCCCCAGAGTGAAAGGCTTGTTTGTCAGGATCTTATAGTCCCCCCCCCTCTCTGACACATGCAGACACACACCCACACACTCTTTTATTAGACCCTTCTCTCGGGTGTTGCCCTGGCTAGTAAATTGGGTGTAGCCAAAAAAAGCAAAGCTTGACTTCTCTTTCTTTGTGCTCTGTCACCTCTCTGTTCTGTAGCAACTCCATTCTAAAGGCTAATGACCCTAGAGGAGGCCCAGGAAGCCTAGAAGAAAAGGCCAATCAAAGAGCAGTTAGAAAGGTCAAAAGCTGCTCCCTGAGGGGAGGAAGGGAAAGTGAGTGAGGGATGAGAGAGAGACAGCTGCAAAGGCTAATCAAGGTATATACCGAAAGGGTGAGCTGCCTTTCTTTTCTTGTTCAAATTGTTTGCCTTTGGGGCAGGTCGGGGGGGGGGGAGAGGCGTTTTTCATTCTTGTTGCAATTACCCTGGAAAATCCCTTCCCTGGTAGGAAAAGGGGAAAGAAAAGTTTTTAAAAACTCTTTGGGAACTGATGGTTTCATTTGAAAATTGGCCAGTGCACAGCAGTGGAATTGATGGACTTTTGTGGATCAACTCGTGAGTCTGTGGAATTAGGGCAGAATAATAGAAAGTTAAATGTAAAATATAAATGAAAATAATGTATATGTTGTCCAGGTACTTATGTGGAAAATGGATATATTATTGATATAATCTTTGTTTATTGTATGGATGAGTTTCATACAGGGATGATATTGTAATAATATAAAATGCATAACCAAGTTGATACACTGGGCATACAGACCCTAAATGCTAATATTTAAATTTTCAATACACTCAAATCACACCTGGGGAGACTTAGAGCAGTGGTCCCCAACCTTTTTTTGGCTGGGGACCGGTAGGGCGACAGCCACGCCCGCGCATCGCGCATGCGCGGCCTAAATCGCACATGCACGGCACTTTCGCGCATGTGCGATTTCGGCCACGCAGCGCGCATGCGCGCATGTGCTGCCGGGCCGCACATGCGCGATACACGGCGCGGCCCTTATTCCCTCTCCCCCCCTTCCCGCAGTAAGAAGCTTCCCGGGCCGCAAGCTTGTGGCCTGGGAAGTTTTTTACTGCGGGGGGTGGCGGGGAGAGGGAACCGCGGCCCGGCGCCCTGGCCTTCGCAGCCCGGCACCGGGCCGCAGACCGCAGGTTGGGGACCACTAACTTAGAGCTCTGTCCCATCTTCCTGGCAAGTGCAGTGCTCACATTCCTGTAACAGGTGAAAAATAGTTTGGCGGGCTGTACCGAAATGGCATTTAGGTTCTGATATTTTGCCCCACTTAAACAACAGGTCTGCACAGCTGCCAAAGCCTATTTATATTCTATTCACCTTCTTCCATACTTTATGTGGCAAGTCAAATCCTAAGAGGTAGAACTTCTGGCTGCCAGACAATGGTCGGATCTCCTGGCTCCATTACACACATGGAGAAAATTATATACATACACACATACATTTATTAATGGTATATATTCATTTATTTAAGAACAGAAAAAGATCAGGTCAATGATCCATCTATCCTGTTTCCCCAGGGGCCCATCAGATACCTCAGGTGTTCCCAGGCATAGCCTGGCTGTCAGCAGGAGATGCAGCAGAGTGCAGTGAAGTGCTGCTGACAGCAATGGTGTGATGTCACTTCCCAGGAAAAACTGGAAGAAACTTCTTGCCTCTCTAGGAATCATTGGAAAGTCTATGGAAAGCCATTGTGTTCCCAACTATTCCTTAAGACATGTGACAGTAGTTTCAGGATTTCCACAGAAGCTATTCTGTGTCATTACCAAATGGTGATTTTCTTTTAAATTCCACCACCACCACCCTCCACACAGAGAGAGACACATACAACACAACAGCAGTGGCATCAAAGAGGAGACAGGGGTTTGGCAGCCCTAAATAATTCCAAGACACTTACAAGCAGACCATGAGGGCACCATCCTTCCTCAGATTATACTTCCCCTCCAGTTGTTGCCAAATTGCCTCCATTTTCTTTATGTCCCCCCCCCCACACTTACAATTTCCTAATTTATGAGAGGAAATTCCTGGATATTTAATGGCAGAGCGTGGGGAAGGCACAGTTTAGGGTAGGGATGCCAGTTCCCAAGTGAGACTTGGGAATCTCCCGGTTTTACAGCTCATCTCCTGGTGATAGAGATCACTTCCTTTGGATAAAATGGCTGCTTTGGAGGGTAGACTCTACAGCATTATACTCCACTGAGGTCCCTCCCCACTTCAGATCCCACCCGCTCCTGGCTCCACCCACAAAGTCTCCTATTTTGAAACCCAGAGTTGGCAACCATAGTTAGGGAGTAGGAACTAACTCAGCAGGGATGGAATGTTCTCTGTCCTTGCCATTTTATCCAGGGGAGCTGTTGTCTGGAGTTCAGTTGTAATCCCAGGAGATCTTTAGCCCTATCTAGAGCTTTAAAACACTAATGTGAGGCACCCCCATTTCATACCCTAGATTGCACCATCGGTCCAGTATGAGGCATCTCACCTTTGCAGGGCCTCTCACCTTTGCAGAACATCTGGCACCTCTGGCAATATCAAAAGTGTACAGACCCTGAACATCGACAATAAAGCCATGATTTCCTTTTCTGTCTGCATTGCAATGTGCCTCTAATTCTTTTCCAGTAACAAGAATGCAAATATATATATATATGTAAAGCAGGCATCTAAGCCCTCTGCATTATACAGTCTGTTTCAGCCTTTCTGGAAAGGAGTACAAGGGAGATTAGCCTTCCTCCCACTAGCAGCCATTTGTCTGATTTTTGGCTAAAATTCAGCCAGGTTTTGCTTGTGCTCAATCTGAAACCAGTTACCTGTACACCATCAAAGATGGCCTGTGCACTGACCTGACCTGGGCATGAAGATAAGGTATTTATATTTTAGAAAATCTGTATCTGCCTGACCTCTGCAGCCTTCTACTGTGGGCCTACTGCTCTGAATCAATATCTTCCAAGTAGCCCCAGAAGTCTCTGATTTAACACAGTAGGAGGAAGGCACATTCACTGAAGCCAGTGGGAGCAGGCCAAATGGACCATGACTATTGCACAGAATATGGAACATTCTCATTCTATTCTTCATTGCATGTGTTTGTTTTCTATTTGGCAGAAATGGTGAAGCCTTCCCTCTACTCCTTGTCCTCCCCAGCAGCACTTGCTGTGCTATAGTTTGTGTTCCTGCTGCTGTTGGTGAGGTTACAGCTCAGGCTGGTGTATTGGCAGCCATCACAGGGTTGGCTGGATGTCCAGCCGATGAGCAGGCTGAAGCTCTGCTGTTCCATCGCTACCTTTGCTACTTTGTCACCTACCAACACTCTGGTGCACTCTGGGAAATTTAGTCCCCCAAGCATATACAAAAGCATACTGCCTGATTTAAAACACTATGACAATGAAGATAATAAGCATGCAGTTACTTATCCATAGAACCTCTCCCAAACAGAATACAATTTCTGGCTCAGCCAGCTTAAGAACCATATCTTCAACTCTGCTTCATGAAACCATACCCAAATAGGAGAATCTTGCTCTTTTCCTATAAAATGTGTGAAGCAACAGCCATGCCAGCTAGGAATGCCAATCCTCTGGTGGGACCTGGGGATCCCTTGAAAATATAGGTCATCTCCAGATTACAGAAGTCAGATCTTCTGGAGAAAATGGCTGTTTGGAGAGTGGACTCAGTGGCACTGTACCCCACTGAGGTCCCTGTTCTCCCCCAGCTCCAACCCCAAATTTCCAGGAGCTTCCCAGCCTGGATGTGTGGACCCTACCTTCCTTAAAACCTGCCTGTAGCCTGAGGGGATCTGGCAACCCTCATGCCAGCATCCTTTCAGAAGGCAATCAGAAACTACAGAGCTTCAGCTCAGGAGAAACCACAGCACACCTTTGCAGATTTTGTCATGTGGTTAGCTGATATGCAAGTGTGCTCATCTGGAGACTTTGAAAGGTATGGAGTTCACAGGCATAGAGTGCATTACATATGCATTGGCCAAGCTGTATAGGAAACAGGTCCCTCATGTAATATTTACAAGGGCATGAAACAGGGTCTTCTGTGTTGACCATGGTTATGTTTTCCGTAGTGATCTCAGCCGTTGAGATTGAAACACCAGTTGTCTGACTGTGGGTTCTGTGCTATTGTGTATAGCTTTCTGAAACTAAGATCCTTTTATGGATATTTGTGCTATTGAATGTGTCATATTGTGCTTTCTTTCTGTGTTAAGGCTTCTGGTTGGTTCTACAGCCCTAATTCTCTTGCATATTTTACTGAATGTCCCATTTGTTGACTGTAATAACCCACTCTGTGTAATCCTCCTTAAGTCCAAGGGAGAAATAAATAAGTAAGTGTAATAAGAGGCATTTGCCCAGGTTTAGAAGATTGGAATAATACATTGGCTGATTATGCTGTAATGGTAAAATTAATGTCATACTTGAAAAAATAGATCAATTTTGAAATTTAACAAAGAGAAGAGAGTTTATTATGAATGCAGAAGATAAATTTAGAATAAGCAATTTAACAGTATATCCTAGGTGAATAATATGAGCAAAGTGTTCATGAAAATCATACAATCAAGGCTCCGGGAACATCGTGAACAGACTAGAAGAGAAGAGCAAGCAGGATTTAGGCCACATCGAGGCTGTATTGATCAAATATTCACCATCCGTCAACTAACAGAGGAAAGAATTAGGTGCGGAAAGAGAACTGTCATCGCCTTTATTGACTTCAAATCTGCTTTTGACTGTGTCCACTGGCCTTCTCTATGGAAGGTACTAGAAACTGAATATGTGCCCCCAGCAAATAATCACACTCCTCCAAAACAGCATATGATGGTTCAACAAGCCAAGTATGAATTGGAAATGAGCTATCAGAGGAGTTTACCATCCAGACTGAAGTGCACCAAGGAGGTGTAGCCTCTCCCCTATTTTTAACATCATAGTTGATGATATTATGAGAAAAGTATTCAAGAATAAGTGTGGAGTTCAATAGGGCCAAAACAACTTTGTGACACATCTAATGTTTGCAGATGATAGTGCCATATTTGCCAATACAGATGCAGAAACTACTAAGATCCTACATGACATTGCCTGCATCACTCATCTTACAGCTTAAAAATGAAATGTGGACAAAACCAAAGTCATAACCACAGATGGATCATCAACAAATATATACCTCAATAGAGCCCAAATTCAGCAAGTCAAAGAATTTAAATACTTGGCTCATTGATGCAAGAAAAGAAAGTGTCATCTACCACTGAAGTCCACAATAGGATTGGCCAGGCAATATCAGCATTTACCACACTCAAATGGTGCCTCTGGAAGAAGACAAATATCTCTTTCAAGACCAAAGTTCATTTCTTCCAGACACTAATGTTGCCAATCCTCCTATACAGATCAGAAACATGGAGTTTACTAAAACCTGACATAAACAAACCCGAAACCTTCCAAATGCGATGCCTGTGGCAGATTCTGGGTGTCTCTCTATGTGATCATGACAGAAATGAGACAATTCTGAGAAATTTGATAACTAGTCGCAAATTAAAGAACAAATCCAAAAGTGCAGACTGTAATGGTTTGGCCATGTCTGCAGAATGAACACCAGCAGACTGCCTCATAAACTCCTTTGGCGAGAACGATTAACTGAATGGAAGATCCAACGATTGGCATCAAAGAAAACATGGCTTAAATGGATTGAGGAAGCCCTTAGAAACCAGTGATTGACTAGCCACAAAGCCAAAACTCCTGCCACCAATCACCAAGAGTGGAAACATATTATAAACAAGACAAAAAATCCAGCAGAATCTAAAGCAGTGTATTGGCTGAGAGGACAACCGGCTCCACCGATCACCAGCTAAAGCAGGGGTAGTCAATGCTGGCAGGGGCTCATGGGAATTGTAGTCCATGGACATCTGGAGGACCACAGGTTGACTACCCCTGAGCTAAAGGATAAAAAGAAGAAGAATGTGAATAATAAGACCCCCCCTTGACACGTAGCATACCGTGAACTTTCTCTTTGGATTATACTCTATTAATGGTTATAGTTAATATGTTAAAGATGATATGCAGATATGATGTTTAACATGAAATGTTATGATGAAAAAAATTGAAAGTTGTAAAATAGATTGGTTATAAAATATTTGAAGAAAGAACTGTAAAGATTCTGAAGAGAAGGACATGGAGAGAAGTCTTGTATTTTGTCTTTTTAATATTAGTTTCTGTTATGTGAGAGGCAACCATTGAAATTGGGTTGTTCAGAACCACTGTTAGATTATTGTTGATGTATTGACTATGTGTTAGGTCATTCCATGTATTCCCCCCCCCCCTTGATGTTATATGTAAACCGCCCTGAGCCATATGGCAGGGTGGTATAAAAATCAAATAAATAAACAAAGGTCACCAGGTGTTTGCTGACAATGAAATTTGAAAATCTGTAGACATGATTAGGCCTCCATAGAATTCAAGGAGATGACACTGACCCACATGTATTATTGCTAACAGCCTGGATTTGATAAAATCCCATATTCCTTCCTTCTTCCTCTCATATGACATTGGCCTTCTCTGCATTTCCTCATTTTTCTTCAAAATTTGTAAGCACCAAAATTTGTAATCATTCTAGTTTCTTCACTTCCCCTCAGCAACAGGGACAGTGTCTTCTGGAGGGGCCCAGTGCCACCTCTCTCCCACTGCCTATCTGCTTGCTTGTGAGCCCTCATATCCACATCCCTGTCCACAGGTGCTATCCAGTACTGCTTGGGGGAAAGTGTGTGGGAGGGGAATGGCAGTGCAATTCCCAGCAGCCACGTTTCCATTTGCGCACTTTGTTGGGGGAGGGTGTAAACAGTTGGGGAGGGTGTATGAGCACTGGAAGGACTAACGAATGCACAAGCTGGTGGGCAAACGATACATGGGGGAGTGGTGGGGGAGGAGAAAGAGAGGTGGGCGCATTGGTGGGGTGGGGAGGGGGCCTCCAGGCAGTCTCTGCCCAGGGCCCACCAAAACATGGAATCAAATCATGGAACCACTCTGCTCAACAACATCATCTCATAGCACTGATATGACAGGATCATAGAATCCTAGAGTTGGAAGGGGCCATACAGGCCATCTAGTCCAAAACCCTGCTCAACGCAGGATCAGCCCAAAGCATCCTAAAGCATCCAAGAAAAGTGTGTATGATACATGCATTGTGGCATTTTGTTCCCTTCATGATCCTTGAGTGATTGCGGGAGGGATATTAGGCTCCGTTGCAACATCTAATTTCTATCTGAAAAATCAAACGTGGAAGGCATCAGATGGAGCTCAGTAAATAGCTTTATGGTGGATGAGAGCAAGAACCTCTCAGATAACTCCAGAGAAACCGAAAAGGCCACCCCGATCTTCAAATGAATGCAGAGCAAGGTGCTGCAGGCCAAAATAAAGACGTTAACCCAGAGCAAAGAAGGGAGCGGAAGAGAGACCTACGCACAGAAACAAGGAAATTGTGGTAATAAGCGGCAATAAAAATCGACGGCTGGCAGCCAACAACCTGCAGTTACAACACAGAGCCCAGCTCCAATGACAGACATTCTCATTCAGAGATAGTTTCTCTCCTGTGTGTTTGCTTTAATTTGTATCACTTTTAAAAATCATCCCTGTTCCTTTTTACAACGGAGCAGCTTTCCCACCGCATTTTATCTGACACAGACGGTAGAGAGGTAATCAAGCTGAAAAATACAAAATGCTCTTTTTGCCCGTAGGCATCCAGGGGGATATTGAGCGGGGGGGTGTGTGTGTAATTTTCTGTGTGCATATCCTAAATGTAATGTCTAGCCTTAATCAATGTTAGTTCGGCAGGAGAGGGGAGAAAAGGGCTACGGAGAGGCATTGCTACTTATCAGTCGAGCCAGAGCACAGGCAAAGAGTGCTGGCACAGGCAAGTAGCATGTCTGATGCCCTTAATCACAGGACTGTCCCAAATTGTACAATTGAAGGCTTTTATGAAGAGCCTCTTGTGGTGCAGGGTGGTAAGGCAGCCAACATGCTGTCTGAAGCTCTGACCATGAGGCTGGGAGTTCGATCCCAGCAGCCAGCTCAAGGTTGACTCAGCCTTCCATCCTCCCGAGGTCGGTAAAATGAGTACCCAGCTTGCTGGGGGGTAAAATGGTAATGACTGAGGAAGGGAATGGCAAACCACCCTGTATTGAGTCTGCCAAGAAAACGCTATGTGGGCGTCACCCCAAGGGTCAGACATGACTCGGTGCTTGCACAGGGGATACATTTACGTTTAGGCTATATGAGATTTTTTGAGGAGATAATTTTGTTGCTCCATCATGAGCTGACCTTGATGCAGTGATGGAACTGGGGACCACTTGGCCATCTCATGGTCCTATTTTGGACCGTTTCAGTCCGCTTTCCTTTGTCAACATGGACATAACTCTAGCAGCTGTTCAGCCTATCATGTGCCCCCTGGATCCATGGCTAGTGAGGAGATTTGTGCTCCTTTCCAACCTGTCCCTATCTGTAGAGATCTTCCCAGAGAGACAGAAGAATGCTGGGGTCAGGCCACTTTTTTTGGGGGGGGGGACATCACTGGATCTATCCGTCCAGGCCAACTACCACCCAGTCTAGCATCTGTCGTTAAGGTGGTTGATTTTGTGGTTGCAGAACAGCTGCAGAGCTTCCTGGATGAAAATTTGATTTTGACCCATTCCAATCTGGCTTCCAACCTGGCCATGGATTGGAGATGGCTCTGGTCGAATTCCAGAAACAATTGGATCAGATGATCTCCAGAAGCAAGTGGATCTAGGTGGATCAGCACTGCTGTTATTCCTAGATCTTACAGCAGTGTTCAACATGATTGACCATGGGCTGTTAGCCCAATGCCTAGCTGATGTGGAGGGTTAAAAAGCAGAGACAGAGGGTGGCACTAGGGGAGAGGACCTCCCAGCAGCATACCATTGAGGACTGGAACAGGTTCAAGGTTCCGGTTCTTACCTTTAAAACTCTAAACAGACTGGGATGATTGTATCTGCAGGATCACATCTTGCATTATGCCCCCCAAAGGGCATTAAAGTCTAGTGAACAAAACTGACTCAGGGTTAGGTCTCAATGACAGTTTACGCACTGGGAACATCACTGCACCAGCTCCCGTGCAGGAGCACATTTTGGGGGTGGATGAGGTGTGTCAGGCCAAATGCTCCCCCATGTGGGTGCAAGAAGAGGTGGGGCAACCTGACATGCCTATAACTCCAGCCTGCAGCCTGGCATGAAACCTCCAGTGCATAAACGGTCAATCAGATCTTAATCAGGGTTAGAGCCATTTTGCCAAATGACATCAGAGCCCTGCAGGACCCTGGACAGTTCCATGGGGCTTGCAAGATGCCGCAGTCCCACCAGGCTTATAGTTGGAGCCTGATTTAACATCTGAATCCACTGGCCTCTCTGCCAGAATTCCACGAAGCTAAGACTCCTAATGAGGGATATTCTGTATAACCCTCCCACACACACACACACACGCACACACACACTTCATTCCCAAATGAGGTTCCATTCCAAGGTACTATGGGCAATTTGTTTTAATGTGTTTTTAAAACCCAGTTTAAATTAATTCAATTTTCTATTTCTGCATTTTGGAATTTTATGTATGTAATTTTATTTTGGTTGTAATCTACCCTGAGTCTGCAGAGATAGGGAAGATTATAAATTTCATTATAAATGAAACGAAGTTTTCAAGACATGCTTCATTCCTCCTCCCAGAAGATCTGAAAACTGAGGCTGTTAAGAGATGACCATGTCTCTGACAACCACCCAGCTCCTTTCAACTTCCCACCCAGCAAGTATTCCTCTTAAGTGTATTTAGAAGATCTGAATTGACCACTTCCACAGCACTAAGAGAATTAACCTTACACCAGATATGTATTACTCTTCTGGCATTCAATTTGAGAAGTCATACAAAAGACATTCTAGGCAGCCGCTCGATGATCTCTAGCCACACAGAAATGGTTGGAGTACTGCATTTGTCCTGAAAAAAAATTTCTCCAATTAGTCCTTCTGACAACATTATTTTAGACTTCTTTTTAATCTATCCACATTTTTGTCAATTAAGCTTATATGAAGAAAAATGCCAGCCTACCCTCAAACCATCTAAGGAAACCAACATTTTAATTTCCATGAGTGAGGGAGCATGAAAGCAAATTCTTCAATTCAACTTGGGAAAAGCATTATTTTCACAGCACTGTATATAAATGATGATAAATGAAGATGTACAAAGCCCTTATTGAAGTATATCAGGCTGCTCCATGCAGCAGCAGTAATTCTATTTTGGTTGCTTTGGTATAGCAACTAAATCTGTTTTTATTCCCGTATTAAGCTGCCTGTTCACACTCTACTTCTTTTCCTGTGGTTGTGAGGTTCTTTTTTTAAAAAACTGAGACCGAAAGAGAGGATACTGATTAAAAAAAAAAGTTTTCAAACAATTTATAGAAGAGTTCTTGTGGAATTTATGAGCTCAAAAGTGAAGGCTGTGAACCCAACCCCCACAAGACCACACACGAGAGCTGTACGTTATAAAGGGAACCGAAATCAATTATTCTGTCTTTCCACTTAGGAGACGTCAGGGGGAAAAAATGGGTTTAAGTTACAGCAAGGTAGATTAGGGTCAAATGCAAGGAAAAGCTTTTCATTAAAAAAACATAAATGGGTAGTAGTGGGTTGTCCAGGGAGCCTATAGAAATGGAAGTAAGAAAGCAAATCACACACATTTCCAACAAGGAGTTGAACCTGAGAGTCCTTAGTCCACCATTTGTACATGGAATATCCAATGGCTCCTCAAATGAGGCAACCAGGGACTTTCAATACGGCAAGGAAAGTATTGGTTCTCTTCACTCACTTTAATGGGTTATAATTGTATTAGTGCCATGCTGGCAATGAGCCATGGATGTCATGAGGCTTCCCTTAGATCGTTTATGCACTGGAGGTTTCATGCCAGGTTGCAGGCTGGAGTTTTAGTCATGGCAGGTTGCCCCACCTCTTCCTGCACCCACACGGGGCAGCATTTGGCCCGGCGCACCTCATCCGACCCCAATTTGCACTCCTGCACGACAGCTGGGGCAGTGAAATGCCCAGTGCAGAAACGGTCTTAGTGAGCACAGTTAAAGATCAAATGGAAAGCCATTGGGCCAAATGGGCACCTTCCAGTACATCCCATTTCCCCCAAAAAAACAAACAAAAAAAACACAATACTTCTGTTCTTATTTTTAACTACATAAAATTAAATTGACTTTGATATGATTAACCTCCTGTTTCAAACTAAACTAGCCTTTCTGAGTTTTTTCTACTGGATCTATCTATCCTCAAACATGCACAGGTAATCCATCCTTGGGTTGACTCATCACACACCAAATGACTGCCAACCCATCAGCATACAACAAACATACAAAAGAAATAACATAGAATCATAGAATCATAGAATCATAGAGTTGGAAGGGGCCATACAGGCCATCTAGTCCAACCCCCTGCTCAACGCAGGATTAGCCCTAAGCATCCTAAAGCATCCAAGAAAAGTGTGTATCCAACCTTTGCTTGAAGACTCCCAGTGAGGGGGCGCTCACCAGGCACATATCCAGGCACATTCCCCTCCCCATAATCAGCAATGGTTTGAAATCAGTGTCAAGGGGCCTCAATGCTGGTGTTATCTCCATGCACTCAAACTATGGCAAGTATACACATGCAGTGGGCAGGACCAGTCTCTTGCTGCCTACTACCCTTTCTTGGTGGTCAGTCAACAACTGGTCACCTGTACAAGGTTCCAGTGTATCTTAATGAGAGGACAGAACAGAATTTGAAATTTTACATAGTGAACCCTGATCCAATTCATGTGACAGAGTAGACCCAGCAAGGTGTCCTTCATTTTAACCTGGGGTTTCTTATGTTGTGGTAATACAGGGGAGAACCAAATTCAGCAAATCAGTCAACCATGAAGCTCATTGGTTGATCTTGTGCTTATCAGTTTCTCTCTCCATCTAATCTAACCGTCTCCGTCTAAACCGCCCAGAGCTGCAAAGAACTGGGCGGTATAGAAATCTAAATAAATAAATAAATAATCTAATTCATAGGTTTGTTGTGAAGAGAAAATGCTGGAAGGGTCTAAATGTAGACCTTCTTTGAGGGATCAACATGAAGTAAAGCATTATAATTTTAAACTCAGGGCCATTTTCCCATTCCCAATGCTTCGGTGATATCGACTTACATCACTGTGCCGGACCTCAGACAGACTCTGCTGACCATATTAACATACACGTTAACTGGGTGTGTAGGGGCGTGTGCAGAATTTTATTCTTGCCATCAAATTGCAGCCAATTTATGGAGCCCGCCAATTGGGATTTCAAGGCAAGAGGCATTCAGAGGTAGTTTTCCCTTGCCTTTCCCAGCTTCACAACCTTGGACTTCCTTGGTGGTCTCCCACCCAAGTACTCACCAGGGCTGAGCCTGCTTAGCTTCCAAGATCTGATGAGATCAGGCCAACCTGGGCTATCCAGGCCAAGGCAATACAGCAGCATGCCGGTATGTAAACTGAAATACTCTGAGGGATAAACCTGAGGTGTCAGAGCATGAGATGAACCTGGCTTTCCTTTTCCACAAATGTTTGCTGATCTGCTTTGGCTAAACATAAAATTATGTGGTGACCTTTTAAAGGTGACATTTATGTGCACATCATCTTAGTAAATCACATTCACAAAAGGGACCTTGAAAGAGGGGCCATGCTTTCGATAATATAAAGTGTCGATGTATTTCGGGGAGGGGTTGCCCCCTCCAAAGAAACAGCTGCAAAATACTGGTGTCCTTTGGTATCACTTGAAGCTCCACAGAAACGTAATCCTACAACCTGGCAAGGCACATCCTATAATATTGCAGAAGTTTTAGAGCACCAATGAGGTTTATATGCAAAACTGGATTGGGAGCTAAACTTGGCGACTGGCAATTTGTTAGAAGGAAATCGAGATGCACCTCTCGAAGGCAATCTCATCTATCCTAACACTAAAAACAAACGGTCTCATTTAGCAATAAAGAGGCAAACAGAAGCTCTTAAAAATATAGTACGTGTTTACAGTATCCTCTCATTTTCCTAGAAATCACTTTTACTTCTCTTTTCCTGTCAATGAGAATTGACAATAGGAAACGGGATTTCATCTCTGTGTTGTTGCTTATAACATATAAATGTGGCGGTTTGATTATTGTCGAGAACAAAGAAGAAGAAGAAGAAGAAGAAGAAGAAGAAGAAGAAGAAGAAGAAGAAGAAGAAGAAGAAGAAGAAGAAGAAGAAGAAGAAGTTCTTGAGCATCTCTGCAAGTGGCGCCCCCATCGCCTTCTTGGGGAACTCATTCGATAGGGAGGGAGCTGAAATGAAAAAGGCATGGGCAGGCTGAGTCCGGGATAAAAACTCGGAGGAGCCAATCAGGAGCTGCTTTGCTGCTGCTGACTGACCCCTCCAAGTATCACTCCAGGGCCAAGTGGCCAATGGGGAACCACGCGTAGCGCGGCTCCCCGTTGGCTACTTGGTTAGTCCTCGGCTCGGCTGTCCGGGGAGTCGCCGCGGGAAGAAGAGCCTTCTCCACTGGTGAGTCACACGAGGGAGGCTGCGGGAAAGGAGCAGGGCCGCCGCGTCTAAGATGCGGTGGCCCTGCTCCTTTCCCACCCACGAGGCAGGACCCATGGCCCCGGGACAAACCCGCAGCCTCGGCCAGGGGAGGGCGGGAAAGGCTTCATTCCGGGGAAAGGAGGAGGCCCGCCGCGTCTCTGGCCTGCTCCTTTCCCCAGGACGAAGTCGCGGCCTTAGGCTCTTCATTCAAATGTGTGTGTCAATAGTAGGGGTGGGTTGGGGGGAGCACTCAATTTCATTCCCATTCTAAGAGCATGTACCACCAATGTTAGGACATGGCAATTATCTTAAAACCTATACCTCCCATCAAGAGCAACAAAATCTGCCTCGGGTCTACTTGTCTTGCAGTTATGTTTTTATTTTCACTAACAACATGGTCAAAAAACATACCTAGCCTGTTCACAATGCTTATTTTCTCTCAAATCAAGCACATTGTACAAACAGATGGGTGATTTGTTTAAACGAGCGGCATTTCAAGAGCTTTGGCATCTGTGCAGTTGACAGCATTTAGCATGTAGCTGCTATGGGTGCACGTTTTGGCTTCCTTAGAGTGCATACACTCCAAGATCAGCATGAATTGGTCATCCATTTTTATCAGCTGAATTTCAGGTATATCTGCTATTTTTTGGCCTGTGCAAACAGTGGTGTCTATATACCATGTGTACATGTGCCCAAAACACTGATCTCACAGGTTCCCAAACAGTAGTATAAGAATATGTACCAAGGAGAGTCACAGAGTTAGAAGGCCATACAGGCCATTTAGTCCAACCCCCTGCTCAATGCAGGATCAACCTAAAGCATCCATGAAAAGTATCTCTCCAGCCACTGCTTGAAGACCACCAGGGAGGGGGAGCTCACCACCTCCTTAGGCACTCAATTCCACTGCTGAAGGGCCATTCAATCCAGTTCAGCCCCCCGACCACCACCACTTGCTCAGGCATGGGTTCCATTATCCTAGCAGGTTTGAAACAACCAAGGAAACCAGCATTTGGGGGAGATTTCCCCCCCTATCAAGTGGCTGAATGGAGAGCAGGCAGGGGTGGACAACAGCTGAGGGAAACTAATGCAAGCAGAGAACATTTGCAGCATAATTTAGGACACTGCAGGGCTCTTGATAAAAAGTGAACATTGTCAATGGTCAAGGCTGTCGTTGCTCATATATTTTTTATCAAGCTGCAGTTTGGACAGAGGAGTGTTTGGTGATCACTTGGTTCTTTTGTATTATTACTAATTTTTTTATTTTGTTTAATAACATAGAATCAACATCACACAAAAGATAATAGAACAGTTCGCAACTACATCACTTGGTTCACTTGGTTCTTGTGCCAGTCATCATGAGTAGTGTTTTGAAGCCAGTTGTCCTTTAAGAAAGACTGTTTCTGCGGCCCCCACGGAATTATGGATTCCTGGCAGGGGTCAGCAGAGAAGGGCATTCCGCTTCCCGAGTAATTGTCATCTTATACTTGGTGTAAATCATTATCATTTATTTTATTTATTCACTAGATTTACAGTCTGCCTTTCTCGCAGGGACTCAAAGAGCAAGAAGATAACAACAGCACGAAGAGTCATAAAATAAGCAATGTACTGCATAAATCTGAATAAGCGTACTATATTAGACAGGACACACAGAAAATCAGTATTACACCCATAGAAAACAATACATCAACAACAGGCTAACCACATGTCCGGGTTATACACACACACTCCCATACTATAGCATAGCCCAGGGGTAGTCAAACTGCGGCCCTCCAGATGTCCGTGGACTACAATTCCCAGGAGCCCCTGCCAGCATTTGCTGGCAGGGGCTCCTGGGAATTGTAGTCCACGGACATCAGGAGGGTCGCAGTTTGACTACCCCTGGCATAGCTATATTACTTTTACAGAAAAGCCCTTCTGAACAACTCTGTTTCACATTACTTGTGAAATGACAGGAGTGAGGAAGCCTTTCTGACCCCCCTCAGGTGGCCTTTCCTTGTGATAGGAAAGGCACAATAGACAAAGCATATGTGGAGGTGGTCATTACGGTGGCCAAACAATGCCACCAAACAGGAGAAGCAGAGAGGCAAGTACTTATTGCAGGGGGGGGGGGCACAATTGCTGCTACTGTGCAAACATGTCCCTTCCAGGACAACCTAGAAGTGCTGGGGTCACGCTCTAGTGCTCAAAGAAAAACTCTGCAGAAACCATAGAGCTTTGGGACAAGTGCTAGAGCGTCACCCTGGCTGAACGCTTGCACTTCCAGGCGGTACCAGAAGTGACATCATCAGGTGGAGACAATGATCGCCGCTACCCCCATCTGGCCAGCCCATTTCCCCCTGCCAACCAGCTGAGATTCAGCAGACGGCATCTGAAACAGCCAGACCGGCACACCGAGTGGTTGTTGATCTTGCCTGATTTGAAGACTGCATCCCATTTAATCACAGAGAGTTAACCGGAATATAGCAAGTAGTATGTGACAAGATTCATGCAATTCCTCCAATAAAGGCCTTCCCATGGGGCTCACTGCAGTCTTGTTTATGCATGCCTGAGCTTGCCTTTGCAACTTGTTTCCCATTTCACGTTGAGCTCTTACAGAACAAATCTTAAATACAGTAACATGCTGTTTGCAGAAGCCAAGAAAGAGAGAGAGAGAGAACAGACTGATATTCAAGGATATTTTCTTTCAGATGTGACAATCCTATCCAACAGCCGGAGGGGAGCGGAAAATCCCCACCCTACCCCTTTTTGCCGTGTTGATTCTGAAAGCTTTAATTGTAATCTCCACAGTAATACTTAACCTTGGCTTTAGTAGACACTGTCAATAATACGGTGGGTACGGCCCTGTAATCAGCTCAATATGGTAGGCTTGCTCCTGAAATAAATTATTATTTATCAGTGGGGAGGGAAAATAATGTGCTTTCTATAATGATGCTCTATCACGAAATTCGGTCTCTCTGTCTCTCTCGTGCCCACATACATCTATCTTAGAGGCTCGCCCAATATGACAACTGGAGTTTTTAATACCCATCGCAAAGCAATGGCGTCCTTGTACATTATTCATGTCAGCGTCTGGAGGGCCCACAAGACATTGTAAGCCATTTATGCTAAGCCGCTAGCAGCTCTATTTTTACAAGCCAGCTCAGTGAGGGGTCTACGGGTAGATGGATGCATCTAATTATTTCAGCTATGGTGTGTGCATTAAGGAAGCGATCCTGAGCCCAGATTGGGAGGGGATGTAATTCTCAGGACTGCTGTTTAAAGATCCAGAAGCAAAATTCATTTCATTAATAAGGGCACATAACAGTATTAAGGGGAAAAAATTACATAAACGGTATGACTGTATTATCTGATCCATGAAATGGTAACTTCTATCATACCAACTGGCAGCTTGGATATAGTGCAAGCTTGTAGTTATGATGCAACCTTTCATCAGGGCATGATTTTGGGGGACCTTCAACGTCCACATGGACTTGCTGTCCCCAGGACTTGGCCCGGACCTTGTGTCGGCCATGGTGGTTCTTGCAATTTGTTGCTGGCCCCACCCTTCAGGCTGGCCATACTCTTGATTTGATCTTTGGAACTGGGGTAGAGGTGGATCTGCTGGCGAGTAATCTCGTCCCATGGTCAGACTCTTGAAGGCCCAGTTGAAGATACCACTCCCTCTCTGTTTGGGTGATGGGCGTATAGTCCACCCACAGAGACTTAGGGAATCTGAAAGATTCTTGAATGCTCCACGGAACCCAATACCCTCCGGCATCTCATTGGTAGCTTTGGTGGAGGACTGGCAGTCCCGCTATCAACAAGATTGCTCCTAGGTGCCCTCTCTGCCCTCGCCTCAAGCAGGCTCCCTGGTATTCCCAGGAGCTTTGTGAGAGGAAGAGAGAAGTGAAATGTCTAGAGCGAATGTGGCAGAGGACTTGTGATGAAGCAGCAATAACATCTTATCACACGCTTATGAGGGCTTATGAAATGGTGGTGAAAGTGGTGAAGCGTGACTTCTTTGCCGTGGAAATTGCATCTGCTAGCTCTCACCCAGGATGGTAGTTCGATTCCTTACTACCGTTTAGGAAGGGCACCAAAATAGTAGTATCTGAGCTGTGCAGCATTAGCAAGCTTCTTTGCGGACAAAGTCTTGCCGCTCTGCCAGGACCTCTCTGCTACGATTGATGCAGAACATGAGCTGGGAGCTCTGTGGCTGTTGTAGGGGATAATGTTTGATGGCTTCAGATGGCTCTCTTTAACCCAAGTGAACCATCTGCTAGGATCAGTGAGGGCTCAAACTGGGTGACCAATAGATCAAAGGCCCTTTTGAGGGAGATTGTGAAATTCTCCCTAACATCAGGTGAGTTCCATGAAGGGCTAAAGGCGGTAGTGGTTTGTTCTCTTCTGGAAAAAAAAAAAACTTGTTGGATTCTCCAGACCCTGCCAGCTACCGCCCGGGATTGCATCCTGCGTTCCTCGGAAAGGTGGTTGAGAGGGCCGCTGCAGAGCAGCTCATAGCATTTTTGGAGGAAACTTTGGCTCTGGACCCATATCAGTCTGGCTTCCATTCTGGCCACGGGGTGGAGACCGCACTGGTTCTCTGATGGACAGTCTCTGGCACCAGGTGGATCAGGGCGGATCGGCGTGGCGCAGCCCTAGAGAACAGCTTATAGACGCCGGGAGGTAATGGTAAGCAATGATAGTGGGTGGCAGCAGGCAATTGTAGCAGGCGGCGGCGGACAGCAGGCAGCAGCAGTGGACAGTGGCAGCGGCCGGCAGTGGAGGAGCCATGGCAATAGCTCCACACCACTCCGCTGCCTCCGCAGTTGAGATCACCGAGTTAGAGCAGTTGAGAACTGTTGCTGTAGAGGGTAGAAGGGAGAGGAAGAAGATATCATAGTCCCATTGTATACGGCACTGGTCAGACCACTGGTCAGACCACTCCTGAACTGTGTGCAGTTCTGGAGGCCTCACTTCAAGAAGGACGTAGATAAAATTGAAAGGGTACAGAGGAGAGCGACGAAGATGATCTGGGGCCAAGGGACCAAGCCCTATGAAGATAGGTTGAGGGACTTGGGAATGTTCAGCCTGGAGAAAAGGAGGTTGAGAGGGGACATGATAGCCCTCTTTAAGTATTTGAAAGGTTGTCACTTGGAGGAGGGCAGGATGCTGTTTCTGCTGGCTGCAGAGGAGAGGACACGCAGTAATGGGTTTAAACTTCAAGTACAACGATATAGGCTAGATATCAGGAAAAAGTTTTTCACAGTCAGAGTAGTTCAGCAGTGGAATAGGCTGCCTAAGGAGGTGGTGAGCTCCCCCTCACTGGCAGTCTTCACGCAAAGGTTGGATACACACTTTTCTTGGATGCTTTAGGATGCTTTGGGCTGATCCTGCGTTGAGCAGGGGGTTGGACTAGATGGCCTGTATGGCCCCTTCCAACTCTATGATTCTATGATTCTATGATTCTATGAAGAAGAAAACAGAAAGATGGAACTGGGGTTTATGATGGGGAAGCAAGACAACATGGATTTCTTTCTCTCTCAGTTTTTCTGATGAATCACACATTTTCAACAAACATTAACAAAAATAGCTTAATGGAAGCTGTACGTTCAGATCCACTATATTCCTGAAACACACAAACACACCTGTGTATATGAATTTTCATCAAGCCAAAATCCTGAGAGGCAATGTCAGACCCACTGAAAACAATAGACTAAGAAAATACCAGTTGTTCCTATATTAACTACACACACACACACACATGCATACACACACAGGAGCCACACATACATATTGAAGGGAGGAATGCGCCCAAGAGAAAAATGATCAGAGTTTTTATTCGGTTATTTTATTCTCTGTTTTATGAACATGTTTACTCATAACCTGCTCTGCTTAATCTGTGGGCTATGCAAATAAGAACTTGGTACTACAGTAATATTTCTACCCAATTCTACAACGAACATGAACACCTTACGCACTTTACAACTCATTAGAAATGGATCTCTTGGTCAGGTAGCGGGATTTAAGATGAATAAAAGTAAAACGAAATTATTGATTAAAAATATGAAGCATGAAGAGGTGGTAAATTTACAGGAGATGAGTGATTTGAGATGTGAAAAAAAGGTAAAATATTTGGGTATCTGGTTGACTAATCAAAACATAACACTATTCCGTAATAATTATGAGAAAGTATGGGAGGATATTAAGAAAGATCTAATTTTATGGAATAAACTTAACCTCTCTTTGTTAGGAAGGATTTCAGCTATAAAAATGAATGTGGTGCCAAGGATGATGTATCTATTTCAATCAATCCCGATTATAATTAAGAAAAATTGTTTTTTAAAATGGCAGATATTCAAAATTTTGTTTGGGCAGGGAAAAGACCAAGAATTAGTTATAGAATCTTATCAGATTCAAAGGAAAGAGGCGGGTTATCTCTTCCAAACCTGTATCTATATCATGAGGCTGTTAAATTAGTTTGGATTAAAGAATGGGTGACATTGCAGGATACCAGACTATTAGACCTTGAGGGGTTTGATAGACGATTTGGATGGCATGCTTACATGTGGCATGATAAAGAGAGGATACATAAAGATTTTAAGAATCATTTTGTAAGAAGAGCCCTACTGCAGACACGGAATAGATATAAAGTTAGGTTAGAGAGGTGTACCCCACTTCGGATTTCTCCTAAAGAGATAGTTAAAAGACCAGAAAAGAATATGAGAGATCAGTGGATTAGATACAGAGATATTTTGACTAACTCAAAAGAAGGCACTAAAATGTTGAGGTGGGAAGAAATGTCTGAGGCAGTGGGTGGATGGTTTCAGTACCACCAGCTATATGAATGGCAAAGCAACGGGTTTTAGTTTTAAGAAATCCAGATTTGAGATAGAGATAATAGACAAGGATGAGAAACTTATATCAAAGGCTTATAAAACGCTATTAGACACTGAAACGGAAAGTGTTAAATTAGTCATGGTTAAGTGGGCCAAGGACCTAGGCTATCCAATAGATATGGAGACTTGGGAAAATTTATGGAAGAAACAAATTAAGTTCTCAGATAGTTACGATTTGAGGGAAAATTTTTATAAAATGTACTTTAGGTGGTATTTAACTCCATCAAAATTGGCAAAATGGTCTCAGGATACTGACAAGAGATGTTGGAAATGTAAGATAAATGAGGGCCACTTTTTCCATATGTGGTGGAGCTGCCCAGGGATGGCTAAATTTTGGAACAAAATATATGTAGAACTTAAGAGAATGCTGGGTGTTAACTTCAAAAAGAAACCAGAACTATTTCTATTAGGTATAACGAGAGGTGAAATACCTAAAGAATTGAATATATTGTTATTGTATGCCTTAACAGCAGCCAGAATGGTGGTAGCAAAAGTTTGGAAAACAAAGGAGATCCCATCGCTGGAGGACTGGAAAATGAAATTATTGGATTTTTCAAAAATGGCTAGACTCACAGCATTGTTCAAGGACACAGACTTAGAAAAGTATAAAAGTCAATGGAGACCATTTTGGAATTATATGGGGAAATCATATATAAATTTGGAGTGGGAATCCTCAGTTGAGATTTAAATAGGAGGTTCAGAATTTGTTTATTTGCATTTGTCTCAGTGTACAAAAATTATACAATATGTTGTATAAAGTGTTACTGGAAGTTTAATCATGTTATATTGGAAGACTACAAGATTTATGTTATTATGGGAATGTATTATTAATAAAGTTACTAATAAAAAAAAACGAAAGAAATGGATCTCTGAAGGGAAAAAGCCAAACAAGGTAGCTTGTCAGAAGCTGTAGGAACCAAGTCTGAATCTAAGAACTGAATAAAGTAAACCATGGACCTTCTGCATTGGTGTTTCAGCCAAATGAAGAGTTCCGGAGTTTAAAATATCCCTAAATGTGCCCTCCCTCTGCTGAGTAGTTGCACAGCTTTTATGACCTCTCCAGAATCTGACACATCAACACATGAAGCTGCCTTATACCAAATCAGACCATTAGTCCATCCTCGTTAGTATTGTCCATTCAGGCTGGTAGCAGCATTCCAGGGTTTCAGGCAGTGGTCTTTCTTCATCTACTGCCTGGTCTTTTAAACTGAACATGACAGGGATTGAACGTGGGAGCCTCTGCATGCCAAGCAGCTGCTCTACCACTAAGCCGTGGTCCTTCCCTTCTCTCCAGTGAATCATAGGACAAAGGATAAGGCTATCCATTAAGGGCATCTGCAAGCCTACTTTTAGCCCAATCCTCCACCCTTGAAGAAACTGGAAGAGAGAGAAAATGTCTAGCCATCTGGAAAAAAAAATGCTGGCCATCTGATTTTGCCATTATTATGAGATGGCAGAACCCCACGGATGCCCGACAAACTTGACACTAGCTAGGGCTGACCCTCCTTAGCTTCTGAGATCTGAGGGGATTAGACTTGCCTGGGCTATCCTGGGTGTAAACTGCACAAAGCTTTTATTCCAACCCCAGGTCGATTCAGTCCCTGCCCTCTACACAGAATGCAATTTCCGTTTTGATTTGGGGTGATTTAAATTTTCCTTCTGAAGCAAGAAGGATTGATCTGGAGTGACCATATCTTTATTGTGTGATATCTTGGAGTGCTTTTAATGCTCAATATATTTTAAAACCACATTGTTTTGAATCTGAGCTCTCCTCCGTGGTAGGGAACCCATGATTGGCCACAGGTGGTGATGTGATAAGCACGCCTTAAAGGAGAAGCCCCTAATTTCTCTCAACTTCTGTTTTTCTTGGATTTTTTTTCTGCCTTCTCCAATCCTCTTACCCCCCCCCCCTCTTTCAAGAAAAGAAAGGATTTTTTCCTCCCTCCTCTGACTTCTTGGATCCTCTCCTCCCTTCAAGAAAACAAAGAAAGAGTCTCCATTTGCCCTCACCCCCTCTTTTGAGCCTCCCTAACCACGTGCAGAACACTTTCATGTTTCAATGGGGAGGGGGGGGGAGAAGAAGACTGGAATTCAAAGCGATCTGAATTCAACAGGATTGACAATGGAATAAACAAAGTAAGTGCAGACTCCGCCCTGGTCACATATCAATCTTAGGTTCTCCAGACAATCTTAGGATCTCCTGGCTATATTACACACATGAGGCAGACTGGGCCATGCATGCATAAGTCCTCTCCCTACGTGCCTCATTGTTAATGGCATCCCACTATAGTAAGGGCTTTCAAACAAGAAACCCAAACATTCAAATAATGAACCCACTTAAGATACCAAAGCACACGTTGCAATGACCTGAAAGTGACGAGGGCAAGTGTCTAGAATAATAAGTATTTAACTCAGAGTTGGACTCCCATATATTATAGCGGTACATGGACACACGTAAGCCCATGCATATGCATAGAGCTACCGCTTGAAAATTATGCTACCGAATGTCAATTCTAAGCTCTGAACCACAAAACAGGAACTGATCTAAGAGTCCTTCAGCCAGGAAGATTTTTCTGTTTAGTTCTGCTTAGAGAATCACACATTGCCACAATGCAATCTGCTTCTGAAGATAAGCTAACGGAAAGTTGAGTATACAGCTGTGCATCGCCTGCCCCCTCAATCTCCCAACTTTATAGGAGCTGGATGTATGCCAGGTTCTAATTGCTTGTCTTTAAACTACTGGCTTTCTTGTAATTATTCTCATCCTGGGATCCTTGGCTGTTCTCTGGCTCACTGTGCACACTGTATTCCTTTGAACAGCTTTAGAAGACGGTGCCAGTTTTCATAGGTAACTAGTACATTCACCAGGAAATAAAGTCTTTTGATTCTTCTAATCCCAGCAGCTCCAAACATTCCCGAGTTTCATAGGCCTGTGCTACCTGTTTGGTGTAGTGGTCAGGAGTGCGGACTTCTAATCTGGCCTGCCAGGTTCGATTCTGCACTCCCCCACATGCAACCAGCTGGGTGGCCTTGGGCTCACCACGGCACTGATAAAACTGTTCTGACCAAGCAGTGATATCAGGGCTCTCTCAGCCTCACCCACCCCACAGGGTGTCTGTTGTGGGGAGAGGAAAGGGAAGGCAACTGTAAGCCGCTATGAGCCTCATTCGGGAAGGGAAAAGCGGCATATAAGAACCATCTTCTTTTCCTTCTTTTTCCGTCTTTATTCAGTTGACTGGCCTTTGTGGCCTGTTGTCTTTTCCCCTTCCCTAACAGTTTCTGGTAATGCTTTCCAGTCCAGGTTGGACACATCAGAGAAGACTCACGGCTCCACTCTCTCCACCCCTCTGCTTTCCTTATTTGTACTCCGGGCTCGAAATCGCTCTTTAACAAAAGGAAATGTGTTGTCGCTGCTGCTTTATTCCATTCAACCTGTGGCATTCCAACTGTGCTCCAAGCAGCCCTGGGCATGGAAGGGCGGAACCACCGGGTTCTGCTCTGCTGAGTTTTGGCAGCCGGGAGAATGATTCCGTTCTGCTCTGCCAAGACTCCAAAGTGCGTCACAGAAGTCGGAGCTTGCTTCTACGGATTCACTCTGGCCCAGTGAGGGGAATGCACTCAAAATGTGTTGGTCACCTGATCAGACACCTTCAGGAATCAGAGAACAGGCTAGACTTTCACCCCTCCACACCCCCAAAGGTCTCTGAGACAGCACAGAAGAGGGTTGCTTTATCTTCCCATTAGTGGATCAGGGAAGTTTGGATATGTAATGTTTTTGCATCCCAAGATGAAAACACTGAAATCCAGTAAAGAAAAAAAGCTGGATCAAAGATCTACACGTACATAGGGACCAGGCTATTCCAGATACCTCCTCCCATACATATAAATACCAGGACTGGAATACAGTGAGGGGAGTTTTTGCCTACCTTTTACTGGATCTGAGGTAAAGTGACCAGATTGTCCCACTTTTGGAGGGACATCTGGCGTTATCTGGCAAATTGTACTTATGTTGAAATTAATATATATATATTACAATACTATTTTTGCGTTCTATGTGTTCTATGAAACTTTTTGTTGCTCCATATATACCAAATTTTTAATCAAGAACACCCCCCCCCCCGGTCAATGGTGTCCCGCTTTAAAGGTAAAGGTATCCGCTGTGCAAGCACTGGGTCATGTCTGACCCTTGGGGTAATGCCCTCTGGCGTTTCCATGGCAGACTCAATACAGGATGGCCTTGCCAGTGCCTTCCCCAGTCATTACCATTTACCCCCCAGCAAGCTGGGTACTCATTTTACTGACCTCGGAAGGATGGAAGGCTGAGTCAACCTTGAGCCGGCTGCTGGATCGAACTTCCAACCTCATGGACATTGCTTCAGACAGCATTTCTGCTCCTTACCACTCTGTGCCAAAAGAGGCTATATTACCTGCTTTACCAATGTTAAAATGTGGTCACCCTAATCTGAGGTCACCGACACTCTTCTATGTAGTGTGTTTTGAAGAAGAAGAGCTGGGTTTTTATACTCCACTTTTAATTTCCTGAAGGAGTTCCAAAGCCGCTTACAAACACCTTTCCCTTCCTTTCCTTACTACAGAGCCATTCTGTGAGGTGTGTCTGAAGGAGCTCTTGAGACACCTATACTATGAGAACAGCCTTAAGAGAACTGTGACTAGCCCTAGTTAACCCCGATGGCTGCATGTAGAGGAGCAGGGAATCAAATCCTATTCTCCAGATTAGAATCCACCACTCTTAACCACTTCTCCATGCTGGCTGTATTGTTCTCCAGTCCTGTAATGATGCTATTTTTCTGTATATAGTGTCCTTTAACTTTGTTGTTTCTATGTACTGTACTCTTAAGGACTATCGAGGTGGTCATCACAAACATTCATTGGCCAGCCAGTTTGTGCTCATCCCTAGTCATAAACAGAATGGCCACTCTTCCAAATCCATTGCCATCCATGTATTTAGAAAAGTATAACTCCATTGAGGATTCTACATACTCTGTTCTTTGGCTTAGATCAAGACAATTATCTGTTCTCTCTTGTTTCACACAGAGGAGGGAAGGCAAAGAGAGTTGGTATTAAACACCTTGAAGCTTAATGACTGGCAAGCAGTAATTAATGAGAAGCCTATAGATTCCATACTAATTGGTTTGGGTTGAAATAAAGTTCAGGGTGAAGGAAAAAAGCTCACCACCTATGATTGTTCTTCCATCACACTATGTAATGCAGAATCATTTAGCAAATAAATACGAATCAAGACTCCGTGACATAATGTCTGGTAATGCTGTAAGAAAAACAAAATCCTCTATCATTATACCTGTTAATAGTAGGAGGTTTTAAAGAAATTGATATACGACTGTGAAACCCAGGACCTAGCGGATAGCAGTGCCAGCTCTTGGTTGGAAAATACCTAGAAATTGGGGCAGGGGTGCCTAGGGAGGTCGAAGTTTGAAGAGAAGGACATCACCGGGTTACAAAGCCATCCAGTCCATCTTCCAAAGCAGCCATTTTCCCCAGGGGAACCAATCTGTCTAATCTGAAGATCGATTGTAATAACATGAAATAGCCAGGTCCCACCCAGAGATTAGCAGCCCTATCCCCAGAGGCCCAGGTGCTTTCAGCTTTATGGCACAATCATCTGCAGGCATGAAAGTTGCCTGCCTTGTAACATGTAATGACCATTAGAATTTAAAACTCCCTTCCTGTTATTTAAGGTTGACCAGCCATCTGTTGTGGATATCCTAGTTTTGGAGGTTCTGTCCTGAGTGGGGAGCCCTTTTTAACTATTAGGATCATCATGATTCAAAGACTATCACTGATGGCCACTGGGAAAGTTTGCATATACTGATTGTTACCCAATCTCTGGTGCAACAGTGAAGCATAATAATCCAGGGCTTGCCAAACATACGCTGAACGCCAAATGCTATTAGGGTTGCCAGGTCCTCTCTGGCCATTGAGGGGGGGGGGGGAAGGTTGGCAGATCCAGACTGGGAATCTTCTGGGTATTTGTGGATGCAATTGGGGAGGACAAGGCCTCAATCGGGGACAGAGTCCACCCTGCAAAGAAGCCATTTCCTCTAGGGGGACCGATCGTTGCAGTCTGGAGGTGAGCTGCAATTCTGAGAGATGGCCAGGACCCACCTGAAGGCAACACAGAGTGGCAGAAGCAACCAATCCACTTTCAGGGCCAGTAGGGTAGTAGCAGATGATCACGGACCATGAGCGATAGATGTTGCTAAAAGAAAAAAACAAATCACAAACTCCTGACCCATCTAAATGTTTGGCTTGGCAACCTAGGTCAGAGGTATTAAAAATTATGTTTCTTTGGGTTTTTTTTTTAAATCATACACACATGTTTTTTTAAAAAAACCTAAATGGGTTTCAAACTCAAGTCTTCAGTCTGCTTAATCCTGGTCTCCTCCACACCAATCAGACAAAATGGTTGTGATATGTGTCCACAATCAGGGGCAGTCAACCTGTGGTCGTCCAGATGTCCATGGACTACAATTCCCATGAGCCCCTGCCAGCGTTTGCTTAGATCATCCCCTTGCTGTTTGGCCACAGAGCAGTAGTGCTTAAGTGGGTACTCAATAGATCTCCAAAGCCTATGATGCTGAACAGGAGATGGAGGCATCTTAAGTATGCTTTGAAATGTGTTTTGCAGAATATTGACCCAAGGATATGCCACAAGGCTGGCTCCACAGTGAATTAAACTGAGGTACCCTTTCTCAATTCACCAAATACAATTGGGCATATATGTGGCAGTCATAGAACTTGGAGAAGGCTTGTCTCCCTTAAAAGTTGCCCAATTCGAAAGGAAATACAAAGCAATTCCTTTAGGAAGTGTGAAAATGGAATTAAACATTATTATAGAGACTTTGACACTTTGCCCTCCAATGATCCAAATTACAGAAAGACGGCTGTGTACATAATGATGTAATTACATGCTGTCATGAACAGTTTAATTACTATATGCCTGAACAAGCTAGTTTTGAGAAAGAATTTGGAGGGCACTGCCTAATTTTTTTTAAAAAAAATTTACTTTTACACCTGGCTGATCTTTAAGCATATTGATAATATGCTTCTGGCTTCTGTTGCCATGGCTGAGAGGTTAGTTCAACTGGGGAAAGGGCTGTGGTATTAATGTCGACCGAGGCACACAAAATCGGAAGCGATCAAGCCACAGTTAGCGTCCTTCTTATGAAGATGCTTTAGGCGTCCTGCCACACACAGCAATTTGCACTGCCATAAATCCCTGCCCTCAGTTCTTAAAGTAAAGTGGCAACTTGGAGGCCAAACAATGTGTGAAACTCAAGGTCTGTGAATGGAACACTAGAGGTATGATCTGCTCCCAGCTTGGTCTGGTGAGAGCCAGCTTGGTAGGAGAGCCAACTTGGAGATTGTCCCACTTTTGGAGGGACATCTGGGTCTACCTGGCAAATTGTACTTATGCTGAAATTAAAAATATATATATATTACACTACTATTTTTTGCATTCTATGCGCTCTATGAAACTTTTTGTGGCTCCATATAGACCAAATTTTTAATCAAGAACCCCCCCGGTCAATGGTGCCCCGCTTTCCCAATGTTAAAATCTAGTCAGTGGTCAAGAGCAGTGGCTTCTAATCTGGAGAACTGGGTTTGATTCCCCACTACTCCTCCACATGCAGCCACTGGGTAAGCTTGGGTCACTTACAGTTATTTCAGAGCTCTCTCATCCCCACCTACCTCACAGGGTGTCTGCTGTGGGCAGAGGAAGGGTAGGCAATTATAAGTAGTAAAAAAGTGGGGCACAAAAAAAACCCAGATCTTATTCACCATGGCTTCTTTAAGCTTAACAGGGAACAAAGGCAGGCACAACATAGGAACCTGTCTTTCTCCTGCTAGGGATCAAAGAAACACAGGGTGGGAGAAGATCAGGGAGGTAGCACAGGGAGGGGTAGTTAAACCCTCTTCCCCCTTTGCCCAGCCTGCAGTTCAATCCACATTCGCTCCTGTTCGGACTGTTCATCCTTGTTTAAACAGGCACCGCGGAAGTATGGCAAAGCAACCCCAAATATAACCAGGAAAAATAATAATCATACAGCCAGTGCATTAGGAGTACTGAAGGAACAAATAAAAGCCACAGACATGATAAAACATTTATTACCCTAAACAGTCACCCTCTGTGTTTCAAAGGACATGCTTTCCATCTGGGCAAAATCTTATAAAAACCAGTCCCATGAAATAGCTCAGGGAGCGATCATCCACAAAGTCGACTTGGAACAAAAACGAAACAAAACTTGGAGGAATTTTGTATGTCTGTTTGTTTGCTATGTACCCCTTCCCCAGCACCGCAAATTAATTTTTTGAAATGGCTCTTGTACATGTATTGGCTTGGCAGATTTTCCTTCCCTTCATCCCCCCCCCCATCCCCGTAGTTTCAGCTGTTGTCTCCCTGCTAAGTCTTACATTTGCTATACTCCCTGATCTTTCACTGTACTTTACCAATTAAATTAATGGCAGTGGCAACAGCGAAAAATCCTTTTAAACCCCTCTGGGCTTGTTCCTTTGATTAGGCTAGATCAGTGGAGCTACAGCTATTTGCAGGCAGATTAGATAGGCTAGGTTTTTATTGCCATTTGCACTAGAGATTGAAAGGTCAGGTTTGTTGACATCAGCCCAAAGCCCATCTGTGAAAGTTTGCTTTAAAAAGTTATTCTCTGTGAATATTTTTTTTAAATATTTGAAAGCCCCATATGGATCGGAGAATAGGTAATGACCCCGACAGCAGCCATGCAAATGCAGCCAGGCAAGAGAGACGCAATTTCAACACAAGCAAAGTCATTGCGGGGCCCGCAGCATAAGGAGAGGCAGGAGGAAATCAGGGGGAAATTACATAGCTTCGGTTCTAAAGGGGAATCTTTGCCCTTGCACATGTATAATTCATTAAATACCTCCCCCCCACCACCCAACAGAAGACTAGTCACCAGGAAGCAGGACTTGTTTCAGAATAAAAATATTCAGGATCTGTTGAGTATTTTTCACATACCAAATGTAATTTTTATTTATTTATTTATTCATCTTTATATTCCGTCTGAGGGATATATTCGATGTCCAACAAGACCACATACATTTTGGTCTATAAAGCCTTCATCAATTATCAGTAATATAAAATAAACTATTTAAAATAAACGCACACACGTTCAGAAGTTAATGTATAAATGCAAGTTTACCCAAGAAGGGACATTAAAACTTCTTTCTTTCTTTATATTTATACACCACCCACCCATGCAGCTCAGGGCGGTTTACACCGGAATTTTCATGAGACAATGCAAATAATAGATGTCTTGATTTGAATATAACATTCTTAACAAAAGGAACTTGAGAGAAAAAAGTAGAACAGTTTATAATTTAACAAGAGAATATTGGAGTGGGTTTTAATGCACTCTGGTTAAATTCATAGGCCCAACTATATTTTGGGGTTATCTTAACTTTCTCTTGGCATGAGCCCTACAGGAGAGTATTGGTAACTTGACTCCCAATCCCACTGAACCTGCAAATCTCCCAAAGGGACCCATGACTAAACTAACGCTAACCTGAGAATTTACCCTAATCTGAATCCCTTTATATTTACACGCACACTAATGCCAAAAACACTTATACATATAATGGCCTTTCCTAACCATGCCACAAATAATTCCCCACCCCTAACACTCCCAAACGGAGCCATGGCTATGTTAACCCTAACTTGAGATTTTACGCTACTTTAAATCCCTATATTTTTACACACGCGATAATGTAAAAAAAAAATACTGAGGCCAATTCTGCACATCAAAAAAATACTGCATGTCTGCTGCTTTACCACTCTGCACCACAAGAGGCTCTGTTCCATGTATACCACGTGGCTAATAGCCATGGATGGACCTCTACTCCATTGGTTTGTCCAATCCCTTTTTGAAGCTGTCTATGCAGCTACAAGCTGTCTAAACTTACAGCCAGAACCACTGCTGGCAGCAGTGAATTCCACATGTTAATTACTCTTCTTTCTCTAATTGCAACCTGACTCTAATTCTCTGACTGCAACCTGAAAGTGAACTGAATCTACTTGAATGAATGTAAGCTATACTTTTGCAGTATACCTCTGAGTCTCAAGGGGAAGGCAGTATATAAATATAATACATAAAATAATGACAAAAAATTATTGGGAGATTTATTTACTGTATGTAATGTCATGTTTCTATGACTGGGCAAACTCTGCTATATTAAGCAAATATCCCAGTAAAGATGTCTATGTTAACTGCTATGGGTTGAGATTGCATGAGTGTGTGCGCATGCCTGTGCGCTCCATATACCCCACTGCAGGTGCCTTCTAGAATCAATTATGCCTTCTAGAACAGGGGTAGTCAACCTGTGGTCCTCCAGATGTTCATGGACTACAATTCCCATAAGCCCCTGGTGTATGTGGGGGAGCGCAGAATCGAACCCAGCATGCCAGATTAGAAGTCCGCACTCCTAACCACTACACCAAACTGGCTCTCCACGTGCACCATGCAAATGGGCTTAATTCTTCTCCAGTGACTTTGCTCTCTAGGCGTCTTTGCTGCATTCACACAAAATTCACACAAAATTACACATGCTTATTTAAAGGGGAGGGGGAAGCCCCCCTGAATGCTCAAGCTTAATGAATTGTCAAAAAAAACTTTTAAAAGACATTTATATGTTCAAAGGAACAGCAATAGGTTTTTAATCTGAAATAGCAGCAATTAACGTCCCTTAGAAATAGTAAGAAAAATAGAGCCTTTGAATGCCCATTATTCACCACCATTTAAAAAATTAATCTGGCATCTGCATCTTTAATATAGTAGTGTTGTAGAGACTTTCCTATGAAAAAAAGAAAGAAAAGGCATTCTTTTAGGGAGATCAACAGTCATTATGAGCAACAATGAGATGGGCACACCTGCAGACTGAGGCTTAGAACAGAGTTGTATAAAAGATGAAGAAGGTGGTTGTGGTGGCGGTGGCGGTGGTGGTGGTGGTGGTTGTGGTTGTTGTAGTATTTGTTTCCCACCTTTCATGGCAAGCTGTCTTGTGGCGGGTTACATAATAAAACCCCACACTTGCTCAGAAAGATTTGGGAGAAAGGATCGCAGTCCTAAAGTAATGTCATATAAAAGGTAAAAAGGTAAAGGTATCCCCTGTGCAAGCACCGAGTCATGTCTGACCCTTGGGGTGACGCCCTCCAGCATTTTCATGGCAGACTCAATACGGGGTGGTTTGCCAGTGCCTTCCCCAGTCATTACCGTTTACCCCCCAGCAAGCTGTGCACTCATTTTACCGACCTCAGAAGGATGGAAGGCTGAGTCAACCTTGAGCCAGCTGCTGGGACTGAACTCCTAACCTCATGAACAGACAGCTTCAGACAGCATTTCTGCCGCTTACCACTCTGCGCCACAAGAGGCTCTTATATATAATGTAATATAGACAGACACAAATTCAGCCCCAAAGGTCAAATTCAAACCTCGGAGTGCTAGTGGATCCACTAGCAGATCTAGAATCACAGAATCATAGATTTGGAAGGGGCCATACAAGCCATGTAGTCCAACCCTCTGCTCAATGTAGGATCACTCCAAATCATCCAGGATGTTGTTGTTGTTGTTGTTGTTGTTGTTGTTGTTGTTATTATTATTATTATTTCGATTTATTTCCTGCCACTGCCAAATGGCTCGTGGCGGGCTACAGTGTCTTAAAACCCCATTAAAACTCCCATTAAAAGACTTAAAAACCATCACAGCATGGCGGCGCAATAATAAAATCCCCTTCTTACCCCCCTTCCTAAAAATGGGGGGTGGAGGAGAAGGAGGTTAACGGTGTTCAAGAAGAAGCCCGGGGGAGAGCAGTCGATGTACCACAGCAGCCTCGGCCTCAACCATAGACCTGGCGGAAGAGCTCCGTCTTGCAGGCCCTGTGGAACGTTGAAAGGCTCCGCAGGGCCCGCAGCTCTCCCAGGAGCTCGTTCCACGGGGTAGGGGCCAGGACCGAAAAGGCTAGGCGTGCTTCCCTATGGCCAGGAACTGTCCAGATGCTGCTTGAAGACTGCCTGTGAGGGGGAGCTCACCACCTCCTTAGGCAGTCGATTCTACTGCTGAACTACTCTGTTAATTTTTTTTCTCCTTCTAACTAGCCACTATTGTTCTACATGTAGTTTGAACCCGTTACTGCTAGTTCTATCCTATGCTGCCAACAGGAACTTTTCCCTGCCTCCCTATAAGTGACAACCTTTCAAATACTTAAAGACAGCAATGATGTCCCCTCTCAGCCTTCTCTTCTCCAGGCTGAACATTTCCAGGTCCCTCAGCCTTTTCTCATAGGGCTTGGTCCCTTGGCCCCAGATCATCCTTGGAGCTCTCCTTTGAACCCTCTCAATTTTATCCACGCCCTTTTTGAAGTGATGCCTCCAGAACTGCAGACAGTACTCCAGGTGGGGTCTGACCAATGTGGTATACAGAGAGCCTATGAAATCTTGTGATTTTAATGTGATACCTCTGTTGATATAGCCCAAGACTGCATTTGCCTTCTTTACTACCGCATCACACTGTCAGCTCGTATTTAGCTTACAGTCCACAAGTACCCCAAGATTACATTAACACAGAAGTGTATCTCTCATCCAGTATGCATGCTTCACATTTTTGTGACCCAGATATAGAACTGTACTCTTCTCCATATTGAATTGCATTTTGTTCTCAATTGCCCACTTTTCCAGTGTGTTCAGATATCAAACCCAGTCTCTCTCTTCTGGGATGTTCTCTACTCCTCCCAATTTGGTGTCATTCTTAAACTTAAAAAGTAGTCCCCCTACCCCCTTGTCCAAATAATTGATAAAAATGTTGAACATACTGGACCTAGTACTGAGCCCTGTAGCACTCTGCTCCTCACCTTCCTTCACTTTGATGAAATACCATTTACACTGGCTCCGGCCCAGTTTAAGGCACTGGTATTTAAACCCTTTATGATTTAGGGCAATGGTCCCCAACCCCTGGTCCGGGAACCGGGACCGGTTCGTGGATCAGTCAGTACCGGGCCGTGGCTCCTCCTCATCCTCCTCCCCGGCTGCTCCCTCAGGGGCTGCCCTGCCACTCTGCCGCTGGCTCACCTTTGGTGCTCTCCAGCAGCCGCCATGGCTAGGGCTCCCCCTCGGCGTGGCACTGGGCAGCTGCTGCTGGCAGTGCCCCCAGCGGGCGGCGGGAATTCAGGACCACCAGTGGGAAAGCAAGTGGAGCAGGGGCTCAGGTGGCGATATCCCTCAGCAAAAGATTACCCCCCCCCTCTAGGCCTCAGTAAAATTGTCAAGCGTTGACTGGTCCCCAGTGATAAAAAGGTTGGGGACCACTGATTTAGGGCTAGCGTATCTTAAAGACCTTCTTTCATATGAGCCTACCTGTCTACTCCAGTCATCTTCAGAGGCCCTGCTTGGGATGCCCCCGCCATCTGGGTGGCGAGCCAAGAAAGGGTTTTCTCAGTCATGACACCAAAATTTTGGAACCAGCAGTTTTCAACTGCCTTCCTCTAGAGGTCTGTTGGAAATACGAGACAGAGCTCTGTGTCATCCATATACGGATGCAACTCAGGCCAAATCTCTGGATGATATCCCCCAGGAGAAGATGAGATCATTATAAACCACATTTTCTTCATAACTATGAAGGCAAATGTCTAAAAACTTCTCCTGCTTGTCTACTGCAACGCTTCTGGCTAATATTAACAAGGATGGTGACAGCTACAGCAGGAGATTTATTGCCCTACCATTGAACATCCTGATGTTGATGTTGCTAATCACCAGAATCCAAGAGTTCATAAATTTTGGAGCAGGAATTAGTGTTAGCTGACTTGTCCAGAAAACCAGAACAACACTAAGTATATTTGTCCCTTTATTGGTCCTTTATTCCTCTTGTTATAGCAGAAGTCTGTTCCATGAAAGTACTGCTCAAAATCATGCTTTTATTTCAAGGATAAGGGGAGTATTCCCTTTTATTTTATTATAGGACAATATTATCTGTGGCATTTTCCTTTCAGAGTTGAAACATGATCAAAGAACTAAGGGAAAGGATTTGTTCATGGCTACCCTGAAATGATAACTCTAACTCATGTCATTCTCTTTAAGTAAAAAAAACAAAAACAAAAAGAAATCCAGGGAATAATCAGATTGCTGAAAGCCAGGAAGAAAGTCCCTCGGTAATTAGGTGCTTTTTACTTGCTTTTGTTTCATCTTGAGATAAGCAAGGGGAACAAATAGCCAACTCCTAGTAAAACAGCAAGTAAAGGCCTTTACGTGGAATGGTCAAAAGAAGCATAATTCAGTGGAAATAATTGGACAAAGCTACTTTAAGAGTCTGCACTCAGGAAAACACAGAAGCAGGAAAACAAGAGCTTTGAACAATGCTGGGAGTGTCCATACACAGGAAAACAACAAACAACCCCAAACCCCACCAGTTATTAACTACTTCTAATGTTTTCTAATAATACACACACTTTCTAGAAGAACAGTACAGAATTACAAAATAGCAAAGTCTTCTTATGTGATTGATTTTTTTTTTTAGATTTCTAGACCATCCCTCCCGTAAACAGGTCCATTATATTCTGAAAGAAGGGTCATGCACTACATTTCAAAGTCCCACTGTGTTTTGGAATGTAAAACGTTCTCTAAAAGACAGGGACACACTTTTATTTAAAGGACATGTGACAACCTGCCAGAGGAATGATCTGCAAACACAGTGCCACAATTAATTACTTGATCAATGAACATCTGGAAATCTGAAAGAGGATGTGTTTCAACAGGCTCACACTGCAGTTGGTGTGAAGTGCGCTTGCACATGAAATCTTATACCTCAATTAACATTCTATTGGTCTTAAAGTTGGCGCTGGACTCATGAGTTGTTCTACATTTAAAATACTATTACTACTACTACAAAAACCCATATGTCAGATTGATATAAACACTTTAAGATACGGTTTGCTTAGGGTTTTTAAAAAATGCCTTTATTGGGTAAAACAGAAAACCGATATTTGGGATCGAACCAGACAAGATGCTGAAGGATCTACCACAGTCTACCAAGGGAGTTTTCCTTTGCAAGTACAGCTACGAGATTATTCCTTGATGCAGATCATGGTTATGGCGTGTACATAGAGGGGGGCTGATTCATTCCTCACCATTGTTCTCCCATCTGACTGAGCTGTTCTTTGTCCCACTGGCAACACATGTTGCCTGTATTTTCCTCCAACTGAGAAAGAAAGCAGCTCCATTAGACGATCCAAAGATGGCACATGGGCCAAGAATTACCACCCCTTTCCTTGGTACCACAGTTCAGATTGGGACCTCTCATGGCTGTCATTTACAATTGCCAACTACCCTCGAGAAAAAAAAATGTTCTGTCCCTTTCAGTAGACACTTAATGAGATGTTGCTTACCAAATGATGTCTTTTACCTCCCACCAAGAAATGCTTCAGCTGCCCACTTCTACAAATTGAGACTCTATTAAAGAGGCCAGCAAGATTTTTTCCCCCTCCAGTTCATTTGGCAACACTATTTATAAATTGAAATGGCACTGGAAAACTGTAGGACTGTTTCAACACTAGGGATATCATTGAGATGTGCATTTTTAAAGGGCCGAGTACTTTGTCTGTTTCAACGCTCTTAGAAAAAAACAGTCCTTCAGAATTACACAGCAGTGTTATGATGTTATAATGTTATAACTCAGTTTTTTCTTTTGAAAAAATGAATTTGCGACACTTTGGGAGAAGTGGGGAGATGATCACCAGCACAGAATGGTGGGATTAAGGGGTGCAACAAAAACAAAGGTGCAAGTTGGCACCATTTTGCAAAAAAATAACACATTTTTGGAAAAAGAGAAGGGAGCAAAGCATAATGGGTGACTGCCTCCATTGGACTCAGTGTGAGAAGCATGTCACACATTTCTGCCTGGGATATAAGGGGGCAAAAGCCCAAACGCTGAAAGGCTAGAGCTGACTTGCAGCATACAAAGGAAATACAAAGCGAGGTTAAAGCAAGGTATATCTCCTAATGCAGAAATGGTCTCTAGGCCATTCAGTATGTCGGGTTTGAACCTGTTGCCTTGTCAAGTGGCTTTCTAAAAATCTCTTTTAAAACAAACTATGCTGTTTGCGTCATTGATTATGCCACACAATGGAATGCTCCAAAAACTTGAGCTAGAGATCAAGGAAGAATTAACAACTTGCTTGACTAGACTAGTAATACAACTCTCTATGCTAAAACTACTTATTGGGGGGGGGGGCTCATGTAAATGTGTTTTCACGAGACAGCCACCTTGTTCTTTGATACAATATGATAAAGAGGCGAGTTAAATTAAAACTTAGTATTACGGCATGCAAAGTTCAGGATAAACGAAAGGATTAGCTATAAGAGTTTTCTTAATATTAGCAGAACACATCAAAGCTAACTCATGTCGAGCAGAAAGCCATTCTAAGCCAGAGAAGGGGATTGAAAAATTAACAATCTGCTCTAATTAACACCAGGGGGGGAGTTATTGCTATCAGAATTCGTTCTTTTCAGTAATATTGCAGGCAACATAATTTGCTTTTATGTGTTCATTTGTATTATTTTCATTTTGCAGGGCTTTAGGGCAACTGAGATATAACAGAGCATATCTAAAACTAACCGCAAGCCGCCCATTCTTAGTTATATGTCTTCTGAACACCTTGGCCTTATTCATGTGTGTTATGGCGCCAAATGCTGCAGATTAAAATTCAAAGGTTGTTCAATTAAAAAAAATATCACAACCTCTCCTATTTCTAAAGGGGACTAGGGACATTTATAAATTGTACAAGATCTCATTACTGCCAAAGAATTATTATGAAATATATTACAGTGTGGAATACCACTAGTCCTATTGCAATCAACCATGAACAGAATTTTTTCGATAATAATATTATTATTTACCTATCAATCAGGCAGAAATTTATTTTATTCTTCTCCCTGATCTCTGTTTAGAGGTGCCATGGATCAAACCTGAGAACTTATACCTGAAAAACAGGTGATTTTCCATTGAAATATTGTCTAAAGACAGCCAACATATAAGATTTATGCCTCAGAGATTATTGATTAATCTAGCTCAGAATTATCTCCTCTAGGCTCTAAGCAACAACAGTCATCCAAGGTCTCTGAAAGACTGAAAGTAACCTTGTGCTTCCCCTCAAAATCCAAAACTAACAGCACTGTAATGTATTTTACTAGGATGCAACCAAATGATCACAATGTAGTGAGCTAACTTTTGAGTTACCACAACATGCTTTATCATATTGGGTTTCCAGTTCAGGCAGAACAGGGAGGGGGAAGATGATTCAGGGGATGAAGGGTAGTTCCAGATTTGTGACTTCCCCATTATTCTCAGAAATCTCTATCTGATTAATAGCCAGCCAGATAAAGAATGCTCCCTTCACTTCTGGATCAAGGGCTGCACGGCCTCCTACTATGGCAGGAGATGTCCCCAGAGCAGTATTTGCTGCCCACCGCTATTCTAAGCAGCACTGAGGGAAAAAATGTTGCTTTCAGGTGAATGCCACAATGTCAAATGACATCAGGTAGCCTTAGGAGCTGCAGTGAACTCTGTGGTTTTAGCATAGAATTTTCAGAGATGTCTAGAGCTACCCAACATCACTTCCAGGTTTTCCCAGAAGTGATACCATAGCACAGATGATGACAAGCCTCACCATGTGCCTCCCCTTGAGACTCCTACAAGTTGCCACATAGAACATGTCAACACTATCACCCTCTAGCCACTGTCTAGCTACTGTCTACAGGGCACAATGGTTTCAGGCAGGTTCTCATGTTAGTCTGGTAGCACCTTAAACACCAGTTAACAACTACAACCACCATCAGGAGCCTGGGTGAGATCCTGGACTCCTCCTTATCAGTGGTGGCTCAAGTCACAAACACTGCCTGCCAGGCTTTTTAGCATTTCTGCCAGGCACAGCAGCTTGTGCCTTACTTGCTGGCATCTGACCTGGCCCCTGTGATCCATTGCGACAAACACCTCTAGATTAGATTACTGCGACTCTCTCTATGCAGGGTTTCCCTTATATCTGATTGGGAAATCTCAACTGGTCCGGAATGCAGCTGCCAGGGTCCCTACAGGAACAGCAGCAAACAGAAATGACTGGTCAGGAATGCGGAGAAGCTGAAAAGCCTAAGACACCGACAGAGTGGCTACACTTGCATTCTCTAAACAAAGAGAGTCAATTAATTCAGGATGTTTCCAGCAGCAAATAAGTCAGAAGTAAATGAATAGTAGCCAGTAGGTGAACTAGTGATTAACATGTTTTCAAATCCTCTTTTCTTATGTGGCGAAAACTAAAAATATAAACAAAATAATTCATAAGAATATACACACAGAGACAGCATATCATAATATATAAAAATGCCAAAAATTCATGAAAAACATGACTTGCAATATATATATATATATATATATATATCAGTTTATCGTTATGCTAGTTTATGACCGGAGAATAATTTTTTCTTCTATACCAATTTATCAGGTCCAAGGTGCTGGTTCTTACCTTTAAGGCCCAAGACCCCTCATCCATCGGCCAGTCTTTCTCTCCTCTCTCTCTTACAGAATTAACATCCGACCTCTCTCTGAACAAGCGGGGAAAGTGGGGAAAGTTACAGAATAGAATGCCATCTTTTTATTGTAATAATGGGGCATTTATGGGATTTTATGTGATTTTACTTTGGTTTTATATTTTATTGTGAACCGCCCTGAGACATTTTGGCAAACGGCGGTATATAAATCCAATCATAAATAAATAAATAAATAAATAAATAAATAAATAAATAAATAAATACACACACACACAAACAAACAAACAAACTGTCTGAGACTTTCATCCCTGCGGAATTGCCTCCTCCATTATGACCCTGAGAGAACACAAAATCAAATGGACTTCCTCTTTCCCCAAAATGTCTGACGGAGTATCTAACCTGAGTATCTCTGAGTATCCCTTGGAAATCACTTGAGCAGGAAGTCTGTGGTCCAGGTGAAGCCGCCGATGGGAGGACCACGAAAGAATGTGGGAGGGCCGTGTGCAGCAAAGTTGATATTTCAAATTTGTTTTTTTTTAATTAACACTCTGTGACACTCTGGGCCTCTAGGACATCCAAATAAACAAAACTAATTATGGAATATAAACAATATAATTTAATATTATCAGCTTAATATTTGGCTTGCAGGTTTTCATGATGCGCGAACAGCAAAGGCAAATTGACACAATTTTTTTGTTTTCAGCTAGGTGAATCTAGTGCAAAAGTGAAGGACATTTTGCCTGAACCTGCTGGGATACAGAACATTATTTCCTTGAACAGACACAGTGTGCTAGTAATGAATATACTGAGAGTATTAGGGGGCAAAAATAGTCTGCTTGCAAGACCCTTACTTGTTAGGGGGGTGGGATATGTATTTTGCCCGTAAACAATCATGGCTGGTTTCTAATTAGGCTCTTTTCTTTGTCCCAATATGCATTCTCACAGCCTGAGCTAATGTTGTGTGTGCAGGGTTCATCACATTACTGTAATTTAAAGTGCTTTCAACTTCAAAATGGAAGCCAAAAAGCTTAATGCTGAGGCCTGCAGAGTCTTGCGGAACATGGAACATAAATGACCTGTCAAACGTGTGGTCAGAGAGCAATTGTCCTAACTTCCCACTTTATTATAGACACTGCTGGGAGGGAGCAGGAAGGGAAAGCACCACAAAGCCATTGGGTCAGGTGATATCCCAGTTGCCACGACGACTCACAGGCTCTTTGCCTGTGGGATGACACCGGCCTCCAATCGTCGGTGACAAGTAGACATGGAAGCACCTGCCGGAAATGGAGCCCCAAAGTTTTTGTCAAAAGGGCAGAGACTAGAACAAGAACACACAGATACCATTATGCGTAATTCTAACTACTCGACACCCACAGAGTCACTTCTAAAATTCAAAAGATGGTGTCGCTCAAAAGTTGTTTTGGAAGGCCAAAGGGAGATAAATGGGATGAGAAGAGGTAGACAATAATGCCCATTAAATGCTTTAACCTTAACAAGGTTCAGAAACAAAACAAAATGCGCAGAAAAACCCAGAACTGGTCACCTGTTTAGTCAGGATTCTCAAGTTTGGTTCCTCAAGTTTCCTCACATCTCCAGAACCCTCTGGATTTTCTGTCGGTTGTAGGAGAGACCATATCTCAGAGCTTTCTGTTTAAGAAGGTGCATCCCTCCTTCCCACAGAACGCAGAAGGTGGATTGCAGCAAAACATCAATAATAAAGGTAATGGAAACAGTTGAACAATATATACACACACATACACATACACACACAGAGACATAGTAGGAGCCAAGCCCCTTGCATTCAGGAATACTCCTTTTGGCTCCCATTGGATTTCCTCAGAGGTTAGGGTTAGGGTTAGGGTCAGAGGAATCTTAGGCAGGGGACCTCTCAAATTTTCTGCAGGGAAATTTTCAGTAGTTGGCCTTTTCCACATACTACATCTAAAAACCAGGATATCTGTATTGTTTCTGTGCCTGGCAAACAAAGTCCTCTGGCCAAGTCATTACCATGGCTGAAAACATATTGCATCCTTCCAGCAATACCTTTCCAAGTAAAAGATTGACTCAGTGGGTGTGCTGCCGTATGATTCAACAATATTATGGAAAACAGCCATTAGTCTAATTCCCCTACCCCACCCCGTAATGGTTTAGATGTTGGTTTCTGTAGCCATAGCATCCCAGATATTATTTATTTTCAGAACAAGTTCTGGGTCAAAGACTGCTTTGCTCAGGGTTTTATCACTGATTAAAAACAGAGTAATATAAATCAATTTAAAACCCAATCCCCCACTCACCCACCACAGGAACCCCTCCCCCCAAAGGCATGTTTCTCAGGGTTCCTGAAAGAAGATGGTATTTTGTGTTGGGTAGTCCAAGATCTTCCCTTGCCCTGGCCTTAACCAAACGCCTGATGGAAGAGCTCCATCTTACAGGCCCTGCAGAACTGTGTAGGTTCCATCAGGGCCTGGAGCTCATTACTCCAGGCAGGAACCAAGGCCAAAAAGGCTGAGGCCAGGTGTACTTCTCGCAGCCCAAGGATCACCAGCTTGTTAGGGGCATAAGGAGTTAGGGGGTCCCTCAGATACGCTGGGCCCAGACTGGTCCTTCCCTTTGGAAACAGCTCCCTCATGAGGCCTGTGCTCTGCGGGACCTTTCAGCATTTTACATGGTATGGAAAGCTGTTCTATTCCATCCGACTTTGGCTTACATTTTGTGAAACGCTTCCACTGCCTGTACCTAGAAATCGTTGACTGGCTTATTCTTTAAGAATTTGTTTATGGATCTTGTATTTATTATTTTGTCTGACTGGTTAGTGTTGTTTTAGTGTTTAGGCATGTTTTATTGAATGCTTATTGTGGAATGTTTTATAGTAAACTGCTCTGAGACCATGCAGGAGGGGGGGGGGGTTGTATAAAATGTAATGAATAAATAAATAGGTGATGATCCTGAGACCACAGAGAGCCTTTGCCAGTGAGAGGATACCATGGTGTCCTTAATAGACAAATGGTCTGCATTGGTATAATGCAGGCTTCATTTATTAGATGGCACAGAGTATTCTGCAGGGCAGATTTTCAACCTGTTAAAATTTCTGAACTGACTTCAAAGTCATAACATAATACTAGAAGAAGAAATAAGCAAAACTCTGAAAGGGGATCAAGAGAGTGCCCAATTCTCTCTAGTTTAAAATTGATTATGAAGTCTGATGAGAACTTTTCAAAGGGGAAATCAAGGGAAAATAATTCCTATACAATGATGGCATTTCCCCGTTTTAAACACTTGTATCCCAAATCCCTCAACTATTTCTGTCTGACGGATTCAATTTATATGTTACCTCCAGCAATGAAGCTGTAGGCGGCAAAGCACACATAACTCTTGTGCACCGATTTTCAGCACACACACACACACACACACACACACACACACAGGAATCTTGATGCATTTGTGAAATCATGTTATGATTCAGTTCCATGATCAATTTCAGAAATCCCCCAAGTCAAACCAGAAGATACATGCAGTGGTATGGTAAATGAATGGAACCATCAAATGGCATGCTGGAAAATCAGATACCCTTCCTTTGAAAACAGTACTCTGCAATTAGTAATCCACTTGGAATTTTGAACTGTTCTTATACTGCTGTTATCCATCTTGGCTTTGACAAGCTCCAGAGAAAGGGAGGTTTATCAATGTAAAATAATCAGTGCCATGTGTCCCCCCCCTTCCACTCCATTAATTCCTATTTGCTGCGATAGGACATTTTTTTCTACCTATGGCCAGCCATTCAGAGCTTTCACCTGGACCACCAAGGCAAGTTAAGTCACATTCTCCATCTTATTGCTCTCTGCACGGGGGCCTTGGAATTTGTGCATAGTCTACTTTTTCCTCCCATCTACACAAAGAAGGGTCAATTCCAGAAGCCCACGCCCAACTTGCTGATTGAGAGCCTTCTACTGTGTTCTGGTGAAGACTCTCTCTACTCAGACCCCATCCTTCTTAGGCTGTGTCCCCAGTTCTCAAAAAGTTTTCCAAACTGGAGCTGGCAATAGTACTTTGTGTCTAATTAAGAGTTACTAATCTCCAGGTACGAGAGACAAATCGATGACCACTCAGTAGCAGGATAAACAAACCAAGAACAAATCAGCTCTTATCACAGCTGAACAAGAAGCCCACACTCGGAGTTTTTTTCATTCTGGGTTTTTTTTAACCTCTAGGTAAGGCCTGGTGATCTCCCAGAATGATAACTGATCTCCAGACTTTAGGAATCAGTACATCTAGAGAAAATGGCTGTTTTGGATGGTTGAGTTTATGTTATCAAATCCCACCAAGGTCTTTTTCCTTCCCAAGCCATGTGTTACTTCCCCAGAAAGCACTTTCCTAGGGGGCTCCTTTACGGGGGCCATAACAGGCTCTGTAAATCCAGTCCTGGAGGTAGAGGAGATTCAGACACAAAATCCCTAGTGAGTTGATGTCTCTAGCTTTCACTGAATTCATTCTATACACTTTTGAACCTGCACTTTTCAAAATGATCACTTGTCATTGATGGTCATTGGTGGTCAGGTGCAGGTTCAAGACCGTCAGGAGTATATAGAATGGATTCTGTGAAAGCTAGAGATGCCAAACTTGCAAGGGATCTCTGGTTGAGTATCCACTTGGAGAGCAGGTACAGGAGAGTCATCCAAAGATCCCCTGTGAGTTTTCGGTCTCCAGCATGCCAGAAGTTCTACCACATCACAAATTTCATTAACCAAACTGAAGTGCATTTACCTGGTTCATGCCCTTCCCTATTCCTGAACCTGTATCTGTCCAACCATACATAGTTGAACCATGAACCAAACTGCATTTTTTTTTCTGGTTCTTGCCCATTCCTACTTCTGAACACTCCGGTCCTTAAAAATTGTCATTAAGACAGATGCAGGTTCAGGTGATTAACAATTAATCCTGTGCAAACTAGAAAGCTCAAACTTGCAGCAGTCCTCCACAAAATGCTACTCTACATGCTCTCCAAATCTAAGGTGACCAGGTTTTAACATTGGTAAAGTGGGATACCATTGACCGGGGGGGAGGGGGTTCTTGATTAAAAATCTGGTATAAATGGAGCAACAAAAAGTTTCATAGAACGCATAGAATGCAAAAATAGTATTATAATATATATATATTTTTAAGTACAATTTGCCAGGTACCCCCAGATGTCCCTCCAAAAGTGGGACAATCTGGTTACCTTATCCAAATCCCAACCTTCCGGTTACTTTGAAGATTTGTAATAATTTAGATGGAGCAGAGACATATCTGTCTGGAAACGTATCCATTCATGACCCGCCATGAACAGCTGAAAGGGTCATTAAAAGTTTATGCCAACTGACCTGCCACAAACTTCACTTTGTGAATCATGGACCCACCAAAATTCATCATGAACATCAGTCTATTAGCTGGTTCATGCCCATCCTTAGTTAAAATATGCATTATGTTCTTTGGCCCTGGGCCCATATCAGTGAAAAGTGTATTAGTGAAAAGAGTTCTAGTCTTTTTGGCTGGTTCTAGTAATGTATTATCTTCCCTTCATCTGCTGTTTTAACAAATGTCTGCATAATCTACTAAGTGGAAGAACATGTCCTATTTAGATGTATGCATTCTGGAACATTATGTTTCCAGTCTAATTACAAAATTCACAGGAAATTCTAATATTACCAAGGGCATTAAAGCCCTGGCTAATAGAAATAGCTTCTGTATTTATTTTTCAGAGTATGTGAGTCAATAATTAAAGCCTGGAGCTTACCTACTTCTCTGTGCCAACGTAATAAGTAAAGAAAAGCTCATTTTCCAAGAAAGCTACATGGTGAGATGAAGGTTTCAACAACAGTGTGGGAAAGAACTGGGCACAGTGGTTCTCTTTTTTTGACTTCTAATTCTTACTACTCTTGAACAAAGGTCAGCACTGGGCAACAGCATGTCAATTATTGAATAGAACCAACTTCCTTTACTGTTTTTCCTTGTACAAGGAACGTTATTTTTAAAAGGGGGCCAAGCAACACAGAATCTCAGCCAACAAAGCTATATGGGAAAAATATTTTGCTTTTTTTATCACAGAGCTGATTACAGAAGTTGCATTTTGAATGATTCCTTATGTCTTTTTTTTTCATTTATCAATTAACATCTGGTGGGAGGACAAGGGACACACAGAGAAGATGACAGCAGTGACTTCTATGATCACACAAGCATACTTTTCAGTCTCCTCTTCGGTAATGGTAAGACAATTACAATAGCTCTTGCACATGCTTTCTGGGCTGTTTTAAATATGACTGCTGCTAGATTCATCCCACTGAAAGAGTTTTGCTACAGAATGAGGTCCAGGTATGCTGCAATGCTTCAAAGCTGCGCCCTACAATATTCCCATGGAGTGTGATGAGAACTTTAGTGCTGCATATTCTTGGTGGCTACTAAAGAGAGCCAGTTTGGTGCAGTGGTTAGGAGTACGGACTTCTAATCTGGCGATTCTGCACTCCCCCACACAAAGCCAGCTGGGTGGCCTTGGGCTTGCCACCGCATTGATAAAACTGTTCTAACCAAGCAGTGATATCAGGGCTCTCTCAGCCTCACCCACCTCACAGGGTGTCTGTTGTGGGGAGAGGAAAGCGAAGGTGACTATAAGTCACTTTGAGCCTCCTTTGGGTAGAGAAAAGCGGCATATAAGAACCAACTCTTCTTCTCCTTCTCCTTCTCCTTCTCCTTCTCCTTCTCCTCCTCCTCCTCCTCCTCCTCCTCCTCCTCCTCCTCCTCCTCTTCCTACGGCTCTGAAGTTTGAATTACCTTTGGCTCTGCTGCAATTTCATTTGGATTTCTCACTACCACAGTGGAGGAAACTTAGGCAACATGGATTGATTATATTTATAACATTTATAACATGCCTTTCCTTGTAGAAGTGGAAGAAGAAAAGGAGGAGGAGAAGGCGAAGAAGAAGAGCTGTTTTTTTCACTACCCGAAGGAGTCTCAAAGAAGTTTACAATTGCCTTCCCTTCCTCTCCCCACAACAAACACCCTGTGAGATAGGTGAGGCTGAGAGAGCTCTAAGAAAACTATGCCTGGCCTAGGATCACCCAGCTGGCTGCATGTGGAGGAGTGGGGAATGAGACCCAGTTCTCCAGGCTAGAGGCCACCAATCTTAAACCACTATATCAAGCAGGCTCTCATACCCAGGGCCACATTTAGACAACAGATTAGTCCATGAAAATCAGCTTGTTTCCATCTATTGTTGCACTCCAATAACTTTTAAGTAACTCTGCTTGTTTCCATACCTCTTATCTACATTTCCCTTCTCCTAGTTTCCAAAGCCCTCCATAAACGCCAGTTGCCATGATGTCCAAATAGGGTCTTGAAACCAAGAATATGTTGTTCATGCTCCAGACCGTTTATGCACTGGAGGTTTCATGCTGGGCTGCAGGCTAGAGTTTTAGTCGTGGCAGGTTGCCCCACCTCTTCCTGTACCCACATGGGGGAGCATTTGGACTGTTGCACCTCATCCACCCCCCATTTGTGGTCCTGCATGGGTGCTGGAGCAGTGAACTTCCCAGTGCATAAACGGTCCCACAGAAAACAGCGGTGGTCAGTACCAGTTCTGGAGGGCCTACAAAATGGAGCTTTTCTGCCAGGCCTATGGGCTGAGGCCAGGTATAAACATCAAGATACTGGCTTCCCGCCCTGAGAACCCATCAACCAGCGTAAGGCCCCTCCAAGCTCTGTCCAACCTTAGAAAGGTGTGAATTATTATCAGGAGGATGCAGTTTTTAATGCTTTTTGGATCTCTATGTTTTTAGAGTTAGTGGTTACCTGCCCTGAGCCAACTAGGAAAAGGCGGGATAAAATTAAAATTTGTCATTATTATTACTTTCCCCAAGCCCTTAGTTTCATTTTATTGGCATGCTTATTCCTTTCACCTAACTAGAGATAAAACTCTTCAAAAATGCAAGTCTTTTCTGCACCTTTACTAATGCACGCAAGCCTACCCAGTAATGTAGAGGGAAAGAAGGAGAGAAGCAAATGAGTTGAACATTGTGGTATATAGCCACACCGCATGTACAAAATTCAGAATTGTTTAAATGAAATATTTCTTTTCTATCCGTTTCGCTTTAGAAATAAGAGTGCATAATCCATAAAACCACATTCATTCATTCTATAGTGTGGAATGGTCTGTTTGTGTGTAAAGCACTGTCAAATCATAGCTGACATGGTGACCTGATAAGATTTCCAAGGCAACAGAGGAGTTCAGGTGATTTGCCATAGCAATCCAGAATTTCCTTGGTGGTCTCCCATACCACAAGCTAACCAGGGCAGAGTCTGCACTTACTTTCTTTATTCCATTGTCAATCCTGTTGAATTCAGATCGCTTTGAACTCGGGTCTTCCTCTCTCCATCCCCATTGAAACAGGAAAGTCTTCTGCACATGGTTAGGGTAGTTCAGAAGGGGGGAGCCTCTTTCTTGGAGGGGGTGAGAGGATTGAAAAAGGCAGAGAAGGGAAAAAAATCCAGGACTGACAGAAGTTGAGATAAATTAGGGGCTTCTCCTTTAAGGAAGCGTGTCACATGACCAGGTGTAGCCTATCAGAGGTTCTCTACCACAGAGCTTTCTTTATTCAGGATGAACAGCAGTCTCAGATATCGCACAATAAAGGTAGGGTCACTCCGGATCAATCCTTCTTGCTGCAGAAGGAAAATTAAAATCGCCCCAAATCCAAATGGAAATCGCATTCTATGTAGAGGGCAGGGACTGAATTGACCTGGGGTTGGAATAAAAGCTCTGTGCAGTTGACACCCAGGTCTGACCCTGCCTAGCTACCGGCTGTATTACTACTATCCTTTGTTTTCTAATTTTTTTCTTTTCCCCTGCCTTGTCTTGGTCATTCCAACCCAATCAGCACTTCAGCATGATTAAAACCTGCCTGGTCCAATCAGATTCCTAGCATGCCACCTTGTCAAAAATACCCAGACTTTGCTAGAATGCTTTTCCCCATTCTCTTCACTGCTCATTTCCTTAATGACCAGCTTCAGTTCTCCAATCAGACTCATCAATCAAACATTTTCCCCCCCACAGCTATGCAATACAGTATCCTCATCTAACGCAGCTACGGATGAGAAATCTGGTATAGCAAGTACCTGACGGATCATTCTCAAGCATCAGTTTATTAACCATCAGTTTATTAACCATCACAAGATCAACCAATTCCATTTCAATTTTAGGAAAAAAGGCTCATTTTGGAGCACCAGGTTCCTCCTTAACACATGCCCAGCTTTGATTTACTTTCCACCATCACCACTCTCGCCAGGGGGAAAGGAAAAGAGGAAAATGCTTTCATTATCGGGTTAAGAACCTTTCAGAAGCTATGTCAAGGCTGAGCACTTTTTAATGCCCGATTTATAAACCTTACAAACAGAGTTTGTAATGGAAATGCTGACACAACTTTACAGGGTCACAAATAAAAAGTCCATAATTATATTTTCCTGATTGCAGACCAGTCAAAAAAAAATTGCCACAATCAAAGAGAGCATAATATAACTACAATTCTTACATGATGGAAAGACTCCTACAAGGAGCTATTATCTATACTGCCACAACCCAAAGATGTCATGGAATCAATTCGGAGAACGTGCCAGCTTAATAAAATCTGCATACAAAATTTATGAACACTGTTCTATTCCTCTTTATCTCAAGTTATTAATGGTCAATTTAATGGATATCTACAGTTGGAGTGCTTTGGTTCTGTATGATATTTTAATCATCTTTAACCACATATTTAAATGCATTTCATTTTATAACCATCAGCTCTTTCGTGATAAGAAAGCATTTACATTAGCACAGAGATATTTGAGAAAGTGATTAATTTTGTCTATCTTTTTCCCCCTTTCTTTTTTGGGGTTATTGATTTCTGGAGAATTTACTTGGGCATGAGCAGGACTGCATGTATTATTACGGTGATGTTTGCTTTAATGGCTGAGACCAGATTATTTAAAAGAAGTGTGCGTGTGCTTTCTGTTTGCAGAGACATTATATGCACTGTGTTCCTCTCAAAGCTTCCTGATGATTGTCTCTTTCACTGTGCAGTCCTTTTGTTTTAAGATAAAGCTATCATCCTTCAAAGAATGCCTTGCAGGAAATAGGGGGGAAAGATGCTTTTGTAATGTATGGAGTAGTATGCTTCAAATAAAACAGAATTAAAATGTATTGATAATATGGGTGTATATACAATACTTTACACTAAAAAAAAAGTTTTGAGGATGTAACCCCCCCCCCCACATAATAGGACTAGATTATGTTAGACTTCCATAGGGCAGACTTTAATAAACTCAAAGACATGATGAGAATCATTCTGGAGGGCTGCAGTTTGACTATCCCTGATTGACTATCCCTGACTGACTATCCCAGGGCCTCTGAATGTGGAGGTTCCCCTCAGTCACCTATCCTCCATGAATCTATCCATCCCCTTATTCCTATGGACATCACTACATCCTCTGACAGCATATTCCACGTTTTAATCACTCTCTGTGATTTGGTCAGGGAAGGAACAAAAAGAAAAAGCAGAAGAAATGAAATGCAGCTGGGGACTCCACACCATCTGCTTGGGCATGTTAGTTTCCACTTGAGCTGCATCCACAGAAAAAAATGTATAGACATGTCCCACACAGGATAATTAAGTTATCTCATATATCATAAAGGAGGTGAGCATAAATCTAAACAGTGTGCACACATTTCGGCATTACCACACAGTTTGAACTGAAAATAAATCTCTGGACCCCCAGAGTCTTCAGAACTCCTCTCGTAACTTTAATATCTCCCCCCCAAAGCTATTTCTATTCCAAAGATATGTTATGAATAAGGGCAATCATCATTCATTAGAATTCATTTTGAGCTGGTTCAATCTACCTCGATTTTCCCCCATCTCATCAAGCAAAATAACATATGCACAAGCTACTCAGAGAAGGCAGCGAACCAACCTGAAAATGGAATCAGCAAAATCAAATTACCAGAGGAGGACATTTGTATTAATGCCGCTGGTTTCTCAAAAAAACGCAAGTTCTCTCTGACAAACAGCATTCCTGTTGCTCTGAGCGGGACAAGATTGCATCTTAACACAATGAATCCTTAAACTTCTTACATTGTTCAAACAGAAACATAATATCTTAACTGGAGTATTTTGGAAACGGATTTCATACTATTAACCATGGGCAAATTCCAGTCAAGATCAGTTTTTACAGGCCAGTCAAACTGAGCTAATTTTCTTTTTCAAAAATAATAAGAAAATAGTTTACTTGTTTCCTAAAATTTAGATTCCACGGCTCCCCCAGTAACATCCCTTAGTATTCAACATGGTCCCCATGAGCAGAATGAAAATGCATTTCATGAAGATAAATTGTGGTATCATGTGGCAACAAAACACTCACAACACACTTCTGAAATGGCGTGTGGCAATTGACACAGGCAAAGGAAGCTTGCTATAATTTAAAAAATAGTAATGATTGGAGGTTATATTTCTGACCATTTCAAGCCACCTTCAGACTATCAAATGGACAATCAAACTGAACCAGGACCGAGGGCCTCTCAAGAGTATGATGTTCTCCTTTTACTCTGCTCATGATAAAGGTATGCTGAACACACTGAATGGTAGAGGGAGATACATCTGAGGGTTTTGCAATAAATAAGAACAGCACCCAAGATGGAAGGGAGCTGATAACGCTTATCCACAGAGCAGATGTTTCCCAAGCTAAGTGTTCTGAGTTGGAATAAACTGTAGGCTGTTCTCCAAAAATGCAAATTCCTCACTGTTTTATATTCCCCATACCAGGGCCTAGTCTGCACACACAGGATAATGCACTTTCAGTGTGCTTTGGCAGCTGGATTTTCCTGTGCGGAACATGAAAATCTACTTCAAAAGTGCATTGAAAGTGCTTTATCTATTGTGTGTGCAGACTAGGCCCAGGGGTTCCCAGTATTGATAATGATACGTATCATTTCCCTTGGTATCCTGAATCTTTGTTAAATATGCCACAAGGGTCCTAATCAGGCCAGTATACCATGTCTTTTTGTCTCATTGACATTTGTCAAGATTTTGCTGACAAGTTCTTAATAGTATTGAATGTGGTACTTACTTTCCGGCATTCTTGGTTACCCAACCTGTTGAGCATGAAGTATCGTTTTTAGGTATGTAAGTGTTATTTTTGTCACAGCCTCCCCGATATTAACAGTTCTAGGTTATATCAGTGTAACCCTGTGGCTTTGGCCTTCTGTGGGGGTTTGGGGGAAATATATTTCGTCCCTCAGTGAGAATGTAGTTCTGAGGGGAAAAGAGTTCTGAGGGAAAACAGGATTCTGAGAAGAAAGAGGGAGGCAGAAGCCATCTAGGCCACCGAACCTGCCCCCTCCTCCTCCTCCTCCTCCTCCGTAAGCCGTACCTGCTGGTACCTTGTAAAAACTCCACGGGCTGCTGCTGGTGGTGCTTCTTCAGCTGGCTAGAAAAGAGGAGGTGGAGATTTCGGTGGCAGGGGCTATATTGGAGTACAGTGAGTGCTTTTGATTCCAGATCTCACATTGAAGAGCGGGTGCAGATATGTCCTGGGGAGCGATCGGGGCTTTCTTCTCTCTTTTCTTTCCCTGATGGAGACTTTCCACCCCAGCCAGCTGGAGAAAGTACCGCTACCACCAGCCCATGGAGTTTTTGAAAGACACCAGCAGGTATGGCAGAAAGAACCACAGAGCCTACAGGGACACCTTTAACTCATGGAAGGACTATCTTGTGCTGGCTATGCTGGTGTAGTGTTTAAGAGCAGTCACTATGCTGGCCCCCAAGGCAGTGAGCCATGAGAAGGGCTTCAGAAACAGGCCCTCTTCAGTGGGAGAGGGACAGGGAACCTTTTTAAAAAGAAAAAACATAGTTATTGTGTTATTCCGTGTTTGTTTAAAAAATTAAATGCTCCCTATGGCTCCGCCATGCTATGGAAGGCCAGGAGTGGCACGGGGAGCATTCATTCATTCATTCATTCATTCATTCATTCATTCATTCATTCATTCATTCATTCATTCATTCATTCATTTATACCACCCTTCCCTACGTCTCTGGGCGGTTTACATAAAACATTTTAGAACTTTACATAGAATGTTATTTAACACTGTTAGGTCGACCATTGTGTCCCACAGCAGCCTCACATGCTTTTACGAAAAAGGCAGGGGAGGATGGGGGGGGGGGGAGGACGGAAGTAACATTACAGAGAAGTGGGAACAATGGTGGCCAATTGGGTATGGCCCAGGGTTTCCTGTTTATGCATGGTTCGGCCCCAACATACACATGGTTGGATCTCACAGCAAAAAAAAAAAAACCCTACAGGGCAACTGAGGGCCTAAGTTGGGCCAGGCCTGGGACCACCCTGGACTGGGTTCGATTCTGTGTGAAACCGGGGACTTAGCCCTGATCACAAACAAGCGACAATCGCAGCCTAATCCCTTATGAGGAAGCTGTCAAAGCGGTTTACAATTGCATTCCCTTCCTTTCCCCACAACAGAAGCCCAGTCAGTTGCTGAGGCTGAGAAAGCTCTGAGAGAAACTGGTCCATGAGAACAGCTCTAGCAGAGTTGTGACTAGCCCAAGATTACCCAGCTGGCTGCATGTGGAGGAGCATGGAATCAAACCCAGATGACAAGTCACTGCTCTTAACCACTCCACCAAGCCAAATCTGTGTTCTCTAAATGTATTTCAAAGTTAACTCTAGTCAAGCATAATATTGGCCGTCACAAGCTATACCAATTTTCGAGCCTGTCTGTGCTCGAAGAGAATGGCAGGATATAAGATTTGTGAGTTTCCCATGACCACTTGGATATGCTGCATGAAGATATGTCTGAGACATCTGAGGATCTTCTGTTGATGGATATTTTAGATTGGGTGATAAATTGATTTTCAGGAACTGAGGAACTTGGAGTAGTGGAGGAAAACTAATAGACATAAAAAGTGGTATTGAGTGAAACAATGTTTAAGAATTTGCATGAAGAGTTTTGATTAAAGGAAATTCCTCATTGCTATCTACCATTATGAACTGTGGTTAAAAAGCTCTTTCTTTCCAACATCGTAATTGGTGGAATGTGGTTCTTACATGGTCATCCAATTTTCCTCCAAGCAAAGAAATCAACTCCAGATTACCGAGCATGGTGATTTCAGACTCCTGCTGAATGTCTTTTTAAAAGACACTGGGAATCTGGTATCAGTTCATCAAGCTATACAATAAAGTATACTAAATGTGGTATCTAAGATTCTCGCTAAATGATTATCTGAATGTGAAAGGCTAGCATCACTGTACAAAGATAATTTATTCCGTTGAAATTCAACCAAAATGTCTTAATTGAATTTTGAATACATTTACAATTAATTGTTACTGTTTTGAATTTTATTGTTATTATCTTTCTTAAAGGCTCATGCAAACTGCTATTTTAAATAATGCATTGTACAGGGTGGGGTGGGGGCACTGGGAACATGTTTATGTAACCCAGGGGGCAGTGACCTGAAAAAGGTTGGGGACCACTGTTCTAGAGTAGCAATCCACAACCTGTGGGCCACAGACCACATGTGGTCCGTCGACTAATTGGAGGTGGGCTGCGAAGGACGCCTTCTCCCCCCCCAGCCCTTTACTTCATCCCCCCCCCCCCGGCCCTTTACAACACACTTTGGGTGTCATTGTCTCCCATCATTCCCAGATGGGACTATCTCGTTGCAGAGAAACAAGCTCAGGGTTCCCATTGATTTGTCATTGTCATGAGTTAAAATTTCCATACAAATAAAATGTTCCTTATGTTCATTGTTGTGGCGTGTATGTATCTTATTCTGAAGGGATGTTTAAACATTACCATAGCGATCAGAGAGCGTTAGGGCAGTGGTTAAGAGTAGAGGAGTAAACTACCCCCCCCCCCCGGGCCTCAGTAAAATTGTCAAGCGTTGAGTGGTCCCCGGTGATAAAAAGGTTGGAGACCACTGTTCTAGAGCATCAACCCTCTAATCAGTTCTGGGACTTCCACATGTCTTCACAATGGGAGATCAGAGTCTACTCTCAAAAACTCTCTTCTGAATATTGAGCTGTATTCTTTGGATGTCATTTCAAGAGAACTCTTGGTAACTCTATTTAGAGAGGGGAGGAACAGGAAGAGAGAAGACTCAGGCTGATGAGTGATTCTGATTGGTAGGTGTTTAAACTCCCACTTTGTCTGCATCACAAATTAGGGTACTTGCATCAGATATTCATGGATCTTCTGCCCCAGAATTCAGTATCTACACTACTTGCAGAAAACTTTTGATGCAACCATCCATTAAATATGAAGGTGTTAAGAAATATTCACCAAACAAAAAAAGTAATTATTGCTGTTAACCTTCCTTTTGAAAGCAGGTAGATAAATATTTATAGGTGGTCAGTACCTTTCATACCGTATTTTAGGCTCAAGGCTCAAGTATTTCTTTTTATTCAGGATTTTTCACGGAAGGATTCCATCTTCCAGAACTGATTGTGGTCTGCTTCCAGCCTATGAATATCACTGTGGGCTGCTGAAAGAGGTTTTATGCTGTTTTTATGCCCATTGCCTTTTTAGCGTTTTATTATTATTTTATTAGCAATCTTTAGCAATTCATAGTATCTTTTTATTGTATTATTTTTTTACTGCGTGAGTTACTTCAAACAGATCTCAAGGGAAACAACATACATATTTTCTAAATAATATTTTTTAATGAACAGCAATACACTACAGATAGGTTTCCGAATCTCGCAGTACCATCTGAAGGAAGTTGGCACCCTTAAAAGTTTGCGGACTAGACTGGACTTAAAAGGGTCTTAGATCTGCAGCATCAGCCACCTTTATACATATATCAAATTCTTATCTGGAAAACTCCTGTGCTGTCCAGGCTGATGACCCTGCTGAAGTACTGGTGTTTTATTGCCGTCATTTGTTTAGCATGCCGTGGAAATTGCACTTTGCCGCACAATAAATATGTACGCCTGGAGTTCCGCTTCCTCTACGGGCTGGCTCAATCAAGAACTTCAGACGGCAGCCCCCACACAAATAATAGCTTTCCATTAGGTTTGCCATTTCACCTGAATAATTCCTGATAATAATGAATAATGATGTTATTTGACATTCTAATGATACTATGCTACGGCAGCTTCAATCCATCAGTCACTGTCAGGAAGGTCAAATATTTGTATTCCCTTGCATTATCCAGAGTTCGTTAAACAGTTAAATGACATTATACACCTTAATTATAATTACAAATGAAAAGTAGCACATCTGATTTAGATTGCAAGGCCTATATGATGCTTCTCTGTTTTGAGAGCCAGTTTGGTGTAGTGGTTCATAGTGGCAGCCTCTAAACTGGAGAACCAGGTTTGGTTCCCCACTCCTCCGCATGTAGCCAGTTGGGTGATCTTGGGCCAGTCAGAGCTCTCTTAGAACAGTTCTTAGAGCAGTTCTTCCAGAGCTCTCTTACCTACCTACCTCACAAGGTTTCTGTTGTGGGGAGAGAAAGAAAAAACATCTTTGGGACTTCTTCGGGGAGTGAAAAGTAAGAGATAGATAGACGATAGACAGACAGAGAGAGACATATAGATAGACAGAGGTCTTATTCTTAATGGTAATCTTTTTACAGGCACTAAAAAGCCCTATGATGGCTGTGGAAAATTCCATTCACTCAGGGTTATTTGACACGCTACAGTTTAAAGACATGGGTGTGTACTTGCCATAAATCTACTCCTTTGAAAATTCTTGGAAAAGTAACACAAGTCATGCTCCTGGATGCATGCATTTAAGAGCCATTCTCGAAATCAGTGGTGTTGGTGACACACAGATTACTGTCGGTGAAATCCTAAACAGATTCACATACCTTCCAAAGTTAGGGTTGCCATATCACTCTGGTCAGGTGCACGTTGTCCTGTGCCACATCACAAGCATCAGGATGGATGAGAGACTGAGGAGACCCATAAGTTCTGATAAAAAGCCATTTATTACAAATCCATACGACAGTAAAGAGAAAAGTGAAACACTATCAGGTTCTTTGCCACAAGCCAAGAGTGAGACCATCATGTTATTTTTTTATACTAAGCTAGGCTCCACCCAGGAGCAGGATCAATTGGCAGAAGAACACGTCAGAGTTACAGCAAGGACAGGGCAGCCCAATATGCAGATGAGCGTGGTCAGAGCATCTGGGCATCAAAGCATTCTAACACTTTGTGAAACAATGGTTCATAAGACATAACATCCACCAGGAACCATGGCGGAGACTTAATCACAGCACAGACTATCGTAGTTTCAGAGCAAACAGGCAGCTGACATATACAAGACTGTAACAGAAGATTCCAACAGAAATAGAAAGGGTCAGCAAACTTGGCTCCCCCCCTCCCCTCCACGTGCAGAACACTTTCCTGTTTCAATGGGGAGGGGGGGAAGAGGAAGACCCGCGTTCAAAGTGATCTGGATTCAACAGGATTGACAATGGAATAAACAAAGTAAGTGCAGACTCTGCCATAGTCTGAGGAAGAGTGCTTGCACTCAAAAGCTCACGTCTTGAATAAATCTTTGTTGCTCTTAAAGGTGCTACTGGACTCTGATTTTGTTGTGCTACTTCAGACCAACATGGCGGCTACCCACTTGAATCTACAAGTAACATCAGTAATATACAAAAAAAAAAAAAAAACTAAACCAGAGGATCGCAGTAAAAACCAGTCTCACTACTGGGATGAAACAATAGTAATTGATCACGAACCAAAGCTGGTTCATAACGTTGGGGATGAGAGGAGCAATGCCTGATGCCAGTTGGGAGGAGGAGGACAGAGACTTGAGTGGGGTAAAATGCCATTGAGTCTATCCTCCAAAGCAGGGGTAGTCAAACTGCGGCCCTCCAGATGTCCATGGACTACAATCCCCACGAGCCCCTGCCAGTGAACGCTGGCAGGGGCTCGTGGGGATTATAGTCCATGAACATCTGAAGGGCCGCAATTTGACTACCCCTGCTCCAAAGCATCAATTTTCTCCAAGGGAAATTATCTCCAAAGACTGGGGATGAGATGTAATTCTGGGGGAGCCACAGTTCCCACCTATAGGCTAGCATCCCTTCTTAAATCCACTGAAGTCAATTGGATAGAAGGATAACTCCTTAACATGGCACCATGAGGATCTCATCTTTGGCATCTCACCTTAGAAACAACAAAGGCAGAAAATAAGGTCACCAAGATCTAATGTTATGACAGGAGGAGGGGGGGAAAAATCTCTCAGTCCACAAAGAGAGGATATGGTTGTTGTTGTTGTGTGAAGTCGTGTCCGACCCATCGCGACCCCATGGACAATGATCCTCCAGGCCTTCCTGTCCTCTACAATTCCCCAGAGTCCATTTAAGCTCGCACCGACTGCTTCAGTGACTCCATCCAGCCACCTCATTCTCTGTCATCCCCTTCTTCTTTTGCCCACAATCGCGCCCAGCGTTAGGCTCAAGGTCTATAAAACCATGAACTGTGTAAAAAGAGTAAACAGATGTATTTTTCCCCTCAGTCTTTTCTCATAATTCTAGAATCTGGAGTCGCTCAATAAAATGGATTAGAAACGCATGAGTACTGCTTCACACAATGCACGCTGGACATATTACCAGGCTGAGATCAACCCCAGTTCAGGCGGCTCAAGAAAGCTCAGATCAAATCTTACTCTGCTGATTCAGGGGGTCCTGCGTGATAGGAAATGTTTGCCAAAGTCGTACTCCTAATGTTGGACTGAGGTGCTTTGGAAGATACATTTCCGGAATGCAATCAATAATAAGATTTTATTTTAAAAAAATAACTAAGATGTATTACATTTTACACTTTATTCTTCAAATTATACTTCAAATGTAAGTTCACACACCCAACAATGTGACTGTGCTAGTCTTGAACTCTCGACTCACCGCCGTCCCTGCCCTGCCCTGCCCTTCCCACCCCCACCCTGACCGTCCCTTTCCCCAACCGAACGCCGTTCCCCCTTCCTTACCTTTCTTCCCTCCTCACCATTGCTGGCCCTTCCCTGAGCCTCCTCTAGCACCGCGGCTTTCTTTCTCCCCTTTCTCCCCTTTCAAAGCCCATTTTCATAAATGGGCTTTGAAACTAGTCATAGAATAATAGAGTTGGAAGGGCCACCTGGGTCATCTAGTCCAACCCCCTACACAATTCAGAACACACACAACCCTATTGCTCATCCACTGTAACCTGCCACCCCCTTGAATCTTCACAGAATCAGAATTGTTATCAACACACAAGGGATTAGATACAAAGGACTTTATTTGAAGGGCTGTTATACTTTTGCAAAAAGGCAACACAAATAAATACTATGTACCTATTCCTTTGGGTAAACTACTTATTAAATCTGAGGTGTATGTATAGATTTGTGAGTCTTCAAGGAATAAATGCTTTACTTGCATAAAAACGTCGATCATCTTTCCAGAAGTTCTTTTTTTGCAGGAAAGCAGCTGGAGTACCTCACACAGTACTGATGTAAAACTGAAGGGATATGCTCATCTCAACTGCTAAAGAATACAGTTTGATCCAGAATATGCAGACAGTCTGAAGGGTGCCAGTGTTGTAGAGGCCCTGCTTGTTCCATCAAGGTTACTTGGATTAAAAAAACAGGATGGAACAGATCATTAAAAAAACCCAAAGCAAAACAAAAAATCTGGACAGGTTCTCCACAATACAAACAACTGATGATTGTAATTAATAGGATTACTGTAATACTTTTGATGTACCTGACAAAGTAATATATACAAAAATTCACATCCATGGCCAAGAAGCTTTTAATTTAAGGGGGGGCACTAAAGAGGTGAAGGCCCGGATGGAATGGAAAATTTTGGGGGGGGGAGTTTACGTCATTGTTCCCTCACCATTTTCTTACATAGACCTCCCCCCCCCCAATTTTTCTGACAGAACATTTGGAAGTCTAGAGAAATTACTAAAGGGGAAAAAAAACTTATTTGAAATATTTTTTCTTTGAGAATGAGTGCAATGCTTTTAAAGACAAGATGGGCATATACAGCTCTTCAATCTATGATGCACTTCAGTATCTAGAAGGATTCCTAATCTTCAACGAGGGGAGCATGCAGGGCATTTCCTTGCTTCTCAACTGTTGCCTGCCTTCTGTTTCCCTTTCGATCTGACGTGTGGTTGACTTTTTCACCTCTCCCTCAAACCACTGTGACACACATACCCACAGACTGGGTAAAAAGTAGCTTAGGGCCCTAACTTGCTGGAGAGAAAGAAGATCAGAGTGAGGTGAGGCAGAAAATACAAGAAAATCTCAGCGGAAAACTCTGAAAGTTCCGTTGAGCACTGAGCTCTCTCTAACCAGCCAAAATGGAAATCTCTTTGCTAATATAGCACACAGTACATCAACTTGCCGTTTCTCTGAAGTATTGGGCATATCTGCAATTTCCCTTGTAGAAAACTGAAGTGTTTCGATCTTAAGTATCATAAATGCCAAATATTTGCAATGTCATAAGCAAAGTTATAGTAATGCACTTTATGTTATTAAAGCAATAACATTAATTTATATTTGATAGAATAGTAAGTATTGCACACATTTCAATTCCCCCCCCCCCAATTTTTGTGTTTTTTTAATCTGAAAAGGAAAATAGGGGGGGGAGCGGAGATTCTCCCCCGGCTTCAAAATGTCAAAAGATTTAGGATCTCCTGGAAGGATAGGATGGGAGAGTGGGTAACGCTGGGGTTAACATGAGTCTACCAGTGGTCTTAACGCCATGAGATGTCAAGAAACACTGTATGATAGTGGGTAGACAGGGAGACTAGGAACAGGAGTGCCAATGGCAGATGACAAAGGAGAGGATCTCCTCTCCATCACAGCCTACAGAGAAAAAGCTGAATGAGCAGTTTGAGAGACCGGGAGATGACCAGCTGAGAAGAGAACAGATCTTTGGAAGAAAGCAATAGTACTGCTGGTCTCAATTTAAACACAATAAAAGGTGCTTTTTTATATATATATGGCACCATTTTGAATTTGTTAGTTGGAGCAGTTGTGTATACCTTTCTTTCCAAGAGGAAAGATGAACTGCAGTAGACAGATCCAGTTTGAGAACTAGCAAGGTGCCGTGATTAGAATGAAAGATAGGATCCGGGAGGCCTGAGTTCCAGTCCATAGTCTACCATGAAGATTGATGGGTAAACATGGGAAGTTACCCTGCCTCAGCCAAACCTTCCTCATGAGGCCATTGTGAGAATGAAGTGGAGGAGACTGTCCTGAGCTCCTTGGGTTAGAGCCAGTTTGGTGTAGTGGTTAGGAGTGTGGACTTCAAACCTGGCATGCCGGGTTCGATTCTGCGCTCCCCCACATGCAGCCAAGTGGGTGACCTTGGGCTCACCATGGCACTGATAAAGCTGTTCTGACCGAGCAGTGATATCAGGGCTCTCTCAGGCTCACCTCCCTCACAGGGTGTCTGTTGTGGGGAGAGGAATGGGAAGGTGACTGTAAGCCCCCTTAAGCCTCCTTCAGGTAGAGAAAAGCGGCATATAAGAACCAACTCTTCTTCTTCTTCTTCAGAGTAGGATAAAAATAACTAAAATAAAAACTAGCTACTTTTATAGTATTTAACAGTAGCTGGAGTGTTAATATGCTGTACATTCCAGTGAGATTAAGTCATGCCTAATTTTTTCAAGATTATATTCAATCTTCACCAAGCTTCAGGGAAGTTATTATGACTTTGAGAATAAATGGAGCTCAGATACAACTAGTGAACAAAAATATTGTAAAACATATAACAATTTATTTAAAAATATTTTAAAATTGGAATCAATATTTGTTGTCCAACACTGTCAGCAGGGAGGGGGACTCCACTGACACTTTCCCTGCTGAAAATAACTGCAAATATCAGAAAACAGAGGTATGAAGCATCCTTTCTGAAGATGCAAAGAATGTCACTTTGTTGACTAGGAATATGCATATACCATCGGCAGATGCCAAATCATCTAAGTAAATATTTAGGAGCAGAAAGCAATGGCAAGATGTCTGATCATCTTGCTTTGCATTACACCAGGAAGCTCACATCAAAGCATCAAAGCTCATTCCCAGAGAGAGAAGAAAAGAAAGCTATCATGCAGTCAGTAAATGGCCATCAAAAGCAATGTATTGATTTATGGAGCAAAGAAACTGTCCCCATGTCGGGGACCCGCTTGCTAACTGAAAAACCAGGGTGCCCCTTTGAAGAAAACGTCACGCCAGGCCTGGTGAACGATACAACAGGAACAAGCTTTATTTCAGCAACGTGGAGTCCGCTGGTATGGAGTAAGAGCTTCCACCGAACTCCAGGTGGAAGCTCCCTTTTATACAAAACCCACCTCCTTAGGCTGTATTGCCCCACCCAGTACTTGCGGAGGGAACATGCTGATACAATCATGACTCATGCACATATGCGAGGTTTTCCGGGGTTCCTGATGGCCCATTTTCCTGGAACAAAGGGCCATCTCCGGGCCCTTGTCAAAAGGTGGAGGGGGACATTGAGGTTCTTTAGCGGCCATTGCCACCTCAACGATCGGGTGGGGCGCCCAGCTGCCGGCTTGCCTATGATCACCATGCCCTACCTCCGTGATCGCGGGCGCCTCTGATGGCGGGGTTCGGTCCGGTTCCCCAGCCACCAAGGACCGAACCACGACATTCTGCCCCCCCAAAGGTCCATTCTCCAACCCCCCGGGACGGCCAGGATACCGCTTGTGGAAACGTTCAGTGAGTCGGGGCGCAAGGACGTCCGCTGCCCAGACCCATTCCCGGTCCCCCAAAGCGAAGTCCTTCCATTCCACGAGGTACTGCAACTTCCCCCTGTGGAGTCTAGAGTCCAGGATATCTGCCACCTCGTGGTGCTCCCCCCCCGGCAGGACCTCGGGCGCTGGCGGGGAAAACACGGGGTGCCAAACGTCACCGTCCGGAGTTTTTTTTAGAAGGCTCACGTGAAAGACGGGATGGATGTGCCGGAGGTTCTTGGGGAGCTTGAGCTTGACCGAAACTTCGTTGATCGGGGCCAAGACCTCGAAAGGCCCCAAAAACCGAGGGCCTAGCTTCTTGCTGGGCAAATTCAACCGTAGGTTCCGGGTGGAAAGGTAAACTCGATCCCCCGGTCGGATCTCTTCAGCTGGTCGTCTCTTCCGGTCGGCGTCCTCTTTCTGCGCTGCCTTGACTTTGTGGAGCTGCTCCTGCAGCGACTTCCAGCAGCTCCCGGCACGCTTCCCCCACTCGCGAAGGTCGGCCGATTCCCGGGCGGGGACCTCTCCAAGCTCCGGGAAGTGTCTCAGGTCTGTCCCGTAGACGACGGCAAAAGGCGACATCTCCGTGCTGCTGTGGTCTGCGTTGTTGTACGCGAACTCGGCCAGGGGGAGCAGGGGCACCCAGGTGTCTTGATGATAGGAACCGAAACACCGCAAGTACTGCTCCAGTACTTGATTAACCCGCTCGGTCTGCCCGTCCGTCTGGGGGTGGTAAGCGGAGCTCAGCCCTTGCTCGATGTCTAACAGGCGCAGGAAAGCTTGCCAAAACCGGGACACGAATTGTGAGCCCCGATCGGAAATCACCTTGTCCGGCAGCCCGTGCAGTCGGAACACGTGATCCAGGAACATCCGAGCCAACTGTGAAGCACTGGGGACACTGGCGCAAGGAATGAAATGGGCCTGTTTGGAAAATAGATCTACCACCACCCAGATCACCGTTTTCCCCTTGCTGGGAGGCAAGTCTGTTATAAAGTCCATGGAGATCACTGACCACGGCCGGGTCGGGACCTCGAGCGGGTGCAGCAGACCTTTCGGCTTGCCAACCCCCGGCTTGCAGGTCAGGCAGACAGGACAACCACTGACGTAAGCTTTTGTGTCCCGCCGCAGACTGGGCCACCAAAACCGCCGCCGGGCCAACTTCCAGGATTTTACGAAACCGAAGTGCCCGGCGGTCTTAGCATCGTGGCAGAGGCTGAGGGCTTCCCGTCGTAGCCCTTCCGGGACGTAGACAGCCTCCCCCCTCCGCCAGAGACCGGAGTCCAAAATCAAAGAGTCCCGGAGCTCAGCCAGCTCCTCGTCTGTCCCGTAGGCTGCCACTAGGCGGTCTCGGAGCGGGGCGGTCGCCGGGTCGGGCTCCCATTCCTCCCTGGCCCGACGCCTAGTGACGACCCCCCGTCCCAGCTGCTCCTCACCAAACACGGACCTGGTGCAGGGAGCGTACCCCTCCCCATAATGCGGCAGACGGGAGAGGGCGTCCGCGAGTAAATTCTCTTTGCCGGGGATGTGACCAAGCTTGAAATTGTACCGCGAAAAGAACTCCGCCCACCTCATCTGTTTGGCGTTCAGGGATCGCGGTTGCCGGAGCGCCTCCAGATTCTTGTGATCTGTCCAGACCTCGAACGGCTCCTCTGTTTCCTCCAGCCAATGCCGCCATTCGGTGAGGGCGAACTTAATCGCAAACGCCTCCTTCTCCCAGGTAGACCAGTTCCGCTCCGTTTCGGCGAATTTTCGTGAGAGGTAGGCCGCCGGCCTCAGCTGTCCCGCCTTGTCTCGCTGCAGGAGAACCGCCCCGGCTGCTGCGTCGCTGGCGTCGACTTGTACCACCATCGGCTGGGTTGGGTCGACGTGCAGTAGCGTGGGCTCAGACGCGAAAGCTTGCTTGAGGGCCAGGAACGCTGCCTCCGATTTCTCATTCCAGCCGAGCGCTGCGCTGGGCCGCGTGGCGCGAGGACCTCTCCCCTTGGTACCTAGCAAGTCCGTGAGGGGAGCCACTACGGAGGAGTATCTGGGGATGAAGCCTCTAAAAAAGTTAGCAAACCCCAGGAAGCTTTGTAGCTGTTTCCGGGTGCGGGGCCTTTCCCAGGCCAGCACCGCCTGCACCTTCTCGGGGTCCATAGCTATGCCCTGGGCTGAGATGCGGTAGCCCAAATAGTCCAGGGAGGGACGGTGGAATTCGCACTTAGCCAGCTTCACGTATAGGTGGTTTGCCAGCAGGCGCTTTAACACCTCCCTCACCAGGGTCACGTGCTCTTGGGGATCTTGGCTGTAGATCAGGACGTCATCCAAATAAACAACCACCCCCTGAAACAGAAGGTCCTGCAACACCTCATTAATTAGACTCATGAAAACCCCAGGTGCCCCGCTTAAACCGAACGGCATCACTTTAAATTCGAATTGTCCCAATTGACAGTTAAACGCTGTTTTCCACTCATCCCCCTCCCGGATGCGTACCCGGTAGTACGCCTCCCTTAGGTCCAGCTTAGTGAACAGAGTCCCTTTGCCCAGCCGGGCCAGCAAATCCGGGATCAGCGGGAGGGGGTAAGCGTTCCCCGCTGCGATGGCGTTGAGGCCCCGGTAGTCCTGGCACAGCCGTCGGGACCCATCCTTTTTCCGGACGAACAAGACTGGAGCTCCCATGGGACTGGAAGCGGGCCGGATGAAACCTCGGGCCAGATTTTTACCCAAAAACTCCCGGAGGTCCTTGAGCTCACCCTCACTCATCTTGTAGATGCGCCCTTTGGGTAGTACCGCCCCCTCTGGGATGTTGATAGCGCAGTCCGTGCGGCGGTGTGGGGGTAGCTCGTCCGCTTCCCGCTCGCTGAAAACGGCTGCGAGGTCTCGGTACTCTGGCGGGACCTCGGGCTCTGGTATCTCCTGCTGCGCCGCCGCCGCTCCCCTGGGACGCGCCGCCGTCCTCTTGTGGCTGGAATTCTCGTGGGGGACCCGATGCCGTGCACCCACCGTCAAGTCGAACTTCAGGGTCCCCGCCCGCCAGTCCACCACGGGGTTGTGTTCCTTCAGCCAATCCAGGCCCAACACCGCCCGATATCCCGCTACGGGGACCTGGATCAGCCACCGCAGCTCTTGGTGGTCCCCTATGTGGATGGCGATAGGACCCACCTCCTCCCCGAAAGGTCCCCCCTGAATCGGGCTGCCGTCCATCTGGACGAAAACCAGGGGAACCTTCCGAATGCGCTTCGGTAGCCCCAAAGCCCGGGCTATCTGGGGGTGGACCATGCTGTGGTCGCATCCAGAGTCCAAAAGAGCCTCCCCCACCCAACTTAGTCCGTTCTCCGGGTTCCGGAGCTCTAAAATTACCACGTTCGGAGGTCGCGCCTCATGCTGTAGGGGTTTTCCCTCGCACCGCGGGACCTGCTGCCCGGCGCCGTCTACAGCAGGTCCTGGCCGTTTCCCGTCGCCTGGGCGCTTCCCGGTTCGTTGCGGAGGTCCTCCGCCCGGCGTGCCTGCTGGGGGCGTGTCGCACCTCCCCCCTGGGAGAGCCCGCGGTCCTCCCCCCCTTGCCGTTGGCACGCTGCTGCGAAATGTCCTGACCCCCCGCATTTCAGGCACAGACCTTCCCGGCGTCTCCTTTCCCGCTCGGGGTTCGGGGGTCGTTTGGGGCGAGAGTTGTCGGGGCCCGGTCTCGGCGCCTCGGCTGACCCGCCTTTGGCCTCCCGGGGGGGTGCGGCGGCCCAACCCAGGCTGGCTTCCAGCTTGGCGACTACAAAACACCACCCCTCCAGTGTAGACAGATCTTCTTCCGTCCCCTTGATCACGGCCCATTCCCTAAGCTTCGGGTTAAGGCCCTCCCGGAAGTACTCGATTTGGGTCTCCTCGTTCCAGGAGAACACCTTGCCTGCTTCCCTCCGGAAAATGTCTATATAGTCCATAACCCCCCTAGTACCCTGTCGAAGTCCCTTGATCCGACTCTTTGCCTTTTCCTCAGCCTGGGGGTCCTGGAATCGTCGGCGGAGCGCGACCACGAAGTCCTGCAGGTCCCGAGTTGCCGGGTCGCCGCGCTCGGCCAACCCTAGGTACCACTGACCCGCCTTGCCCTGGAGACACGAGGCCACCCCCCAGACCAAGTCCTCGGAGTCCTCATACCGGTCTCCATACCTCCGGGCATGCGTCAGCGCGTGGAGGAGGAACTGCGGGAGGTCGTCCGGCGTCCCGTCGAAACGCGCCTTAAGCTCTGGGGGGGAACGTTTTGGAGAGTAGTCCGACCCCCTCTGGATCCGGGATTCTCGGCGTCCGCCGTCTCGTCCTGCTCCGCTCCACCGGCTACCAACTTGCCCAACGACGCCGTGCCGCTCCCTGCCTTGCACGTCGCTCCTGCGTTGGTCCGGCTCTCGCCGCCCCGTCGGCTCACCCGCTCCCCCGAGATCCTCTGCTGTCTCGCCTCTCCGCTGGCCGTCTCGCCTACTCGGGACTGAAAACTGCTCCGGGTCGGGGTCCGGGGCCCGCTCACCAGTGCCGGGCTCGTCCTCGTCGCTGGAGACGTCCTCACTCGACGCGATCCCCTCCGCCGTTGTATTACCAGTCCCTCCGGGCCCGGCCCGAGCTTGCTCACGGGCTTCAGCTGCCTGCAAGCGCCTGGCCAAGTCCGCCATGGCCCGCCGCAGGTCCTCTAGGGATTCCTCAGGTCCTACCGGGCGAAGCGCCTGCCTCAGCTGGGTGTCCCAGGTTGGGGCCAACCCCCCAGACCTCGGCGCGCTCCCCGCCGTGCTTGGGAACCCCATGGCCCGGCGCCTTCCCTTGGCCGCCGCTGCCGAGGGTCTCGGGGTCCCGGACAGCTGCTCCTGGCCCCCCGATTTTCGGAGGAAATCTCCCGGGGACATTAAACTCATGTTCCCGGGGTTCGTGGGGGTCGAGACCGCCCCGTTGCTTGAAAACGCCATCTCTGGATCCGTCCCGATAAGCGCTCGGATGCGATGCCGACCCTGGAGTTCGGTGGGAAGCTCTTACGATGTCGGGGACCCGCTTGCTAACTGAAAAACCAGGGTGCCCCTTTGAAGAAAACGTCACGCCAGGCCTGGTGAACGATACAACAGGAACAAGCTTTATTTCAGCAACGTGGAGTCCGCTGGTATGGAGTAAGAGCTTCCACCGAACTCCAGGTGGAAGCTCCCTTTTATACAAAACCCACCTCCTTAGGCTGTATTGCCCCACCCAGTACTTGCGGAGGGAACATGCTGATACAATCATGACTCATGCACATATGCGAGGTTTTCCGGGGTTCCTGATGGCCCATTTTCCTGGAACAAAGGGCCATCTCCGGGCCCTTGTCAAAAGGTGGAGGGGGACATTGAGGTTCTTTAGCGGCCATTGCCACCTCAACGATCGGGTGGGGCGCCCAGCTGCCGGCTTGCCTATGATCACCATGCCCTACCTCCGTGATCGCGGGCGCCTCTGATGGCGGGGTTCGGTCCGGTTCCCCAGCCACCAAGGACCGAACCACGACACCCCACCATGGTTGTACTGAATGCCTGCACACAGCCTACACTGCTGCCAAAACAGGTTGGGGGGGAGAGGAATCAAATTCATATAAGCAACTAAAACGCTAATTGGCAAGAGCTGAGGTTATTAAAATGTCCCAAGTTCTTGCTCCAAAGGTCTACCCACCAAATGTATGAGAAATTTAATTTCGTTTACAGAAATAGGTGCCTGGTTTCGCAGAAGCTGTTTTTCTGACATGGTAAGTCCCTTGCAGCATGGTTATCATGTGTGTGACCAACAAGAAAGGGTTGGAAATCAGTCCTTTCCTGCCCCAATCACCCGTCTCTCCTATGAAATAGCAAAGACAACAACAAAAGAATGAGGCAACAAACCAGGTTAAAGAGCTATCAAAGGTGCTGTATCCACTATCCGGATCAAGCAGTCTGCATCACCTGAAGACATACTTTTCCAATTTGCTTGGAAAAGTTCACAATTCCTTCTCTCCTATTTTTCGGTTGCTAGTTCTCTTGAGAAAATAATCAGAGATTCTGAAAGTCTGCTTTAGAAACAGTCCTGTAATCCCAGAAATCATCTTGAAAGTGACTGCTGAGAAGGGAAGGGAACAGGGGAGAAATCTGTGTTCTTGCTGACATAGCCATGAATCCAAGCTGAAGATTCAGTTAAGACACCTAAGCAAATGCCACAATATTCTATGGCAATGAATGCCATACATTACGCACAGCATTTCCTTTTTGCTTATCCTTAACACAATGACATTCTATCTGAAGAAGTGTGCGTGCACATGAAAGCTCATACCTTGAATAAAAAACTGTTGATCTTAAAGGTGCGACTGGACCCTAAATTTGTTATAGTGACAATGAGCCAGTGTGGTGTAGTGGATACGAGCAGTGTACTCGAATTGGGTTTGTTTGTTTATTTATTATACTAGTAATCAAGCCCGCTGTAAGAAAAATACAGTGGGCGCTAGATAAGGGAGCCCCCAGCAGTCGCGCACAACGCGGCTGGCGGGGGCTCCCTTGGCCGGCGACCTGACGCGGCGAGAGGCGCGTTAAGATGCTAAAAACAACAACAACAGCGAGTCATTAAATTCGACATCAAAGATTTAGCTTACAATGCTAGAAAAATATAGAAGACTCTATTTAGTATAAATGTATTAAAGGATTTGGAAAGTTTAAAATCATATAATTTATATCCTGGCCCTGTATTCACTATCAAAAGAAACTTTGTTGCTGGGACTGTAAATTGGTGGCTTCTGTCTTCCAGGAACTGCCTGGCATTTTCTAAATTCGAGTGACAATAGTCCAATAGAGGGATAATTAGCTTATTGCGAACCTCTGAATAAAACGGGCAACAAAGGAAGACATGAACAACACTTTTAACCTTCCCAGATCCACAAGGGCATAACCTCTCCTCAATAGGGACTTTTCTATAACGTCCTACGAACTGAGTTTGATTTCCTCCAATCCTTGACATGAGTTTTTATTTTTTTTAAAAAACTTAGAAACAGTATTGTACCACAATCACCACCTTTAAAAAAAAGGCAGACTTTTCAGAACGGAGGCAGGGAGAGGGAGGACGGTGATGAGGAAAGGGGAGATCTCAAGCAACACAAAGTGGCAGGCACACGGAAAAACTAGAATGCATGCATCTCTGCGTTTGGCAGTCCCGAATTAGACCCTGTTAGATCTTGCTTAAAAAAAAAAGAAAAACGGTTTTCTGGGGATTCCTTTACTACGAGGCAAGTGAGGGGGTAATTCAAGTCTGTGCCTGATGAGGTGTTCAGTGCAGAAATTAACAAAAAACTCAGTCATTACTCAGTTTAAAAATGCAAATCCAAACAATATCCCTAGTGCACAAACAGTCAAGGTGCCTGTTATGATAAGCTGACCAGATTGTCCCACTTCTGGAGGGACATCTGGGGGCACCTGGCAAATTGTACTTATGTTGAAATATATATATATATATATATATATATATATATATATATGTATGTATGTATGTATGTATGTATGTATGTATGTATGTATGTATGTATGTATGTATGTATGTATGTATGTATGTATGTATGTATATACATACTATTTTTGTGTTCTATGCGTTCTATGAAAATTTTTGTTGCTCCATATAGACCAAATTTTTAATCAAGAACCCCCCCCCCCCGGTCAATGGTGTCCCGCTTTACCAATGTTAAAATCTGGTCACCTTATGAGGCAGGGAAAGAAATGAGCTTGGAAAGTGCTGTTGAGATTCCTTACAGTAGAGAAAAGTGAGGTAGAAAAATCAAGGTGAATTTCAGTGCAGAAATGAACAAAGAACTCAACCCTTAAAAATTTAAATCCAGATGATAATCCCTAGTGAGGTAGAAAAAACAAAATGTCAACATTGTTTCATGAGGAGAAGTCAGTACATCCCCATGGCCTTTTCTCTGTCTTTTAATCAGCTGTCAATTGATTTTAAGAAACCCTTTTATAACTGAAAAATGTATGCCACAATATAACTGTTAATTTTTGAAGTGTCCCAGGGCTTATGACCTCTCTGGAACACACACCTCCCATCCCCTATTCCCAGGCTCTGTCCCCCAAATCTCCAGGTATTTCTCCATCCAGAGCTAGCCACCCTAACTATTCTGTTGGCAGAGCATTCCACAAGAAAAGCCACATCATCAAGTGAGAAGGCATACCCCTGCATCCATTTGTCTCTGTAAATATGATCTTCCTCATCCTCATCCTACATAAATGTTAAACACGGATGCCTTTTGTTGTGGGGGTTGGCTTTATTCTGTCCGTCTGAAAATTGGCAACATGTGTGTCCTTGGGGAATACGGCAACCCCATCCCTCCGTTTCATCAATGTTGGATGGATAATCATGAAGGTACAGACCCAAGGAAAAAAAGAGGGGGTCCTATATTGAAATTCATTGCAAAGAAGAAGAAAAAAATTAAGAATTATGGAAAAAGAACAGCAATCGTGAGAGAAACAATGTTGAAACCTGTACAAAATATTCCAATAATGAAACAGACCCTTTTGGAATTAGTTACAAATAAATGAAACAAATTCCCATGCACAAGTCTATTACATCACAAGATGTCATAGTCCCATTGTATACGACACTGGTCAGACCACACTTGGAGTACTGTGTGCAGTTCTGGAGGCCTCACTTCAAGAAGGACGTAGATAAAATTGAAAGGGTACAGAGGAGAGTGACGAGGATGATCTGGGGCCGAGGGACCAAGCCCTGTGAAGATAGGTTGAGGGACTTGGGAATGTTCAGCCTGGAAAAAAGGAGGTTGAGAGGGGACATGATAGCCCTCTTTAGCCCTCTTGAAAGGTTGTCATTGGAGGAGGGCAGGATGCTGTTTCTGTTGGCTGCAGAGGAGAGGACAAGCAGGAATGGGTTTAAACTACAAGTACAACTATATAGGCTAGATATCAGGAAAGAATTTTCACAGTCAGAGTAGTTCAGCAATGGAATAGGCTGCCTAAGGAGGTGGTGAGTTCCCCCTCACTGGCAGTCTTCAAGCAAAGGTTGGATACACACTTTTCTTGGATGCTTAGAGCTGATCCTGCATTGAGCAGGGGGTTGGACTAGATGGCATGTATGGCCCTTCCAACTCTATGATTCTATGATTCTATGATCATCTCATAGCACTGATATCATAGAATAATAGAATCATAGAGTTGGAAGGGGCCATACAGGCCATCTAGTCCAAAACCCTGCTCAATGCAGGATCAGCCCAAAGCATCCTAAAGCATCCAAGAAAAGTGTGTATGATACAATCATTGTGGCATTTTGTTCCCTTCATGATCCTTGAGTGATTGGGGGAGGGATATTAGGCTCCATTGCAACGTCTAATTTCTATCTGAAAAATCAAACGTGGAAGGCATCAGATGGAGCTGATAATTCTATGATTTGGGGGGAATTGAAGACATGGCAAGACTATTCTAAGGACTGCCATTGTGGAATAAATCCCTGTCTGCACAAACACCGACTTTCACACTGTTTCAGCATACCACTGGAGGGACTGCCTGAGGTAATGCAAAGGCCGCATCACTAAAGGCCTCAGAATTCCAGTCACCCACCAACTCTATTGTTTAGAAAATCACTTAACTTTGGATGGAAGATTCCCAATCTTGCCAGAGGTCAATGACTCTTACCTTGCTTGAACACCGGAGTCACGCACTGAAAGTGAAAGCAAGCCTGTTTAGAAGTTTCATGGGTGGTTAACTGAGATAACTGATGCAGTAATTGTGGTCTGGTTTTCTGGGTGCCTGTAATACACCCAGTAGTCCCTTGACAGGAACAAATATGACAGCAAGGCGATGTGCTCTCGACTGAAACCACACTGTCAGAACAGGGACACAGATTTATTCTACCTACGTGCTGAAAGAGCAGCACAGCCGAGTAACGATTCTAAAGCCAAACACAAAGGTATTATGGCAGTGATGATGATGATGTTATCCATTCAGTCGTGTCCAAACCTTGGCAATTCTCTAGGAAAGCTTTCTCCATTCGTCTCTGTCAATGACCGCTTCTTTCAGCTGGTTCATGGTCATCCCTGTATCAGCTTTGTGTCGAGCCAGCGGATCCTTTGGTGGCCATGTTTCCTTTTGCCGTTGACCGTGCCGAGCAATAATGATTTTTCTAACGAGTCTGATTGCATGGTGAGTCCAAAGTAAGTGAGCTTTATCCATAATATCTTGCCTTCTAATGACATAGTTGGCTTGCTCCTCTCTAAAACCATCTTGTAGGTAACTTTGGCTGCCCATGGTATTCGCAGCATTGGTCTCCAACACCATAATTCGAAAGCATCTGTTCCTCTCCTGTCTTCCTTCTTCCTTCTTCTTCTCCTCCTATCTTTCTTCTTCCTTCTTCTTAGGGTAGTAGGTCTGCCAATTTTACATTTATTTATCACAGTGGCTCTGAGGAAGTCTGCGAGCACACAGAAGCTCATACTTTGAATAAAACTTTGCTGGTCTTAAAGGTGCCCTTAGACTCAAAATTTGTTCTGCTTCAGACCGACACGAATACTCACTTGTCCTTCCTCCAAGACATCCAGACAAACATCCTTCATTTTATCTTCACAACATAGCAGAGAGGTAGGCTAGGCGAAAAATGCACTCTGAGTTTTATGGGAAACTGGACATTTGATTCTGCCTCCCCCTGTTGTCCCTAAACTGCACTAGCAGACCAGATGAAGATAACCAGTTGTTAAATTCTTTAAAAGGCCAGATTTCAAAGATTTTTTTGTGTTAAAAAAAGACTAGCATTAATTAATTTAGGTGTTTATTTATTTCAAATATTTTTATGCTGTCTCTTCAGAGAGCTGCTCGAAGCAGCTTACAATCAAAAACTGCAGCACGTACTGAAAAAAAATGCATATGTATATATAGGAAGAGTTTTCCTATGAGCCTGAACCACCAGCAAAGATTAACAGACAGTTCCATAATAAGCCTGAATAATTAAATGGGATCAATCACCTTTGTAGCTGATTAAGGGACTCTGGCCATTTTTGCTTCTCTGTCATATTAGATTAGATTATGGTGCATCCTGACATTTGAATTGTACCAAGCATTGGGTAATTCAAATAGGTTTGCAGTACATGCTGTATTCCACTTTAAGAGCCTAGAAACTGTGCCCATTTTCAGCTCTGAGGGACAACCATGCCTGTGCTAGCTTGGTTTTCCTATGACACCGGCCTCAGAGAAGAGGAGGTTGACTCATAGTGGAGATCCTCTTTCTCCTCCTTCGGCCATGGGTGCATTATCCTCAGCCACCTGATATCCCTCTTGACTGTATTATAACTCAGCTGGCTGTCTGGTGGTGGAATTCATTCTAAGCCTTCATGTCATGGAGGTCACAAGGGGAACATCAAAATTCTGGGGCAAGAGCTGGGCAAGGAAGATAAATAAAGGAATACATTCAGTGCAGGGGGAGAGAATGGGGAAAAGGATGACCATCAGGCCCCATACCACAGCAGTCATGAGCCAGGGTCTGTCCTGAATGGGAAAAAAAGCTTTACCTCAGATGAAGGAACTGGAGGGCATATCCTGACACTTCTCTCCTAGGGCTGCAATTTTTTCAGCCAGGAACACTAGCATGTCTTACTCAACCGCTTCCTTCAACCCCTTTCAAGACCTAAACTATGCTTGAGGCATACCCACAGATTTTACTCTACACTATGCTTTCTCAACCAGAGTTTCTTGATGGCCCTGGAAGGGTTTCCTGAATGGGTGTGAGTTGATTTTTATATATTTTAAACATCTGTTCAACATTCATTGGGCAATATGACTATATATGGTCACGTTGACCCACCCACCTCCTCCCAAAATGGACAATGATGAGTCTTGGCGGGAGTAGGAAAGGGAGGCCCCCCAGGTGGGCATGTACACAGCTATGCTTCCCATCCACATTCTGCACGATTGCACCATTTCTAGGGGTCAGCAAAGCCTGAAGAATGTTACAGGGGTTCCTCAACAGTTAAAAAAATGGAGAAACCCTGTGAAGGTGTGTTCAAGCCCAAGAGAAACCAATTTCAGCACTGGAGCTATCTGGCCCTTGTCATTCCTTTTTCCCATTCAGAGGTCACAGCCACCAGTCAGCTGACTGTCAGATGGCCGGCTGTTAAAATGCCATCTGTCAAAGGCTTGCTGCCTGGTGTGGAACTCTTTAAAAAATTGTGTCCACATTCCCACAGGTGGATGCTGTGTTTGGTGCTTAGGGTTGCCGAGGAGTGGCCGTCACCCCTCCCCGCAACCTTGGATCAGCCACCATATCTTGAGCTAACCTGCTTACAGGTTATCCTCTTATTTCTGCTGCTAACAAATTGTGTGAATTGTTTTCAGATGACGTTTGGGCTGACTCAAGGGGGTATAACAGGGCAGGCTTCTCAATTCCACTGGTGTTGATTTATCTGGTCTAATTGCTGGGGAGAGAGAGAGAGACACAGGGGAAAGTATTGCTGCCCTATGACTGCCATTAAGTTGCTCTAAGGTCGCAGAAAGCAGAGCCCCCAAGGTCAATTGCCCCTTTGATAGGCAGGATAAGTATTAGCTACCAACGGTAAGTATTGTTCCAGCTTTTGCATGGGAACTCCTGAGTGTCAAGCAGTTCCCCCCTTTTGGAGCCTTTCAAGGGAAACCCATAAAAGAACCCAATTCTTTACCATGTGCAGTGCTCTGGCATGCCCCAGGTTAATGTATCTGTACCTGCCATTAGCATTTCCCCCTTTAAAACAGAGGTTTTAATTCTGTTTTTCAACATCCTGCTCAACAGAGTGGTTCCTGTCTTTCTAACATCTCCGTGGATTTTTTTTCTTCTTGGCCATTAAAAAATAAAAGGGAGATTGTTAAAAGGAATTTTGCGCAAATGGAAAGACATTACAATAGTGCTGAGGTCATTTTTCGGAGCAACAAAGACGGCATACCGATAACTACAGTAGCTCCCATTATTATTGATGATTGCCAAGCAATCTGACTCCGTTAATGACACTAAAAATGTACCCTGAAGGCATTCGTTCGAATCGGCAAAGGTTCCCAAGGAGTGAGCGAATCCAGCAGGCCTAGGTGGTAAACACTAAGACTTATGTTGTAATAACAAACTGCTTCAAGGGAAGAAACTCCGTTCGGTTAAGAACCCACTGCATTTCGGAGATTAACTTCACCCCTCGCAACACATTTAACACCGGCTGCTTCGAGCCCCTGCTTTTGAACACATTTCACCTGGAGGAAAAGTAAAACACTGCAACATGTGATGTTCGAACATCTCTGTCATGGATCCCCATAGCACCTTATAGGGAGGTAATCATGTCACAGTTTTGCATCTTTAAGATCTGAATTTAACTTATAGACATGTGCATTGCCGCCAGTGGAGATGCATGGAGGGTGTGTGTGTGGGGAGGGGGGGGGGAGAATACACTGGTAACCTGGCAACAACTCACTAGCAAATCTATAAGCAAGCAGCAGACAGAAACATGGAGGACGCCAAAACTCTTTGATCAGCATAGTTCAGCTTCTCTGTCTTTTAATCTGAAGCACTGTATGTTCCCCCTCTGCCCATCATTGTGGCAATTGGCCTTTTATTTTTGTGGAAGTGGAAGCCGCATCTCCTGTTCTACCCTCAGACAAGCAGCTCACTGAGTCCTCTTTCATACATACACCATGCTGTATTTTCTTTGCTTTCCTTGTGCTGCCATTTTCCTTCCTTCCTTCCTTCCTTCCTTCCTTCCTTCCTTCCTTCCTTCCTTCCTTCCTTCCTTCCTTCCTTCCTTCCTTCCTTCCTTCCTTCCTTCCCAATAGCTCAAGGCAGTATCTGTGGCAAGATAGCACAAAGTTTGATTAGCCCAAAGTTTCAAGGCAGCATGGGGACTGGAATCTGAACCAGGCCCGAGTTCATCAATCAAGCAGACTGACTGGTTGGGATCCACTGTGCCATCTTGATGGACAAGGGGTGTGTCTGTGTCCAAATAGGCTTGCCAGTCTCCAGATGGTGGCTGGAGATCTCCTGGCCTTGCAACTGAACTCCAGGGAACAGAGATATGGAGATCACCTGGAGAAAATGGCTGTTTTGAAGGGCAAATTCTAAGACATTATACCTCATTGAGCTCCCTCTCTTCCCCAAACTGGACCCCCCCTCAGGCTCCGCTCTCCAGAAACTCCTGGTATTTCCCATCCTGAGCCTCCGGGGAGGGCGGTATAGAAGTATGATAAATAAATAAATAAATAAATCTTGGAGCTACCAACCCTTTGTCCAGCCATTTTTGCCAAAGGTGTGCAGGAAGAAAAGCCAAGATGGCAACACTCTACTGTGAATTCCACTAACATATAGAGCTAATGGAAGGGAAGAAAAAGGCCCATTTTTCCTGTGTGATTTCCACCCCATTAAAAAATGTACCCAAAGTCTCGTTTTCCTTCCTTTGGGGCCTAGGAAGTGACAGTCAAGCACCTGACAAGTTTTTATTAGACGTTTACCTGTACAGAATAATTTGATTTAAGAAGCTGCTGGGAAATAAAGTAATTCTTTTTTTCTGGGGGTTGGGTATTAACACGGTCTAACAAAGTAAAATATTGTGCCAAGTCAGCAGTCATAAAACATATTTCTGCTTTGAAAGTTAAAAAAAAGAAGTTAAAAGCACAGTATGACGCACGTTTTTCAAGCTCAACTTTTCTCCATGTAAGAATCAAGATCCCCCCCCCATGAGACAGTCATGTATAAATTCTTTTATTAATATTAATGGATTAATACCAGGGAAATATTAATTGAGCAGAGACTTGCCATTACATTTCTTCCACATGACTAATTACTAATTAAAGGTGTTTAAAAAAAAAAAGAAAGAATGAACCAGCCTTGATAATGTGAGTGAAGTTACTATGTTTTTGGAAGAGGTCTAGAATGACGCACAGGCAAAGCTGTTTGAAATATGACGGGTGCAAAAAAAACACAGTAATAATCTGAAATGGCTTAGAGGCAAAACTCACCTGTAGATCTGATACCATCAATGTAAAGTCGAATCAGAAAGGGAATACACACAACAGTTTAACCCAGGGGTAGTCAAACTGCGGCCCTCCAGATGTCCATGGACTACAATTCCCAGGAGCCCCTGCCAGCGAATGCTGGCAGGGGCTCGTGGGAATTGTAGTCCATGGACATCTGGAGGGCCGCAGTTTGACTACCCCTGGGTTAACCATTTCAGTGACTCCTGTTGTCACCAGTCAAAGTTCTGTGGCGCACAATGCACCATGCACATAAAGAAAGGTTATTGCTTCCATGGCACTTTTCTTGATGCTCAAGCAAAAGGCGAACATAGACTTCAATGGTTTACCAGACCCATATACATACATGGCACAGTTTGTTAAGTGGGTAAGACCCACAATGCATTGCTTCTAAGGAAAAATGTTTATGATTGGATTGTATATGAGTTTCATATTCCATGTAGCTGCAGGTTGGTCTGAAGCTACATGGAATATACTGAAGTACAGAATAGCCAGTTTTAACAGCCTCAGCTAGAGCATCAATTGAAGTCTTCTTTTTCCTTATTGTAGCATTAGTAACATTATTTTTTTTGTTACAATAGGAAACAAAGTACAAGTTTACAGCAGTTCATATGTTAGTAGTAAGAAGTTCCCATTCGGTACAAGTATGCTTGGTCTCCCATTTCAGCTCCTTCCACTTCCTGCAACAGTACAGCAGACCTAGAATTAGGAAGCCAGTTTCCCATTGTTGTACAGATCATTTAGACAAAGGTTAACAAAACGTACGATCCTGGCTATTTTTCCTTGCACTACGGTAGAAACTCTAGGATCAAGCTCCAGCTGTTGAACTGACTCCAAAGTTCACAGAGCTGGCAATGGTGCGGAAACATTCAATTAGTCCTTGTAATAGAACTTTAATCTAGAAATCTCTGATCAGAAACACAGAACACGGGAACGTTTTTTTTTTTTTTTTAAGTTACCCCACGGCAGCTTGGCAACAAGGATACAGCATTGCAAGAAGCCCCCCTTTTATCTCTCACAATCTTGTTTTTTAAGAAAGGGGCATCCATTTTTATATAATCTGTCCAGATTTATTTTATCAGGGTATAACTTCTCTAACACCCTTTATGCTCAAACAGCCCAGAGGTTATTGTGATCCACTACCAAAGTATTAGCAGCGAGAGAAATAATTCCCAGTCTGAAAGGATCCCCTGTGCTGGAAATAAATCAGAAAGATAAAAAGATTGCTTGATAACTAGAACCCTCTCCAGATGTATTAGGGAAAAAGGGAAAATTAGACATGAAGGAGAAATTACCCACTCTCCGGTGCAGTCATCCTTACAGCCTGCACTCTGCCATGCTCAAAAAAGTCAGGATGTTTTCACAATGGGAGTTCTGCATAGAGTTGCAATAGTCCAGTCTGGAGGTTGAACCTTTAATCAACATCAAGGGAATGCCTTGGCCTCTGTCTCCTATTATTGGCTCTCTGGGTTAACTGGATAGCTTCTGTAGGAGACAGGATGCTAGAATGGACAAACCAGCAATCCTCATGTACCTAGAAACCTCAAGTATTCTGGATGTTCTTTCAGGTCAATAATTAGGACAAACGAGATTTCAATAATTTGTATATTTTGTATACTTTGAGATAGACTGTATTATTGACATTAGCACGTGAATTTCATCCAGTACTTATTTTGTCCAACAAAACAATGTTCCTATTTCCAATGGGTCATCTTTTATACTTGCCGGACATTCTTCTTGGACTGCATACCTGGTCTTACCTGTGAAGACAGTGTGCTGGCAAACAGAGAAGGGGGGGAGCACTAATGCTGTCCTTGGACAGACACACTGGGACCAATTTGAGCTACAGCAGTTCTGTCAGCAGCTTAGGGAGCTGCCTTGGACCCAACTGGCAGCTGCGCAGATTGAGCAGATAACTTTGGGCATAAGCCAGGCTCACTGTCTTCTCCCACACTGCTGGCTCCAGCAGCACCCATGGGGTCATTTCAGTTCTTTGGGTACAGAACCAGACCTGTCTGCTGAGCCAAATGGTACCCAAGGCCAATTTTCAGCTTGTTTGCAGGGGCTAGCTGAGGTCGTAAAGTGCCTTGAACACACAACATTTTGGGGATTCTTTTAACCTACTACCCAAAAGCAAGCAAAAGAAAACCTTACATACAATTGTTAAGAAATTTCCATAACGTTACATTATGGAAATTGGGTTTATCTAACTATTGGGTTAGATAAAGACTAAATCTTCTAATAGCCTAATAGGACTTGCCTCTCCCTCCCTTTGCATCCCAATGATCATGAAATGCCATCCCTGGGGTGAAGGGGATCTTGAGGAATGTCATGAGAAAGGCCAGTTTCCGGAAGAGGGATTCAGTGGAAATCATGGATTTAGTCTGTCCACTGAGGCTCAAATGACTGTGGCATAAGTCCCTCTTGCCATAAGCCATAAACCAAGAGATCTGCCTGCCTGTTATCCACAAACCATTACCCCTGCCGTTCCAGAAGAACAGGAAGACCTTGGAGATATTATTTGTTAAATCATCAGATGCATCTTTTGAAAGAATTACAGTGAAATCAAATCCCAGCTCTTGCTTGAGAACCTCTTGACAGACAAATGCCATCCATTAGGTTCGGCGAAGTGAAGGCATTATGCTCAGCAAAAGAAAAGCAGAGAAGAGAAATCATTGTGCCAATATTTCCCCCGTATTGAGAATTGAAAGGGAGAAAAAAAAAACGACAACAACAACTTCGGATCCATCTTAGAACGCAACGGTGCAGGGCAATGTGTCACCCCATTCAGAGATTCTCGCAAAACGTCAAGACGCGTTAGTAAACATACGGAACTAAACATACTTCTTGGTGACGATCCTGCAGAGCTATTTTCATTACAAATGGAAATGCCTAACGTGTGTTCCATTACTTATGGTAATTGTGTGACATTTGTTGTGAGTAACTACACAGCCCCATCATCTCTTTTAATTACATTCTATCGTAAGTGCGGGCCTCGCAATCTCTCGCCCAGGCATTGTTAACTAGGTTCCTGCTGAAAATGACAAATGTTGATTATGAAGTTGTCGAGACAAACCATCGGGATGCATTCCTAAAGGGGCGCAAAACACGTACCTTTCAACAGTCCACAGATGAATATAAAGATGCGTGCGCAGTCTTCTCATTATCAAATGAACTGCCTTAGACCATCCAAATCCCACATGGCTGGAGGCTTTATTCTGCACTACTGTATTAATTGACTTTCCTGTGGCCGACCCTCTACTGATTTCATAGAATCATAGAACCATAGAGTTGGAAGGGGCCACGCAGGCCATCTAGTCCAACCCCCTGCTCAACGCAGGATCAGCCCAAAGCATCCTAAAGCATCCAAGAAAAGTGTGTATCCAACCTTTGCTTGAAGATTGCCAGTGAGGGGGAGCTCACCACCTCCTTAGGCAGCCTATTCCAACAGCATACTACAGGGTACACCAGAAAAGCATAACTGCCCTCCAAAATATCATCAGCAGTAGGAGCTTATGAAAGGGCAGGCTGTGTGCTGCATGCGCCTTCGGTGTTCATTTGCATGAATCCAGGTGAGGGTGTGCTAGAGAAAAGTTACATCTAGTTCATAGATTTGCATAGATTTGCATTTAAGAGAAGCCTGAAGAATGACACTGCTAGCCATTACACCGCTTAAAATTATGAAGGCAAAAAGCATCAACACCAACACCAGGCAGTTGTGAGTTCCCTGTTCTCTGTTAAACTAGATCAGGGTGGGCAAACTGTGGCCCTCCAGCTGTTCATGGACTACAATTCCCATGAGCCCCTGCCAGCAAATGCTGGCAGGGGCTCATGGGAATTGTAGTCCATGAACAGCTGGAGGGCCACAGTTTGCCCCCCCCCGGACTAGATGGCCTTGGAAGTCTCTTCTAACTCTATGATTCTATTCCATGACTACAGTTTACCTGGGACATATATCAAAAATCAGGAAACTGTCCCTGGAGCACATAAAAATTTAATGGGCAATGTTGAATGTTTTCTGGTTATCTCCAAGACTTCCTTAAAAAAAATGGGGGGGGGGCAGCCTACAAATATATAATAACGTAAACGGGAAAGAAAAATCTCCCGGCGCTGCTGGTAATATTCAAGAACAATAATGCAGGGCCCAGCAAGCTATTCTGGGAGCAGAGCTCTGATAAAGCTGTACCGCACTTGCCAATTCCCTGTCTGTTCTCATGAATAATATTCACAGTTCCTGAGTTTGTTTCTTCATGAGGTTAAGCATAAAAAATGAAAGGTCATCTTTTCAGTTACCACTTCCATTATGAACTAACTCTACCTGGCCCACGAAGAATTGCTGGGCGTAAACTACTCTATATTTACCCACAGCGGTTTCACACTTTTAAAAAAAGAGAACGGAAACACGATGAACTGTGGTTATTTCTCAAGGGGAAAAAAAATTATTCATTTTCCTTTTATAATTTTAGCACAAAATTCCACCAGCTGTCCTCACAAACGTTTAGTAGCCTCCCTTAATTGCCAGTGCAAAGATATTGTCAGTCCCCACTGGCTCTTAGAGGCTTGGTATTAATCACCTAAAGGTCTTTTATACTATTTTTTTTTTCCAATGGATTAGGAACTTCCTCTTGTAAGGCAACAAGGCACAAAGACCAACAAAAACAAACTGGTGAAAATACTGTGTAATTAATACAGAAGTATTCCCCCCACGTGAAACAGTCACAGTGGAAGTATTCTCAGAGATCAAATCTGAGATAATACATTTAAAGGTACTCACTGGGTTTTTTGCATTCTTCTGCTCCAGCAGCCTTGTAACAGAATGATTCTGATGCCCTGTAAAGCGGTGGTCCCCAACCATTTTATCACCGGGGACCACTCAATGCTTGACAATTTTACTGAGGCCCGGGGGGGGGGGTAGTTTACTCCTCTACTCTCAACCACTGCCCTAACGCTCTCTGATCGCTATGGTAATGTTTAAACATCCCTTCAAAATAAGATACACACAACAATGAACATAAGGAACATTTTATTTTCATGGAAATTTTAACTCATGACAATGACAAATCAATGGGAACCCTGAGCTTGTTTCTCTGCAATGAGATAGTCCCGTCTGGGAGTGATGGGAGACAATGACACCCGAAGTGTGTTGTAAAGGGCCGGGGGGGGGGGGGGAGAAGGCATCCTTTGTGGCCCACCTCCAATTAGTCGACGGACCACATGTGGTCTGTGGCCCACAGGTTGGGGATTGCTACTGTAAAAGACACCTTCTCCCAAATTTCTCCTCTCTTTGACATGCAGCCTTCTTAGGAAACTGGGGTCAGAAAGTTATCTTTTGCTCAACTTTGTCTCTGGTAGCATTATCACTTTAAGGTTGCCAGCTAAGGGTAGGGAAATACCTAAGAGATGGGGGTAGAGCTTGAAAAGGGCAGGATTTTTTTTGGGGGGGGGGTAGGTGGGGTTTAATGCCGTAGAGTCCACCTTCCAAGGTAGTTGTTTTCTCCAGGTGAATTGATCTCTGTCACCTGGAGGCCAGTTGTAATCTCAGGAGACCTCTATTTACCACCTATAGGTTAGCAACCCTCAGTGTTTGTAGATTTATGTTGCCCAGTACTGGCCTGAGGGTCAACACCAAAGGGGAACCTTATTGTAGTACTGCCAAGTAGCCAAGGCCAAAGTCAAGATATGACTCAAAGTTGGCTCTAATATGGTTCAAGGACATGGTTCAAAGATGGAGTGTGTTGGTTGAGAGCCAAAATATATTCATATGCATGAGTATCCTGTAATCATTGATTTCAAGTTGGCTATCCTTACCTGTAACCAGCTTATTTGGGAAGTAAGACAGTTTTATGGACAGTGTTCTCCTACCAGGTGTATGGTTGAGGTCAATGTCAGCACTTAGTGACATAATTAAATGTCACCCTGTCTGTGCCTTACGCTTTACATCTGAATTTTGGGATTATAATCTTAATCTGGGCCTACTTGACCCCAGGTTCATAGATAGTTTTTGTGCTGGAGCAGTCTGTCACACATTTTAAAAGGATTTGTAAGTGATCTGTAACTGGTTTTAAATAATTTAGGAAAACTTGTACTTGATTTAACGATGTTAGCCACCCCGAGACCATTGTCAGAGTGGTGTTGCCTAAAAAAAACATAAATAAAAACTAAATAAAATGAATAAATGTAACTGCTCTACTTTAGTTATGGAACAATGATGGATTGTATAGTTTTCAGTTGATTTAGTAATTGTTAAATTCAAGTGGGTAGATGTGTTGGTCTGAAGTAGCACAGCATACCATAAATCTTTGTTGGTCTTAAAGGTGCTATTGGACCCAATGTTTATGTTTAAGTAAAAGCTTCAAAGGGAAGAAGAGATTCTCTTGTAGTATTATTTCTGAATTATAATACTTCGTAATTAATTATTATTATTCATTAGGTAGACACTCCAATTTTACAGTCTCTTATTTCTAGCACATATGACCAGTGACCAACCTCCCAAGAGTTCCTACCTGTCCTTAGATTTAAGAACTAGTGATCACCTGTGAACAAACAACTCCCTGTAGCAGAGCTATTAAATCTCAGAATTCCCAAACCTTGTACTAAATGCATACTGTATAGCAACTTCAAAAGGATGCATGGGGAATTCAGTTTGTTAACTATACTCGTTTCCAAAACACAACACAGCCAATGGAAACAAACAGCCAATCCTGTGAAACTCTTGAAATACACTGGTTAAGGCTGAAGGAGCTCTTTCAGCAGAGAGATAGGATAGGGGCAGGATTGAAACCAAAGTTCAAAGCAGCATTGTGTTATTTGCCAACTGCTACCCAAGTCAGTAGGCAGGATGGTTCCACAGGATGGACTGTCCCATCCGGTGGACTATTTCCCTAAAATCTAGTCAAAACACAGGGTTTTAGGTGAGAAACATGTCATATTTCATTTTAAGCACTAGGACTTCCTTTGCAGTGTAAGCCTTTGTGGCAATATTCAGGCTTAGGAACAAGGACCATACAAACTACTTTTATTTTTGTGTTTCCGATACTTTTATTTTTATAACTGAGGCTCTGGGGACCATCTTAGTCTTCTAGACGTCACGAAGGGCAATGCATGTTCTACTCAACATTCACCGTTCCTATTATGAGGGGATTATTTCACTGGTACATGTGGCTTGGTTACTAGCTTGTTTTCTTGCTCCTCACCTCTCTCAGTATCACCATGCTAAAGTTACTGGAGAGCTGAGACCATTAAGATTTACAAGATAGATTTCTTGTCTGACTAATTCAGACTTATAACATGGGACGGAAAGGCTTTTAAAATGCCTCACCGGTTTCGGCAGGACCAGCACACAAAGTCTGGTGGGGAGAAGTACGATCAAGTCACAAGCAACTTACAGCAGCTCCTAAAGCAGTTCTCAAGGCAAGAAATGAGCAGAGATGGCTTTCCACCGGCTACCTCTGTGCAGCAGTGCTGGACTTCCTCAGTAATCTCCCATCCACATACCAACCGGGGCCATTCCTGTTTCGCTTCTAGCCAGTTTGGTGGAGTGGTTAGGAGTGCGGACTTCTAATCTGGCGAGCTGGGTTCGATTCTGTACTCCCCCACATGCAGCCAGCTGGGTGACCTTGGGCTCACCACAGCACTGATAAAGCTGTTCTGACCGAGCAGGAATATCAGGGCTCTCTCAGCCTCACCCACCTCACAGGGTGTCTGTTGTGGGGAGAGGAAAGGGAAGGCGAAGGTAAAGAAAAGCGGCATATAAGAACCAACTCTTCTTCTTCAGTAATATCAGGACTCTCTCAGCCTCACCCACCTCACAGGGTGTCTGTTGTGGGGAGAAGAAAGGCGATTGTAAACTGCTCTGAGACTCCTTCGGGTAGAGAAAAATGGAGTATAAGAACCAACCCTTCTCCTTCTCCTTCTCCTCCTCCTTCTCCTTCTCCTTCTCCTCCTCCTTTGATATGGGCCATCCATATCAAGGCTTCCAAGCCCTACTTATACCTAAAGTAACTAAGAAAGGGAATGTGATCAAAAATTGCCTTGAGATTCCTTAAGATAGAGAAAAGTGCTGTTTTGGCAGGAGTGGAACCTGGAATCTTCCGCATGCCTAGAACATGCTCTACCACTAAGCCACAGCCCTTCCCATAGACTAGAATATGAAATTTCAGCAGGACACACTAACAGAAAAGCACCTCATTGGACAATGTACAGGAGATAGGTCTCTCAAAATCCCTCATCACGAGTACCCTAAATGCAACTGAATAGCGATATATTGGTGCTAGAATTCACATTATCTGTAGAAAGGTCATTTTCTTTTAATTTAAGAGACTCCTTTTGGGAATGGGAGGAGGTTGAGAGGGGACATGATTGCTGACTTTAAGTTATTTGAAAGACTGTCACTTGGAGGAGGGCAGAGAATGGTTCCTATTAGCAGCAGAGGATAGGACCTGTGGTGTAATGGCTTTAAACTATCTGTAGAATAGTACCATCTAGATATCAGGGGGGGAAATTTCACAGTCAGAATAGTTCAGCAGTGGAATGGGCTGCCTAAGGAGATGATGAGTTTACCTTCACTGGCAGTCTTTAAATAGCAGTTATGTAGATACTTATCATGGATGTTTTAAGCTGATTCTGCATCGAGCAGGGGGTGGGACTAGATAGCCTATAAGGCTCCTCCCAACTCTATGATTCTAAAACCCACAAAATCACAAAGAACTAGACATACAGAATATTTGTACTAGAAAACTCCTCTGGCTTATTATTCAATTGGAGTTTTGATGATGGACTACTTCAGCTGCTAATGTACCTTGTAATTTGACTACTGGTCTAGTACCGTAATAATAAAGACTTGACTTGACTAATGGACAACTTCAGACACAGATTGTCCCTACACCAGACTATTGAGAATTCACATACTCCCCAAAGCTCTTGTTCCAAAAGAGTGCCCTTGACATCACTGGGACCACTCCAGAATGGATGATTTGTGGGCGAAAGCCAAAACAGATTGGGAGTAGTTTGACTGCATGTCTTTCCAGTGAAAAATAAACATTTATATTCTTTATATTCTTCAAAAGGCGAGAATATGAAATCTCAGCAGAACACACTAACAATATTCCTCTATGGGGATATATAACAGTGTTCCAAGCTACATTTATTACAAGTTCAACTTTGCACATGCTGTGAAATAAAAGTGCATTTAAATTTATAGTAGCATCTATTCTGCAACCCCTTTTTTACTATCTTTTTTAAGGTTTAACTTTAAACAAAACAAGCTCAAAGTTGAATTGTTGTTTCAAGAGAATGCAGAGGTGGTGACTTGACTTGTGGTTTACTTCTGTGCTCTTGTGTCTAAGCACAGAATATGCCATTACCCATCCAAATAAGAAATAATTAAAGAAATCTTTATTTTTCTATCTCGCCCCTCCCATAAGGCTTGGGGCAGGTTCCCTCAGAGTATAGCCAGACCTAGTTGGCTAAGCAATCACATAACCCACCTTACATGATGACCCAAATCAACCAAGAGCCTGAGTGAATAAAATAATATTCTCAGGGCACCTATTGCAGTCAAGGATGCTGAAAGCCCTCAAAAGTTTCAGGAAGTTCAACGGTGTCATACTTCCTCCTCACCATTTCTTCCTGTTGAAGATCATCAGTAAACATAACCAAGACAGTTCCTGTTCCAAATCAAGGTCAAAATCTGGACTAAGGAGAATCTAGACAAGCTGTACATCAGCTCACATGCTTTGCATGGTTCTGCCTGCTCCACTTTACCATCAAAGTAACTAAGGACTACAAGATTATTTTTAAAGGATGAATTCACAACATTATCTTTACAACAACCCTGTGAGTGAGGCTAAACTGAGAGTTAGACCGAAGATTCGCCCAAGGTCACCCCGTAAATTTGAGAGATGAGTGGTCATTTGAACACAGATCCCCTTCCCCTGAGTCCTAGTATGACATACCACTATGCCACATTACATCTATATAGTGTGTTTTAATCTGCTGTTCACTCTTTAATGGCTAAAACTACTTATCCTCCAAATTATTATGGGGCACTGGGTGCCCCCAAATAAACAAAGGTATGGGAAATAATTGCTTTAAGGTCTAGGACCACACTTTCCATAGCTAATCTGGGCATAATGTCTTTTTCAGTAACGTGCATAACCAAGTAAACTAGCTAGAGCCTCACATAAAGCATGGGTACAAATTGCTACCTGTAGACAGAACACTGGTTAAATATTTATTGCAAAGCATCTGCAGAGAGACATAGCATAAAAACAGCAATGTAAAGGATTACTGAGGTGGGTGTTATTCTTCACTTCCTAGCTGAAACAGAATTACTAAGCAAGGCTCAAACTTTCAAGTCCTGGAAGTCCTTTCTTCAGGCCACTGTCTGCAGCAAGCAGCAACTCCCACACAGATACACCGAGTAAAGTCAAGGCAGTGGAGCAGACAGTTCCAAATCCTTCCGGGCATGAGCACAGATCCACAGAACTGAAACTTTTTGTGCAGAGTCAAGGCTAGTTGCGAGCTTGTAGGCTTTGCTCCAGTCCCTTTTAGGGTTGCAGTAACACAGAAAACAAATGTGCTGTGATGCAGCAATGTGGCAAACGCCAAAGGGAAAAGTCTAACAGTTATGCCTCTCTTAAAGGTAAAGGTAAAGGTATCCCCTGTGCAAGCACCGAGTCATGTCTGACCCTTGGGGTGACGCCCTCTAGCGTTTTCATGGCAGACTCAATACGGGGTGGTTTGCCAGTGCCTTCCCCAGTCATTACCGTTTACCCCCCAGCAGCAAGCTGGGTACTCATTTTACCGACCTCGGAAGGATGGAAGGCTGAGTCAACCTTGAGCCGGCTGCTGGGATCGAACTCCCAACCTCATGGGCAAAGCTTTCAGGCGGCTGCCTTACCACTCTGCGCCACAAGAGGCTCTCTTATGCATAGCCAAAGCTCTCTTACATGTCATGAGGCCACTACCCAACAGAACTGCTGGAAAGCACTGCCAGAGTTAGTTAGTGCCAGAGCCAGCTTGGTGTAGTGGTTAGGAGTGCGGACTTCTAATCCGGCAAGCCAGGGTTGATTCTGCACTCCCCCACATGCAGCCAGCTGGGTGACCTTGGGCTCGCCACGGCACTGATAAAGCTGTTTTAACTGAGCAACTCTCTCAGCCTCAACTCCCTCACAGGGTGTCTGTTGTGGGAAGAGGAAAGGGAAGGCAATCGTAAACTGCTTTGAGACTCCTTCGGGTAGAAAAAAAGCAGCGTATAAGAACCAACTCTTCTTCTTCAGTAATCTCAGGGCTCTCTCAGACTCAACTCCCTCACCGGGTGTCTGTTGTGGGGAGAGGAAAGGGAAGGTGACTGTAAGCCTCTTTGAGACTCCTTCGGGTAGAGACAAGTGGCATATAAGAACCAGCGCTTCTTCTAATTTCTTCTGGCCTAGCCTCCAATAGTTTTTCTTAGAAATTTATGGAGAGCTTCAGAAAAACAAACAGAGGAGAAGGTTATATTGTAGGCAAAAGTGCCATCACCACAGTCAGAAAACATGATTGCCAAATGCATATAACAGGACAGGGCTACTGGAATTATAACATGCCTTCAAGCTGCCCTATGGTATTGCCTGGTCACTGACCAAAGATGAATTTGGGGAGGAAGGCAATTGGAAGGATATCGGGTGGTTCTCACACATGCCGGGTTCTGACCACTCCTTGGAACCATTTATATGTCTAAAATGTGTTAATTATAAAAAAAAACAGCCACTACAATGTGTTCTAAAAAAATAAAATAAAATCCAGAGACAGTTATAAAGAGTTAATCTTGTATTTACCCATGAGTAGGTCTTTGAAGATTGGTTTGAATCTCTTTCACGCACCCACACACAAATACACACACACACACGCAGTGTTTGCTATCTGAGAAAATGATTGCCTACCGGAAGGCTATCCCAGATTTATTCTTGGTCTGAAACAATAAGAAAACTGTTAATTGAGTAATCAGACCAGTCACTTAAAAACCTCCCAATCCATTAAAAAAACCTGATGATTTAGAAACCTTTAAGTCCATTAAACCGGGACAGTTAATTATTACAAATATTGTAATTTTTTGAAAATGCGAGATCAATATCATGTAGGCTTCTTATGAGAAAAGGCATTGCTCACCTTCTGTCGTTTTGTAAGCATGCTTACTGAGGGGTGAGTCCATTTAGTTCAATTGGACTGCACTCTTACATTTACCTTAAATCGTAGTTACCACAATCTCATTCCCAGTAGATTTCTCTGGCATAGTTGTTCTTTTTGACAGTTTTCTCATGCCTCTTTCCCTGTGGGTTGTGCTGTTCCATTCTCCCCTTTTCTTCTATCAATCATGATATATTTCCCACTTCCTCTTTTAGCAATTCCTTTAGCAAGCTTAACCCTTTCTTAGATTCACATGCTCTGCCTTTTCTTCCAATTACAGAGGCCTGTATCGCTTTAAAGGCAGAGAGAAACAGCCTTCCCACACTTCAGGAGTCCCCAGACTAGAGAAAGTTCACACGATAAAAAAGCCCCAAGTGGATACAGTTCCTTCCCCACTTACCCATCTAAAATTAGGACAACATGACAGATTTCATCTTAAGGGGGAGAAGTGGTACACAAATACTTTTACATGAAAATCGGCAAAGAAGAAGAGGAGGAGAAGAAGAGTTGGTTCTTATATGCCACTTTTCTCTACCCAAAGGAGTCTCAAAGCAGTTTACATTTGCCTTCCCTTTCCTCTCCCCACCACAGATGCCCTGTGAAGTGGGTGAGGCTGACAGAGCCCTGATATTACTGCCCAGTCGGAACAGCTTTATCAGTGCTGTGGTGAGCCCAAGGTCACCCAGCTGGTTGCTTGTGGGGGAGCACAGAATTGAACCCGGATTGCCAGATTAGAACCCCGCATTCCTAAGCACCACGCCAAGCTACAGATTAGGCAGGATACATAAAGTGTCTCTTTAACTCATAAAATAAATTGCCTCCAGGTTCTTTAATCAGGTTACAGCCCTACATTCTTTATATGATCTAATTTCTTTATCAGATATTGGCGCAGGGTAGAAAAGATATGGAAAACGCAAGACTAGCGGACAAAGTGATCCCCCCCCCCCAAAATGCAACCTGCTCTTTTGGAATATGCCATGCAGATTGAGAGAGTATCATCGATGTATGATTTGTAAAGAACAGCCTCCATGGTGATTTATTCTTTCCCCTACATGCTCATGGAAAAAAACCTTTTCTTTACCACTAAAGTCGGCCAGAAAGTTCTTTTTAAAAATCTATTTTAATTTGTAATGCATATTTTTGTAAGGGTCACAGTGTCCCCAGTGCATCACAATAAAATGGTTTGGTCCCAATAACATCCTGCTCATTGTTCCACTTTGGACAGCCTGCTCTTTTCAATAACCAGTTCGATAAGCTGTTGAAAAATGCTTTGTATAATATACCATTGCCACAGAAATGAGGTTTGTCTCTGTCATTATGTTTTACATTCAATCAATTCACAAATGTTGCTCAGCTCATGCCCCTAACGGCATCCCCGAGCAGAAACCCGGAGATCAATACCGTGTCTGCTGAAAACAATAGAACACAACAAATGAATAATTTTATTTACAATAAAAGCCCGAGTCCGCAAATGGATTCTATTAATGCTCAAATTCATTTTTCATGCTTTAAACACGAGCTGAAAGCAAGAACCTTATAGTACCATAAGCAAAGAACGAGGAGCACATTTTTAAATATTTCTTTTTAAAATCCTTCAAACAACAACATCAACAAGAGAGCCCAATAATGGTTATATTTATTGAGGACATGAGCAGAACACATAAAGCTATGCTAGGCTGGAGGTGAATGCATGAATGTCAATGGCTGCAGATCACTGTGCATGGATAAAATAACACAAGGGGCAGCGCTATGAGGGAGCAGCACACATTCGCAGGAGAATCCGGCTGTGCTCCTCTCAGCCAGTCAGTTACGTGGAAATCTGTTGTGCGACAAACTGGTGTCCCAGCAATTACAAGAAATACTCCAGGGCATTTCCATGGTACCCATTCAAAACCATGCTATTTATTTATTGTATATACACACACAACACACACACATATATGCCACCTTTCTACCACTATGGGGCATTCAAGGCAGCTTAGACTTCGGTAGATAAATAAAAATCACAATAAAACCCCAAGACAGTAAAATATCAGCAAAAAATTGATAAAGGGAGTGTGGACACATACTCTCACACTTAAGGGCCATGGTCTTGCAACAGCAGGACAGATGTAACTGGGGCCCAAATGGCTGGCATGGATGGGGCCAGATAACCATGATTGAAGGGTAATTCCATATTTGATAGGATTGCCCTATGCCCACTGTGGCCAGGAGATCTTCTGCCCCCACTAGGAGTCACCCACTGGCCCTCTAGCAGCCAGCAGGGGAAAACCGTTAAGTTAAATGCCATTGGTGATGATATGACATCACTTTCAGGAAAAACCTGGAAGTGACATCAGGCTTCTCTAGGAAACTCTGGCAATTACTAGAGTTATGTCAAAGGAAGCCCAAAAGTTGGTTTTTCATTGGCCAATTTAGTTTTTTACTACCAGTTAGCTAAATATATAGCAAAAGTGATTCTAAAGGGTACATGAATGGAATGACCTGGTCACCTGTTGATACTGACAGTGGACAAAAGACCAGAATTATGAGACAGCCACATCCAGGGGAATGACGGCTTTATGATAAGGTGATGGCCGGATGGATTCTTCCATCCATTAGGGCTATTATCAGATTTAATCACTGAGACACTGCAAGAATGGTAAGCAGCAGCTGGCTGATATGATTCCTTTCAAGATGACCCATTCAAGAAGATCAATTAATAGTTGGAAGTGCCTTTGGGTTTTTGAATTTCACTGGAATCCCATCTTAATTTTACTATGTGTATAAAGACACTATCATTGTAATCTATCATTGTGTCTTTGCCTGGAATTTTATTTCTCATTGCTTTATGTATTTCACATCTTATGCCAATAAAGGTATCTGAATCTAAAAAAATAAATCTACTATGTATATAATCACAAGTCTTGGGAGAGTCTGAAGTAAGAAATAAGCACAGAGCTAAATTAGAGATGCTCCCTTATGGGGATCCTTTAATTATGTTACTCGTGTCAGTAATGGGAGCTTCACAGAGGAGCAATGGCTATGAACAATCATACCACATTCAATGTTCCCTCTAAATCCCCACCCCTACTGAGTGAAGCAAGTAACATTCTGAGCAGAATGCAAGTGCTATAATCTTAGCAATGGGCACTGCAAGAATCTGTGCAGTTCCAGATTGCTGCTGAGCAGGGCTTCCTGTGTTAATGAGCGGACACTCCCATCTACAGCTTAGAGGTAACACTGGCCACATTCCTTTGCCAACAACCCTTTTAAATGTATGGACAAGGAACAACCTTCCCTGAACAACCTTCATGGAAGGAACTTCTTTATTCATACCTCTAGAAGCCTCAAAGTGCTGTTACCAGTGACAGCAGAAAACACAATTATTTGGCATTCTTCTATCTGTAGACAGCAAAGAGGTGGTTAATCATTCCTCTCTGAATGCAATTTGTGGAAGTTCTGTATTCACTATGCATTCACACAAACTTTTAAAAAAAAGTTAAAGCCAATAATTAAATCAGATTGCCATGTTCCATGGTAAATCTCCCCAAAATGGAAAACTCAGAATTCTGGCGGAAATTTCAGTAGTTTATTGGGGAAACCACAAACGGCTACATAGGATGCTTGGTTGCTAAAGCTGAAAACATACAGAAGTCTGGAGAAGATATAGAGCCAGGCATCCTCCCCTCCTCCATGCCATTTCTTCCCACAGTATGATCTTACAGGAAGTATCACCTTATCATCAAACAGTGTACACTGTTTACAACTTGACACTTAGAGGCTGGAAAGGACAGCCATAACATTCAGAATACAACCGAAGGCCAGATGGTACAGATCATGCTTTAATGTAGTTCAACAGTAGCATTAATTATTGTGCAGAGCTTGACTCCCTCCATTGTTTGTATAAAGCAGTGTCATCTGCTCTGTCAGTCCTGCCACACTGCCTCTTTCAGCAATGCCGTAGAACAATTGTAGTCCATGGACATCTGGAGGACCACAGGTTGACTACCCCTGCCGTAGAAGACACCCCTGGAACTGCTACAACCCCTGTCAACCCTTGTCCAAGCCTGTCTGCCCAAGAGAGACCTGCATACCTTGCACTGAACATGTGCTCAATGCAATCCAACACCTGGGTTGTCAAAGGTACAAGACTCACCCAGCTATTCATTTTGAAAGCTTATTTTGTACTTAGAGGAAGAATGAATGCATAGGAAGAGAGTGTACAGCAGCATAGTCACAAGCTCCACCATTGGCTGCCATCCACTCATTGGAAGAGTATGCATAGGTTGTAAGCCTGAACAGACAGTCACATGGGACTCTCTTCCCACCATCAGGAATTCTGCTTTCCCATGACCCCCCAGTTGTGCATGGGACCTTTACACACCTTTTAACAGGGTCAGAAGTAGCACCATGCTGCAGCTTCCCCCACCGCTGTTCTTGCTCCCTGAAACATTAGAGGTAAAGACAGATATTTGCTCACTCACTTCTAAAAAAATTGTTAAACAACAAAAAAAAAGTTTTCTTTTTCTTTTTTAAATCTTGCTTACCCTCATCCTGGAATCACGCTTGTCAATCATGCAGCCTAGAAGGAACAATGGAAGCTCCAGCACCCTCCTATCCATAACTGCAGGCTACATAGTCCCTAGAGTAAGAGCCAGTTCATATGGAAGCGCCTGCGTGTTGAAGCTCATAAAGCAGAATCAGAGTCTTGGTCCATCAAGGTCAGTATTGTCTACTTTACTACCAGTGACTCTCCAGGGTCTCAGGCTGACTTCTTTCATATCATCTCCAACCTGATCCTCTTAACTGGAAATGCTGGGGATTGAACCTGGGATCTTCTGCATGCCAAACAGGCGCTCTGCTACTAAACCAGTGACCTCTCTTCAAAAAATTCCCTCTCGCCATTGAATTTTGTTGGATTACCTTGGGCCAGTATTTCTCTCTTAGCCTAACCTCTCTCACACAGTTATCGAAAGGAAACAATGTCCCGAACTCTTTGGAGGAAACATAATCCATCACACTTTAGATGTCTGTAATATTCTTGTAATCGCAATGTCTGAGCATCTCTGGCTTTCGGCTGCAACGCAGCCCCTCTCTGCTCATCCGACTGCTTTTCTTTAGACCCGACTCAGTAAACCTTCCAGAGCAGCTTTTGTTATTATTACTGAATGGATTGTTTGTCTTCATATGAAAAAGATCATTTCTTTGCTTGGATTATATTGAGCATGAATATCCCCAGCACTGAATGCTGTGCATTGACAAGGGAACAGAGATTTCCTTTTCAGAACTAGTATTCTCCCAAACCAATAACTAATGTTTACAAATTATGAACCACAAGTTACATTTTAGACCAAGTCTATTCCTCATGGTGAAATCTGAGGACTTGGCTTGCCAGAATTTTGACTCACGTTTCTGTCTTCTTCTAGGAAGAAGTATAATGATGAGATTCTCTCAGCAATTATCTGAAAAGGCTCGTCCACTTGTATCCCATCCTTCCTCCAAGGAGCTCAGGGTGGTAGACATGGGGTGTCCATTTGCCATTTTACCTTCACAAGTCCATGAGAGATGTTAGGGAAGCTTCATGGTAGCTTGGAGGATTTGAATCTGGATCTTCAAATACCTAGACCAGCCTTCTCCACCACACTGACTTTCAAAGCTGCGTGTCCTCCTCATCACATGCTTTTTGGGGACTCATCCCTCATTACTTCTATTCATTTATTTATGCAGTACTTTTTTATCCCAGCCTTTCTCTAAGGAGTTCAAATCAGCATATTTGCCTTTCCATCCCTCCATATTAGGCTGAGGAGATCACATTGTTTGGCTTCTCTTTGGCAGCTAACCTGCACTTGAGAACTGATTTGCTCTTCTTCTCTGGCATTCATTACTTTATCTATGCCTTGCCTTATTTGTCAAAGAAAAGCTCATACACACTCATTATACGATACTCCTCGGGAGGTTATTTCCTGTCTTTCACTTAACACCATTCATCCTCAAACCATGCAATTTATTCAGCTCCTTTATTGGTCATTTTTTTTAATCACATATATTCAACACACATCAATTGCCTTGGCTGTTAGGCCCTTTCTTCAAGCTCGGCTAAGTTCCCTTTATTCCATTTCTTTCGTTTTGTCTTTGTTCAACAAACATTCAAGAGCATCCTGAACTTTAACTTCCCCTCAAAAGATCCTTAAACCCTCTTCCACCTCTCTGCCAAATCTCTAGGGCACAGAACTAAGAACTTAAGAGTTTCTCTCCGACACAGAACTCAAACAACTGATCTCTGGCTTTGACCCTACAGGATTGAGGGATTCTTATCACAGGATAATTGGTGTGTAAACACATCCTGCCTGGCCACTTAAGCACCTGAAGCTCAGCTATCCCCACTGGAGGTCCTGCTCCCTTAGTATGTTATTTCCTTGTTTACACAACTGTCAGCTCCTAAAAAGCATCCCCAGTGAACAGCAGATCAGGAAAAGAGAGGATAGAAGAATCTGAACCGCAACTGAATTGGCATGAAGACAAGGTTCAGACCTCAACAAGACATTTCTGTACCTGGAACCAAAATATTTTGGCACTTTAATAGAAAGCCTGTTGACATCTCAGTTGCACACTTTAGCACGGTGCATTTGCAATGCAGCATGTTCAGAGAGCAAAAGCTCTTTTGTACATAGACAAATAACAGCATCATCCTTTCCCGGGGAAGGGAGGATTTGTAAGGCCAAAAAATCTTCTGGAAGCACTGTGAGGAAAGCCTACTTAAGAATGGCTTTCAGGGGCTGAGGGATTCAAAGTTTTAGCACTGGCTGCATTTTTTGATGATGCACCTTGATCTCAATAGATTTCTGAAATAAGAGTATGATGATATTGCTGTGAAAAGTTCTCTTTTGTTTCCCTAACCATTTTGGGAGGAGTGTCTGCAAATAGAGAAAAACGCCCAGATTTAACCTTCCTTCTCAGTTGGTGTTTCACCTCCTCTCTCGGAAAGGTTTTCTGGTGAGGCTCAGGAAGAATCGGAAAGATTCTTTGACTGAATTAAGGCCATATATTACACTCTTCCTGCCTTCCAATTCAGGTATTCAGGGCAATACCGTAAAGCATTACTGTCACTCTGAAATAACACGGAAAATCTGATTGCCTACATGATGTCATAATTTCACCATACTCAATACAGGTTCTCTGACAGAGAGGCTGATTCTGTGATGGTTCAAGAGGGCGGCAGGTTACAGTGGATGAGCGATAAGATTGTGAGTGTCCTGCATAGTGCAGGGAGTTGGACTAGATCAGTGGTCCCCAATCTTTTTATCACTGTGGACCGGTAAATGCTTGAGGGATGTCGCCGCCGCCACTGGAGCCCCTGCTCCACTTGCTTTCCCGCCAGCACCCCTAACTTCCCGCTTCCCACTGGGGGCCGCTGCCAGCAGCAGTTGCGCAGTGCCACACCAATGGGGAGCCCCAGACATGGCGGCCGCTGGAGAGCACAAAAGGTGAGCTGGCGGCAGAGTGGCAGGGCAGCCCCTGAGGCAGCAGCTGGGAAGGACGAGGAGGAGCTGCGGCCTGGTACCAACTGGTCTACGGACCGGTACCGGTACCCGGACCGGGGGTTGGGGACCACTGGACTAGATGACCCAGGAGGTCTATTATTCTACAATTTTAATAGGCTGGAATATTTCAAGGAAGAAGTCTTAAAAATGGTGATTAGGAGCAGCTCATGAGAAACCTTACAGTGGCTGCCTACTTTCATGAAGAATAAAAAAAATGACATGCTCAGGTTGATATCAGGGGGCATTGTGACCTTTTCCCAAGTCCCACATTTTTATTTGGACTTTTGTGAAAGTCAGGTTTTGGCAATCTGTTACTTCTGGGGAAGTTTTTTTTTTTTTTTTTTTTACTAAGTACAGGGGTTTCCTTTAATGTAGTGATAGGCTGGCCAACTAGGTCTCACCCAAATCCCCTCCCAGTCCTACTATAGCTCCCTTCCCAATTTTTTCTTTTGTTTTTTTAACCTTCAAGTTCCAGGGTACGCATACTGGTGTTCAACAAGGACCTTTCTTTCAAATTTCCCAACAGAAAAATTGCTTGGATATAACCCAGTCTAAGAGCAATTGGTCTGTATAATATTTATTTGAATCTGGATCTTCAGATCCAGATCTTTATGCTTGGATTTATAGATTCAGATCTTTATTCAGATCTTTATGTTTGGATTTATAGAACCACCCCTCCCCGCATAGCAAGCTTGAGGCATTTTACAGCATTGATGCTACATAATGAGTTAAAATATGAAATTAAAACCAGTCAAACGGTTAAATGTAAATAATCATACAATTACAGTAACCAGTTTCTGAATCTTGCCTTTTATCCTACTTCCCCCTTTCTAGGAAAGGGGGGGGGGTCTTATAAGATACATCATAGGTCATCAACCTTTTCATTAACAAGAGCTACTTCTAAATAGCTACTTTCCCCCCATTCTTCCAGTGTGTTTTGTTCTGTTTCTGAAAGCAGAACATGGACTAGGAAGCGGATCAGAAATGAAGCTATCAGCAAAACAGCACTGACAAAAATCCAATGAAATGCTTTATATTAAATAAAAAAGCCTAGAGCAAATATTTTTGCAATGTTTCCCTGGGTCTTCTGGGAGAACCGTAAGATAAGCTGCAGTAACCAGTAAGATACTGGCAGCTCACATACTAGCTGGGATTCTAGGGTTCCCAAACTCCTAGCAGGGCCCAGATATTTCCCAATGACAGATATCAGTGCCCCTGAAGAAAAATGACTGCTTTGGAAAGGGGCCTCTATCTGATTGCCCCCCTCCCATGCTGGGTCATGTGTCATCAATGGCCACCTCTTCCTACTCCCTTTATGAGATGTTGGGCTGATCCTGCGTTGAGCAGGGGGTTGGACTAGATGGCCTGTATGGCCCCTTCCAACTCGATGATTCTATGATTCTATGTGTCCTTGTACCTGCAGAAATGTGAGCCTGGATCCAACCCTACAAGAAGGCAATAAAAAAAACCCAGAAAATTTGTCAAGGAGTATTTTATATCCTTTCTCATTTTTCCTACAATGTTTTTAACACCGTTCAGATTTGCGTGCATTGACCATGTAGCATGGAGGGCATGCTTCTTTCAACATAAAGGAGGGAGTCTGCAAGGTAATTTGCACTGTGACGCTGCTGATGCCACAAACCCAATCACCTGAGAATGCATGAAGAGCGAGCAGCGTCATCGCGGTAAATGCAAACAGCCTAATTATCGCTTCCTGCACATTTCTGTGGGCCTTGTGCATGAGCAGTTTTCGGTGGGCTGTATTATGTTGCTTGCCTCCTCGAATACCGACACATTCGCAGAATAATTCCAGCACAAACTACCCCTGATCCTTTTAATCCCGGATTTCTCAAAACATACAAGTTAATTAACCTGACATATGAAGCAAATTGGCTTTTAAACTCGTTCTTTTTTTTTTCCACCCCTACTGTTCAATTCACAGAAATTCAAATACATTAGTATATTATTGTCTGTGTGTATGTGTATATTAAAAGGAATGTCGGAAGTGTAAAGAAAACAAAGCAGATAAAATTATTCCTATAAAGCACAGGAAATACCCTTCTGGCTGCCAGATCAGATGAATGCTGTTTTTTTTTATGCAGACCTTTTACTGGCTTACAGCAGTAAATTGCTTTATTTTGCATACCGAATTCTGTCTTCTGCGTGGAAATAATTCTAGCTTTTCTCTCTCAGCATAAGGGGAAGGGCTGTGCTTTTGTTTTTAGTAACTGTTCAACAACAACAATTTGTTCAACAACAAAAATAAATCAACCAAAGAAATCAACATCATATCAGTTATTTCAAATTATACCATGCTAAAACTTCCTACACGAAACCTCCAAATTTACGGAGTTCCAAATCTGAGCCAGAAAATACATCTGCCAAACAGGCGTGCAAAAACTACACAACAAAAACTTGATACATCTTTATTTAGAAAGCCTGAAAATGAATTTGCTTTCCATGCTCCTTAAGCCAACACTCCAAGCATTCTGGGGAGGGAGAAGACACCAAGGTATTTTCCATGTGAAATCATGTGCAGTTTTATATTTAACTTAGATTAAAATTAGATTTAAATTATTATTAATTTTAAAAAAACCACTAGCATCAAGAAAAAAAACCAAACAAACCAAAGCAGAAGTGTAGCAGTAGGATTTGGCCTTCCTTAGAGTCACCATCCTTAAAAGGAAATGGTAGCTCTGGAAGTTGGACTCTATGGCATCACTTACCCACCTCTAGAGTATGAAGAAGTATTCTTGGACGATGTCATGCGTCAAGCCTTAGTCTTCAGACTCCTCAGAGGAAGAAATTGAGGACAACCAAGAGGCAGAAGCTCAACAGGGGAAGTTGGAAGAGCTAGCTGATAAGCCAGAACTACCAGCAGAAGCCTGTCTGTCCAGCAGTCCACCCTGCTTGGGACCAGCCACTAGCAATAAACCTGATAGCTCTCCTGGTAGGCCTTCCAAAACAGCTGTGGCTCATCACTATCAATGACCAAGGAAAAGAAACAATGATCAGGCAGAAGGAGAGCCCACCTGTGGTCTCACCAGCAATTAGCAGAACAGGATATTGTCTGCAGGATGAGAACTAGAATCTCTGGTACCAGACTTACTAAGGGAGCTGAGAGCTTGAGCTTGCATGGATGCAAATATGTGCAATGCTCAAGCCCACATCCACCTTGCCTGATGTCTTGGACCTTCGACTGGAACAATGACCTCTTTAGATCTCCTTTGCCTGTTTGACTGAACCTCTGGCTTTCTGACTCATCTTTGAACTCTCTCTCTCATTTGAAGCACGCTGAATGGCTGCTGAAACTCAACACTTCTGGCTGAGCCTTGACAGCCACAGCAGACGGACATGGGGGTGTAGTTGTTAGACAGCAGAATCAGGGCCTTGGAGATACAGCTCTGCAAGTCCACAGCATTCTCCACTGATGTGCATGTGATAAGACTGGGCTGTGGCCACCCTTGCAGCCACTGTTGAAGAACCACCAACACAGAGGGGTGTTTGCCTGAAGATGTTCTTAGTTTGCCACCCTTTCAACATCCCATTGCTGACTTCCGTGTACATGAAGGATCTTTAGAAAGTTCAACTTCAGGGAGTTCCCTATGAACTTATTGCCTTGTGCACCCAAGATTTCATAATTCTTCCCTGGCCACTAAAGAAACAGCTGAACCAATCCAATCATGACATATCCAAAGCCGTTTTAAAATAGCTATAGATAGATCTGTTTTGACATGAGAAACAGCAGAAACAGAAGGTGATGTGGAAAAGTCTCCTTCCCCAGCAACAACCTGTGTCCCCACTAGGATGAAAACACACATACATACAACACTGGGGTTGTTCTAAAGAGGGGAAGCAAACAATACCATCCCTCCTCCGCTAGCTGTGCTTGAAGGCTGTGCTAAAAGGAGAGGGAAGAGGGTTAATATGGAGGACGTTCCAGTCCATTCCAGTCCCAGTCCTGACCATTGTCCTTTGGTGGCTCATGGCCACATGCATGGGGGAAAGGGAAGCTAAGGTGAAATGTGCCACCACCTTCCATTGGAGCTACACAGAATTTATCCTGGTATGATGCAGCGTTTAGAATGTCAGAGACTTGGGTTCAAAGCTCCAGCCTGTCATGAATCTTACGGCATAAACTTGCATTCGTCATCTCTCAGCCTAGACTACGTCACAGTGTCATTTTGAGGATGAGATCTAGTTGGAAATACACACCCATATGTGTTATATATGTGGTATCAACAGTGCTAATTCGAATCGCTATTCAAACAAAAGATTGCAAATCAGCCAATCATAGACATGTTATGATGGACTCGTGGACCAATGAGAATTCTCAGTTAGGGACCAATCAGGCTGTCTGGTGGGCCTGTACAAGTGTATATAAGTTTATTGTGCTCCCTTATTCAGTGTTTGATGTTCCTGATTGAAGTTGGAGTTAATAAAGAGCCAATTGTTTTTAAAGAGCTGTGTCTGGGTCTACTGAACCCGCAGACTTAGCGCTATGCATTGCCGATTTAAACCCCATGGAGAAAATGCAGGAAATCAATGTGATTGAGATATTAATTATAAAGTCATGAGTCATGATTTTCCCCCTTACACACCTTCCCACAGATGATACACCTAGTAGCTGATACACCTAGTTGGGTTCCAGACAGAATAAAAAAGATGTTACTTTAAGACTAGCACGGCTGACACCTTAAGACAATTTATTACAAAAGTCCACAACATTTTAATTCTAATGCCATCCCTTGTAAAGCATTTTTGTGGGCCTAAAATCCTTGTGACGGTATTAGTAAAAAAAAAAAAAAACAGACTGAATCGCAGAACCGGTAATGTGACAGTTTAAAACAGGAGTATCTGGATACACTTTAAAATCCCTTTTTAAAACGAAAAGGAGCACCTGTTTATTTATACATCTTCTGTGGTGAAAAGGTCAGTAGAAAATTCACCTCTAAGGTCACTGTTGCTAAGCAACCACCTTCAGAAGTTCTGCAACACTGATCAAGCATATTATGTTCCACTGACTGGCTTCAGAATAAATATGAGTAACATCTTACCTGTTCTTCGGGGTGAAGACAGAGAGACGGCGTCTACTTCTCAAGGAGTGCCAAGTGCCCCAAAATGTTTAAAAAGAAGAAAAAGAAGCTGGGCTTACAAAAAAGATTTTTTAAAGGATACGACCCGGGACCACCGGCTTCCTGTTCACAAGTGCAAACGATAGCTCTGTCTTAAGAAATACCACAGAAGGTTTGATGAGGTGCTGCCCAAATCGGAGCGACATGTTATGTCCTCTCTGAGCAGGACCTGTGGAAGATAATATTTAAAGTCATGTAACTGAAGATGCCTAATTTCCACAAGATATAAATGCAAGTAAGATGGTTGAACTTCATTTTGGAGAACAAAAACGTGTGCCAAGACAGTCTGGGTTCCTGCTGACCTCCTCATGATCCAGCTTTCCTGTCCTTAACCTTTAACCAGCTTAGTGCAGTGTGTAAGAGGAGTGGCCTCTAATCTGGGGAACCAGGCTTCACCTGCAGGCAGCTGGGTCTCCTTGGGTCAATCACAGTTCTCTCAGCCTCATTTACCACACAAAGTGTTTGTTGTAGGGAGAGGAAGGATAGGTGTTTGTAACCCCACTTTGAGACTCCTTATGTTAGAGAAAAGTGGATTATAAAGGTGAACTCTTCTTCAATATCTGTGTCATTGATCAAATAGTATTAACTAGTAATCAATGTTTCATCTAATTTAGCTGGACATTTCTAATACTTATAGCTAGGAGTGTTTCTTTATTCAATGGCATGGTTAAACAAAATTATTGTGTGATCTTCAGCCTCTTTGATATCCAGCACCACTCACAAGGACTTTCTTAGGGTTGTCAGCTCTGAGTTGTGTCTGCCCAAGATGACATTGTTGTTTTTATTTTTGCGCAAGGGACTGTTTTCACTGTGCGAAACCCATCACGTTTCTTTTTTATTATGCATGACAGCCCCTCTTCATAGCATTGACTGCATGTTTTCAATACAGTATATGAAACTAGCTTTGCACCGACTTTTCCTGTGTGATGGCACAGAGGACGGTCTCCTCCCCTTTTCTGCTTGCCCCTCATCTACACCTGGGAGTTCAAGCACCTGCTGCTAATACTCTGCCTTTGTAGTTATCACGTGATCATGCCATTTGCCCTGGCAACCCAGCCAATTGTATTGCTATAAAAAATAGTAGAAATTACCCTGTGGCATGCATGGCATTTCCTCCACAGCCTTCCGAAAATGCTCCTGAGACTACAAAGCTCTACCTCTGATAAGTGTCCCAGGGTGGGGGGGGGGGATTTCTTTGAAAGTTTATCAGGCTGGCAAAGCACAGGGGTCTGAAATGCCAGTTCCATACTGTAGGAGGATTAGGAAGCAGAGTTGTTTCAGGCTATGGGCAGAGGCTCCTGTTTTGGGTTCACCAGTGATTTAAAAAAAAAAACCCTCACGGAGGAAGGGATGGTATGGTGGGGGCTTTAACTTTGCACGGGAGCCTGCAGTCTGCTCTGATCCATCCTGCCTACTTTCTGTGAGGAACAGTATACCTCAGAGGGGAACAGGTGGTAGTTTTGGCATTCAGAAGTCCGTGTGTCCCCCCCAGAATAGTCTCCATGTCCATGAACTACAGTTCCTATAAGGCCCTGCTAGCAGAATGTGCCAGGGTGGTGGTCATATTATATTCTCAGATTAGATCAATGTTTCTAAGCTTTTTGATCATCAATAAACAATCTTTAGGCTTCGAGAAACCCCAGAAGTGGCGTGATCATGCAGAATATGGTTGGGAACTATAGCTGTGTACATACCCACCTGGGGCCCCTCCCTTTCCCACCCCCTTCAGGCCCATCATTGGCCATTTGGTGGGGGAAAACAGATCTACATGTCCATATATGGTGATATCACTGATAAATGTTTAACACCTTTTTAAAAAATACATTAAAATTATTTAGCCTGCATTCAGGAAACCCTTCCAGGGCCATCAAGAAACCCAGGGTTTCATGAAACCCTGGTTGAGAAAGCCTGTATTGGATTCATATTACCTATTAGATTAGATGCACATTACAGTCTCATATCTTGCATATCACAATGTATCACACACCCAATATTTACGCCTGATTAATATACTCAAGAATCTTACAAAGCAGGGGAGGGAAAGATCAAATACAATCTAAGTTCAATAACACTCAAATCAAATTCAGTCAAAACCTTCCTTAGCATGATATTTACATGCACTAGCTGATAATTAGCTATATCTTAAGATTTCTTCCTTAGCCTGCTCTTTGGATTTATATCTATTCCAATGCTTCATAAATGGAAGCCAAGTCGCAACATGTCTTTCCTGAGAGTCTACTTAACTCTCATGAATCATCCTATGTGCTGTCATTTTGTCTCTTTCGGGACCACATGCCAAATCCATATGTCCACGTCAGGGAAGTTTGGCAGCTTCTCAGCCTGTGCCAACATTTGACCAGCTCCAACCAACAGGTTATTAAGAGCATACTTCCTTTCCCTTGAAATCTCTCCTGGTAAATAGAAGAAGAAGAAGAAGAGTTGGTTCTTATATGCCACTTTTCCCTACCCGAAGGAGGCTCAAAGCGGCTTACAGTTGCCTTCCCATTCCTCTCCCCACAACAGACACCCTGTGGAGTGGGTGAGGCTGAGAGAGCCCTGATGTCACTGCCCGGTCAGAACAGTTTTATCAGTGCCGTGGCGAGCCCAAGGTCACCCAGCTGACTGCATGTGGGGGAGTGTAGAATCAAACCTGGCATACCAGATTAGAAGTCCACACTCCTAACCACTACACCAAACTGGCTCTCAGTTTGGTGTAGTGGTTAGATGTAGTGGTCCATGTAGTCCATGGACATCTGGAGAGTCACAAGTTCACCCAGCTGGCTGCATGTGGGGGAGTGCAAAATCAAACTCGGCTTGCCAGATTAGAAGCCCACCCTCCTAACCACTACATCAAGCTGGCTCTCTATTAAATACTTAATAGACCTACCTTAGGCGTACTTTGTTATCTGACAAGTTAAGACACGATTTAACTCTCTAAATAGGGTGAATAGACACTTTCAAAAATAATATTTAAATTCTGAAATCCAATTTGCAGGATGGATTATTATTTGTGTGTGTGTTTAACTGTTCTTTAGTTGTGTGACTCAATTTCATTGTTCAGTTCTATGGATTGCATTGGTCCTTATTGCATATATTTGTACTTCACCATGAGTCCCAACCAGGCAAGCAACAAATAGTGTAAAGAAACAAAAACATATAGTAGCTGCTGTTTCATTCCCAGTGCATTGCTTAGCAGTACAGTGCTTCTAAGGGCAATGTTTTCAATGAATTCAAACAGGAGGTATTCTGCATGGAGCCAAATAAAACAGTTTAAAAAACAACCAGTTTAGATCGCTTTATTATATTACAATAAAGCGACCCCTGTAGTTTTGCCAATTCCGCTTTGTTCTCTAATGCAGTCACTAATCTGCATAACTAAAGAACTTCTCTGCATGGCTAATAGATCGTATCAGGCAGGCAGGAGAGAAATGAATCGGTGAAAAGCATCTTTCAGAAACAACACTTAAAAGACACTTAAAGCACCGAAGAGGCAGTTCACCATGCAGAGCAAAATCAGTTTTGCGGAGTAAATTAACTCTTCTGTGCAGAGATCAGAAAAACAACGATGTATTTAGTGAGTTTTCATCAGCTTATCCATCATGCAGAAGAGGCCCAGGTATAAATAAATCTTAGGGCTGCAGTGTCACTCTGGTTCAATGGGGATGGGAGAGTTGCTATCTCCAGATGGTAGCTCAAGATCACCTGGGATTACCCCTGCACTGAGATGAAAGAGATCCGTTCACCTGGAGAAAATGGCTACTTGGCAAAGGGGGCTCTATGACATAATACTCCACTGAAATCCCTCCCTTGCCTAAAACCCAACCTCCTCAGGCTCCATCCCCCAAATCTCTAGGCATTTCCCAACCTAGAGATGGCAACCTGGGATGGATGGAGAAACGCAGGCCTTTTTTTTTCCAGAGCTCTTAAAGGAAGGGTATGAACGAAAATACACTGGTGCTTATTCTTTTCTTTTCTTTTTTAATACAGAAAGCCTTGTATTGCTATAGAGCCAGGCTCTTCTCCTTTTCACTCTGACAGGAAAGAGGAATCAGATTAGCAATCATTTTAAAATGGGAATGTCAAGAGACCTGAATGGCCAGCCAGAAACCACTTTCTGACACTGAAGAACAGAGGAGAGAGAGCTAACACCTCGGAAATAGAATTAGGAGAGGAAAGAGCATCCGACAGAGAGAGCGCCCGGGCAGAACTGAAGATGATGCTTCCTGCCACACACAAAAATAATAAACACTTCATGACCTTGGAAAGAAAGGCAAGTTCCTGGGCTTCTATAGGCAGAGCCTCCAGGGCCATCAAAAGAGGTGACCTCCCGCTTTTTAGTCTAACTATCCAGATGAATTACTAAGGGCTACCGTGCCTGTAGGCCCACAGCCTGCTTAATGGTGGCTCTGAGATTCAGGGAGAAGGGAGAAAAACATATAATCAAACCCTACTCCAGAGAGTGCAGTAATAGCAGGCTGCATTTTTTTTTCCTGCAGTTTTTTTTTTACAAGGCAACAAATATTGAGAGAAGCAAGAGGGAAGGTTAACGTTGTGTTTAAGGGTTTCACAATTCATACAGCATACATCTGTTCACCACACCGGCACCTCTCAAGAGAGAAAAACAAAGTTTGGCTAAAGTTAAAACGTCAGTATAGATCACATGTGGTCATTTGTCGAAGGTGCTTGATGGGGCTTAAGATTTCAACACCATAGTGGATGGCCACCATAATGATTTATTGATTGATTTATCAGCTGTCAAGTCATAGAATCATAGAACCATAGAGTTGGAAGGGGCCATGCAGGCCATCTAGTCCAACCCCCTGCTCAATGCAGGATCAGCCCTAAGCATCCTAAAGCATCCATGAAAACTGTGTATTCAACCTTTGCTTGAAGTCACAGCTGACATGGCAACCCCATTGGACTTTCAAGGCAAGTGATGTTCAGAGGTGGTTTGCCATGGCCTGCCTCCTAATTGCCTCCTGATGCCCTACCTCCTAATTGCAATGTGGGTATCCCTTGGAGATCTTCCTTCCAAATACCGATGAGGGCTAATCCTGCTTAGCATCCAAGACTGGGTTAGCTTGGTCTGTCCAGGTCCAAGCTATTAAATCACGCATAGCAGCAAACATCAGCTGTGCGGTTAACTGTTGGCATTTACTGGGGGTTCTTAAGATGCCCGGGGGAAATTTCAATTTCTGACATTTACTTTTAAATGTCAACATTGGCTGAACAGCTTCAATAGTTACCTATTTTCTATTACCACTAGTAGAATACATATGCCCTGTCACAGGTATAAGAGTTAAAGACCACCGATCTGGCTCTGCCTTTGGGCATGTGTTCTACAAACCACCAAGTGCGCTGAGAGCTGCTTGGCATTTTTCTGGATGGAATCCAGATGCACACAGAAGGCCCAAGTGCAGAAGAGAAGAGGGGTGAATAAAAATATTCTGGGAAGTGAGTGAGAGAGAATAAACAAGCACTATGGGGTGGGGGACAGCCAATGGAACCATCTTATTTCAGTCTGTATAATTAATCAGATTTTCAGTGGCCAACCAGAAGCCCTACTGGGTAAGATCCCCACCTGTCCTCATCTACTTTCTAGAAAATTGGTAGGCACCAAAAATGACACCACTGAGTGTCATGGGGACCACATTAGGAACCCCTGGTGTAAGAGATGTGTTGGCAAGTTAGGGACACCGGGGAGAGAGATGGCAGACTAGCCTGGAAAGAAAGTAAGGGGAGATGGAAGTTGCTCAAAGATAAACGTTGATCAAAAAGGATGAAAAAGGCAGTTGATCAAAAAGGATGAAAAAGCATGGTCAAGAGTTGTACTTAGTAAAATGCTGGACGAGGGTTTACCAGTTTCCTCATTGTATTTCACTCTTTATATAGTTGAGAGGGGGACACTGAGGAAGATGACCGGAGCAGCTAGATGAGCTTTCCCTATCACATCACATAGCGCACACTTTCCTTTGCTGATATGGGGAAGCTGGCCATTGTACTCAACCAGTGAATCACTGAATGATGCCATCCCTACAGAAGAAGCAGTAATGTCTGAAACCATAATTATATTCTTGATAACTTTTATGGAGCTATGATATGACGTGGACTGAGAACAAAAGGCTTTTAAAACAAGAACCATCTGACAATCTTGGCAAGCATGCCAAGATTTGACCACAACAGATGTCTCCTGTCAGCAGAGGTTGACAGGTTTGCTTTAATTAGGTTTGTCCCTTTTTGTTATTTGCTAATATTAGGCTTATCAGTAGGCATAACTTTCTTCAAGAACCCGTTAATCCATTTTATTAAGTTCAGGAGCCCGGTGTCCTTTAAAGGAGATGAAAAATGCCATACATCCAATTTTCACAAGTGTGCGCTCCAGGTCTCGGAGTTTCTTTTATTCACAAACAGTGTCATGCGACATGCATTTCCTATGCAAAGGGAGAAGCTAAATAGGTATTATTATTAGTTATTATAGAATCATAGAATCATAGAATCATAGAGTTGGAAGGGGCCATACAGGCCATCTAGTCCAACCCCCTGCTCAACGCAGGATCAGCCCTAAGCATCCAAGAAAAGTGGGTATCCAACCTTTGCTTGAAGACTGCCAGTGAGGGGGAGCTCACCACCTCCTTAGGCAGCCTATTCCACTGCTGAACTACTCTGACTGTGAAAAACTTTTTCCTGATATCTAGCCTATATCGTTGTACTTGAAGTTTAAACCCATTACTGCGTGTCCTCTCCTCTGCAGCCAGCAGAAACAGCATCCTGCCCTCCTCCAAGTGACAACCTTTCAAATACTTAAAGAGGGCTATCATGTCCCCTCTCAACCTCCTTTTCTCCAGGCTGAACATTCCCAAGTCCCTCAACCTATCTTCATAGGGCTTGTTCCCTTGGCCCCAGATCATCTTCGTCGCTCTCCTCTGTACCCTTTCAATTTTATCTACGTCCTTCTTGAAGTGAGGCCTCCAGAACTGCACACAGTACTCCAGGTGTGGTCTGACCAGTGCCGTATACAATGGGACTATGACATCTTGTGATTTTGATGTGATGGCTCTGTTGATACAGCCCAAAATGGCATTTGCCTTTTTTACCACTGCATCACACTGCCTGCTCATGTTTAGTTTACAATCCACAAGTACCCCAAGGTCTCGTTCACACACAGTGCTACCTAGAAGCGTATCCCCCATCCAGTAGGCATGCTTTTCATTTTTCTGACCCAGATGCAGAACTTTACATTTATCTTTATTAAATTGCATCTTGTTCTCATTTGCCCATTTTTCCATTGTGTTCAGATCTCGTTGAACTCTGTCTCTATCTTCCGGAGTATTTGCCAGTTCTCCCAAACTAATATTAGTTATTAGTTATTAGTTATTATTGTGTTTATATACCGCCCTCCCCAAAGGCTCAGGGCGGTTTACATGAAACAACAAAAAGGTACAGGTAACATAATTCTGGTAACAGTAAGGTGGTAACAACAATAACATTAACATATTAACAATAACAACAATAACATTAAAGGAAGGTGGGACTGCAAAGAGCCTTAGCTCAACTTGTACTGAGACCCAGAGGTTGGGCGGATTCGTAACAGTCATGATAGGAAGGGGGAGGCTTGGGGGGGGGATTGGGAGCGATGGATTAGGTCGACCTCAACCAAATGCCTGGTGGAGGAGCTCCCTTTTGCAGACCCTGTAGAATTAGCTCTGTCAGGGCCCTGATCTCCTCTGGGAGCTCGTTCCACCAGCATAACTGTACAAATCGCAAGCATGTTTCATGGGACCTTGGAAAACCGGTCCGTGGATCAGTCAGTACTGGGCCACGGCTCCTCCTTGTCCTCCTCCCCAGCTGCTGCCTCGGGGGCTGCCCTGCCAGTCTGCCGTTGGCTCACCTTTGGTGCTCTCCGGCGGCCGCCATGGCTGGGGCTCCACCTCAGCATGGCACTGTGCAGCTGCTGCTGGCAGCGCCCCCCAGTGGGCGGCGGGAAGTGGGCGCTGGTGGGAAAGCAAGTGGAGCAGGGGCTCAGCCAGCGGTGGTGATGTCCCTCGGCAAAAGACTACCCCCCCGGGCCTCAGTAAAATTGTCAAGCGTTGACCGGTCCCCGGTGATAAAAAGATTGGGGACCACCGCTATATAGAACGTCTTGGTACTGCTGGTCCGATTTAACATTCAACCATGAATATTTGTGTGTTTCCTTTCTCACTGAGGAGTTCAGGAGTGGTCACCATGCAAGTTGGGGCAGTTTGGGTGAGCATCATTTGTGAGGGAGATCATGAGGGCCATCGTAGCTTCAGCGGATCTAGCCCAACATAAAAATATCACCAGCTGCCTATTACCTGACTCTTGAATTTAACAGGCTTTTTCTATGTAAGCAGAAAGGGAGACTTCTTTTTTTTTAATATCACAAGACAATGTTTTAAAATGTCTGAGATTTGTCATTTCTTACTGGTAAATGTCAGCCTGCTTGCTAATTACTAAGTTCAGTAAATTCCTACTGATTTTATATTATTTTTTTTTAAATCACCCAAAGTTTTAATTGGGGAGAAGAAAAAGAAAAAAAACCCAAACAAAATGTTCTAAGCACATGCGTTTGTTTAATTGATTTTATTATGTTTTTAAAGGGCACCTTTAAAATGGCAAATTGAACACTCTGGTTTTGTGGGGGGAAAGCATATGCAGAAATGTAGATTATTTGCATGACACACACTGAAGGCAAGGAAATAAAGAGTGTCTTCAGCGAAATGTTATTCATTGATTCAATTCGTTCCCCCCTCCCCCTTTGACATTTTCTAAGATGTACCAGTTTGCCCTTGGTATCCAAAAGGGGCCCCTAAAAATGTATTTTTGGCATTTTTTACCTCTCCTAAATGGGCTTGATTATGTCAGAAAGTGACATTTCCACTCACAGTACTAATGTGCTCGCCAGCATTTTAGTGTAATAATGTGTAATGAAGGCAAGGCACGACACAGCAAGTCCTCCCTCTAGCCTGAGATGTTTTGCTCTCTGTCTGCTTCACTACTTCTGCTGCTTCTGATATATATTAAAAAGCAGAATCTATGCAATTCAACATGCAGTTGTTTCACTGTCCTCTGATTATTGGCGATCCCAGCAGGTGGCCATGGCCTAATCAGCGAGTAAGTCTGTGTAATGCCGCTTCTATTAGGGATGGTAATGGGGTAAGGGGAGGCATGGGACATTTTTAGTCCCTAATTCTTGACATTAGCAGTGTTCGGGAAATGGAAGCAGGGCTGCTCAGCCACCTCTCTTTTCAGATGGAAATCTGTGACCCAGAACCAGGAAGAAATGTTTGATTCTTTTGCAGACACCTGGAATGGGATCCAAAAAGCGTCTGTGCATGCTGATTTCCACACTGCTTTCCTTGGCCTTCTCCATTATCTATAATCAATTTAAAAAGGTGTTCCAAAAGGGTGTTTGGGGAGGGGGGGGCAAGGGAGAAATTGCATGGCTTGTCCCTTTAATTTAATCATGGCCTGTTTTATCTGGGCTGAATATTTCATGTGCCTTGATTGCCTTTACTTTTCCAAGACTTTCTCCCTCTACTCCCCCCTCCCTTCTGTTGGCTCAGCTCATCCACACACACCCACACCCACATTATATGTGTGTGTGTGTGTATAAACTCCAAAAGCTAAATATGTTTGTTGGCGTTCACTGGGCTTATGCATAATTGCACAGTCACCTTCGAACTGCAGTTTGCTCCAGTCAGCGCTGAGCACGGACTAGCAAGATGAATAACATTGACGGATGAACACCACCAGTGGTGTAGTAACAAAAGCAGCACGTTCTCTAAACTAGTCACCTTAGAATGGTGCACAACTCAGTTACGAGTTTCCTGGGGCACATGGAATGCATGCAAGCCGATAAATTGCAAACATGTATAAGCAGCATCCATCCGGCCAGCCAACTGGCTGAATAGTGCGCTGGGCACAAAAGTACACCAAATGCTATTTATTTTGAACTGCGTACAAATCACTGAGCCATTCCTATGAGGTGCTCAGCTCGACGCATTGTAACAAGGTAAGTTAGAATGCTCAGCACATTGTTTACAAAGTTTGGAGCAGGCCTGTGTGCATCTCAAAAAGATGATAACAGAGATGGAAAAGATATAAGAAAGGGCTACTCAGTAACTATACAAAGAAAAGCTGTGAGGGGGATGATGACCAAGACAGGACTCAATATATAAAACCATTAGCGGTTTCCTAATATCTAATATCTGCCAACAAAAGTGCGTTTAGTCAAGGCTATGGTATTCCCACTTGCAATGTATGGCTGCGAAAGTTGGACCATAAGGAAGGCCGAGCGTCAAAGAATTGAGGCTTTTGAACTCTGGTGCTGGAGAAGACTCTTGCGAGTCCCTTGGACTGCAAGGCGAACAAACCGGTCAGTCCTAGAGGAGATCAACCCTGACTGCTCTTTAGAAGGCCAGATCCTTAAGATGAAGCTCAAATACTTTGGCCACCTCATGAGAAGGAAGGACTCCCTGGAGAAGAGCCTAATGCTGGGAGCGATCGCAGGCAAAAGAAGAAGGGGATGACAGAGAATGAGGTGGCTGGATGGAGTCACTGAAGCAGTAGGTGCAAACTTAAATGGACTCTGGGGAATGGTAGAGGACAGGAAGGCCTGGAGGATCATTGTCCATGGGATCACGATGGGTCGGACACGACTTCGCACATAACAACAATAACAACAATATCTAATATCCTACTATATGAGCAAATTCATTTTTAGTACATCTCATAGTGGTTCAGGAGATCCTGGATAATAATAAAGTTCTTTCTCAACCCAGACTTCCTTCACTTACCTCCTCTTCCTAGAGAGAGCAGCTTTTGCCAGATCTGATTTTGGTAATCCATCTTAATTTTGCCAATTAAGAAAACTGCAACATTGGGAGGTGGGGGCAGGGGGAGGGTTGCTCTCATGGGTAAGCGCTTGGGTTGTTACCCTTTTCCCACAGTGCTGATGGTACTTCTGTAATACTTTTCAGACACCAGCCAGCTGATCCAGAGTTTTGGGCAGGGTTGCCACCAGCATGCTGATGACACCCAGCTGTTTCTGTTAATAGATGGCCATCCTTTGATACCACCAGATAGATAGGTTGTCCAGGTGCCCAGGGGCTGTGGCTTAAGCAGAGTCAGCATACAGAGAGACAGATGATACAGTTCCCAGGACTTGATGGGGCCCAGTTAACATGGGTGTGTTCCATTAGGAACTTGGTTGTGATTTTGGAGGTCTTCCTATCAATGGAGGCCCAAATCACAAAGGTAGCCAGCAAGGCATTTTTTTAACAGTGTCAGGTGCAGCAGCTTGCACCCTAGCTCTCAGTGTTGGACCTAGCCATGGTCATCCATGTTATGGTCACCTCCAGATTATACTTTTGCACCTCACTCTATGCAGGGTTTCCCTTGAGAATGTTCCGGAAACTCCAGCTGGTTCAAAATGCAGCAGCGCAAGTCCTAATAGGGACTCAATGGAGGGCACACATGGCACCAGCTCTGTTGGCTCTAGGCCGGAGACTGGATCAGATTCAAAGTTTTGGCACTAACCTTTAAAGCCCTAAATAGACGGGTGTATCTAGAGGCCTGCCTTTTCCCTTATATCCCCCAAAGAGTGATAAGATTATTGGATCAACATCTGCTCAGGATACTTGGCTAAAAGAAAATGGAACAGTCTTCCTAAAGAGATCTGGACACTGTGGGACCGTAACCGGTTCTGCAGGGCCTACAAAACAGAGCTGTTCCACCACTGCTGGAGTCTGAGGAAAGAGCTGCTCCAAAATTTCTGGACCTGCCACTTCATCTGCTTTGTAATAGAGGAAGCAGAAGCCGAGGAGTAGGAGGAAGAAATGGCTATGCCGTTTTTCTCTACCAGAAGAAGTCTCAAAGCGGCTTACAGTCGCCCTCCTTTTTCTCTCCCCACAACAGACAGGTAAGTGTGAAGTAAGTGAAGCTGAGAGAGCCCTGATATTACTGCTCGGTCAGAACAGCTTTATCAGTGCTGTGGTGAGCCCAAGGTCACCCAGCTGGCTGCATGTGGGGGAGCGGGGAATCAAAGCCAGCTCACCAGATTAGAAATCATCGCTCACTACACCAAGCTAACCACTATACCAACCAGCTATAGGAGGGAGGCAATTTGAGAATGTTTTATGCTTTTAACTTATTGTTTTAGTGATGCTTTTACCCTCCTTAATCTGTATTGGAAAGGTGGGTTAGGAGTATTTATTTAAAAAAAAAAAAAAGGACAAATTTTGTATCGGGGACTGAATCTCGCCAGGGCAGAAGGGGGAAATCTAAGCCAATTTCACCCTGCTGCAGAATTATGGGATCCTGGATCCCAATATCTACTTTTTAAAAAAGCCTTCATGTCAACAAACCTTCTGGACTCAGAAGGTTATAAATGCAGTGATTCAAAGTCCATTTTACACCAGAATATCCTGAAATTGACTGAGTAGAAGACAATGTTCCATGCAATATCGTCCATGCAATATCTTTCGGCCACTGCGGACCGCTGCTCCGGAGTTTGTGGCTCGGCAAGCTTCTCTTCCCGACCCTCCCGAAACAGGAAGCTTGCCGGGCCGCGAGCTAATCGGCCGCTTTGGCGGCCAATTTGCTCACGGCCTGGCGAGCTTCTCGCTTTGGGGAGGAGGGAAGAAGGAGCCGTGGCCCGGCGCCAAGGCCTTCGCGGCCCGGCACCGGGCACGGGCCGCGGGTTGGGGACCACTGTCTTACATGAAACTTGTGGTAAGTCTCTCACACACATTGTTTTATTTCACAGCTGGTTTTTCCCCCCAGCCTTTAAAAAATATCAGTGGTTATTGTTGTTACTCTAAAGGTAGGTTTACCAACCTCCAGGTGGAAGCTGGAGAGTAACTGGGGTTACAATTTATATCCAAGCGACAGAAATCAAAGCTTCTAGATAAAATGGACACTTTGGAAGGTGGACTGTATGACATTCTACCCCACTGAAACCGCTCCCCTAGCCCTGCCATCCTCAGCCTCCACCACCACCAAAATCTCCAGGTTTTTCCCAACCCGAAGCTGTCAACTGTGTCTAATGGGCATTCCAGATTGGTAGCTGTGAAAAGTGGGCATAAATAGTGACCATCATATTTTAAGCACTTGATCCTACACCTAAAGACAAAATAATGTGAAACAGATTTATTCAGAGATGTAAAACAAGTAAGTTTTAATTAAAAACCTTTCCGATTCAAAGACCAGAGTTTAATATATGATCCTGATCTATATAAATGCTCTAGAACAGGAATCATCTAGCAGTTTTAAGTCTAACAGAATTTTCCCTCTTGGCTTTTGATTTTTTTTAAGTCAATTTCTAACCCCCATGTGGACAAATAATAGTTCATAAGGTTTCAGAAACAAAAAGTGTTTCTTGGGCATTCTTCAGGTGGGAAGAAAGAAGGAGATCTTTGCTGAGAATACTTTCCCCTTGTCTTTCCATCTCATTTCTTGTCAAAAGAACCTGAAGTGTGATTATAATGGCAAATGAAAATGCAGGCTATTATTTAGTCTAAGTGCAGATTTTGGGGATTGCAGAGGTAAATGGAGAATATCCACAATTTTGCCTAGATCTCGTAACACTGCTTTGGCAAATGCTCAGAATTTGGGGCTGATGTCACTTCCAGGAGATGCTCTTGAGCATGACTGTGCAGAGACCACTTTTTCTCCTGTTCCTCTATTCCAGGGGTAGTCAAACTGCAGCCCTCCAGATGTCCATGGACTACAATTCCCAGATGTCCATGGACTACAATTCCCATGAGCCCCTGCCAGCATTCGCTGGCAGGGGCTCATGGGAATTGGAGTTCATGGACATTTGGAGGGCTGCTTTTTGACTACGGGATATGGGGCTGGTTGTGGTCAATTTCACAAGATGGCCAGATAAATGGAAGGGGGTTCTATAGTTACTGGTGCAACCAATAACTAAATCCCAGTTATGGATTTAGTATAATAGGGCTATTATGTTATAATAATCGAAGATATTATAAAATGGCATCAGAGTGATTCTCTCCCCTCCTACTATACCTGATGGTGGGGCCTAATGGACTCAAGGGAGGGTCATTTCTTCCACCTAGTATACCCAAATATCCTACTGGAGAAGAAGCAAACTCTCTTTCTAGCTCAGCATCAGCATTGCAACAACCCTAGGGTTGCCAGTCCACAATTGGGGGATACCCTGGTTTGGAGTCTCTCCCCCCATTTTAGTACATTCAGAAACCGGGAGACTTATCTTGGTGGAATCTACTGGTTTTCATTTACGGAGAGGGAAGAAGCAGGAAGTAAACACAATGTGTTGACCTTACCCAGAAGAGATACAGAGTGACATTCTGGTTTGAGGGCAAAATTGTACGGTAAGAAGCTAATTCTACCATAGAGTCTTTATTCAAAAGCCAGAGTGCCCTTCCCCAAGTCACCAAAGTAACTTCTGAGTTAATTTTCACACTCCTCCCTGCTCCCAAAATGTGACTCTCTTATCCCCCACCAGCAGTTATGAGGGACCTAGCAAACCTAACAATCACCCACATTCTACCACACATCTGTATATTATCTATGCTAAAAAAATTACCAGATGATACTAGATGACAGAGGGATAGTAGTTTGTTGTTGTGTATAAAAGTCTTCTAGTCTTACCTCAGCTCTGAGGGCAGGTTCAAGTTCCTGGGTCTCAAATTTTGCGGACTGGAGTAAGCTCCTATTTTGATACAGGAAACTGAAGCTGCCCTCAAAACTGGGGTAGGACTAGGACGCGTTTACACACTACAACTACTATCTCTCTGTCATCCTGTAAAGGGATTTTAGCATGTTATGACATCACTTCCAATTAGCCTTCCAGAAGAGACAGCACGGCATCCAGGATGCTCTCAAATCCCACCCCCCTTCCAATTCACCGTAGAAGTTGCAGGAATTCCTAAATAGTCACAGATGCAGCGACATCACTTCTGGGTGCTTAACAGGAAGTGACATCACAGAGTTCAATCTGATGTCCCATTTTTTTCTCCCATTCCTCCACCAAGTGATGGCAGAAGCTGGAGCTGGCATTCTAGTATGCCTCAATAGACCCCCAAAACTACCAGGAACCAAGTCCCCCCACCCCCATCCTGTTTGACTTCATGGGTAGCAGCTCGCTGGGAATACCCTCAATAACATTACTGGCTAGTCTTCCCATGCGCAAAAACCTTCTACCTAAAAACATTACCAAACAGGCGCTTACTGCACTCGGCCTCATTTAGGACCCAGGAATTTGAACCTGCCCTCAGCCCTGGGCTAAGACTCAGAGCCTTTTACACACTACCACAAACGACTATCCCTCTGCCATCTGGTAAAAGAATTTCAGCACCGATTGTGTGCCAGTGTGGTGCAATGCAGCCATACGATCACCTGAAATATTGTTCTTACTCACTAACACATGCCCTGAGTGGTTTTCTAGGTGGTGGATTAGGAAAAAGTATTAAAAACGGAACAAAACCGCATTGGTATTTTCTTTCATCTTTTCCGCATCACGTACCTTTCATTTCAAAGGCATTAGAAATGTCCCTGCGAGCATCCATCGCCACGATGCCACAGGCTCAAATCAGGCCGCTCCATTGGTGCCAAAATGGCAGTCGTTTCTTCCTGTAACCCAGTGGTCCCCAACCTTTTTATCACCGGGGACCAGTCAACACTTGACAATTTTACTGAGGCCCGGGGGGGGGGGGGATAGTCTTGCTGAGGGACATTGCCACCGCTGGCTGAGCCCCTGCTCCACTTGCTTTCCCGTCACCCCCCCGACTTCCCGCCACCCACTGGGGGGTGCTACCAGCAGCAGTTGCGCAGTGCAATGCCGAGGGGGAGCCCCAGCCATGGCAGCTGCTGGAGAGCACCAAAAGTGAGCGGGCGGCAGAGTGGCAGGGCAGCCCCCGAGGCAGCAGCCGTGGAGGAGGATGAGGAGGAGCCGCGGCCCGGTACTGACTGATCCACGGACCGGTACCGGTCCCCGGACTGGGGGTTGGGGACCACTGCTGTATCCGAGCATGATAGCCCGGCTACGTGGCAGAATCACACAAGCATCCCGCTCTGCCTAGGCACAGTCAAATACTGATAAATTAGGCCCTTAGTGCTGCAATAACTGTAGTGACTAATGGAACAACCCAAAGCTGTTATTAAAGAAAGAGGACTGAGTAATATATTACCCATTCCGAGTTCAGGGGAAAATAAATGTTTATAAAGGAAAATAAAAGATTAATATCAATCGTGCTTGTTGGCTGGTGTGCATGTGTGTGTTTTTAAAGCTGAAACTGAGAAATGGCTTCCATCTGTAGCGGTACCTCGAAATTAAAAGGGCGAGGGGGAATCACCCACCCTAGGATTACAAGCTAGGTTTATGCTACATCCTAATGCAGGGATAGTCAACCTGTGGTCCTCCAGATGTCCATGTACTACAATTCCCTTGAGCCCTTGCCAGCGTTTGCTGGCAGGGGCTCATGGGAATTGTAGTTCATGGACATCTGGAGGACCACAGGTTCACTACCCCTGTCCTAAAGGATAAATAGAACAATGTGGCATTTATCTGGCATTATAGGCGGCTAAAAGAACGTTTGAATCTTATAAGATGGAGAGGGGTAACGTGATGAGTCTATGGAAATAACAGTCTGTATGTTGACTGCAGAGTTTTGAAAGTACTTCCTCTCGGGACATGCAACATAAAAGGACTTTGAGTGACAGAACAAAAGATACTCCTCTGCACTGCCTTTGGTGAAGAAGGAACTTGGAAACTGAAAAACAAAAGAGAAATCTGGCCTGTTTGTTTCCTCTGTGCTGCACTGTCATGTTCTATATTTTGTTACTATTGCTCAGGCTATTATTATGCTGTTTGGAAACTCAGATGTAGTCTCATCCATTCAAACATCTGTAAGGATTCAGCAACAACCTTAGTGAAATGCTGTTAGGAAATACACAAGGCGAGCATTCTTGCCCTCAAAGGAAAACAGGGTAAACCGAAATTTCCTGGAGTTGCAACCCTCCAGCTGGGGCCTGGAGGTATCCCAGAACTGCAAATTATCTACAAACCGTAGAGATCTGTTTCCCTGCAGGAAATGGTAGCTTTAGTGGGTGGAATCTCTGACATTATTGACCACTGAAGTCTCACTCTTTCCCAAAGTGCTCTCTTCCCAAACCACATTCCACCCCCCCCCAAAAAAAATCTCCAGGAATTCCCCAATCTGGAGTAGGTAACCACAGTTTCTGCTTAACCATTATGCCAAACATGGGAATGTGACAGTAAGATAATTTTCATTAGAATGAAAATCCATGCAGTTAATATTTTATGGAATACTAGCAAGAAAGCCCATTGCAACCAGGAATGCAATGGGCGCTAGGACCCAGGGGACACTGGAGGGTGCAGATCTCTCTCTGTGACTCTCCTCTCTCCCTCTTGCTGTGTCTCTCTCGGTGTGCCTCGTAGCAGGAGGCATAGCAGGTAATCAGGGCTGGTTTGTAGGAGGGAAGTAGGGCTGGTGTGCAGTTTGGGGTGGCTCTCTCGGTCTGTCTCTCTCTCTCTCCGTCGCAGCAGGGGCGGCTCTCTTTGTGTCTTTCTCTTCTGTGGCAGCAGGTGCCATAGCAGGTAATTAGGGCTCATGCTTAGGAGGGAAGCAGGGCTGGTCAGCAGCTCTCTCTGTGTCTCTCTCTCTGCCTCCCTTGCAGCAGGAGCAATAGGAGGGAATGACGGCTCGTGTTTGGTCTGGCAGGGCACTGTGTGTCTCTCTCTGCCTCTGGTGCATCTGAGAGGAACATGGCAAGCATCCAGGGAGGGAGGGCAGGAGCTGCAGTGGCAGGGCCACTATTGGCCCTATTCCAACTTGGACAGCCGGACAAGTTCCACTCCCCAGGCTGTTTCACAAATATATAAAGGAACCATGGATAATGATTTCTGGGGGCCCTGTCTACACCCTCTTAGGGGCTATGGTTGGATGAGCACACACACCCCTCCCGCAAAGCCAGGGTCTTATAAAATATATCTCAGTCTGTTTGCCGTGCTTCCTGGACTGTTTTTCGCATCTAAGGTGAAACAAATTAATAGGATTTGAAAATTATGTTTTAATTTGCTTTTTACTTATTTTATATCTGGTATTCTTCTACTGTTGTACACTGCCCCAGGACAGTTTTTTGGTGGTGGGTGGTCTAAAAAAATCTCAATATAAATACATAAACAAACAAACAAAAAAAATAAATAAAAAGATAACTGCATATATTTAAATAATGACCTTGGTTAACAATTTGTAAATTTGCACTGTTGCATTTGTTTTAAGAATTGGGCGGCAACATATGGGGTGTGGGGTGGATGAATACATGCTGTAAACTCGGTAGCTTAAGGACTCTGCAATGCACAGATAGGACTGGATCGACCAGGACTGCCATCATTAGCCAGCTCCTCAGTGGGAGGATTTGGGCAAGAAGGGCAAGCTACTCAGCATCATGACGCTGTGAAACCTCACTTCCTGTGCCAAGTCAGAAGTGACATCACCAAAAAGGACACCAGTCTAGGATTCATCCTCAATTCAATGGATGGGGAAGGGGAATGATGTAAACAGCAGAACTACTCAAAGGAACAAGAAAGACCGTGATCTCCAAAATCAGGGGGGGAAATGAAATAAATACAGACATAAAGCAGTACTCGGAACCAGGAAGTGCAAGACGAAAGGGAAATCTGTGAGGAAAAGAGACAAGAAGTTTGAAGGTAAAAGATTGATCCTAACTAAGTTCATTTGCAACACAATATGTTTGGCTTTCTGACGTTAGTGAGGCCTGTGTGCACACTGCAGAGAATATGTCACCAAGTTAGCATTTCCTACAATACCCAACTGTACTCAAGAGCCTTTTTATCTCTCCCTATTAATAAAAATGCAAAATGTGAGTATTCGGGAAATGCGTCAGCTACTACTCTCCAAAGGACAATACAGATGCTGTACAGATTAAAGACGCCAGCAAATGATTTTTTTTTAAATCACTTATACCCCTGTGCAGTTAAGTCTGCCAGAAGCAGAGAGAATTCCTGTCTCTCTTGCATTCGTTTCTCGGCTGTATATTTACACGTTGCCTCCCTAAATCAGCTGATAAGATGTATTAAGTATAAATGGCATTCAATCTATTTTTCCAATCGCATATTACATTACCAAGTATCAGCAACACCTACCAGTAAAGTTATTTATATCATTGTTACCACCAGATGCAGTATTATGTTAATCTAATTTTGCCTCGTGAAGGTACATAACAATCATAATAAGCTTGTCTGTGCAGAAAGCTTGCCTGCTTGACTTGGTTCACCGTAAGCAACAAATGTTAACATGCAGACTGCATAAGATGAGCTAATAATGCTGAGGAGGGAGGAAAAGTGAAAGACAAGAGGCCAGGGGATGGAGAGGACGCCAATCGGTGACCACATGCACCAGTGAGCACTTGCATGGACACACACGGGAAGATGCCTTATCGTGAAATGGACCATCCATCTGACAGAACTGCTCTGTGAGAACAGATCTAGGAGAACTGTGACTAGGCCAAAGTCATCCAGTTGGATGACTTTGGGCTAGTCACAGCTCTCTTAAAGCTGTTCTCACAGAGCAGCTGTCAGAGCACTCGGGCCCACCTACCTCACAGAGTGTCTGCTGCGGGGAGTAGAACGGGAAAGTGTTTGTAAGCCGCTTGGGACTCTGTCAAGCGAGGCATAAAAAACAGCTTTTCTTCTTGGTCTCAGTTTTCTTGGTCCCACTACCTGGTCCTTTTAACTGGCAATCCTGGGAAACAGAACCCAGGTCTTTCTGCAGGCCAAGCAGATGCTCTGCCACTGAGTCCCAGCCACTCCCTGCTCTCTTCACACCAATGTTTTCCCATGGTTTGGGGGCCGAACGTCCGTATTTTTCACTGAGGTTCTTTCCTTCCACATTTTCTTTTTTTCATCATTTTTCTGGTCCTGCCCCCCCCCCCCCCCTTCATTCTTTCTGTTTACTTGCTCAGATCAGAGGATGGAGAAATAATCAAGAAAACACCAAAAGGCGACAAATGGGTAAATGTGAATAGGGAGGAAGCTCGGAGGGGACAAAAAAGAAACCATGCCACTCCAAACCGCAGGAAAACATCCATGTGAAAAGATTCCAAGTTACTTCACGTCCCTTGGGAAAAAAGGCACCACAGAGCCAGACAGCCATCGATGTATATTAGAGCCCCATTTCACCTGCACGTGCAAGACGAGTTGGCTGCAACATGGCCAATGCCCATGAAACAGCCTTTTCGCATTATGTTTTATGTTCCTTTTTCACAGGGTATAGATTCCATCAAATGTCATGTACCTTTAGACCAGCGAAGGAGAAAGCCGTGGGTGGGGCGGGGGACAGCTATTACTCTGAAAAGGAAAAGCACCTGCTTTTGAGCTTCTTGGTTAGCGTTTTCTGTCTCCCCAGATTGATTGTTCAGAGAAGCATTAAACTCGCCAAGTTAAAATTGCGTCTAAAGGTCTGGAAGGTTGGCATCAGCAAACACAGACGTGTATCTCTGTCTTGTTTTCACAAGCGAGGGGTGAAAGCGTTCAGAAATCAATTTCTATTGTGCCTGTTCAGAATGCTCATTTGCATTACAAATTCCTCCCTTCCACTTTTTCTTCTGCGTTATCAACCAGCAGACGTTTGTGCAGGTAGGATAAGATATACTTTTATGCATGACAGTTTAAGTACCATATATGAAAATGCTCTTAGACAACCAGAGCTGCTACCTGGGACAAAGAGAGAAACGTTTTCAAAAAGCTAGGCATCTAAAAATGAATTATTCTCTTTTAGAGAGGTTTCATGTTGGCAAATCAGTATGACATATAGAATAGAATAGGCGCAGGGGGGATCCCATTTCCTGCCACTCTTTTGCCACACCCAGCATGGTATAATCCCGGGCTGTTCAGCGGCCACCGCCAGGCCTCGCATAGCTACCAGGTCACACCACCACCAGGCCCAGCAAGGAATCCTGGGCTGCAGGGCTGCCGCTGCAAAGTCCATTGAAGTTTAGGCATGTACCATTTGTACCGCTTGGGACAAACAATGTCCGAATCAGGGCTGTTTCAGACACAGATCAGCCGAATACGGTCCGTAGCAGCATATGCCATAGATTTGTATGGCCGAATCGCAGCCGTCCGAATCATCCGAATCGTCTGAACCGTGATTCAGATGTCTCCAAAATGATTCAGCTATTAAAGCCTGGAAGCTGCATGGCTATGCAGCAGTCGCAGCTAGGCCTATCACAGCTACCAGGCTGAACCACCGATAGCTGCATGGCCAGCTTCCAGACTTCAGTACTGGTGGCACATCCAGGGCAGCTCCCAGGTTGTGTTGACAATGGTATGCTTAATATGGGTCCTGGGTTGGTCTGTTGCCAGACCCAGCACAAGTCCCAATGTAACCTCCAGAGGTAAATGCATTCTCTGTACAAGTACGAGTACAGAGAATGCTGCTTTATGTTTGGGAGGAGGGTTATTCCCCCTCCCCCATAGATTTTGGGTGATCTGCAACCAAGATCACCCAATGAGCTTCATGATGAGCAAGGATTTGAACCTTGATCTTCCCAACAATAGTGCAATACTCTTAATGACACAACACTGGCTTTTTAGATAGACACACACGTCTTATCACAAATTAGTGAGGATTTTAGAAACTGCAGATCTTATGCAGAACAGATTATAAAATTAAAATTGTGGCAGGACAAGAATTAGAATGGGATCACAGAATCATTAAACAGATTTTTTTTCTCCTGTCTATTCTATACAATTTTTTTAAAGTTAAAATATTTTTAGAGCCCTACTTTTTAGACCAACAATATAAGGACAATCTTGTACTTCTGTGACTTTGCTGAGTGGCTACCGTGGCTTCAAACTTTACAGCCTGTGATTTGTGAGATCTTCAAAAGAGTTCCTGTTCATTAATGCTAACATGTTTCTAACACTTCCAAGTTATTGAAACAAACAAGCCTAGGACACATTTGATTGGCAACCATTTACTTTCAAGGGAGATCAGACAATAAAACCAAAGACACCTTACACACTGACAAAATTTATTCTAGTACTAGTAGTAAAGCCCTTGCATTCTGTAATGCAATTTGCAATGCTCAATTCTGTAATGTTCATGATTTGCTGTGGGTTTAGTGCCTAAGAAGAGGTCTCTCTGTGCACAGCAGTCTTGACCCTAGCCATGTTTATGCACACCTAGGTAGTGTGGAATCCTAGAACAGGAACATACACCTATCTGGCAACCTTACCTCCTCGCTGCAATGTTTACTTGACTTGAAATAGGTCAGAGAGTGCAATGTGGCTGATTAGATGGCTGCGGAGGTATTATACCCTTTTTGAGGCCCCACTTCCAAACCTCAAGGAATATTTCTAGACCACGGACAGCCAACTTCCAGGTGAGGACTTCCAGACTATAACAATCAGCTCCTCAGGCAAATATGGCTGCTTTGGAGGGGTGACTCTGTAGCATTGTATCCCATGGGGGTTTAGGGAGGCCAGCTTCCAGGTGGGGTCTGAGGATCCCCTAGAACTACAGCTCATCTCCCGGCAGGCTGAAAGGAAAGCTCTTCCCCATCACATGCGCCCCTTCAAAAGGAATGTACATGGCCACAGGTACCCCTTGGATACTACAGTCTGTTGCTTGGCTGGTAATATCTGCCCTTCTATGGCCTACTTCTGCCAACTACAATCCCTGTTGTTGTCTGCAAGGTCAAGTTATCAGTAAACCTTACAAAATCAAAACTGACAACTCACTCCCTACCTGATTGGCCCTTGCTGGGAGTGTGCCACCAATAGAAACAGAGCACTCTACTAACAAGGGCCAATCAGTTCAAAATTCACTCTTCCAATGAGGGCCAATCAGTTCAAATTCCACTTTGCCAACAAGGGCCAATCAGCTCAAATTGCATGCAGATGACTCATTCTCTACCTGATTGCCCCTCCCCTGGAAATATTCCCCCATTAGGAGATGGCCTTCAGCCAGGAATGGCCCGCCCTGCACCAGGAATGGCTAATAAGGGGTCATCTCTCCACTTTCAACTTTCTGCCAGTTTTAGAAGTTTGCTGGATGAAAGAGGAGGCAGCCACAGAGCATGCCCTCCAGGGGAGCTGACCTTGGTTGCCTAGAGGTCGTCCACAATAGCAGGAGATCTTCAGATGCCACCTGAAGATTGGCAATCCTATTAAAGAGCTCCTAGAGTGCAATTTTATTTTGCCTGGTGCAGAGTACCCAAGGTACCCACCCAGAATGTCTCTTGGACTATGAGAAACAGTCACAATTATTTTGTAAGGGTATTACTACCAGATTTGTACTTTAGGCTTGGGGGAGGGGGAGAGTCTGTATATTCATTAAGCTGTTGGCTAAATTTCCAGTTTCCTACCACTTGCTTCGATCAGACATGCCGTGTCAGATCAATGGCCAACATCATGTTTTAAGCAATCGCCTGATCTAAGTATTGATTAGGAGTTTTCACAGACCCTACAATCTCAAAATTGAAGGCAAAACCCAGTGAATTGGGACATGTGATAATGGAACAGCAAAACAAGTTAATTATCACAACGGGATCACATCGTGTAGATGTCATCTTCCGCTCCATGGCTTCAATGCACTATGTGTGCAAAACATAGAGACACTGAGTTCCAAAACTTTTATATTAAAGGCAATATGATTTCATAGACACCAACTACATTATGGGCCTTAATATCCAATTACAATCCAATTCACCAATAATGTCTGCTTTCTCACAAGCTATTTAGTAGTATTATTATATTTATATTTATTGACCGCCACTCTCAGCCCGGCCGGCTCGTGGCGATTTACATAAAACATTAAAAAACCCATAATGGTGGCAAAAAATTGAGCACAGCAATCTACAACATCCCCCATGCCATCTTTTCAACCCTACCACAGCAGTCACCATCACCCCAGAGGATGTTCACTAGTGGTGTCTGGCCTAGGGGGCTATAGGGGGAGGGACGTGATCTTTGTAGCCCAGCCTCAACCAAATGCCTGGCGGAAGAGCTCCGTCTTACAGGCCCTGCGGAACACTGATAGCTCCGTCGGGGCCCTCAGCTTATTGTACCTCAATCACATTATGTCGCCTTTCCACCGGATTAGCGCCCCCAAGATGGTGAATATAAAACCATTAAAACGTTTGGATGTTAAAACAGCATTTAAAAGAAAATACAAAACAGTCCAATAAAGAAATATACATATATACACAACACCAAAACCAGGGAAGAGGATAATTACAGTTATTGGGGGTATGTCAAAAGAAAATCTTTACCCACTGGTGAAAGACAATGATACAGGGAAACAGTCACATCTCCCTGAGGAGGAAACCTCAAAGTTCTCCTATCATTCTCTTTCACCCCTTAGGTCTTGTTTATACTTTACTGTGTCAGGGTACTGACAAAATACGTATTGTCATAACAGTGAAATCTGCCATAACTGCATGTGCAGAAGATATACAAACTACCTTTCGCAGTGTGGAAGCAACCAGAGGAGTAGCAACACTCAGGAAAAAGTAAACCAGGTGCCACAGTGGAATTTCAGACTTTGATGGGAGATCTGATCTCAAATCACTTCTCAAGCATGAAGCTCTCCTAGTTGGCCACTCTCCTTCCCCACCTAACCTGCTTCTTAGGACTGATGTAAAAATGAGATGAGAAGGGAACAACACAGGCTGCCTTAACGGTCTTGGTACATCATGTCAACATGTGATTTAGTTTCATTTGCTTCCAAAGTGTGATGACCACCTTTCTTCTATTTCTCTAGCATAACTAGACATGTCCTTGTATAAGAAACAAAGTGGCACTAATTCTTTTTTTTAAAATCCCAACTTCAAGTATATGCTATCGGGATCTGAATTTGCTGAGACTGAGAGCTGAAAAGATCTCGGGATTGTAGTAGATAGTTCAGTGGAAGTGTCAACTCAGTGTGCTGCAGCAGTGAAAAAGGCAAACTCTGTGTTAGGGGTTATTAGGAAAGGGATTGAGAATAAAATAGCCAGTGATATAATTCCCATGTCTAGATCTATAGCACAGTCTCATATCTAAAGTACATATCTATAGTACAGTCACCATATCTTTAAAAAAAATACATTAAAGAGGTAGAAAACATACAGAGGAGGGCAACCAAGTTTGGAATGCCTACCCAATGAAGAAAGGTTTGGGACTTTTCAGTTTAGAGAACCCCCTGAAACATTCTTTAGGCTCTGAGAAACCCCAGAAGTATGAATATGCCCACCTGAGGGTCCACCCCTTCCCACCCCTTCCAGGCCCACTATTGGCCATTTTGTGAGGGGAAGAAACAGGTAGATATCAGGTCATATCTCCTGTTAAATGTTCACCCATTAGGGAATCCCAGGGTTTTATGAAATCCTGGTTAAGAAACCCTGTGACAGAGGATTTAAAATTATGCATGGATGGAAAGAGTTGACAAAGATCATTTTTTTTTCTCCTCTCAAAATTCTTAGAATTCAAGAGCTTCCAATGAAACTGATGGGCAGTAGATTCAGAATGGATAAAAGGAAACACGCAGCAGTCCGCGCACGTGCGTTTGTGCTGGGGCTGTTGCTCATGCGCAGGCCCCCGGGCCGCCCTCTCCCCCCACTCCGGAGCAGCAGTCCGCGGCAGCCAAAAGGTTGCAGACCGCTGGTCTAGATTCCTTTTCCGTCCTTTCTGCTCTCTTATTTCTCATTTATTTTTAGAACGTAAACCTTCAGAATTTGGACAGAGACACTTATTCCCTGTTTCATTTGCTCTGAACTTCTGTACAAATTAATAACCAATGGCACTACAAAATTTAAAACGTCTTAGGGTTGTTTGAAACAGTTGACTGAATAACGGGCGATTAATAATCTTTCAGTAAATAAGACCCATATGTCAGACAGATGGCACAGTGGTTCAAGTGTAAGTCTAGGCCTTGGGTTTTAAGCAGTGGCTAATGTGTAAGTCTAGGCCTTTTTAGATCTTAAGCAGTGGTTCGGGTGTGAGTGTAGGCCTTGGAACTTAAACGGTGTATGTGGAATAAGAAGGGAAATTTCCCAGTCTCTCCCCTCTTTCTGCAGCCTCCTATGTCTGCCCCACCACCACCACCACCATTACTGTGATCTTGTGAGTCAATGGACTCCCATATATAAAGGGTGGGAGGGCAACATGTGGTCTACATCAGGAGAGGTAATCTGTGAAAATCACCCTCAGCAAACAATGTCATTCCATGGGTTGTATTGCTGCCATGCTGAGGAAACAGCAATTTAGGATCCAAGCTTAGGACAGAGGGAATCTACTCGCTGGATGACTTTGGGCTAGTCACTCTCTGCCAGCTTAACTTACCTCACAGGCTTGTTTGTTTGTTTTGTGATTTATTTTATTTTATTGTATACGGCACACCTGGAGTACTGTGTGCAGTTCTGGAGGCCTCCAAGAAGGACGTAGATAAAATTGAAAGGGTACAGAGGAGAGCGACGAAGATGATCTGGGGCCAAGGGACCAAGCCCTATGAAGATAGGTTGAGGGACTTGTGAATGTTCAGCTTGGAGAAAAGGAGGTTGAGAGGGGACATGATAGCCCTCTTTAAGTATTTGAAAGGTTGTCACTTGGAGGAGGGCAGGATGCTGTTTCCGTTGGCTGCAGAGGAGAGGACACGCAGTAATGGGTTTAAACTTCAAGTACAACAATATAGGCTAGATATCAGGAAAAAAAATTTCACAGTCAGAGAAGTTCAGCAGTGGAATATCCTGCCTAAGGAGGTGGTGAGCTCCCCCTCACTGGCAGTCTTCAAGCAAAGGTTGGATACACACTTTTCTTGGATGCTTTAGGATGCTTAGGGCTGATCCTGCGTTGAGCAAGGGGTTGGACTAGATGGCCTGTATGGCCCCTTCCAACTCTATGATTCTATGATTTCCTACCACTTCCCAAAGGCTCATGGCAGGTTACAAATGTCAGATAACCCCCGACCAAAAAAAAAATCCCATTAAAAACCCCTGACATAAAAACCATAAAAACCAACACTATACAATAAATGATGAGGGGAAAATGGAGACGGAGGAACCATCTTAATTGTTCTCAGCTCCTTAAAGCACAGACAAAATAAAAAGGTGACAGGATAGGGATAGGCTGATGATAACATGAATTTAACAAGACTATCAATTAAGATGAGATGTTCTAATTGTATCTAGCTGAACACACCAAATTCAGCAACGTGATTTATTAGGAGCCTGGTGAAACTGGTCTTCAGTGAAAAGGGTAGAAGCAGACATGTAATATATATAGATAAATGAAGAGCAAAAAGCAGGACAGGTATATAAAAGGAGTACTGATTAATGAGTTTATACAGCACAATGGATTCAGTTGATGATAGCACGACCACGAGGTGCTTCAAAACATTTCAGATTTTAGGTATCAGATAAAGCAAGACGTGATGGAGCTACTGTTCCCAAGCCCCCCTTTTAATTCACATATCCTGTGCCAGCTGATATCATGTGAACCCTGATATCATGTAAACTCAATCATGTCTATTGTTGCCCCTCTTTTATAAATTCCTGGTTTCTTCCATCTCAGTTTTCATATCCCTTTTTTGTTGTTATTGTTTGGGAGGGGGGAGGCTGGATAGGAGCATTCCCCACCCCCAACCTGTGATGATGGAGCATTCCCCACCCTCGGCTAATATGTGAGTCAATAAGTTTGCCCAGATTTTGTGGTTAAATGGGGTCCCTTGGCTTATATGTGGGTCGGCTTATATGCGAGTATATATGGTAATTTGTTTTGTGCCATCTGCATGTAAGTGACATGAAATGGAGTAAAATTGTAGTCAAGAGATTAAAAAAAAATCGGAAACATCAGCCAATAAAATGGAGGAACAATAAAGGTTCATAGGCACTGGCAACATGAAAAAAAAACAAGAAACAAAGTAGCGGGTATCTGTACAATGTCTACTTCCATCTCTATTACAGTGATTCAAGAGGACGTCATTTTCCTGCCAAATCAAGTTAAAAACGTTCTTCTTTTTGGTCCTTTTCTACTTCTCTTTTAAATCTGATGGAAAATTTGGGAGTACCTTTCCATCGGCTTCACCTCCAACCCTCCATGGATTTCTCAGGATGCAGCAGGAAGCAAAATGAGTTTGTATGTCTAATAAACAACTTAATACTGATTTTTGACTGAAGTATCACCTAACTGTGTCCCAGTCCACACTGTAGCTGTAGTTAAGAATGCAAGGGTCCTGCCAAAATCAATAGAATTTCAGTGCCTGTGAGATTCTGGGCACAGAAATGCAACTATTTCAGATTATTTAATTGTTAGTGTGTGTCTGCATGGGGGGGGGGGGACAATCATAGAATCATAGAATCACAGAATCATAGAGTTGGAGGGGCCATACAGGCCATCTAGTCCAACCCCCTGCTCAATGCAGGATTAGCCCTAAGCATCCTAAAGCATCCAAGAAAAGTGTGTATCCAACCTTTGCTTGAAGACTGCCAGTGAGGGGGAGCTCACCACCTCCTTAGGCAGCCTATTCCACTGCTGAACTAATCTGTGAAAAACTTTTTCCTGATATCTAGCCTATATCGTTGTACTTGAAGTTTAAACCCATTACTGCGTGTCCTCTCCTCTGCAGCCAGCAGAAACAGCATCCTGCCCTCCTCCAAGTGACAACCTTTCAAATACTTAAAGAGGGCTATCATGTCCCCTCTCAACCTCCTTTTCTCCAGGCTGAACATTCCCAAGTCCCTCAACCTATCTTCATAGGGCTTGGACAACAGGAAAAGACTTTTTGAAAACAAATAAAAAGAGCCCCAAATTAGAGACATAATTGGGGGGGGGGGGCTGTTTCCCTGAAATATGTATCTGATTTTTGAAAAACATCTTTGTGCCGCATTTTATCAAAGAAATCCATGTACTGAGTGCAATACGTACTTCTGCTGAGCATTTTCGGCCCACGACAATATAGCTTGCTGTTCTCATTAGCTCTTTACTCATATCCAAGCAGACTTCAGTCCAATTAGCCCTTGTGCAAAAGAGAGAGAGATCCTAAAATTCAATCTCTTGTTTAGTCATATTAGAGGAGAAAGTTCAAACCGGCTATATTTAAGGGAACGCTCAAGTCAGCTTACTTCAAAATTGGAGTTTTAAAACAATCTCTGCGACCACAGAAGAATGCTAACACTTCTGTTTTATCTAGGGCAAACGATCAGGAAAGGCACTCAAAAGCTTCTTGTTCTAACAAACTGCCACAGAATTTGGCCAGAGAGTGTGAACGTTCCCCCTGTGGAGACCGGCAAAGGGATGCAGATGAGCTGTGTTTCCACCGTCCTCTTCGCCATCCCGGGCCTACGTGCAGAATTCCCTCAGACGTGACTGCCATAGACGAGAGAACATCTCTAAATGCCCTGAAGGCGCACGAGGGAATTAAAAACCCTCAGAAACCGTCTTTTCACTAGAGGCAAAAAATAAATAAATAAATAACAGTACTTCAAAACACCAAAGGAATTATCTTTACAAAAAAAAATCCGTTCACTGATTAGAAGAACACGCGAGCCCTCTGAAGACTTTTCTTAGGCAAGACATGGGGCCTCTAACATGGCCGCCAGTCAAAATGGCAGATTCTGAAGAGGGTAAAATTGGCATGGAGGGAGGTTCTGTTTCCTACCCCAATCATAAACCTGCTTACTCACTCAGTCAGGTTGCCAACTCCCACTTGAGAAGTAACTGATGATTTGTGAGGCTAAAGCAGGGGTAGTCAAACTGCGGCCCTTCAGATGTCCATGGACTACAATTCCCAGGAGCCCCTGCCAGCATTCGCTGGCAGGGGCTCCTGGGAATTGTAGTCCATGGACATCTGGAGGGCCGCAGTTTGACTACCCCTGGGCTAGAGGCTGGAGAGAGAGAGCACAGCTTGGAGAAGAGAGACGCCTCAGCAGGGTATAATGCTACAGAGTTTACAATCCAAAGCAGCCATTCTCTCCAGGGGAACTAATTTATGTTGTCTGGATATCAGTTGTAATCCTGGGAGATCCCCAACCCCTACCTGGAGGGTGGAGCAAATCTGTTACTCAGGAATAAATCCCAAATCCCTCAATTTCACTGGGGCTTTCTTGCAAGAGATTGATCCATATATTTTGTAGGATACTCCTGGATTTGCAGTCTACAACTGGGGTGTACTCTGGGGTGGATTCGTAATCCCATTACGTATTCTATGAAATGTATGGCCACTTACATGCTACTGACAGGGAAACAAATGTTAAGAATGGTGTCCATTGAACGGGAAATGTTTGGGGGCAAGGAAACAACAAAAAATGATATCAAAATGAAGACTCGGTTTGCACTGGAGAAAAGCAAAAATGAAACTTGGATTTTTCAACTCAGAACAGCAGGGCTGCAAAATTCATCGCATGCATGTAAGACAGGTTGTTGGATCCCAGAGTTCCACAGAGGAGAAGCCAGGCGAGGCCAAGAAGTTCCTGAAGGAACCAAGGACCAGAGATATTAGCTAAAACAGTCCTTCCCCTTCTTTCCTTTAGGTGCTTGTGGTAGGAACCAGACGTAATGTTTGTCAGAAGGCTGGTGAAAAAAGGGTAGAATTGGGTCACGTTCTTTCCTCCTGCTTCATAACCATTAGATAGACTATTACACAGGTTATTTTCTCATCTGTTCCCATAGAAATTGGAAGATGTGAAGCAGGAACAAAGAAATTCATGACAAAATGGTGTCAGAGAACCATAGAGATCTAGAGTTTGAAGCTATCTCAGAGGTCATCTGTTCCAACCTCCTGCTCAATGGAACTGTAATTAACACACATCCTTCATGTCTTCCTGCCTGCATCATCCTTGACAGAGGGCCATCTAGCCTCTGTTTAAAGACCTCCAGTGAAGGAAAGTCCTATACGTCCTAAAGTAGCCTGTTGTGCCATTGAATAGTTCTTGTCATCACAAAGTATCTCTTACTATCTCGCCAAAATCTGCTTCCTTGTAATGTCAGCCCTCCAGAGGTTTCATGGTTTCCAGATGGTTCACCATTCCTATCACCCTCCTGTGGACACACTCTGGTTTGTCAGTGTCCTCCTTGAAATGTAGTGCAAAGAACTGGACATAGTACTCCAGATGGGGCTTAACCAATGCAGAACAATGGGGAACTATTACTTTCTGAGATCAGAGTGCAATCGTTATGTTCATGCAGCCCGAGACTGAATTAGCTTTTTCTAAAGCAGCTACCATTGTGCTGCTGCCTCATGTTCAGCTTGTGATCCGCTCACAGTAGCTGCTAAATCCACCAAAGTCAATGGGGCTTAGAAAGGTATAACTCTGTTGGATACCTGGGTTCTTTTCACATGAACCGCTGCCGAGCCATATCTCTCGATGTTCGACTTTAACATTTATCACTGTTGAAATTCCTTTTGTTCTTCTTGATCCAGTGTTTCTAGTATGTCAAGATTGTTTTGAATCCTGGCTCTGTCTTCCTCCATATCAGCGAGCCTTCCCAGCTTTCGTGTCAGTGACAAATAAGATTAGACATCTACTTTTGTCTTTAAGTGTGCAACCCAAAAAGATAGAATGTTGTTCTCCGGAAACAGTTTCTATGATAACTAACATTAAGTCCATGCAACTGGAGGGAATATGCATCCTTCCATCTCTTCATGCCTGCCTTTATCTTCCTTCCTCTCCATTGTTGTTTCTCATGTCTCAAATTTTAGATTGTAATCTCTTTGGGGCAGGGACCTGGCTTCTTTCACAAGATAAAACAGCTTGTGCACTGATGACACCATATCACCAAATTCAACCAAGTGTCATCTTACTTCTGTTTCATTAACAGAGCTTATTTCTCCCTACACTGATTTCTTTTTCAGTGAAGGAATGACAAAACAGCAGTTATATCCAATTAAAAATGTCCGTTCATGGCAGGGACAGCAATTTTTACAGATTCCCGCTTGTCACTGCAGATCTGTCTCTCATGTTTAGGGTTGCCAGATCACCCCCTTGCCACTGGTGGGAGGGGTAAGGTTGCCAGATGCAAGTTGAAAGACTCCTGGAGTTTGGTGGATGGATCCTGGGGAGGACAGGGAGTTCACTGGGGTACAACACCAAAGAATCTACTCTCCAAAGCAGCAATTTTCTCCAAGGGAACTGATCGCTGGGTGTGAGCTGTAATTCTGGGAGATTCCCCAGGTCCCACCTGGAGGCTGGCATCCCTGCTCCTGCTGTTTCTAGGAGCAGCGTTGTGGAAGGGGGGCCCATTAGGCAGCCAGGAATCTTTTAAATCAGCAGAGATTTATTCCACGTACTTGCCACTTGTAAAGTGCAGCAGCAGCGTCTTTTTTTGCCAAGTGGAGCCGAAAATTAAAAATACTAGTAGCCAAACGACTTCATTCATTTTATATAATTAAAGCCAATGGCAGAGAGAGAAAGGTAGGTGATGGGCGACAAGGGTAACAAGAACCCAAGGCCCCAATGTTTGCATTTTGCTTTTTAGAGAGCCCATAAATATTGTGACAGGAAAATAGGCTGAAGTATCTGGGCTTGCGGTCTGCGGGCTTTCCAGCAGCAGTCTCAGTCCCTTGCTTTCATTTCCACACACAAACCGGTGTGAGTCCCAGTTCAGCCCATAAACCTAATTTAGGCAAATAGTTTCGGATTTGTTTGCTCTTCGTTTTTGACTCTCTTCATGGAACTGTGGCTCTTCAGGCACACTGAGACCCCCCTCCCCTGCCCCCTTTTCAGTCATTTGGCAAAGAAGAATGACTGACAGAGAGGAAAGCGAATCTGTTGGTGAATTTAAGAACATATAAATAAGACTCTTCAACGCATCCAAAAATGCTTCTCGGAAGCAAATGCTTTCATTTGCTACATGTTTGTCTACAAACAACCCTATTCAACTGATCCATGGCAGGGAGGATGAAAGATTCAAGCGTGAACTCTGAAAGATGGGGTAGGAAACTACGATCGCTTGTAATGAGCCTCTTGGTTGTATCCTCAGACAACCATTGGTGGGTGCCTTTGTCAGATAATCACCTTTCTTACTACTTACTTTGAAGTCGAGTCACCAGGCAGTCAGGTAGATAGAAAAGATGAGATACTGTATTGCACAACAAAAGGAGGACCTCTGAAGGAGCTCAATTTTCTGCCAGTCGCAGCTGGCTCATATTCCCTTTCTCCTGGCCACATCACCCCTACATTGTCTTGCTTCTCCTCCAAAGGGGAGTTACTTTCCTGACTCACCTATCACATTATCGTTATTATCTATTTCAGGGATCCTCAACCTGTGGTCCTCCAGATGTCCATGGACTACAATTCCCATGAGCCCCTGCCAGCAAATGCTGGCAGGGGCTCATGGGAATTGCAGTCCATGAACATCTGGAGGACCACAGGTTGACTACCCCTGACCTATTTTACATAGCTAGGGGTGGAGAAGGGCCTTTAAACTTGGTTTTTCTCCCCAATGTTCCAGGAATTCTGCCTGAGTCTCTAATCTCCCCTGTTTCTCAATCAGTCTCTTTCCTGTTTTGGGAGGCACACTCAGCTCTACTAGCTAATCTCTTATCTCCTTGCCTAGCAGTGTCTTGTGGTTTGGGAGGTGGCTAACCTCTTGTTTCCTTACTCAATGGTCTCTCAGGGGGCCCATCCTGCACAGAGGCCACGCCCTGCACAGAGGCTGTTTTCTTCTTCGGCTCAATATTTCCCCATCACCACAGGTATGGCAGAATAAACTGAACATACAAAAGGAACACACTCGTGAGACAAAGTCACATGGAATTCAGAATCTCTCTGGTCTTGGGACAAAATAGCAAACTGAGCCACTTGTCGCTTCTGGGGATGCTTCCATGCTTGGGTGGAGAAGGATGGGGCAAGGAACTAGTCTCTTTGAATTACTTCTTTTCTTGCCATTAATTACTACTGCACACTGTGGATATTATGACGCAGTTTACTAATCTGCCACTAATTTACTTTTGCCTTATATCTGTACTCTTATGATCCTTGTTCCATTTTGTCGGAGGAAGAGTGCGAGAACTTGAAAGCTCACACCTTGAATAAATCTTTGTTGGTCTTAAAGGTGCTGTTGGACATCAATTTTTGTCGTACCTTGTAAACCTTGGGAATAGGCCAGGAAAAACATGGACCATTTTTAAAATGGGGAAATCTGGACAATTTAAATCAAATATGGAAGGAATTACATTATAGAGCAGGAGTAGTCAACCTGTGGTCCTCCAAATGTCCATGGACTACAATTCCCATGAGCCCCTGCCAGCATTTGCTTCAGTGATCACTTCTGTAAGGTGTTTAACTCAGCAGCCAGTGTTTTTGCAAACCTAAATGTTAGTAATGATTTCAGTGCTGCTGATCCTTGGCCACCTCAAGAGATAAGAAAACCCATCCCTTTCTACTTAAATGTTTCTAGGTCGCTCAATCAATCTGTATGAACAAAGGGGACATTTAAATGCCCTTAGAGCTTATACATAACACTTGCTATATAATGTCACCAGTGCACACAGAAATGTAAAATAAAAGTTTTTCAGACTAACCGGGGCAGAGTCTGCACTTACTTTGTTTATTCCATTGTCAATCCTGTTGAATTCAGATCGCTTTGAACTCGGATCTTCCTCTCCCCCCCCCCCCACTGAAACAGGAAAGTGTTCTGCACATGGTTAGGGTAGTTCAGAAGTGGGGGGGGGGGAGAGCCAAGCCTCTTTCTTTCTTTTCTTGAAGGGTGGGGGGAGAGGAGCCAAGCAGGGAGCATTTTTCTTTTCTTGGAGGGGGGGGGGAGATGATCGAAAAAGGCAGAGAAGGGAGAAAAAATTCAAGACCGACAAAAGTTGAGAGAAATTAGGTGCTTCTCCTTTAAGGCAAGTTTGTCACATGACCACCTGTGGCCAATCACAGGTCCTCTACCACAGAGGAGAGCCCAGATTCAAAATAGCCTTTAAATATTGAGCATTAAAAGCACTCTAAGATATCGCACAATAAAGGTAGGGTCACTCCGGATCAATCCTTCTTGCTGCAGAAGGAAATTTTAAATCACCCCAAATCCAAACGGAAATCGCATTCTGTGTAGAGGGCAGGGACTGAGTTGATCAGGGGTTGGAATAAAAGCTCTGTGCAGTTTACACCCAGGATATATGGCCCTTGCAAGAATACCAAAGATCATAGCACAACAATGGAGTCACATAGCCAATCAAATACAACCATTATTTTTTTAAAGTTAAGGATTCTTTTTTTTTGGGGGGGGGGGAATAAGGTACTGAAGTTCCTTCACTGCCGGTTGCTCCTTAACTTGATTCCACACCTCACAAATGTCACAAATGAGGGATTGACTTCACATGGAGGATAAGTGATCCTTGCTGAAAAGCTGTGTGTTAGCAATCAGTGGAAGGCAACAAAAATCCCATTGATCCCACTCTGAGGATGAATGACCATGACACCTGCTGAAGAAAGGCACAGTAAGCAGACAAGATGAAAGGGCTGGGCTGGACAGGAGGTTTGGCACTAACAGCCTGCCAGACTGGTGGAACTGCTCAATTCCTCAGCTTATTACAGAAGCTACGCAACATACCAGTCTGTTGTTGTTGTTAGGTGCGAAGTCGTGTCTGACCCATCGCGATCCCATGGACAGTCTATATCTGTCAAAAGGTCTATACCATAGAATCATAGAATCATAGAGTTAGAAGGAACCTCATGGGTCATCTAGTCCAACCCCCTGCACTATGCAGGACACTCACATCCCTATCACTCATCTACTGTAACCTGCCACCCCTATATCAGTTTATATCGATCAAAAAGTGCAACACTAGATCAGAGAATGGTTGCCAAGAGCACTGTAACCACACCCATATTGTGAACTAATGTCACACACATTGTCTGGGCTTCACAAACACAAGAACCTTTCTTCAAGTGCCCCCCTTCCCTGCTCCCATCATCCAGAGCACACCTTCAGTTCAGAAGTTGACCATGATCTGAACAAGGCTTCTTCTACGGATGCTATAGGGCAGTGGTTCTCAATCTGGGGGTCAAACGACCCTTTCACTGGGTTCGCAGCAGGGCAAGCAGCTTGGCCGGGTGGGGCGCCATCCACACAACAGCCTTGCAGGGTAGATTGAGATACAGCGTTCATCTGCCTGGAGCAGCAGAAAAGAGTGAGATCGGCATGGTGGGACAAGAGGCAGAACGAAACTGAGAAACCCCGGGAAAAAAACAATTTATATACAATCATGAACAATGGATCTTCACGCCATTGGTCAGTTTCGATTTAATTTCTGTGAAAAAACCCTTGCATAATTTTATGGTTGGGGGTCACCACAACACGAGGAACTGTATTAAAGGGTCGCAGCATTAGGAAGGTTGAGAACCACTGCTATAGGGGATATTAACAGATTAGTTTTATTGAAATTTCTTCTTTGACTTATTGTGGCTCTCCATTGTCTCATATCTTGTGCATCACCTGCTACCTAATCCTTGCTATAGACTGAAGCAAGGAATCATAGTCTCTCTCCAGTTCTAGTATAAACAGAAAGACAGTAGCCAGGTACCCCTCCATCAGGCCTCTATCCAGCTTAAAGTCACCACCCTGATTTCTCTCTCTCTCTCTCTCGATCTGTTAAGATTTTAATTGAGTTTGTATTGTCTTGTGATTCCTATGAGTTGCTTTGGGAGCCAAAAGTTTGGCAGGAAACTGAGATACAGGCCAACAAATAAACAAAGATAAGTGTAATTATGATCCATTTCCAAACATCAGCAGGTAACCGTTTTGCATAATTTGAATCAAATTATACTGATTTCCCATACTTGCCACAGCTGATGTGAACAACAATCGGATGCTTTCACACTAGGCAAGTCAACAACCAGTTGTGTAAAGAAAGCCCTTCCTATTAATTGGCTAGTCCCGGGAGTTCTCAGTTCAAATTCCTGCTCAATTATGGTAATGTAAGTTGGCCAAAAAGATACAACTTAACTGAGGGTATCGAACTTTGGTCACATTATGAAAAGACAAGAGTCACTGGAAAAGACAGTCATGCTAGGAGAAATAGAAGGCAACAGAAAAAGGGGAAGACCCAACATGAAATGGGTTGACTCAATCAAGGAAGCCACAGCTCTCTGTTTGCAAGGCTTGAGCAGGGCTGTTGACAACAGGATGTTCTGAAGAGAGCTCATTCACAGGGTCTCCAAATTCAAATTCAAATTTATTTTAATACAGCACCGCGGCCAGATAAAACAGATAGCAAGAAAAAACATTTCAGAGTAGAAAACTGCATAATCAAGGAGCCAGCACAAAATTTAAAATATATAAAATTGTATAATTGATGGGTACATTATAAAAATGCATAGTAAAATTCCTCTTAAAATCTTCACAAGCTTAAGTTGTCTTTCCCGTGTGCTAAGCACATGCACACAAAATTTGGCAACCTGCTTAATAACATGGCCCCTAGTATTCCACAGGGGGAATTTTACTTTTTCTTTGTTTGAGCTGATGGAGGAATTCCTGAGTAATGGGAGGATGAATTTATTTCTTGCAGAGTTGAAGGTAGGGCACCTTAAGAGGACATGTTCGATTGACTTTATCTCCCCGGAATTACAGGGGCAGAGTCTTTCAGCTAATGGGGTTTTCTTGAAGTGGCCCAGGGTCTCCATAAATCGGAAGCTACTTGACAGCACTCAGCAGTCACACACAAGTTGGCCATGGGTAAGTTACACTTGGCCTTATCCTAACTTATTTCAAAGGACAGTGGTGACCCTAAACCAGTGGTCCCCAACCTTTTTATCACCGGGGACCACTCAACGCTTGACAATTTTACTGAGGCCCGGAGTGGGGGGGGGTAGTTTACTCCTCTACTCTCAACCACTGCCCTAACGCTCTCTGATTGCTATGGTAATGTTTAAACATCCCTTCAAAATAAGATACAGACACGCCACAACAATGAACATATTGGGACATTTTATTTTCATGGAAATTTTAACTCATGATAGTGACAAATCAATGGGAACCCTGAGCTTGTTTCTCTGCAATGAGATAGTCCCATCTGGGAGTGATGGGAGACAATGACACCCAAAGTGTATTGTAAACGGCCGGGGGGATGACGTAAAGGCCCGGGGGGGGGGGAGAAGGTGTCCTTTGCGGCCCACCTCCAATTAGTTGACGGACCACATGTGGTCTGAGGCCCACAGGTTGGGATCACTACCCTAAACAACACTTTCAGTATCTACTGAATCCTCAGTGCTGCATGGGAGAAAACCAGAGAAGAAAATGCCAGTCCTGATGGATCATGTAGTTAGAATCAAGGCGCCAAAAGTAAAATATAAATGTTACCATAAAAACTAAACATCTCACGTGGAGTCACCAGTAATGACAGGAGCAGGGAACAAAAGCCCCATGTCACAATGTCCTGTAAGGCTAGATCTGAAAGCAGTGGAACATTTCCCCCTTTTGACTCTGCTAAGCTTTGGCTCCAGCCCAAGCTGCCAATATTAAAGGAAAATGAAGATGAACTAGGATATATTTCTTAATATACTACCTTTACTATTATTTTGACATCCAACAAGCTTAAAACAAGACCTGGCATAAAAGTGAAACTCCCAACAGAGCATCTGGAAGCAAAACTAACCACTGAACCATGTAAATCTACTAGCAGCAAAATGTCTTCACATCTAACATGCCTGTCAAAGGAAACCCTTAAAGGGAAATATCCCACCTCTGGGAGACCAGGTTTTGGTGTAAATATGGTTATTACAAAGCTGCCTCTATGTATCAACCTTCTCATTACTTGTGAGAACATCCTCAGCCAGTTCAGAGTGAACTCATGGCTGGAATTTTCATGGTCGCCTCTCAGATTGTAGGGCACCATATATTCTTCTATTATTAGTGTTCATATTTCATTAACTGATGCACAGCCTTGATTTGGCCTGCGATCCTTCACGGGAGGGAGAGAGGTGGTTAATCCTTCTGTCCCTGCACTGTTTCACTCATTTGAAACCACGGCTGCTTCACAATGGTGAAAATTCTCTGCATAGCTCTCATTGCTGAGGCAAACATAGGGGCATATGCAGTGGCAAAAAAATGTCTTGTTTTCCTTACTCTCCTTACTTCAGCTCTAAGGTGGCCAACACTTGGTTAGGAAATACCTGGAGATTTTAGGAGTGAGGCTTGGGGGAGAGGGGCTTCAGAACGGGCAGGACCTCAGTGGAGTATAGGAGGAGAGGAACCGTAGCAGGGTATAATGCCACGGAGTCCACCTTCCGAAGCAGCCATTTCCTCCAGAGGGGACTAAACTTGGTCATTGGGAGATAAATTATAATAGTGGGAGATATCCAGACCCCACTTGGAGGGTGGCAAATCTATCCAATAACTCCTCACCCATCTCTAAATCCCCTGCACCCTCATCCCAACACCTGAAAGATACTTTCACATTTTTAGGGAGGCAGGAGAGACGGAATTTGGTGAGTGATATGGTGAGTGATATGAGGATTGGCCTTGGTCAGAGTTAGGCGGTTTTGGAAAAAAATGTTTTCAGGCTTGAGGCGGGAGCTTCAAACGGAACACACTCCTCCTCCACATGCAGCCCACTGGGTGACCCTGGGCCAGGCACAGTTTCTCTCAGAGCTCTCTCAGCCTCACCTGCCTCCCCGGTTGTCTGTTGTGAGGACAGATAGCCAATTGGAAGCTGCTTCGAGTCTCCCTCAGCCCGGCATGAAACCTCCAGTGCGTAAACAGTCTCAGGTAGTAAAAAGTGGGGCACAAAAATCAGCTCCCCTTCATCTAGCATGAGCTCAGTGACAATAAAATCCAACTAGCTTTCACTTTAATTATTCCCTGGTACAAAGCAGTTAAAAGGAATGTATGCAGGGAAGTGGGTGATCTTGCTCTTAGAAGACTGAACCCAAGCAGCTGTGTATGAAGAAGAAGAAGAAGAGTTGGTTCTTATATGCCGCTTTTCCCTACCCAAAGGAGGCTCAAAGCGGCTTACAGTCACCTTCCCAATCCTCTCCCCACAACAGACACCCTGTGGGGTGGGTGAGGCTGAGACAGCGCTGATATCACTGCCCGGTCAGAACAGTTTTATCAGTGCCGTGGCGAGCCCAAGGTCACCCAGCTGGCTGCATGTGGGGGAGTGCAGAATCGAACCTGGCATGCCAGATTAGAAGTCCGCACTCCTAGCCACTACACCAAACTGTATAATGCATACACTGACTCAGTACCTCATATTCTGGTTCCTGAATGTCCTCTTGTCTTTTGCCACAACACTGGCCCCAGACAAAATAATGTGTAACCACCACTACTGCAGCTGCCCAGGAAACGAAAAGACTGCCCAAACAGGCAGGTATAGATTAACTTCCATTTCTCCACAGCTTTCTCACCTCCAGGCTTTGGAAGAAGTATACAGAATACAGGGCCAGGGTGATTGAAACATGACTGGACTGCAACACTGAATGGATGCTTCAAAACAAACCAAAAAGTGTCATAATTTAATATCTGAAACGGAGATAAGCCTCTGTCTGGAATAGACCAATATGTGCTGATATTGCTCCCTCCCCCCTTAAAATACAAGTACCCTTCGATTTCTTTAAATGGCTATAACTGGACAGGGTCCCTGACTTGAATTTGTATAAACATGTGTGGGTGAATTATACCCTTCCTTGTTCTTTGAGCAGATATAATTAAACTTGAAAAGATGCTGGGATGAGTCATTCATGGATCCCTCACCCATTTGAAGCCACAAGGGGCTTGGACAAGCAACGAGAACGTTCCCCTAGCAGCAACAAATCTGCATTTTGGAGTCTGATGAAGAAAGTCCGAGGGAGGAAAATCAGTATCTACTTGGGAAACAGAGATGCTGAATTTTTTGTTACTGGCCATAGCTAGGCTTGCCAAAGTTGAAGCATGAGCATCACACTACAAGCAACACATGTTTTGCTTACCAAACCGTACGTACATCTTCATTATCTAGGTATCTTTTTGGGTATGGTAATGACAAAGACAGAACCCCTCACCACTTTCTTGGACCTCCAGATCAAAGTGACCCAGTAAAGAAATTGAACACTTTATGCCAATAAATGCAAATGAAAATTATCATGTGAAAACCATGTCTCTCCCATGATAGCTGGAACAGGTTTAAAAGAAGCCCGGCAGTTCACCATCTCTGCTGATCTTTGATGTAGGGAGAGAATAATAGAGAAGAGGGTTTAGGACTTTTGGGTTTGAAATCACAGGTAGTTTGCTCTCAGGTGTCCAGGACTAGGATTGCCAGCTGCAGGATGAGAAATTCCTAGAGGTTTGGTGGCAGATCATGCGGAAGACAAGATTTGGGAAGGGGAGTAACCTTAGCTTGGGTAGATTCAAATCTGAGGAAGTGTGCATGCACACAAAAGCTCATGCTTGGATGCATGGATGCATGGATGCATGGATGGGTGGATTGATCTGGGTAGCCCAGACTAGTCTGTTCTTGTCAGAACTCAGAAGCTACAGAAAAAAAGATTGAACCTGTCCCACACTATCAAAATCTGTATACAGTATATATATGTGTATATATATATATGATTCAATATCTTATTAATGTGTATTGTATAAATATTACACTGTATACAGATTTTGATAGCGTGGGACAGGTTCTCTGTTTTTTATGTTGGCACGTTTATTCAGAACTGCCTGTTGTAAAACTCAGAAGCTAAGCAGGGTCAGCCCTGATCAGTATTGGGATGAGAAACCACCATGGAATTTATTTATTTAGTGATCTTTCTATTTATATACCACCACTCCCAATGGTGCTGGCTCATGACGGTTTACATATAATGAATAAAAAACCCATACATCATAAAACAATCTTACCATAGAGCCCCTAGCCCTAATTAATCCATAATAAAATTCAAATCACTAAAAAGATAGCAGCACAAGAGATTACCCCATAACGAGTCACTGAGCCGGCTACGTAGACACGCAACCAATGCTGCTAATGTCAAAAAATTGTGATGACAGGCAAACCACCACTGAATGTCTCCAGCCTTAAAAGCCATATGGGGTCTCCGTAAGTTGGCTGCAGCTTGATGGTAAAACATATCTCTATTTATCGGTAGATGTTAATGCATGCTCACAACCATTCGTCAGAGCAAAAAGAGGTTATTTTCTATATTCCAGGGGAAAGATCCTTCCCTCTCTACACCCAAGATAAAAGAATGACTCTGCGGAAGAATTGCATTCGTAGTGTGAACATGCACCTGATTATTTCTGAGACTGATAATGAACACAGCTAAGTGAAAGAATCCATTAGGAAAGAAAATATCAAACTTGTTTGAACTTGATGAATTCAGCGGAGCTATTACTTTTGCTTCGATTGCTATGGCCCCTGAAAGGTTCTCCATGCGGCTCCTATTAACACATTATTTAGTACTCTCTCTTGGCAGAAGAAGGGAATGCTATAAATGCAGCAGAGGCTGGCAGGCCTTGACTCATATCGAGGAGCCTTACAGGAAAAAAGATCAACTACAAAACAGAAAGTCAAAAGCCATTTTGTGGACCAAAGATGAGCTCTGCAACCCGGTGCCACTTTGAGAGAGGAAAGCAGAAAACATCTACTATTTTTAACTACCGGAACACTTGCTTTTCTCCTTAATTCTCTCCACTGTTTAGTTTTCTAAATGCTTTTCCTTGATGCAAATTGGCATTCATCAGTGTGCCGCTGTGGCCATGGAGGGCTATCATTGATGAGGACACTGACTATCTTGGTATTTTCTTAGAGGTAAAATGGGACACTTGGGGTCAGCATTACTCAGACTACAGAATGTTGGTTTCCTCTTCCCTTAGAAGAATTTCAGCATCTAAGATGGTGGTTGGAAGGTTGTTTGGAAGGAGATTGGTTTCCCAACACCATGATGGTTTAGCTGGACCTTTCCCAGTACGGAACAAAATCTCTGACCAGAATGTTATCACCGTTAAAGTTACATGTACTTTACTTTCTTCTGTAACCCAACTGTGGAGCGATTTCAGCCATTCGTCCCCTGATCTTGGCCTCTGGTGAATTTGCTGTAGTCATTGTTGTTGTTGTTTTTTAGTCATATCATGGTTGTCTCAAAGGCCAAGGTCAAGGAATTGAGGACAACCCAACTTCCACTCCTGCCTTGATGGCTGTAATATGCACTAGATCCCACAACTCATGTAAATGGATGTCATAGACTGAAGGGTGAGCGGGGATGTGTATGAACCGGGAAAGCACAATTCAGTCTGTAGTTCATAGGGTGCACGGTTCATAAACCACAAACCATCACAAACTTTTTGATGCTAGACAAACCGATGAGATTCATGAAGTACATGATGTATTGGAACGCCCCCTCCTGCTGTGCTACAGACACCAAATTCACAGAAGATCTCCATTCACACAATTCCCAGCGTCTTGTATACAGTGATATCACAATAAAGGCTCCATCAATGAGCCTTAACATATGAACATGAGCTCCTCTGTGGCTCCATTGTGCAGAAGGAAGATCACAATTGTTGGGCAAGTAAGAACATGCCTCAGAATCAGAGGAGTTCCACAGCAGCAACACACAGATTCCCCAGCACACAGCTCAACAAGGACATTGTTTCATCATAAAGAATCACAGGATGACACACTTCTAAATAATTTTCATCGCTTAGCCACTGCGGTTATTTAAGACCCAAAGCCACAGCAGCAGTACAGTGCTGTTGTTTTGCAGGCAAGATGCTTCTTCTGAGACCCATACAGAGCTTCATAACATCACTTAAAGTGGAGTCGATGCCATAGGGCACTTTGTCAACAGATGTTACATTTTCATAGCTATTTTTATGCATTTGTCATTGTGTGATGACTGTATACACGGTGAGGTTTGGGCTTCCTAAAGGGCAAACCTAGCTGCTTTTCAGATGTTTGATTTCGGAGTCCACGAGAATGTATGTGGCGATATTACCACTTTGTCAGTGAGGCATCAAGACAAACTTCCCTGTCTATTATCAGCACTTAGGAAAAGATCATTGTTCCAATATCACTTACAAAATGCCCAAAGAAACTTTCACCCCATAAGGTACCCCAGTGCACGAGGTTCTGTTTGCTGCATCGAGACTTTATTTAGCCACTCCCTTTGGTGGGTAATTTAGAAGATGGCATTTCAAATGTCTGTGTGTGTGTGTGTGGCAACTGAACAAAAGTTTCAGGATACCTGAAAGTAATTGTATTTGCCCTTGGCAAACAGGGCATCTGAGTTTTTAAAAGAAAATGCTGGTACAGTGGGGAGAAAAAAATTATCCCAGCTCCAAATGCACAGACAGACAAGTCATCTAACGGGGAATTTCTATATTAGCTCCATCTTTTCAATGAGAAAAAAATGGCTTGTTCAGATCCATTAAAATGTAGTCATGGTCAGTTCTGCACTGTTTGGAAACTCAAACCAATTTAAAAAATTCTGTTTAGGGGCCTTTCACAAATGGAAGTTTCAGGGACTTGAGCATAATTGTGCATGTGCCTAATTTTACTGTGTGCACATTGGGAAGACATGCAGCAAAGAAGCAACCAACCAGGATACAAGACGGCATAGCATCTTGAACAGCATACCATGTATCCTGCTGAGGTTTCGGCTCAGCTCTAAAACAAGCTAACATTAGAAATTTCCCTGACCACGCTCAGTCTCGCCTCTTGCTTGGGGTCAAATTATTTAAGATATTTAAGATAAAAAGGAGGGAGACAGGTCGCAAAAGCCCACCCTCATGGTCCACATGGTCCTCTGTCTACATAGGTGGACTTGGAATTCTCATTTCATTGTGTCTGAGGAAGTGGGTAGTTCTGCTGGTTTCTGGTTTGGTCCCACTGTGTATTCAAGTACAACCTTGGTCCCTTAACTCAGGGATAGTCAACCTGTGTTCCTCCAGATGTCCATGGACTACAATTCCCATGAGCCCCTGCCAGCGTTTGCTGGCAGGGGCTCATGGGAATTGTAGTCCATGGACATCTGGAGGACCACAGGTTGACTACCCCTGCCTTAACTCACCTTTTGAGTGTGTTTGATGTCTCACCAATATCTTTACAGGTAGACGTTCCCCCCCTCCTCCCGCAAGTACTTGGGCCAAAAACGTTGCCCACCCCTGATTTCCGATGTTACAAAATGGTTGTGATTCCAGAACTCCAGGCCACACCTGGAGGTTGGCAACCCCCCCGGTCAATGTTGTCCCTCTTTACCAATCTGGTCACCTTATCCTAGTTCAGTGTGGCCTGCAGCAAGACAAAGAAAGCCTGAAGTTTGATTGAGGAGACTGCTAATGTCTTTGCAGTCCCAAGTAGGGATGCCAGCCTCCAGGTGGGACCTGGGGGATCTCCTTGGAATCACAGGTCATCTGTAGACTAAAGAGATTCGTTCCCCTGAATAAAATGGCTGCTTTGGAGGGTGGACTCCGCAGCATTACACAACTCTGAGGTCCCTCCTCGCCTCACATCCCATCCAATCCCAGCTCTACCCCCAAAGTCTCCAGATATTTCCCAACCCAGAGATGGCAACCTAGGCCCAAGGCAGAAAAATAAAGCATCAAGAGCAGCACAAGGAAGAGACATTGAAGGGCACATAGGTGACGAAGGCTTGCATTGCTTTAAGTTAATATTTTGGACTTTCTCTCGTCTTCGTATTACCGGGGCACTGTTTGTTAGAGCTTGATTTTGCTCCGACTGCCCTTTTTGAAGGGCACAGGAGATTTTGTCTCTTCGAACATTGCTCTGTTCATAGCTATTATAATTCAGTTATCCCAGTAGTTGTAAAGTCATTGGGTATGATAAATGTACGTTACCTTGAACACGGTAATACCTTAAATGTTTTCTTTTCGAAGCGATTTCACAATTGCTTGACCGGCCGCCGAGGGCTATCATTTATTAACCCGAACCACCCCCCAATTCTCCAATTGGAAAATTTAGGGGAAGGGATTCAGGTAGCCACAGTTCTGCTGAGTTACAATAATACTAGTTTCCTAAACTGCAGTGTGTCCGCAAAGTAGAACATTGCTGAGTTATCCACACACCGACACATTTTGGGCAGCTTCTGCGCAATTTATTGGGTCTTTCAGCTGTGGTCCATTTGTGGATTTTTCTGCTGGCAGTGCTTGCTGGCTTTCCTACATTATGGCTGTTGTTTGAAGGCACAGTGTTTGGGTCTTCCTGAGTTGTTTGTAATCTTCAGCCTGGCACATTCTGGCTGTTTCCTTTAAACTGAGATCCATCTTTTCTGGAAGTCCCCCCTCCCCGAGGGGGGTGTTAGTTGCTTGGTTGGAACTTTGGATGCCCAACTACTGACTATTTCTTAGGCTGCATGTAATAGGGATGCCAGTCTCCAGGTGGGACCTGGGGATCCCCCAGTTTTACAGCTCATCTCCAGACTAAGAAGATCAGTTCCCCTGGAAAAAAGTGGCTGCTTTGGAGGAGGAACTCCATAGCATTATATTCCATTGAGCTCTGTCCCTGACACGAATCCTGCCTATTCCAGGCTCCACCCCAAAGTCTCCAGGTATTTCCCAACCCAGAATTGGCAACCCCAGCATGAGAGCTGATCCCTGAAGCCGCATTCAGACTTATCTGGAAACAGGAGGTGATGCAGGTATTCTGCAAAGTTCTACTCCCCTCCCTGCCTTTCCAATTGTAATGACTTATGCACAAACAACTGTCACCCGTTCCTTATTTCTTCTTCTGCAGCGCTGAAGTAGGCTCTCTGCTGTACTTTCAAGGGTCTAGAACAGTGGACCCCAACCCGCGGGCCGCAGCCCGGTGCCGGGCTGCGAAGGCCATAGCGCCGGGCCGCGGCTCCCTCTCCCCGCCCCCCGCAGTAAAAAACTTCCCGGGCCGCAAGCTTGCGGCCTGGGAAGCTTCTTACTGAGGGGGGGAGAGGGAATCAGGGCCACGGCCGCGCATCGCGCATGTGCGACCGGGCCGCGCATGCGCACATGCGCCATGCGCAGGCGAAATCGCACGTGCACGGCACTTCCACACATGCACGATTTCAGCCGCACATGGTGCGTGTGCGCATGCGCTGGTGCACATGCGCCATGCGTGGCTGCAGCCGCGCATGCACGGCATGCGCAGGCGGGCAGTTGCCCTGCCGGTCCCCAGCCTCAAAAAGGTTGGGGACCACTGGTCTAGAATATTTATTTGATTGATCATGGAGAGAGGGAGGTCCTACAGTTTAAGAATTACTTCAGAATGTGAAGGCCCTCTGTGATTAACATGGAAGGGTCAGCCAATCATCACTGTCTATATATGTTCCAAGGAGTTGACAATGCAGAACTCCCCATTTTCCCTGCTTGGGCTCTAAAGGAACATGTTTTGATGGCTTTCAGTAGAAGATAAATGAGCACACTGGCAAGTGGAGCTATGCATCTGTCCGAAATGCAGTGTGCCATTCTGAAATGCATTTCCACAGCATGCACACTGTGGAAGTTATGCAGCCTTATAATGAAATCTGTTAATTGTGCACTGTTGCAATTCCAGCTTCGAACCTGCTAAAAGTTCTTCAAATGATTCAGCTTCTCAAGGGATCTTATTCTGGAACTTCCATCTAATTGTTCATATTTCGTTTTTCCTAGGAATGCTGAACTCCTCAAACATCTTCCTAAGGGAAAGACAGAGCTTGTCCTCTAACAAAAGATGCCATTTGCTAAAAACGCCACCCCCTTCTTGGGCTGTACTATTCAGTCACTTAGCTCTCTACATTCATCTTCTTTCTCATCAGAACCGTCTGCTTCAATGTGAGACACAACTTTTTTTTCCTTTCTACTATTGTCTCAACAATCTAACGTCTCAACAACCATAGATTATTTATGTAGATAGGAAAGACTTGCCAACTCTAGCATGGTTTGCTATGATCTCAGATGGAATTTCAACCCATCAACAAGTTCTCTTTCATCCCCCCCTCATTTAGCATAACGCAACAGCTAGATTGCCAGTCTTAAAGGGCAAGGAGCCCCGTCGACCAACAGCAAGAGCTGTGTTTTATATTTGGATGCCTCCTCAAGAGGTCAAAGGATATATCTATTATCTGTGGGTTAACAGAATTTATCTGTTATCCACCTTGCAGCAAAACTACGGAATGAGTCAATAACTCCCATGCTACTTTAATAAAATATAGTTCAAGATGGAATGCAAGAGAAAGAAGATCAAGGAACATCAAAGGCAATCACCAAACTTAACGCCAGAGTTAACATGACACTCACTAGGTAGACAGAAAGACTCTTTAATGTTACAAGCCTTTACTTCAGAGGCATGCAAACGAAACGTATGTGCTACACATACCATTCGGAGAACACAATCTTCTCTTTCCATACAGTGAAGTCCAGAAATTTCTGACAGATATCTTAAAAGTGGGTTTTGAGCACTCCATTGATCTATCCCTCCCTTACCCCTTTGTAATGTGAAAAAAGAAGAGATTTCTATCTCTGTGTCCTTGAGAGCAATGGAAGTTACAACCATTGATAGCATTCAGTTTACTGATCTTGCTCTCCAGCTTGGTGTAGTGGTTAGGAGAGACGTCTTCTAATCTGGCAGGTTGGGTTTGATTCCCTGCTCTTCCACATGCAGCCAGCTGGATGGCCTTAGGCTCGTCAACCTTGGCTCCACTTGGGGGAACTCAGGAACTTCGCTTTGTGATATTAACCATGCAGATTTCTTCTGTCCATGGTATCATCTTAGGTACACTATATCATGGATAATTAAAGGGAAATGGACTGTGTAGATTTCATGTAATGGAAACTGAGGCTGTCCATTTCCCTTTAATTATCCATGATATAGTGTACCTAAGATGATACCATGGTTAATATCACAAAGCGAAGTTCCTGAGTTCCCCCAAGTGGAGCCAAGAGACTTTGGATTCAGCTCACCCAGATAGACAAGGGACTTCATCTCAGCGCTAAATTCTTTCCATCAATGCAACACATTAAACCTGCTTCGGTTGGTACATGTTCAATAGACGCATTGCTATACCTTGGTTTAATCCCACATTTTGCAAGTTTCCTGGTTTGCGCCAGATGCCCACATTTTCATTCCATTACTCCCTTGTGAGGACCAAACGTGGGAGTCCTTAATTGCATACAATATATTGTTGTCGTTTTCTTGAGACAAAATTTATCCATCAACGTATACGCATATTTCAGCATTGTTTATCAGTCATGTACAAATGGCATAAGAATAGTATGCAGCTCTTATAAAAGAAACAAAGGAAAGAAATCTCTAGTGACAACAGCAAAAACTGAGTTATATCAAATGTGATGACAGTGGCAACAATGGAATTTAAAAGAAATTTAAAAAAGAAATAGCCATTCCAAAATATATCCCACTAAGTTGGGTTGTGTTCAGTGTCAAAATCAGAATCGCCTTCCTTGCAGGTGCTCTCTCCCTGTGTTTCTGCATAAGTCCCTATTCTGGACGTTCCTATGGTCTAAAATGAGACTAACCTAGACGCATCAAGAGATAACATGCAACCTACTCTGAGAAGTCTAGTAGTTAGGAGCGCCGACTTCTAATCTAGGGAGCCAGGTTTGATATCCCGCTCCTCCCCCATATGCAGCCAGCTGGATGACCTTGGGCTTGCCACAGCACTGATAAAGCTGTTCAGACCGAGCAATTATATCAGGGCTCTCTCAGTCTCACCCACCTCACAGGGTGTCTGTTGTGGGGAGAGGAAAGGGAAGGCGATTGTAAGCCGCTTTGAGACTCGTTCTGGTAGAGAAAAGGAGCATATAAGAACCAACTCTTCTTCTTCAGTAATATCAGGGCTCTCTCAGCCTCACCTCTCTCACAGGGTGTCTGTTGTGGGGAGAGGAAAGGGAAGGCGATTGTAAGCCACTTTGAGCGTCGTTTGGTTAGAGGAAAGCAGCATATAAGAACCAACTCTTCTCCTCCTCTTCTTTTTGAGTTTAAAGCTGTTTAATTAAATTGTTTTTCCCAACACACCAGCAGTTCCCTTGTGGCCCGGCTTTTCTTCCTTCCACCTGTTTTCTCCAGAGGAGCTGGTGCATGGAGGTGCATGTTAGTCCTGAAGATCTTCAGGCCTCCACTTCACAGTTGGCAACCCAGCTGGCTATACATGAAGGAGGAGTGGGAGGATCAAACCTGGCTCTTGATATTTGAGTCTGCTAATCTTTCACCACTTCACCACACTGGATCTCAAGATCAAGCAGGGAGCAGGGGGAGGAGGAGGCCCAGGGCCCAGGAGGTCACAGTGCAAGCTTGTGACATAATACCTGTTGCATTCCTGAGTACAACAGGGTTGTCCCTAGTTGTGTATTGTGACAAAAAGTAACAAAATTATTCACAGGTACTGTAGCTGTCTGGGGGATTTTAAGCAAAAGACAGGCAGTACTACTTTGTCCTCTTTCATACTGGTTCTCTGTACCAGATTACTTTTCTGCCTTTAGGAAATAACATGCCACACTTACACTCAAAAGACTGGGCCTGGTATTCACGTGTAGCAGATGAACTACCATGCTTTGAATTCTTTGAAGCGTCAGGATTTCCCCCTGCTCTTTAATCGTGTTTTCTAATTTCAAATATCAGAAACATTTTAACATTCCATAGAAATCAGTGTACAGGATAGAATAATACAATCATAGAGTTGGAAGGGACCTCCTAGGTCATCTAGTCCAACCCTGTGCACTATGCAGGACACTCACAACCCTATCGCTCATCCACTGTAACCTGCCACCCCTTTGAACCTTCACGGAATCAGCCTGTCCGTCAGGTGGGTATCCAGCCTCTGTTTAAAAATCTCCAAAGATGGAGAACCCCCCACCTTCTGAGGAAACCTGTTCCACTGAGAAACCGCTCTAACTGTCAGGGCCACTGAGAAACAGCTCTAACTGTCAGATTAGATAATGCTTCTGTTTGTATCCACACATGTGTACTTTCAAACGCACAAACACATTTTAAAAAACTGTTCAGCATCACTGCAAATTAAAATATTTATTTTCTCATCTTACTTCACAGTTAGCTAAAAAGGTAAAGGTAAAGGTATCCCCTGTGCAAGCACCGGGTCATGTCTGACCCTTGGGGTTGACGCCCTCTAGCGTTTTCATGGCAGACTCAATACGGGGTGGTTTGCCAGTGCCTTCCCCAGTCATTACCGTTTACCCCCCAGCAAGCAAGCTGGGTACTCATTTTACCGACCTCGGAAGGATGGAAGGCTGAGTCAACCTTGAGCCGGCTTCTGGGATCGAACTCCCAGCCTCATGGGCAGAGCTTTCAGACTGCATGTCTCCTGCCTTACCACTCTGCGCCACAAGAGGCTCACAGTTAGCAATTTTGTGCTTAATTTCACCGGTGAATGATCTCGCTCATACTCTGGGGCTTCCACCGCCGTAACAAACCAGTTTCAATTAATCCACATTACTCGGTATTTATCTTGATTAATTGGTTCTTATTGTAACAGATGTTAGGGCTAACTCCAGTCTGCCTTGCATAAACTGAATGAAGTGCCTTGCCCCCTGGCCATCTAGCAAGCTCCCTATGTAAAGACTTGTCCAAAAAGATCAGACATCAGAAAAGGGCAACAGCCCTGCAATAGAAGGAATGGCAGGGGAGTTCATTTTGAGTGTTCTGTGGTTGCCAGTTCAAAGCACACACACAAAAGAAAAACCTCACATCCACGGGGTTAAACACTTCCTGAATTAAAAAAAAGAAAAAGAAAAAGGAAATATCTTTTTCTCAAGATACCCAGAGATTTTATGTTTCGGTGGTTTTGAAAGCATATAAAACATTGCTCTGGTGACCACTTTGCAAAAAAAAGAGAGTGTTGAAGAGCAGGAGGAAGAATCAAAGTTCACCTTTTATGCTGCTGATATTTCGAAGAAGGTTCTTGGTGGACTTTGTCATTATTAAAAATGACAGATTCTGTTTGGGGGAGAAGGCCTATTGGTTCAGGAAAGGCTTCATTACACGATAAATTAACCCTCCCGTAACATGAACTACTTGTAACAGAACAGATGCAAGGTTACTGAGGCTTTGCAACCAGGGATCAAGATATTTAATTCCTTGTGTAAGCCCACAGACAAAGCCAAAGTTACCATAGCAACTGCACAGCTATACCATACTAAGTGGGAGTGCATATGTCACCCAATGCAAAAATACAACGGAAATTCTAAGAAATCCTGAATTCTGTAAGGAAATGTCACTTGCCTTCTGCAGCCATAGAAGGCCTGATGTCAAAGGGAGGGGGGCCCTCTGCAGGTGGAACCACCTGGGCTGCCCAAGAGAAGACATAAAAGGATCTACCATCCAGGAGCAGCAGATGGAACTGCTATCTCCCCCCCCCCCAAATGCCCAATCAGTCTGGGCAACTTGGAGATGAGGCTGAGGCCGTATGTCCCCAAATGGTTGCAGCCATAACTTAATACTGCCTTTCTCAACTTTTTTACCATTGAGAAACCCCTGAAACATTCTTCAGGCTTCAAGAAACCCCATAAGTGGCGCAACTGAGCAGAATATGTTTGGGAAGCGTACCTGGGGCCCCTCCCTTCCCCAGCCTCTCCAGGACCATCTTCGGCCATTTTTGAGGGGGGGGGGCGGACCAATATGACCCTATATGGTCATATCACCTGATAAATGTTTAACAGATTTTACAAATATATTAAAAATTAATTGCCACCCATTCGGGAAACCCTTCCAGAGCTGTCAAGAAGCCCCTGGGTTTCATGAAACCCTGGTTGAGAAAGCCTTACTAAGTAGGAGGCTTGGAGGCGATACAGTTGCTACTGGAAGGGCAGGTGGCCAGGAGAGGAGTGGCCTTGGGCATAAGGTCAGGAGCAGGGCGCTGTGTTGTACTTATCCCCATGTTCTATGTAAACGACCCTGAGCTGCAATAGAGGATGGTAAGTCAGTCAGTCAGTCAGTGAGTCATCAACAGTAACCTGCCACCCCCTTGAACCTTCACAGAATCAGCCTCTCTGTCAGATGGCTATCTAGCCTCTGTTTAAAGATTTCCAAAGCTGGAATACCCACCACCTCCCGAGGAAGCCTGTTCCACTGAGAAACCAGTCTAACTGTCAGGAACTTCTTCCAGATGTTTAGACGGAATTTCTTTTGAATTAATTTGATCCCATTGGTTACAGTGTCAGACTAGGTGTGCTTATCACATGAATGCAGTATCCTCCCATGGAGCCAAGATAATCAAATTCATCATCAGTAACTATAATCTTAGCTTATCTTCCACATTGGCAAGTTAAGAATTTTTTTCCCCACCCATTCCAAAGAGCCTTCATGGCATGAAAACCAATTTGGGGGGGATGGAGACAGACTCTCTTTAGGCTACCTGATGTAGGCAGAAGTTATAATACACTGTTTAACATCCCTTGTCCCAATCAACCTGTCTGGAATAAAGTCCAGACCTGTACCAAATGTGAGCCGCTACACAGAACCCAGTCCAGTAGTCTTGTATGTTGTTTGTCTTGGGTTCACTAAATCTTCAGGTTTTGCTATGTGTCTTAACAGTAAAAACAAGGGGGGCTTCAAGTAAGACAGGGCTGGTGGGCTATATTTAATTTTTCCTTGGGTGGGAGATAAGACATATGTGCCAAAGGAGATGACAGGAAGACTAATTGCACTGGGCACATGGAATAATCCTTGGCCTACACTGGCAGCCGTCAAGCAGCTGTCAAGCAGTGACTGGACAGATACTCATCCAGGATGCTTTAGGGCTCCTGCATTGAGCAGGGGGTTGAACTAGATCAGGGGTAGTCAAACTGCGGCCCTCCAGATGTCTATGGACTACAATTCCCAGCAGCCCCTCCCAGCATTCGCTGGCAGGGGCTTCTGGGAATTGTACTCCATGGACATCTGGAGGGCCGCAGTTTGACTACCCCTGAACTAGATGGCCCCTTCCAACTCTCTGATTCTGTGACTCTACAAGAACATTTGCTGCAGGGGTCCCATGCCTGGCAAGCGGCTTTATTTATTTATTATTTATTTATTATATTTGTATACCACCTTCCCCGAAGGCTCAGGGCGGTTCACATAAAACAGAACAGAAACAATAGAACATATAGTGCTAGTAAAAGATCAGATGTCCCCTCCCTGGAAGATTAACCGCCCTATGTTCCCCGCAGGGCCTTATGCTCTGTGGGGGAAAACCTATTGGTCGTTCCCGACCCCAGGGAAACGCGCCTAACCTCGACCAGGGCCAGGGCCTTTTCGGTCCTGGCCCCTACCTGGTGGAATGAGCTCCAGGGTGAGCTGCAGGCCCTGCGGGATTTGACATCTTTCTACAGGGCCTGCAAAACGGAGCTCTTCCGCCTGGTTTATGGTTGAGGCTGGGACCAGTGGAGGAGACTGGCTGCACCCCGCCCCCAGTGAAGGGAGGTTGTGGGCCTGCGGACATCATGCCGCCTCATGCTCTCAACGCCTCTAGTTGGGATGGGGAAGTGGGTTGGGAGATTATCCACCATGTTATGGGTTTTTAAGTCTTTTAATGGGGGTGTTTTAATGGAGTTTTAAGAGTATGTTACCCGCCACGAGCCCATTGGGGAGTGTTGGGGTACAAATTGAATGAATGAATGAATGAATGAATGAATGAATGAATGAATGAATAAGCTCCCACGCCAGTTCATTGGTGTGGTTGGTTGTCACATCCTTCTCCTAGCCACCCCGGCTGTTAGTGGGGGCTGTTAAGATAGAGTGGTACTATTTCTGCGGTATAGTTTTTGTATTTTTCTGTAATTTTATGGGGTTTTAATGGGGGGGTGTTAATTGGGGATTGTATTATTGTTCTGAACTTTGTATGTAACCCACCAAGAACTGTCCTCTCTGGGAGTGGCAGGCAATAAATCCAACAACAGCAACAACAATAGATGTATTTATGTATTGTATTTATTGTTTGCATTCTACAACTGGGCTCAGGGCTGTTTACAGCTTTGATTAAAATGAGTATTTTGAAGTATTCAAGCAATTAAAAGGCTGCCATGTAGAGGATGGAGCATAATTGTTCTCTCTTGCTCCAGAGGGATGAACCAGAACCAATGGGATGAAATTAACGCAAAAGAATTTCCATCTAAACATCCGGAAGAAGTTCCTGACAGAGTGGTTGCTCAGTGGAACAGGCTTCCTCGGCAGGTGGTGGGTTCTCCTTCTTTGGAGATTTTTAAGCAGAGGCTGGATAGCCATCTGACGGAGAGGCTGATTCTGTGAAGGTTCAAGGGGGTGGCAGGTGACAGTGGATGAGCGATAGGGATGTGAGTGTCCTGCACAGTGCAGGGGGTTGGACTAGATGACCCAAGAGGAACCTTCCAACTCTATTATTTTATGATTCTATGATTTGTAGACAAATTTCAAAGTTAACAACCCAAATCCCAACCCACCCACCCCCAGCTGTCTTCATTCTGGCCTGCGGGATTGGCTAATGGCCAATATACGTTCCAATGGCCAATATTGGCTAATGGCCAACATACGTTCCCGCCAATGGAAAAAATGGGGGGAGGACCACAGAGGAGAGCAGAGGCGGGAAGCCCACATGATGCTAAGCTGCCCTAACCTCACCCATAGGCTTGGAAGAAGAGCGCCATCTCTCAAGCTGCCAGAGCCACTGACAAGAAGCTCTCTGGATAGCACACCTATTTTAGCACAATAAGCATTGCCTCCTTCTGGGCTGAGTTCCAGCTCTTTAGGCAAGATAAATTTCTGTTGCTTCTTCCATGACTAGTTCTAAAACCATTTTCTCCTGCCCTTTGCTGATAAGCAGCAAAGTTACTTCTAACAACCAGCCCATCTCCTTCCTTTTCAAGATTTATATGAAGTTTGCTGAGCCACACTTCCATGGGTCATTTAATGCTTCTCCTTTCAAAAAAAAAAAAAAGTACATTCCAGCACACAATTATTCGATACTTGTGAAGAAGGGAGAGGGAAGCTTTGGGGAAAGGAAAGTGCAGGTGTTTTCAGTGGTTCTAAACCTCCTCGTGCTTTTGTCATTTGCTATTCTAAGTGAATCTCCAAAGACCCCTTCTTAGCTACGCATGAAGGCTAGGAAACCAAGAGTTATTCCTGGCTCAAGAAAGGCAGTACTCTCCATTCCAGTGCACATTCCAGTTTGGTGTGGTGGTTAGGAGTCCGGGCTTCTAATCGGGCTTCTAATCCGGGTTTCATTCCATGCTCCCCCGCATGCAACCAGCTGGGTGACCTTGGGCTCACCACAGCACTGATAAAGCTGTTCTGACCCAACGGTAATCTCAGGGCTCTCTCAGCCTCACCTCCCTCACAGGGTGTCTGTTGTGGGGAGAGGAAAGGGAAGGTGAATGTAAGCCGCTTTGAGACTCCTTTCGGTGGAGAAAGAACCAATTCTTCTTCTTCTAAGAACATCCATTATTCTATAGGCAGGACCATCAAGTTCCTGAGAAGACAAAGATGTCTATCACTGAAGTGAAAGTATTGACTTGAATGTGTGCCAATTAGGTCATTGCTGACTTATGGTGACTCTTTAAATTAACAATCTACAAAATGCCCTGTCATAAATTGCCTTGCTCAAATCTTGCAAATGGAAACCCATGGCTTCCTTGATCAAACTGTTCTATCTCATGTTGTGTCTTCCTGCTTTGCCTGCAACTTTTCCTAGCATTACTGCCCTGCCTCAGCAGTCAAGATCAGCATGTTGTAGTGGTTAGGAGCAGTGGATTCTAATCTAAAGAAGCACATTTCAATCCCCATTCCTCCAAAAAAAAAAAAAAGCCTACTGGGTGACCTTGGGTCAATCACAGTTCTCTCAGAGCACCCTCAAGGTGCCTGTTGTTTGGAGAGGAAAGGAAGGCAACCATAAACTGCTTTGAGACTTCCTAAGGTAGAAAAAAGTAGGGTATAAAAACTAACTTTTCTTGAGGAGGTACACTGGATTCCCCCTCCATGATCTATCCCCTGCCAACAATGATCTTGTGAGGTAGATCATATTGAGTGACATGGTTCTGTCTCAGGAAGGGAGGACTGAATCTGGCTTTCCTAGATCCCTCCCCAACCCCAATTCTCATCCCTTCTGAATTTCCCACAAAAGTGGGTGGGGCTGAGGGAATGCCCGACGGAGTGGCTATTTCCAAAACCTCCAAGGGGTGTTTTTTGTCCTTCTCTGATTTCAATTCCCTCATGGGCTTAGAACAGGTAGGGGTTGAAATCCAACCTGCCACTTGCTTTGCCTCTTGGATCCACAGCTGTTCAAATGTGTGGTGGACCTATTTTTGTCAATATTTTATTCTGTTGGGTACATTTGATGGCAGACATATAGGAAAGGGACAGTTACATAGAAAGCAATTAACATCCATGGGGAAAGTAGTTGAGATTAGATCTAAGTGTTCCCATGAATAAACAGAGTCGGTCAAGGAAACTAAGCAGGGCTAGAAAAAAGAGGTAAGTAATGAATGTTGACTCTTCCCCCCAGCAGGACTGAAATATCTCATTGGATTATATTGATTTTCCAACATACTAAAAAGATGACAGGGAAGGGAAACACAGTGTGAGAATGTCTATGCACAGAAAATCTGCAAATCAACCTCAAACATTTGAAACAATGACTCCCCCCTCAAGTATTTCATGGTAAAGGTAAAGGTAAAGGTATCCCCTGTGCAAGCACCGAGTCATGTCTGACCCTTGGGGTGACGCCCTCTAGCATTTTCATGGCAGACTCAATACGGGGTGGTTTGCCAGTGCCTTCCCCAGTCATTACCGTTTACCCCCCAGCAAGCTGGGTACTCATTTTACCGACCTCGGAAGGATGGAAGGCTGAGTCAACCTTGAGCCGGCTGCTGGGATTGAACTCCCAGGCTCATGGGCAAAGCTTTCAGACGGCTGCCTTACCACTCTGCGCCACAAGAGGCTCATTTCATGGTGCTGCTCTCAATTTGCAGACAAATTGGTATTCCGCTAGAGGAGTGAGTGGACATTCCTGTTTCCAGAAGAACTATGAGTTCACGTTATGTTGGGAGTCTTAAGTGTTTTACGCATAGCAGGAAATCTCACAAAAAGGCTGTGCAAAAAGATGTTATTGTTTTCATTTCTGTACATGGGACCATTTTCGTTGTGTGAAACCCATTGTGTTATTTTTGATTATACATGGCAGCCCCTCCTCATAGCGTCAACTGCATTTTTTCAACGCAGTATCCAAAACTAGCTTTGCAACAACTTTTCTTGTGTGATGGCACTGAGGATGCTCTTTTTTATGATGCATAAATGTTAGCATGTTCTTGGTCTCCTCCTGAGTGCCAGTGACAGCCCCTTTTCCGTTCCCAGTCCCTTGTCCACCAATGGGAGCTTGAGGCACCTGCTGTTGATTTTCTGCCTCGTCAGTGTCAATGAGTGAACATGCTTTTGCTTCTGAGTCTCCCTGACAACCAAAACCTGCTTTATAGCTTTACTGTAAAATAGCCCAAGGAGTGGTATGTGTAGCATTTCTTGCTACTTGAATGCTCTTGGGACTACAAATCTAGCTTCTCTGCAGAACAGTCTACCTCTGATCAGTGACTATGGGGGAGGGGGTTGTTGTTTGGCAGTTTATCAGGCTGGCAAAGTGGAGGGGTCTTCACTGTGCTGCCTTGCGTAGGCTCAGCAGCTGTCTGAAATGCCAGTTCTGTCTTCCAGGAGAATGAGGAAGCAGAGCTGCTCCAGGCTATGGGTGGAAGCTCCCATTTTGGGCTCGCCAGTGATTTAAAAAAACGTCACAGGGGAGGGGATGATATTGTGAGCGTTTAAAGTGTGCATGGGAACCACATACATTTCTTGTTAGGCCTCCATGTCAATGAACTACAATTCCCATGAGGCCTTGTCAGCAGCATGTGCCAAAGTGGTGGTCAGGTGACACTGCAGCACAACAGAGGAATTTCCCCCTCCCAAAGCTACCATCGGAACTTTACAAATGCATAATCACAGCAATGCAGTATCAGGAATGAACAGGAATGTTTTTAAAATGTTTTAGAAAAGTATGTTTTTAAAGGGTTGGTGAACTAACTGCAAAGAAAACTGGTATATGCGTAACTGTCCTTAGAAATCAAGACTTTCCCAAGCTTAAGTGTATGAGAAAGTACAAGGAAAGCTCTCCCTGGGTTAAAACTGCTCTGAGTGCTTGTTAAACCTTATTCTATTATGTGGAGAAATTATACACTCTTCAATACGTTATAGGTTTTCTGAACTAACTGTAAAACCATATATAAAAGCAGATAATATTACTTAGAGGAAGAATCAGATTGAAACACAGGAAGTTGGAAGTTAAAGACTGTTATCAATTGAAAGTGTTGTACGCAAGGAGAGAAAGCTGAAGAGGAGAAGTGATGATTGTGGTTGACCAGACATTTTGTTACCATAGGCAACCAGCCCGATAAGATAAATGGCTAGTATCATTTAATATTGTACTGTTTATTCAGCGTCCGATCCTGTTGCTTGTATGGACTCATTCTGTGTAATCAACCTTGAGTCTCAGTGAGAAAAACAGACAACATATATCATAAATAAATAATATAAGAAGCTGAAGATAATTCTATTGACTATTTTAGGTTATTTTTTTAAAGTGTATTGGCAATCCCAATTGTGATTTTAAATTGGGGTGCTCCATTTTTTAAATAATTTTGTTACTTACACTATAGGTCACATTGCTCTCTGGAAGGCAGAAAAGTGGCTAACATGTATATTTAAAAATATGTATGTATGTATGTATGTATGTCCTGTGCCTTACTTCCAAACAAGATTTAAAACAATTTAGTTTAACACTAGAATACAGTTTGTAGGTTGGAACAATGGCAGGAAGCAGGGCCCAGAAGAGATGTCCTGGGTGGTGGCAGCATAAAGATAATATAACTACAGTATATGGCAGGAGTAGTCAAACTGCGGTCCTCCAGATGTCAATGGACTACAATTCCCATGAGCCCCTGCCAGTGAACACTGGCAGGGGCTCATGGGAATTGTAGTCCATGGACATCTGGAGGGCCGCAGTTTGACTACCCCTGGTATGTGGTTTGGACTAGGGATCAAGTGGGGGGAACACTGGGATACGGAAGAAAAGGGAGAGTTCATATCCTGGGAAAAGTGTTTAAAGTTTACAAGGAGAATATTCTGGAATTGGGATGAATCTTTAGATAATCTTTTGATCACAATTTTAAAACAAACCACTGAAATTTCACTTTGAGGAAAGGAAACTCTATTTATTTATTTTATTATTATATTTATATACCGCCCTCCCCGGAGGCTCAGGAATTTAAAATGGGATGTTTCCTGTTTAAAAGCAAGCCGAGATCTAGTCCTATTGGTATACGTCTTACTATCAGCAGAGACATAGCCTTGAATTTTATTTATATTCAGGTGTCGCTACGTTTTTCATTCCTTTTCTTTTTCTTTTCTTTTTTTACTCCTCCTCATGGACAAGTACCACCTTGAATAAAAGATGTGACTTTTCCAGGCATGTATACAAAACGAAAGCCCTAATGTGACAGATCAGGGGATTTGTCCTAAACCAGCATTGAAGCGCCATGCCCTTAAGTGGATCAGTCTGTCAGAATTGCATTTAATAAGGGAACAACTTTTAAAACCCAAATTAATGCATTTCCCATTCAGCAGTACAAAAAAAAAAAAGCGACATAAGCACACTGAAGTTGGACAATTCCAATCGTGTTCATGGGTAAGCAGCGCTATCATGTACCCGCATGTGACATAAAATTACATCCACGGATAATCCCCTTGTAATTTGCTTAAATTAATTCATTGTCTATTTCCTGCCTAATCAACTCCTACTTAGTGCCAAGTGCTAAGTACTGCAGTAAAACATCATCTTCCTTCTGGAGCTGTACCTTTACGACAGATACCATATGAGACTTTCCAATATACTCTATCTGCACCGTCACAACTTTCCAAGATTGTAACACTGAAGCAAGCAGAAAGAGTTCTCAGTCCAGTCACCAACAAACGTCAAATTCCCTGTTTGGAATGACATATGTAAATGTCTATTTTGGCTTTAGCTGTTCAAGAAGTCACAAAGAGGGGCCAAGCAAAAGTATGACAGAAACTTTCCTGGTTCACTGATTTGAGAGTTCACGCAAACAGATTTCCCCTTCTCCCCACATTTGAAACAGAAGAAGAAGTGAACAAAAATGAATGATTAAATGGATGCAGAATTTTAATGTACTAATATTGATGACTCAATGGGAATGAATATGGGAGCAGCAAATCAAATTTGCAGTTAACCACATGTTATGGGGAAATTGATGTAAAATATTTTTAGAGGGTCCATTACTCCAAAGAATATTATTATCCTTTGTTAGAATTTTGTTAGATTTATCAACCACCCCTCCCTAACAGGATTGGGGTGGTGTACAACATTTTAAAATTCTCCATAAATATTAACTCTGATAAAAGAATCAAAACAGCAAAACCATAAAACTATAAACCTGAGTGTCCCGGTTGTCTCACCTTTTAGGCCTTGTTCTTATTCTTATATCTTTAGGCCATCTACTTTGTTATACTCTGGAGGGGGAGGCCCAAGAATTTTATTTGTTTGCCGTGGCCTCAACCATATGCCTGATGAAATAACGCTATTTTATATATTTTATAGGCTCTGCAGAACTTTGGTAGATCCATCAGGGCCTGGGTCTTCACAAGCAGCATATTCCACTAGGTTGGGGCCACGTCCAAAAAGGCCCTCCCTTGAGGAAGAGTTTAAATGGAGCAGCATGGTGGCTCTCAGCTGGTCCTTGACCTCCCGCTCCCTTTAAATCCCTCCTTACTTGCAGTGGCTTTCCAAGGTTCACCAAGCTGAGCATGGTCTATTATTACAGACAGTGGCTTTCCAAGTTCTTAGGCAGAGAGTCGTGAAGAGATGCATAGCTCAGCTTCCTCCAGCAGTGAGGCTGGCCACAGACAAGAGGCTTTTCTGTGTCCTCCCTGTCAGCCAGCGATTAGGCAGAAGGGGAAAGCTTTCCCCCTTCAGAAGGAATGCCCACAGACTCCCTTGCATGGCTCTCAGAAACACACCCCTTGGCTCAGGCAGGGGCTGTTATAGGCACCCTTCATAGCAGGTCTGAAGTGAGGGGGGTCCAGAATCCTGAACAAGAGCAGCAATAGGCCCTGAGGGGCAAAGATTCCACCAATAGGAGTCTTTGGAACCTTCAGCATTTTGCCAAGGTTGTACGGTCAAGATTTTAAGTATATAGAGATACTAGCTTCAAAGCCTGTGCCTAAGAATGGGCCTTGAAAGGGTCCCTTCCCCTGGCCAGGCAGCTTAAGGTAGAATTGGGTTGCAGCTCGCAACCAGATCAAGTGGGGAAGGTGAGGGCTGGGCAGCTCGTTAGCAGGGCTCCTTAGCAGTCAGCTAGTCAGCTTCTTAGCAGTCCTTAACAAGCAGTCAGCAGACCAGGAGGCCCTTGTCAGCAGGCCCAGCCTAGCAGGCCACGAGGCCCTCATTAGCAAGCGCTCCATCACGACCCTTTGCCCAGGGCCTCTCTCCTTACCTGCTGCCAGCTCCAGGCACTGAGGCGTCTGAGAGCAAAGAGGCTTGAGTCCAGGGACAGAGGGCAGGAGCTGCAGGGGCAGGGCCAATGAGGGCAAAGCTGGCTGCACCCTGATTGGCCCTGTTGCAACTTGGTCAGCCGGACACGTCCCACCCCCTAGGCTGTTTCAGAAATATATAGAGGAACAACAATGGATAAGGATTTGCATGTCATGGTACTAAAGTGTGTTGTTAGCAACCTCGAAGCAGGCAGGATATATATATTTTTAAACACACACACAAATAAAATACTCCCTGCAATTCCCACACAGTACGTAACCTTGTTCGTGACTATCAAAATCAATCATCCTTTGGTCAAGAGGTCAATCCATTTTTCAAAGACCATAGCTCAAAGTCTGGCTGAATTCCAAAACAAAACAAAACAAAAAAACCAGAACAGCTTCCTTCAAAGCTGAATTGCATTTCCTTAGCTAGCAAGTCCAGAGGTTTGTACAACAGAGGAGAAAACACATTCATCACAGCGACTCGAGGTGTGTGTGGTGCATCCACACTGGGGAGGCGCTCCAGAACATTTCATGGCACCTTTGTTGCTAAACTGGGCTTTCAGGAAGGAGCCTTCAGCCCTCACGGTGGGACAGCCAAAAATGTTGCCTTTGAGTTAGGATGGAATGGTCCCTTTTCCCATCCAGCAGAAGGCACTTCTTTCAAGATGCCAACTGCCACTCAAACAGGTAGTTTTCTCTTAGAAGCTCTGCTGCTGTGCTTTCATTCTCAGAAGGTACAAGGGGAGGGGGAGATAAAGAAAGCTGTACCCTGCAGCAAAACTGCCTGGCTTCAGTCAAAACAATGGCCTCAGGTTATGACAGCTCTTCTCTCTTCTCCCAGGAACAGCACATCTAGCTGTCATTTGTTCTAAGGGGAAAGCGTGGAGAGGGACACACAGTTGCTGCGACAGAATACACAGGGTTGTTTCTTCGCCACGGCAATTAAACATTAAATGCTTCTTATACCAACAACCGAAAAAGAACGGCAACTTTCCTCCTGCTTCAGACACTTCAGGCTGAAAACAGGTCTTTTCTCTCATCTCTGGCATATCTTGAATACAAAAACAGAAGGAAAGGATGAGGACTGTCAAAGAAAGAGCTTTAAGGAAATATTCCAGCTATGGGGTTTGTAAGTCTCCTGAAGGACAACATGCCAAATGCTATGGGGAAATCAATGATGCACAGCTAAGACCTCTGCATGAGGAAAGAAGAGCTTGCCCACCAACTGGGAGGGGAACCTTGACCGAAGAACGGTACACTCCTTCTATCTGGGATGGTCATCCTCTTCCACTGAGCGCACAGCTTCGGGAGGGACGCACATGGAGCGGTGAGGGAGGTAGGGGACACCCGCCTAGGCAGCCAGATCAGCCGAATCAAGCCTGGCGATCAATGGGGTGACAGATGTCGCAGCCAGATTGCCCTCACATCCCCGGGAGAGCACCCATAAGTGTCATTGCTTAGAAGTGCAGTAAGGTAGCATACATAAATTTTGGGAAATCTGGTTCATATATATATTTGCTCAAAAAAATTCATTCCAACAATATTTGACAAACGGAGTGTTGACTGTTGAAAACATATACTCTGAAAATCTTATTGGTCTCCAAGGCAATACAAGACTTGAACCTAGCTGTTCCACTAATACGTTGCATACAGAAAGCTGAGGGTGAGAGATAAAAAGTCCTCTACAGACTTTACATTGGTGCTCCATTCACATCAAGCGGGAGCCATGTGTGGCAGGAGTGTGGCACCAGGTTACATCACTGCTGAGCCCACATGAAGCTGGATTGGATTGGACCATAGGTGGATTACTGGATTGGACCATAGGTGGATTACTGGATTGGACCATAGGTCCACCAAGGACAAAACTATCTACTCGCACTGTCAGCAGCTAACCAGGATATCCAGGATTTCACATCCCCCTACGACCTCATCCTTTAAAGTGAAGACCCCAGGGAGTGAACCTGGGACCTTTCACGAGCCAAGCAGATGCTGTGCCATGGTGCCACGATCCATCTAGTCCAACATTTTCAACCCAACACCTGTTACCTGAGATTTGGCACAGAATTGGGCACCTTCTTGATGCTCACTGGAGATAAATATCCTGTCTTTTACATAGATGTTCAATGGCACGTGATGTACCTCCACAACACGAAACAATCCTTGCATTCTTTAAAGCTTCTGTACTTTAAACCTCTATTAAAGGCAAGAGATTTTCCCCCTCCAAGCCAGCTGTCAACAATACAAGAAAAGCATATGGACCACCGCTGCACAACCATCCCTCACCCATTTTCAGCAATTAACAAGTGACAGCATTAATCATACAAATCCCCTTTATGCTGAATCAGACCATGGTTCCATCTAGCTCAGTACCGTCTAGTGAGACTGGCAGCAGCTGTCCAAAAGAATCAGGCAGAGAAAAGGCTTTCTTGACATCAGCTGCTTGCGACATTAACAGGAGATGTTGAGGGGTGAAACCACAGCGTGCAAAATGGAGGCTCTACCATCAAGGTATGGGTCCATTAAAGAACCAGACCAGACTGCTGCAGCCATGCTGGAGTCAGTTCCATGGCTCACATCCTTCATACAGTATCAGATATTAAGTAGCATGGGGCAAAAGCAATTGTGTGTTTGCACTCTGATTGCCAACCTCCAGATGGTACCTGGAGATATCCTGCTATTAAAATTGATCTCCTAATGACCTAAATCAGTTCCCAAGGAAAAAATGGCTGCTTTGGAGGGTAGGCTCTCTGGCATTATACCCTGCAGTGGTCACTCCCCTTCCTCAAACCTTGCCCTCCCCAGGCTCCATCCCACCAAATTTCCAGGTATTTCCCAGCCCAGAGCTGGCAAAAAAACCCCCTGTATTACAAGCATCCCCAGAAGGTTTCCCACCTAAGAATGTCAGTCCCACCATCAACTGCACTAATAGAAGAAAAAAATAGAATCACAGTGCAGAAAAAACTGAGTTGCAGATCGTTGAATGTTAAATTATAAACTGCTTTATTCGATGCAAGTTCTCATTGTTAAAGATGTTATATATTCAAGTCAATATGTTTATTGTATTGCATTGTTTTATGAAAGTTTCCAATGTAAACCGGCCTGAGCAGAAAGGAAGGGCAGTAAATGATAGATAGATAGACAGACAGACAGACAGACAGACAGACTGACTGACTGACTGACTGACTGACTGACAGATAGATAACAGTGCATATCTAGAGTAAAGAGATCAGTTCCCCTGGAGATCAGTTCCCCTAACCAGAAAAGTTAGGAATCCAAAGGCTGAGCTGCAAAAATAATTTTTCAAATATTTCTTACATAAAATGCACAAACTCAACATATTAAAAATATTGTCATCATAATATTAAAACACCACATTTCTAACTACGCATTGTATAGACCAACCCAGAATGGACCGGATGAGTTTTGACCCCAAGGGGTCTTCCTCAGTGGTCAAACTATTGTGAGGAATGCACTCATGAATAAAATCAAAGGCCTTGCTGGATAGCAAAGAAAAATCTGTTAAGTGCTGCTCCAACTAGTCTTTCTAATGTAAAGGTATCTGATTTGGAGGCCACCTTCTAAAATATGCACTTCCAGAGGCTACCACTCTCTGCTTTTGCCCAGCTCTCAATCACCAGGGCATTGCCACGTGTGTCAGAAAACCCTCTGGAGAAAATGGCTACTTTGGAGGGCACACTCCACAGTATTATATAACACTGAGGTTCTTCTCTTCCTCAAGTCCCCCCCCCACTCCTGGCTCCACCCCCAATGTCTCCAGGTATTCCCCGAACCCAGAGCTGGCCACCCTATTTCCACCTGATCTATGCAACTCAATGGACGTAGACTCTCTTCTAGAGATTCACACACTTTAAGGCAGCCACTTTTGCTGCTTATGAAGTTTCCCTTTGGGTTTCAATGTTACTCCATCAACAGAACAGCCGAAGCCCTTTTGTTAAACTGGTGGTTCATGTTTTCATCAACTGCTGCTTGCCGTCCATTTTTCTGGCCTTTTTACCTGGTATTTTTAGGGCTGGTGCAATGAGAATACAAGGATTTCCTTTTTTTTTCTTGTTAGAAAGGGTAAATAAGGAGAAAGAAATACCAGCTTGAAAAGGAACTGCTGCTGACAAATATTACAGCTTTGATAAATCATGATCCCCACCCCCTCACCCCAGAAGGCACAAGCACAGAGCTATACAAACCGCTTGCGTTTATGCAGGAGAGGGTGACTGATCTGTGTAAACCCTTCCAGGGCCATCAAGAAACCGCAGAATTTCACGAAATGTTGCTTGAGAAATCCTGTGTTTGATGAAGATGATGTAGGTAGGTAGGTAGATAGGTAGATAGGTAGGTAGGTAGATTATTATTATTATTATTATTATTATTATTATTCGATTTATTTTGATGGTGGATGGATGGATGGATGGATGGGGGTGGGTGGATATTTATTTATTTATTCTATTTATTTCCCACCACGCCCTGAGGGCTCACGGCGGGTTACAATTCATTAAAACCACAACAAAACCCCATAACAATAAAACATGCTGAACATAAAAAAAACAGCAACATGTCAAGAAAACACCCCGCGGAAAATCTCAACCCAATTTGATCAGCCCCTAACAGCATCTTAAGGGCAGAGAGAGAAAGGGGATGGAGGCGGCCACTGATGGCATTCGCTACCACCGCTTCTATGATCAACCTGGCCACCTGGCCTCACCCATGGACCTGGCGGAAGAACTCCATTCTGCAGGCCCTGCGGAGAGCTGATAGCTCCCGCAGGGCCTGCAGCTCCTCCGGGAGCTCATTCCACCAGTTCGGGGCCAGGACTGCATTTTGGACCAGCTGTAATTCCTGGATCAGGTCCAAAGGCAGGCCTGCATAGAGTGAGTTACAGAAATCTATTCTGGAGGTGATCGGATGGATGAATGGATGGATGCTAGCTAGCTAGCTAGCTAAGAAATAGATAATCACCACATGTTTTATACAGATAGATATGATATAGCTACCACCCGGAACAGCCAAAATACAAATGGCTCTCTTAGTTGGCCTCTTCCCTGTAGCTGCTACTTTGCAGACTGATGCTGGATATTCATATCTGTGGATCTGTACCAAACAGACATGAAGAAGAGCACCCTTCACTGAAACATTTGCTGAAACCTCATCATTTTTTTAAAAAACCATTCTTGAGCACGGACCAAACAGGCAAGGTGGAGAACTGAACTTCAATAGGGTCATTTGCATTCCAATATGGGTTTCAGTTTTCACACTATCCATTAATTAATGTTTAATACTGATCCATTACTTCAATAACCATGTGAATTCATCATCATTATCACTGGCTATAACTTCTTAAAAAGCACTTGCATATATATGGGTGTGTGTATCTTTTCCTCTACTTTTTGTTCTCTTGGAATTTAAGTAGATAGACAGAGCTTCATTTTAAGCGTCTGAGCAGTTAATAATAATCAGAAGAACACAGAAACAGGCAAAACAGATAATGAGGTTTGAATAAACAGGATTCTTAAAGAACTATAACTTATCATTTATATATCACTTTGTTCAAAGAAATTCATGCACCTTAATTTAGTAATCCTTTGTCAAAACCTGTAAGATTGATCAGTTAATATCCCCCGATTGCTTTGGCTGCTAACGTCAACTATGGCCAGTTCTCAAGAACTGAGATCTGGCTATGATGATGCATCTTCTGACCACAATCAGGGCTTTGTTGTTGGGTGCGAAGTCGTGTCCGACCCATCGCGACCCCATGGACAATGATCCTCCAGGCCTTCCTGTTCTCTACCATTCTTCGAAGTCCATTTACATTTTCACCAATCAGTGCAAACAATCAGGGCTAGATTACTTTAATTTGCTGTACTTTCCAATAAGTTCCGCTACTCCAAAACACGATGGACAAACAGTGTCTGAGACCTGGATACAAAGTTCAAATTGCCGGTGTTCTGAAACATCTGCACTGGCTGCCCATCTGGTTGAGGGTACAATTCAGAGTACTGTTTTGTTATTGTTCCTTGTAAACCCCTAAATGGTTTGGGGACAGCGGACAGGAAATGTTGCCTCCTTCCTTAATGTTCATCCTATCAAGATTCTTATCTCAAGCCTTACTTCCTGCATCCCTACCTGCATAGGTGAGGTGGCCATAGTCACCATAGATAGGGCATTTTCAGTGATAATAGAGCCTTTGGAATGTACTCCCCATCGAGGCACAGCTGGCATCTCCCCGATTCTCGTTTCTTTCTCATCTAAGGACTATTAACAACTATTCTTTTTCGACCAGGATGATGTTGTTCTTAGTTGTGTTACTGGCCTCGATCAAAGACCTGTTGGAAGAGCTCCATTTTGCAGGTCCTGCAAAACTCAGTGAGCTCCAACAAGGCCCTGGTGTTTTCGAGAAGCTTTTTCCACCAGCCAGGAGCCAAGGTCGAGAAGGCCTTAGTTCTGGTCGAGACCAGTCAGATTTCTTTGGGGCCAGGGACCACCAGGTGGTTGCTGTTGGCTGAGCACAAGACTCTTCTGGGGATATATTCGGTACTCCTAGTACTCCATTGGTACTCCAGGCCCAGGCTGCATATGGCCTAGAAGGTTAAAACCAGCATGTTAAACCTTATCCAGAATGCAATGGGACACCACTGTAGATGTCAACCAGAAAGGAACAGATAATATGACAATGTGATAGTGGCTTACCTAAGACAGCATGGCAGAGGTGAGATTTAAGCCAGATCACACCTCACAAGATCTGCTATGCGCCATTATATCATTATACAGCTTAGATAGAGGTATCCTGCAATGATGTTATATAGAGTGGGACTCAAACCATATATACATTACAGGTTTAAAGTGGATTGACACTATTTCCTGCAAGGAACCCAATCCTAGAAACTGCAGTTTTACGAGTGTACCGAGAATACAAACTATGGTTCACAGGAAACCCGTAATAACAACTATAATCTAATAGTTATACCACTTTATGTTTGTAATTCAGACTTACCCAAGAGAAAATTCAGACAAATAGGATATTTCTTTGCACTGCTGACATATATATGATGAAGACTCATGCTAGCTATGGAGGAAAAATCAGTGAACCGGGATCACCAGAGAAAAATAAGAGTAGCATTGGTATACTAACTTACAAAAACATATGTATGAACATAATGACAGAAGCTTCAATAGTTGACAATCTGGCTCATCGCTATAGATGGGCTCAAAAATTGCATCCATCCTGGGCTACAGATGGGCTCAAAAATTGCATCCATCCACATCCTGACTCAGATTATGCCAGGGGGATGAGGTGGGGATTGTACAATTCCACTCATAGTTCCACCCTATTTGTCAGGGGTGGCCAAACTGCGACTCTCCAGATGTCCATGGATCTCAATAGACCTGCTGGTAGGGGCTTGTAGTCCATGGAAATCTGGAGAGCCACAGTTTGGTGCCTCCTACTGTATCTGTCCATGGATACAGCTTTCTCTGCAAAGTCTAAAATGCAGATTCCCAAATGTATGCCGAGTATCTCATAGATGTGTATGTGTATGTAGACTCTGCATACCTTTCAGCCAGTGCTGAAAGATCCTCATCATATCCCCAGGGGTCGTCTTTGTCACACGCAGGTTTCTGGGTCAGACTCAGAACTTAGCTGGCAATTCTGATTAGGTGTAAGCAAAGGTATATATTGATTGCTTTCCTCACTCTCCCCCTACTGGGTTGGAGGCAAGCCATTTTGCAACAACTTGATCAGCAGGGTTCAATCTCTGCAAAGGAACAACTCGAGTTCTACATTAAATGCAAATGTCAGCAACACAACAGAGCCCCCCCCCCCACATACACACACACACACTGTTCACAGCAGATCCTTTCACTTCTTTCCCCTGTTGCTTTTTAATTTAAGCCACGCAGATGAAATCATCACCACCCCCCTGGCGCATACTCACACATCTGGCCACAAGAAATGACTGCCGACACACACGCAGGGTACATTTCTCCCTGTGGTGACCCAATTATTGTTTGATGAAGAGGTCTGAAATTCTCCACGTGCCATCTCGCCAACACAAATTGATCCAATGTAATCTTCAGGATGCCTCCTGAAACCACAGGCATTTCATAATTTCTGATAAATCTATTAAAAACAGTAAAGGAAGGGTAGGGGGGGGGGGAGAGAAAATCTCTCTCCTTCCCCGGCCTAGCAGATATTTCTAACTTCGATTTGTTTGCAAGGAGACAAAGGTTTTCTGAGTGAAAATAAACAAGACAGATGGCAAAGTGTCTGTGTCTCCTGGCCGTTCGTCAATTTCTCATCATCTACCCAAAATATTTTTGGGTACTGTGGCTCTTCCTCAGAAAGAGGGAAACTAATTAATCCGGAGAGAGAAGCATTAAGTGCTTTGCCTTTCATCTCCCATGCCCTTGATCAAGGCTAGACTCTTGGAACAAACGCATCCCATCAATGGGCATTCAGCCACCCATCACTACATGACAACGTTTTCCCCTCTAGTTCTGAGAACCACAGTTCAAGTTCTGACAACCACAGAAGCATTGAAGAAGAAAAGCTGGGATTTTTTTTTAAACCCTGCTTTTCACGACCCAGAAATGTCCCAAATACCTTTCCCTTCCTTTCTCCTCAACAGACAACCTGTTGAGGTAAGCTGAGGGAGCTCTAAGAGAAATGTGACTGCTCCAAGGTCACCCAGATGGCTGCTTTTGGAGGCATGATAAATCAAACCTGGTTCTTCAGATTTGAGTCTGCCACTCTTAACCTGCTTGGTATAGTGGTTAAGAGTGCAGACTTCTAATCTGGCATGCCGGGTTCAATTCTGCACTCCCCCACATGCAACCAGCTGTGTGACCTTGGGCTCGCCACGGCACTGATCAAGCTGTTCTGACCAAGCAGTAATCTCAGAGCTCTCTCAGCCTCACCCACCTCACAGGGTGTCTGTTGTGGAGAGAGGAAAGGGAAGGTGACTGTAAGCCACTTTGAGCCTCCTTCAGGTAGAGAAAAGAGGCATATAAGAACCAACTCTTCTTCTTCTTCTTCTTCTTCTTCTTCTTCTTCTTCTTCTTCTTCTTCTTCTTCTTCTTCTTCTTCTTCTTCTTCTTCTTCTTCTTCTTCTAACCACTGCACCGAGCTGGCTCTCAACCACTACACCAAGCTGGAACCTTTTGCTTGAATTGTGCATCGTGATTAACCCATAAAGTCAATTATGGCCTAAACTTTAAAATGTGTCAAGTTTACAAAATTGATTGTGCGAGATTTGGGCTTGTACATGCTGTCAGACCTGGTGACCCCAAGAATCAAGGAAACAGCTCTTGAGAAGGCGAAAGGGTAGAGAATCTTATTAGCAGAGCAACTTGGGATTTGGTTACACATTGCATACCTATTGGATATAGTAGGGGCACAGAATCTCCTTCTTGATTCTTTTAATTGGAGGTGCTGGGGATTGAACCTGGGACATCCTGCATGCAAAGCAGATGTTCGACCGCAGAGCTATGTCCCCTCCCTGTGATTGCTGACACTTAGCCTCCTTGCTGGCTCCTCCTTACCCACCCATATGCTTTCCAAAATCTTAAATCAAGTGATCAAAGCTTAATGGAGGGAGACCCAAAACCAGGGGACCAAAAAGGGTCGCAGGTAAGACTCTAAGGAGGTGCCTGCTTAGAGTCCACGCTTTCCCTATCAGACTGATGCTTGGCCAAGATAGACCTCTAGGCCAACCACCCCTGCTCCTTGTTTTGAAAGGCTTTCAATGGTTGACCCACCTTGTTCTGATTTCCATGAGCCATCTGACACACAAGAGTTTTTATTACTGATGAGCAATATGTGTTTGTGGGGAGCGGGGGGAGGGTTCCCCTCCAGCATTTCTGCAGCAGTTCAAGATGTGAAGTCCCAAAGTCGACAAGCATCTCTTTCATTTACAAAAGAAAAGGAAGGAAGCACCTTTACAAACAAAGCCCCCGTGAAAGCAGGAATTCACCATGACAGAAACTGACTAAAGGGCAAAGTGGCAAACTGAGCTAGAGGGTCTATTTGCTTCCCACCATTTATTCTTTAATAACTTCTACTGTAATATTTCTGGGGCACATCAAAGGACAATAACAGGCTGATGCTGGTAATCCCTCTCCCATATAAAAACTTTCATTACCGAGCGCTGAAGGCATCATTCTGCTTGAGGAATGGGATGGGAGAGGGGGCTGCCTCCCTTCCCCCTATCCTGAGGAAACATCTAAGGCTTTTTCTCATGGTGACACAGAGTGTTCTTGCCAGAATTTGTTCTGAAGGCTGCAGATGTGTGATAGGATTTTTTTTTAAGGATTTCTTTGATAAATGGGGATTGGAAGGAGCGGGGGAGAGGGAAGTTCAGCAGATCGCTTTCCCACATCGGGCCCCAGAACGGCTTGCCATTCTAATTATAATCACAGAACCATAGAGTTGGAAGGGGCCAGACAGGCCATCTAATCCAACCCGCTGCTCCATGCGGGATCAGCCTCAAGCATCCCTGATATGTAGCTGCCCAGCCGCTGCTTAAAGTAAGTTAACATACCTTTTTTTCCTCCCCCTTATGTTTGTAAACACTTTAGGCACCTCATTATAGTACAGTGAGGAATGATCATTATTATTTTATTATATGTAATCTATCTATTAATCTAGCCATGCAAACTTTGTGATATTTCGTTACCTCTGCTGTTTACAGGACCTATGTTTCATTTCCCTGGCTGTAAACTGAATTAGCTTTAACTCGACTACGTTTTAATGATGTTGTATGGGCATTTGTATGTGGGTTAATTATTTATTTATTTGATTTATAGACTGCTCCTTTCAAGTCACCGCCTCGGTGCGGTTAACATCACAATGAAAACCCATATAACATTAACCCTCCTAAAGGTTAGCATCAATATAATGCTAATAATTGCAAACTCTCTCCACTTTACCAGTTGACAAATAACTGCAGAGCGTTGCTCAAGCTCACCTACCCACCTGCTGCTTCTCCCTCTCCTCCTTCTGCAGCACCTTGTGTTGACCTAGCCATCACTCCTTTACAAACGACCAATACAGATGGTGGCTCAGGTGGGTGGACATTCCAAAAGCGTAACACTGTCCTCAAGGAGGCCTTAATTCGCGTAAAACATTTCTAAGCATGCTTTTGCCCTCTCTTGGGTGGAGCAAGGCCAGTTACCAAAGCAGGACATTTAAAGCTCACAAAAAACAAAATAAGTCCTACAATCTTTGTCGCCTCCCCCGCTCAAGTAATCCCTAACATTCCCAAAGTCTTAGAGCTTCACCTGAAAGCTAACCAAGAACAGGCTCTCCTCACATTCTTAAGCATAGAGTTTGGATCTGGTGGTACATTCATTCATTCGTTCGTTCGTTCGTTCGTTCGTTCGTTCATTCATTCATTCATTCATTTATTTATTTCGAGATTTATATTACCACCGTTCCCAAGAACTGGCTCGCGGCGGTTTACAATATTGTCATATAAATCATACAATAGTAATATATCCCCATGAAATCCCATTAAAACCTCATTAAAACAAGATACTAAAATTCCATACAAGTCATGGCGATACAAGTATAATATAATTTACACCTTACACGAGCCCCTTGGGTGGGGCTAGGAGGGCCAATGGAAAGTTGGGACAATGTCACAGGGGCCCACGGGATCAAGGCCAGTCTAATACTGGGCCCAGTCCTAATGGGAGAGGGGTACCCGATCGAAATTTAAGACCTCTGCAGATGTATAATTTATATGGGTCAATTGATCGAATAAACATGCTACGTAAAGGGGCCACTAGACCCTGACTTGATGGCTAAAGGCTGTCAATGGCCCAACAAAGCAACTCCCCAGTGTGGGAAAGGGGTCCAAGGGGTCCCTTGAAATGGTTGGACATAGACTGCAGGTGAAAGTACTGGAATTACAGCTCATCTCTACACGACAGAGACCAGTTTCTCTGGAGAAAATGAGGGCCCTATCCTTCCTAGGCTCAGTCTCCAAATCTCCATGGGTCTTCCAACCTGGAGCCGGTAACCCTACTTGGGCTGCCTTTGTAGATGACTCACAAATAGGTCCCCTCACCTATTTGTGCACATAATGAACCCTTAACTTCTAGAACAAAACACTTCTCTTTCCATCCTGCCAAGGTGTTACTATAGAAATAAACAAACGCGTTTCTTCCTGACATTCTTTGTAAGGTCACGGTCTCCCGTTTTGTGTTCCCCCGTCAACCTTTGATGTAATCATCAATAATACCTCGCTATTTCCTGCCTATCAAGCAGTACCCTGCTTGTCAAAGCTATTGTTAGCTTCCTGTGCGGTTGTGTGTCAAAGGCCTCGCTGCAGCTCAGACGTATTATGTGCGCTGTGTCTGCTTTCTCCGCCCACTCAGTGACTGTATTGGAAAAGGCTTTCAGGTTACTTTGACATGATCTGTATTTTGTAAATCCACGTTGACTGTAACTCAATAAGCCCCACAATGACATATTTCGGCAGATCCATCTCCTCCTTTTGGTTTCTAGCATTTCAGCTGCTGTATGAGGCTAGGGTGCCAGGCTGAGAATCAACCTAAAGCCAGCCTATAGAAACGGAGGGGATTATTTTATGCATTTCAAACACTTCGGGGGCACCTGAAGCTAAATCCAGATGTAGCAGATGGCATCCAGATGGCAAAAGAAGACATTCAGGCAGGCATGAGCTGCACGGGCGAGAATAAAGCCAATTCACTTGCAATTCTCTATTCTGCGCAACAACCCTGACCTGGATAGCCCCAGGCTAGCCTGATCTTGTCAGATCTTACAATGTAACCAGGGCTGGCTTGAGCTAGTATTTGGAAGGGACACCACCAAGGAGGTCCAGGGTTGTGGTGCCAAAGCAGACGATGGTAAGCCATCTCTCTGCATCTCTTGCCACAAGGTCGCCATAGGTCAGCTATGACTTGACACCAAAAAGAAAGAAAGAAAACAAAATATACAATAATTAGAATTTCAAGCACACCATCAAATAGTTCTTACCGAACTACCTTGCCTGTCATTGAGGGACAACTCAAAGGTCTGGCTGTTATCTTGAAAACAGGGGTGAGCCATATTTGATTGCATTTTTGACAAAGGTTTCTGTTTGCCACATTGTAGTCTTGATCTTGTCAAATCCTGGGCATTGTATTCATTGCATTCATTTTTTATTTAAAACATTTACCAACCACCTATTTTCCTTGGGGAGCTCAAGGTGGCTTTCATAGATTAACCATATAAAATACATTAAAAACATAGAACTCAACATTCAAAATCACAGGGACATTATATAATTTCTACTCACAATTTAGATCCTATTTATTCACACAATGTATGTCCATTATCTGGACAACATGTGGCTCAGAGGGTGATTTATGGATACCTAAACCCTACTGCAAAATGGATACATTTTATAGGGAAAATGTGGTGGGAGGAGAAAATGGTGTGAAAATTAGAGTGAAATCAAATTAGTGTGAACATTTGATTGATCTGCCCGCTCTGACTTGGGAAATCCCTGGAGATTTGGGGGGTGGGGCATAAGGATGGCAGGGTTTGGAGAAGGGAGGGGAGGGACTTCAGTGGGACATAATGCCAGAGAGTCCACCTTCCAAAGCAGCCATATTCTCCCAGGGAACTGGCCTCTGTCACCTGGAGACCAGCTGCAATCCCAGGATATCTCCAGCTACCACCTGGAAGGTGGCAACTCTCTCTCCCCTTCTGAGTAAAGTGGATTTGGGAGGAGGCTATTCATCTGGCAACTGCCCAGTTAGGCGCTAGTTCAAAATACTGTTTTGACCTCTCCCCCAACAATATATTGAGCTTCTTTCCAACGTCATTCCTTTCTTATTGTGCCTCCGTCTCCTGCCCATGTCTTAGCTGTTGTCTTAATGTTTCAAATTATTACTGTTTTTAATCATTTTATCACTGTTTTTAATCATTGCTTTTAAATTAATCTTGTTACTCTGATGGTGTTTTAGTGATATTATGTGGCACCTCAAGATTTTTTTAATGGCATGAGCAACCAATACATTTTAGGTTTTGTGTACGGGAAGAAACACTTGTTTTGCTTTGCATCTTGGCACCAACGCAGGGCCACAGCCCCCACTGTGGACCCCTTCTCTCTCAATACGGAAAATGTCCCACTACTATACCATGGCAAGACTTGTCCTAAGGTTTCATAGGATGAAAAACAGATCCTTAGGGATGCCAGCTGTGGGCTGATCCATCAAAGTCAGTATCAGCAGATCTTGGGGTGGAGCCTGGGAAGGGCAGGGTTTGGGGAGGGACCTCAGCAGGATATGATGTCATAGAGTCCACCTTCCAAAGCAGCCATTATAACCAGGAGAACAATGTCTACTGTCTGGAGAGCTGTAATAGCAAGAGATCACCAGACTCTATATGTCTGAGGAAATACCACTTTCCACAGGAACTTCTTCTCTCTTCTTTGAAAGGTCCTCTCAGTGGAGAGACACTAATGTGGCCTATTTTCCACTGGGCCGTTGGATCCTAGAGAAATTAACGGCCAAGAGAAGAATAAACGGTAGTTTAGAAGCTAGAAAAGTTTATTTCACTATGCTTCCTTGGAGCTTACAGCAACACTACGGATTAATGACCCCCAAAAGCCCCTATCATCAATAGCCTTGCTCAGATCTTGCAAACTGTGGCTTCCTTGATTGAGGCCATTCACCTCATGTTGTGACTCAGTAGCTAAAAGGGCAAATGGTATTTTGGGCTGTATCAAATGGAGTATCGTGTCCAGATCATGGGAGGTGATAGTACCGCTGTACTCTGCTCTGCTCTGGTTCGGCCTCACTTGGAATACTGTGTTCAGTTTTGGACACCCCAGTTGAAGAGGGATGTTGATAAACTGGAGTGTGTCCAGAGGAGGGCAACAAAGATGGTGAAGCATTTGGAGACAAGACGTATGAGGAATGGTTCGGGGAGCTTGGTCTGTTTAGCCTAGAGAGGAGATCTGATAACCATCTTCAAGTATTTAAAAGGCTGCCATGTAGAGAATGGAGCAGAGTTGTTCTCTCTTGCACGGAGGGATAGACCAGATCCAATGGGATGAAATTAATTCAAAAGAAATTCCATCTAAACATCAGGTAGAAGTTCCTGACAGTTACAGCGGTTTCTAAGTGAAACAGGCTTCCTCAGGAGGTGGTGGGTTCTCCATCTTTGGAAATTTTAAAACAGAGGCTGGATAACATCTTGACGGAGAGGCTGATTCTGTGAAGAGTCAAGGGGTGGCAGGTTACAGTGGATGAGCAATAGGGTTGTGAGTGTCCTGCACAGTTCAGTGGGTTGGACTAGATGTCCCAGGAGGTCCCTTCCAACTCTATGATCCTATCATTCTATGATTCCTCTTTTCCTGCTGCCTTCACCTCTCTCAGTATTATTTACTTTTCCAGTGACTCTTGTCTTCTCATGATGTGACCAAAGTACAAGCCTCCATTTTGCCATTTTAGAGTCTAGAGCAGCTTTTCTCATTTTTTTTTTGCCATTGAGAAGCCCCTGGAACATTTTTAAGGCTTTGAGAAACCCCCAAAGTGGTGCAATCCTGCAGAATATGGTTGTGAAGGAGAGCTGTGTACACGCCCACCTGGGGCCCCTCCTCTTCCCACTCCCCCCAGGCCCATCACTGGCCATTTGGGGAGAGGAGGATGTCATCACCATATATGGTCATATCAACCAATAAATGGTTAATAAATTTCAAAATATATATAAGTAATTAGCTTCTACCCATTTGGGAAACTGTTCCAAGGCTGCCAAGAAACCCCGGGGTTTCATGACACCTGGTTGAGAAAGCCTGTTCAAGGGAGAGTTCAGGCACGATCTGATATCAAACCCACTTATTTGTCTTTCGGGCTGTCTACAGTGTCTGCAAAACCCTCCTCCGACACTACATTTCAAATGAATCAACTTTCTTCCTGACAGCTTTCTTAATTGTCCAACTTTCACACAAAAACATAGTAATGGGGAATAAATTCTATGGCATATATTAACTTGACCTTGCCCCCCAGTGACACTTAGAAGTTACAGATAGATCCAATAACAATTGCTTTTGCATGTATAATATTTTGAAAGGGTTGTCTTACATTCAGAGCCCCTTTTCTTTCAATAAGTACGCGTGATGATCTTTGTCGGTTTTGAGTTGTAACCTCCATTTTGCTTAAAGAACGGCTGTAACGTTTATGCCGTGATTGACTTGTATTTTGCAAGCAGCCAAAAGCTTCTATAAATAGGCAGGAGAGAAACCCAGAAGCTTAACTGTAAAAGGGCTAGTTAGCCATTGAGTCTCTTATTTTATTATAGGGGTGCAAGCAGCCCCTTAACCAAAGATCATGGACCCTTCTGTGATATATTTCCCCTAGCCACCGGCACAAAGAAATATCTCTCATGGATCTACTGCTTTAAAAAGGCAAAGATGCTACGGAGGGCAAAGCCACACTGATTCCTGGATCTTGCTTATTAAAAGTCTAACAAAGTTAACAGCAGAGCCCACAAGTTCTTCTGCAACTTCCTGGATGTCTTTCCTTACTCTTATTGAAGCCCCATAATGAGTACATTAAATCCATCTCCTCCCTTTTCCCAACAATAAGGGTGGGGGGAGTTTTCTTAACCTGACTTCTGGCTTGGCTGCCTAGCTAATTAATGGAAGCAAATGTTATTAAGTCTTCTGTCCTGCGACAGTTTGGAGCCAGCTTCCTATTTTCATTTTTCAATGGATAGATTATTGGATAAAACCCAAAACTCCATAAATGAATGGCAGAATCTGTACTTTTAAAAGGGCTGGGAGCCGCGTACAATATGGCAGCAGTGATGGCTATCACAGTCTTAAGAACATGACAGTCTTGCCAGCAGACAGCTGAATCTTTCCGTGGGCAGACTTTGTGTTTCTGGAAGCCACCTCTCCCGTTCTGGGCTGAATGGAAATTTTGCCAAGCTCCTCCTTTACCCTTTCCCTCCCCTGAATCAGTCTGTCTCAACAGTGACTGGCTCTGGTCCATACATCAAGACAGAAGAACACACAAAGCTGTCACAGTCTGAGTCAGTATCAGCAACTCAGATTGGTAGTGGCTCTCCAGGGTCTCAGGAGAAGGCCTTTCACTTCATCTACAATCTAATCATTAACCTGAGATCTTCTGCATGCCAAGCAGATCTCAGCCATTGAGCCATGGCCCTTCCTTGTCGACCATCAAACAGATCCTCATCCTGTCAATGTCTGGTTCATGCATCACAGACCAGCACAGTGTAATAATTAAAACAAGGATTCTCAACCAGGGGTTTGTAGACCTCTGGGAGTCCGCAGGAACTCCACAGGAAGTCCACAGGCTTTCTCCTCCTGTTTTAATGGACTTGGCCACCAAATAGGGAACTGGCTGCCTCCACCAAAGTGGGAGAGTCAGTTGTTGTGTAGTATTGCGGGGGGGGGGGAGATCTGGGCTGTCTTCTCAGCTCCGGTCCTTCCTTCTGGCCTACATGAGGTGGAGCTGCCATAGTAATAGTAAAGGTGGGAATATGAAGCAAAAGAAGGGCGAAAGGTTCCAGGGGGTAATGTCACTTCCAGTGATATGTCACTTCCAGGGTGTGTGGCAGGGAGACATGGCCAGTTGACATTGCTTCTGAGGGACCTCAAAACATGAAAATTTATTCCAGGTGTTACTCCATTGTCAAACGGTTGAAAAAGGCTGAGTTAGAGGGTTAAACTAGAAAAGAAAAGTAAAGAAACGTAAAGAAAAGTAAAGTAAAGAAACGTAAAGAAAAGTAAAGTAAAGTAAAGAAAAGAAAAGAAAAGAAAAGAAAAGAAAAGAAAAGAAAAGAAAAGAAAAGAAGAAAGTGCTTTTGAGTCCCCATCAATGGGCATTCTAGGCATGAGGCAAGCAGATGTGGTTTGCCATTGCCTTCATATGCATAGCAATGGTAGTCTTCCTTGGTAGTCTCCCATCCAAGTAAAAACTGTGGCCAATGGTGCTTAATTTTCAGGCTATGACAAGTTCAGGCAAAGCCATTTAGGCTGCTGGTTAGACTCATTCTGGGTTCAACTTGTCACTCACTGACCGTTTCCACACTGGAGGCTCCACACCGGGCTGCAGACTTGAGTCTGAATCGGGGCAGTTTGCCCCATATCTTCTTGCTCCTGCAGAGGGGAGCATTTGGCCCAGTGTACCATGTCCACACTGGGTGTGTGCTCCTGCATAGGAGTGGGAGCAGTGAGGTTCACAGTGCGGAAATGGTCACTGGGTAGCTTTGGCTTGTCACCTTCTCTCAGCCTAACCTACCTCAAAGAGTTCTTCTGAGGAGAAAATATGGAGGGGAGAGAACCATGTATGCTGCCTGGAACTTCATAGAGAAAGGACAGTATAAACAAACTACCATATAAATCATTCTCTGAGACGAAGGCCCAGAACTTTATGTTGGAGCACTTACACTGGGTGTAGAAGACCAGTTAAAATCTCCGGCATCTCCAACTAAAGCATCCTAGGTAGAAAGTACAGGGAACTATCCCTAACTTGGACCCTGAAGATATACTGTCAATCAGAATAGACCAAAGCAATCTTTATCTAGATGGACCAATGCCAGACTCAGTAGAAGAGATTTGGGAAGTTTAGCTGGCAGCTGTTTTGTCCTCCCAATACTGTCTTACTTTGCTTCACCTACTTGATACATCTGAACTACTCAGCTTCTTTGGTTTTGTTAGTCATGCTGCTAGGGCTCCTGCTATGAGGTTCTGCCATAAATTGGGTTCTTGCCCTACAGTCCTCATTTCAAACTTTTGTTCCAAAAACTTTGGCTCACTTTCTTGATGAGAAATCTGATTCTTTAGGATATTTTCATACTATCACACTACAGTAAGGTGACCAGATTGTCTCAGTTTTGGAGGGACATCTGGGGGTACCTGGCAAATTGTACTTATGTTGAAATTAAAATATATATATTACAATACTATTTTTGCGTTCTATGTGTTCTATGAAACTTTTTGTTGCTCCATATAGACCAAATTTTTAATCAAGAACCCCCCCCCCCCGGTCAATAGTGTCCCACTTTACCAATGTTAAAATCTGGTCACCTTACACTAGGGAATCTATAATCAATACTTTGTAATGTGATGTTATTTTAATTGTAGTAGAGAATCTTGCAAACTTAAATGGACTCTGGGGAATGATAAAGGGCAGGAAGGCCTGGAGGATCATTGTCGATGGGGTTGCGATGGGTAGGACACGACTTCACACCTAACAACAAAAAAGTAGAGAATCTTATGGGCATAGTTCCCTGAAGATCCCCAAATAACAGGTATGTGCATCCAGGAATTTTTTTTTTTAAATCCTCATTGCTCATGGAAATTATGACATTGTAGAAATGTATGCCCAGGTATCCCAGAAACAATTCCTAGTATAGTATCCATTAAGAAGAAGAGTTGGTTTTTATTCCCTGCTTTTCATTACCAGAAGAAGTCTCAAAGTAGCTTACAATTTCCTTCCCTTACCCCCACAACGGACACCCTGTGAGAAAGGTGGGACTGAGAGAGCCCTGATATTACTGCTCTGCGAGAACAGCTCTATCAGGATTGTGACTAGCCCAAGGTCACCCAGCTGGCTGAATATGGAGGAGTGGGGAATTGAAACTTCCCACCAGATTAGAATATGCCTCTCTCGTAACCTCACCATAGCTGTAACATCAGCCTACCTCCCCGCAACCCCCCGAGGCACAGGATGAGGCGGTGGTCTGTCAGGTTCAACTACTGGAGGAGGCAGGGGGGGGTTGGGCTTGCTGTGGCTGTTGTTGCTTTTTAAGGGTTGGTGAGATTTAGGTTTTATTCTGGGGATCTTTTACTCATAACCCACCACAGCTAGTCTGGGAGTGGCAGATGATACATCAAATAATAAATAAATAAATAGACCACTATACCACTCTACAGGCACTGATGAAAAGATTGGGGGAAGGAGACCTAGAATACACACTCATCAAACTGCTCCCCTAGACTGAGGTTTTAATCTGAGAAGCAATCTAATGGGGACATGACCCACATTCATCTGTGAAAGCCAACTGAATCTGAGGTAAAAGGTATGTTGGGTCTGAAAAAGACTGTGCATTTCCACAGGTGGCTATGGTAAATCCATAGAAGCATGTGCATTATAGACCAGAAGTAGTCAACCTGTGGTCCTCCAGATGTTCATGGACTACAATTCCCATGAGCCCCTGCCAGCATTTGCTGGCAGGGGCTCATGGGAATTGTAGTCCATGAACATCTGGAGGACCACAGGTTGAGGATCCCTGTTATAGACTATTATTATAAGCTCCACAAGGTCTGTTTTATTTTATTCCATTGCATTTTCCCAGACTACAGTTTAGATTTACATGGTACCAATCCCTTCTCTTGTTGCTTCCCCATACAAGGAAGCACATTTACCAACCCTGGAGTGCAACTGAAGATCTCGCATACTGCCAGGAATTTGGGAATGATTCTAGATGCCTCTATGGAGGCTCAGGTCAATAGAGTAGTCCAACTGACATATTTCCACCCATACCAGACACACCCGCTTTCCAACTACACCAGAAACACATGGCCACAGTGATCCATGTGACAATCACCTCCAGACTAGACTTCTGTAATTTGCTCTATGTCGGCCTTCCCTTGTCCTTGACTCCAAAATTACAGCTGGTGCAAAATGCAGCTGCTATGGTTCTCACTGGAACACCATGGAGAGCCCATATCCAGCCAGTGCTGAGGCAGCTGCATTGGTTACTAGCTGAACACTAGATCAAGATTTTGGCTTTGACCTTCAAGGCCGTTCACAGTTTGAGGCCAATGTATATGCAGAACCATCTAACCTCATGGCCCTCACAGAGCCTTGTGCTCTGCCGGTACAAACAGGTTGGAGACTCCTGGCCCATGTGAGGTGCCCCTCACCTGCCTCCTGAAATGAGTTCCCAGAAGAGCTGAGGGCCCTGATGGAACTAACCCAATTCTGCAGGGCCTGTAAGATGGAGATCTTCCACCAGGTGTTTGGTTGAGGCCAGGCTGAGGAAGATCTTAGCCCCTCCGCTGGTGCTCTGATAGCCTATTGCATCATCTCTGGATACATACCTATAGCAGATAGTTGGAAGTTTGTTGGGAGTAAGGGGTTGGGGGATATGGGGTTTAGGGGGTGGCTGGGAGGATGGGAAGGTTTTTTTAATTAAATGTTTGATTGAATGCTCTGTATTGTATTTTTACAGATGTTGTTGTGTCCTGCCACAAGCTAGCTGGCTGACTAGAAGCAGCGGCCTAGAAATCAAATTAATAAATAAAATAAATAAATAATAATATACCAGGCTTTGGAATTCCCTCCTCACAGAGGAGCTGCTGAAACCGTTTCCTTTTGGCCTTCAGGCACAATTGAAAGGCATGCCTGTTCCAGAGGACCTTAAATATTAATTGGTTAGCTTGACGTCTTTCGCCCTGAGGCCTTTTAATATGCTGCTGTACTTCACAGCTGTTTTTAACTGAGTGTGCTGATTTGATTGATTTTAAGTAGCTGGTGATGGATTTTATTACTTTTTCTATTCCATGCTATTGCACGGAAGATATGTGCGTGCGTATAAAAATCAGAGTAAGTATAGATAGTTCATTCATGATTTTAAAAGGCAGCTTTATCCACAGATCTGATTTCTGGCTATGAGTAAAACAGAAGCTTTGGGGGTTGAAAGCCCCCGGAATGACCGCCATTCACAATTACTGAGACTTGGTAGGATTGCTAACATCTTGCGCCTTCTAGCATACAAAGTGCTGGAGCGCATTTATGCCAGGTCTTAGGTCAGGGGTAGTCAAACTGTGTCCCTCCAGATGTCCATGAACTACAATTCCCACGAGCCCCTGCCAGCGAATGCTGGCAGGGGCTCCTGGGAATTGTAGTCCATGGACATCTGGAGGGACACAGTTTGACTACCCCTGTCTTAGGTGGACCAGTCACAGCCCAGGCTGGTGAGGAGAGGGTCACGAGTCATGATGGAGAAAGGCACCCATATGGAAAGCCCATAACAGAGAAAGGCGCCCAATATCTGTGGGGAGATTGTCCAGGAAAGGTGGTGCATGCGTGTCCTGGGTCAGCCATGGAGGGAGGTCAGGAGGGAGGCAGGCAGGCAGATGGGTGGGAGGGGTGCTCATAAAAGCTGGCATGGCCCAAAGAGGCTACCTTAATGCTGACCTGGCCTAAGGATGCCAGCCTCCAGGTGGGACCCCAGGAGTTATCTCCAGATTGTGGAGAGAATCAGGCATATCAGACATACTTGAAAGGACGGCTTCCTTCAGAATAGAAAGGAAACGGTAGGGTGAGGTCGGCAGGCATGATAAACACAGAAGTCTAAGTGGCAGACAGACTGTGAGGAAAGCAGTGGGAGGGCTTTCCCTGGCACAGTCGGCTGAGGAAGTGGAAAAGATATTATTATGTTAACATGAAACGCATAAAATAGCCAAGTTGAATGGGCAAGCTGGCCGGTGTTAGACAAAGCAGGTCCTGAGCAGGTTAACTCCTGCAGAGAGAAAAAAAGGAAACCCATCTTTGGCGACGACTGCAAACGTTTCAATGCGCCAAACTCAGCAGTTTCAAAACAAATATTAAAGCTCCCCCCCCGCCCTGCACATACATTTCTTTATACTATATGGCAGTGGTCCCCAACCTTTCTGAGGTTGGGGACCGGCAGGGCATCGGGGCGCGGCCCGCAGCCCGCGCGGGCCACGCCCACGCATCAGACTGCACCCGCGGGCCGCGCCCATGCATTGGGCTGCACCCGCGGGCCACGCCCACGCGGGCGCGGCTGGCCCTGATTCCCTCTCCCCGCCCTCCCGCAGTAAGAAGCTTCCCGGGCCACAAGCTTGCGGCCTGGGAAGTTTTTTACTGCGGGGGGGACGGAGAGAGGGAGCCGCGGCCCGGCGCCATGGCCTTCGTGGCCCGGCACCGGGCCACGGCCCGCAGGTTGGGGACCACTGCTATATGATACTTGTGTCCCATTTCCCCCTACACAAAGGGGGGGGGGTAATACAAAAAAAAGAAAGGCATTTGTGAAACAACCCTGTAAGAAGTGCTCTGTTCATATTTGCAAACTGCCCTGTATCTTGTAGGGGGGTGGAGGGTGGGTCTACAGATCTTCCATAAAATGATATCTAATATTCGAAAGGGCTGGCTCAAACAGTGTCCTCAAAGTGTAGATTTCACATGCCAGAGGACGGGTTTCAGTTTTATGTTTGCTTTCCATTGTGTGGAGAATGTCATTTATAGCTGCCCTGCCCTCAGAGCTGTCTGCTGCACTAAATGGGACTATATATTACCGATAAGTTAGAATCACAGAATCATAGAATCATAGAGTTGGAAGGGGCCATACAGGCCATCTAGTCCTACCCCCTGCTCAACGCAGGATCAGCCCTAAGTTATTTGCAAATAAAGCAAAATAATTACACATTATATCTGTATGGAAGTGTTAGGGAGGACCTGAGATCCACTGAAAACAACATAAATAAAAATAGATCTCCAAACCGCAAACAATAAATCACATCATATAACAGTCCTGAGAGGATGAGTTGGGAAACGGATGCTTTAGGCCAGGGGTAGTCAACCTTTGGTCCTCCAGATGAGCCCCTGACAGCATATGTAGTCCATGTCCAGCTGGGAGTCATTATGCCACCTTTCAAGTATTCCCTTCAAGTGCTCAACTCTATGCCATTTCACTAGCTACTTTTCTCAAAACAGAGATTGACGTTGGTGTCATTAGACACACCCACGTACTTTTAACATTATGTGTTTGGGGGGGGGGGCACAGGGACACATTTTAACTAAATAAGCGGATCGAATTAGCATGGCCCCCACGGAATCAAATTGTGCAACCATGCCCACAGTAACAAAATAAAATAAAATAAAACAAAAATCAGTGCAGAACTTAAATGTATCTCATTTTGTTTGTCAAACACTGAATGCAGTTTTGCAAACAGCAGCAGAAATGAGTGTTTGTCCTGTTCTGGAGGAACAAAGCTACTATTGACAGAACTAGAGTTTACATTTAACATGAGTGTATGGGAGTAAATGGAGGACCCCTCCCACACACAATGTTTAGGCATGCTTACTGAAGTCCTCCTATGAAAGTCTCTCTCTCTCTCTCTCTCTCTCTCTCTCTCTCTCTTCACATTCACATGTGTGGGGAAACAGCATAAGTTCCCAAATATTGCAAGAACAGGGAAAAGAATGTTACACTGGACTGCCATTTTCAGCGGCAGTCTCTGGTCTAAAGAAAAATCTAGTTCTGCTCCAATGTGACTGAAAGGTGAATGACCTCTGGCTGGATTTGGCTACAAACTGATTGCTGCTAGCTGCCCTGTTTTGGGGGGTTTGCCTTCCTAGATAACAGGTCAGATCCATGCTAGATTTCCCACTCACGCAAGGTACGTCTGGCAGTTGAATATGTATGGCCTTGCCTCCCCTCTCCACAGCAGTCCACTGATCACCCCAAATGCTATTCTGGGTGGGGAGATCATAGACCCTCAGGGACAGCATGAGAGACAAATTGGGGGTCTGCAGCAAGAAAAGAGAATTGTTGGAAATTCACCCACCCATTCCCATTAACAAAAAAGTTAGTCTGGATCCAACCTGATAAAAGCAACGGTCAATAAGGGTTTGAAGTGACTACAAAAAATCATTGTGTCATTTCCCACCCCCTTCATGGTATGATTCATAAAGCCTCATTATTTATTCATTTCGGTTAACTCTTGCTGGACTGAACAAACGGATGACAAACATGTGCCAGCATGTTTCACGCCCGTGTATGTCCGTGCGCACGACCCGTTGCATCAAGAAACCTTTTTTTTCTCAGAGCCCCACGCTTTGCGGAGTTTTTCGCCCAAACAGTAAAGAATCAGAGGGTTGCTTTGACCTGACTGGGTGCAGTGAGTTTTACGGTCTCTGAACAAATTCACATCAGGACCGGATCAGGCAGCATGTTTGCCTGCCTCTCCCCACCCCGCTCTTAAATCGCAGCATTTAATTTCACCTGCCAACATGCTAAGTCCTCACCAGCAAGGAGAACTGGAAGCATCATTTAGATGAGGGTGACTGGTAAAGCATCCAGCTTTTCCCCATGCAAGCCAACTGCTTGAGCTACAATGACTTCCTGGCAGCTCCGGAAAGGGCAGCTAGCAGCTCTACCTTTCCTCCCAAAAGGAGCAAGGAAGACAGTAAAATGAAGGGGGGGAGGGGGAGAGAGAGAGAGAGAGAGAGAGAGAGAGACCGCTATCAGATTGAAGGGAGATTGGAGAACAAGCGACCCAGCTTATTTTAAAACAAATTCATTTCTTTATCTTGGTAATTCTCTGCAGGTTCTTTTTTTTTTCTTTTTTCAAAATGCATTGCAATATATCGATCTTCTGAGAACAGATTGAGCATGGAGATGAAAGGCATCAGCTCTCAGAGTATTTTGTTACGGAGAACTCCAGCTCCTTGCAGTGAGACTTGAGGTGCCCCAAGTAGTCTTTGGAGAAATAGGTGGAAGGTGACGGTGAGGGAGGGAAAAAGAGACATAGACCAGACTTCAGTCATAAAGCATCACGGCTGGAGTTCTCCTGCAAGTATCAAGGCCAGCTGTATGTACTTTGGTACCCTAGGTGACATAAAGATAGATCACGATGGGTAGTCAACATCCCATCAATTGAAGCCTTGCTCAGGTCTTGCAAGCTGAAGGCCAGGGCTACCTTTAGTGAGTCAGTGCTAGGTGTAGTCTGCACGGGACTTTTTACTTACTCCCAGATTGACGAAATCCTCGCAGTCTACACTGAATTCAATTTCCATTTTAACTTTGGGCACTTTACATTTTCCCTCTGCAACATGCATGATTGATTCATGGTGACCCTACCTTTCCCCTGTGATATCCTGGAGTGGATATAAATCTCGATATTTCAAAAACCACCATGAGTAAATGTGTAGATGTTTCCTTTTTGTGAATTAACTCACTACTCCATGCCTAAGACCAAGGCACACTTCTCTGATTGGCCAGGGCATCAGTTCAAAGACTTCCTGGTTCCTGATTGCAAAGCTTATCTTAAAGTGACTGTGCTCCAGAAGCCCTAACTTAGCAGAGATTTGCCTCTTCTTCTTTCCCTCTCCTCTCCCCTACCCCACCCGTTCAAGAAAAGAAAGAAAGACCCTCCTGCTGCGCTTGGCTCCCCTCCCTGTTCTGAGTTTCCCCAATCACGTGCAGAACACTTTCTGTTTCAATGGAGGGGGGGGGGGGGATAGAGGAAGACCCGAGTTCAAATCAATCTGAATTCAGCAGGATCCACAACAGAATAAACAAAGTAAGTGCAGAATCAGCCGTAGTGTGGCACAGCGTGGGGAGGCTCTGAGGCAGCTACCTTCTGAACTGAAGAATGCCCTTCCTCCTCTCTGGCTGCTCCTATAGGTCCTTTAAACCCAAACAATCAAATAAAAAGCGGAACACAAAGCTTTGAATAAGGGATTGGTAGTGTGTAAGCTATGCTCCCTAAAGGTCTCCTTTTTGGAAACCTGCTAGACCAAGGCTGCCCCTATATATGAAGTAAATAGAGATCACTTTCCCCTGGACATTTGACTTGACAGACAAGACACAGATGGAGATGAACAAAGATTTGTTTAACAGAAAAGAAAGTATTTACTAAGGTAAATGTTATGTGTAGACAGCTTCAATATATATAGCAAAACTGGCTCTCAGGTAAAGTAAATAAATCCTGAAGGAAGATGTGATTCCCCCTCTCTTGTTAGATTACCTCAGGAGGTTTAGGGTTGTTCTTTTCTCTTATAGAGCACCTTACCCACAGACCCTTCACACACCAGTTAGGAATGATGGCCCCTTAAAATAGCCTTTCTCAACTTTTTAACCATTGAGAAACCCCTGAAACATTATTCCGGCCTTGAAAAAACCCAGGAGTGGTGTGATCGGGCAGAATATGGTTGGGAAGCATAGCTGTGTACACGCCTACCCAGGGTCCCTCCCCTTCCCACCTCCTCCAGGCCCATCACTGGCCATTTTGGGAAGGGATGACCAACATGACCATATATGGTCATATCAATCAATGAATGTTTTTAAAAACTGAAATATATATATATATTTAAATTAATTAATTCCCACCCATTTGAGCAACCTTTCCAGGGCTGTCTAGAAACCCCAGGGTTTCATGAAACCCTGGTTAAGAAAGCCTACCTTAAAAGGATGCTTATTTGTTCCTAAACCAACCCCCAAGCCGTAACCAAAAGCCAGATAAAAGCCTGAGTAAGGTGACACTCCTTTCTAGAAAGACAAAGACCTTATTCAAAGAGTTGGGGGGAGTTTTCTTCACTTCACTGAAGCTGAGGCCAGCTCACCCATATCCCACCCATTAGATTTCCATGGTCTCTTATTGACTTATAGTCACTTGGAGTCGCATGAAGCCAGAATCACGATTGGTTCAGAGACAGAAGAGGTGGGAATTTAAGGGTGATTGACACACCAGTATTATTGTCTTTTCCAGGGAGATGGGTACCCACAGCTATACAATGAAGCATCCCAGTCCCCATCTGTTCATGTGACATGAAATACAGATTCCATGTCTGGTTGCTAATGGATTATGCTTCATTAAAGGCTGGTATGTCTGCTTCTAAGTCAGCAGGACCAAGAAATGATTATTTTGTAAAGTGCAACTGTCCTTGTAATATCCTGCGCATTCAGCAACTCTAGTTTAGAGATTCATAAGTCATGTTCAGAAACAGTGAGGGCTTGCAAATGTGCATGGGGAAAGGGGAAGTGTTACAAAAGCTGAGCCTAAAGGCTGTCCCAAACCCGCCTTGAAATGGACTGTTGGATGCCAACCTGATCTATATAGGCCTGAACTCCATGTAGTCAGCCGTTCTCTACACTCCAGCCTGTACTACAAGACAAAACAACCCAAGAATGGCAGAGATGGATAGAGTCAGTGAGCCTGTGAAAGGGGCCACATCATCTGGGCATGGAATTGGGGTCACTGTGAGTGGGATGGTAGTTGTGAACATCCTGCATTCTGCAGGGGATTGTATTAGATGACCCTGGAAGTCCCTATGATTCTATGAACAACAGCAAAGAACATCTGGTACAAAGCAAGAACTGAGGAAACCCACATTTGGGAGATAAAAGGAAGGGCTGAGCAGAGGCAAAGAAAGAACAGAGAAGGGCAAGAGAGACCATGATGTCATCAGACCTAAAAAGGGTAGAATATCTGCTTGGCATGCAAAAGTTCCCAATTTCAATCACCAACATGAAAAGGATCAGGCAACTGGTGATGTGAAAGACCTCTGCTTGAGACCCTGGACAGCTATTGCCACTCTGAGTAGGCAATACTGACCTTGACAGGCCTATGGTCCGATTCAGCAACAAGTGGCTTCAGGTGATGGAACCAACATGGACCATGAAAGTGGTCTACTTTCCATCATCAAAAGAGCCCTCCTGCTGAGCAAACTGCGAGGTCAGTCCTTGCATGCAGTCTGGTCAAACGACCTTCAGGTAAGTGTGCCTAGGATAGACCTCAGTAAAAGCCATCTAGTCCAACTCCTGGGTAAGTATCTATCCAGACACTCACCACCTACTTAGGCAGCCGATTTCACTGCTGAACTACTGTGACTGTGAATCCCCCCTCCCCTGTTATCTAGAAGAAGAAGAAGAAGAAGAAGAAGAAGAAGAAGAAGAAGAAGAAGAAGAAGAAGAAGAAGAAGAAGAAGAAGAAGAAGAAGAAGAAGAAGAAGAAGAAGAAGAAGAAGAAGAAGAAGAGTTGGTTCTTATCTAGTTTGTACCATTCATTCTACATGTAGTTTAAAGCCATTACTGCCAGCGGAAACCATTGCCCACAAAAGTCCCCCATGCCTTTCTTGACAATAACCTCCTTTAATAATTGCATGGCGGTGAGACCTTCAACAGACACATCTGACCTAGTTGTGGTGGTAGGAAAAGTAGCACCTGATAAATTTGTCATCAGTCCTCTGGAAGTACAAAACTGATGCCCCACAACGGAATTTATGTTAATATTGATAATAATTATCTTAGATTTGCAATTCAGTTGTCGGAAGTGTTGGGGAGCAATACCAGGCCACCTTCCGTCTTGGCACCCTGCACAGTCAGTCCTGGCAAACTCAAGGCCCAGTGAGGCCACACGTACGCCTTGTGGAGATCCACAGACTAACTTGCAGATCAGTAATGGCTGACCCCTTTAAGAGTCAGCCCGTGACTGACAGGGGGCCTGTTGAACAAAGTGGAAGTTCAGGGGTACCTTTTAAGACCAACTAAGTCTTGTTCAGGGTGTGGGCTTTTTGTGTTCATGCACACTTCTCCAGATACAATGAAACCGAATTTCCTCAATCATTCCCTGAGGGAGGAAACTAACAGCATAATAAAGATGTGTAACGTATTCCGGGACCAAAAAGAAATAAAACAGAAATAGCAAGCTGAGTTTCCCATTTGTTTGGGCTAAATTGTGTGTGTGTGTGTGTGTGTATAGAGAGAGAGTGAGGTAATTAAATCTGTCAAGCTTGGAGATTAACAGGCACATGTATTTTTAATTGTGGAACGATGAGAGTAATTAACTGGGGCCTTGCCATTCCACTCCATCCATCTCCTTTCAAGCATGGAGGCATCATCACACCATAGACATAGAAGAGGAAGAGGAAGAGGAAGAGGAAGAGGAGGAGTTGATTCTTATATGCCACTTTTCTCTAGTGGAAGGAGTCTCCAAGCAGTTTACAATCACCTTCCCTTTCCTCTCCCCACAACAGACACCCTATGAGGGAGGTGAGGCTGAGAGAGGCCTGATATTCCTGCTCGGTCAGAACAGCTTTATCAGTGCTGTGGGGAGCCCAAGGTCACCTAGCTGGCTGCATGGGGGAGGGCGGAATCAAACTCAGCTCGCCAGATTAGAACTCCATGCTCCTAACCACTGCACCAAGCTGCCAACATAATCCTGTTGGCAGCCAGCAATCATAGCAGTTGAGAAGCTCTACTATGAGAGCAGGAAGGAAATCAATAGGGGTGAGATTGCTCAAAAGATTCTACTGACCCTTCCCAGTTTTGGTCACACCCTGGGGCTTTGGGATAGAGAGAGGCTCCTGGATATGCCCCCCGGCCTGGTTAGAACTTTCAAAAGGCTTGAAGGAGGGAGCAAAGCGGGAATAGAGGTAGGGAAGAGGAAGTAGAAAAAGATGGTGGTCCACTCCCGCACCTTTCTGCCTGAGGCTGAGGGAAGGCACTTCAGCCCACAACTACCATGTGGACAGGTTCCTGTGGACATTTTCTCTTTCATAAAGCAAAATGTTGTTGTGTGGAAGTTGGGGCCCTATTTTGCCTTAGTGGGCCAAGACTGAACAGTGGGGATTACACTTGACTCATTGTCTGACCGCCATAAACTAATGATTTTTTAAAAGTACAATGTGTAATCCAGCAAATAAATTAACTACCAAAGCAATAAAGTCTTCAAGAAAGGAAGCAAAAGTGTATAAACCATGGACGGTGGGCAAAAGTTAGGAATTCGAGCAGAGCCACTTAAAACCATCGATCAAACGCAAATATGAACAGTAGAAAGAAAATTCATAGACTCCAAATAAATGATTACGTGGAAATCACATAAAAAATATCCAATAGGCTAACCTCCACATCACCTCCAGACCACCTAGTTTAAAGCCAAGCTAGGTCCTCTAAGTCGCCCTCCGTTTTTATCTTATTCTGAAGCAGGTTGTGTAGCGACCTTTAAAGGCAGGTAAGGGCGAACCGCCTCTGAACATCTCTCACCTTGAAAACCCTACAGGTCGCCATAAGTCAGCTACCACTTGACTTCCCTTTGCACACAGATCACTACCTTTTCTAAAGTTCCCAGCTGGAATCTGTCCAGCAGGAGAACTTCCAAAAATATAAACCAAGGAGAAAAGGGGGAGAAATACAATCACCCTTAAAAAGATAATGCAATCAAACAGGAGCGAAGCAATAAAGGCAACACAAGCAGCAGGGAACGAAGGGGAGACAGAACTAGAGTTGAGGTGGAATAAAGTTTTAGAACTTCCAAAGGAAGGTCTGTTCTTGGTGGGTTCTGATTTTATAGGCTTTTCTTGTCCTTTTTTGCTGGTCCGAGGCAGCCCTTCCCGTTCTTTTCCCTACTTATCTAGTTAACCCAGGCTTTCTCAACCAGGGTTTCATGAAACTCTGGGGTTTCCTGGCGGCTCTGGAAGGGTTTCCCAAATGGGTAGGAATTAATTAATTTTAATATATATTTTTAATTTGTTAAACATTTATTGGGTAATATGACCATATATGGTTATGTCAACCTGCCCCTCCCAAAATGGCCAATGATGGACCTGAAAGGGGAGGGGAAGGGGAGGGACTCAAAGCGGCTTACAGTCACCTTCCCTTTCTTCTCCCCAAAACAGACACCCTGTGGGGTGGGTGAGGCTGAGAGAGCGCTGATATTACTGTTCAGACAGATCAGCTTTATCAGTATCGTGGTGAGCCCAAGGTCACCCAACTGGCTGCAGGTGGGGGAGTGCAGAATGGGGGAGTGTGGGGGAGTGCAGAGTCTGCACTCCTAACCGCTACACCAAACTGGCTCTCAGCTATGCTTCCCAACCATATTCTGCATGATCACGCCACTTCTGGGGTTTCATGAAGCCTGAATAATGCTTGGGCAGTGGGGTTCCCAGTGGTAAGAATACGAGAAAGGCTGAATTAGCTGAATGTATTCTACGATTATTTTCTTTTGAGCTTCAACTTGACCAGACATTTCCTTCCCTGTTAGTCACATGCCTTTTTTCCTAAATCTAAACTTCAGAAATAACTTCCCTTTAGACCTTGTGCCAGGAAGAACATTTCAGCACAAGAGCAAACTTCTGCACGGACATTCTTAAAGATTCAAACACAGTAAATGTTTGATTCAGATTGCATGCCTTTTACCCCATGTTTTAAGACTCCTCAAAAACACCATTTTTCTTTGCTTCAGATTATAACTCAGTTTTTTCTAATGAGGAATTGTGGGATCATTTTTATTTTCCCACCATGCTACCATTTGGGGTCTCATTATGTTTTAATGGGATTGATGTTTTAATGGGGTTAGTTGTTGTGACCCACCTCGAGCCTGTCGGGAGAGGCGGGAAATAAATCTAGAAATAATAATAATAATAATAATAATAATAATAATAATAATAATAATAATAATAATAATATGTGTTTAGGTGTCTCTACCCCTATTGCCCCTCAACTTCCGCCCGAGGTTATTCCCAGACCTCCACCATCTTTTTTGGATCCAGTTCTTTATTGCATTTTATTATGTTGAAACAGTTTACAATCAAGAATGTAGAAATGAAACTCTCATGCACGCCAGTCTAGTCCAAAGATTTCCTAAAAAACTTCAGGTATTCAAATTCTGAAGAAATTGGTGACTTGTCCCTGGAATGGTGCCTCTTTCCCCATTTATCTTTCAACGAACAGCCACCCACGCATCACAAAATGTATCTGATGATGGTGTGTTCATTCAAGCCTTTAAAATACTTAAGGGAGAGCCATGATGCTTCTAATGATTTATTTGATTAGTGTGGAAAATAAGCATGATTATGTTATCTAAGTTCTGCATTGTATGGTTGACTGCTAATAAAATTATCAGGGTTTTATTGCAGGGTTACAAATGCAACTGGTTCAGGAAGATTTCATGTCTGCTGTGCGTACTGCTTTTAAATGTATTATATCACCACCCACCTCATAGCAGGAATTAGCCAATCAGAGTCCATCCTTCTGAAAAGCAAGTCACTGCATATGGAAGTAGGCAAGGGTAAAATATGCTATTTTATGAGATTGGAGCAAAAAAAAAAAAGGCAGGAGGTGTTTATATACATCAGAGAGGGTGCAAAATGGCACCTTGACATGGCACGGAGGAAATAAAAATGCCAGTTGTGGCCATTTTACAGAGTGCAGTTCAGTAATGCAGTTGCATGACTGTGCATGTATAGACCAAAATATTTTTTTAAAGGAAGGGTGCAAAGACTGTCTCCTTCCGAACCAAATATGTAAAACATATGGTGAATTTCATCCTGGACAGGAAAAGGAAAAGTTGGGGGTGGGGGGGAACCTTAATGTGGAATACTAGCACAGACTCACAGCATCAAATGGAGATCCAAACCGGAGCCAAGACATGAATCAGCCCATTGATCCATCAGGAGACTTCCGAAGTATGCCAGTATTGTTTACTCAGACTGGCAGGAACTGCCTAGGCCAGGGGTAGTCAAACTGCGGCCCTCCAGATGTCCATGAACTACAATTCCCAGAAGCCCCTGCCAGCATTTGCTGGCAGGGGCTTCTGGGAATTGTAGTCCATGGAAATCTGGAGGGCCGCAGTTTGACTACCCCTGCCCTAGGGTCTCTGACAGAGGCCTTTCACATCAGCTTCTACCTGTCCCTGAAAAGCTCGAGATCAGTTTGGAGAACCTGAGTCCAGCCTTTTGCAGGTTTGTAAATGGAAGCCGCCTAACCACATCATCCTTGACTGTTCACATGTATGTTTCTAATGTGTTATAAGATTGGTTGCATATATACTTTAAGATAAGAGCCTCTTGTGGCGCAGAGTGGTAAGGCAGCAGACCTGCAGTCACAAGTTCGATCCCAGCAGCCGACTCAAGGTTGACTCAGCCTTCCATCCTTCCGAGGTCGGTAAAATGAGTACCCAGCTTGCTGGGGGGTAAACGGTAATGACTGGGGAAGGCACTGGCAAGCCACCCCATATTGAGTCTGCCATGAAAACGCTAGAGGGCGTCACCCCAAGGGTCAGACATGACTCGGTGCTTGCACAGGGGATCCCTTTACCTTTATACTTTAAGACGATAGTGTGTTCCTGAAATGGGAGTTAACTGGTCTTTGTGACCGTGAAAAAGTCTAATGCTTTGGCTTATGCTTAGCAAGGTAAAAAAGAGAAGCAAGAAGCAGTAAAGAGAAAATGTTACAACAGAATTTGTCTAGTACGGGAAGTTTTATATTGTGGAGAAGTCTAAATTTGGAGATGTACCACCGCTGAAGGGCATTGCAGGAGTTGTTTTTAGCATGACTCCTTAGGAGCAAAGCAGATCATTTCATTTCCTCCCACTTTCCATGCTAGTTGTTAGGTATGTCCAATGCTTATAGAATGCCCTCGCGGATTGAGAAAACATCGCCTGCAACTATTGCTGTTGTTGTTGTTATATGCGAAGTCGTGTCCGACCCATCGCGACTCCATGGACAATGATCCCCCAGGCCTTCCTGTCCTCTACCATTCCCCAGAGTCCATTTAAGCGACTCCATGGACAATGATCCTCCAGGCCTTCCTGTCCTCTACCATTCCCCAGAGTCCATTTAAGCGACTCCATGGACAATGATCCCCCAGGCCTTCCTGTCCTCTACCATTCCACAGAGTCCATTTAAGCGACTCCATGGACAATGATCCTCCAGGACTTCCTGTCCTCTACCATTGCCCGGTGTCCATTTAAGCGACTCCATGGACAACGATCCTCCAGGCCTTCCAGTCCTCTACCATTGCCCGGTGTCCATTTAAGCGACTCCATGGACAATGATCCTCCAGGCCTTCCTGTCCTCTACCATTGCCCGGTGTCCATTTAAGCGACCCCATGGACAATGATCCTCCAGGCCTTCCTGTCCTCTACCATTCCTCGGAGTCCATTTAAGTTTGCACCTACTGCTTCAGTGACTCCATCCAGCCACCTCATTCTCTGTCGTCCCCTTCTTCTTTTGCCCTCGATCTCTCCCAGCATTAGGCTCTTCTCCAGGGAGTCCTTCCTTCTCATGAGGTGGCCAAAGTATTTGAGTTTCATCTTCATGCAACTACTGCTATTGGACTCAAATAGTTTTTTTAACTAGCAAAGTAGCAAAATTTGCTTGGCTAACTTCACTGAAGTATATCCATTATAACTTTGACGATCGGTCCATAGAATCACTTATGTTTTTGGTTAGTAGCTTTTATGGCACGTCCCTTAATCTTGCTTTTAATCTAATATTTTAACAGTTTTATTGCTGTGATGTCTCATTTTGCTTTTGTAAAATAGTCCATGGTATTCAATGCTTCTCTTAAATATTGACTTTTATGGTTTTAAAAGTTCTAAAAGTTTTTCTGCTGAAGCATTTCTAACCTCCCTCTTATGTATTACCTTCCTTTTCTTACTGCCATTGTTTATTAGTGCATCCTTAGGAGCAAAGCAGATAGTTTCATTTCCCTCTCCCTTGCCACGCTAGTTGTTAGTTATGTCTAGATCGGCTCGAAGAGAAGCCCCGCATCAGAAAAGTTTCAACCACCTTGTTGCCCCGGGTGCTATTACAAAAGGCTCAAGGAGATGAAGAAACTGATATGTGCATATTTAGGGAGGGGAAAACACAAACCTTGGGAGCATGCTATTTTCTTAAGTGTAAATACAAAGCATAGGGGGAGTGCACGTGCCCCCGAGAAAAAGCTAATTCTTTTTGAGGCAAGGAGACGAGTTCAAAAGCAAAGGTCCCAGTGATGTTTGAATTTCTGATGAGATAAAAAGTGGCCACCTGTTTGGCTCTGCAGTGCGCAAGCTTATGTGGCTTCTCGTGGAAAGCAATTTATTTTAGATTATGGCACAGCACCTATCATTTAAACTGCCAGGGACTGTAATTGAACTCAGAAGAACTACCTTCTCCCTGAACAGCAGATGCAGTAATGCATTTCCCCAACTTTGCGAGATATACGAACCTTGTCAGGCCTAGCGATGGGGCAGGAAGAGGCCGGGGTCTGGATAGACGGCCGATGTAAAAAAAAAAGCACGTTGCAGAAGCCGCCCCACCCTCTTTTGAGGTTTCCGTTTTATGCGGACATGAAGGATCACGCTTGGTCTTGCTAGCCGTGGCCATCCTTTAGCACTCAGAGCAGGTGGGGAATCGTTGAGGCCACACAAGAACTGCATTTATCTAACAGTTCTTGAACTGAATGAATGGGTAAAGTAGCCTTAGGGTTGCCAATCTCCAGGTGGGTGCAAGTAGGAAACAACCTGTCAGTGAAGCTTGTAGGCAAAAGAGTGAAGTAAATGACAGCTGGGCTTTAACAAGAGTTGCTTATCCTTATCCATGGTTCCTCTATATATTTGTGAAACAGCCTGGAGGGAGGAACGTGCCTGGCTGTCCAAGTTGGAATAGGGCCACAATCAGGGTGATTGGTCCTGCCCCTGGAGCTCCCACCCTCCGTCCTTGGACTCTAGCCTCTTTGCTCTCGGACACGCCTCAGTGTCTGGAGCCAGAAGCAGGTAAGGGGAGAGGGCCTGCTAGGATGGACAAAGGGTGGTGGAGGGCCTGCTAGGCTGGGGCTGCTAACGAGGGCCTCCAGGCCTGCTGCCTGCCTGCTAAGGAGCTCTGTCCTGGGCCTGCTAATGAGCTGGCCAGCCCCCGCCCGCCCCACTTATCTGGCTGCAAGCTGTGGCCCAAATCCACCTTCAGCTGCCTGGCCAGGGGCCAGGGGAGGGGACCCTTTCTAAGCCCATTCTTAGGAACAGGCTTTGAAGCTAGTTTCCAATATAAGTTCGCAACATGGTGAACAGAAGAGTTTCGTTTAAAAACCCCCAAAGAAATGCCAGGATGTGAACCAGTTATGCTTAACACGTTTTCAAATACCTTCCTCAGTGGCAACTGGAAAACATTAAAATATGGAAAATAAATATTGTATATTACTCGTGTCTTGATCCTATTTTAATTTTAACAGTTGCCACTGAGGAGGGTATTTGAAAACGTGTTAAGCATAACTGGTTCACATCTTGACATTTCTTTGGGGATTTAAAAAAAAATTGTGTCTATTTTGAAATTCTATGATTCTCTTCTGTTTACCATGTTATGAACTTATATTGGAAATAAACACCTCTATTCCAGCACCGTTCTCAAGTCCCACTGTCAGTTACTTCACTCTTTTGCCTACAACCTCCAGGTGGGACCTGGAAATTTCACACTATTACAGTAGAGATCAGTTCCCCTGGAAAAATCAGCTGGGTTGAAAAGTGGACTCCATGGGCTCTGCTGAGGTCTCCCCCCTCTTCAAGCCCTCCCCTCCGCTCCCCAGTCTCCAGCTTGGTCTGAAGCAGCAGAACAAAATTTGAGTCCAGGGGCACCATTAAGACCAACAAGATTTTATTCAAGGCATAAGCTTCCACATGTACTCACACTTTCTCAGACACGGAATCTCACACCTTGAGGGAAACTTTGTTGGTCTTAAGGGTGCCTCAGGATTCCGACTTTGTCCTTTCCAAATTAAGTTGCATTTATGAATGCACAAGCTGAATGGGGTGCACAAGCTGAATGGGGTGGCAGGATACAGTGGATGAACGATAGGGTTATGAGTGTCCTGCATAGTGCAGGGGGTTGGTCTAGATCAGGGGTAGTCAACCTGTGGTCCTCCAGATGTTCATGGACTACAATTCCCATGAGCCCCTGCCAGGGGCTCATGGGGATTGTAGTCCATGCACATCTGAAGGACCACAGGTTGACTACCCCCTGGTCTAGATGACCCAAGAGGTCCCTTCCAACTCTATTATTCTATGATTCTATATAATGGAAACAAAGTTTTAAAAAAACAGGCAAGACTTCCACTTCTGTATCCGATTCCCCAAGTAACAGTGCGGGCCTCTGCCGTCCCCTGGCTGCTTCCTGTCCGGCTCAATTCGCACTTGTCTGAGCTGAGCTGCCTCTGTCTGACTGCAGATTCAATTTGTTAGGAAGGGTTTCTCTGCCCTCCCACCGGCACTGATTGGTGTCACATTTCAAAGGCAGAAGGACTTCCAGGCAACATTAACAACCTTTTGTCAAGTCCCCGACTGCCCAATTAGTCTGTCAAGTGAAAGCACACTGATAGGTCTGATCACAACCACTAAAACCGCAAAACTCTCAACACCGTGCCACTGTTGTTGGGGGAGTATTTATGCTTCGACATCTGTATGCTGCTCTGCTCCCCCCAGACACACCTCTAGTGGCAGGGGCTCAATGGTAGAGCAACTGCCTGGCCTGCACAAGGCCCCGGGCTCAGTTGCCAGCCACGCCAGAGGTGGCCAGAGGTTGTTGTTGGCTTAAATCAGGTATTAAGTGATATCAAAAACCTCTCCCTCAAACCCTGGAGAGTCAGTGTCAGTCAGAGTAGCCAGAAGAAGAAGAAGAGAAGAGCTGGTTTCTTGTACCTCGCTTTTCACTACCCGAAGGAGCCTCAAAGTAGCTTACAGTCGCCCTCCCTTTCCTCTCCCTGTGAGGGAGGCGAGGCTGAGGGAGCCCTGATATTACTGAAGAAGAAGAGTTGATTCTTATATGCCACTTTTCTCTACCTGAAGGAGTCTCAAAGCGGCTTATATTCCCTTTTCCTTTCCTCTCCCCACAACAGATACTCTGTGAGGGGTGTGAGGCTGAGAGAGCCCTGATATTACTGAAGAAGAAGAGTTGGTTCTTATATGCCGCTTTTCTCTACCTGAAGGAGTCTCAAAGCGGCTTATATTCTCCTTCCCTTCCTCTCCCCTCAACAGGGACCCTGTGAGGTAGCTCTGAGAGGACTGTGACTGGTCCAAGGTGCTCCCCAGCAGCCGCCATGGCTGGGGCTCCCCTTCGGCGTGGCACTGCACAGCTGCTGCTGGCAGCACCCCCCAGCGGGTGGAGGGAAGTCAGGGGCACCCGTGGGAAAGCAAGTGGAGCAGGGGCTCAGGTGGCGGTGGTGACGTCCCTCGGCAAAAGATTACCCCCACCCCTCAGTAAAATTGTCATGCGTTGACTGGTCCCCAGTGATAAAGAGGTTGGGGACCACTGGGTTAGAGGAGAAATCCGGCATGCTCTTTAAATACTCAGTTGCCCAAAGAGTGAAAAGGGATCTGGAAGTTTCATATCAGACAGAATTCGCTCCCTGGTGCCATCTGATTCAAACCCAAGCCACAAGAATTCTGGGTGGCTGCTGCATTTCAGCTCAAACAGGCTTTGACCTGCAAGATCACAAGGAACTGGTGGTGGGCTGCCCCTTTGACCTCCACAATAAGAAAAGGAGAACATCCAGGCCAGGCTGGCCAGAGATTCTAGTTTTTTTTTGGGGGGGGGGGGTTAAGAGGGGCTCATCTGGGCATAGAATTGGGGTCACTGTGGGTGGGCAGGTAGTTGTGAATTTCCTACATTCTGCAGGGGGTTGGACTAGATGACTCTGGAGGTACCTTTGAACTCTATGATTCTAAAGGAGAATTTTCATGCTCAACGGAAATCTGACTGTCATAGACTCAGCAGATGCTTCTAGGACCACACATAGTGTTTTCTTTTTGAAAGAGATCTCAAGTAGGTCACAGTGATGATATCTTACTATTTGTGGGGAGCCTTGTATATCACAACAAGTACAAATCAGAATTATACTTGGGGGGGGGGGTGTTAGGCCCTAATTCCTTCATTTTCATGCCAAATCCCATTTGTCTCTTTTAATTTGCATTCTGCTGAATCTGAATTCTGTCTTTTCATATTATTCAAAAGACAAAAAGCCACCCAACAAACAACAACAAAAACCTCACCAGATGCTTTCATGATTGGATATGCAAACAAAGGAAGAATGTAAATCAGCGAAGCAAAATAGCAGGTTAGGAGAGAAGGACATTCACATCTCTCCCATTATGTCCGAGAGTTAATTGCCGGAATCAGAATTCCGAGGATATGCAACAAACAAGCGTCTCCTACCCAAAGGAAAACTCTCTGACATCAGCACCACCGCTCACCAGAATTAAGGGGCCGCATTTTCTTCTCTGTGATGCAGTGCAAGATAATTTTAGAAAACTGACTCCAAAGGAGAACAATATGTCAGAGACAACTTTTGACAAAAGCTGTTCTTTTTGGTATTTAACACAGTGGAACTTACATAAAGTATAGTAGAAACGTATCCCTTAAGGCAGGGGTAGTGAACCTGTGGTCCTCCAGTCCATGGACATCTGGAGGACCACAGGTTCACTACCCCTGCCTTGAGGCAACCCTGAGATCAATTGTATGCCCAGATGCATCAAACATATTGGCCCTCGTCTCTCTCTGGGACCTGCAGGTCCTCCCTTCGGGGTGCGGGGATTGTGGATGTGTGGGGGCTAGCGTAAAAGTAGATATAGGGTTTTGGCCACTGCCTCATGGCACTGGATGGGATTATGTCAAGCTATGTAATGATAACTGATTTGATTTCTCCTGTCTAGACCTCTTGTCTGTGTTACTTTTGGTTAGTTGTGAAGTTCTCTTTCTGGTGATTCATGATGAACCATTCTGTGGTTCTCCTTTAGAAAACAGATGCCCCCAATGATGTACTCAAGGCTGGGTGCGGCGGAAAGATAGATGCCCAACAGTGACCTGGTGCGATCCCTTGCATCCCTACCTTGGGTGTGGGTATGGACCAACCTCCAATGGCCACTAGTCCCTTGTCCCCGACAGTGGGGATGATCCAAGGGACTCGTAACCCAAGGCAGCTAGTCCTTCTGCTGCCACCCCTCATCACCAAGCCCCACCTACCCGTTTGCCCCAAGTGCAACATGGAGTAGATGGCTGCCTGCTTGGCTGCCCCATTGTTCCCAGCTCTTTCTACAACCTGGCCACAAGACTAATGGATAGGGAAGAGGCCTTTCTGAGCAGGCCTGTTCCTTCAGTATAGTAGCCCTTGGAGAACTGTCTCAGACACAGGTAGCAATGCAGTAATTGTTGTGGGCCTGGAAAGACCATTCTCATTCTGTTCAAACCCAAGCTAAGGAGTTGGGATCGGAATCTGCTCACCGGATACCCTAACTGCCCCCCCGGATCAGCTGGACTCCCCAAACAGATGACACAGCAACACTTAGAAGCACAAGGAGTCACCAGAGCCCCACACACCTAGGTGCTAGCAACATGGCGGCTGGCTTAATGGCAACTCCATTGGGTTTTCATGGCAAGAGACAAAAATGGGTGGTTTGCTGCTGCCTGCCTCTGTGTAGCAAGCCTAGACTTCCTTGGTAGTTTCTCATCCCAATAATAACCAGGGCTGACATCCAGGTAGTCTGGGCTATTCAAGTCAAGACATAGGTAGTGCCTTCCTGTGTTCCTAACAATAACCTGCTCCTCCATCGGCTGTTTTCCCTTCTCAAACTAAGGAGTTAGAAAAAATATTCTTGCATGGAGACTTTGGGCACCAAAGGTCAAAGTCTTGCAGTGAAGGAACACAAGATCGACGCACCACAAATGCATTTGCACCTACTTTGGGTGGATGACTGTAGCCATATCTTCTGGTGGCAGAGAATGTTTCTACCAGTGGAAAGGATGGAGTGGGGTTTTTTGGAGGGAGGGAGGGATTTCCTCATTTCATTGCAAACTCCCAACTTCATCCCAGACTCTATTATTGGGGGGACGTCTATGGACCCAAGGTGCATGCTTTTTGGGGAGTAGGCGCCAAGGGGGACACTTTTGTAGCACTGTATTATCTTCTTCCTCCCTCCTGCATCACTGGATGGCAACTGGGGTCAAGGCTTCCTTTGTGGTGGCACCTGCTTATGGAATGCCTCTTAGAACCACTTGTATGTTCAGGCACAAGGTAAAGAGCCATTTTTAGTCTCGATTAAAGCATTTTTAATGCTCCTGTTCCTGTGGCTTTTAAGTGATTTATGACCATTTTTAAAGAAGAAAAAGATACCATACGGCAGTGGTCCCCAACCTGCGGGTCCGGCACCGGGCCGCGAAGGCCATGGCGCCGGGCCGCACCTCCCTCTCCCCACCCCCCCCCACAGTAAAAAACTTCCCAGGCCGCAAGCTTGCGGCCCGGGAAGCTACTTACTGCGGGAGGGCGGGAAGAGGGAATCAGGGCCGGGCTGCGCCCGTGCAGGCCGCGCCCGCGCGGCCCAACCCGCGGGCGCGGCCCGATCCGCGGGCGTGGCTCGCGGGCGCGGACCGACCCGCGGGCGTGGCTTCCGGGCACGGCCCGATCCGCGGGCGTGGCTTCCGGGCACGGCCCGATCCGCGGGCGTGGCTTTCGGGCACGGCCGGGCGCGGCTCGATGCGCGGACACGGCGCGGCCCGATGCCCTGCCGGTCCCCAGCCTAATAAAGGTTGGGGACCACTGCCATAAGGCTTTGTGTTCCTGGTCTTTAAATGGAAGTGTGTTCCTCAGAGCCGAAAGGTAGCTTATTAAAGCTTTAAATAAACATAGCCCCCGAGTCTGGCATCCAAAATACGAAACTAAATTTACAACAGCTTCCTTTGTCACAGTGAATACAAATGTTATCAACCGCATGGCTTGTTATTTCAATTAACGCAGAGAAACAACATGCCTTACATTTTGATTATAACATATTCACGTTCCACTGAAATCAAGAGGTAATATGGCCAAGTAAATATGCTTAAGGTTAGACTGCACAGAACGTTCTGTTTTAGAAGAAGAAGAAGAAGAAGAAGAAGAGTTGGTTCTTATATGCCGCTTTTCCCTACCCGAAGGAGGCTCAAAGCGGCTTACAGTCGCCTTCCCATTCCTCCCCCCACAACAGACACCCTGTGGGGTGGGTGAGGCTGAGAGAGCACTGATATCACTGCCCGGTCAGAACAGTTTTATCAGTGCCGTGGCGAGCCCAAGGTCACCCAGCTGGTTGCATGTGGGGGAGTGCAGAATCGAACCTGGCATGCCAGATTACAAGTCCGCACTCCTAACCACTACACCAAACTGTCTCTCTTTACAAACTGGCTCTCTTTACTTCCAGCTTCACTTCAACAAGAGGTAAGGGGAACCCGGCTTTATTTTCGAATATGTGAAAATGCACGTGAGCTAGAAACGCACTTTGCTCAGATAACTTTTTTAAGCACCGCACAATGTGCTTAATGTAAAAAGTGACCCAGTGCAGAAATATTGCTGCAAAGATAAAAATAAGGGCACTCTAGAGCAGGGGTAGTCAACCTGTGGTCCTCCAGATGTTCATGCACTACAATTCCCTTGAGCCCCTGCCAGCATTTGCTGGCAGGGGCTCATGGGAATTGTAGTTCATGAACATCTGGAGGACCACAGGTTGACTACCCCTGCTCTAGACTGAGAGCATGATTTTAAAGTTTAAGAATATCATGAACACAACAGTTCATTTGTATTCTGACTATAGTGACCTACCTGCAGGTGGAACATGGAAGAAACCCCAGACTTACAACGACTCTCATGTGCAGAGATCAGTTCCTTAGCGAGGGGGGAGTAGCTGCTTTAGATGGGAGATTACAGGCATTACTGCTGAAGCCCCTCCAACAGCCAAACTCTGTCCTCCCCAAACTCCACTCATATACCTACTGAAATGTCCTAACCCAGAGTTGTCAGTCTTACTTCTGCCTTCCCAATTAATCTACTCTGTATTCTTGGAATATGTGCTAAAATGACCACTGTCAGGAAATTTAACCATTTACAAAACAGCCCGGAACTTCAATTACATGCTTTCCCCCCAAAAAAACATTCCAAGGCCTTTTTTTATCAGTCCCCATGGATCCCATCTCCCACATGTTGAAAGATCTAGATTGCCTGCCCATCTGTTTCTAGGCACAAATCAAAGTGCTGGTTCTTACATAAAACGCCATACATATATGGTCCTCATCCCATATGGACGAGTCTGGCAGCTGACGTCCTCTTCTAAAGGACAGTTCTTTCTGCCCACATAGATTACCAGATATGGACAGCCAGTTTAGTCTTTTCCCAGCCTTTTTACTAAGGGGTCCCATCTTTTTAGATGCTCCTAGTTTAGAATTGCCAGGTGATGTCCAGCAACTGATGTGAGGGATGGAGACGAGAATTTGACAGGATGACATTGTCTGCGCCATTACATCACTTCCAGAGAAAAACTGGAAGTGAAGTAAGATAGCCATAGAATCCTCAAAACCTCTTTGGTAAAGCCACAGAATTTCCAAGAATTCCTAGAGTGACTCTACTTCATTTCCAGGTATTGCATGGAAGTGATGTAATGGTACAGATGACTATGCCTTTAAAAATGTTTTTTCTCTCCTGTTGCTGCTCCAAGCAACAATAGGCAACTAGAGCTTTTGGTAGGAGGCCACCTACCCCCTCCCCACCCAGGAAAACAGATATGTCTGGCCCTGCTTTAAGGTTTTAACCAACATACTGAAATTGTTTTATTTTGTTTTAGTTTGTGCATTGCCCTGAGCATCTTTGGGCGGAATGAACAATGTCTGGTAGCACTTTTAAGATCAATGAAGTTTTATTCTGGGTATAAGCTTTACACTTCTTCAGTTGGATGGTGACTGATAACCAGTCTGAACAAATAATATATGAGGGGAACAATGCCATGTCAAAAGTACCCAGTCCACGAACCAGAAAAAAGTGTCCCCAAAACAGCCTGTTACTACTGCTAGAGTGGGTAGAAGTTCAAAAGGAAGAGGCTGTCATTAAACAGCTAGCGTAAGGAGGGGGTGATAAGTCATTTTCTGTGACAGAATATGATATCCCATTCTTACATCTCTCATCCCGCCAGACAATTGAGCTCATTTAACTTCCTTAGAAACCAGACAAATATTGCAACTTTACAAAAACCCTGCGGACAGACTTATGACGTGCCGAAACTTTTGTCAGACGCCGTGAATCTGCAATCACGGGCACACAATGGGAAGAACACAAGCTAAATGGTTGTTTATTTCTTTTCAAAACAATATAGAATAATGAGCTGTAATCTGATCGGTATTTCAGGGCCTCTGTCGGGCCACATGGTCTCTTTACGCAGTCGCTCCAGGCCAGAAGGTGCTGAGTCTACACAACTCCTAAAAGTCTTTCAAGCGGTCTTTGAATTTTGGCAGAAAGCTAACAGGTGCTCCCCACCCAAAGTTTTCTACTCACAGCAGGCTTTTTAAAAACCTATAAGACCACCTTTCTATATAATCATAGAATCATAGGGTTGGAAGGGACCTCGTGGGTCATCTAGTCCAACCCCATGCACTATGCAGGACACTCACAACCCTATCGCTCATCCACTGTAACCTGCCACCCCCTTGAACCCCAGAATCAGCCTCTCTGTCAGAGTGAGGTAATTTCTAACTCTAATTTAACAACAACAACAACAACAATAACAATAATAATAACAATAAAAACCTCTTCAGCCTTTCATACAGAAGCTCTCGTTAACAGGATGTCTTTTAAACAGAGCATATTGTTTGAAAACGTATATATTTCCTTCCATACTCACAGCTCATTTCCAGGCCATGCTTGTGCTGAGGCGGCAGCTGATGTCAAAGCAACATCATAAAAATCTGCACAGCCAGTCGGAAGCCCTGCTGGTCAAAAAACTCACTGGGCCCTGCTCACCTCTAAAACCTCTTGGGAGTCATCAAGAAAGGTGTCTGTGGGCACCATTGTGGAACCCTAACATAGGGGAGCTCTGCCTTGTCAGAATGTTGTTATTGGTTTTTTTTGGGGGGCGGGGGTGGAATCCAGAAAGCTCTGGCTCATTCACACTCTCTTTTCTCTCTCTTTGTCCTGGTTCACCTAGCAAAGGAGTGGCCATTGTCTCAAGTGCTGGAGGCATCTGGCTGCCTTCTGCCATAGGGTAGTCCCTCCTTAAAAGCATGCCGCAAATTGGTCACAAAGAGCCACATGGGGGTGCAGAATCCCATTTCCCCCAGACACAGAGACTGCACTGTCTGTGGCCTGGTGAGCTACTTGAGCCAGCATGGTTAAGAAAGACCCCACAGTCCACCTCAGGCACAAAAAAGAACAAGGGCATGGATATATTGACCCTTGAGACTGGCAGGCACTACAGCCTGGCCACAGACTGGTATAGATACTGGGAACTGAGTACTGTATCCTTGAAGAACACAAGCTTGTTTTGGCTTTTTTAATTCTCTGATTTTCACTACCTGAAGGAGTCCCAAAGTGGGTTACAAACACCCTTCCCCACAACAAACATCCTGTGAGGTAGGCGGGGCTGAGAAAACTCTGAGAACGGTCACTAGCCCAAGGTCACCCAGCAGGCGACATGTGGAGGAAGAGTGGAGAATCAAACCCAGTTCTCCAGATGAGAGGCCAACGCTCTTTAACCACTACACCACACTGCCTCCACCATCCAAAAGGGCTCTCCTGCTTCTGCTACCCCAAGCTTTAGCTCCCCAAAGTGACATCCAGTCAGAGAACCACTCCCAGATACATATGCCCATGACTTGGACAGGTCCAATACTCATCTTCCTTCTATAGAGCCAGTTTGGTGTAGTGGTTAGGAGTGTGGACTTCTAATCTGGCATGCCGGGTTCGATTCTGCGCTCCCCCACATGCAACCAGCTGGGTGACCTTGGGCTCGCCACGGCACTGATAAAACTGTTCTGACCGGGCAGTGATATCAGGGCTCTCTCAGCCTCACCCACCTCACAGGGTGTCTGTTGTGGGGAGAGGAATGAGAAGGCGACTGTAAGCCGCTTTGAGCCTTCTTCGGGAAGGTAGGGAAAAGCGGCATATAAGAACCAACTCTTCTTCTTCTTCTATAGCATTCTTGGCAGAGCAGTCCCCTTTCTGTACAGCATCACATCATTCTACGTGGTCTTCGGACCAATGAGGCAAGGGACAGAAGTTGTGTGTGTTACGTTTGTCCTTGCTATTACCACCCACACAGTGCATCTCAAAGCAAGCTGAAAGGGTCTGGAGAACGCACGAGCCTTCTTTGAGCATGCGAGAAAATCGGAACAACTCTGTTTATGATCGGAAACAGAACTCGGCATTTCAAGGGCCAGTTGGGTGCGGAAGTCTACTTAAAATACCAGAGTCACTTAAGATAGCTAATCAGGTGGTGTATGCTGGGGGGGAAAAATTCTTTAGAAATTGCGCATCGCCTCTGATGACTGTGCCGGTTGCACGCAGTTTCTTCACATCACTGCAATAACTCTCCTTTTGCAAGCGAGTCTTCTGTGCAGATGATCCCATTCATTAGGAGGCCAAGGCAGACTTAGCGGAGCCCCATCCTAAATCAATTTCTCTTGTTGACGCTGGAGGTTCTTGTTCCGAGGCCTTAAAACATGGAGTCTGGATGAGCTCATCAGTGCTTCATTATTAGCATTACTCTGTAGGATGCTATTTGAGCAGCTATTAAAGGGGGTGGGTTAAGCTGTAATGGCTCATGCTGCTCTACCTCCTTCCTTTGTTTGTGCAAGTGTCAAATTAAAGACACGCTAATTGTGGCAACTTTCTCTTGCTGTGAAAGCCCAAACTGACTTAGTCCAATTTAGATTCTGCCACATGTTTTTTGTTTGTTTGTTTTTTTACAAAAAAAAATGTAAAGCCTCAGGGCATCTTTGCTGCAACGAATTTTAAAAAGGGCCCGTGGGAACATCAAATAACTCTTGTAAATAAATGAGGATCCACGTCACTATTTGTAGTACACTTGATGGGCTCCTGACCATCAAGCAGGACAGCAAAACTGGACCACTGTCAGGTGAGGATTATATTCCTAATGCTCGGGGATCTCCTAAAAAATCGGCAAAATAAAAAAACCCTCCAACATTAATTTGTAAATGTAAATAACTGGAGAAAAAAAAGATGGAATTCGGGGGGAAGAGTACATGAAAGATACTCAAGGAATGCTGAGAGCAAGTGAGCACGAGTTAAAAATGGAAACTAGAAGAGAAAGGGAAAACAGACTGAGTCCCTTAGACCTTGTCAGATAGCACCCTGGAAGAGGAATTTTGTGCACCACAGCCCTAATTATCCTCCTCCCATCCTGGATGTCACAGGCCTTTAATGGTTATGGGTGTGTATATGTGTGTGGGGGGGGGGGGATGAATTTGGATCAAAGGAAAAGATACACATTTTAAAAAATCAAAACGGAGTGGATGTTAGAGTGAGGCTTTCTTTCCCTTCCCTGCACAGTCCCAAGGCAAACTGAGGAAGCACAGTCCTGTAATTTGCATTTTACGGATGGACTGAGATGAGATGAGAAGCATCGGTCTTGGTCTCATCTCTTTCCCTCAGCAGTGATGCCCGGTTGAGAGATGGTGGGAGAGGGGAATTCCACAGCAATTTATTCTCTTCCTTGATTTCTTGCACTTCATCCTGTTAAAATATCAGCTCAAATGAATCTTCATCTGTGCCAGGAAGATGTTTGTTTTCGAGAGGTCTGCGATTAGTGGGATGCTTTGCCACTATAAATAGCAACAAGGTCTCCGCAGTCAACGTATCATCTAACAAAATATTCAAGGTTGTAAATTACCAATAATCTTCATTCAGGACATCCTTTTTTATTATTTAAATGGCTCCAGAACACAGTGGCAGGCATTTATCAGCCTGAATGCTAAAATTAGTATCAGCACACCCATAATGCTCACGATACCAGGAGATTTTCAGCACAATTCTAAGCAACTTTTCTCAAATCTAAGTCCCTCTGCATGTGGTTGTATACAGTCCTTGACCAGAGCTGACCAGGGAGTTAAAAAAAGCCAGCTTTGTATAGTGGTTAAGAGCGGGGACTTCTCATCTGACAAGCCCAGGTTCATTCCCCACTCCTCCTGGGAGACCTTGGGCTAGTCACAGTCCTGTTAGGGCTGTTCTCACAGAGCTGAGAGACAATGCCTCACAATCCATTGCACACGGCTTCAAAGCTGATCTGCAGTGGAGGAAAAAGCTTACTCTCAAGGTCTGAACTTTGAATACCATGGATTTAAACCACTGATGATCACAGTCATCCTGGTCTTAACCCAGAAGTGTCCAACCTTTTTGAGCCTGTAGGGACCTCTAGGATTTTGGTCACTGCCTAGTGTGTGGCATCCCAAAATGGACATACCTGGGTAAATAAGCAGTGCATAGGGTTGCCAACTCCAGGTTCGGAAATTCCTGGAGATTTTGGGGGTAGAGCCTGGAGAGGGTGGCGTTTGGAGAGTTGAGCACCCTCAGCAGGGTATTTTCCCATAGAGACCATCCTCACTGGATATATTTGTAAGTTATGCAATGCACACTGCAGCTGCTATTGGGACGCGCAGCCTGCAAACAAAATCTTCTTGATCATTGGAGAGAGCATGTAGGCGGATCACCCTCAGCTAATTAAAACAATTTGAACACCGATCTCCCCCCCTGGGCATTTGGGTTCACCCTGGGCATTTGGGTGAATGCGTTCACCTACACTGGAAACAACACATCTGCGTGCAATTCTCATTGTCAGGATACTCTGGCTGCCTTCTCTTTTTCTTCTTTGCACTCCGAGCATTGGAGACCAGCAGTTCTGTAGCCAAAAACCCAAGGTGCATGTTCTGTATTAGTCTCACAGTGTGAAAAAACATGATTTCTCTGGGGTGATGAGAAAATGACAGATCCCATAAGGTTATCTTTGGTTTGGTAGCCATTCATAAACCTCTGCCCCCAATCAAACACATGCATATTTAAATCCCACACAGGGTAGTTCACACACGGAACGCCGAGCATTTTACCCCAATGCTCGACGAAAGCAAGCAAGCAAGCCATGAGCTAAGCTACCAGCAGCCTTGATAGAAAGTTAATCTCCAAGCATTCTAGACTCACAGAGCTGCGAAAGCAATTCCCTCTTGTTACAAAGCTCTATTCCGGGAAAATACATTTCTTATTAATAAAACCGCTACAAAGCTGTTGTTCCCAGGTAGCCGCAATAGTAAAGCTTGATCACAGCTTACAGTTCATGAGTTTAATTTCAATAAACCAAAGACCTTATAAAAAAAAGGAAAGGAAAGAAAAAGACTGTGCCTTTAGTATTCTGACACCATGAAACTTTCTGCATTGTGAAAGGTGTCATCTTTCATGGTTTGCTACAACAGAAGACCTTTCTTTGAGCCACAAGGGAAGAGGTCAGAACAAAGTTTGAGTCCAGTGACTCCTTTAAAACCAACAAAGTTTAATTCAGGGTACAAACTTTTGTGGAATAGACTTCCCCAACCATTATCTTAGTGCAGGTGGGGGTGGGGTTAGTTGCCAGGAAGAGCTAAACAGAGTGAAAATGAGCAATATGTATAGCTAAGATAAGATTGTGTTAAAGCAGTTGTCAAGACCCGTGAATGACAGCGAATTTGCACACAGATAACAAAAAAGTTAACAAGCAGAAGTGAGAACTAACTCTTTAAACATATGAGGAAATGCCCCCAACCATGGTATGCTGCTTAAGAGGGATGGTTTGATTCCCGGATCCTCCATATGCAGTCAGCTGGGTGACCTTGGGCTCCTTAAAGCCCTGATAGTGCTGTTCTGACCAAATTCTCTCAGGGATCTCTCACTCTCATCTATCTGACAGGTTGTCTGTTGTGGGGAAAGGAAGAGACAGTGATGTTAAGCCACTGGTCAGTCCTAGAGGAGATCAGCCCTGACTGCTTTATAGAAGGCCAGATCCTGAAGATGAAACTCAAATACTTTGGCCACCTCATGAGAAGGAAGGACTCCCTGGAGAAGAGCCTAATGCTGGGAGCGATCGAGGGCAAAAGAAGAAGGGGACGACAGAGAGTGAGGTGGCTGGATGGAGTCATTGAAGCAGTCGGTGCAAACTTAAATGGACTCCGGGGAATGGTAGAGGACAGGAAGGCCTGGAGGATCATTGTCTATGGGGTCACGATGGGTGGGACATGACTTCACAACTAACAACTACAACAAAGACTCCTTCAAATAGCAAAAAGTGGGGTATAGGATCCAACTCTTCTTATTCTTCTTCCACTCTTACAGATGTTACCGTGCAGCATTTTGTTGGGGGGCGGTGGGGCTGTCAAAATTAGTTCAGTTACCTAAAGTGAAATTGTTGCAGATAAACAGATAGAAGGTTCCAGGGTGACAGAAAACAGACTCCTTCTGCCCTGGCTCCTGGGCAGTCCTGAGTTTCATGCTGACTTGTGGTTGCCGCCAAGGGTGAGCTTCCACAAGGGTGAGACAAAGGAGCTATTGCTCAAAGCAAACTTTGGAAGCAAAATCGAATCCCACCCAGGCCCCCCGCCTTTTTTTTTTTACTGCAGGCTATAATTGTTGTCCCCCTACCTCCATTTTAAAAGGCTAATTGGAATTTTTCAGGGGAGGGAAATGTTTCACCACTGATCCTTACTATGACCACATGGATATAGAGCTATGCTGACTAGGGCAGCCTTCAATGTCTGTTTTCCCCCCAGAAACAGCATCCCTGTGTGTAACACTCCATGAGTGATCTTTGGTTAAAACAGCCCTTTAGTTCCCTCCCGCCTCTGATTTGTTGACATGCTCAAGGGATCAATCAGAAGCTGAAGAGAGCTGATAGAAAGTCAACAGGCTCTGCTAAAATCAATGATGCTTGATTCGCCTACATTTCATCAAAGAGAAATCTGAAGTGGAAGCCTGGAATGGTTTGTTAATACTTCGTTCTGTTCGCATTTATCCGCCCTCATCCTCCTTCACACCCCTGCCTCCTCTCACTCACTTTCCATACAGGACTTGTTCCATTAAATCTCATGACACATACCACGTTTCACATAGAGGCAATGCATTCTTCTCGTCTCACTTTATCTCTTCCTATCCTGGGTCTTATCTGCACTAGGCTTTTTATCCTCTATCTGGCTGGGTTTTAAAAAGCAAGCCGCACCTTTTCCAATTTCCATTTTGGTTCTGATCGCTTTAAATTTTCCTTCTGCAACATCCATGATTGACTCCGCGGTGACACCACCTTTTTTCCTGGGCTATCTGGGAGAAGATATTGTCTGTTAAATCTGAGAAGCGTGCTCTGAAAGGCCAGTATTGCAAGTGTAGATGTTCACGGTTGTTTTTTGGTTTATCTTCCACCCTCTTCTCCGCATCTTCACCTCTGACGTAGTGCAGTAGTTTGTCACTGATTGGTCAGGGTGTCAATTCCAAGACTATAAGAAACTTCCCCCTCCCCCTTCCCCCTCCCCAGCTTGCTGTGCTATAGAGTCAGGGGACAAAAGGCTGGAAATAAAGTCCAGCCTCCTTCAAAGCTGTTCAGAGCTGGCCAGGAAGGGGGACAAAAGTGTACCTCCAATGCCAGCTGGAGCTCCCCAAAGAGAACATCATCAGAACCTGTGGCTGCTCATCAGGTCAATGCTCTGAAGATAAAAGTGAGTAAGCCAGTATGGTGTAGTGGTTAGGAGTGCGGACTTCTAATCTGGCATGCCGGGTTCGATTCTGCGCTCCCCCACATGCAACTAGCTGGGTGACCTTGGGCTCACCACAGCACTGATAAAACTGTTCTGACCGGGCAGTGATATCAGGGCTCTCTCAGCCTCACCCACCCCACAGGGTGTCTGTTATGGGGAGAGGAATGGGATGGCGACTGTAAGCTGCTTTGAGCCTCCTTCGGGTAGGGAAAAGCGGCATATAAGAACCAACTCTTCTTCTTCTTCTTCTTCTTCTTCTTCTTCTTCTTCTTCTTCTTCTTCTTCTTCTTCTTCTTCTTCTTCTTCTTCTAAACTGAGATGGTCCTTTCCCTTCCTCATCCCTGCCACCTTTGCTTGTCAGCCATCTGTCCCTCACTAACTTCTTATCATCTCCAAAGTACTGAGAAGCTGGACTGTGTATGTTGTAGTGCAATTGTTGCTAAAATTGCTGCTCAGAATCTTACACGGAATGGAAGAAGGGGCTGGGATACAAGGCATTTACAGATGTCTGTAGACTCACACACACTCGCCTTCTGAACTCAAAAGAAGTCCAAGTCAGTTGAGTTTCTTCCCATTATTACTGCACTACAATTGAAACGGCCTCCTGTTAAGAAACAGAGTTAAGACAGGAATCCAATCTAACGGACACAAGTGATGAAAAGTATACTAAAATGGCCCAACCATGCTTCCTCCCCACAATAATTGCACTGTGTTTCTAATTTGAAATTGCCCGGTCATCGCTTTTTAGTCATTGGTTCTTGTTATGTCCTCTTCTACCAGATTAGGAAACTTTTTAATACCCAGTATTTTCTCACCATGAAAGTGCTTTGGCTTCAAACGACACTGAGAAATTTCTGAAGCTTGCTCTTAATGAGCGTATTGTAGTTGAGCTTCAAGCTCTGTGCTGGTGGATCTCTCTTTGTGAGCAATATGACATTTGTGATTATCTGAATATTTTCACTGGCACTCCTGACTTTCTCACCTTTCTAATTGTGATTGTAACCGAGTAACAGGTTGGTCATTCTGTATACTGCACAATGACAATTCTAGTTACCCATGGCTTAATGGAAGAAGATCTGCTTGGTATGCAAAAGGTCTCCGGTTGCATGTCCAGTTAAAAATATCAGGACTTCTGCCACTCTGAACAGACAGTACTGATCTTGATGGACCAATGGTTTGATGCAGTATAAGGTAGATTTGCGTGCTCACTGCCAATCCTCCTTGGAGAACTAGGGAAATCTATATTCCTTATGATGCAGTTTATGAGTAAAGCCCACCTCCAATCCTAAACGCTTTCACATAGCAGTAAATCCAAAAGAATAAGAGCATACTGATTACCATATGTCAACTGTGCAGTTGACAGAAGATGGTCTGTGTGGTCATAATTTAAGATTTTCTTCCAGGTAAATATATTTAGGACTGGAGGATGTGGACTACTACTTGAAAACTTACTCATAAGGCATACAGCTTACCCTAGGATTCCAAATAGGAAGTCCTTTGTGATGAATGGATAGATGGACAAATACAACCTATAGATGGACAAATACAACAAAGTATTTTCTGCCATGCTTGTTGAGTTGTTTGTAGCCATGCCATCATGGCTAGAGAAAATGAAAACAGCATGCAACATGGCTGAGGCATGTTACAGTGGTCAACTAGGTCAACATATGTAGCTTTTCTACCTGATTAGTATTTTTTTGACCTGCCTAGAATTTCAAAGGGTTGTTTACCTGCGAAATAACAGGGGGATGGGAATACAGGACAGGTGTTCCCTCATGCTTCATTTCAGAAATCCGCACTGTGAGGGACAGTAATTGGGGATCCCTGTGGGGAAAGCTAGCTTGGTAGTACTATATGCAGAAGGTCCCAGATTCAAGCCTTGGTATTTCAGGTAGAAGGTCACTGAAACACCTCTGCAGACCCTGAAGAAACACTTCTAAACCACCAAAGCAATACTGAGAATCTAACAATCCAACTTAGCATAAGGCAGTTCCATTGGAGAGCAGTGACAGCTATTATGCCACTTAAGCCACAGAGTAAGTGGGGGAACCCACCTTACCTCCAACTCTTTCTCCCTCTGCAAGAGATCATCAGTGCTGTGGGACAAAAGTGCCCTTCTATTAGTGTAGGAAAGGATATCTGGAGTGAGCCCAAACGTTTTCCCTCCTCTTCACAACACTGGCTCTGCTGATATGTTTTTGCACTGCTGATACCTTAGAGGTAGTGCCTGGATTGAGATCAGATGATCCAAACCCCCTCCCCCTTGATTGGAGTCAGGACTTTCCTAAGTGGCCCAGAATTACAGTTCAGATCCATCGCCGGGGCACAGGAGAGGAGAACAACGTGGTAAGAGTCTCTTGGAAAGGGTAAAGACGATCTCAATATAACCTATGTCAAATAGTGCCATGCTTTCTTGATTCCAACTCATGCACAGTCTATTTGCATGGAGAGAGGAGACAGAAAGCTTTGAGGTCCCTGGCATGTGGATGAACTGAAAAAAATCTACCTTCGCTTCTCTTTTAAAAAATAAACATTTGCCGCCTGGAGGACTATCAAGTCTCTTGCTGTGTTCGTCAGCAGCTCAGAATGTTGTTTTCTTTTACACAAAAAAACAATATGCTTGTGTGTGTGTATGTGTGTGTGTGTATGTGTGTGTGTGTGAATCTGTTTGACCAAATTACTGAGTGGCTTGACTGTCAGATGTGCATTGCTTTCAAGGCAGCAACATCCATCTGAAGGAGACGGGGGAAGAACAATCTTTGATGAGCCGCAAAACTTCAGCTCCAGCCACTCCGGACGCTAGACCCCGCGCGGAACAATTGCTCTGCAGATGACAGCGAGGAAGAACAAAGCCCCGAAACAACAAGCAAACTCCCATCCAAACCCTTATCTAGTAGACCATCAAACGGCCACTGCCGACATAAGAATAATACTCTTTCTCGATCTAAATCCTCAAGAGAAAACAAGCTGTCCGCCTGCCTTTCTTCCTGTGACATTCGCCCGCAGACACTCAGAAGAGATCCAAGCCTTCTAGGCTTCTAGGCACACGATCTTTAATTCAGGACCACAGATTACAGGAGTATGTGTGTGTGTGTCTTTTCCAGGATACTTTCTTAGCAAGCATTGTTACTAATATCTACTTTCCCAAAATTCATTAATGTCACATTAAAACAAGGAGATTATTGTTGTTAACAAGCTGCACTCCAGGCTGCGGGCGGCTCGGCGGAACTGTCACGGAACAACGTTCTCCGGAAGAAGTACTGGAAAGAATTAGTATTCCACTTTGCATATATGATTGCCACCATCCTCTAATATCAGCCTTAATTGATGAACAAGAGCTGGGAAGGTGACCGTTTGCCCCCTCCTCGCTATTACGGTCGGTAATGAAAAGGCACCGCTCGATTCCGTTTCCAAATATCTAAACACGGGCTAATGAACGCGATGACAATCCGAAAGAAAGAGGACCACGGGATGCCGGGCTGATAATAGCTTTTATTTGAACGCCAACAAGAACGAGCCATTAGCGTCTGGGACACAAAAGATGCTCGCTGCGTGATTATGAGAATATTGTGATTTGGCTGAATTATGCCGAGCCGCTGTTCCTTTTCGGTTCACGGGCTGTTTGCGTTTAATGGACGTAGGAACAGCAGGCCTCTTTCCCCGCCGAACAAAAACAGGTATTTCGCTCAAGTCCTACGCTGTGCTAAGACAATAAACTCCGAGACATCTTAAGTCGCTGAAGAAAGAGTGCTGCCGGCTGCCGTTTCACTAGGTCAAAAAGGTAGAAATCCCTTTGGGGCAGAATAAAAAGTACAACTATGGATATTGCTTTGCGAGCTGTTTCTTATGCTTTGGAAGCCGTGTTACAGCACCCAGTTTCTTAGGGGTCATTTTTAAGAGTGGTAATACAGGGTTTTTTATTTGGCCTGAACAGGATGACCCAGGTTAGCCCAATATCATCAGAGCTCAGAAGCTAAGGAGGGTCAGCCCTAGCTTGAATTTGGATGGGACCCCACCAAGAACAGCACGTGTGTTCCGTGGAAGCTGATAATGGCAAATACCTAGAAACAGTAGGATAGGTATCTACTCAACGTGGAGTTTTCCTGGCAATCTGTAGTTTGCTGCCTCTTATCTTTCCAAAATTATAGGATTATTTTCCCTCTGTATGTTTACATACTTGTTAATGATTTACTGGATATTGTTTATAATGCAATGCGTCTGTCACTTCCCCCCCCCGCCCATTGTGCATTCCAGAGTGTTGTCATTTTGTCATCTGCCATGAACTCCTCTTTTTAAAACACCTTTTTTATAGCTGTGTACTTTGCTTTTGTATTCCTGGAAGGTGTTACTTCTTGTGTTTCTCTCTACACCAAGGCAGCATCTCCCTATCCCAGCTTCGTATTTAAAGAATGGGAATTACAGGGGCATCTGCTACGTGCGTGGATAAGGTAAAATGACTGTGCTGGTGCCTCTGACCATTGCGGAGAACTCAGACCACATATGTATGCTCCACACATTGAATCATCCGTATTTCACACTGATTTAAGTCAGGCCTACTTCACCTGTGCGCACAGACCACTTGACATGCCTACATTTCTTCAGGGCTTTACATTAATCATCGAAGGATCATGAAAATGCACGGCGGGAAGAGCAGCGGCAGCATCCACCAACTACACACACCTGGACCGTTTATGCACTGGGAACTTCACTGCCCCAGCTCCTGTGCAGGAGCACAAATCAGGGGCGGATGACGTTCACCAGGTCAAATGCTCCCCCATGTGGGTGCAGGAAGAGGTGGGACAACCTGCCACAACTAAAACTTCAGTCTGCAGCTCGGCATGAAACCTCCAGTGCATAAACGGTCCTAGGGAGTCATTTGGGAACCTCGGGCAGCTGGAAAGATCTGTCCTTCCCCTCTCACAGGTACTGTGGAGAAGTGCTTAGAAGGTCAGATGAACATCTGGGAGACCCAGGTTGAAAACCTCACTCTGGAAGCTTGACGGGTGACCTTGGGACAGTCACACACTATCAGCTTAGCCTACCTCACTGGGTTATTGTTGATGAAATGTGCAAGCTTTATAGTGTGCACAATTTAAAATAATATGAGGAATATCCTGCAGGGGGCATTGGAGCAGATGTGTATTTAGCATAGTTAGATTAGGAACTTTTTTTTCTGAATAATTTCCTGTGTGGAGCCTTCCTGCATCTTTGAGCATACTTCCTCCCTGCATGTCTCCTGAACAGACTGAATGAATGCCAAACAGTTAGACAGTTAGTTAGGCCTCTCTCTCCTCTTTCAATACAAAATTTGTTTTTCTTAATAAAACTGTTTTATTCTTTTAAGCAGCTTGTTGCTTCACTCCACACTTCTAAACTCTGCCACCAGAGTGAGGATAAGATGGATGAAAGGTATGGTTGTCAGCTTCCATGTGGGAAAAACCAAAAATGAAGATCAATCAATCCCACAAAGATGCAAATTAAGGGGGGGGGGGAAGGAACAACAAACTACGTCCTTTATATGCAAATATAAATCAGAGCTCAGCTAGAGCGAGGTATAGAATTCACTCACATTTTCACAACAAATATCTTTCATCAGTAGCTGTGCTCATCAATCAATGCTCTAGCACAGGGGTAGTCAAACTGCGGCCCTCCAGATGTCCATGGACTACAATTCCCAGGAGCCCCCTGCCAGCGAACGCTGGCAGGGGGCTCCTGGGAATTGTAATCTATGGACATCTGGAGGGCCGCAGTTTGACTACCCCTGCTCTAGCACGTCTGATTCATAAATTTCTCATTTGGATAAACAGTCCTTCAAATATCAATTTGTCCACAGGCTCAGATGAAGAATGGAGAATCCCATCGGTTCTATCGAACCTTCAGAACAGCTTTGCCCACAAGCAAGACCAATGCTTCCAAGTTGTAATCAAGTCTGCTTATCCACGCTTTGTAGACAGCAGCCACCAGCATCTTCTAAAACTTACTGATACACCCATTGCATTAACATAGTAAAGTGACAAGAGTGTCCTGTCGTGATTCGGTCTCAAACTTGTTTTCCTAATGATACATTAAGATGAAAGAATCCTGGCTAATCAGGCTGATAATACAAGGTACTGTCTAAGCCAGTGACTACGTTCATGTTTTCTCCGGCCCTCCAGATGTCCATGGACTACAATTCCCATGAGCCCCTGCCAGCATTTGCTGGCAGGGGCTCATGGGAATTGTAGTCCATGGACATCTGGAGGGCCGCCGTTTGACTACCCCCTGGTCCAGACAGATCCTGACTCGCCTCATTTCAGACTGAACAATTGTTATAATGTGCCAGCCCTAGTGACTAAGCAGACATCTACTATAGCTTTTCATCAGGGCTTGGATTATACGTCGTTCCTGATAATACGCTCAGACAAAATCCTCCCGATCATGCTGCATATGCATATTGCGAACAATCAAAGGGGAAACTGCATTGATAAAAGGCATCTCGGGGAACCAGGCATTAGATCCCCTTCTCCCCCTTTGCACATTTATGTTTATCTCCTTCCATTTCCTCTCCCTGATTAGACAGGCTTCCCTGCCGCTGAAGCCATTACCAAAGTACTTATGAGTCCATCAGATGAAGGAGAAGGATTGCAGGATGATGTCACAATTTTTTTTCAGGAGGGGGGGTTGTGCTTTGTTGTTTCATGGCACAACAGAGGTCTTTCAGTCTGCGCCATAAGCAAAACATTTTGATCAATAAGCATGGGCCGGCGTATTAAATAAATTAGACCATCGGATCCTTGCTTTTGTTTCATAGTGCCTGGGATTGAATTATTTCTCATGGTGTATAGGGGCTTGAAGCATGCCTGTTAGCTCACGGATAACTCTGTTTCTCCTTCCGCCATTTACACTGATGGCCTACACAGCTTTAGGTTGGACTCTGCAGTTCTGAGAGTTAACTGAATGATGCCAACTAAGATGTGTGTGCATGCGTTAAGGGCCGCCAAGCTGCTTCTGACTCACGGAAACCTTATGAATTAATGGCTTCCAATATGTCCTATAGTTCAGTGGTCCCCAACCTTTTTATCACCGGGGACCACTCAACACCTTTGACTGAGGCCCGGTGGGGGGGGTAGTTTATTCCTCTACTCTCAACCACTGCCCTAACGCTCTCTGATCGCCATGGTAATGTTTAAACATCCCTTCAAAATAAGATACAGACACGCCACAACAATGAAGTGTGTTGTAAAGGGCTGGGGGGGATGAAGTAAAGGGCCAGGGGGGGGGAGAAGGCGTCCTTCGGGGCCCACCTCCAATTAGTCAAAGGACCACATGTGGTCCACGGCCCCCAGGTTGGGGATCGCTACTATAGTTTACAGCCTTGCTCAGGTCTTGTAAACTGAGGGCATTGGTTTCCATGAAGAAGATGAAGAAGAACAAGAAGAAGAGTTGGTTTTTATTCCCCTGCTTTTCACTGCCCAAAGCAGTCTCAGAGCAATAATCTTTCCTTCCTCTCCCCACAACAGATACCCTATGAGGTAGGTGGGGCTGAGACAGCTCTGATATTACTGCTCAGTCAGAACAGCTTTATCAGGGCTGTGATGAGCCCAAGGTCACCCAGCTGGCTGCATGTGGAGGACCAGGGAATCAAACCAGCGCACCACCTTAGAAGCCCCTGGGAGGCCCGCGGCGGGGGCGGGCTTTAATTTTGATATGACAGCAGTGCTCCCACCCCTACCCCTACACAGCACTCCTGTGTCACCCACCCTTGCAACATCATGCAAGCCTTCGGCCCACCCACCAGCCTTTGGCCCCAAAACACACTTCCATGAGTACTCGGAAGGGAGGAATATGCGAGTTGCTGCACAAGATATCGCACATTGAACTGTGCTAAGTCTATTTACATTTCCAATTGTGCATCTTTGGGGTCAATCCGTCCATTCCTTGGCCGTTTCATGGCTTTGCAGCTCTATCTTTTTTCTATGTTGCCAGCTACATTGGTACCCCTTCTGGAAGTGTGATTTGTTTTAGCTGTTCATATTCTTTTGACATACAGAAGGCTCAACATGATGTCTTTTACTTTCAGCCCTGAACAAGTTCTGAATATGCACCAGCCCATTGTGGGAGCTCATAGTCTCTTCCTCTGAACAGAGAAAGGAGAATTCATCAACTGAGAATTCGCCAATACAAGGATATGGCAGTTGGGGAAGGAAGAAGAGTGATAGTCTTGTTTCTAAGGGAAATAGAAGACCAATCCTTGATCATAGTATTCGGGTCTGTTTCAGCCCAACAGGTATGTCAACATGACGACAGTTCTAACATTATGTTCATTAAAATGCAGGCCTATCAACCTCTTCTAACCACATTACTTAGAACTGAAAGTCCCCGTGGCTGTTAATTTTTACATGCCTACATCCAATTCCGTCTTGGTACATAAGAGAGTAAACTAGAAAAGATAAATGCTTTCCTTTATGCACAGGGAACGAACAATGAGTAATAAAGGCATATCAATTATTCACAGGGCTTCCCAATAGCTTAGAATTTTAAGTGAAAAGCCCTTGATAAATAGGATGTTAGATGAGCTTCAAGTAGAGTAAACATTTTCTGGAGAAGGCTAGGTAACACAACGAAAAAGGCACTGGTTTCACATTGCTGTGCAAACTATGAAACGGCATGCCCCGCTCATCTTTGACTTCCTACAGCTATCTGCTAATAATGCATGAAATCTAGAAACTCCAGCTACAGATGTGTACAAAGGTGCCTTGTATCAGGGGTAGTCAACCTGTGGTCCTCCAGATGTCCATGGACTACAATTCCCATGAGCCCCTGCCAGCGTTTGCTGGCAGGGGCTCCTGGGAATTGTAGTCCATGGTCATCTGGAGGACCACAGGTTGACTACCCCTGCCTTATATGGAGTTGGACCACTCGTCCAATTAGCTTAGCACTAATTGATTGACAGCTGTTCTCTAAAGACCTGAGGTGGGAATAGTCTTTCCTTGTAACTGCTGAGGTACTTGCGCCGGATATGGCGGGGAATGTCTATTGGGTGAACAATTGATTATGGCTATTACTAGTGCACTGAAATCCACCTGGAATAAATATGCAAAATACATTGTTATTATAGCTTTATGGATTCCTGCTGGATCTGCCCTGAGCTCCTTCCTTTCCCACAGTCTCTTACTTCACTTTGTTTGCTCCTTGGTCCAGGTATGCTTGGAGTCTGACATTCTAGTGAACCTGATGTCACGGTGATTTCCATGCTTGGATCTTTGATTAGGCTTCCTGTATCCCGGCTTCTGCAAATGGCTTTTGATCAAGCCACATTCTCATTCTTATTTATTTATTAATTTTTCGATTGATTCCCCGCCACTCCCTGGTCGGCTTGTGGCGGGTTACAGCGTTTTATAAAATCCCCATTAAAACATCCATTAAAACAGGGGTAGTGAACCTGTGGTCCTCCAGATATCCATGGACTACAATTCCCATGAGCCCCTGCCAGCAAACGCTGGAAGGGACTCATGGGAATTGTAGTCCATGGACATCTGGAGGACCACAGGTTCACTACCCCTGCATTAAAAGACATTTAAAAATCCAACATGGCGGAAAACCCACTCCCAATCCCCAGTACTAGTGGGGTGGAGAAGGAGGCCTGATGATTACCTAATCACTAGTGGTGGTCACCCACTTGGTGGCCTCCTTGGTGGCCTCCTATCCAATACTTGGTGGCCTCCTATCCAAACACTAGCCAGGGCTGATCCGGCTTAGCTTTCAAGATCTAGCGCGGTTGGGCTAACTTTGGCTTTCCAGGTCAGGGCACCAAATCACTACAGCACAGATATTTCTGAACTTGCATGCTTCTTCTTCCAAAGTTAGCAAAATCTGTCTCTGCTTGTTGGCCGAACAGTTATGGCATATTTGGATTTGCTTTAGGCTTACATAGCATGCGATAAATATACCAGCCTCACAATTTGCCTGAATGACAATGTGCCCAAACTAAGGGCAAGCCACAGCTCTGAGAACTTTACATCTGCTACTCAGATTTGTCAAGCCAAACGCATTCTGGTTTGCAAGTTGCAGCTGCTTGAAATTCCCTTCTCTGAGGTGCAGCTTCAGCGGCTCCTGGAACACCCAACAAGAAAGTGTGTTCGGGATTGCAGCTTCAACTTTTCTTTCTGTCAATTAAACGTTTTCACTGTGGAAAATATAGCACACTCTGTTACACTGATCACTAAAAAAAGCCCCTTTCTGTTCCTCTCTCACATCTCTTGCTTGGGAAAATATATATATACATACAAGAAATATGACAAGGAGAAGCCAAGGTAAGTATATTTCAAAGTGCTGAATGCATCCCATGAGACAGTAAATATATTCTGACCAATGAAACGAACCTTTTACCGGAATATAAGCTTTCATATTTTATCCAAAAAGATATATTTTGTGTTTAACACACAGAGGAAAGAACGGCAAACACGTACAAATTAATGTACCCCTCCTCTTGAACAGGCTCCGTATGTTTTGTTTGCTCTCCTTCTCAAATTGAACCCTCCATGTCTTTCTACTCATCCATGTCTTTCTACCCCCATTCCTTGGCTCCTCCATCTTACGGTCACTCCCCATTGCAACCTTCTCCTGGCCAAGGACTCCTTTCCTTTTAGATCAACATCCTTTCCTCCTTCATGCTAACAAATGTTCTGGTCTCATTCTGGGCAACCCTAGATCTATTGCTTCTCTCCAGATCTTAGAATCATAGAGTTGGAAGGGGCCATACAGGCCATCGAGTCCAACACTCTGCTCAGTGCAGGATCAGCCTAAAGCATCCAGGATAAGTATCTGTCCAGCTGCTGCCTGAAGGCTGCCAGTGAGGGGGGAGCTCACCACCTCCTTAGGCAGATCGGTTTGTTCTGGACTAGCCACACAGAAGAAACACAGTTTGGATTAAAAGTAAAATTAACTGGGTATTTGGATTAAATTAGCATAACCAAACACTGCCGCTCCAGCTACACAAATGGTTTTATTGGACTGTCATGTGCAAATCATTTTGGTATTCTTACAACTACTCTGTCTTGTATTCTTGTCTTGATTCCCCACTTTCTTTCCCTTACCTTGGAGAGGGCAATATGTTTACTTGCTAGTAAAGTGCTCATCAGCCTTCCCTCTTCCTCGAGGATTTATTGTGCTGAACAAAATCCATGTCTACAACACGCTAAGGGATCCCTTTTTCCGGCAGCATCATCAGTGTTCTAGATTTTCGCATGCAGGGGATCATCTTTATGTGACAGGCTTGACCTGGGGTTGGTCTGGGTGAGATGATGACTCTACTAAAGAAGTTCTTTCCCCCAAATATTTGTTCGATTTTGAACAGCATCATACATCCTGCAGCTTTTCTGGATACTTAAGATGTACACATGGGCAGAAATAATGCAGCGGGTTCTGAACTGGCCCACATGAATCAGCAGCAAACACAAATTAATTAATAACTAAGCACCTTAAAAGTTGCGCATGAAATTTGACTGCTCCTCTCTTGGTCCCTGGCTGTCTTGCCTGACGCTACGTTCTTTCGCAGTGTCGGAGGCCATGTCATGGAGCGCTTTGGCTTTTCACAGCAAGACACCATCTTTCATCTTTCTCCATCTAGCAAAGCCAGATAGATGCTTCTGTTTCTGTCTCCTCGTCTCTTATCAATGCTCCCCTACCGTAGCCCTTTTGTCCTCAAGGCCTATCTTCAGTTCTCTTCCAGGCACCTTCAGTTAAAGAACTGCAGGTGGTAAGGAAAAACCTCACTCTGAGACCACAAAGAGCCATAGATGGTCAGATCAGACAACGCTGAGGTCAATAACCCAGTCTTCTAACTTGATCTAAGGAAGCAACCTGCAATTATTGGTCCAGGCCCTAGACTTTGCCTGCTCATTGAGCCCATAACATCAGCAGTCAGCATTACAAAGAGATTACACTAAAGCAGTAGTTGGTGGAGGTCCAGGGCTAGACAGGCAAGATACTTCTCACCTCATGTTGCTATCTGATATTATAAGGCAGGTTGGATAAGATATGCCCCACATGTTTATCCCTTCCCCCCAATTTTGTGCAACTTCCCAATCTGTTGCACTGTATTTTCAAAATCCTGCATGCTTTATTGCTTTTCTCCAAGATACACAAAAAACCCATAGTTGGGTCCCTTGCTAATTGTGTATTAAATCTATATTGTGCAACAGGGAATGACAAAACATGTAAATAGAAATCTCTGGGCAATAAGCCTCCAATTCTTCTTTGAAACACGTTGGAAATTCAAGTGAGCTGGTCTCATAGAATCGCTTGCAACAGGGGAGATCATCTAAAGCAAGAGTAGCCAACCTGTAGCTTTCCAGATATTCATGGACTACAGTTACCATATGACCCTGCAAGCATGCTGGTAGGGGCTCATGGTAACTGTAGAAGAAGAAGAAGAAGAGTTGGTTCTTATATGCCACTTTTCCCTACCCAAAGGAGGCTCAAAGCGGGTTACAGTCGCCTTCCCATTCCTCTCCCCACAACAGACACCCTGTGAGGTGGGTGAGGCTGAGAGAGCGCTGATATCGCTGCTCGGTCAGAACAGTTTTATCAGTGCTGTGGCAAGCCCAAGGTCACCCAGCTGGCTGCATGTGGGGGAGCATAGAATCGAACCTGGCATGCCAGATTAGAAGTCCACACTCCTAACCACTACACCAAACTGGCTCTCAGTTTGGTGTAGTGGTTAGGTGTAGTGGTCCATGTAGTCCATGGACATCTGGAGAGTCACAAGTTGCCACCCACAATGGAAAAAAGCTAAAACGTGATCAGGTAAAAATCAAACAATGACCCTGACCCTGAAATGGATAGTTCTATCAGATTTCTGTAATTATTACTGCTGAAAGACAATCATAATCTCAGGAATAATCAACATGGTATGAAAACTGCAAATGAATCATTCTCAATTTGATGCTGAATCATTCTCAATAGGATCAACTATTAAGCACTTCAGTAGAGTTTTTTTAAAGCAATTTCTCAGATATCCAGAATAAACTCCGTTATTCTGCTAACCAGAAAAGCAAACCACGAGTTCTTCTTTATAGTTACAAGAAAACTTATGTGGTTGTCAGAACCAGACCACATTTATTTATGAAAATCTTTGTAAAAGGCATATCGGGAAGGCAATGCTAGTGCTATTTAAAGTGACACAAATAGCACATTAACAGCTTGTTCCAATGCTTGTTTACTCCAAAATCAAGTTCCACCCAGTTCAACTGAATTTATTCCCTGGTAAACATGGTCAGCTTTGGCTAGTATTTGGTTGAGGACCTTCAATCATGACTTAGAGGAAGGTAATGGCAAACTACCTCTGAATGTCTCCTGTCTTGAAAACCCTATAGGAGGGGTGGCCAAACTGTGGCTCTCCAAACATCCATGGACTACAATTATCTGCCAACAGGGTGAAAATAAAACAGTGCTGGCAGGGGTTAATGGTGTTTGTAGTCTATGAACTTCTGGAGAACCACAGTTTGGCCACCTTTGTCCTACAGGATCTTCAGAAGTTAGCTGTGACTGGAAGGCAAATAAAAAGGCATAGGAGTTTTCTTATTTTAACACTCTATAAGGTGGCATGAACTTACTTCTTAGGGTTGCCAGACTCTGCATTGCCACCAGCAGGGGATGGTGGGGTATGGTTGCCAGATCCAGGTTGGGAAACTCCTGGAGATTTGGGGATGGAGCATGGAGAAGACACAGACCTCAGAGGAACTGGTATCTATAGTCTGGAGATGATCTGTAATTTTTTGGGGGGGATCTCCAGGTTCCATATGGAGGCTGGCATCCCTGCTCCTTCAGATTTCAAAAGTGGGATCAGGTTCTAGAGACCATGAAACCCAATAAGTTCAAAACCTATGGGAATGAAGAGAATCCAGTCTGGGTGGAAATGGTGCCCCAAGGCATGTGGTACTTTGGATTTTCGCTTTTCTGTTTTCCCTGTATTTGTATCCTGCCATTTGAAAAATGTTACCGAAGGAGCCCTTATGAAAGGTCAGACATTTGTGCATTCATATAAAAGCAACTCTGTAGAAAAAGAAAAGAAATGTTCTTCTGGTTTCACAACTGTTTAAGGACAAAGCCAAATGATTATGAATCAGCTTCCATAATACGCTCCTTGAGCTGGTTGCGCTGGGAACCAATGGCTGGTGCAACTGGGAACCAATTGAGCTGGCGCAACACTGGGTGGCAAAAATAAATGGCACCAGCAGTTCATTCCTAGGCAGAGGACAACTGGAGCCACTGGGTTTAGAACAGTGTGATTTTTAGAATTTTAGAATTGCTTTGTGGGACTCCTAAATGTTCACTTTAGAAGGAATGTTGAAATTCAAGCAACCCTGTGGGTTCCTGTTTCACTTCTGGCATTTCGATCTGGCACCTGAGAAGACACACTGTTGCCCCCAGCAAAGAGTTAACATTTCCTAAACTTATATGAAGTAAGATAAGACTTCATGCTTCTGCCTTCTTCTCAAAGAGGGACCTGCCAGGCTTTAGACTGATAACCTGCCTGTGCCGAAAGCTAATTTACATCGGCATCTGAACTTTAATCACATCACCTCTTGCATATGAAGAATATTAGAAATAAAGGCTTATCCTTGATAACTAAATTAACTATGAAATTTCTGCTACACAAAGTAATATTGTTATCAGGAGTCTCAATCTTCCTTAGAAGGAAATTAATTGCTGGGGTTCTTTTTTTCTTCTTCATTGACACTACTTTCAGATTTCTCCAGAGAAAGCTGAACTGAGCAATATTCAGTGTTGTTAATGGTGGACCAACCCTTTCTAGTTTTTATTATTATTATTATTATTATTTAATTTTTAGACCGCCCTTCTCCCAATAGGTCTCAGGGCGGTTTACAACATAAATAGTTAAAACATAATAAAATCCCCATAAAACCCCCAATTAAAAGTTACATATAACATATCACATAACATATAGCGGCAGTGGTCACAATTCTGATCTTAGTTCAGCCTGGTGGAGAGAATAATGTTCAGAAGAGGGTGACACCAATACAATAGATCTAACCATGATCTCGATGTTAGAGATCTCAATATTGGAGGGGATCCTCTGATGGATTAGTGGGAGAGCTGCCACTAGAAGGGGCCTTTCTCTGATGGGTTATTTCCGGCCTGATTCAAATGGGACCCATAGTAATGAAATCATCTGCATTTTGAACTAAGACCCCCATTGTGCTGCTGGTAAAGTCAAAAGGGAACACAACGAGCCCAGTGGTGGTGCCCTTCAACCCCATTGGTCTAATAGGCAATGGTCATATCCCCTTCCCATTATATCTGTTGGCGACAGCCATGCCTTTATAATAATGGTATAATGTTGGATTTTATAATAGCGCATTGACATACGTCAGTATAATTTAATTACATTTCTATTGTGCCTTTATTTTATGATGGAACTCAAGGGGGTATACCAAGTGTTCCCAGTGTCAGAACCCCCCCCCCCCCGGGTTTTCTGCCATGATTTTTGGATCCTTGATGCTTGAGATCTGGGGCTTCTCAGATGGCTGCCTTAGCACCTCAAGGTTGTATCCTGTTGTTTGGTTTATGATTCCTAACTTTCTCACAGTTTTTCCGTACTCCCTCTAAATCCCCTCCCTCTCCCCCATGCACTCCCAGCTCTGCCCTTTGTAGTGTAGGTTATCTGGAATGTTGTGACTCTCTTTGAAATGCATTTTGCCCCATTCCCAGGGGTGGGAGAGAGAATGAGCTTCAAAGCATTATATACTCTGTCCATGGGCAAAGGCCCTCAGTTCTGTCTATGCAAGCGTATTGGATGTCTTCTTTCCTTAATAAAGAAACTTTCTTATACAGAAGTTTGGCTTATTGGGAAATTGAGCACTCTGACACCCAGGAGGCTTCCCATGCAAGCACTGGACAGACCGAGTTTCAGCAAGGTGGCTGCATTATATGTCTTCCAAACCTGTTCTGGGACCCATATAATTATCCAAATATAGCTACTGGAGTCTAAAAAAACAATGATGCACCTGAGGTGTCCTCCTGATCTTATAAGTCAGGCAAGATTTGAGCCACTAGCTATACAGGTTACATGTTTTCCACTCTATTAGTCCACATTAGCTCTCAATTTGAGTGAAGAAAAGAAGAGACAGGGTCTTTCCCATCTGCATGCAACCCAGATTTCCTGTGACGGCAAAGGATTTTTATCTCACTATAAGAATGGCTACCGTAACAAAATTTGGGACTCCTCATCCATTAACATGACTAGTAACTGGTTTTTGATGCTTTCTTCTTAATTATGTTAGAATTTAACAGAATGACATTTCATTAATACCCAGTTTAAACAAAGATGGAGGACATTATGTGAAAAGCTCTGATCCAAATAATCATTTCAGTAACTTGTCAAGTGAATTCAATTTAATCATGATTTCCTGCATAGTTTCTCATGATGTTATTTCATTCAGGCAAGCCAGCCTTGATTCTTTTTTCTTTATTCTGTGAAATCATACAGATATACATATTCTGTGAAATCATATTTGTATTTTACCATATATATCACCTATCCAACAAAATAAAGAGCACACAAGGTCACAATACCAAACAAATACACAGTAACCACAATGCCATCAACCTGTAGAACCAAATAACTTTACATTTATCCAAAATGACATAATCAATGGGACACTCATATACACTTTGGAATTTTCTCTTTAGCACTCTCCTCCAGCTTCATCGAATTCCAATAAACAAACAGCTAGGTCTTAATAAAGTGTTCTTGAGAATTTCTTTTTCTGTCCCAATTGCCATTCTGAAACTTGGAATCAGTAATCTAGTTAAAAGCTTATTGGTAGCCGCACAAATTATTTTGACTCAATATTATGGAAAATACACAGTTCTAAAGCACGGAGTCTGGGTTTGTGAAGCCTGGAATATTACGTTAAATATAAAGTTTAAACTATCTTCTAGAACAGGGGTGTTAAACATAAGGCCCAGGGACCAGAACCAGCCTGTCCAGGGATCTTACCTTACCAATGTGTAAAGCTTCTGTGTGGTTGGAGATATCACACAATGAAAAGGAAATTGCTAGGGAGTGGGGCGAAGAGAGCAGCTCCCTGCCAGAGTAGACAAAAAGTGACTTTGATAGACCAATGGTCTATACGGTATAAATCATCTTCAGGTTTTCTCTATGTAATCTCTGCATTTCATGGATCCTTAAACATTGCTTCCCTACCCCCAATCTCCTACATGAATCCATCCAGAAGTATATGAAGAAGAGGAGGAGTAGGAGGAGGAGTGAGGAGGAGGAGGAGGAGTTGGTTCTTATATGCCGCTTTTCTGTACCCAAAGGCATCTCAAAATGGCTTACAATCACCTTCCCTGTCCTCTCCCCACAGCAGACACCCTGTGAGGCAGGTGAGGCTGACAGAGCCCTGATATTACTGTTCGGTCAGAACAGCTTTACCAGTGCCGTGGTGAGCCCAAGGTCACCCAGATGTCTGCATATGGAAGAGCAGAAAATCAAATTAGGTTGCCAAATTAGAAGCTGGTGCTCCTAACCACTACACCAACCTGGCTGCTGGAATAAAATTATAAGATATAGAAAAATACCTTATTATCAAAGACTAGCAGTATTAATTTGCCTTCTCTGGCAAGCCTATAAAGTCTCCTTTTGGCTGAAAGGTTTGTGTTTTCAATCCCAAATTCAGAATCTCATAGCCTCTTCAGAGATGTCTAATGTTAGTTTGGCTTATTAAGAAGCCATGAGATCTTCTGGCTCAAGGTCAAAACAAGAGGGCTCATTATAGACGTATTCAGGACTGGCAAGAGATCCAGGGACCTCTTCCTACATGCATGTAAGTCATCGATTACATATGGAGAGGGGTCCTGATCTCCATTACTTCTATAGGATTTCCAGATGTCCACAAATATCTAACACTCTCAGGAGTACATTAGTATTAGGAGAAACTTTCCACTAGGGTACTGTTTGGACATTTCCATTTGTAACCAGAGCAAGTGATACATTTCAGTAAATTATACGTTCTGAAGAACAATCAAAGCAAGAATGTGCAAGCATGGCTAAGTTCATTGAATGCCTTCCACATTGTTATTCCGCCTGTATGATTTGCATAAGAGTTATTCAAACCATTTCCATCTATAAAGATGGGAATAATGTGCAATTTTCTCCTCTCTTTTATGCAACTTAAAAAAAAAACAAATTCAAAGTCTTCATTTTAGTTTGGTTTGCATTGCGTAGAACATGTTGATTAAGCTTAACAATCCGATCCCATGGTGTTGTGATGCTGCTGAAATAAACTAGATCAGTGTAGCTGATCTGGAAGATAAATTAAAAACAGGATCTCGGGTTGTTGTGATGTTCATAAATTTTATTGTGATTAATGTGGAAATGGTTTATAAGGAAATGGGCTGGCATTTTCATTTAGCATGAAAGATGGACCCCCTCAGGCTACGTGATGTCATTAAGCGAACCCACTCTGGTGGTTGACTGCGGGGGGGGGGGACGACGACTTTGCTATCTTAATGCTTCAATTGAGGTTGCGGTTTTAGGGGAGGGGTTTTAATGGGGTATGCTTTGATGGTTACATTGAGCTTCGGAATAAGGCGGCATAAATTGAAATAATAGTGATAATAGTAATAGTAGTAGTAGTAGTAGTAGTAGTAGAGAAAGTAGTAGTAGTAACAACAACAACAACAACAACAACCACAACAACAGCTAACTATCTTGAACCAACAAATCTGGCAATGTTCATATAGGCCAGTAACATAGAAGAAGAAGAGGAGTTGGTTCTTCTATGTTGCTTTTCTCTACAGTCTCAAAGCAGCTTACAATCGCCTTCCCTTTCCTCTCCCCACAACAGACATCGGGTGAGGCTGAGAGAGACCTGATATTACTGCTCAATCAGAACAGCTCTATCAGTGCTGTGGCAAGCCCAAGGTCACTCAACTGGCTGCATGTGGGGGAGTGAAGAATCGAACCCAGCTTGCCAGATTAAAAATTGATGCTCCTAAACACTACACTGCAATGCATTCTACATAATCTTAAAGATTTCAGAAACTTCAGTTGTTGCAGAGAGACCATATTGCATGTATGCTGTAACTGCTTTATTGGCTTGATTAGTTTCTGTGTTCAGTTAAAGATACTATAGATTGCCAATAAAGTCCTTCATGAATTGGGGCTGCGATATCTGATATCTGAAGTTTTGGTTTGCCCAATATGCTCAGTGTAGGGATTCCCAACCGGGAGGTTCATGACAACTCTGAAGCGGGTCCACAGGAGCTCTGAATCGGTGTGGTATGGGCTGTCTTCTCAGCTCCTACTGTTCTTACCAGCCTACATGAGGCAGAGCCCTAAAGTAGTAATAAAGGTGGGAGAAGGGAACAAAAGGAGAGCTAAAGGTGCAGGCAGTGATGTCACTTCCGGGGGTGTGGCCAGGTGTGTGGCCAAGCTGACATAATTTCTGTGGCTCCTCAAAGTCTGAACAATTATTTCAGGGGCTCTTCCATGGTCAATGGGTTGAAAAAGGCTCGCTCAGTGAGAAGGCTCAGATCATCTGAGCAAGGTGGTTTGAAGGTGTTGCCTGACCAGTAGGTAAACCATCCATACATGGACATTCTCTATCATTGCCCCCACCTAGCACAGGTATAATTCTGCAGAATATGGCCAAATTTGAATTGTTTAGGAATGTAATTTTATAAATGGAATATTCTCGCGGCGGTAATTTTTGTTAAAATGGTCTCTACAGGATTCTGTGCTCTGGTTCCAATTTAAACAAGGGCCTTCTGTAGTTGCTGTTTATAAGGACAACGTGCACTATAGATTCATCTTATTTAGTTGGGCCCTCATGGTGTCTCAAAAGTTACTGTTTCGGAGCTCTCCAGAAACATCTAGCCAGGTGGTTAGTAAAATATGGCCTCAGCTAGTCATTGAGAAACTAATTTCCAAATGAGAGAAGGAAAACTATTCCCACAATTAAAATAGAATCATAGAATCATAGAATCATAGAGTTGGAAGGGGCCATACAGGCCATCTAGTCCAACCCCCTGCTCAACGCAGGATCAGCCCTAAGGAGCAGCCCTAAGCATCCTAAAGCATGCTATAAAATACTGTAAGTAATACTTAGAATTAACATTGTTCTTTCATCCATTAATTAACATATAATTGAACTGGGAGACAGCCACATTTCTGTCTTAAAGGCAAGAAGTGTGTGTGGGGGTGGGGAATAGACATCCAATGCAAAGCAAGTCTTTGCAAATTTGTTTTTAGATATTCAAATGCTTTAAAGTGATTTCCCTGGAGACGTCTGTTAATAAAAACAACACATTTTTTAAAAGCAGTTTGTAGAAACCTCAGCTATAAGGAATAAAGCAAATTTTAAAGAAGTGTTAATTTCAACATCAACACTTTAGGACGAATATTACGGGTAGCAGCTGCCCAAAATTATAATGTATGTAAATTATTTTGACTTGGCTTCTTTTTCTTCTGCTGCTGAGGGTTGTTTTTTTTTTGTTTGTGGGCGGGTTTTTTTGCAACTTGAAGTGAAAAATTAATCCCGAACAACGTTTTTCAAAATGGATTCCAGCACTCTTCCTTCAGCGCAGAGATTGTGCTTCATAGGTATAACAACAAAAATGATTAATGACCCCTGACACTGGAATTTAAAATGTCCTTCGTGCCATTATTCTAGTTCCTCAACTCTTTTGTAGTACAATAGGCAGGCGGGAATTAGAATTGCAAAAAAGGCAAAAGGAGCTACACGGAAATTACACAATGAAGTAGTTTCATTGTGATATGGAGAAAGCAAAATGAATTGAATACGAGATAACACAGATACAAGAGCCTTGCAGGCCTTTCCCTTAAAACTACCCACTCATTTAGAATTGGTCGCTTTGCATAGGGTGGGGAGGAGTTAAAAGGAAAAATCGTACGACATGATTCGATCTTCCCACAGGAACCTTCAACGCTGTCAGAAAACATGATTAATCTTAACGAAGAAAGTGGCACGTTTTTAAAGGGGCAGGGCCTACTGAATATGAACTTGCAATTTACAAAAATTGCTTTTGTGGAATAATTAAGGGATGGGTGAAAACCAACATTACCTACAAGTGTCAAAAACAGTGCATTTCCCAACTATCCAAAGAATAGCACCCGGAATACGTTATTATAGCAGTGAACACATACACCCTGTTCTGCTTTTGGTCCCTGGTTCGATCAGCCACATAGTACGCACTCAGGTTAATGGAGATAATTTCTTAAATTAGTGTTTTGAGTGTGTGTGTGTGTGGGGGGGCAATTTGTCACTATTTTCAATCCATGTTTCCTCCCCCACCCTCCATTATAGATCACTGATGTGCATGATTTATTTCTTTAAAATGAGACTAACAGCACAGTGTTTTAATTGCATCAGTAAACCACAAGTGTCAAGGTTAACCCTCTCTTGGTGCAGTAATATAACCAAGCTTGTCCTGAGTTTGGTTCAAGTCACCCCCCCAGGAGCATACACGTGAAGAAAAAAAGGCTTAATGGAAGAAATTCCAGAGGAGATTCTAAAAACAATTAATATAGTTCAGTGACGGTCATGATACACGAAAAAGTAACAACAACAACAAAACCCCTGGCTGGCCATTTACTTAGTTCTTACAGCAGAGATGCTGGTTCATGTAGCGAAAGCATGGTGTTCCAGGGTATATAATGAATATCTTCAAGCAGAGCAGGTAGGGAAGTGAAGGAAAGCACAAAATGCTAAGGGAAAGGGTATAAAAGGGCACTCACTCCAATCATACTTTATAGAAAACACCAGCCATATCCTTCCCCAACCAATACAAGAGCTTCCTACAAAGAATATTCTGGAGAGGAGCAAGATTCCTCTCTCTTTTACCAAATTCACAGCTGGATTGTGTGAGCTAATGAAAAGCCCCAAGATAACCTTGGTCAGTAACCATCAGTTGGGGTGGGGGACGAGACTAACACCTGTACAAAAATCTGAGTACAAGAGAATGAACATTGAGCAGGAATTTTCCTGTAAAATGGCTTCTCTCTTGACAACAAGGAATCAAAGAAATGAACTAATCCCCATGAATGTGACCACAGCCTAGAAACCAAAGAAGTAAAAATGGTAAGCTATCATTGGTGCAGGTGTTGTTGCACAAATACGTTCAGGGGAACATTTTATGGCACACCAAAATTGAAAAGAACATTCAATATGCCAGAATCCAGAAAATGGAGACTGGGAGATCTGTTGGCTCCAGCCAATGGTCCTTACCTGAGTCAGCAAAAACCAAAAGTCACAGGGGAATTCTTGTTCATCAAAAACCTTTGCAAAGAATGGAATATTACATAGGATTTTATAGACCTATGTCAGTTCTTCCCCATAGGGCTGGCTTAGAGGCCTGGACCAATGCAATAATGCCACTCCTTCAATGACATTTCCAGGTCCAGCCCCAAATCTCCAGGCCTGCCCTGGAACACCTGACTTTGCATGGGGGTCACTGCATCAGCATTTATCAATTCAATCCTAAACTCTTAGTGCCCACTTGTACCAAGCTATCAGGATGTAAAGTTATAGTGACCTAGAATCTCAGTCAAAACATAATTTCTTAGCATATCTGGAAGGAACTCTATAAACTCCTTCATGGCAGGTGAAAAGTTATATAGCAAACAGCATTTCTTAATACAGAAAGAGAGATCAGACCAAAGCCAATTTTCAATAACTGTATGATCCATTAGAAGACTGTAACCATTTCCTTAAACGCCACTCCGTCAGATCCGTGCCATAACATTTTTTGATTCCATGTCACTACAAGTGAAGTAAAAAGGAAATCTACACTGTCATGGAGGAAATCATGTAATGTATCCAATGAACCACTGCCCTGTTTGTAGATAGCCGCTATGTGTACAGATTTAAATCTCTCTCACATAAGACAACTGGTTGGGAAACATCTGGAAATTCTGGGGTAGAGTCGTAGGAGGGGAAGATTTCAGCAGGGCATCTTCCAAAGCAGCCATTTCCTCCAGGGAAACTAATCTCTGTCATCTGGAGACTGGTTGTAATTTGTGGAGGTCTCCAGCCATTACCTGGAAGTTGGCAACCCTAACTGGTATGTTGTTAGTTACCCCTTGAAAGTATGTTCTCTTAAGTTCCATGACCCTCCTCCCTTCTTTGGGAGCTAAATGTTTACTAGGGACAAATCCTGTTTCATTCAAGATACAACGGATGCTAGATTGGGGGGCGTGGGGTTGAAGAACTCTGTGGATGGCCTCTCCCTTCCCCCAGGACCTGGAAAGGCTGCAGGTTGGAGGCACCAGGGAAAGGAACTCACTGGCAGGGGCAGCTCTCACACAGCAGGGATCTGCAGCCTCCAAGCCTCAGAGGGAAGTGGAAGGAGGAGGGGTGGTCAGGAGTGGGGGATGGAAGGTGATTGGCTGGCCGCTTGCCAGAAAGGCAAGCCAGTTGGAGGAGGAGGCACTCAGGAGCGGGACAGCCATCCTGAGTGGGTGTTAAGCACTGAGTGGCATTTAAGCCATGAGACCAACTCCTCCTCCCTAGGCCTTACCAGAAATATTAAGTGGAACAGATGTATTTATATGCTTTTATTAAATTATTCTAGAATTTTAAATGCTATTTTGATATTCAAATGTTTTCATGCTCACTGCCTTGGGGATCCTAATTGAGTGGGAAGGCAGTATAAAAACGTATTAAATAATAAATATAAAGGGAACACTGAGGCCTTTGAAAAATGGGCATCACCATTTATCTCCCAACAAGGGCTCTTTTCTCTGCCAGAACAACTGAAAGGAATCCTCCGTGTACAAGGATAAAGGAAGCTCCTGCTGGCTAATTAAGTCCTGTGCATCAGACAGAGAGAAAAAGAGAGGGAAGAAAATATTTATTTTTTTCTGCATCTAAAGAATAATGGGAAAGAATGAAGTAGTTTGAAGAATATGAGAACAAAAAGAAATATGTTGAACCTCTAGGCTGAGATCACACACACACCATGTCTAAGCCCACAGCTAAGTTCAACACTGGGGTATCAATCCTCAGAAGAAACTGTGCTTTCACCTCCAATCATTGTAATGTTAAACGAAGGAGACCACCTTGCAGCTCAGCGTCCATATTTCTCAGTAGGGAGCCACACACTCGCTCACAAATTGACTCTGGGTGGGAGTTAAAGCTTTGTGTTTCTGACCATATTACAATAACCATATATCCTTGTCCCATCCTTAGTCTGGCATGGGTAATGCTCCGAGGGAAGCTGTGGAACAACTGGACCAAGGGAGTTGTATTATCACGGCTTTGCTGTCCAAGCACAATTCAGGACAGTTCTCGGATTGTTCTAGTAATTACTCAGGGGTAAAGCAAAGTCAAAACTAACAATGGGCAGCCATTGCTTTTCATGCTCTTCCCTCAGCCTGCATCCATTAAGCAAAATTCTAAGGTAGAATTTTGTGATATTTTCCCGGTCTTTTAAGCGTCACCCTTCCCTCTGAGCTGATCACGGCTACAAGACTCTATTCATTTCTGAGACTGAAAAGAGAAAGAATCTCGAGAGCCTGAAAAATCAGTGATGCCTGAGAAACATTGGGAGTCAGTACCTTCCATAAAGATAGATCCTGGTAGGTAGCCATGTGGGTCTGAAGCAGCAGAAAAAATTCAAGTCCAGTGGCCCCTTTTAGATGAACAAAGTGTGTGTGCACACAAAAGATGATCTGTTCCACTTAATATTTCTAGTAAGGCCTTGGTTTAAGTGCCACTCAGCGCTTAGCACCCACTCAGAGTGGCTGTCCTGCCCCTGAGTGCCCCCTCCTCCAACCGGCTTGCCTCTCTGTCCAGCGGCCAGCCAATCGCCTTCTGTCCCCCACCCCTGATCACCCCCTCCTCCTTCTACTTCCCTCTGAGACTCGGAGGCTGCAGATCCCTGCAGATCCCTGCCGCATGAGAGCTGCCCCTACTGGTGAGTTCCCTAACAGCTGCCTGCAGCCTTTCCAGGTTCTGTGGGGAGGGGGAGGCCATCCGCAGAGTTCTTCCACCACCCCCAATCTAGCTCCATTGTATTCCTGAATGCAACGGGCTTGGCCCCTAGTCTGCTTAATAAAACCCTATTGGTCTTAAAGGGGCCACTGAACTCAAACTTTATTGACTACCAATGTGGTGGCAAAGTGGATCTATGACTGGGAACTGTGACACAAATCCCGAAAGACTAATCTTTCTTCTGTTTTAATGACCACCTACAAGATTGAAGTGGATTCACGTCTGACTGGAGAACTGTACTTAAAGCATGTGGACTCACATCTGACTGGAGAACTATACTCAAAACTTGTTCATTAAGGGAGCCGGGGTGGGGGAGAACAGTACCATAGCACTCCATCCTGGGCCTGGTACTTCCACATTTTTATAAATATCTGGAATCAAGATAGTTATAATAATGTAGAAGTGCCAGGCCCAGGACAGAGTGCTGTGGTACTTCTCCTCCCCTTAATGCAGGGGTAGTCAAACTGCGGCCCTCCAGATGTCCATGGACTACAATTCCCAGGAGCCCTTGCCAGCATTCGCCAGCGAATGCTGGCAAGGGCTCCTGGGAATTGTAGTCCATGGACATCTGGAGGGCCGCAGTTTGACTACCCCTGCCTTAATGAGTATGTTGAACAAAAGCTCCATCTGGCCCTGCCCAGTAGCTAAAACCAAGCGGTGAGCACCAGGAAAGGATGGTATCCCTGGGCACCCTGTCAAGGACCGCTAGTGCAGATAATATGAGGGGGGGGGGGGGTTGGGAGGCCACAGCATGTTTTGGCCCCAGTGTCACTGGGAAACCTATTTCGTAGAGTTTGGAAAGAAAATTAGCTTTCTAGGCATGATGTCAGGGCCTTCAAAATAGTATTTTTCAGAAATGTTATCTGTTTCCCAAGGAGGAACAGCCAGACGAGAAATGATCAGTCATCTCACCGCACGGATGAGGCAGGACTCGTGGTGTTTGGAGGGAGAGTTTAGATTTGTTAGGCAGTGGGGAGCATTGTTCTTAGACAAGCTGGACTGTACATAAGCTCCACTTGAACAGAAACCGAAATGGAACAGGCTGGTTGCAGTTAATATTTTAAAGGTTGCAGAACAACTCTTAAATTACATTTTCGGAGAAAGACCACCAGCTGGGGAGCACTCAATTTGGTGGCTCCTCCAAGTGATTTTACACTAAACGGGGATTAGAACCTGAAATAAACACAGAGAAGAAAATTATAGTCACCTAAAAAGATGAGGCCCTAGCAGGGTCAGGCCTGGTTGGTATCTGGATGGGAGACCATAAAGAAGGGGTAGTCAAACCGCGGCCCTCCAGATGTCCATGGACTACAATTCCCATGAACCCCTGCAAAATGCTGGCAGGGGCTCATGGGAATTGTAGTCCATGGACATCTGGAGGGCCGCGGTTTGACTACCCCTGCCATAAAGTAATAACTGAGTCCCTGCGTAGAGACGAAGATGACAAACCATCTCTAAGCATCTGTTGCCTTGAAAACCCTATGGGGTCTCCATGAATCAGTTCTAACTTGATGGCCACCAAACAACAACACCACAGGCAGTATTTACAGAAGAGGGATTGTGTTTTATAGTGGAAGCCTCAGCCAAGATAAGGCAGCTATAGTACATAGGAAACAAGGATACTGGCATTTCAGAAACCTGAGGGAATGCTATTGCTTGACAAGGAGAAAAGATTAATGTTGATGGGAGGGGTGGGGGGGGGGACAGTGCTTCTCTCTGCATTAAAGAGCACAGAGCCCAACAAATTGGAAAAGTTAAGAACAGTAGTGGAAGTAGTGGCCACCTCATGAGAAGGAAGGACTCCCTGGAGAAGAGCCTAATGCTGGGACCGATTGAGGGCAAAAGAAGAAGGGGGACGACAGAGAATGAGGTGGATGGATGGAGTCACTGAAGCAGTGGGTGTGAACTTAAATGGACTTCGAGGAATGGTAGAGGACAGGAAGGCCTGGGGGATCATTGTCCATGGAGTCACGATGGGTCGGAAACGACTCACACCTAACAACAAGAACAAGGACAGGGATCCTGAAGAAATGGATACCGAAAGCCAAATCAATAAGGACCGAAAACAGCCTTCTAGATTTGTTCCAAAGCATATAGATCTGGTGTCACGGTCTACCTTCCCCTGACTGGAGGAAGAGAAGTTCAGTATTCCACCCCAACACAATAGGGAGAGATACACAGTGGGCGTCCATAGTGACTAACCTGTAGCCACCTATTAGCCATCCATGGTCCTTTTTCTTTCATTTCCAGTATTTTGCATAACTTCAAAGGAGTTCGGAACAGAACAGACACGGCATTAGCTCATTCTTCCAACGAGGTTTGCCTCATTAGTCGCTAGTTATGAATCCACCCAGCCCCCACCATCATCCCTTTCTCTTTTCTCAACATGTTTTCTATCAAGGCACCGTCCTACTGATGTGATAGAACACAAAAGATACCCTTTGTACTCAGCAGGCTTCTCTTCAATTACTTTAAACCCCTAGATTTCCTAGAACAGTTTTCCGCTGGATGGTGCGCAGTGAAGTTCTTGGCTTTGATACAAACAACATTATCTTGTCAGTTAATTTTTTGGCTGACTTTTCCCACATCTATGCCTTTAATTAGCTGATTATCTTTAATGTACTGGGCAAATGCCTATCATCATGGCAAAATTATAAGGTACGATAATGGACAGTCTTGTCTGGATGTCTCACGCAAAAACACAGAGCCTCCCAAAATGCCTTCATAAGCAAAAGCTTGCTTAATGTTTCAGGCAAAGCTCCATCTCAGGCTTTAAAAACCCCACTTGTGTTTCTAGACCCCAGGTAATACACCCATTCAACCCTGTCAAACTCCTTTGCTTCATGCTTATGTAACCTGTAACCTGTAAATCAGTTACAGCCGACTTACAGTGACCCCGTAGGACAGAGGTAGTCAAACTGCGGCCCTCCAGATATCCATGGACTACAATTCCCAGAAGCCCCTGCCAGCAAATGCTGGCAGGGGCTTCTGGGAATTGTAGTCCATGGACATCTGGAGGGCCGCAGTTTGACTACCCCTGCCGTAGGATGTCCAAGGCAAGAGACCAAATGTGGTAGCTTGGTTTGGAGGTCCTCCACCCAAATACCAACCAAGGTTGAGCATGCCTTGTTCCCATGATCCATCCTGCCTGGGCTATCGAGGTCAGAGTTCCTTGTCTTTATATAACTGTATTGACGGGTATGGGAAGTAATCATTTCCTGTAGCAATCTCATGTATGTGATGAAATGAAGAATCCAAATGGCAAAATAATAATAATAATAATGTCACCCACAAATATCCACCTAGTGTGTAAAATCCCTGCTGTGATAAACATACAAACAATATACAATTACCCTAAAGGTTGTCGTATAACTGAGGTCAGAAAAATAGCACAGGGTTAATGTACCAAGTAGGTTTCATCCCACACTCCAGTTCTGCCTTCCAGCAAGCTGAGGAGCAACTATAGCTCTTCCCTCCATGTACTTGTATGAGCCTTGCGAGTTGTCTTTAGCTTTTTCTGCTATATTCTGTAATTATTTATTTTTCTTGTAAATCTAATTACAGAATCATAGAATCATAGAGTTGGAAGGGGCCATACAGGCCATCTAGTCCAACCCCCTGCTCAACGCAGGATCAGCCCTAAGCATCCTAAAGCATCCAAGCACATTGTTCAATAAAGTATTTTTTTAAAATAAAAGGACAGAGTGATAAATCAGAGTAGCTCTAGACCTCCCAGCTTCTCTCTAATCTTTCTTCAGAAATAACTTGCAGTGTCGCAAAAAAATTGTATGATGGCCCACAGCATACAAAAGCAGATGGTGAAGTTCTCAAATGAGGCTGGATTATAATGACACCTTCAAATTTATTTGTTGATCTCAGCATGGCATGTGGCATGATTTTATAGCAAAATAAGCAGAACGGAATCCTGGGAGATATCCAGGTCCTACCTGGAGGCTGGCATCCGTAATCATATGTCTGCAGTGGATATATCAAAGGGCTCTGATTCATGAAGAGAATATGTGGATGAGGCTGTGTGTGCTACCAAGCCTCTGGATCAGGGGTGGTCAAACTGTGGCCCTCCAGGTGTCCATGGACTACAATTCCCATGAGCCCTTGCCAGTAAATGCTGGTAATTCTAGTCCATGGACATCTGGAGGGACACAGTTTGACCACCCCTGATCTAGATTACTGGAGCAGCTGTTAGCAGCTGCAGGTTTCAATAGCTGCTACAGTCATGGTGGAGAATGTCCTTTCAAACTGTTGTGTGACCCCCTGCCCACTAGCTCATTTCCTCCCACTCCAATTGTGCCAGGTTTCTTCTAGTATCTAGAGAAGCAGAGAGGACCCTGGCAAAAATTAAGTGCTGCAAGAAGGATGCTGAGTGGTCAGGAACTGCAAGTTGGAACAGTCAACCAGGTGGCTTCTCAACAGAGCACAAACCTCTTCCAGAGTCCCCGTGCAAACTGTATTAATTTTTATTCTAGTCTTGTTACCTTGTCCTTTTGTAAGCAGAGCACAAACTTTTTTTTAAAGCTTGTGATTATCAGTAGAAAGTTAAAATACTTTTTTTTTTCAGAATAAATGGCTGCAATTCCTATCTTTTAATGTTTTTGTTCTGGACTATTTTTATAGAGTACAATCTTGTCATTTTCATTTATTTTCCTGTGCCAACATTTACATGTTTTTCCAGGGTGCATTAAAAAAAAAAATCCATTACTTTCTGGAGAATGAATGAGATCACATTATAAATCCTGTCAATACAGTTTGCCATTCGAGACAAAATGAAGTCTTGTTACAGACCCTATCTCTGTTAGCCAGCATCTAGACATACAATTTTTTTCTTCTCCTCCTCTTTCCCAGGCAAGCTTCTAGCATGCTGCTTTGTTTTCAGTGTGTGACTGCACATAACTTTGCAAACGTGTAATTCCACTCAGGGTAAACTGTTTTATGGCATTTTGTATGAACGGAGCCATACACAAATAAATTGCATTTACTGTACAATCATAGAGAAATACAGGGCCAGCCCACGTCCTTGCCTAAACAGAACTTTAATGCTCGTATTTTAATGGCAGATATCACCCCCTTATACCTCCTGAATTAATATGCTTTTATGCCAACCAGTATTTGCATAAGCACTACGATTCTTTCCCCCTCCCTCTTCAGAAATACCTATCAGTCTCTTGTCTCTCAGGCTTAGGAAGGGAGGAACAGTTTCTTGGCACAATCAGAATTTTAATTGTTATTGTTAAATACTTCCAGTGTGGAGGTAGGCAAGAATAAAACAGCTAATTATTATTTAAGTATTAACGAAAGGCAGCAAAGGTGTAGCATAATTACGCTTCCAAAAGCTGCTAAAAACCTGCCAGATTGAGTCTGTAATAAATAATGGGTTTTTAGGTTGACCAGATGATTGACAGTTAAAGGAAAAAAAAACAACTTTCTGTTCAACTTTCTGTATGCGAAGAAATCAGAACTTTGGTGGCAAAAGTAAAACCCCTTCCTTTTAATTGGTTCTAAACATAATTGCACCACAACCTTCTGACATATATATTCTCTTTCAAGGATTTCATTGCAGGGAAGATATGAAACCGGAAATGGGAAATTCAGTACCATGGTCCTGGGAGGCACATAGCATATTGGGTGCTCCAGAGTTTGGAGACATCGGAAGGTTTCTACAAGAAGAATGATGTCCATTCACTGAGCATGACGTTCTCACCACCCCTCTCTTGCTGTATGCCAAAGCCTCCACCTTCCCAGTACCCAATCCTGGGGGTCCCCTTTAGGATTGCCAGGTCAGAAAATATCTGGAGGTGTTGGAGGTGGCACAGAGCAAGGTTTAGGTAGGGGAGGGATTTCAATAGGGCTTAATTTTATAGAGTCCACCTTCCAAAGTGGCCATTTTCCTGGAGATCAACTGGAGATCAGTTCTTATCCCAGGAGATCTCCAGCCACTGCCTGGGAGTTGGCAACCCAACCACTCCCACTAGGTCAAAATTTCATGGACCACTTTGGACTGCAGGGGTGGGGAAAGGTATACTCTGCCAGCAGAAGCCTCTGTCCCTAGAGACACCCTGTTACATCCATGCCTGGGGCTTGAGCCAGAATCCTTAGGGGCCAAGGTGGACAGTTAACCTAATGACCTTCCATGGGTGGTGTTCACATAAGTATGGAGTTCTTTTCAGGAGCAGAAGAGGTGTGCAGTGCCTGTTCCTACAGCTGAGAGTCAATATGGAACCTCTGGATTGGCCAGACCTGGTTGAATTAACATAACCACAAGCCCAGCCTTCTGCCCTGTGCACAGATAACAGGACCTCTGCATTCAGCTTGACAGGTCCTGCTCAAGGGGTTGACCTCAAGGATTATTTACTGAAAAACACACATAGATTTGGGGAACAGTGGCCCTAGGCCCCCCGCAGGGCCTTGCGCTCTGCGGGTACAAATTTGTGTTGGACTTTGTCGTTTCACAAGAGCAAGCCACAGACTGCCAGTCAAAGGGTTAAACTGTTTGTTTAATCTTGTTACTAGTGGGACAGGCAGAGTGGGTCAAATGGTCTGTTTTCAAATGTAACTTGCCTAGCTGCCCAGCCATGGCCTGACTCTGGTTTGTCATGTACACAAGTTTGGCAGGAAGAGAAATAAGTCTACGTCCTCCCATTGTTTGAGAAGAACTCTGCTTTAGGCAATCTCAACCATGTAGCAGCTAAGGTAGACAGCTCCTGTAATTTTCTTGTTTTTTACCTTCCAGCTCCCTTACCCTGTTTAGTAAGTAAAGTTTGTCTCTTTATATACAGTAAATCTGCCTCGTCTGGTCCCCTTATTTATACAATAACTCTGCTAACTTTTACTACAGTAACTCTGCTAAGGGAATAGATTTTTCCCAACAATTTGTTGGTTGTTCCCGGTCCCCGGGAGGCAAGTCTGGCCTCAACCAGGGCCAGGGCCTTTTCGGTCCTGGCCCCTCCCTGGTGGAATGAGCTCCTGGAAGAGCTGCGGGCCCTGCGGGATCTACCAGCTTTCTACAGGGCCTGAAAAACGGAGCTCTTCCACCAGGCTTTTGGTTGAGGCCGGTGCCTCCATGACCCATTATGCACGGGGGTTTTAGCGCACATTCGGGGTGGAATGGCGGCGACTAAAATCACCGATAACGCACGGAGCCGGCTGCAACTGGCCGCAGCTTCCGCCGAAAAAGCCGCGTCAGTGAAACGCGGAAGAAAGCGCAGCTTCCGGGTGACCGGGGCGCAACCAGAAGCGGCGCCCGGATCACCGCGTGCATAATCGGTTACTCTGGGTTTTGCCGCCGTCGCGCCCCGCCCCGTACATAACCGGTATGCGTCGCATCTTCCCCCTCCGCGTTTTCCATGTGACCCGAAATCGCCGTTTCAGCGGCCGTGCATAATGGGCCCATAGTAGAAAAAGAAGAAGAGATGATTCTTATATGCCAATTTCTCTACCCAGTGGAGTCTCAAAGCGGCTTACAGTCGCCTTCCCTTTCCGCTCCCAACAACAGACACCCTGTGAGGTGGGTGAGGCTGAGAGAGCCCTGAGATTACTGAAGAAGAGTTGGTTCTTATATGCCGCTTTTCTCTACCCAAAGGAGTCTCAAAGCGGCTTACACTCGCCTTCCCTTTCCTCTCCCCACAGCAGACACCCTGGGAGGGAGGTGAGGCTGAGAGAGCCCTGAGATTACTGAAGAAGAAGAAGAGTTGGTTCTTATATGCTGCTTTTCTCTCCCCAAAGGAGTCTCAAAGCAGCTTACAGTCGCCTTCCCATTCCTCTCCCCACAATAGACACCCTGACCGTTTACACACTGGAGGTTTCATGCCAGGTTGCAAGCTGGAGTTTTAGTCATGGCAGGTTGCCCCACCTCTTCCTGCACTCACATGGGGGTGCACTTGGCCCGGTGCACTTCATCCGCCCCAATCTGTGCTCCTGCATGGGAGCTGGGGCAGTGAAGTTTCCAGTGTGTAAACGGTCCGTGTGAGGGAGGTGAGGCTGAGAGAGCCCTGATATCACTGCTCGGTCAGAACAGCTTTATCTGTGCCATGGCGAGCCCAAGGTCACCCAGCTGGTTGCAAGTGAGGGAGGAGCAGGGGAATCAAGCCCCACTTGCCAGATTAGAAAACCGCACTCCTAACCACTACACCAAGCTGTCTTCCAGTATATTAAAAGGGAAGCTGTTCTGCCTCCAACAGCTGCTCGAATCTGCTGCATAGCTAAACAACTCATCATTAGCAGAACTGCTGACTGTTCTGTCTGACTTCTGAGTAAAGAAGGCCTGTTATGCTACATGGGCCTGTGAGGTCACAGGGAACCACTTTACACTTTCCTCAGAAGTGCAGAGTCAAAAAGGTCATCAGTGGTAAAGGATCTTTCGGATTACTCTGTTAAATCAATGCATGAATTAAAGGCAATTTACATATAAATGGGCTAATACACGGCCTTTGAAATTAGATGAATTTTTAAAAGATTAAAGTAATAGCAGAACAGGTCAGTTAGGCATTAAGTATACATGCCTGACTTGGAAAATGTATACCTGCTGCTTGGCTGATTAATATTTTGTATTCTGAATCATCCAGGTCTTAGAGGGGGGGGGGGGGACAAAACAATGGCTCCAAGGAATGAGAAGCAGGAAGGCCAAATGCTGATAGCAATGAAAACAGAAAGGCAAAACAACAGATTGTATTGAGGGAAAATATCTTTTTGTTCCCTTAAATTTATTTATTTGTTTGTTTGTTTGTGTGTTTATTTATATGCCGCCCTCCCTGGAGGCTCAAATTATCCTTTGTGCCTGAAATCAACACCATTTGGCTATCATGTCCTTGTATTCCTCAAAATCCAAATTTGAGTCATGTAGCACCACAAATACAATCATGATTTCCATGTTATCATTCATTCATTCATTCATTAATTCATACAATTTTTAGGCTACCCCTATCCAAAAATGGTCTTGGGGTGGTTTAAATCAGTTTCATAAAAATACCACAAACAAAATACCTATAAAACCGATTCATCTCTTACTCTACGTATTCAGTCCATCTCTATACAATCATGATTTCCATGGTTTCATTCATTCATTCAATTTTTAGGCCACGTCTATTCAAGAATGGTCTTGGGATGGTTTTCAACAGTTTCATTAAAAATATCTATAAAACTAAAATCTCTTATTCAGCCCATCTATAGTTTATTCCTCAACGAGCCAAGACACACAGCTGATGGAATTTTAATTTCTGGCCAAGCTCAGATGAGGGCAAGCAGCCTGGGTGAAATCCCAAATGAAGGTTGAGGCAAGGGGTCCAGGTAGATCAGGCTTTCTCAACCAGGGTTCCATGAAACTTTGGGGTTTCTTGACTCTGGAAGGGTTTACTGAATGGGTGGGAATTAATTAATTACTTTTAAAATATTTCTTTAAAGGGGAACTGATCTCTGCTGCCAGGAGACGAGCTGGGGATTCCCAGGTCCCACCTGGAGGCTGGCATCCATCAATGGGATACTCCCTAAATCTACAATGTTCTCCATGCACAAACAAAATCCCAATTATGCCAGTATAAACTGGATATAAATCTACCTTAAGAAACCACAGAAGTAGCTTCTGTGCAACAATCTACAGTGCTGCAAATCAAGAGGGAAAGAAAAAGTAAATGTTGCATGAGTGGGCCATAATCAGTGACATAAGAATCTGTCCTGCGTAGGTTAAATGTAAAAAGTCACATTTAAAAAAAAATGAAGGTAGTTTCCTTGTGCAAACAATCCTTCCTTCTCAAAGCCATTTTTCACCCATATCATGCAATTCCTCCTTTCCTTGGGTCTACAAATCTCTCAATATCTATGTGTAATTATTTGCTAACCTTGTCATATTTGCAAGAAGTCCTCCATTCCGCAAATGGACGTTATATCAGATAGGCAAGCAAGCATGTGATCTTCCTCCCACTTATTCTTGTCATCGGCCTATATCTCTACATTGCGGTTCACAAGCTTACAGTCAAGCCAGCACTGACACCTAAATACAGCAGCAAGAAACCTGATGGGATACAATGATGGGCATAAACTACTCAGGCCATATGCAAAGGTTCATTTCAAAAGAAGGAAAATTAGCAGCACTTGCCTGAACATTTATTCCCATTCATACTACTCTCATTACTCATCCTTCCCATCTCAGTTCTCCCTTTTTACTTTCATATCTCTTTTTTTTTTTTACCCTTGAGCAACCCCTGAAACCTTCAGGCTTTGAGAACCCCCAGAAGTGGCATGATCATGCAGAATGTAGTAGGGAGGCATAGTTGTGTACGTGCCCACCAGGGGCCCTCCCCCTCTCTCCAGGCCCATCATTGGCCATTTTGGAGGGAAGGGCAGGTCGACATGACCATATAAGGTCATATCACCTAATAAATATTTAACAAATTAAAAAAAATTAAAATTAATTGGCTCCTACGCATTTAGGACACCCTTCCGGAGCCGTCAAGAAACCCCAAGGTTTCATCAAACCCTGGTTGAGAAAGCTTGCCATAAGGCATGGTGAGTATCTCCAATGCATTTTCTGAAATGCTGAAGCTTGTCGGGGGTGGGGATGGGGTGGGAATGCTATAGCTGTGATATGGAAGGACTCCAGTCATCCAACCTAACATCCTCATGCAATCTTCCTTCTGACTAGGAATGCCAACTTACAAAGAGCCTGGAGATCTCCCGCCAATCCAAATGATCTCAAAACAAGAACGATCAACCCCCCCTGGAGGAAATGGCTGCTTTGGAGGGTGGATGCTACATATTATACCCTGCAGAGGTCCCTCCCCAAACCCTCCCCTCCCTCGGTTCCACCCTCCAAATCTCCAAGTATTTTCCAAACTCATGCTTCTCTGTCTCTTTCCCCTAATACTGGCTTGTAGCAAACCAAAGTTTGCCATCCCACCTAAGCCAGCCAATGGTGGCTTGTGCTACCTCCTCAAACTAAAATCCCAAACTGATAACCAGTTTGCCAGTTTAGCTGCAACAGCAAACAACGGTTTGCTGAAAATAACTAGCATAACATTCCTTTCAAACCACTGATTTCAATAGGCTTACAAAGGCATGACTCTATTGAGGACTGCACTGTAATTAATTTGTCACATTTGGACAGAGGAAAGAGAGGCAAGTAACAAATTACCTGAATGAGCCCTCACCTCCTTAAGAGTTGGTCTATATAGAGCAAAATCATGAGTTATCTTTACTGCCAACTCTTGGCTTCATCAATTTGAAATATAAAAGGGAAGTTATTAAAGGATATAGCATATATTATACAAGGAAGTCATCTATCTCACAGAGCTGATGCTTTGTGAAGTACAACTCCAAACAAATCACTGTAAGATTCTTTTTAAAAGGAGAATTACTCACAAAAATGCCTTGATTGTAAATACAAGGCTATGCACCATCATAAAAGCAAACTTTAAAGGAATTTTTAAACAGAGACAATTAAGGACAGGCAGATATGATTCTCTAGCAAGGAATTATAAATGACCAAGAGTGTGACAAAAAATAGTTATTTGGTTGAGGCCAAGATTAAAATCTAGGGGTGCCCCATAGGCTACGCTATAATGTCAAGTGACCTCCCCTGGAGATTGGCTGTGAAAACAGGGATGTTTTTAGCTGTCTTGTTTGCCAGGTCTATGAGGTTTTTATAGGGGATGACTTTAATGGGTTCTGTTGATGCAACCCACCTCAAACTGTTTGAGAGAGGCAAGCCAAGAATCAAATAAATAAACAAATAATAAAATAAAGATTTGAACAATAAACTCGAGGTCATTTCAGCCCAGAAAACTGTACTATTTAAACCCCACTCGTCTACCTAGCATCAAGAGCAAGATTTCTTTTAAATTTTACCATCTGGGTTCACAAGGGCCATGTGAGCAGCCTTTCCTGTGCAACACTGACTCCAGCTCCCACAGCTGACAGCCTGTCAAGCCCACCCACACAAGCCTGCCACAACAACCAGTTTCGGTGAGACCCTTTTTTCAGGAACAATCCAACTCACTGTTCATTAACATTAAAAGCATTTGGAGTCCGCTGATGCTAAAGCAGCAATTAGCACATTGGTAATAACAGAAGAGAACTGAAGTCAAGCATACAGAAGAGTGACTCGAACTTTTCAGATGAGCGCATCAAGGTAACAATGGAAAGACCGAATAACGTCGTGGAATTGAGCAGAGAGAGAAATGTGGTGCTTGAGAACTGGAAATTATTTGTACACCTTGTGTCAGATAATATCAGTCCCAGGATGTTGAGAACAGGTCTTAAGCTGGTGACCAAAGACAGGGTAGGAGGTAGAACTCTTTTGGTCCTGTGGTAGAACCATCAGAGAAGGTAGGAGATCTACCCTCTGGCCCAGCTGGTCCAATATGCAGATGATACCCAGCTCTATCTCCTGATGGATGGCCGCCCAGACTAAGCCCCAGAGATACATTTGTCTGATGTTTGGAAGCCATAGCTGGGTGGTTAGAGCAGAGTTGCCAGAAACTGTGGCTCGGTAGGAAGGGAAGTGTGGTTGCCCACTCTGCAACTCAACATCTCATATGCGGCCAGGAATTTGGGTGTGATTCTGGATGCCTCCCTGTCTGTGGAGGCCCAAGTGACTAGGGTAGCCCACCTGGCAATTTTCCACCTTTGCCAGACTCGACTACTAGCCCACAGTGATCCATGCAATGGTTACCTCCAGAATTGATTTCTGTAACTCACTGTATGCAGACCTGCCCTTTTCCTTGACCCAGAAATTGCAACTGGTCCAGAACACGGCTGCTAGAGTCCTCACGGGAACATCTTAGAGGACCCATATCCAGCCAGTGCGGAGACAGCTGCATTGGTTACTGGTTGCAGCCTGGATCAAGTTCAAGGTATTGGTATTGACCTTTGCCATTCGTGGTCTGGGCCCCACATATCTGCAGGAGTTCCTGTCTTCCTATGCCCCCCACAGGGCCTTACGCTCTGTGGGTGAGAATCTGCTGGTGATCCCTGGCCCATGAGAGGTATGCCTGGCCTCAACTTGGACCAGGGCCTCTTCGGCCCTGGCACTGACCTGGTGGAATGAGCTACAAGGGAAACTGAGGGCCCTATCAAAGCTTTCCCAGTTCTGCAGGGTCTCTAAGAAGGAGCTCTTCCACCAGGTCTTTAGTTGAGGCCAGGGCGGTTCTGTCTAGGGCCCCCTGCATTGGCAAGATCTTGGGTCTCCTTCTCCATCTGTCCCTTGAGGAATGGGATTATGGGTAGTTTGTTGAGTGGTGTAGGAAGAGGTTAGTTTTCTCGCCATCAGGGGGGGGCTGATTTTATATACTGTCTTATAAGGTTTTATTGTGGGAAGGGGTTTACTATGCTACCCGCTACAAGCCAGTCAAACTGGAAGTGGCGGGCTATAAATTTAATAATAAATAAGTAACAGAACCTTCTGATCTTTCCATGTATCCTTAAAATTCCTGCAGACACAGACCTTGTTGATTGATGGGAAACCCTTCATGGACCAAGGTCACCCAACCTCTGACAGGGAGTGTCGGATTGAGTGACTCAGTATGCCTGGATATTGCTGGGGGGCACAGTTGCTACACCACACTAAGTGTATATAGGTGTTATCTCCTTGAATGAGATACCTCACTTTGTCTTCTGGGGAGCTGCCCTCTGACCCTTCCTTCTCTCCCTCTGTCCTCTCATCTCTGTTCCCATGGCCTTCCATGGAGATACATGTAACTGCAGGTCTTTCCTGTAAATGCAGTGCTCTCATACTCCCAAGCACGTGATACCAAACAAGGTAGCCAGTTGTGATAGGGAAGGTACTCTGTAGATTAGGCTTCTTTCTCATCTTTTGACTGCAACCTGAATGTGAACAGGTTCTATCTGAGTAAATGTAAGTCATCGTCATCATCTTCTTCTTCTTCATATACATCTTGGGACGTTTATTTACTGCACTCAGTATCACGCTTCTATGCCTGGGCAATATTCTGCCATATTAATCAACTATCCCAATAGAAAGTTAGGTCATTAGGGTAGTGAGTGGCTTCTCTACAAGATTCAGCTGCCTTTGCCTGTTTCTTCACAAGTGGGAGTCATGGCATCCTCCTTGAGGCTCAGTCTCATATCTTGTGGAACAGGGCCTGCAAATGCCTCCTTACAAAAACTCACCTGGACAGCCCCCTTTTCTTCCCTTAAAGGGGAAGGTTCTTCATGAGAAAATGCTAGACGAGGAGGAACTTTGGAGGGAGCAAAGGAAAGCATGGTAGGCCAGCTCGGTGGATCTGTACAAAATCCATTGTCTGCCAGAAGGCTAACAGAGGACTTTGTGTTGTCAATGAGTTAGTGTGGTGGCATGTGGGCTGAGCAGGCGGGTACAGCCTGCCGTAGGTTGTGCTGTTTACTGCTTTTGCTTTCTGAATAAGGAACATCTTGTCCCCGACCAAGAGTCCTTTTCCTGATTCAGCTGCACAAGGGGGAGGGGGGGGAACAGGGCTTTGTGGTGTCTATGAAATTAGGTGGAGGAAACTGGTGGCAAAAAGTGCTGTCAAATCACAGCCAATTAACGGAGACTCCCTATAGGGCTTTCAGGGCAAGAGGCGACCGACAGAGGTGGTTCGTCACTGCCTCTGTGTCTGACCCTGAACCTCCTTGGGTCTGACCCTGCTTAACTTCTGAGATGTGATAAGATCAGGCTCGTCTGGGCCATCCAGGTCAGGGCACCTATTTGTAGCAGCTGAGTATTGGTTTCTTAAGGCAAGAGAACCGCATAGGTGCAGGGTATGAACTCGGTGTATAAAAAGACATGCTGGATACAGTTAGTTCTTGCATTTTATTGTTGCAGATTCATCTTTCCACTCTATGAGCCCCAACGAACAAGTCAAAAGTTTCAGGGCTGAGCCTCCTTGATCATGCTACCCTGCCCCCAGCTTCTGCACCCCTTTGCTTGATTTATTTTCTCTTTAATTTTCCTGATTTATTATCTCTTTCTGTTGAAGAGGATAAAGGTAAAGGTAAAGGTATCCCGTGTGCAAGCACCGGGTCATGTCTGACTCTTGGGGTGATGCCCTCTAGCGTTTTCATGGCAGACTCAATACAGGGTGGTTTGCCAATGCCTTCCCCAGTCATTACCATTTTCCCCCCAGCAAGCTGGGTATGCATTTTACCAACCTGGGAAGGATGGAAGGCTGAGTCAACCTTGAGCCGGCTGCTGGGATCGAACTCCCAGCCTCATGGTCAGAGCTTCAGACAGCATGTTTGCTGCCGTACCACTCTGTGCCACAAGAGGCTCTGTTGAAGAGGATACCCAAGGCCAATTTCATAGCAAAATGTTGCATTGGAAGCTTGTCCATTCTTTACTCAGGGTTGCCCCATCCCAGTCTGAACTCCAGTCCTCAGTAGGTCTCTTGCATCCCTCGTCTCTTCCTTGAGTTCTGGGAAAAGAGGAAGGCTCATGGGATGGCACACTCTTGACCTCCCAGAACTCCAGACCTTCTTTCTGTTTGTGACCAGAAAGACAGCCATCATAGCTATAACTACGTCTCACTTGTGATATTCAGTAATGGCCAGGTTGTATGCTTCTTAGACTCTAACATGCTTGTGGATGCAAAACTAGCTGCCCTTATCCCATTGATTACTCGGTTTCTTTAGACTTTGGTTGCAGACATTGTCAAAAGCTTTCTAGACATGTAAGTATGTGATGCATCTTGGACCACCACTGATCAAGTCCTTGTGGATATTTTCAGCAGGCTCAAAAAGATTAGTGGATTTCGCTTTCCTGAAGTAATGCTGATTCTTCCTGAGAAAGGCATGCTTTCTACATGCTTAATTCTATCTGTAGCAATGCTTCCGGTCATTTCACCTGAAGTCAAAATTAAGGCCAAGTGACCTGTAAATTGCTGGATCCCTCTTAGAAAATTCATATTAACTGACTACTTTTCAACCCTCTGGTTCAGAGGCTGGCTTTAGCAAAAAGTTGCACATTTCACATAATTCCTGGGAGGGTCCGTCTGGACACAGTGACTTGTTAATCTTTAATTTGTCAATTAGTGCTTTAAATTCATCTGTTACCCATATTTGCCTCAAATCTTCAGATGCCCTCTGACAAAGTCAGGAGCTCAAGGTCATGTTTCCCTCTGCCCTCACAGCTGCTGCCTTATTGGGCTCTAAGCTCTTTTTTTTACTCCTCTTATCAGCAAAATTTGGCTTCTGCCCACATTGCACCTCTTCTCGTGACAGGCTCAATCCACTAACTCCAGTTTTCCATCTCTGTCCTTTTTCGTAGTGAGCAGTGGGAGAACAACCTTTTGGCATGGCTCATAAGAACAAAGAAACAAGATGGAAGAACAAAGAAATGAGATGGAAGATATGTAAGAAGATGTTGGTTCTTATATGCCGCATTTCTCTACCAGAAGGAGTCTCAAGGTGGCTTACAATCGCCTTCTCTTTCTTCTCCCCACAACAGACACCCTGTGGGGGATGTGGGGCTGAGAGAGCCCCGAGATTACTGAAGAATAAGAATTGGTTCTTATATGCCCCTTTACTCTACCCAAAGGAGTCTCAAAGTGGCTTACAGTCACCTTCCCTTTTTTCTCCCCACAACAGACACCCTGTGAGGGTGGTGCGGCTGAGAGAGCCCTGATATTACTGAAGAAGAAGAGTTGGTTCTTATATGCCACTTTTCTCTACCAGAAGGAGTCTCAAAGCGGCTTACAGTCACCTTCCCTTTCCTCTCCCCACAACAGACACCCTGTGAGGGTGGTGAGGCTGAGAGAGCACTGATATTACTGTGAGTGTCAGTCCATGTCAACATGCAACAAGCATAACCCACTATTTGGATTTAAAGCTAAATAGTCCATAAAACAGCTTTGTTTTGTTTTCTACTCCAACTTGTGTTATGATGTTAAGGACCTTAAATGTAAAGCTACAGGTGATTTATTTTGATCTGATTCTTAAAACATTGACATATTACCTCACTGAATTAGTAGAACTTCTATAAAGATCTAAGCAAATTGCAAAGATACCTCAACCTAGCACACTATTGAATTGAAATAACATTTCCCCCTATTTGACTTCTTCACAATACAGCAAGCTGTCATCTATGAGAACAATACCAAGAAAATGATGATTTTAGTAAAAGTTACTCAAGATGATCAGAATGGAAAATTCTCGTGAAATAATCATCTGATAACAATCTGCTGTTGAGGATATTAGAGGGGCAAAGAGCTACAGTCAAACACTGGATCGTCTAATCTAGATTTGCCAACTACAGGTTTTAAGGCTTATCTCTCCCTCGACCACGTAGAAGCTTTATCGATGGATTACTTTTGTTCCAGATCCATCTGAAATGTTATAAAATGTTTATTTCTTCTTTAAGGGCTCTCGTACACCCTTCTGGTACATTCGCATACTTGAACTTGCGAGAATGAAACAAAGCACATTGTTAAGCTACTGTTCCACTGCATCATCTCTTTTGTAAGGAAAACCCTTCTGAAGGCCAAGGTCCCAATACACACAGATTCAAATCAACTTCATTATACAAGTTAAACATACTTTCGGTCCCTTGCCCCCACTCCAAAAAAACCCCTCCAAAAAAACTTTTTCAAAGATTCTGGAAATTGAATTGGAAATGTCAGGGTCTCTGGCAATGACATTGCCATGTAAGATACTTAGGGCTGTCAGTGCTCAGGGCCCCTTCGGCTTTCAAAGGGCAAATTTTCATTCCGGCAGTTAGCAAGAAGTTGAAATCCCCTGGAGACTAACCTTCAGCCTTTGACTGATCAACAGATCTGTACTTTCTGTTTGTTGAACAGAAAAACTCTGGCCTTGGAGACTCTGAGATTTAGCCCTTTAGGATCTCGATCTGAGCTTTATCTCCCCCGTACTGGCAGGGCCAGGTTTATCCATGTAACACATGCTATGGGCCCAGCACTTCCAGAAGCCCCACACAGTGCCTCCCCCCACAAGGATCAATGCTGTAGCCTCTCTTCTCCCCCTCCCCTTTCCCCTCTTTAAGGACACTCAGAGTGAAACCCCTTTCCACTGTGGGGGGCCCCTCCGCCCCTCCCCGACTGGCTCTTTCAGCCACAATTGTACTCTGCTAAAGGTAAAGGTATCCTCTGTGCAAGCACCGAGTCATGTCTGACCTTGGGGTGACGCCCTCTAGTGTTTTCATGGCAGACTCAATATGGGGTGGTTTGCCAGTGCCTTCCCCAGTCATTACCGTTTTTACCCCCAGCAAACTGGGTACTCATTTTACCAAAGGATGGAAGGCAAAGTCAACCTTGAGCAGGCTGCTGGGATTGAACTCCCAGCCTCATGATCAGAGCTTCAGACAGCATGTCTGCTGCCTTACCACTCTGCGCCACAAGAGGCTCATTGTACTCTGCTAGGGCCCTGTACATCCTTAAACTGGTTCCGGTGCTACAGGCCTCACAAATCCTGAAACCACTCCTGTATACCGGTCTGGACAATCCAGAGCAGTGGTTCCCAAAAGGAGTAGTATCACCCACTGGGTGGCGGTGAAATTACCTAAAGGGATTCTAAGAGGCAATGACACAGCAGGCAGGTAAACAGTGGTGGTGGACCCCTTTGACCATATTGTTCACAACTGACCATGCTATGGCACCATCCTGGCAAAAGGCACACCAAATTTCTGCCTTTGCATAGTGCTACTGAAATCTGATGGAGACTACAGGCATTTTTTAGTAAATATACCACCAGAGCTCTAGTTGGACCAGCGTGCCACATTTCGTGGCATCACTTTGTGGGCTTTTTTCTTTGTTTTTTGTTCTTGACTCTTTTTCATTTTTCAATTGACTCCAGATTATTAAGTGTGGTGATTTAAGACTCCTGCTAAGTAACTTTAAACCAGACACTGGGAAATTGGTATAACTTCAAGTCCATCGATCACATTAAGAATCTATTGAACAGGGATGCAGTTAGTAAATGTGGTATATCAGGAGGAGGAGAAGCCACTGAGATACAACCAACTTAAGGAGACCTCCTCCACAAGGTGTTCCAGGCAAGAGAGGGTTCAAAAGTCTGAACTCCGTCCCTCCAGATAGCACTGCCAGTATCCCATCCAAATACTGACAGAGGTAGGCCTGCTTAGCTATCCTAGCTCCAATCAGTTCAAGGCTGCTAGCTAAGAAGAGCCCCCATACAATTATAAGCCAGGCACAATGTCTAGCTCTAAAATCAGATCCTGTGGATTCGTATGGAAGAAAATTCAACCAATGCAACTTCCCCCTTGTCTGTAATGCTATAATAAGAGAAGTCGTGCCTGCTAAACATTATCGGGTCATGGATTCCTAATAGAGTGTAGGAGCTGCCATTTATGACATTACAACATCCCTGTTAGGAAACAGGATGCATGATGATCGACCAGAAAACAAATAAAAATCACGCATGTAATTCAGGACCTAGAGTATCCCATTGGACAGGAGAAACAAAGTCTATTCAAAAGAAGGGTGCCATCCCCAAACTCGGGAGAATGTCATAGGGAGAACAAAACCGCATATAAAGTTATTAGGTAGCAGTGTCAAAGAAAAAGAAAAAGGGGAGGGCATGAACTTAAGCGAGAAAAAGGTCATCCATTAAAAGGATTTAGGAGGAAATGCTTTACACAGAGAAGAGTTGTAACAGAAAATAAACCGCCTCGGGCAGCCTCTCCAACAACTGATATAAACTTTAAAAAGAAAACGAGTGCTTGAAGGACAGAATTATTGTGCCGAGAGAGAGGTGAATGGCCTTTGGAAAATGGGATTTCCAGTCTCGCTCCATCTTGAGGGGGAGAGAGGGGGAACCTGGCACATTTTATTCGGATGTACTGCCCAGAGCGCCACACAAACTGTGAATAGCGTCATGCCAATCAAAAAGACCTCTGACCTGAAACTGAAATGAAGGAACTCATGGTGAGACCCCGGATTTCTCACCGGATTTCCCGAGGATTCCAGCTCCGGCACGCGCATGGGCAGCTTCTAGCGCTCATAGCTTTAGCAATGGCTGAAGATGTGTTCACACTATTTCAGAATATTTATTGTTCCATTTGATTTATTCAGCTTGTAAGAATTTTTTTATTGTAATTGGGTAGACACATAACTCAAATCGAGGAGACAGGAGAGTGAACAAGCTTCCTCTCCCAAGTATCCCAAGCAAGGAAGAGTCTATTTGTAACCCATAATCCCTTCAAAGAGCTCAGGAGACACTTGGACATCTCCCACCATTAAAACTGATCTCTGGACAACCCAGGTTGGTTTCCCTGGAAGAAATGGCCACTTTGGAAGGTGGACTCTGTGGTATTATACCCTGCTTAGGACCCTTCCCTCCCCAAACCCCACCTTTCATGAGGTTCACCCCCAAAATCTCCAGGGATTTTCTAAACCAGAGCAACCCTAGAGAAATAGTTGGTTTTCTCTCCTCCACTGTATATTCACAAGAGTGTGGACCATACTAGGCTGAGAAAGACTAACTGGTTCAAATCTAATCAGTAAGACTCAAAGTTGGTTGGGGACTGGCACCACCTCTGTCTAGTTCAGGCTTTCTCAACCAGGGTTTTGTGAAGCCCTGGGGTTTCTTGATGGCCCTGGAAGGGTTTCCTGAAAGGGTGGGAGTTAATTTTTAATATATATTTTAATTTTGTTAAACATTTATCAGCCGGCATGACCATATATTGTTACGTTGACCCAGTCCGCCCCCTCCCAAAATGGCCAATGGAGGGCATGGGAAAGGGAGGGGTTAAGTGTGGGTACGTATCATCTAGGCTTCCCAACCATATTCTGCATCATCATGTTACTTCTGGGGTTTCTCGAAGTCTGAAGAATTTGGGGGGAGTTCTGAATGGTAAAAAAAGTTGAGAAAGGCAGGTGTAGTTCAATGCTCCAGACGCAGACCGTCAGCTTAGTGTAGTGCTTACAGTGTAAGAACAGGACCCAGGTGACCTTGGTTCAGATCCCCACTTAGCCATGGAAGGTCAATGGGTGACCTTGGACCAGACTCGGATTAACCTTTCTCATCTAATTATTGATGCGAGGCTAAAATGGTGGGCCAAAGGATGCCAGCAGCCCAACTGTACTCCGTCTAAGGAGAAAGGGGGCTATCCATGCCTAAACGAATACAAATAAGCAGAACAGCTCATCTTAACTCACTTCCCAGATGAACGGGACCCTTGTTTCACGCAAAGCATATTTTCAAAAGAAATGGAACATGGACCGATTTTAATTCGTTCAGGCACTGCCCTAATTTCCAATGCAAATGTTTCCCAGGCAACTCCATTCACAGTAAAAATACAAAAAAATCAGGGTACTGTCATATCAGAGAACGCCTCCCCCCCACCCCCCCAACTTTTCATTCACATCCTTGCACCCGAGAACGGCTGAGCTTGCAAAAGTGACCTTCTAGGGCTCAAAATAATGAGTGCTCCATTAGCCAGCGTCACTAATGGGCTCTCCTCCCTCTTCGACTACACGGCCTTTTGTTTTATGATTCCGAAGTGAGCGAACAATGCAAAACACGATGCTAATCAGTACCAAGCCCCTCGGTGGGTGACTGGTGCCGCAGAATCGTGCTGTTGTTCTCCAGCCTTTCACGATGGGCCTCTGACTGACTTTTCAGGCTGCCGAATGCGAAATCCAGGGATTGCAAATCGTCCGTGCCCAGGTCACTTTCTCACTCGCTTCTCAAATTGGTAAAGGGGACCTTGCAGTGAATGAATGATGCTTTATTTACAGTCCCAGCTGCCGCCCCCGGAGCCTGACCCAAGTTTTCCATGAAAGTCTGCGAAAGCGTCTTAGGGATCTGGAGCCTAAATTGAATAAGGGCCTATGACCCGATGTCAACGGCAGCCCACCGCACAATCCTATTTTCAGAGAAGCACTTCTGTTCAATTTGGACATCCATCACAGTGCAACAAACAAGGGGTATTTCTCGTACTCTTCCTCCACCATCCCTCCGCTGTTCAATTCCTGGCATGAAAAGATGCCTGGTAGCATCTGTGGCGGCGGGTGAAGGATCCTTCTCAGTCAGTCTCACGAATGAAAGGGTTGAGAAAACCCTGGGGGAAGGGACAAAAGCAAAGCCAAACATGTGGGACAAAAATGTTTATCCTTTTTTGTAGTCAAAACATGTTAAATTCTCTGGATTAAAAGACAAGGCCATATCGTCACGTTGAAAATTTCTCAGGGGAAAACTGTTTAAATATTTGCATTACATTTTGTCAGATCCTGTACACACACGTAGTGGGGTGGGTCCTATCCGTATCCTAATACTCTCCTGAGCAAAGTTTATTTGTTGGCTTATTTATTGAAATCTTTATTCCCCTCCCCTCTTTCCTTTTGCGCCAAGTCTGAAGTTTCCCTCTGGTCTAAGAAACTTCCCTTCACTGGAAGAAGAGCAACTGAAGCTGCAGGAGGATATTTTTATCGCACCTTTGCTTCATTTGGTCTTATTCCCTTAGCATTAGTTTTCTTTGTTACCGATGGTGCCAAAGTTCTTTACTATCTGTTTGGGGATGAGAATTTCTCCAGCTCCTAAGGCCCAGTTGTCTTAGGACTCAAATGCCGTTTCCCACAAAATGCTAAATTTCTCCAGATCACTCCGGAGATCTTGGTCCCCTCCTCTGATATTTTCCGATGATATCCAGCTACATCTTCCTGGAAAGGTGGGTTGTTATGCTTATTAACACTGCATATTTATTTTTTCTTTTCTTTTGTTTTATTTATGTTGTGAGCTGCTGCGAGCTGGCTGGGCCAAGAGTGGCGGCATATAAATACAATAAGTAAATGAATAAAAATGTGTTCATTCTAACTATACATATAAATATTTTGATTCCAGCTTCCCTCCAAAAGAGCTCAGGGCAGCATGCAGGGCTCTTTCCTTAGAATCATAGAGTTGGAAGGTTCCTCCAGGGCTATGTAGTCCAATCCCCTGCATTATGCAGGAACTCACAACTACCTGCCTACCCACAGTGACCCCAATTTAATGTCCAAATGATTTCCACCACCATTACCATGACCAAAAATCTCCAGAATCCAGCCTGGTCTGGAGGAAATTCACCTACCATCTCCTTTCAATGTTCCATTTCTAACTGTATAATGAATGGGGGCTTCTCAGGCGCTGCTATATTGGACATGTTTGGGATAAGGGTATGGGAGGGCTCAGCTAGAGTTGCATTCAGGGTATTTGGGATATTGTGGAGAATTCCTGTCCTCTACCATTCCCCGTAGTCCATTTAAGTTTGCACCGACTGCTTCAGTGACTCCATCCAGCCACCTCATTCTCTGTCGTCCCCTTCTTATTTTGCCCTCGATCGCTCCCAGCATTAGGCTCTTCTCCAGGGAGTCCTTCCTTCTCATGAGGTGGCCAAAGTATTTAAGTTTCATCTTCATCTTTCCCCCTTAGGGATCGCTGCCTTGCCGTGGCAAGGGGGCTTGCGTAGCTCAGAGAAGCTATGAGTTTTGCCGTGCAGGGCCACCCAAGACGGGCGGGTCATAGCTGAGAGCTCTGACAAAAGGTGATCCACTGGAGAAGGAAATGGCGAACCACTCCAGTATCCAGGAATAGGGTTAAAAACTGCCAGCCTGGAATGGCTCTTGGACCCAAGAAGGCAAGATCATGTTCAAAGATGGAAGTCCAGCTTTGACTGAAATCTTGAGTCCATTCCCAAGGAAAGGAATGTAGAGGTCCTTGTGTAAGTACAGCTTAGCTAGTATTACTTCTTTCAGTTAGTTTGCTTTGTTTTCAACTTTTACATTACCTCTTCAAGATGCTACTGGACTCATACTTTGCTCTGCCACTTCAGACCAACATAACTACGCATATTTGGCCATGTGATTCTTCTGTCTCCATCAGACGCCACTCCAGGCTTTCAAGACCTCCTTTCCTGCTTGCTAACTTGTGCTGCAGATGCCGAGAATGGTACAAATAATCAGCACTAACCATCTTTCCCGATTAAAGGGAATCAAGTGCCAGATTGAGCATCTTAGCAACAAGGGTGCACGTGAGCCAGTTGCTCTCTGCTTACTATCATTCAATCACGCTGCTAATCGGATCCCTTTTGCAGTAATTGGTGTATTTCAGACGACAACACAAGAAGTTGACTGGTGGTTGGATTCATTAATGATTTGTGGCGACTTTCACAGTAAAGATGACAACGTATTAGTTTGCCAGATGCCGGATCATGCTATGGGCCATTAACGAGAGGGTGTTCTCCGAACACTCGCAGAACAAATAGCAGCTGGTTGATTCTTCAGCAGGCCGGCATAATCGCATGCATCTCATCCCCCGATTCACTACAATGCTGTCAGATGCATCATAAATTAAGAGCCCGGGAAAGCTCATTAGTATTGCTTCTTGTAAAAGCTGCATATTGGCCTGCGGAGATCAAAAAGCACAAAGGCGCCTGCTTTTAAAAAGCAAACAAGGGATAATACACAATGGCTTTTTAAGTTTCCCCCCTCCAAGCTACCTCTGTTTACACAACGGTTCTAACAAGGCTTGGTGGAGCTAGACTTGAGCACATTTCACAACTGAACTCTCCCCCCCCCCTCCTTTTAGTCAAGAATGCTTTGAAAGCCAACGCTGGAATCTTCTGCAGGCTGCTGCATTCAAAACCACGACACTCTAGGATTAAGGAATAGTTGGGTTTGTTTTAATCTTCATGTCGTCATCGTTGTGTGCCTCCCCCCCCCCCCCCGGTTATGCATTTTCTCGCATGATAATTGCAACATTTTCTTTATATATATATATAACATTTTCCTTTATATATATATAAAGGAAAAGAATAATCCTCCCTAAATACAGGCATTCACATAGCAATGCTGTGCTCAGAAAGCTTTTTGTCTCTACAATGACTGTTTTGTCTGGTCTTTGGAGGGGGACGGGGGAGAAGGGCACACAATGGAAACTGCCAGGAGTATTGGCTTTATTATATCATCTCTTTTAGGTGATATTGTGAAGCAGCTAGTCGGCTGGCCTGGCCACTTCAGGATCCATTATCTCCGAATGCATATGAATGGAGAGGACGGTTAGGTTGCCGGTGCCTGGGGAAAATCTGACTTTGTCTCCATTTCAAGTTTAGAGTGCATCCCGTCATCTCAGCTGCATTATTCAGCTTGCCAGAGGAGAAAATTAAGTTGATGGCGGGTGAGACTGTGCTGCGTGTGGGCCAGAGGCAGAGAGGAGGATGAGATGAGACAGGGCAGCGGTGGGTTGAGAGTGGAGGGCGCCTGCCACCCCCTTTGGGTAGCCGTGCCCGGCACTGCCTTCGTACAAAGATCACAGGTCGAAGCAGTACGCATCATAACGGGAAGCACCAAAAGGGCAAAAAGAAGGTCAGAAATGTTTACGCTCGGACTTTCGGGGTGTTTCTTTTGCAGAAGTGGCACTCCACCTTCTGAAGAGCTGACGTACAGCTGCCCACCCCTGTTCTCTTTGCCGAGGACAATCTACAGTGGTGGTTTTTGGAAATGCCGTGATGCCAGTCATGAAGCAGGTTTCAACCTGGCCTGCTGAAGATAGCGCAGTCTCCCGCTTGGCCAGGAACATCAGACACGGAAAGGCTTTCTGAATATCTAAATCTAGTTTTGCAAGGCCAGTTCTGTTTTGATGCCTCCTTCCCACTTGTCCTAGTTTGGTTTAAAGTCTGAGAGGATTATATATTCAACATCACAGGAAGCCCGGGTGAAATGAAAGCTCTTTGGCTACCTTCTGTTGCGTTAGGTGGGCTGTTGCTTTCCAGGGTAGAATCAGGCTCTGTTTTATCACACACATCCATCTGCCATCTGGATTTGGGGGTATCCCCCCCCACACCTAGTTTCCTGTTGTCAATTCCAAATAAAGGCAGAGAGAGAGAGAGAGAGAGAGAGAGCAGAAGAGTGTGATGGATTTTTGGAACGACAAATGGATTTTTAGAAGAAAGAAATATTTCAATACATCTTTAGAAGCAATCCAGTGGGGTCCACTTGGTTCTGTTGTTTCAGACCAACCCAGCTACCCACTGAATCTGCCTTATAGTCCTATTGTCCTTCTAGCTGAGTCCCAAGGCAATTAACAATTAACATCACATTAAAGCAACAAATAAAAACTAAGGTTTAAAATTTGTCTTTAAAAATAATGGCAAGTACCACCCAACATCAAAACTGCCCCACTGCCATCTACTTGGACAGGAAGGGTCCAAGTGAGGTAGCGCGCCTACCCAACCTGGGTGGAGTGCAACTATCAGTAGCTCACTCCGCCAGGAACCTGGATGTGATTCTTGATGCCTCCCTTTCGAAGGAGGCACAGGTCGTGAGAGTAGCACAGCAGGCCTTCTATCACCTGCGCCAGGTCAAGCTACTAGCACCCTACTTGGCCCCAGAACATCTAGCCACAGTGATCCAAATGATGGTCACCTCTAAACTGGACTTCTGTGACTTGCTCTATGGAGGCCTTCCTTCATCCTTGATCCAGAAACTGCAATTGGTCCAGAATGCCACAGCCAGGATCCTCACAAACACACCGTGAAGGTCCCACATATGGCCTGCCCTTCAACAATTTTACTGGCTCCCAGTTAAATTCTGGATCAGGCTTAAGGTTCTGGTAATCACCTTCAAGGTCATACACGGTTTGGGCCCACTGTATCTGAGAGACCGCCTCTCTGATTATATCTCCTAAAGAGCAGATCATTCGGCCATCACCAACTGTCTGAGGATCCCTGGAGGGCCTCAACCAGGACCAGCTATCTCCGTCCTGGCTCCCGCCTGGTGGAACAAGCTCCCTGAAGAGACCAGGGCCCTTCCTGAACTCCCACAATTCCTAAGGTCCTGTAAAAGGGAGTTCCCCTGTAAGGCATTTGAATGAGGTTGACAAACCTATCATCATTCAGCTGGCTCCCCAAACATCACAGACATCCTCCACATCCTGAACCCAATTGACCCGCCGCCCCACAGGCTCTAGTTGAAAAGTTCTATTGCATTGCTCATTGTTATGTTATTGTTGATCAACACTGGTTCTTACTATTATTGTTATGATTATTGTTATTTATGGCTACAATGTACTCCCCTGTGTTTTATGTAAACTGCCCTGATCCTTATGGTAGAGTGGTATAGAAATATAATACACTAGGGATAAAGCCCGTTGCATTCAGGAATACAACGGGTGCTGTATTGGGGGGGGGGAGAATTCTGTGGATGGCCTGTCCCTCTCCCCAGGACCCAGAAAGTCTGCAAGCTGGAGTCCCCCAGGAAGGGAACTCACCAGCAGGGGCAGCTCTCATGCAGCAGGGATCTGCAACCTCTGAGTCTTGGAGGGAAGTAGAAGGAGGAGGAGGTGGTCACCGGTGGGGGACAGAAGGTGATTGGCTGGCTGCTGGACAGACAAGCAAGCTGGTTGGAGGAGGAGGCACTCAGGGGTGGGACAGTCACCCTGAGTGGATGTTAAGTGCTTAGTGGCACTTAAGCCATAAGTCTAGCTCCTCCACCTAGGCCTTACCATAAACATTAAATGGAATAGATAAATAAAATAAATACCACTGCAGCCATGCATCTGACATGCCCTTAACTTAAACCAGATAGCCTGTCCCAAATGCCTTCCTAAATCATGATGTTTTAGCAGCCCTTTCCCGAAGACCTGCAAGGTAGGAGCTCCTCTCACCTTTCCTTGGCATTTCAGAACAAGGGAGTAGCAACTGAGAAAGTCCCTTGTGGTCACCCATCAGCGTGAAGAACAGGAAAGAGCACCGTCCACTTTCACAGTTTGAGCAGAAGAAGACTTGCATTCAAATTGCTTCCCTGCTTTCCTCTTCTTACCAGAAGTCTTGCAGTCTAAATTCAGAAGAGCAGGCAAGAGGCTCTGGGATGAAATCAGCCCTTGATGCAGTCCTCCCCCGCAACACTTGGTACCATCCAGTGAAAAACATGGTTTAGGATGGACGAAAGGAAGTACTTTATTCAATGAGTAATTAGATTGCAGAATTTGCCACCTGTGGATGTGGCAAAAGCAACTGGCTTTGATGACTTTAAGAGGTGAATAGGCAGACTCATGGAGGATAAGTCCATCCAGGTCTACTAAACATGAAGACTATATACAGAGGCAGCAAATTTCTGAGTACTGCTACTACTAGGAAACAACATCAGAGGTAGACTTTGGCCTCTAGGTCCTACTTAATGGTCTTCCACAGCAACTGGTTGACCACCATGTGAAACAGGATATTACAGTAGATGGACTTATCCAGATCCCGTTTGGTATAGTGGGTAAGGGCGACAACCTCTAATCTGGAAAACCAGCTGGGTGACCTTGGGCTAGTCATGGTTCTGTTAGAACAGTTCTGTCCGGGGTCTTTCAATCCCACCTATCCCTCATGTTTTCTGTTGTGGGGAGAGGAAGGAAAGGTGATTGTAAACTGCTTTGAGACTCCTTTAGGTAGTGAAAAGCAGAGTATAAAAACCTTATCCGTCTTCAGTGGTCTGATCCTGTGGAGATCTTCTTATGTTACGTTCTTATGCAAAAAGCAGCTAGTCAAAGTACATTTTTATTTTCTATTAAAAGGCTATTTTTGCTAGCCAGGCCATACTTATAACCACTGGGCAGATTCGTTTTTTTCTCCCTTCCTTAAGCTCTAATGGTAGCTTAATACAAAAAAAATAAAAATGACTCACGGCTTCTAACAGGCCCCTTACATGTTCTGCCAAGAATTAAACAGCCAAGGCCTCCCGGGGAGCAAGCCCACATCTTACACTTGGCATTTTGGATTCCCTGGTACAAAGAAAGGAAGGGGCGGGTGTTGTCTGCTGAGCCTCTCATGCTTGATAGAGAGAGGGCACCTAATAAGTCACTCAAACAAAAGGAGCCAATATATTACAGGATGCCAGTCCTCAGAAGGGATTACTTGTGGCACGGCTTTACTCTTTGAAGTGACGGTAAGCCTATGCTTATTACAAAAGGTAGAGGCTGTCACAGAGATAATGTAAGAGCTGGAACAAAGTGCCACAAAACATTTAAACCTACCTGCTCAGGCTACACAAAACCGAAGGCATGTTTAACCAAGGACCTAGCGACACATCAAATCGGGCCCCTTTGTTCTTCTCTCTCCTGGTAGTTGGAGTTAATGCCTCCATTGTAGGAATTCAAGGGAAGGGGGGCACTTTAAATGGTATCCTTCTCACCAGTTAAAGGGAAATGGACGACAATTTTAGCACATTCTACGGTTCACTTTAATGCGTTTTTGGAAGTTGTCCACTTTTAAAACTTTGTTGACCTAGCCACTAGCCTGAAAATGTGCTATGTTTCATTGATTCTCCCCAGCAAACCTATTCACATTGGAATAGTATGAAGGTTTTTTGTTCTTGAGAAAAAAATACGCCACTTGAGCTGGAGGGGATTGCAGCTTTCCTCTCCCTTCTTAGGAATTAACAATGTCATGACTGTACCTAGGTGCCTTTATGTGACTCCCCAAGCTTCAGGCCCCCTTAGGCTGTGCAAGGGGGTGCCTATGAAAACAACTAAGTCCAAAATAAAAGGGGAATCTCACTAACCAAGGGGGTCTTAGCTGGAGAAGGAAGAGGCAGGGTCCTTACAAAACTGAGCTCCATTAAGGGACAATGGTGAAACAAAACATAATACATATATAAATTATGGAAACAATTTTAAGAATCTCACAGTGAAGTGAGATGGTCCTGACCTGGATGGTCCACATTAGCCCAATCTTGCCAGACCTCAGAAGGAAAGTAAGGTTGGCTCTAGCTGGTATTTGGATGGGAGATCACCAAGGAACTCAAAGGTAGCTGTGTCGAGAAAAGCAATGGCAAGCTACCTTTGAACATCTCTAGCCTTGAAAACCCCAAGGGTTGTCATATGTTGACTGTGACTTGATGGTAGTTTCCACCACCACTAGGAAACAGTTTAGGAAATTAAAACAACAGAAATCCGTGCCCCCGCCCCCCTAAAATTAAGCATCTCACAAGGCTGGATATTTCCCAACTAACCTAATAACTATCTACTACTAACTTAACCACAATAAGCTGTCAAGGTTCATGATGCTAGGTCACCTAAGAGTCTGTTAAAATCTAAGTCTGTACACCTTGTGTCCATTATGCATACATACTCAAATGCTTTAGCTTGCGTTGGTCTAAACGACAGTAAAAAAGTTGTTGTGGATCCATTCTCAAATGTGGAGATCACATTTCTAAATACAGCTAAAGCTAAGAAATGCTGAAAAGTGAAGCGTTGCCATGCATGAACTTCTCTGAGAGCATTTCACATATATTTGCATGCCATGTGGATATCACCTCAACCAGACATGGCCTTCTTTCACGTTAGCCTCTCTGTCTCAAAGTCAAAACTTGTTATGTTTAAACGTAAAGCAGGGAGGCTCGTGAGATTCTTAAATGCTGTCCGAGTTTGTACACATGCCTTCAACTTATTATATTATGATCTCCAGCTGTTATTTTTCAGTTGTGTGGTTTCCTGCTGGGCAATGTGAGCTGTCTTCATTGGCAAAGTGTCCAAATTCTTGAAGAGGAAAGATGACTGGTCAAAGGACTTAACTCATCCATACCATATGCTAAATTGGAATCGCAAAGAAATGGCATAGGATTCAGACATTTGAGAAGACAGAAAGTCCACAGTTGAGATGGCTGGTGTGTTATATACATTCACTACATTGTCTGTATAGGCTTCTCACTTTGGAGACTGATAGTCACAAAGGAAGTTTTCAGCAACCCAATCCTACGCAGAGTTACTTACATCTAAGACCACTGAAGTTAATGGGATTAGACAGGACTGCATTGTAAAAGTGGTGTGTCTGCAATAAACAGAGGAATTAATCTAATGACTACTATATATCCTCATTTACCTGAACATCAGGGGGCATCCAAAATATTTGGATAATTAGGGTAAGATAAATGGAAGTGATATTTGCTTTGGTTAATACCATCATGAGGCTCTATAGGGTCTATGAAGTACATCTACCTGTAGGAGATTCCCACAGGAATGGGGAGTCGGGGCTTTTATCTATCACATTATTATCCTGTCCTTCTTCCATGGAGCTCAGGGTGGCATGCACTGGTTTCCTCTCCTCCATTTTATACCCATGACTAAGGATGCCCTGGAATTATAGCTCATCTCCAGATGAAATAGATCCGTTCCCCTGGAGAAAATGGCTGCTTGGGAGGGTGGACTCCATAGCATTATACCCCACTGAGGTCCCGCCCCACCCCAAGTCCGGCCCACTCTCTGATCCACCTCCAAAGTCTCCAGGTATTTGCCAACCCAGAGCTACCACCCTACATTACACCCTGCAAGGTAGGTATGGGTGTGAGAGAAGAGTGGCCCAGGGTCACCCAATGACTTCATGGCAGAGCAGGTGTTTGAACATGGACCTCCTTGGTTGATGTATGACACACTAATCAATCAAAGGCACACTGGCATGACTAGGTGGTGGTGCCAAATAGTATAGCAACCTTAGAGAAACAAAGTCCCATGGTGGTCCACTGTGCATTCAGTCTGGTGGCCTAATTAAATGGGAGATGCTCTAGTCTAGAGAACTAGGATGCTACTTATAGGAAGAAATTGGCAGCAACAAAATTAGCCTAGCCTAGCCTGAACCAGCCCATTGCTTAAATGGGCTTACATGACAGGGTTAGGTATAGAGAAAGTCAAATACAGCCTGTTCACTGGCTGTCATCTCTTCTATTACAGTATAACACATCATGGCAAATTAAGTCTCCTTTCCTTCTAAACAACATACTTGTTGAATTTCTTTACACAGCAAGTACTTGGTTGCTTGCATTCTCTCGCAGAAGTCAGGCTGTATATCTAGAGTGTCATTCATAAGGCTTTGTTTTTAGCCCCTGGCCACGCACAATTGCCAGATGTGGCAAGTGCATTATTTAAGAAAGAGCCGGCAGATTGTCTTTCTCCATCCCTCCTTCATGCACAGGCGCACTGCTTCAGACTGCATGAGACTGCCTTGAAGACAGCTCTATCGCTGATCAGTTCATGGAGGGGTTATTTTAAAGAATTAATATATACTAGAAATGAACATCAAATAGAGAAATCAGTTTGCTTTCAAGGGGACGCCTCTGTGACCTGTGTTGATAACCAAATGATATCAGAAAGCAGAAAATCGCAACAGTTCAACAAACACCACCAACATAGTCTTGAGTTCGAATACCTACACTGCCATGAAGTTATCTGGCTCACCACAGATGTTAACCCTAACCCATCTCACAGGTTGTTATGAGCAAAGAGTGGGGAAGGAAGAACCTGGAGGGGTGGACCAGATCCAATGGGGTGAAATTAACTCAAAAGAAATTCTGTCTAAACATCCGGAAGAAGTTTCTGTCAGTTAGAGAGGTTCCTCAGTGGAACAGGCTTCCTTGGGAGGTGGTGGGTTCTTCATCTTTGGACATTTTTAAACAGAGGCTGGATAGCCATCTGACGGAGAGGCTGATTCTGTGAAGGCTCAAGGGGGTGGCAGGTTACAGTGGCTGAGCGATAGGGTTGTGAGGGTTGGACTAGACCCAGGAGGTCGCTTCTATGATTCTAAACCATATGCAGCAAGCTCTTTGAATAAAGGGCAGGATAAAAATGTTCTTGCCCAAGTAATCACAAGTCATCCTGTCATAATAATATGACTGTATCCAATTTCCATGTGAAAGATATGGTCTTATGAATCTAGCCAATGAAGAGGCAGCTAAGAGCAATGTCATACACAGTAGAACAAGATGTGTCCATCAAATTAATTTCATATTACAAAAGGCTGCACAATGTCGATGGCTACATCTCTGAACTCCAGGTGGGTTTCTAAATCCTGATAGTCCCTCATCCTCCATCCCCAAATCTATGCAGATAAGGCAGGTCAAAAATTCTAATAAATGATGAAAAGGCAACCAAATTTCAGAATGACGGAGAGATGTATTCCACATTAATTTTGTTTAAGGTTCTCTTTCCTGAAAATTATCGGTAATTATTCCATCTGTGTGGGAAGCAGCTTCTTATCTCATTTCAAATACAATATGCTTTGTTCCGGAATCAAACACAAGAGCTTAAGAATCAGAAACATGTTGGTCTGTGTTTCTGTCACTTTTTTCCCCCTTTTACTAAGTGACTTAATCATTACCCATTTGTATTGTAAAGTAGAGCCTGCAGCTGTCAATCACATATCAAGTCCCCGCTGCGTTAATCGCATGTTCAAAACCATAACAAAAAAAAAATATTCAGTTTCTGCCTAAGAGGACTTTGGGGATTTATGCAAAGAATAGCAAGCAGGAGTTTGGGAAGATGAAATGCAGCTAAAGCCCACACAATTAAACACATCCACACGCAGCCTCAAGGAGATCTGCAGCTCAGGGTTCTGGGCTCTCCTCTGGCCAGGTGTCTTCTGTTCTTTCAAGCCTAGTCGCCTTTTATCAATCTCACCTCACCAATCCTTCCTTCAAATGCAACCATCGGAGCCAAAATACATCACACCTCAGAGCGAGAACAAATCTAAAATACCTATTTGATTAACTGAAATATAACATGGCCACTTGTTGTCAATTAATAACACATTTCTGCAGCCCAAATGCATAATTGTTTCAGTGCACTGGAATAAATTGGCACATGGTTCACCCTCGGAATCAGTGACACTTGTTCTGTGGGATTGTTAGGGATGCCAGCCTCCATGTGAGACCTGGGGAAGACCTTGGTATTACAGCTCATCTTCAGGCTATAGAGATCAGTTCCCTTGGAGTAAAAGGATGCTTTGGAGCATGGACTCTGTTGCACTGTACCCCACTGAGGTCCCTATCCTCTCCCGGCTCCATCCCCAAATATCTGGGAGTTCCCCAACTTGTATCTGGCACCCCCACCTCCCCATCCCCTGCTGGAAGCTTGAAGGGGGGGGGGACCTGGCAACCCTAGTGATTAATTTAGTACACTGGAATAAATCCGCACATGGTTCACATGGAGAATAAGTGACGATTTTTCACCTCAACAATTCCCCTTTTTGCAAATCTCATTTTTAAATCTTATTTTTAAAAAATCATTCCCAGTCACATATCCTCCCTATTGCTCCAATATACTTAAAGATTTCATTTTATTTGCTTTGGAGTGAACCACATTTGCCTCTAGAGCAGTGGTTCTCAACTTCCTAATACCACGACCCTTTAATACAAATCCTCATGTTGGGATGACCCCCAACCATAGAATTATGCAAGTGTTCTTTCACAGAAATTATACCGAAACTGACCAATGGCATGAAGATCCATTGTTCATGATTGTACATAAATTGTTTTTTTTCCCCCCAGGGTTTCTCAGTTCAGTTCTGCCTCTTGTCCCACTATGCCGATTTTTCTCTTTTCCACTGCTCCAGACAGATGAATGCTCTATCTCAATCTACCCCTCAAGGCTGTTGTGTGGATGGCAACCCCCCCCCCCCAGCCAAACTGCTTGCCCTGCCGTGACCCCTGTGAAAGGATCGTTCGACTCCCAAAGGGGTCCCAATCCCCAGGTTGAGAACTACTGCTCTAGAGTCTGCAGTTCCTTTCTCTGTCCCTCAAAATACTTCAGAAAAGGCACACAGCCAAAGGCTTACAATGTGTTGAGCTGCTTCACATATACTATATTTGAATTTCCTTTTTCAAACTTCCTCAAACCATCATCCCAGAGACACCACGGATACCAAGGGAAATATAAGCAAATACATATAGAAATGGAGGGCTAACTCACCCTGATGATTTCAAAGTCAGTATTCCATATCCTATGGGCAATTCTCCTATGCAAGCAATGTGCCAAAGAGATCCTTTAATGAAACAACACTAAGCAACAATGTTGTGGTCTATGTTTAAAAGCATTTTTAGGGTTTACAGACGGTAGCCGAAATCCAGAGATTCTTGTCGCTAGCCCGGTACTGCATATCGACACCCTCCTGCAGAAACGGCAGACTAGCTTTTCAAATGCACAATTCAGGGTCAAGGATAGAGGCACTGGCTAGAGCATCAGTATAAGCAATGTTACTTAACCAGCATCTCAGGGAACTGGAAGCAATGCTCAGTTTAAATATTGTGACTATGCATGATGAAGGAATGACTGGCAGCAGATTCAAAGCTAACAACTCACGCTTGTATACAAGGAGCGGGGTCACTATAGGTGCTAATTTCAGAAACGGGACCCTCGGCTTTGGGTTAGCTGGCAAAAACCAGCACAGATGGCAAGTTCCTATTTTAGCTTAACACTGTCAACGGAGCTAGTTACAGATTATTAGAGAGAAGCATATGCCTCAAACACTGGAGACGAGCAACAAAGCTAGCTATGATATCTTACAGAAAACTTAACTTCAGAACCTTAAAGATTCTATCTGCAACTGATTTTTTGTTTAAAGAATCACTTGTTGAAAGTCTTTTTTGCATCTTTCTAAATAAGGGACAGTGGTGTGGATCCACAGGAAGATGTCTGCATGTGTTAGGGTCATTGTACAAGCGGAAGTGTGAAAAAACCCTCATTCTGGCGCCTTCTGCTATGCTACACATATAGTAACGCAAACTGCTATTCAACTTGTGCTAAATGTTGTCTTAGCAGAATTTCTGGATACTACAAGAGATAGGAATGAAAGCATTGGGTTCTATGGAAGACCTTGCACAAGCAGAATGATGTTTAGACCATTAATGCTTGTAGCCACGCATCTCTAGATTAAAGCCTACATCATTTTGAGTTTCTGCAATGGTAGAGTGAAAGACATCGCAACAACCTGCAATGGTAGCGTGAAAGACATCGCAACAATCAAATAATTACAATTTGTTTCCAGGCATCATATGGCATGTGGGTCATATACTATGGAATTTCAAGTCCTCCCCCAGCCCCTCTCCAGTGAACCCGTTCCTGGAAATTGAAGGAGCGGAGAAATCACACCATCTCCAACCCTACCAATCCAACCTGTCTTGCAGTTACATATAACACCTACCTGTCTTTAAAAAAGATTTTTTCCCAAAAAGTTCTGAGTGCAAGAAGGTTACTTACACATAAATAAGGACATCTTGCTCCAAACATTAAGGTCTTATTTTGAAATTCAAAATCCCTTTCCAAAGTGTAGAATCATTATATGGATTTCTGCAAAAATTAGCAGAAATGCAGCAGTAATTCGCGGCCAAAGGTTAATAAAAAATGTTCCCCATTTTCAGGAATACCCAAATCAATTATTTCCTTTGTGCAAAGAGAACCGATAATGGAGCTGATTGTGTCACGTCACCAACATGTAAACAGTTCACCCGGCACATTTTGTTGTAATAATTTTCATGTCTATATGGTCTTTTTCTCTGCCCTGTGTGTGTGTGTGTGTACGGAGGATGGGACACAAACACTTTTTAATCCTCTTCATATCAGCATTCGTGAAAACTACTCTAATATTCCAAAGGTATTTGACAGATAATTTGCGACCCCCCCCCAAAAAAATCATCATGATGTTCAAATCCATTCTTTAAAATAGATATATTTTGAAACAAAAGCATCAGATTTGTTCTATCATATCATTTCTAATTACTGGGAATATACAGAGCAGAGAAGTCCGAATGAGAGCACAAGAAGAGCCTTGCTGGGTCGGACCAAATGCCCATCAAATCCAGCATTCTGTTCATACAGTGGCCAACCAGGTGCATCTCAGATGCCCATAAGCAGAATGATGGCAATAGCAACCCGCTCGCCCGCCCGCCCACCCCTCGCCGCTCCCCGCAACGTGTGCTCCCGAGCAATTGATGAATTATTTCTCCAGGTCTTCCACTGCAGTAATCTTACTGGGCGCACCATCAGTTCTTCCGATTGTAATGCCAGAATGCCACTATGTTAAATTGCTTTACAGAATATTTGTATTTGTATTTATGCTACGTACTTATGCTGTTAGCTGCCTCGAGCCTCAATTGCCAAGGAACGGGCAAGATGAAATCAGATGAAATAAACAAATAAATGTACGGAAGCAGACTGACTCTGGTACTGGCTATCCCTCATGAATAATCGCCAGGGCTGCCAGCTCTGGGACATAACTAGAGATTGGAGGGGGTAAGGGTCTGGGAAGGATAGGCTGCCTAAGGAGGTGGTGAGCTCCCCCTCACTGACAGTCTTCAAGCAAAGGTTGGATACACACTTCTCTTGGATGCTTTAGGATGCTTAGGGCTAATCCTGCGTTGAGCAGGGGGTTGGACTAGATGGCCTGTATGGCCCCTTCCAACTCTATGATTCTATGATAGGGTTTGGGGAAGAGAAGGACCACACTGGCATATAATGCCATAGAGTCCATCCTCCAAAGCAGCCATTTTTCTCCTGAGGAACTGACTTGGTCAGTTTGGTGTAGTGGTTAGGAGTGCGGACTTCTACTCTGGTATGCCAGGTTCAATTCTGCACTCCCCCACATGCAGCCAGCTGGGTGGCCTTGGGCTCGCCATGGCACTGATAAAGCTGTTCTGACCGAGCAGTGATATCAGGGCTCTCTCAGCCTCACCCACCTCACAGGGTGTCTGTTGTGGGAAGAGGAAAGGGAAGGCAACTGTAAGCCGCTTCGAGCCTCCTTCAGGTAGAGAAAAGCGGCACATAAGAACCAACTCTTCTTCTTCATCTGAAGATCAATTGGAATTGTGGCAGATCTCCAGGTGACATCTGGAGGCTGGCAGCCCAACAAGTACCATTGTGTTCCTTATAGTACTTTGTTCTGCTATAAGGATCAGTGCTCTGTGACCAGCATGTCCAGTTTATCCTAGAATCCGTTCATGGTCAATCTTCCATTTGACTAGCCTCACATATTTTCGATGCAACAGTACAGCTAGACATAACTTTTAAAACACTCACATTACCCTTAATAGGAATGGTTTGCAAGATCCACATGCAGTGATCCAAAATGGCTAAGCCTGCATTCCGCACGGCTATGATCACGTTCGTAACAGAGAGACAGATTTTTTTTTAAGCTTAATATTTTATTTAATGCCGAGGGAAATCTAGCCCCCACCTCCCGCATTAAAAGGCACAAAAACATAATGGGGTTTAAAGAAAAACTCAATTACATTCACTGAATACCCAAAGGAGACATTTCAAATTACTAAGTCCATCATATGTATTTTTTAGAACGTCCTAATTGCATATTTACATGAAAAGGCTATAATGATGCCAAAGGAGCTGTTATAAGGGAAACACAGCAAAAATATTTGGAAACCTAAAAATCCAGATTGCACCAAGCCAACGGGATACCAGAGCAAGCCACGTTAAAAAAGACGCTAAAGGCAGATAGTGTAGTTTAATATTGTGATCCTGAAACATAATGGTATTTAAACATTTGTGCGAGGCATTATTGGTTTACAGATGAGCTGCAGATAGGTGGCTGACATTTAAACCAACAGAGTAGGGCATAAATGTTATGAATAACAATATAAATTTAGCTTCCCCCTCCCCGTCAAACCGCTCTCTGCACACTATTATAAAAATTATTCAATGCATAAAAATTAGACTTTTCAAAGCTACTGTGCTGAATCATTTAATTTGTCTAAGTAACTACTTCTAATGCTCTTGCACATTGCTAGCCACATTAGAGTTTGAGACTGAAGAAATGAAGTGTGAGCTATTCCCCCATCAATACAATTGGAGGATCACATACTGTGCAAAGTTGCTCATTCCACAAAGGCAGATATGTGCTCTGGGGCAGTCCCACTGATCCATGAGAGGCCAGCCGTACATCCATTACCATTACTGTTATCATTTAAATTGTGATTTCCCTGTCTCCAGCTTGCAACAGGGGGTTCTTCTTTCTCTCTTTAGGACGTAACAGCTAGATAAGTGCCCTCCCATTTTATTTTCAGTACACTGCAATTCTGCTTCTAACGTTGGCCGACATTAAAGGAACCCGATCGTTTCAGATCTGAAGACTTTGTAGAAGGGAAAGTACAGACCTGTCTAAAAACAGAGGTGTGCAGTATAATTAACAACAGACCCGCAGATGAATTTCAAGAACACTGGAGTTATTTTACGAGTTACTTAGAGAGCCAAAAATTTATTGGTGGATTAATGAGGCTACGCTGATGTAATGTGTATGAGATAATTTTATATATATTTCTGTCCTTTTCTTTATATGAAATACTAATAAATGCTGGTTTACCAGCATAAAAAAAAATAAAATAAAATCAGAGGTGTGATGTATATGGACAGTTTCGTGTTAGCCTTAACGCATATGCCAATTATGGCTTGTGAGAAGAACCAATTAGACTCTTATTCTTGGACTTTAAGGTCCAATCAGTGGACCACGTTATGGGCCAACCAGGGCTCTTGGTGGGCTCTTCAAACTGTATATAAATCCCAATGTTTCCCAGCTGTTTGTTCGGTATTTGTTGGGGCTGGACTGAATGAAAGAGCTGTGCTTTCGAAGAACGGCTGTGGCTGTGCTTGCTGAACCCACAGGGAAGGTCTCTAGAGCTTAAGGTGACCAGGTTGTCCCACTTTTGGAGGGACATCTGGGGGTACCTGGCAAATTGAACTTATGTTGAAATTATATACTATATAATACTATTTTTGCATTCTATGCGTTCTATGAAACTTTTTGTTGCTCCATATAGACCACATTTTTAATCAAGAACCCCCCCCCCGGTCAATGGTGTCCCACTTTACCAATGGCCATCATACTATCATTGCACAGGCTCCTCCTTATTCCCTAAATTTAACTCTTCGAGCCCCAAGACAGGTGGGAGACACTGGGATGCAGGGCTTGTGCACTTATTTGCTTTAACTTAACCCCGTCGCAAAGGCTCCAGTTACGCAACAGGTGACATAGGATAAAACTCAGTCACTCTAGCCTTCATACAGCACACTACCTCCGGCCCTGCCAAAATAAAAAACATTCACTCTCTGCTATATTAATACTAAGGCTGCAGTCATGTGCATGATTGCATAGATTAGGTAGTTTCTAGGGAAGTAGGGTAAATAATCTAGACAGAATCATACAGGTCTAGAGAGGAGCCTTCTCATCCAACAAATGCCTCAGTTTTGTTCCATTTTCATGGCTGCAAAAGGGGCAGAGGGTACAGAGCAATTCCGCAGGCAAAAGCAGTTCTCCCATCTTCCCACTGAACAGGAAGTGGGTATCAGGCTGTGAAGCATGCTTAGATTTAATTGACTACAACAAAAAAAGATATCTGAGAACTGTTTTAAAAACACACACATTGTATAAAGTTGTGCTGGCCTTCACACCTACAGTTCTTCAAGTGGCTCTCTGTGCAGTCTGAAAGCCGAACGGAGCGATACTCCCCCTGACTAGCAGCTTTGGCATTAAGCTTCCTAGACTGAGTGGAAAGACTAGTGCCTCAGTTATTCTCCTGGCAGCAGATGAAAATATCAAAGATCTGAAATGCCCTAGCTCAGAGAAGATGGGCAGGTTATATACGACTACAGAGAAAGACCCGTAAAGAATGGTCCGGCCTCAGTGAAGTCCTATAAACGGGAGACTAAGGAGAGCCTATCTGGAGCAGAGACCTTCACAAGTAAAAATGATGATGATGATGATGATGATGATGATGATGATGATGATGATGATGATGATGATGATCATGGTGATCATCATGATCATGATGACTGAACTTATTGACGGCCACTCTCATGTCTGACTCGTGGCGGGTTAAAGATTCATCCGAAATTAAAACCCCATTAAAACCATAATGGACATTACAATATACATAACAGACTCCAACAATAAAACCATAATGGACAAAACCCTTCTAACCCCTCCAAGAATTAATAGGAGCAGGAGGGGGAATGCAGATCTTCAAAAATGCATGCTCTTGACACTGGGGGGGGGGGAGCCCATCAGCTCTTCCTTGCCACACTGGCCTCAACCGTAGACCTGGTGGAAGAGCTCCATTTTGCAGGCCCTATGGAAAGCTGAAAGCTCCCGCAGGGCCAGCAGCTCCTTCCCCAGTTTTGTAGAATTGACACCCACGGCATAATGAAGGAAGAAGATGAAGGGAGAGGTCTACATACTTGCCTTGCAAAGGCCCCAAAGTAAGAGTCCTCCATGCAAGCCAGAAAATGAAATGGCTTTGTCTTTGTGGAGTGCACATGTATCTCAAGAGGGCATTTCTGATTCATATTCCGGAAGCAAACACCAATGATAAATGAGATCTATCACACTGGTAGGAGGTCTTACACCCTGTTGTTGTTGTTGTTGTTGTTGTTTCTCCCCAGAAGAAATATGAAGAGAGCTTTCTCCTTCCTGAACTCCGAGAAACCATGAAAAAGAAATCCAGAGCTGCTGAGAACATCTAGCGAATGAAACGCAGGCACCCTGACATCAACGGCATCAGGAAAGAATATTGATAGAGAACATCCACTTGAGTAGCAGTAATGACTTTGGGCAGAAACTCTACGTCAAGTTTTAGCCCCCTTTTGTCCTTTCTAGGGGGGATGTCTGTTGCAGCAAAACCAAGGAAGGGTATCGTGGCACCTTCAACTTGAACGAAGTTGGCACAAGAGTTGTGCAAATGGGCACATGGCCAATGGTTGAGACAGCTGGTTCACTAGCAGTGAAAAAGATGCAACAAAAGCACTTCAGAGATAACGGAATACAAACAGCAGGGAAATTGTTGGGGTCAATTCTACAGAAAACTATAAAAATGTACAAAAACCTCAGACTGCATGTCCACCAGCAGGCAAAACACAAAGATATTGTACCTTAGCAAACTTAAATACTACATTGTTGTTTCTTATCTGCAGAAGAAAGGTAAGCTGCAGGTCATGAGAGAGAGAGTATCTAAAGCCCCCTGTGATGCAAACCGAAAGTCTCTAAAGCCCTTCTGATCTTGAGAATATCGAAAGCCCCCCATGTTGCAAACTGAGATAACCTCCTGCAGTTGCACCCAGAGTTCAGATGTGTGAAACATTCTTTAGATAAAGTTAAAGTCTCCTGAACTATGTCCAAAAACTATGCCAATCAACTCAGGCAAAGGCTCATGGTAATTGTAGTCTGTGGACATCTGGAGAGCCACAGATTGGCAACCTCTGGTATAGACAAATACAAGCAGCTGTTAATCTAACATTCTGTGATTTGAGAGGCTCGTTTCAAGGGAAATTGCAATTTGGCTCTGGGGAGCCTGAAAAAAAACTAATTAAACTGAATCACAGATCCCTAGCTTCTATTATGTGGTGGGGGGAGGTAATTTTCTTAGGATTTCCCCTCCAAGATTTCAGGGTGGTTGTTGTTATCTCTTGGCAAACCTGGGACTCTGCTTGGATTTGTAGAAAAAACTGTATTGTCTGTTCATGGCCCCCAGTCTCTGGATTTAAGTATCCACAATTACTGAGAATAAGATATATTGTGGGTCCTGAAAGAGATACAACCTTTTATTTTGAAAAACAGGCCTGACAACAGAGGGAGTTTTAAGGCCCAATCCCATGCTACCCATTTCAATCGATGATATCCTTTGTCATCTCAGTCCCATCAAAGCCACTCCTCAGTCCTCATCCAATTTCACCAAATCCTTGACAATCAGAAGGAAAGATCACCAGTTGCACACAGCAGAGGCCATGGACTACCTCAAACTAATTGCCTTATCAAAATAGTCAAATAGTGCCACTTCTGAAGAATCATTTTTCAGAAGCGTCAGCACTTCTTCCACTATGGCGGTCAAACAGGACACATTTGAGTGTGACAAGGCACTCATCAGAATTCAGCTATATACCCTATTCCTATAATAGTCAATAAATGGACCATAGACTTGATGGTGAAGCAGGCCAGCCAATCTCTGAATAGTCTCTGAGGCCGCTCAGACATGAAGTCGAAAACGTTGCTCTGTATACCTTGGGAAAGTAATTGCAGTAGCCACTGTTCTCTGAAACGGTCCTCGCCCCGTAATTCATAGTGTGCTTCACGGCGTATTCTGGTTAATTTGATTTCTTTTGCTGACAGCACTTTCTGTAGCTTTTCTTTGAAAAAAATTCTCAGCCAGCATCTCAATGAAAGTGGCCATCCACTTGAAAGCAGCAGGCCACTCATTGGTCCCAAGGGCGCTAACTGGTCCCAGACATCTTCCCCCAACTGGTGGGAGCCCTACACAGCCAAATCTCTTTAACAACCCACTGCGTGTTTCACTAATGGGGCAAAAAGTAGCACCATGGCACCACTTCTTGTTGGAAAAATGGCATGGAAAATGGCTTAAGCCCACATTCCCCTTTCTGTCTGGCGGAAGAGCTACCTGCAGTAGCTTCCACGGTTCTATAGGGTATTTAAGAGACAGATCTTCCGCCAGGTCTTTGGTTGAGGCTAAGGCACGGTAGATCTGAGGGGCCCTTCCAGGTTAAACATCTATTGTAGACATCTATGGATGGCACCCCTGAACCTTCCCCTGTGCCACGGGGAAGGGGCTGGTGGATATAGGGGAGGAGGTTGGGGTTTTATTCTTTCACCACCATGTTCTGGTTTAGTAATAGGGGTTTGGAATATTTTAACTTTTTATGTGGGGCTTTTATCTTTTATTCTTGTAATCCGCCATGAGATAGCGTGCCGATAGCGCAGGGGAATAAATCCAACAAATAAATCAATAAATAATCTTACTTTGAATCAGGGTTAGGGGAAAGGTATTGTGTCCTCTTCCCCTTCCCTTAACCCTCTTTGCCTTTAAGCTTCTTTTCATAAGGAAAAGCAACACACACACACATTTCACATATTTATGCACCCTAAGAAATAATCAAAAAGGTTTGAAACTTTGGATCAAGATGGCCTTGGCATCCTTGGAGTCAAAAGCAGGAGAGATAGGACCTATGAGAAGATGACACGGTGAGGCATGAGTTTTTCAGAAAAATGAGGCAGACTTGTGAGGTCACCACCTCGTACCATCAAGAGTACTCGAAGCATGTGCAGCATCCAAAGTAATCTATATCTGTAATTATTCTACCGAAGGCCAAAAAAAGAAAAACGCCATTGGCTGGAAGAACTCAAAACAAGCACACACCCTGAAATCAAATGTACTTATTACAGCAGCATTAAATCATCCTGTATCGTAGAGACGGCGTTAGGGACAAGAAAGAGATTAGCGTGAGCTTACTACCATGGAATAAATGTTTTCCAGTCAGGAAATAAATGTTTCCGCTCCGCCTTGGCATTTACTTCCTGGCAAGAGACCTGTGACAAGATTCTATTCCCGGAGCAACCCGAAAAATGGATTAAGAGAGATGTCCCAGTGGAGCTGTTGAAACCCATTACATCAATCAAGCATATTATTACGACATTTAATACCATTCGTACATTTACATGATCAAATCTTAATGATTTTGAAGGATTTCCCTCCTCCTGAGATATATATTTAAAGTTCTGAAGGCTTGCAGCATATATGAGGAACTGAAATTGACTTTGCCTCTAGCCAGTTTGGTGTAGTGGTTAGGAGTGCGGACTTCTAATCTGGCGAGCCAGGTTCGATTCTGCACTCCCCCACATGCAGCCAGCTGGGTGACCTTGGTCTCACCACAGCACTGATAAAACTGTTCTGACTGAGCAGTGGTATCAGGGCTCTCTCAGTCTCACCCACCCCACAGGGGGTCTGTTGTGGGGAGAGGAATGGGAAGGCGACTGTAAGCCACTTTGAGCCTCCTTCGGGTAGGGAAAAGCGCCATATAAGAACCAACTTTCTTCTTCTTCTTCTATCAGCTGATAGTGTAAGTGGATCTCACTCCATGACAGCTGTCGGGACTGAGCTCTAGGCAGTCATAGAGGAAGAAAAAGAAGAAAGGTGGCAGAAATCAAAGCACGTGGCTCAGTGGACATTCTTGTTACCGAGGCAAAGTCTTAGCCAGTCCTGGAATTCTTAGGGTCCTTCTGCTTGGCCTTGAATGGATAGAGCAGAGTTGCAGTCAACCAGTGGGATGGCTGGAATATGGGGGGGGGGGGGCGTGTCATTTTGTCACTTCTACAGTTGTTCTAGGAATCTCTGAAAACTCTATTGTTTTAGCATATTTTCAGCATTTTCTAAAGCTATCCATGTAACTTACAGGCATGTTTAAAACTGGAAATGATATGATGCCCCAGCCAGAGATGTTTTGTTTGTTTGTTGAATTCCTTTTCTGTGTCGGTCAGTGGCAATGGGTAATGGGAATGGTGGGGGAATGATCCCACCCTGACTAGGGGCCTGGCAGTCCGGGGACAGAGTCAATAGAGGATCCAGAACCCCCTCCTCTGCCTAGGGAACAGATTTCTCTGTGGCCTAATAGCGCACCAGCACACATTCCCATGAATGACTCCCTCCAGCAGGATATCTGAGTTGTTAGACTAGCCTCCAAATTTGATACTCATGGGGTGGGACCTGGAGATATTATATGGGATAAGAGTATGGGAACACTTCCATATGTCACTGAAAATTGTGCTACATTGTGTATCTTCTTGATCATGTGTTTTTGAAAAGATGGACTGCTGTTCAGTCAATATTGAAAAAAAACACAAATGGAGATTACCTCCCAATTGACCCTAAGGGCAGGAGGGAGGTCCTAGGAAGAAGGCCAACTCTGGAAACACAGAGGGAGGTCCAACTTTTAGGAGCTTTACATTCTAATACGCTTCTGGTGTCCTGACCTGTGCCATCATCCACGCCACAGCATTCTGCCCAAAGTGAAGCTTTGGGGCAGTACTGAGAACAGCATATCTACAGTGATTTATGCCACTCTGGACCAGGGGGAATAAAAACCTGCTTTAAGAGGACACAAACTTCTCCTAGATGGCTAGGCCAATGACCAGATCCATAAGGCTGCCAATCTGCAGGTGGTGACTGCAGATCTCCCACTATCACGACCGGTCTCCAAGAAACAGAGATGAGTTCACCTGGAGAAATGGCTGCTGTGGAAGGTGAACTCTATGCCATCCTACCCCACTGAAGTCCCCCCCACTCCCCAAACCCACCCTGCTCAAGCTCAAAGCCACACACACTCAAAAAATCTCCAGGTATTTCCCAAACTGAAGCTGGTAGCCCTGTGATCCAGGGCTTGTTTATGTGCATAGGTATTCCACTGCATACAGGAAGGACATGGAAGCCCCCTCTTCCCCCACCCACCCATTAGATGGAATATCAGGGCCAACTCTGTTTCTTCAGGAGCCCTGCCTTCAGCAATGAAACACACAGTGTGGGCTCTGCAGGAGCACACCAATGCCTTATTTATTAGCTTAATATTGGGAAGCAGACAGAGCACACATCAAAAGCACAAAGACAAATAAATATCACCCAATATATTTATGAAAGTATTACCTTCCCTTATTGCCAGAGATTGCTAGCATAGCATCTGATAAAAGATACGGGGGTGGGAGGGGGGGGGATAAAACCATGCATTCATCTTTTCCCTAACAGTTTTGTTCCTTCCTACTATAAAGAAAGTGGCAAAGTGCAATTGCTTGATAAAGTGAGGACCTACAAGAGCAATAAAAAGTATGGCAAAAGCAGTTGGGGGAGGGCACACTTTATAATACATAGAGCTGGCCAATAAGGGTCCACAGATCTGGATAAGGGAGGCCTGACCAGGTGCCTCAGCTTGCCAACTTCCAGGTTGGGGGCTAGAGATCTAGAAATACAACAAAGATCAGTTCCTCTGGAGAAAATAGCTGGTTTGGAAGATGGACTTGATTGAGGTCTGTCCCCTCCCGAGACTTCATCCTTACTATGCTCCACCCCCAAATCTTCCCAGAGCTCGCATCCCTACGCCTTAGAAAGCCAGTGTGATGTAGTGGTTAAGCGTGGTCACTCTAATTTTGATTCCACTTCTAATTCTGATTCCTCCACATGCAGCCAGCTGGGTGACTTTTGACTTGTCACAGCCCTGATAGTGCTGTTCTGACCTGTCAGAGGATTCTCAGCTTCACTTACCTCACAGGGTGTATGTTGTGAGGAGAGGAAGGGAAGGTGATTGCAAGCTACTTTGAGACTCCCTCGAACAGTGAAAAGCAGTAAAAACCAGTAAAACCCAGTAAAAACCAATTTGTCTTCTTCTTATGTGGGATAGGTCGCCTAGCTCATCCACTTTGTGAAGCCATTTCTGGTGTCTGTTAGTTGACCAATGGTCCTTTGGATGGTCCTTTGCCATCCGTGTGTGGCGAAATGGTGGGAGAACTGTGACTGATTTTAATCTCAATTGTTAGTAAATTGTAGCTGTGGATCCCTAATTTAGATCAGGATTGTGGAGAGGAGGGGGTTTATTTTTCTCACTTTGGGGGTACCTGTTATTCCAGTTGATCTCCAGACAAAAAGTTCGGTTCCCCTGGAGAAAATGCTTGCTTTGAAGGGTGCCTTCTATGACATTATTAATGTCCTCCCGCTCCTCAAATCCTGCTCTACCCCCCCCCTCAAACTCAACTGTATTCCTACCTCAGAACCCTTCAGAGATGTTATTTGGCCCATCAAGAAAATCCTAAGTCAATATATTGCAAAGCTGGGTTCCCAGGTGGAAAAAATCAAAACTCTAATAGGTTGTTTGTGACCAGGAAAACTTTGTGTGTGTGTGTGTGTGTGTTTGGTTGGAAGTGTTAAAACTCTGCTCTCATACCATGGTCCTGATTCTAATCTGTTGGCACTATTTGCCCTTACCATAGAGAGCAGGTTTTCTCAATCAGGGTTTTGTGAAACCCAGGAGTTTCATGGCGGCTCTGGAAGCGTTTCCCAAATGGGTGGGAGTTAATTAATTTATATTTAAATTTCTTAAGCATTTATTAGGCATGTTGACCTGCCCGTCTCCCAAAATGGCCAATAATGGGCCTAGAGGTGGTGGGAAGGGGTCCCAGGTGGGTGTGTACTAGGGTTGTGCGATTTGGCCGCTTCGGCAGCCGTTCCCTCTGGGTGCAGCCAGCGCCGCGCTGCGCTGCGCCGCGGGGGGGGGGGCGGAGGGCGGTGCCGGCAGCGGCGTGACAGTGGGGCTGCACTGTCACACCTCTGCCGGCACCACCCTCCCCCCCCCACGGCGCGGCGCTGGCTGCGCCCGGAAGGAACAGCTGCCGAAGCGGCCAAATCGCACAAGCCTAGTGTGTACACAGCTATATTTCCCAACCATATCAGATCATGACGGGGGTTTCTCAATGGTAAATCACACCAGGGGGTTCTCAATGGTAAATCACACCAGGGGGTTCTCAATGGTAAATCACACCAGGGGTTTCTCAACTGTAAATCACACCAGGGGTTTCTCAATGGTAAATCACACCAGGGGTTTCTCAATGGTAAATCACGCCAGGTTTCTCAATGGTAAATCATACCAGGGGTTTCTCAATTGTAAATCACATCAGGGGTTTCTCAATGGTAAATCACGCCAGGTTTCTCAATGGTAAATCACACCAGGGGTTTCTCAACTGTAAATCACACCAGGGGTTTCTCAATGGTAAATCACACCAGGGGTTTCTCAATGGTAAATCACGCCAGGTTTCTCAATGGTAAATCATACCAGGGGTTTCTCAATTGTAAATCACATCAGGGGTTTCTCAATGGTAAATCACGCCAGGTTTCTCAATGGTAAATCATACCAGGGGTTTCTCAATTGTAAATCACATCAGGGGTTTCTCAATGGTAAATCATGCCAGAGATTTCTCAATGGTAAATCACACCAGGGGTTTCTCAATGGTAAATCACACCAGGGGTTTCTCAACTGTAAATCACACCAGGGGTTTCTCAATGGTAAATCACGCCAGGTTTCTCAATGGTAAATCATACCAGGGGTTTCTCAATTGTAAATCACATCAGGGGTTTCTCAATGGTAAATCATGCCAGAGATTTCTCAATGGTAAATCACACCAGGGGTTTCTCAATGGTAAATCACACCAGGGGTTTCTCAACTGTAAATCACACCAGGGGGTTTTCAATGGTAAATCACACCAGGGGGTTCTCAATGGTAAATCACACCAGGGTTTTCTCAATGGTAAATCACGCCAGGTTTCTCAATGGTAAATCATACCAGGGGTTTCTCAATTGTAAATCACATCAGGGGTTTCTCAATGGTAAATCATGCCAGAGATTTCTCAATGGTAAATCACACCAGGGGTTTCTCAATGGTAAATCACACCAGGGGTTTCTCAACTGTAAATCACACCAGGGGGTTTTCAATGGTAAATCACACCAGGGGGTTCTCAATGGTAAATCACACCAGGGGTTTCTCAATGGTAAATCACGCCAGGTTTCTCAATGGTAAATCATACCAGGGGTTTCTCAATGGTAAATCACGCCAGGTTTCTCAATGGTAAATCATACCAGGGGTTTCTCAATTGTAAATCACATCAGGGGTTTCTCAATGGTAAATCATGCCAGAGATTTCTCAATGGTAAATCACACCAGGGGTTTCTCAATGGTAAATCACACCAGGGGTTTCTCAACTGTAAATCACACCAGGGGGTTTTCAATGGTAAATCACACCAGGGGTTTCTCAACTGTAAATCACACCAGGGGTTTCTCAATGGTAAATCACGCCAGGTTTCTCAATGGTAAATCATACCAGGGGTTTCTCAATTGTAAATCACATCAGGGGTTTCTCAATGGTAAATCATGCCAGAGATTTCTCAATGGTAAATCACACCAGGGGTTTCTCAATGGTAAATCACACCAGGGGTTTCTCAACTGTAAATCACACCAGGGGGTTTTCAATGGTAAATCACACCAGGGGGTTCTCAATGGTAAATCACACCAGGGGTTTCTCAATGGTAAATCACGCCAGGTTTCTCAATGGTAAATCATACCAGGGGTTTCTCAATTGTAAATCACATCAGGGGTTTCTCAATGGTAAATCATGCCAGAGATTTCTCAATGGTAAATCACACGAGGGATTTCTCAATGGTAAACCATGTCAGGGGTTTCTCAACAGTAAATCACACCAGGGGGTTTTCAATGGTAAATCACACCAGGGGGTTCTCAATGGTAAATCACACCAGGGTTTTCTCAATGGTAAATCACGCCAGGGGTTTCTCAATGGTAAACCATGTCAGGGGTTTCTCAACAGTAAATCACACCAGGGGTTTCTCAATGGTAAAAAAGGCTGATAAAGAGTTTGGCCCTTACACTTCTGCAGATACCCTGCGCTGCTTCTAATCGCCTCTCTCATCTACACTTCTATCGCCACAGTCCAACTTTGCCCAGCACTCCACTTACCCTTTTTTCCCCTTCACATTCCCACAAAGCTGTCCATGCATTCAGGCAGGCAGGCAGGCAGAAAGGTAAGCCTGAAGACAATCCGGAACAGCCTGGCTTTTTCCAGAGCAACCGTGAAGTATCAAAAGTAACATATTATCTGCTATAATAATCCCATTTAATGGGTGCTTTAAAAAAGAAATACTCTCCAGTATGCTATATACTGCAACAGCAGTCAGGGTTTTCAGCAGCCAGAATTAAGACATACAGCTTTCTGCTGGTCCTCTAACAGAGGCACAGGGGCTGATCTAAGCATAGTAGCATATGCTATTCTGCCTAATATATTTCCTTACTTACAAGTGTTGGACTTTGTAATGTCCATAATAGACATTTAGCTTTCAAAAAATTCATGTATCTAGGTTTGCTAATGTATTTTCAAGGATAAATTGCTTGATGGAAAATCCTGTCCCTGCCATCTAAAATAAGGTGACCAGATTTGAAGGGAGGTAAGGCAGGATGCAGCAGTGGTGGCCCTCCCTCCTCCCCCGACTGGGCTCACCGTCACCTCTCGAGCGCGTCTCCTGTGAGCCCGTCAGTTTCCCGCCTGCACGGTCAGCGCAGGTCAGGTGGGGGCCGAGGGCGGGCCTCTGCCTGGCTCGCCTGCGCAGGCCAGCCACAGGGCCAGGTAGGGCAGAGTGCTGCTGCCAGCCATCCTGCTGGCTGGGGGGCAGGGAGGGAGGGAGGCAGGGAGGGGGCTCCAGCTGGGCAATGGCGCCGCAGCCAGAGGCAGGCGGAGGCTGGTGGAGGCGGGCGGAGGCTGGGCCATGGCTGCGGCAAGAGGCGGCAGCAAGAGGCAGGCAGTGGCAGCAGCGAGGAAGCGAGACTTTGGGAAACTCCGACGGGACATGAGACTTTTCTGCCAAAGGCAAGAGGGTCCTGCTATTATCGGGACGCCTGGTCAGCTTAATCTAAAAGGGAACTTCTGAATTTCAGATTTCCTTCTGAGAACCAGCTTGGTGTAGTGGTTAAGATCAGATCCCTGATCTCCTCTGGGAGCTCATTACACCAGGTGGCCCTGGTTGAAGCCAAACATGTTTCCTTAGGGCCAGGGATCACCAGCCAGTTCTAGTCTTTGAGAAGCATAGACACCCATTCCTAATTATTGACGTATCTTGAAATGGATATCTTCGTTTCAAAACTGGCTCACCATGCAGTGGGTGCATGGGAAGGGATGTGTCAAAAGTCCCGACAGATATGTCAAGCCAGCCATTATCTTTTCATTTCAACACAGATTAAAATTATCTCCCCAAAACTCCTGATAAAGAAATGCACGTGCATTGTTGCAGCTGGCTGATTTCAAATGCAATAGATGCCACGCTTCCACTGCCCAGCCAGCACAAACTTCAAGGAGCACATACCGATTTCTACAAGGCAAGTAAATGCCACTTGAAAACGTAATCCTTTTTGTGTTCGTTCAGCGTCAGCAATGGGGCCAGTGCAGTAGCATCCCGAGGCAAAACGCCTTTCCAAATGAAAAGGGCAAAATATTCAGATCACTTCCAAAAAATATTAATCCCATAAAATTCTTAAAATGCCTCGTGGAGTTTCCACCCCCCCCCCTCTGCCCAATACCCAGAGTCAGAGGGAATTGGAATTGTTTTGTTAGCGACCAAAAATACAAGATTTCGCACTGTTAAACAGATTTCTTAGTACATCCTAACAGCAAGCATAAAGCCTTGGCATAATTTATTAGAACAATTACAATGCATCCTTGTTGTCTTCTAATTAGATTATACTTTGTAGTGGTAATTACACCAGACAAGAGAGAAGAATAGTTTCAGATTTCCAAAATCATCTGTAGACTACTTGAGAAGTGAATGATCAATAACACTAATCTAGTGGAACACACATTCCCAGAAAGAGATATTTTATCGTGACGGGTCCCCTAAATAATCGCCATTGTTTCTCTAAGTCCATGTTAGTCTCATTCCTCTGCTACAGAAACGCAAACACAGAAGGAGAAAACTAAAGCAATTTTCATACATCAGGGATGGCATTCCACATTCAAGAGTTTCAGCTGAACGGCAGGGGTACTGTTTCATCTGCCCGTGCTAGGATCAGGAGGAAAGGGGAGGAAGGTCAGCCAAACAGACAGCAGTACCCTGTGGATAGGTTCTGGAGACGGAGAGCTATAGGAAACAACTCTATAGGTGGTATTGCTAACACTCTTCTAAGTCTTGTGATTTTTTATGTCGGATTTGTGTTTATTAATCCTTTGGCAGAGGGTTTGACCTGGATAACCTGTCGGACAGCCTTTCTCAACTTTTTTACCATTGAGAAACCCTGAAACATTCTTCAGACTTTGAGAAACCCTAAATATACAGAATATGATTGGGAAGCATAGCTACGTACGCGCCTACCTGGGGTCCCTCCCGTTCCCACCCCATTCAGGCCATCAGACAGAGCTCTTCCGCCAGGCTTTCGGTTGAGGCCGGGCAGCAAGAAGATCGAGCCCCCCTCACAAATGTGATGGTTGCGTCTGTCATCTGCCCCCTCCCTTTCCCTTCTTAGGGGGTGTGGAATTGGGTTAGCTATATTGAATTTTGCCGCCATTCTTGTCTTAACTTTTGTAATTAATTGTATTATGTTTTATTGTGTTTTTATTGTTTTAGGGGATTGGTTTTTACGTGACCCGCCTCGAGCCTCCGGGGGGAGGTTGGATATAAATTTAATAACAATAACAATGACAATGACAGTAACAGTAACAGTAACAGTAACAACAACAACAATAACAATAACAATAATAATAGACCATTTGAGGTGGGTTGACATGAAAGTTTATATCTTGAATAAAACGTTGTTGGTCTTAAACGTGCCTCTGGAATCAAACTCTATTCTACTCTTCAAAGGTCTATCGCAGTTTCTCACATATGAATGACTTAAGAGGGCTTCAAAGCAGGTAATATCACTATTTATTATTTTATTCGTTTATTGAGGAGATGTTGAAGAAAAAGATTTTTTTTAATACCCTGCTTTATTCTGGAAATTAGTCAACCCCCCCCCCCCCAAAACACACACACACACACACACAAATAGTCCCTGGTCCGGTTGGTGTACGGGTTGGATTAGGCTTTGGAAAATCCAGTGTGGTTAAGAGCAGCAGCCTCTAATCTGGAGAACTGCTTTTGGTTCCCTATTCCCCCACATGTAGCCTGCTGGGTGACCTTGAGCTAGTCACAGTCATGTTAGGGCTGTTCTCTTAGCTCTCTCAGTCCCACTTACCTGATAGAGTGTCTTTTGTTGGGAGAGGAAGCTAAAGGTGTTTGTAAGCTGCTTTGTGACCCCCCCTTAGATAGTGAAAATCAGGGTATTAAAAAAAAATCTTTTTCTTCAACATCTCCTCAATAAACGAATAAAATAATAAACAGTGACATTTATCACCGCCTAATGAAATGACTGCAAATGTATCCATAATCTGGGAACGGGAGCCGGCACCCGACTTTCATTCCAGGCAAACGGCGAAGTTCACTTAAAACCACGTTCCTCCTCTTGATGCTGGCAGAGCCTTTTTCTTTTTTTTAACTTTTCAAACAAGAAGAGTGCAATGGATATGTTAGGAATATTCCCGAAACAAGCTCTGACACCGCTAAAGAAACCCTTTCTCTTCTCCCCTGATTTTATAATTTATTGCCAGGAGGACGAGCTCTGGCTGGAAGAAATGTTCCTTTGAATCTTTGGATCCCTCTTTACGAACGGCGCGTGGGGAAGGCCAGCAAGCTTTCTCTTAAGCCTTCCCGTGGAGCCCCAGAGTTTCTACACCTCAATGAGGCGGCATGCGAGCCTTCGTAAATGCCAGAACTCCACCTAGGCGTTCTGTCTTCTCAGATGTGCAGCGCAGAAGAGCCGAGGCTTCTTTCAGCACACTAAAGCAATCTGAGTAGACGCCTCCAGCGTTCCTGAGGATTGTCTGTTCTGGTTTCTTTTGTCGGAAAGGCAGCGCTTCGAATGCAAATGACGTTTGCCGCTTTGGAGGCCTCGATGCTGAGGCAGAGCCATGGCGGGTTATTGTCCTGTGTTTAATACGGGGCGTGCGCACAAAAGTTATGGGCAGAAGAGGAGAAGCTTCTTCAACAAGTGGGGTGGAAGGGCTGCTGTCCCACATCACCTTATGGCTTGGCCATTAGCCACTACATTTCTTACGGCAAAAAGATCGGAACACCAGTTTTGCTATGGAATGTGCTGCTAGTCTCTTGTGGCGCAGAGTGGTAAGGCAGCAGACATGCAGTCTGAAAGCTCTGCCCCTGAGGCTGGGAGGCCGACTCAGCCTTCCATCCTTCCGAGGTCGGTAAAATGAGTACCCAGCTTGCTGGGGGGTAAACGGTAATGACTGGGGAAAGCACTGGCAAACCACCCCGTATTGAGTCTGCCATGAAAACGCTAGAGGGCGTCACCCCAAGGGTCAGACATGACCCGGTGCTTGCACAGGGGATATCTTTACCTTTACCTATGCTGCTAGTCTACTAGTGCTCATTCCGCAGCTACAGCAGCGGTTTAATTCAAGCCGGAAATGGGTGTTCACAGCCTCCGAGGAATAATATCAAGGACACGGAGAAGGGGAGAGGATGAGGCTAAACCAGCCTAAGCTATTGATCGCTCAGCCCGTTTTCCCAGCTGGACATTATACAGTTCTTGGGAAGATGTGTGAAAACTGTACATTTGTTTTCAATGGAGCGAAAAGAAGGCACTCCATGAATTGCCCACGAGGTTTGCTCATTAATGCCACATGGACCATGGAAGGAAAACCCACCTGCATACACAAGGCATTTTTGATGAACAACGTACTTAATATTAAAGATCATATTTTTCTTAAAGCCAGAATTGTATGAAGAATCGGTATGACTACATGAAGAATTTTTCTGAGTGTAAAATAAGAAGCCTCGTTTACTCCAAAATTTAGAGCTTCTGCTAACCTCTCGCAGATGACAAAAACTAAACTATAATTGCTTAGGCCTCTCTCTAAGAAATGATACAAAATATATGAGCCAAGCATTGTATGTTCTTATTTATTATTTATTTAAAACAATAAAATTAGTGTAGGTTTGTATGTGCTACAATTTTTCTTTTCCCACCCCATCAAATCAGCCCCCAAAAGTGGATCTCTTCCCCTGTGGCTTCAAATTCTCTGTAAAATTTACATCTCTAGACTACCATTACCCCATAGTCCCCAAATAATAGCATGTTCAAGTTGAGATTCCACTGTGATTGCTTCCTGTGACTCCTCTGAACAACATTATCTTCAAGACCTGACTCAAACATACAATTAGGCCATCAGTCTGTGGTTAGGAGAGGGAAGGGAACAGATGCTTGATTTGAAGAGCCTGACATGTGTTTTGTTAAGACTGCCTTACAGGGAATAATCTGGCACATAAATATTCCCACATAAAATCCTTAGAGGAAAATGTACAAGCAATACTTGTGTACATTTGTTGGAGCAGGGGTCTAGGGATAGCTTGCTGTGCAAGCTATAATATTTTGGGGATTTTTGATGCTCAGCTATTTCAGGTAGCCCAAAAAATATTCAGATCTATATTGGGCTGAAAGGGGGGGGGGAATGATGATGTTGTCAGAAATTCAGTCATGTCTGACTCAATATTATGGCTTATCTGTCTCCATGTCTTTTGATCTTTCACTACCTCTTTCAGGATGAGTAGCCTGCACTCTGGTCAACTGACCTGATCCTTATTTGCCACCATGAAAGCTTCTGCATGGCCACCTGTGAGACCACCAGTATCCCCACCTCAACCCAGGCCCATTCTGCACATGATGAATAATGCACTTTCAATGTGCTTTTGCAGCTGGATTTCCCTGTGCCAAATAATAAAATCTACTTCTAAAGTGCATTGAAAGTGCATTATCCCACATGTGTGGAAGGGGCCCTGGGATTCCATTTCAAATTTAAATGAAAATATGATTAAATAATACATAAATATTCCTTCCAGAGCAAATATTCCATTTCCAACTTAGACAATGATACAGCATTATGGCTTAGACCAGGCCTTCGCAACCAGGATTTTGTGAAACCCTGAGGATTCTTGACAGTCCTGGAAGAGTTCCATTGTTTTGAGTGTTTAATAACTTTCAACTCAGAAATTTCCCTTTGCAGTCTGTTTTTGAAGTTCCTTTGGCATAAAACAGCTATTTTGAGGTCACCTATTGTATGTCCTGGAAAGCTGAACTGTTCTCCTAGAGCAAGCTTTTCAACCAGGGTTTCATGAAACCCTGGGGTTCCTTCAGTCTTCTGAATGAGTGGGAGTTAATTGATGTTTTATATATTTTAATTGATTTTAATATATTTTTTAAATCAAACATTAATTTGGTGATATGACTGTATATGGTCATGTCAACCCACCCCCACCCCCACAAGTGGCCATGGATGGGCCTGAAGGGGAGTTGAAAGGGGAGTGTAAACAGGTGGGTGTGTACACAGATATATTCTGCACAATTGCACCACTTCTGGGGGTTCTCAAAGCCTAAAGAATGTTTCAGGGGTTTCTCAATGGTAAAAAAAAAAGTTGAGAAAGGCTGGCTTAGACCCTGTGAACAAGTTCCATGTATGCCCTTTACTACGGAGTGTGCTTTCTCCTGTACTAACATTTCCCTTTGCTCATTGAAAACCATTGATCTTGAACCAACCGAAGAGCTAGCACAAAAGGAAGCATGTTCCACAGCAGGGGCTACCTCAAAGAGTATGTCATCACTCGATACTTTAGGGTTGAGCAAGACAAAAAGGAGATAGAAAGAAAAGAGCTATCTAGCATGCACTGAACTTGTTCACACGATCTAAGCCCACATCTAGTAACAATATTAAACCTCGTTAAGGCTTTTAAACTGACCTGAACCTTGGTCTAAAAACCTGGTCTAACTGGGAACCATGGTTACTTTTAGCCAGAGTGCCAAGGTAGCTCAGTGAAACAGAAAGCACGAATGTACTCCCAAACAATCCTGTATCCCACTTGCAATCTCTCAAATGTAATGAAAAATAAGTATTCATAGGGTCTGAAAACAAAATGCGGCCGCTGTACCTTTACCTTCTTCGCTGTTTTAACAAGTATTCCGAAAAATGAAATCATGGCATATTGATTCTCAATAGTAACCTTAAAACTGCAAGTCAAAGCCTCTGTCTTCATTGAAATTACACTTACACATTCCCAATGATCTACACAGCAAAGCCGTAAAGCCATAAAATGCCTGTCAGTTTCTTTATGACCTTATGTATAATCCACATAATGTAAACAGCAGGGTTATGGGCCCTGTTCTTCCATACATCTTTATTTCAGATTACTTCACTGAAGCATTAAAAATGGGCCCGCTCTTACGTATTTTAATGTATCAATTGCCTCCTTTATGGCTGCTAAATTATTTAAGTGTTTATATATATGGTGGAGTTTTCTGTGTTCATTCATCTTTAGGGGGATATAATGGCTAACAATACATGATTCATTATCATATCTAAATGTTGTTACAATCCAAATTTCTATCCTGTTCCCCTTTTTTTATAACCAAGATCTTGTTGTACATGCATGCATTCTTTCTTTTGCATTTTTAGAGTTATCTTAGCAGAGTTCAGAAACGGTTAGCTGTGTTCTGGGAACATGCAACTTCTGGTATCATTACAGATAACGTGAACAATTAGAAAGAATAATTCCAATTTATTACAGGGAGTGATTTCTTTAGGAATTCCTATCTCACCTTCGAGGGTTAGACCAACAGAGTCCCATATTCTTTCTATGCCTGATGCTAGGAAGGTAAAGACATAGAGATACGTATCTGTCTGCCACTGTTTAATAACTGGGTTTGCTGGACTACAATGCAAAATATTTTAATCACCTTCTCTTTTAAACCACATTCACTTAACAAACAAACCAGCACAAATGTAATTTGGCTCGTAAAACAAGATGTGTCCACACTTCCCCATACTCTCATCAAAACCAAGTTAGGCCACAACAATGTGCTCAACACGGAGCAACTTTTGAAGATGCAAAATAAACTAGCAAGATTATGGGATGGTGGGAATTGCAGACATTTCTAAAAGCCTGATTTTGGCTGCAACTTCACTCCCAGCACAATGTGCTGTTGCTGTTGTTTTAACTTCAAGGCTCTAATGCAGGGGTAGTCAAACTGCATCCCTCCAGATGTCCATGGACTCCAATTCCCATGAGAATTCTGGGAATTCTCTGGACATCTGGAGGGACGCAGTTTGACTACCCCTGTTCTAATGCGACCAGGATAAATGAAGAACCACCTGCTTCTATGCATCCTGTGAAGCTGGAATCTATTTGGACCACAAGGTGACACAGTCCCTCTGCTTGTTTCTCATTTGTACTTGCTGCCTGGATGCTTGGATTACTGCCCTGGAGACGATACCTCCCCTCTTTAGACCTTCAAGAATAGAACCTTCTTGCTTTTTCTCCCTGACGTCTTGACTCTTCTCTTGCACAGAGTAATTTCAATGACATTTATGAGCCTGCATTATTATGGAGTATAATGCCATAGTTGTGAATGGAGTATAATGCCATAGAGTCCACCTTCCAAAGCAGTCATTTTCTCTAGATTAATTGATTTCTTTTGCCTGGAGATCTGTTGTAATCCCAAGAGATCTCCAGCCACCATCTGGAGGTTGGCAGATTTATAGTTGGCAGGTTTCTGTAAACCGAACATAAGCCAACAGATGTGGAATGAGAGACAGCTGAAGGAAGGTAGCTCCCTAATGTACAGGTTGGATGTCGACTGGAACTTAAGTTGGATAGTGGGCTACGTTCAAGAATACGTATTTCTTCTGACTACACATAGTAACATCAGGCTCTAGGGATGCCAGACCCTCCGGTGGGTGTGGAGGTTCCCCACTGCCAGGCCTCACCAGCACAGATTAGTTAGCCAGTGAGGGGGAATTACCCCCCCAAAAAAATGGGGGGAGGAGGAATACCTGGCATTTGAGTAACACGCCTATGAGAATCCAATGTGATCTGGAAGTTATATAGACCCATTGGGGATGTAAAGAAGCACACTGGTGTTCAGGTCAAAAACAGCATCACTGCAACATTCCTGCTGTAGCTAAGTCATTTCCGGGTCACTTTGGAAGTCACATGGGCATGTACAGAAACTCCAAGCTCCTGGTAAGCTATCCCCTGCCTACAATCCAGAGGGAACTGGCAATTCTACCAGGCTCGCTGTGGGAAAGGCATGCTATAAATATATTTAAGGAAATCACTGGAAGTGGTTTTTTTTTCTTTTTTTTTCTATTCTATTTTTAAACCTCATGGGCCAACCTGAGCATTTCTAGGGGAAACACAACCAAATAAACCAAAGAACCTTGTGTAAATATGAGATGGGCATTCTAAGTAGCTGCATTTACAACAAAAAATAAATCTTGCATTCTGACAAACTACTTCATTCCCCGCGACCTCAGTCAGATTCAGTCAGTTTTAGCCTAGAATGGCTAGTGGACCACACCATCAATAATAATAATAATAATAATAATAATAATAATAATAATAATAATAATAATAATAATAATAATAATAATAATAATGATAATGATGATGATGATGATGATGATGATGATGATGATGATGATGATGATGATGATGATGATGATGATGATGATGATGATAATGATAATGATAATAAATCCAGTTCCTCTAATCATCTGGCACCAAGTCTTCCCAGCCCTGCAAAAATATTCTCAGTGCCTTTATAGTAGATACGCCAAAGTTTTTTTCACTGAGTGGGATGCAATCAGACCTCAGGGGCTTTTGCAAAAGCCTTTCAATCTTATTCTGCAGACTTTTCCCTTCACTGCTTTAACATTTATTTAGATTTACAGTGCATCCTATCCCAAGGGCTCAGGGTAGGTAGCAACCTTTTTACATGGGAAATAAAGAGACTTACTTGTCAGCCTGTTCTCCGAGACATTTTTTTTAGCTCCAGAGGGCTCCAAATTGTTAGAACAAGCAATGTCAAGATTGCCAAAAGCCTTTAAAAAGCCTGGTTGATCTGGAAATGAGATTTATCAACTTGGAAGTCTTGGGCCACAAACCAAGCCTGGTTTGTTTCAATGGGAAGGTTGACCACACAATTACATCCTTCCACTTAAACCAATGGGACTTCACAGTGCTTAGCCTTAGAGGAGATGCTACCTTGATGTCCTTGAGCATTGTGCAGCTACATGCCACAGACTTGAAAGGAACAAGTTTCCCTAATCATGTGAACCTGCCATATACTGAGTTTGATGACTGGTTTATTGAGGTCAGTACTGCTCATTCTGGATGACAATGACTCACTAGGGCTCTCTGGCCCGAGTTCTACCCCTATCACCTCCGGTCATCTCTTTACTGTCACCTGTATGACTGGGGCAAGTTCAAACTGAATGTATGTTGCCAAGGACCCTTTTTATTTGTTTTAATAAAAAATGACAATGATAGAGTATCTCACGCGATGCCTCTCTTGTATTTCTGCATGCAAAACAAGTGTCCCACCACTGAGCCATGGACCATCCTTAAGGCATCCTTCATTTTTTCTTCTTACCCAAACAGTCTTATTATCCAGACCATTATTTGTTTTGCATTCATTCCTTTTGGAATGGCATAGTCAGTCTCAGAATTCCCAATCAATCTGCTTTTGCAGTATTGTGGTCCCTGTTGCGTGAATGGATTACTAAAAGCCCCCCTGGATCTGACACAGCAGCTCTGACTTCTATAAAGATGTCTGTATCGTTGTGCGTCTCCTTCCCAATATCCCCTGCTCCTTCCACATTTGGAACATTAAACATTATGTTCTTTCGCCCCAAATGCTTTGACTTTACTGTCACAGTGGTGTCATTATTTGGTTTACAATAAGCTTTGAAATCCCCCATGAAACCGTGCACACCGCTTTCAAAGCTCTCACCTTTAAGATATAAATGGATGTGTGCAATTGATGCCATTCATTCCAATTATAAACCCATAAGATTAATAAAGCCTGAACTACCCATTGGAGAAAATTTACCAGGGTAGTGGAACAGAGAATGTCCACATCGCACCTTTTAATATCAAGACAAACCTCCTCAAAGTAGTTTATTATGGAAGAGACATAAGTCATATATTCCTTATGACATGTCATTATCTTGACATTTTTTTTTTACAGCTCCTCATGTTTCTCCAATTCCCTTTCAAGAGATTCTGCTCTACATCTGGAGTCTAGAAGTACGTTGCGTGTTCTTAAGTTTAGAAGTAAGTTGCATGTTCACAAGAAAACAGAAATAATTCATGAAACCAGAATGAAAGATCCAGTCATTTGCTGGAGCTAAGTCCCAGAATGCCAGAGGCAGGTAACACCATTCTTTTGGCAGACAAGATCAGAGTGTACACTTCCCAATCTTTAGATCAGTCTCAGAATTTCATCTCCTTTTTGGTGTCTGAAATGGGCTGTGAGGGGAAGAATACTCCTGGACAGCCTTCACATGGGCCTATTATGCACGGGCGCTGAAACGGTGGCATGGAGAACAAGGAGGAGGAAGAAGTGAAGCAAACCGATTATGCACGGGACGGAACACAACGGCGGCAAAACCCAGAGTATCCGATTATGCATGCGGCGACCCCGGCACTGCTTCTGGTTGCGCCCCGGTCACCCGGAAGCTGCGCTTTCTTCCGCGTTTCGCTAACGTGGCTTTTTCGGCAGCATGCACTGAATCTGCGGCCGGTAGCAGCCGGCACCATGCGTTATTGGTGATTTTAGTCGCCACCATTCCACCCCGAATGTGCGTTACTCCCCCCGTGCATAATGGGTCTAGAACAGCAAAAGCTACTTCTAAAGTGCATTATCTATTGGTTGCAGAATAGGCCTATGTCTGCCCTACAGGCATACTAGGCAGAACTGCCGGGAGGAAGGCAAAATTCAAGGACTATGCATCTCAACTGAGCATCAACTGGGGCTTTCACACTGCGTCTGGAACAAACAGCTCCCTGTATGAATCTAGTTCACATATCAGAACCTGGACTCCATGAAAGCACACAATATTTGAAGAAATACAGTAGCTGTCATTAATGGGAAGACATGCCATCAGCTGACAACATAACATGAGTAAATGGAACTAAATGTTATGGGGGAAGGATAATTTGATGTGGGGCTTCCATTTTCCATAGCCGCACCATGCCTAGCATCATCTTTATTTCCACCCTTAGATCGAGCAACTTTCCGCTCTCAACATAAAGGTCACTGCCCTGTTACTCTGATACCCTGTTGCTTTTGTGACCTTGCTGTCTCAACTCTCTTTTCCCCTTGCTTACTCAACCATCACAGGTCAGGCCCAGTGATACCCACTTGATATGTGATCATTGCATATTAGAGAAAATGGCGGAAATTGACCATGAAAAATGGATGTTGTCTGAGGTGCTGGCAAAATCAAAGCTGCATTGACACTCTATGCAGAGAAAACCAGTTTCTGGAGCAAAGGCAGGGCAGAGTGAGCCAAGACTTGAGTTAGCAAAGGCCAGAGAGGAATAAAGGCTTAGTATACATGGCGTCAGGCTTCACGGTTATAGCTGGCCAATCGCACATCACTAATTGTAAGCAGGCAGATGTGTCATAATAGTCTGCTCCACGGGGCAACTTCACAGGCAAGCAAGTACTACTGATGCACCGTTCAAATCTTTTCTCTGGACCTGCTAGATAGTCGGATTGTTGTGAACAGGTTTTGCTCCCTTTCCGCTGCTTCAAAAAGAAAACAGAAATCTGTGCAGCCCCAGAATCCCGCACAATATTATGATATCTCGAAAGGGAATAGGATTAGACTACACTGAGATGATTTAACAATGCTTTGCCGTTAACTAAAGGTCAAGTGTGGGTGGGCTACCTTCATGTACAACTATGAGGCCTATTCAGCCTAGCCTAAATTTCCGTGAATCACGACGTTTCCTGTCCGAATCTCTCTTCGCAGCCTTCACTGCCATCTCATGAGCTCTCATAAGATGTTCTTGCCACTTTATTTTAGAGTCTTCCTCCAAACACACTCTAACCGTCTCAAAACACTTAATGACACAAGACGTGTGACACAAGTTGTGTCTGAGATAGGGCTGCCAAGCTCCACGCTTTTTAAGGTAAATCCCCTGTCCCATGTCTGACTGAAAGCTGGGTCATCATGTCATGCATCTTCTACCATGAAGACCAAAATGCAGCAATACAGGAATTACATTTTAGGGGTGTATACATTCAGTCAGACACCGTGAGCTGCTGGCAACTGAATTGCAGGCTCAGATGTCTGGGGCATAACCGTGCAATCTTCCTGGGAGACCCAGAGGGCCAGGAAAAGTTTTCAGGGTACAACATAATATAACATACTTAAAAAGTGTTTCCCAAATTTCTTTACTTCCCCATGATCCCTTTTGTTCAGTGCATCTGCAGAACTTCTTTTAAGATCAGCATTTAGTCAGGAAGGCCTCTGTATGCTTCGAACTCTGAGATAGTAATTTTAATTTAAATAATTATGCACAAATGATGTGACTGCATAGAAGACAGCATTTTAAATTAACTCACTGTTTTAAAATTCAAAAAAACACGCCCCACTCTCCCCGTATTATAATACCTGCCTGGAATATCAAATTTCGCATGTTTTGTTACAATATGACATCTTGAGGTTACAGTATTAGAATTATTAACACCAAACACTCAATCAAAATTTTTTTTACCTTCATTTACTTTCAGAGCTACACCCCTGAGTAAACTTAATACATTTTCACTTTTAGGGCTTCAAACTGTTGAAAAGATTAATTTACACTTTATTTTTTATTTTTATTTAGATTAATTTACACTTACACCTGTATTAATCAACTCAGGATGAGGCAAATCAGTTGTTAAAGAAATATGTTAAATACATTGCTTCAGCATTTCAGCGCTATAAGAAAACAAGTCTGTATACAAAAGTTTAATATTTTATATTATTTAGTGTTACAATACAAAAATTGTAGCTAAGCTATCCTTCACTAAGAGTACGTCTGAGCATATTGATTAATGCAATTGTTAAGAAAGAGTCACTAGCATAAAGGCTAGGACCATTTCCACACAGAGGGGTAAAGCATGAATGGCTTCCTGCTTGCAAACACAATATGGTAAATCTCGCGTTTGTAGCCCTGCTCATGGGGAGACCCCTCTCACGTTTCCATCTGCCCTATTACGGCTTTTTGCCTCCTGACAAAGCTGCAAGGTAAAATAAGCCATACTTCTCCCTCTGCTCCTTGGCTTGACAATCACAGGAAGTCACCAATCAAAGCACAGCAGTGCTCTTGTGGAATGAAACTCCCCCTCCCCAGTCCCAATTTTTTTTTCTTTTTAAAAAAACACTTCCACATTGCTATGTGGTAATGCCACAACACAGATGCATTTTTAAATAAAATCAACACTGCCACATTGCTATGAAGAAACACCAGAATGTTAAAGCATCCCTCCCCTTTTGGGATTCCTATTCTTTGGGAGTTTATTTTTCTGTGGGTGGAATTCTGAGACACTGAACATGGTCCCTGGAGCCCCAAAAGACATTTTGTGTTAAATGATTGGCTTAAAATTAAGGTGCTCAGACCCCTGTATGATTGGGAGAAGTCTGCCCAATCATCCACCCCCCCCTTCATTCCCAGCCTACAGGAAATACAAACGGGGTGGTGTTTTGCCTGCCTGATCCCAAAATGACTGTGGACACTTTAAAGAAGATTTTGCTGTACCTTTGACAATGTAGGTTTGTGGCTGCACTGCAATTACTCAGAGCTGGAAATGGAAAGGGGAGGGCAGCTGCAAAGGCAAGACAAAGCTGCTGAGACTATCTCGAATTTCCCCCTCCATACAAGCTTATCCCAGGTAAGAAAAAAACCATAGGACATAATGGGCTGTGACCTACAACATGTCAAAGCCATTTCCAACATATCCTGGAAATGACATCATCATGCTGACCCATCTTGGCAATGCTCTGGCATTTGGGCAACAACTCTATGGTAAAATTGCTTTGACCAGCTATCAGAGCATCACCCCTCCTGGCCATGCCGGTTTGTTGCCCCCTTGATGATGTCACTTCCATAGCAAGCTGGCACCCTGTTGCTGGTGACATAGCCTGAACCTCCCTCCTGCACCTGGTAAGTCCCCCCCATCAACTAGCCAATCAGCAGGGTGGGAACATGATCCCCTGCATCCAGCAGAGGACTGGGAACTCCACAGTGCTGCTCTTCATAGGTACCTCTATACATAAAGGTAAAGGTAAAGGTATCCCCTGTGCAAGCACCGGGTCATGTCTGAACCTTAGGGTGACGCCCTCTAGTGTTTTCATGGCAGACTCAATAAGGGGTGGTTTGTCATTCCCTTCCCTAGTCATTACTGTTTACCCCCCAGCAAGCTGGGTATTCCTTTCATTGACCTCAGAAGGATGGAAGGCTGAGTCAATCTTGAGCCGGCTGCTGGAATCGAACTCCCAGCCTCATGGGCAGAGCTTCAGACTGCATGTCTGCTGCCTTACCACTCTGCACCACATGAGGCTCTCTACCTCTATACATAGATATTCCATTTATTCATTGGGCCTGATAGCCATGGATGGACCTAAAGTGCACATATTTGTCTAACTCCAGTTTAGAGCCAAAGAAATTGCATTATGAATTACTTTTCTCATACCTATGGTCATTCTTTCCCTTAATTCATCCCTACTTCAGGATTTCAGGGCTCTTGGGGGATTATAAGGGAAAAGGCAGTCCTACAGGTATGCTGCTCCCAGACCATTTAGGGCTTTGAAGACCAGCACCTTGAATCTGACCCTGCCTTCAATCTGGACCCAATGCAGCTGGGTGGGCACCAATATTATGAGTGCTCCATATTGAGTCCTGGTCAGGACTCATACAGCCGCAGTTTGGACCAGTCTCAAGGGCAGCTCTGTGTAGAGCGAGCTACAGAATTCTAATCTAGAGGTGACTGTCACATGGATCACACTAACTAGGGGAGGTGAATAAGCTGCCTTTTCTGGAATAGATGGGAAAATTCCAGGTGGGCTGTCTTCATGATTTGGACCTCCATTGTTAATGAAGGATCCAAAATCATAACCAAACATTTGACATTTGGAACTGGTGTAAACTGTACCCTGTCAAAAGCTGGGAGTTGTATCATCCACCCCTCTACATGCCAGCCCGGCCAGAGGACCTCCAGCTTAGCTTGATTCAACTTCAGCTGACTCCACTTGAGCCAGTCCTCCATGGCCTCCTGATATCTGACCAGATTCTCTGGGGGGGTCTTGCTGGATGATCATCCATTATGTTATCCTCAAATTGGTCTCCAAGAATCAGCTAAATTCCCTGAGACAAATATATTTTTGGTAACATCAGGTTCCATAGCCTGAAATACTTCATCAGAGGTCATGAAATGGAAGGTGCATATTGCACAGGTATTGTACCTAGATTCATGAGAACATCTGTTTTAGTAAAGGTAAAGGTCCGGGTCATGTCTGGCCCTTGGGGTGACGCCCTCTAGCGTTTTCATGGCAGACTCAATACGGGGTGGTTTGCCAGTACCTTCCCCAGTCATTAATGTTTACCCTCCAGCAAGCTGGGTACTCATTTTACCGACCTCGGAAGGATGGAAGGCTGAGTCAACCTTGAGCTGGCTGCTGGGATTGAACTCCCAGCCTCATGGGCAGAGCTTTCAGACTGCATGTCTGCTGCCTTACCACTCTGCGCCACAAGAGGCTCTTTCTGTTTTAGTAGGTGACATTTAAAAAAGATTTTTAAATGTATTCTGAGTGGGCATATGACATACAATCAAATTAAGTTAACAAAGTCAATAAGCATAGAGAGATAGGGATGCCTCTACATTGTATACGCTGCTACTTAATTGATTTAAAGTGAGAATTTGAAAATAGTATTGTCAAACTATATATATATTTTTAACATGTTAGCCAGGTTAGCCCCATGTGTTCACTGAACAGGAAGAGACAGCAGGTGAGATTGTCCTGGTCCCACTTCCTTCCTCCACATGGTCTCCCAGTTGCCTGCAGAAGTGACCACACATTAAAAGGGCCTCCAGAAATTCACCTCCCTTTTGGAATGGCCATTGCCAATAAATGGAAGAGGACATATGCATGGCTACTCCCTCCATGTGGTTGCATCCTGTAGATGATCAGGTGATCACATGGAGGCTAGGCACAAGTCAACTTGCTTACGCCTGCTGTCCCTGTCTGTACAAAGCTAATGCAAACCTTAAATATGATCTTCAATGACTAGCATATGGAACTGCCAATTGGAATCACTGTTTTGCTTTTCCTAGCATATGTCGGCATGTCAGCATTAGGCCACTGAATGCATTCTTCTGTTTTGATGAAAAACGATTTATCAGTTTGGCAAGAGCAGGCTGCTCAGGAATAAAATGCCTTGTGGTTTAAAAGTCCCTTGGCTACTTGCATCTAATCCAGCTTCATCTGCACAGCTCAACAGTTTTCTCTCTCTCCCCCTTTCTCTCTCCCTCCCTCTCTGTTATGTATGTTTTGTTAAATAAAAGAAAATTGAATCAGTCACGGCTTGAAACTTTCTTTTTTAATTCCACGCCCTAGAACTGGGGGACGGTCTAGGGATAGAAGACAAAAAGAGCCCTAGTTTCTACAAACCTATGCAAAACTGTAACAATCAACCAACAGGTCTATGCCACAGAAATTTCACATAAATCTTCTGGTAACAGAGGGCATGGGGCTCCAGGAAACTGCCATGTAGCCTGCAGCACTAAGAAGGAAATTAATGCAAAAAATGATCTCCCAGTTGCCTGCAGAAGAGACCACACATTAAAAGGGCCTCCAGAAATTCACCTCCCCTTTGGAATGGCCATTGCCAATAAATGGAAGAGGACATATGCATAGCTACTCCCTCCATGTGGTTGCATCCTGTAGATGATCAGGTGATCACATGGAGGCTAGGCTCAAGTCAACTTGCTTGCGCCTGCTATCAATGGAAAAATTCAGGATGGCACCAAAGGCTGAAAGCCAATAACACACCCTCCGCAGTGAATTGTACCGTGCTTGTCCTCCCTCTAGTTCTCTCTACATTTTCCATTTAGACAGAAAGGGGCAGGGGCACATGGATTGTAAAATCCTAAAGTTTTTAGCTATTTGCCTTCAACATTACCTATTCTGCCACGAGGTCCATTTTGACTACCAGCAAAAACTCTGTTTCTCCTCCCTCCCCCACCCCCAGGCAATATGTGTGGCATGACTCCATAACACTTTCACATTCTATGCCTTCCCTTGACTTCACTGGCTGCATCCCCTCAACTTCACTGGGTGCTTTATTAGGTATTATACTGCCATTGTGCTATAGTTAATTTGCGGGGGGATTCTCCTGTATAGACATATAAATCCAGTCTTTATTGAAGGGTTCCATAAAGCTTAAGCAGGACAAGGCATGGCAAGAACAGAAATGTTGACAGAGACAAGCACAGATGGCTGCCTAAGGTCTGTATATGGAGGGTTAGTTTAAGCGGGAGAAGTAGTTCTCATGGGGGAGGGGGGGCTTGGAGCTAAAAGACGTGAATTCAGGAGACAGTGACCACATGAGAACATGGCAGTAAATTTCCACCCTGCTATGCGAACCAAAGATGAAGGGAGAAAAGAAAGAACTCTTTGCAGCGAGGGAGAGATAATTTCTCCCAGTCATAGACTGGGGGGGGGGGGCACAGAAAAAATGCAAGGAATGTGGGTTTTAGGGAGGGGTGGAAGACCCACAGGCCCATTGAACCTCTAAGTTAACACCTCTGAGGAGATTGGGAGGGCGATCATGACATCCACATCATTAGCACAGTATCCAGTAAAGCATGGAGGTAGCCAAGCAGATACAGCCAAAGAGATGTAGGGCCCCATAACACGCCTTCCCACAACAGACACGCTTAATTCAGAAAAGTAGTTGGCTCGACATGCAGTGTTATTTGCCTATGATCTAACCAGGTCAAACCTACAGTTGAATCTAGAGTTATCGTGTTACCATGAAAACCCCAGACTCAATTCATGATTGGACACAATCAATCCCACCAGCAATTCTACGGAGGCCCCAGCGAGTGGTAATTACAAAAGCAAACCTCCCACAAAAGTGGGGAAATGACTGAACGCACCCTCAGTTTTGCCATGCTCGAAGGTATCCAGTGCTGACGAAACAGAGGACGCAAGGACCAAGTCAATCACGGATCCAAAGGTTGCTACAATGCAAGCAGAAACCCATCCCACGAAGCCGCATCAAGCAGCAGCCGGATTCACTGGGAAGCCCAAAGGTCAGTAACGGGAAAGCAGCTGTGATGACCACACCAAATGGTGAGGACCGTAGCTGAGGTCAGGAAGGAAGCTCTGCATGCCAGGATGATGGCTGTGCCCTGGACAGAGATCCCTACCATTTCCCCAGACTTTTATGCTGCTGCAGAGAGGCAATGGAGGGGAGGCTCAGAGCACTTTACAGCCCTTCAGGAATTATTGCATTGGCAACATCATGCCACAAGGAGCAGCAGAGCTCTTTGGTCCAGGGGTACTCAACCTGTGGTCCTCCAGATGTTCATGAACTACAATTCCCATGAGCCCCTGCCAGCAAACGCTGGCAGGAGCTCATGGGAATTGTAGTTCATGAACATCTGGAGGACCACACGTTGACTACCCCTGCTTTGGTCGTCACTGACGGAGATCCCAGCGGTCCTGAATAGTGGCTTTAAAATGTCAACCAGGTTCTATTCTGAGGTAAACGGTGCTTTTGCACAATCACAAAATGCCAATCCCTGCCTTTACTGATATGCTTCAACCGTATTTTCCTCAGGGAAATCTCCACTTTGACAACTGTATCTTTTATCGAACCATAAAATTGCCACTACATCCCCTCTTCGGATGGGCAACGTTCTCAGTGGCACTGCTGTCTCTTTCTATCTGCTTCTGTCTTTCCCCCTCCTGTTCAGAATCCACAGGCTGGACTACTTTGTACAATTAATGTTTCTTTTACTTAAGATAAACGAGGCCCCTTCAAATTAAATCACAGATTTGCTTGATTTACTCTGTAGCGGCTTTGGGAAAGGGGGTTGACATTTCCCCAAAGAATGACAAGAGTCGCCCCCCCACACACCCCCGGTCTAAGGTCTGGCAATGTAATTCAGGCAAACCCTTCATGGGAAATCTATCACATGCATACACACTCCCTCTTTCACCCAAAGCAAATTGCTCAGGAATCAATTTGGCAAATAGGATTCTAAAGTATCTGGGCCCAAAGGCACAATCAGAAAAAAGTTATTTCTGCCTCTTATAAAGGAAAGGAAAGCTCCTAGGCAATATTTTCATGATATGCATAAAGCCATTGCATCAAAAGTGCACCCTTCTACCAAAACACACACACACACACAAACCTTTCAATATTTCTGCTTTCCCAGTATAGGACTATTATTGTGCCACTGTGTATTTCAAGCCATTTCAAGGTATTTCAAGAACAGGTGCCATACAAACAGTGACAGCCGTTTTAAATATGTTGCCCTAATTTGTGGCTTCAGTGCTGACTCTGCCATATTAGTTACAACGCAAAAAGGCTTGTCCTGGCCCTGAGATTCAATATTCAGCATTCCAAGACTACAATTCTGTACATACTTATCTAGGAGTAGATCCCGACGAACACAGTCAAGTGCTGCACATATCTATTGGCTGAGCAGTTATATTCTGCCTCTCCAAACATCTTCTCAAAATGATCAAGAGGATAAATAATACTACAAATTTAAAACAAGGGAATCAACACAACAATTCAAAACAATTCACTAAGACTCACCTGTGCACAGTCAGATGGACTGCATGTCGAAACTGGAAGTCAATTTTTTAAAAATAACTTGTAGCATAAGACAGTCTCGATCGTCAGAGTAAGCCACAAGAAACATGAACAGACAAAAACAATAACATGAGAAAATTTGAAATAAACTTTACTTAAAAGCTAGTTAAACAAAAGAAACACATATTTGCCTGGCCTCAACCAGGCCCTGGCCCAACCGGGTGGAATGAGCTCCCGGAAGAGCTGAGGGCCCTCAAGGAACTATCTGGGTTCTGCAGGGCCTGCAAGATGGAGCTTTTCCACCAGGAATTTGGTTGAGGTCAGGCAGATGACCGGGGTTGTCAGCTGTGGGTCCCCGCTGGCTATGCGTTGAGATCAGTCCCCGGGCTTATACCCTCTAGGTTATTGCCTAGATCCCCAAGGTTGGAATAGTAGAGCTGGGACTGAGAGATTCTCTTTTTGTAGTTTATATCCCCATTTATTGCTCTGTTTGTTCTGTAATTTTATTGGGGGATTATAGGGTTTATTGTGATTTTTATTACTTTTGTATTGTAAAATGCCACGAGATGGCTGTTGGCATGAGTGGCGGTATATAAATTAAAGGTTGGTTGGTTGGTTGGTTGGTTGGTTGGTTGGTTGGTTGGGTAGGTGGGTAGGTGGGTAGGTGGGTAGGTAGGTAGGTAGGTAGATAGACAGACAGACAGACAGACAGACAGACAGACAGACAGATAGATAGATAGACACACAGACACACAAGAACTTTTAAAATGAAAGCAATGTAAATTTTCAGTTGAAGTGGCATTGTTACCTCTTCATTTCAGCTCACATGAACACATGAAGCTGCCTTATACAGAATCAGATCCTTGGTCCATCAAAGTCAGTATTACCACCCAGAGTGGCATTCTGGCAATGACTCTCCAGTGTCTCCAACGGTGGCCCTTCCCATCACCTCCTACCAGACCTTTTAACTGGAGATGCCAGGGTTTGAACCTGAGACCTTTAGCATGCCAAGCAGATGCTCTATCACTGAGCTACAGGCCCTCTATGACCTCTGAATATTTACCAACTAAACTTGTCCAGTTTAATGCTGGGTTACGAAAGCCAACTTACTGGCAGCGTCATGCAATGGATATACACCACAAAACATTGTAGTCCATGTGGCACTCACTCAATGTTAATGGGTAGACCTGCTGACTGGAAGGGATAACTTCAAATGAAAAAAGAAAAAGTCAGCTTCTATATTGAAATCCTCCTGTTTTGAGTCCCCTTTCCAACATCCCATGTCTCACTTCCTCCCCAAAACTTCTGGCCATTTCTCTTTGTAGTTTCATCAGGATTCTTTGGCATGCCAAGTCAGTACAGAACAGACAAGAGTTGTGTACGTGGCACTTTCTTTTATTACAATCTTTCAGTTAATCTACAGTTTATGTCACGCCGCTAAACAAAATCAATATAAAAAAAAATAAGACTACTCAGCATTTGAAGGATCTTGAGGTACAAACTTAAAACGTTATGAGAATGTAATGCAGTAATGAGTTTGGATTGTTTTTGCTTTGTTACCTAGTTTCCCTCAGCGCCTTCTCCTATAACATTCCCAAGCTCCGGTCTGCAGCCACAAAGGCAAAATCCTTCCTTTAAAAACTATACGAAAGCTGGAGTACAAGGAACAGCAGCTAACAAGCAGCTGTCAAGCACTGCCTGCCTGAGTCTGACTACATTTTAAAAAATGCTTGGCCTGGAGCTGACCTCTAGGAATCTGGCGTTGCCCACTTTACCCTTGGCCAAACTGGAAAACTAGAGAAGAGAACCCTTCCTATGTTTCTCCGGTCACCAAAGAGTTAAAATGATCAATTACATAGTCCTAGAAAGGCTTCGCACAGTGGCTGAAGCTTTGATACTATAGGCATCTGGCCTAGGAGATGCATGAGATCAACATGAGGCAGGTAGGTTTTTCTCAACACCTTTTCCGACCCTTTGACCATGGAGGAGCCCCTGAAATAATTTTCCAGGCTTTGAGGAGACCCAGAAGTGATGTCAGCTGGCCACACCTCCTGACCACACCCCTAGAAGTGACATCACCACCCGCATTAACTGGCAGGCTCAAGGAGAACTAAGAGGGGGAGAGACAGCAGCCAGTTTAAGGCAGAGAAGGCATGCAGGGACATAAACCATGAGAGAACTCACTCAAGCTTGGGAGAATGGCTGGTTCCCTGGTTGTGGTTGAGTCCATTAAGGCAGGAGGCGAAAGGCCACGGATCCCCTCCAGAGCTTCCATGGACCCCTGGCTGGGACTGCCTCCCCTAGAGTAACCCAGTTCCTGGGACTTTCACACTCGCAGTATCCTCCAAGATGGCTTTGGATTGTTTTCAAGCACTGAAGGCAACAGATGATTGACAGCTAGCACCTGTACCAGGTTCACACTTGCTCTGCTGATTTACATACAGGTTTGTTGCTCAGTCAAGCAAGGTCTGAGGCAAAGCAGCTTTCCACTTGTTATATTCTCAAACTCAGGACCGACAAGGACTTTATTCAAGGATCTTCTGAGTCACTGTCAAATCATTGCTGATTAGGAATGCCAGCCTCCAGGTGAGACATGGGCACCTCCTGGAATTAGAGCCCAACTCCAGACAACAAAGATCAGTTCCCCTGGAGAAAATGGATGTTTTGGAGAGTGGATTCTATTACACTGTTCTCCCCAGGCTCTAACCTCAACTATCCAACAGCTTCCCTACCTGGATGTGGCAACCCTACTCAACCTCATCCACCCGTAGCCAGGGGAGACCCGGCAACCCTACTGTCAATGAATGTCTGCGCCTCTGAAATGTTGCTTGAATTCACTTTCCATACTGCAGGCCCGGGAGTCTAGGAACTGAGCATGGAAAGGCTCCAACACAAGACTGGCTTTGGTAGAAATGAGAGACACCCTGCTCTTGCAAGCTGCCAGATAACTCCTGTCAATCATTTGGATTTGGATAAGAGTCATCAAGTGAAGTAATATACTATACACTGGGGGGGGGCAAACTGAGGCTCTCCAAATGTCCATAGACTACAATGCTGGTAGGGGCTCATGGGAGCATTAGTCCATAGACATCTGGAGAGCCACAGTTTGGCCAGCCCTGCTATACATAACTAGCTAGGCCAGGGGTAGTCAACCTGTGGTCCTCTAGATGTCCATGGACTACAATTCCCAGCAAATGTTGACAGAGACTCATGGGAATTGTAGTCCATGGACATCTGAAGGACCACAGGTTGACTACCCCTGAGCTAGGGTACTATCTGAGGGTGCATGGAAACACAACTTTTCCAGAGCAAAACAAAGTTTCATATCAATGCCTTGACAGTAAATCGCTTGAAAATTCTGTGTATGCTACATTAGTTCCAAGATGAAAGAAGGATGAGCTATAATAATGAAATATTTACTCAGTTGCAAAAGTAGGGTTTTTTTCCAGATATCCCATCAAAAAGAGGGGTTGTCTTAAATTTGTATACAAGTTACAGTGGTGTACAATAAGAATAATCTTTTTGTTTATAACATGGGAGAAGCTGTCTTACCTTCAGAGTCATCTTCCTTGCAAGTAAATACAGTGCATATTCAGTTCAGGGATAAATCAAACATCTGGCTCCATCCAAAAACAAATAAGCCCCCTACCAGTACCCTAATACTTTGATGCCTCCTCTCCTTAAAAAGACTGCACAGATACATCTTTGTGTCATCAAAAGGTACGAGCATTAATATTTCCCACACAGACTCATATATCTTATTTAAGATGTTCTCCTATCTAGTATCCCCGGGAGAACTGGGAACAGCACTAGGTAAAATCCAGAGAACACATAGAGTGCATTGAAGTCTAAAGCTGCCAGCTTCCAGGTGGTGAATGGAAATCTCCTGGGATTACCACTGATCTTCAGGGGCCGCCTGTCCCAATATGCCCCCTGGAGAACATTATGCTTGGTGATTACAACTTGTTGGTGATGCCTGTCCCCCAAGGGCATCTGTCTGGCCCCAGCCAGAACCAGGGCCTGTTTTGACCTGGCTCCAGCGTGGTGGAATGAACTACCAGCTGAGATACTGGCCCTGACAGAACTGTCCAAGTTCCACAGGGCCTGTAAAATGGCACTCTTCCACCAGGCCTATGATTGAGGGCAGGGCAGCCTAAAATTTATTTATTTATTTGATTTCTAGTCTGCCTTCCCCCTTAGACTCAAGATTACAAGACAAAACCCAGGTAAACCCCAATCTTAAAACCAAAACCTCAGATGGCAGAAAAACCCTCCAGTCCTCCCCACAGTTGTCAGAAAGGATTGTCCAATGACATAAAGGGTGCCCAGTGATCTTAAGAGACCCGGCTTCAACCAATACACCTCATCTCCTCTCCATGTCCCCCCCCCTTTTTTTAATTTTCTCTTGCTTTTTATAAGGGGCACATATTGGTGGGCAGGTGAGGTGCTTCTGGTGGGAACGGGGGCTTATTTGTTGGGTTTTATTAGGCTGTAATGGTTTCATGTGTTTATTGGATTTTGATTTTATGCTTTATTCCTACGATGTAAACGGCCCCGAGCCCGCTTGTTGGAAGGGGCGGTATAAAAGCCAAATGACTAAATCAGGGGTAGTCAAACTGCGGCCCTCCAGATGTCCATGGACTACAATTCCCAGGAGCCCTTGCCAGCATTCGCTACCCCTGAACTAAATAATAAAATGCAGGCACCAGAATCGGTTCACCTGAGGAAAATGACATGACTTTGGAAAGTGGACGCAATAATATTGAAGTCCGCCCCTCCCCAAACCCTGCTGTTGAGAGCCAGTTTGGTGTAGTGGTTAGGAGTGCGGACTTCTAATCTGGCATGCCGGGTTCGATTCTGCGCTCCCCCACATGCAACCAGCTGGGTGACCTTGGGCTCGCCACGGCACTGATAAAACTGTTCTGACCGGGCAGTGATATCAGGGCTCTCTCAGCCTCACCTACCCCACAGGGTGTCTGTTGTGGGGAGAGGAATGGGAAGGCGACTGTAAGCCGCTTTGAGCCTCCTTCGGGTAGGGAAAAGCGGCATATAAGAACCAACTCTTCTTCTTCTTCTGTTCTCAGGCCCCACGCCCAAAATCTCTAGGTATTTCCCAGCCCAAATCTGGCAGCCCTGCTGAAGTCCAAGCACTTGAGCATACAGAAGTTAGCCTTCCTATCTCCCACTGACGGTATCATACCCAATGCGACAATGATCACTGATCAAACACTACTTAGGAGCTGCTCGATCAAAAATGGGATGGCGCCCATTAGGAAACCGGCCTAATCACGCTTGCCTAATGTCCAAATGAAGAGGTCACAGTCCATTTCCGTCCCCAAACGTGCTCTTGCCTCTTGCCCTTTGCCGCACATGTGAAAACTGTGCCACCAGCATCCCGCCCGCTTAGGAATGTGCAGCCTTGGTGCTGTTTGTTGGTACAAAACATTAAGTCTATTACAAGGGTTTTTATAATGTCTTCAGTCCTTTTGAAGTATCGCCCAGGCACTTTTTCCATCAGGCAGCAAATGATGCAATCCATCAGCCGGTTACTGATGGGGCTTCAAGGAAAGTCCAATCCTGAAATATATATGGGCCTGTGAATCTTTCGTTGGGTAATATAAATAAATCTAGTCTCAGAAGGGCTGCTTTCTTAATCATCTTTAAAACACAATGGGTCTGTCAAGGCAGCCCATGACTCTGATTTTCAGCAGTGGAAATATGGAAAAGGAAAAGCAGCCATTTCCTCAACTGGAAGGCATGAAGCAGAAGGGAAGAAAAGAGTCCATGCATTCCGAGAGCAGCAGGGACATTTCGATTTGCCTATCAGTGCTATTTGTCAAACAGACACCCCTCCCTTCTATTTACTACCTTGATCCAAACAAAAACATCTAGTAATTATCTTTTATTTGCTACCACCCAAACGGAGGATGACTAATCAGCTGATCTCCTCGAATGAGATAAAATAATATATTCTTACAGGGCATTTTAATTAAAAAAAAAAGTAATTTTACCTAGCTGTGACCAAAACAATTCCAAAAACTCATTAGAAGGCAATTTATCTAGGATTGCCTGGTACTCCTTGGCCTCTGGTGAGGGTGGAGTAAGGTCACCAGCTTTAAGTTGGGGAACTAATGAAGACTTGTAGGTAGAGCCTGGGGAGGACACGGATCTCAATGGGGAACAATGCCATAGAGCAGGGGTAGTCAAACTGTGGCCCTCCAGATGTCCATGGACTACAAATCCCAGAAGCTTCTGGGAATTGTAGTCCATGGACATCTGGAGGGCCGCAGTTTGACTACCCCTGCCATAGAATTTACCCTCCACAACAGCCATTTTTCTCCCATGGGAATTGATCTCTGTAAGGATGCCAGCCCCCAGATTTTGGACTGTTTCTAATTTTTGTAATCCTAATCCTATTGCATTACTTACTGAAGGCCTCTGGCTGCTTGATGTCATTGTTTTACAGTGTGTAACCTTCCCTGAGAATGATATGTGGTTATAAACAAATTATAAATAATAGTAAACACTAGCTTCAAAGCGCGTTCCTAAGAACGGGCCTTGAAAGGGCCCCCTCCCCCAGCCTCTGGCCAGGCAGCTTAAGGTGGCTTTGGACTGCAGCTCGCAGCCAAATAAAATGGGGTGGGCAGGGGTGGCCATCTTGTTAGCAGGCCCGAGACAGAGCTCCTTAGCAGGCAGGCAGCAGGCTGGGAGGCCCTCGTTAGCAGGCCCAGCCTAGCAGGCCAAGAGGCCCTCGTTAGCAAGCCCTCTACCACGACCCTTTGCCCAGGGGCCTCTCCCCTTACTTGATGCTGGCTCCAGGCACTGAGGCACATCTGAGAGCAAAGAGGCTAGAGGCTAGGGACGGAGTGTGGGAGCTGCAAGGGCAGGGCCCAACAGATTCCAACTTGGACAGCCTATTCCAACTTGGACAGCCGGACACGTCCCACCCCCCAGGCTGTTTCACAAATATATAGAGGGACCATGGATAAGGATAGGCATTGCATAGAGATGTATAAATAAGGTCATTCTTTTCTCCCCATCAGACAAAAAGTGCACAAAATGGTTTACTGCAATCATGGGCTTTTCCACAAATCACTCACCTAATATATTACACTAATGTGCATATGTGCGTTCCTCCACAAAAAGAACTGTAGTGCCGAATGTGGTGTCCTAGAGATGACATTTCAACCATAAGAAGATTTTAACATCCAAACTGAGGGCGTTTGCTATGTGGCTTTTTAAGTTCTTGCCCTTGTCGGCAAAGCCAAAGATCTATCAACACTTCTCCTTGCCATGGTAAACAGCCGCTGTGAACTATTTACGTCTCCCTAAAGATAGCTGCATTGTTACAAAAGGCCTGCCTTTCTTACCGATTCTCTTGTCCTGCCTCGGGGCTTCTTCTCGCAGAAGAAAGTCTTGAGATAGAGAAAAAAATTCTGCTCCTGTGGAAGAAAAAAGGGAAAGTCGTGTTGACCCTCAGTTTGTAGTTTTTAAAAGAATGCTTTAAGAGAAGAGAGGCAGAGGCAAAATGGTGCTCAGAAACATTAGCCCCATGAAGAGGTAACTCAACATGTTTTTGGGGTTTTTTTTTTGCAGAAGCAACATTTATTTGTTTATTTTTATTGGAGGCAAAAAAAAAAAGGTCAACACTGCCGTAAGCCGTTCATAGTCTCGCCGATGCTACTGTGCAAGCAAAAAGAGGAAACTTTTAAGTTGGCTGACTGGGTCCTCCCCACCCCAAGATGCAAAATCCATCTAAACGGGTGATACAATAAGCAGATGACTGATACCAATTCAGTTAGCCACTCCCAGTGATTTAGGCCTTTGATGAACACAGCAAAGAGATGTACATCAAAATCCAAGCTGAGTATGCTGTTTTAGGGATAACTAACCCAACGGAGATTTTGTCCAACCTTTGAATCCATACCGGAGGCCATTTTTGGCATTGCCAACTCTGGGTAGTGAAATTCCTGGAGATTTTGAAGGTGGAGTTTATGGAGGGTGGGGAAGGTAACTCAGCAGGGTATAATGCCATTGAGACCACCCACTAAAGCTGCCGTTTTCTTCAGGGGGGCTGATTTTTATTTGTTACAGTTTTGAGGTGTCCCCATGTCCCACCTGAAGGCTGGCAAATGTATTGCCACTCTTCCATGGATGACCTTGGGCCAGCCACAGACTCTCAGCCTAACCTACCGTAAAAGGTTTTGTGAAGGATGTAGAAAGGAGTGAAGAATGTTGTTGGCCACCTTGGATCTCCAATGAAAAGGAAAGTGGGGCATCAATGAAATAAGTAAATAAATACATCCATAAATAAATAGGGAGAGGGGTAATGAAAGAAGACAGCGATTTGTGCCTGAAAGCCATACTTGGTGTAATGGTTAAGAGTGATGGCTTCTGGCAAGCCAGGTTTGATTCCTTGCTTCTCCACTTGCAGCCAGCTGAGTGACCTTGAGCTTGTCCCAGCCCTGATTGTGCTGCTCTCAGAGCAGTCCTGTCAGAGCTCTCTCAGCCTCACCTCCCTCACAGGGTGTCTGTTGTGGGGAGAGGAAGGGAAGGCGATTGTAAGCTGCTTTGAGACTCCTTCAGACAGTGAAAAGTGAGGTATAAAACCCAACGCTTCTTCTTTCTAAGCAGAGTACTTATAGTGCAATCCTAAGGAGAGTTACTCCAGTGTAAGCCCTGAATAAGCTATGAATGGAGTCACTCTCCTTAGGATTGCACTAGTCTATGATAGCACCCTACAGAGTCATCCTGGGTAAGCATTTCTGTGTATTGTGCTCCCCGTCATTGCATTGCTGGTTCACTGGTTTGAGGAATTCACTCATAGAAATGGAGGCAACCTTTGCCAAAGCTACTGGGCATTCATATGGCCGGAACAGGCTACTAATGAATGAATCATCACAGATGAAACATCACAGCCCAAGCTATCAGATACCCTGGAAGATGGTATCCAATGCAATTACCACATATATTTAGAAATCTATGAATCTAGCGTTAGGGTTAGGGTTAGGAATCTAGAGTTAGGGTTAGGAATCTAGAGTTAGGGTTAGGGTTACACGCGTACATTTGCCAGCCTTTACTGCCATGATTCTAGCAAGGCGAACCTTTCTAAAGGGATCCCAACAACTGATAGGAAAAACACAAACTCTTAAACTCTTGTCATTTGATGCATAGTTATTACAGACTCCAAAAAAAAGCTTTTTTTCTGACGCACATGAGATACACTCTCAGCACAGAATTATATAATAGCAAAGAGTGGTGACCCTAGGCATATGTCATAGGAGGTGATCTCCAGAAAGTCTAAAATTTACATATATTGGTTGGAGCCATAATTTACAGATCCCATTCAACCACTCAGCTACACTTTATAATGAGTTTAATATAAATATTTTATATAGAGCGTATTATCACAGTTCTGACCACTGAGGAAGACCCAGTAGGGTCAAAACACATTTGGTCTTATGTGCTGTTAGTTCTGTATAGTTTTTATGAAGTTTTTATTCTGTTTTTAATTGTGCACTATAATAAATAATTAACAAGTTTTACATTATTTTATTGTACAGCTCAGCTTCTGAGTTCCTACCTGTTAAGGTTGGGTTGTGTTCCTTTTTTGGTTTTGGGGACAGAGATAACCATAGGGCAACCCTTCTAGGCCCCTTCCAACTCTATGATTCTATAACCCTTTGTCCGTGAGTCTGGCATACTTATCTCCAAGCTTGAACCATGGCTTATTTCACTGTAGCCTTTTCCCCTTCCTTGATCTATATGTCTACAAGACGAATATATCAAAAAGCTTTATCCTAGCAATTTTTAATGAGTGTTTGAAAAAAAACCTATACACATTTCTGTGGTGGTGGTGGCTTTTGTGTAGGCTGTTCAAAACTTTGTTTCAGTACTTTGGGTTTGCATATTCATCTTTAATAATTAATTCTGCAATAGTTGATGCATATGACACCATAGGTGATCAAGTTTAAGGCTCCGGTGTTTACCTATAAGGCCATTTGCAATCTGGGTCCTGCATATCTGAAAGGCCACCTTTCTACCTATAACCCCCAAAGAATATTCTGTTCTTCAAATAACAACCAGTATTTGGCCCCAAGGAAATATGTCTGGCCTCAACCAGGGCCAGGGCATTTTCTGTTCTGGCCCCCACCTGGTGGAATGAGCTCCCGGAGCACAGCCAGGCCCTGATAGAACTAGCGCACTTGGCTGGGCTTTGAGTTGGGGGCCAATAAATCAGATAATATCTACCGGGCCCCCTTATCAAAGATAACTCCGGACTGCAACCTAGTTCTAAGAGAGTTGAGCGGTATAATAGTTGTCTGGTTGACATTGTTTACACAGTTTTATTTTTGTTTAAACCTTATTTTATATCATGTTTTTAATTAGTGCTGTTATGTTTACATGTTGTACACTGCCCTGAGCCAGTTTGTTGGGAGGGTGGTATAGAAATAAAATTATATATATTGCCCGTTAGCGTATCCTGGACTCGGACCAGCACCCTTACGAATTAGTTATACTGCTCCCCAAGTGGTTTACAGATATATATTTAATTGCCAAACTGCCAAAAATGACAAGTGAAATTCAGCAGAACAGCCACACTCAGATTTTCAGGTAAAGCACTTAAGAAGGGGGGAATGTGGGCTCCTGGAACATTTTTTTTTAAAAACCCAAATCCCCCAAGAGCTAAAAATCGACAGAACTGTGTCTTTCTAAGTACCACACAGTGAATGCCTGCCATTTCAAACACCACACCGCTGAGCTGTATTTTGAACTATTGAGAACATCTTGTCGGACAGCTCCGTGTTGTTGTTTTTTTCCCAAATATATCTCTAACGGTAAGAACAAACACCTTCTTGGCTTTTAAATCAGTGGGGGATAGGACACTGCACAGTAAACAAACGTTATGTGCAAAAGGTGGAGAACAATCTTTAGAAACAAAGGGCTCGGGCAGTGATCCTTGGCTTGAGATCAGAGGTGTTAGAAACAAATCCCAGTTTCCGTCTGTGAAACCACTGGATGGTAGGAGCTCATAGATATGTAGGGGGTTAGGAATCAAATTGGTTAAAACCTACACAGGAGTTACTACAGCATCCTGGGGACGGAGCTAGAAGAGACATTGCGGGGAGCTAGAAATGAGAAAGACAAAATCATCTCTCACTGCCACTATGGCTGTGAAGTTCCTTTTCTCATCTCCTGACCCAAATACTGCTGTCAACATTTTCCCCCTAACAAATTCCCAATGCAGAAAGCATGAAGGTTGTTTGTTGTTGTTGTTGTTTTATAAACACACAATGAGAGCCAATGCAGAACACAAGAGCCCTCGTTATATTTAATAACTAACACCAACTTAGCTGCTAGCGATTTGGGGGGGGGGGTAGAAAGTTAATGTTAACACCGTGGATCAAACCTTCTGTTTTTACCTGCCTAATTAGCATTAAGATGAAGACCTTGGTCACAGCCGATTCTGCATGGAAAAAAATCCAGTTCGACTACCAGGGCCTAGTCTGCACACAATAGATAATGCACTTTCAATGCACTTTAGAAGTAGATTTTCCTGTTCTGCACAGGAGAATCCAGCTGCCAAAGGACATTGAAAGTGCTTTATCCTATGTGTGCAGACTAGGCCCAGGTATCCAAAATAGCAATGTATTTGCTCATTCTGAACCTACTAAGAAGCACTTTCTAAACAGCCCAGAAAAAAAACTAGATTAAAGAAACAATACCATGGGGTGTTGAGATTCTCAGCTATGCTTTCAGATTTAGCAGAGCCATAATCTTACTGAGGCCTCAGTCATCCCTCCTGACAAAGGAGAGAGGCTGTGGCTCCATGACGGAGCACCAGCTTGACATTCAGAAGGCCAAAGGTTCAATCCCCAGCATCTCCAGTTAAAGGATCTGGCATCAGGTAATAAGAAAGGCATCCCCCTTAAAATCTGGAGAGCTGCTGCTAGTCTGAGCAACCAATCAGCTCTCTCTCTCAGAGTTCATAGAATCATAGAATCATAGAGTTGGAAGGAACCTCATGAGTCACCTAGTCCAACCCCCTGCACTATGCAGGACACTCACATCCCAATCGCTCATCTATTCGTTCTGGTCTGTCCCTCTGGGGCAAGAGAGAACAATTCTGCTCCATCGTCCATATGGCACCCTTTTAAATACCTGAAGATGGTTATCAGATCCCCTCTCCGTCATCTCCTCTCTAGGCTAAACAGACCAAGCTCCCCAAACTTTCTTCATATGTCTTGGTCTCCAAACCCATCACCATCTTTGTTGCCCTCCTCTGGACACGTTCCAGTTTTTCAACATCCCTCTTCAACTGGGGTGCCCAAAACTTTCTCAAGTGACAGTTTGCCTTGTTCTCTGCTTGAATGTTGGCCTCTATTGGTCATAAATACCAAGTCTCACATTTCGAGGCATTTTGAACAACTAGTGCATTTGGGGCTGCCAAATCGCAGGCTTCGGGATGGTCTAGAGGTGACCGTTAACCATTTGAGGTACCCCCATTTCTAGATAACCTTACAAATGCTTCCTTTTCATATATATTTAGTAAATGCTCCACCCCAGCAGCTAAGGACAACTAAGCCAAACCTTCTGAGTGTTTCTCCCTGCAAACTGGTAAGATCGGCAACAGCCTGTTCACGAACATTCTTTGTGGTAGTCCCCACCGGAGCACACTGCCTGAGGAGGTCCTCCAGCAGGCTGCGACAGCACTATCATTTCAGAAAAGGTGCAAAACAGAAATGTCTAGGAGGGCAGTCTTGTAATAGAATTAGTACAGTAGTGGGATAGCATGGTCCAGAAGGGCTCCTTCATATGTGCAGGAAGAGCATGGGCACTGCATTGCCCGTACCTTTGCAACCCCACATTCTGCACTCCTTGCGCTATCGTCAGCTTGGGAAATGTGACACTGTCACACTGTCATTCCGTTTTCTATTTCTGGTCCCACTGCATTGTTCACTGATATTCTGTAGTTTATAGTTACTTTTCCCCCTTTCTATACTCTGTTACCACCCTGACTTCAGTGCTCCAGGCTAGCCTGATCTCATCTGATCGAAGAGGCTAAGGGCCAGCCCTAGTATTTGGATGGGAGACCACCAAGAAAATACAACATGACGCCCCTGAGCCACCAGGTCCCCACGGGTGATGGTCCAGCTCAGAGACTCAGCAGGAGGGGCTAGATCTTCCTTTTTGGTCCTTTTTGGTCCTGGCTCCTGCCTGGTAGAATGAGCTGCCGATGGAAATCCGGGCACTGACAGAATTGTCTGGATTCCACAGGGCATGTAAAATGGCACTCTTCTACCAAGCCTATGGTTGAAGCCAGAGTGGTTCAGCATTAACCAGGCCTCCCTCATTCCCCCACCCCCCACTAGAGCCCCCCCCCTTACACCCATTACCATCAGAAGACCTAAAAATCACCAGTAAGATAATGGCAACCAGAATGAAAGGGTGGAGCATTTTAGAATTTATGGATTTTTAACATTTTACAGTATTTTACTTTTGTTATAAACTACCCTGGGCACATATGTGAGGACGGAGTGGTCAAGAAATCAAATTATACATAAAATAAATAAATGCTTTATTTATAGAGAGTCACATCCTCTCTAAGGTCTGTGCCCTGTTATAGCTGGGGCAGGGGACACTGGGTTGGTAAAGACACCAGCATGCATAATATGTTCCTCATCAACAGAGATGAACATGTCTATTGTGCATGCGTTTGGAATTCAAAATATCCGGAATCTTTTTTTTTTAAGAACTAGACAATTCCATCTCCAATTTAAAAGCAACACCACCCGTGTGTCCCCCACACACCAAAGCACCTCCTGTGTTTGTGAAATTGTAAGCCTTTGATTCTACAGAGGCCAGATGAGACCAAAGCAAAACAGCTCACCCAATTTTTGAAATCATCTTTGCTATTCAGTACTGAAGATCATAAATCACCATAATGATTGCATGGCTAGCTGCAAAATAAACAAAACTGTGATTAAAAAAAACCCACTTCAGTTAATCACTCCAAAGATTATCTTGACAAATATTAGTAACTTCGGAAATTGTTATTTTAGGAACGTGACACTTCTTCCATCTATTGTACTCAGTGTTGAAAAGTGCCCTAATCAGCCATGGATAACAATCAAGGAAGTCAAAAGCCCCACTATATGTTTTTCAGAGCCGTTTCTGGCATCCATTCATACGGTTAGCCACTCTGAGATACTGACCCCTGATTTAGTTACACAAAACCAAACAACATAGGGCAAGGGATCAGAAGGTGAAGTCAGGAGCTACTGACAAGGTTGCACCGGAGGTATATTCTTCTGTTCCATTTTTGTTGTTAGCTGTAAAGTCATATCCGACCCATCGCAACCCCATGGACAACGATCCTCCAGGCCTTCCTGTCCTCTACCATTCCCCAGAGTCCATTTAAGCGACTCCATGGACAATGATCCTCCAGGCCTTCCTGTCCTCTACCATTCCCCGGAGTCCATTTAAGTTTGCACCGACTCTTTCAGTGACTCCATCCAGCCACCTCATTCTCTGTCATCCCCTTCTTCTTTTGCCCTCGATCGCTCCCAGCATTAGGCTCTTCTCCAGGGAGTCCTTCCTTCTCATGAGGTGGCCAAAGTATTTGAGTTTCATCTTCAGGATCTGGCCTTCTAAGGAGCAAGCAGGGCTGATCTCCTCTAGGACTGACTGGTTTGTTCGCCTTGCAGTCCAAAGGACTTGCAAGATTCTTCTCCAGCACCAGAGTTCAAAAGCCTCAATTCATTTGACGCTCAGCCTTCCTCTGTTCCATTATATTTTTCTATTGTTATGATTGCATTGTTACTGTTCAATCTACCATGTTATCTGTATTGTTTTTCCCATGTTTTATGTAAACCACCCTGAGCCTCAGGGGAGGGCGGTTTAAAAATATAATAATGCTAAAAATAAAATATGCTCTTTGGAGGATGGTGTTCCAGGTGGTGAATGAATCAAGCACTTTTAGCATGAGACACTCTTATTGTAGTAGATATGGTTTGATGTATCTCAATATCAAACTCACCTCCCCAAGGAGGTGTTCATGAGAGGATAGAGCAGTTGATAACAAGCCCATTTAATCTCAAAGTAATTCCCCATTGGATACTTACATGTGAAAGGTTTCCACCATCCTTGGAGTAGAGGTTAAGAGCCAATTTGGTGCAGTGGTTAAGAGCAGCGGCCTCTAATCTGGAGAACTGGGTTTGATTCCCCACTCATCCACCACAGGCAGCCAGCTGAGGGACCTTGGGCCAGTCACAGTTCTCTCAGAGCTCTCTCAGCTTCACCCACCTTGCAGGGAAAGGAAGTGTAAGCAATTGTAGGCCACACTGAGACTCGTTCAGGTAGTAAACAGAAAGGTACAAAAAAAAACCCAGTTCTTCTTCTTCTACTTGAAGCCTTATTAGTACATTTCCACAAAGAACGTTTGATTATGTTCAGCTTTTCGTTTTCTTGGACAAGAGCTGGTCAATGTTTCCTTGATGCACATTCTTAGCCTGTTATGCCAGAAGGAGAAAAAGAGAAAAAAGTGGAGGGAAACCCATTTCAAGACCTTTACTGCATTGCGCCGAATGTACAGAGAGGATTATTTCTGTTTGTAAAAAATGTTTAATTACTCCATCAAGAAGCTTAGAGAGGCTGGCCTACAAAATGAATCTTACAGATTATCCGCCTTCTGTGATAAAAGCAAATTGTGGTGCTCTCTACGTTCCTCTTTCTTAGTTGGCCTGATAAGCATCCCCTTAGAAGATTTTATTGGAACTTCTTAGGAAACTAGGATGCCGAACGGGAGAGGATAAGATGAAACATGGGACAAGCAACCTGTAGATGGTGTGCAAAGTCATATTAGTCTTGTGCCAGCAAAGGGTCCTTCAGCTCTCCTGCTATTAATATGCAGAGTATGAATTGCCTTGTAAGAGGATCCTCCAAGATCCTCCAAAGGATCCATCAAGATCTGAAAGTTTTTTTTTTAAGATTGTTGCCTCCCTCTGGACCCCCCCCCCCGCACACACACACACACACCCCTCTGATCCCCTCACAAGCTTCCCAAAGACTGTCTGAATCATCATCGCTTGGGAAGTCTTTTAAAACAAATTTGGTTAAACTGAAGGGATTCATTGTTGTAAACTGGTTTGATCTTCTTGGTTTCTCGTTATGTCATCGTTATTGCCCTGCTGCCTTTAAGGTGAGCTGCCTTGACTTCGTCTTTGAACTGCAAAGGCAGGATGCCAGTTGCCTACATAACAAAACCAAAGAGAGCCAGCCGGGTGGCATGGTGCTAGTCACAGTTCTCTTAGGACCGTTCTCATAGAACAAATCAATCAGAGCTCTCTCAACCCCACCTATCTCACAGAGTGTCTGTTGGGGGGAGAGGGAGGGAATGGCTGGGACTCCTTTGGGTGTGGAAAAGCAGGGTATAACAACCCAGCCCACTCTCTCTTCTATTAATTTTAATGTGTCCCTATGAGAAATGGACTCCGGGGAATGGTAGAGGACAGGAAGGCCTGGAGGATCATTGTCCATGGGGTCGCGATGGGTCGGACACGACTTCGCACATAACAACAACAACATGAGAAATGTTCCGTCAATGCTAACTTCTTTTGGATAACCATTATCTATGACAGAAAAATGCAGGAAATAGGCACTGTCGTTCTGCTTAAAACAAAAAAACAAAAACTACAATTTAAAATCTAGCACCGTTTAAATCATGTCCTGGGATGACAGCTTCTTCTTTGACACCGAAAGATGTGGCTTGTTTTTAAGACTGAGCTAATGATCAAAAGTAATTGACAGACACCAGTCTCCGGAGAAATGGTAGTTCACACATCTTAAATTTTAACAGGCATTAGGCGAGGCAGCAGTGAGGACGTTTTGTGTGTCTTTTTAAATCGGTAAACTGATTAGTTTGTTTTCCACCACACGGCTTGTATTTACTGTTTGTCTATTGCCAAAGTTGGTCTGCTTCCTTCCTGCCCAATCAGGGCCTCCAAGGCTGCTAACAAGTAAAAACCCCATCATAAATGTGCATCATAAAAGCAACCTAAAATCTAAAACACCTATATACAACGCAAAGAAAGCAATTCAAACTTAGGACTGGGAGGAGGGGGTCATTGAAGGAACGTCAGACAAAAGGAAAGGGGTTTCATCTGATCCTTAGGGGAGGGCGGTATATAAATGTAATAAATAAAATCTGACAGGAGGTAGATAAATATAATTAAGAAGGACATTCCCTACATTTGGCACCAAGAATCACTTACGGTTGCCACGCATGTAACACTAGATATCAGGGCACCTGAAGCACAGCCCCCCAAAGTTGCAGATGGGAGTAGGCAATCCTTAAAATATGCTGATCCTAAACTGTCAAGGGTTTAAAGGTCAATGGCAGCACCTTGAATTGGGTCTTGAAACAAACTGGGAGCCAGAGCAGATGGGCCAAGACTAGAAGTATAGGACGCCTAAAACATCTCTAAACATTTTTCAAGAGCCGTCCCATGTACAGTCCATTACAGTAATCGCATCTAGGTATTACTAGAGAAGGAAACCAGTCATTCCTGAACGACTGGCTACCTGTCCATTTATGACCCCATCTGTGGCTGCAGTTGTCATCTTGCAACCAAGTAGAGGGTTGGGCCTTCAAGTCACATATTTGGCGTCCACCAGACTGAAAGCTTTTTCAGCCCCATCCTGCTAGGATGCATCTTAAACAAGACCGAGGGCCAACAGCACTTTCCAAGTTTCCCCAGGGCCTGTAAGGCTGAGTTTTTATGTTAGGCCTTTCCAGGTGAACTGATTTCTAGGGCTTCAATATGGATCCACTATTATCTAGGGATGTGCAATTCAGTCCAATGTATCTGGAAAAAAACACTCATATCAATGCTGAGCTCCGTTTTCTTTCAGGTTTCCCCAAGATGAATCGCAATTTCAATGTGGAAAATCCAAATAGAAGCAGGTTTAGATTTGGGTAATTTGGGATTTGTTACGGGGAAGGCCCGTTTTGCTTTGCAAGCCCCATTTCTGCATTGCCCTTTTTCTGGCTGGTTGCCACTTCTTGGAGTTGGTATAAAGTCATCTATCTGCCTCTTGCCATCACCTGATCACTGTACAGGACTGCCTGTTGTGAGGACCAGGACTCCCGTTACCCCTTCCAATTTTGAGGCCCTGCCTATGCATCTCCCACAGGCCAGCATGTGAGCACCATGAGGACAATATACTGCAGGGTACACCTTTGGAGGAGTAGCTCCTTGCAAAGCGCCCTTTCCTGACCCTGGGTTTTCCCCTTGCTTTGGGCTACCGCTTCCAAGACGGGGGAACCCTACATGAATCACTTCACTCACTGTTTAATAGAGGTCCATGGTGGGTACCAAAACTTCCCTTTATCACTCCTTAGCACATATGCATGCGCCCACACATAACTACCCAATGGAAATATGATTAACATGGAAGGAGTCACACCAGGAAAGTGACTAATATTTCCTGCAAAACTAAAAAATTGTTAAGTGTTTAAAAAAGAGGGAGGGAAAGGAGGATAAAATAGGAAGGATACATCATCTGGCATGGACATCACTAGTTAATGCAGTGAGAAAAAGCAGTGGAGAGTACTTTAAAAGATCATGGCGAACAAGCTCAGATTACATTTTCCACAAAGCATAATTTTAACAATATAGTATCGCCTGGGAGCACCTACTGCCATTACACATCCAGAAAGCAATTAGCCCTATTATCTCCTAATTATATGCTAGATAATGTTATGGAGACCTGACTATTGCAGAGTTCAAGGGAACAACCCCTACAGATCTTCAGCACATCACGTGAACTTATTCAAGACTTGCTTTAGGGAATGGTGGTGGATGGACTTGTCTGAACCATACAGATCAGAGCTTGACATCTGAGAGATACACAAACCCAAGTAAGATGGAAACTACAGGAGAGAGTGCATGTTTATCTGTGCCCTGAAGCCTATGTCATAGTCCTCAGAGTCAATGAAATTACAATACAAAAAAAGAAAGGTTCACAATGAACCTGTTGTGTCGGCGGATAGGCGGGTAATGGCGGCTGTGGGCTGAAGGGGACCATCGTTGGGGGGTGGGGGGGGGGTCGGGAGGCGCTTTGTGCCTCCCGATTCGTCAGACTGGGACCAATCACCCTTGATGCTGGACCAATTGCCCTTGGTGCCGGACTGACAATCAGAGGGCCCAATCGGCAGGCACTTCGCGAATGTATCAAGATTACTAAATGATTATTTTGAACATTTACACATCCACTTTCTTGCATGTCTACCAAACATTGGGTACTTTGGGCAAAGGTTATGATTATCAAAAGAAGACTGCAAAGCTGGAGCTGGCCACATTATATCATAGAATCACAGAATCAAAGAGTTGGAAGAGTCATAGAATCATAGAGTTGGAAGGTACCTCCTGGGTCATCAACCCCATGCACTATGCAGGACACTCACATCCCAATCGCTCATCCACTCTAACCTGCCACCCCCTTGAATATTCATAGAATCAACCTCTCCGTCAGATGTCTATCCAGCCTATGTTTAAAAATTTCCAAAGATGGAGAACCCACCATTACCCAAGGAAGCCTGTTCCACTGACAAACCGCTCTGTCAGGAACATTTTCCAGATGTTTAGACAGAATTGCATTTGAATTAATTTCATCCCATTGGATCTGGTCCATCCCTCTGGGGCAAGAGGAACAACTCTGCTACATCCTTGATATGGCAGCCTTTTAAATACTTGAAGATGGTTATCAAATCCCTCTCAGTCATCTCCTCTCCAGACTAAACAGAGAAAGCTCCCCCAACCTTTCTTCATATGTCTTGGTCTCCAAACCCCTCACCATCTTTATTGCCCTCCTCTGGATACACTCCAGTCTGTCTACATCCCTCTTCAACTGTGGAGCCCAAAACTGAACACAGTACTCCAAGTGAGGTCGAACCAGAGCAGAATAAAGCGGTACCATCACCTCGCATGATCTGGACACAATATTCCCCTTGATACAGCCCAAAATCCCATTTGCCTTTTTAGCCACCAAGTCACTCTGCTGACTCATGTTCATTGTATGATCTCCAAAGACTCCTAACAGTAACTATTGATTTCACGGTACAATATTGATTCTATTTTAATTTGCCTTTTTTAACTGTATTTTTCTTGTATCACAACCACTTCATTTATTCTCTTTACTAGGCTTCAAGCCCGGTCATAAGAGTAGGCTTTGAAAGGGGGGCCCCGCGGCAGCCACTGCACCCCCCGCACCCTCCCGTGTGGGGACCCCTTCGGCCGCCCGGCCCCCTCCCTGCCAAGCCCCTGGCTTCCCTGCGGGCCTCAGAGCATGCCTGCCGCATCAGGGACACGGCAGGCCTGCTCCAAGGGCTGCAGGGAAGCCTCCCCCAGCCGGCTGCCTACCTGGCGAGTCCCCAGCTTGCGGTGAACTCCAGCCAGTCAAGTAATGGACCAAACGGAAGGCGCTTTGCCCTTTCCAATTGGCCCCTCACCCGACTGGTTGGAATTCTTGTCAGTCTGGGTGAGGGGCCAATCCCCCTTGGCCCCCATCCCGGTCTGGCCCCACCCCTTTCTCCTCCCACTTAGGCCTTAACCGTTTATACCGCTTCCAGAGGTTTACAAATACCACCTCTTTATACCACCTCTGGGATTCTTAGTCGAAAGACAATATATAACGGGGGGGGGGCAAAGTGTGACTCTCCAGATGTCCATGGACTACCATGAGCTCCTGCCAGTATGGCAGGGGCTCATAGTAACTGTAGTCCATGGACATCTGGAGAGCCACAGTTTGGCCACCCCTGGTATATAAACTAACTAGCGAACAATTGGCTACCTCATCATACCAGAGTGTTTGTAACACCCAATCTTCTGCAAACATTGCAGTCCTCAGGGTATCTTTGTTGCTGGAGGTGTTGCCGCTGTGCTTCTTTGGAAAGTGAGGGCTGCTTTTTGACAGCTGTCTCCCTCACCAGGATGCACAATGCCCAAACCTCAAAAATTTCCGTCATGAAAAATGCTGAACGCATTTAAACAAACAACCAGCCTTGACCAAAGAGAGAGGGGGAAAGCTCGCAGCATTCGTGCACTGTTTTTTTTTTTGTTATTTTATATGACATGCTTATTAAATTGGATTATTCCAACGGATGGAATATTGTGTTGCTCTGTTTTCCTTGAAGTTGTTCCTATTTGCATAAGTTATGCATGCTGTGAAATGAATATTGCCTTTTGTGTTTTGAACTCGGCTAATACAACTTGCCATTTTTACCTTTCTAAGATATGAATAATACGGTCGCGGTGCCCAGAGGGATTTTGCAATGCATACATATGCTTTATTATTTCTGTGTTTATTTTTCCCCCCACATGAACACATTAAATAAATATTAATAAGACCTTATAGGGCACCATCAGCAGCCATGCAAATGACAGACGTCATGCTGATGAGGCTGCATCCTACCAAAATGACCTGACTTCTGCATTAAAAAAAAATCCCCAACAACACAGAGTGCATTTCAAATCAAACAATACCCTAGAGCATTTCACAGTTAAGAAAGTTTCAAGAATCTTTAATGATTACTCAGAAAAGAGATCTTAAATCCAAGCCCTTTGTTCTAAATACAATAGTTGTTCCCAACTTTATTTTTTAACATAATGTGCTAGTATGGAACACTCCCAATTTTTAATTTATTTATTTTCTTGAAGACCATTGTATTGAAGACCATTTTCTTGAAGACCATTGTGAAATGGACTGAGGTAGGGAGAAAACAGTTCATCTGCTACGACAAAACCTGTTAGCAAGGTGCCCATACATGACTTGCAAAGTACCTAACACCTGTGGTGTTACAAGGTGAGTCATCTGGATTTCTATGAAAAACTGGCCATCACTCATAAGACACAGTTTTAGAAGAAGAGGGAGGAGGAGGAGAGGAGGGAGAGGAGGAGTTGGTTTTGATATGCAATTTTTCTCTACCAGAAGGAGTCTGGAAGAAGAAGAAGAAGAACAACAACAACAACAACAACCACAACAACAACAACAACAAGAAGAACAACAACAACAACAACAAGAACAACAACAACAACAAGAACAAGATGATCAAGAAGACGAACAATAAGATGAACAACAAGAAGAAGAGTTGGTTCTTAGATGCCGCTTTTCTCTATCCAAAGGAGTCTCAAAGCGGCTTGCATGTACCTTCCCTTTCTTCTCTCCACAACAGGCACCCTCTGAGGGAGGTGAAGCTGAGAGAGACCTGATATTACTGAAGAAGAAGAAGAGTTGGTTCTTATATGCTACTTTTCTCTACCAGGAGTCTAAAAGTGGCTTACGCTTGCCTTCCCTTTCCTCTCTCCTCAACCCTGTGTTCTTTTATCTCAGAACAGTTGTGAAAACAATGTAATAAATAACCAATATATTGCTACAGTTCCACAGGTCACTATGCTCCCCAGATTAGATGGGCCCTCCAAATCTTGTACCACTAGCCCCTTCTCTCTGGAACCCTGATTAAGTCATCCTCCAAATTTTAATAGTTTATTGGAGCCAAAAGTCCTAACTACAAATATACATTGATGAGGTCCAAACTGGTGGTAACTGATCAGGAAAGAGATCTTGGAATTGTGGCACATAACTTACTGAAAATGTCGGCTCAGTGTGTGGCTCCAAATAATAAGGCAAACATTATGCTAGAGCTTATTAGGAAAGGGATTGCACACAAATTAGCCAGTATAATAATGCCCCATATATAAATATGAATCTGTGTACTTTTCTGATCACTGGATAGGTAGGTAGGTAGGTAGGTAGGTAGGTAGGTAGGTAGGAAGGAAGGAAGGAAGGAAGGAAGGAAGGAAGGAAGGAAGGAAGGAAGGAAGGAAGGAAGGAAGGAAGGAAGGAAGGAAGGAAGGAAATGGCATTCCCAAACAAATCAAAGAACCTGATGGCACACATTTCCACATTTGGCAGCCCCATTAGTCCCCACCAGTTTTCTGGGGATACCTTTGCCAAGGAGCAAGTGAGGGGGCAATTTGGGTCTGTACCCAAAGAGGCAAATTTCAGTGCAGAAATGGACAAAAAAACTCGACCCAATAAAAATGCAAATCCAAACAATATTCCTAGTGCAGAAATAGTCTATGACTCCCAGTGGACTCCATCCCCTGATGTTTAGGCATCCCGCAATTTTGCCTGTCCATACAGGGATTCTGTCTCCTGGAAGTTCCTGCTCTCTAGGGAAACATGCTGTGCTAAGTCCTAAAGTCTAGCAAACTGTATGGATTATTGTTCAGGCGGCACTTTATGAACAGGAAGAGTCACACAAAAATATTTCATTTGCTGCAGTTGAACCAAGCTGATTGGGAAACGGTGAAGATCTATGAGCTTGCGAAGAAATGCCTTTAGATCAGTGCTAAACCCATATGATTCAATGTAGCTATGAGGCTGTTTAACAGAAGATGTGAACAACAAAACACATCCACAGCATTTCATCCTGATTAAATTTCTTCTAGCACTGTACATACAACTCAGAGAGGAAAACCAGAGGATTGTGCACCCAAGTCTTTTCAGCGTTTCGGCAGGGCTAAAAGTAAACCCATCAGTAGGTGGCCGATATGAGTCCTCACCATATAATAAAGGCACACGTCCCAAACATTCGAACCCAGAGTGCACAGAATGATGGCAGAAAATGCCGCCAAGTCACGTTTATGCCAACCCCATGGGTTTTTAAATTGTTTTTAATGTATTGATGATTGAATATTTCTTGGCTCTATGATCACCCAAAGTGGTGGATGCAGCCGTGAAATCAAATGGCGAATAACACTAGGCCGGAACGCAATGTTAGGCATGGACCGAATATGGAAGAGTAATGATATCAGCCTTAATACAAATTGCCGGCTAGTCAACACCATTGTCTTCCCCATAACAATCAATGGATGTGAAAGCTGGACCCTGAAAAAGGAAGACAGGAGGAGAACAGATGCTTTCGAATTATGGTGTTGATGAATGCTGCGAATACCATGGACAGCCAAAGTTACTAACAAGATGGTTTTAGAGAGGAGCAAACCAACGATGTCATTACAAGGGAAGGTATTACGGCTAAAGCTCACTTCATTTGGACACATCATGTGATCAAACACATTGGAGAAATCATTAATATTCGGCATGGTCAGCGGCAAAAGGAAACGTGGTCACCAAAGGATCCGCTGATTCGACACAATCAAAGCCGACACAGTGATGACCATGAACCAACTAAAAGAAGCAGTCAGAGACAGGGGAGCATGGTGAAGACTTTCCTATAGAATCGCTGAGGGTCGGACACGACTGAACGGATGACATCATCATCATCATGGGGTGTTTAAAGCAAGGGAAATTCAGAGGTGGTTTCCCATTGCCTGCCTCCATGTCATGACCCCTGGTATTCCTTGGAAGTGTCCCATCCCAATACTGGCCAGGGCTGACCATGCTCAGCTTCTGAGATCTGAGGAGATGAGGTCAGAACTTCATTCTTCAACCCGAGTTTTTAAAAATTTCAAAGGAGAGTAGGCCAGGGATGAGTGACCTCATGGAAGATTGCTATTAAGAACTTTGACATCTCGCCTGAGCTCATAAGTGAATAAGTACCACACGTGCTGGCTGCCAAAGTCAGAGGTAAGAAGATAAGAGCTTTTCTTTAAGAAGAGAAAATATACACAGGGATGATATTGCTCTAGCCTACAACTGCGCTGAGATAATAAATGCATCTGCAGGCGAGGGAGAAAAATGAGTTAAATCAATGAGGAGAGTTATGTGCTTGCAATTATTTTTATTTCACTGGTCAATGTACAGGGGAAACTAGAGAACTGAGACCTTTTGAAAGAATGCATAATCTGTATTTAATCTAGTTGAGAAGTCGCCGGTGTCAGCATTTTAAATATCACAACAAAGCGCTGACCGTCATTATGTTAATATTGCCGGGACACACACACACACACACACACACACACACACACACACACACACACAACTGAAGCCACACACTAAACGGCTTTCAAGACATTTTCCTTTGCTCATTTTGTAGCTAAAGCCTTGAAAAACCGGCAACAGAACTTTCAAGCAAGGCAGGAATATGTGCATTCATAACATCTTACAGTAAGGATCAACTTAAGACATTGTCTGTATCATTACTAGGAAAGCAGAACGTCTCCCCGGAAGGACCGCCTGGGCTATTTTGACATGACTCAAAGGCATTACAGATGCTTAAAGTGGAAAAAAGCAAGGCAGGAAGAGACGTACCAAATAACTGATTTTATACAGCTCTTCTTCCAAGGAGCACAGGGCAGTGAGCACGGTCCTCAGCTCTCATGAGAACACAACACCATAAGAAGTGTCCTGCTCACACTGGAGCCAACCAGTTCCTATGGAGGGCCAAACACAGGGCATGGAGGCTAAGACCTTTTCCAGATGTTGCCTCCTGGCACTAGAATTCAGAGGTTGACTGCCTTTTCATTCTACCCTGCAATACAATTGTGACACTGAGAAACCATGACTGGCCCAAAGTCATATAGTGAGTTTCACAGCACAATAGGGAATCTGAATCTGGGTCTGCCCTTGCTGAGTGCTCATTCTTTGCATTACATAGCAAAAGTTGTTGGGGTTTTTTAAAGGGCTGGACTCATACCAAGACACCTTCCAATGAACATTAATTTAGAAGAAGAGTTGGTTTTTATATGCCGCTATTTATTATTCAAAGGAGTCTCAAAACGGCCCCTTCCCTTCCCTCTCCCCACAACAGACACCCTGTGAGGGAGGTGAGGCTGAGAGAGCCCTGAAGAATTGGTACTTGTATGCTGCTTTTCTTTACCAGAAGGAGTCTCAAGGGGGCTTACATTCGCCTTCCCTTTCCTCTCCCCACAATAGACACCCTGTGAGGGAGATAAGGCTCAGAAAGCCCTGATATTACTGAAGAACAAGAGTTGGTTCTTATATGCCACTTTTCTCTACCCGAAGGGGGGTCAAAGCAACTTACAATCGCCTCCCCTTCCCTCTCCCCACAACAGACACCCTGTGAGGGAGATGAGGCTCAGAGAGCCCTGATATTACTGAAGAAGAAGAGTTGGTACTTGTATGCCGCTTTTCTCTACCAGAAGGAGTCTCAAGGCAGCTTACATTCACCTTCCCTTTCCTCTCCCCACAACAGACAGCCTGTGTGGGAGGTGAGGCTGAGAGAGACCTGATATTACTGCTCGGTCAGAACAACCCAAGGACACCTAGCTGCTGCATGTGGAGGGGGAGTGGGGAATCAAATCCAGCTTGCCAGATTAGAAACCGCTGCTCCTAACCACTACACTAAGTTGGCTTAGATGTCAAACCTGGGGGCCATTCTGCACAACTTTAATATAGCACTAGTCTTGCATTTTGTTTTCTCCACTAAAACTACGTGCCACATGACGTCGTGAGCAATCTGCAACACTCCTGCAACACTAGCGCCAAATTGCTTCGTTGTAGCGATTTCCGGGGAATCGGGAAAAGTGGATTCACCCTCAGAAAATCGCTACACTCTTGCCAACAACCTGCAACACTTGCGAAAAAGACATGTGCGTTCTCAACGTAGCAGTTGCAACAAAGTCCCTCCCCCTGGCTCTCTCCTCCGAATTTCCGGCGAAGCGATCGCCATTTTTTTAACCCTCGGAGCGGGGAAAGCAATGAACCAGCGAGGCTTCATTCACCCAGCAAGGCTTCTCCGGCTACAGTCCCTTGACAGAAGTGCTTTAGAGCTCCCCTAAGTCCCTAAGCACAACACAGCCCCCCGTTCGCCAGTTCCCTTTAATTTCGGCCAAAAATTGCGCCCGTGCGGGGGGGGATTTTTTTCCCGCTCGGGGGAGTGTTCTTACGATGAATCACCAGCTCACACGCCAGCTAGATGGGTCTCTACGTTGCGAAGAATCAAGGCATATTTGTTGAAACTTATGTGTTGTTGTTTTTTTAACTGTGCTTAAAGGGAAAGGGGCTTTTCGGGAGCATGATAACAACCGCCCATTGGCTGTTCCGTTTGATTGACAGCCAGGGTCGGGAACAAGTACAGAAAAAAAATCACTTCCTTTCTAGGAATCCTTGCAGTGGATTCCACTACAAATGAAGGTATGCAGAACGCCGAGATTCCACTATTTAATATAGCGTTTCCACTTTGTGAAAACAATTGGCAACATTGGTCCTTGTGCGGAATGGCCCTGGATTTCTACCCTACTATTTGAACTCATAAGAACAATAGCTGAGGGCTGTTCATACTTCATGCGTTGAGAAAGTGCTTTATAAGTAAATGATGACCTGTGTCTCTGACACTGAAAACCTCTTAACAATGATAACCCAAATATTGAGCTTGCCCTGTACAAATGGCCCCTGTTTTTAAGAGGGGCAAAAGTCCTCACAGTACATTTCCATCTTCGTGTATTTTCTACATTAGTAGATATTCTAATTTAGTCACATACATACATGCATACATACATATGTACGTACATACATACATACATACATACATACATACAATAAAAAGACACGTTAGTACTAAGGCCTTAGTATATACATACACATACATGACAGAAGGGAAGAAAAGGGCGGGGAGAGGGACAATGACTAAGCACTGTAATCTACTTCTAAAAGCCTAAGCAAAATCTTGCTATTTGTTATGAGAAAACTAAGTATTGTTGAGCAAAAGCTTGTAAATTTTACCTTCCCTTAGAATGTTGTTGTTTTTTTTCCAAGTTGCAAAGAGGCCCTGCTTATAAGCAACTTGTAAATTTTACTTTGCTTTGCAGGAAATTGGCTCCTATTATGTTGCTGTCCTTGAATGTGTCAAACACTTGTTTATTATAGTAATGCTGTACTCATTGAGTTTTTTCCTCCAGAAGGCTGGGATTTGTACACTGCTGCCTAACAGTGTTGTTATGCACAGGCTGTTCCCTTGAAGGCACTACGAAGAAACACGCAAGGAATTTCTGAACATCTACCACATTTGCCTAGAATAGAGACAGTAATTACCTGAAATTCTGACAGAGAAAATGAATGCTTTTCAGGATGGAGTCTATGACATTGTATCCTGCTGAGGTCCCTCCACAAACCCTGCCCTTCCCAGGCTCCACCTGCAAAATCTTCAGGTAACCCTAGTGAGACTGCATGAATAGGTTCCTTTATCGCTGGGGAAGCCTGATCAAGAAGGTTTTTGTTGGCATCTGTGGAGAGAACCCTTACAATTTTCATCGAGCCATATAAACTAGTCATGCCCAGACTAAATGTTGACTACCATTCCCCAGGTTACCAATGGGCTCAGTTCTGCACAGAGTTCTCGAGCTCAAAGCCAAAAAAACCCATTCTTATTCTGGACAGTAAACAAATCTTGGATATGGACACCAAGACAACTGTATAAAACAGGACACCGGATTAGAATGAAAACAACACGATCACAACCATGGCAAAGCAAAGGCCAGGAGCGGACATAGTATAAAGGCCCTGACACTTTCCCACTTTCAAATGCTTACTCATCCATTCGTAAGGGAAGTTGCAAAAGTCTAAGGGCGTCCGAGGAGGCTGGGTTCCAAGGGATGTTGCACTGGTTGATGTGTTGTCTTGTTCAGAGTTTTACCTGTTTGCTGACTTGTCTACTGGTTGATCTTTTTATTAGTCTTTATTGATGACTAGAGGCAGAGCCCGTGGTACCCAGGAAAACAATGGGCACTAGGATGCACATTTGCAATGTGGCCCTTCCTGGGGGCTGGCTCCATGACAAAAACTCCTGCCCACCCCTGGACTCTTGAGGCCCCACCTCCAAACCTATAGGAACATTACTGACCGGGGAGGGGGGGGGTCACCAACCTCCATGCGTGGCCTGGAAATCTCCTGGAATTGGAGGTCATCTGCAGACTATAGAGATCAGCACCCCAGGGGGAAATGCCTCTTTTGGAGTGGAAACACTGCAATGACAAGGGCTTGCTTGGGAGAAGGGAAATCTAGGGAACTGTTCCACAAAGTGCAACAAGGACCCTTTTAAATATATATTTTAAAAGTTATATTTCAAGGATAGAAATCAAGAATAGGAAGAAAGTTCTGCGGAGTAAGGGATGGTGGTTTTCACGCCCAGCACAAAGACAAATGGCACAAATAGGCAAAACGCAGCTGCAAAACATCATTCATCTTAATATACAGAGCAAGGAACGAAAAAGAGGAGCAGGATCAATGCTCGCTTCCAAGAAGTCTTCAGTGCGTAAACACGACTCCCTCCCTTCCCCGTTTTCTTTTTTTTTTTTTCTTCTTCCTTTTTTGGGAGAAGGGGGATATTTGCTAAAGAAGCCAATATTTCCCACTTAACGATGAACTATTTTCATCTGCAAAGCTAAGGCCAAGAAGGTGCCATTTCAGCTATATGGTTCCTTATTTCTAACCGCTCTTTAATTTGCAAACCCTTTGGAATTCTGATTACCCACATTTTGCATACACCTGCAAAAAAAAAAAAAGAGAGAGAAAAGCATTCCGCGAGAGCATGTTTCATGGCCACACATTTTTGCATTCCATCAACGGTGTGTGTCTGTGTGTGTGTGTGTGGGAATGGGCACACCAGTCTACCAGTCTCGCAAACTGATACATTATTTTCATAAGCAACTCTAATTAGTCCTCCTCTTTTGCACAGAAAAAAATGCCCGGGCAGGGTCTTCGGCAGAAATTTCTCATTTGAGGAGAATGATATTACAGAGAGCTTAATGCGACATTCAGGGGACAGGAATGGTGGGGGGGAAGGAGCAATCTTGGCCACTTGGCAAAATTACCATGTATTTCAAAGAGTAAGCAAGATTCCCCCCCACCTCTTTTTTTTTTTTAAAGAAAAGGGGAAGAAGCAATTACCTTTAAGAGAAGCAATAAATGGCGGCATGGTGGGAATACACTCGTCTTCTTTTTAAGCACCAATGTTTATTAAATAATCCTAAAAACAACTCCATAAAAATGCCTCGTTTTTAAGAGAGAGAAAAACGAGAGAATAAAGTCGCACTGATTGGGCCCTGGCTATGTTAAGAACAAAGAGGAGATCGAATTAAAAAATCAGATTCGCACGAGCTGATGGACAGGCAGAAACTAAAACGACATTTGCAAATGCCTGGACATTGAGCAAAAGCAGTTAGAGTGGCACTTGATCTTCAGGCTGAACAGAGAACAGAAATCTCACCTTCTTTCCTTGCTGCACCGGCATGAAATCTAACGTGTGTTGTTTTGAGAACAAAAAGGCATCAGTACGGCCATCCGTTCTTGTCAGTGGTCCTCACTGAACAATATAAGATACGTGTATATAAACATACATGTAGTTGGTTGTGTGTGTATATAGTGGTCCCCAACCCCCAGCCCAGGACCGGGACCAGTCCGTGGATCAGTCGGTACCGGGCCATGGCTCCTCATTGCCCTTCTCCCCGGCTGCTGCCTCAGCAGCAGCGATGTCCCTCAGCAAAAGATTACCCCCCCCCCGGGCCTCAGTAAAACTGTCAAGCATTGACCGGTCCCCGGTGATAGAAAGGTTGGGGACCACTGGTCATAACTGATCTATTCCCCCCCCCCCACAGCATCCAGATAGTTTCACATCACTGAATTCAGCTCCACCTAGTAAATGCATGCAAACTTTATCACATGTAGAAAAATGAGAATCCAGAGCTAGACAACTGTAGGTAACTATCACATCCTTCCTTGACAGTATGCGCTCCTTGAATTATCCTGTTTTTATCCTGTGCTTCCTACAAAGAGCTAAGGGAAGGCTACACAGTTTTCTCCATTGTATACACACAACCACCTTGTAAGCTAGGTTAGGCCGAGAGAGACTGGCCCAAGGTTACCAAGCATGCTTTATCTTCGTTTGGAGATTTAAACTCAAGTCTCCGAGATCATAGTCTGATGCTCTAAGCCATCCATTCTCAATGAGGGTTACTAGGGTTAAAATGAACTAACGCAGGGAGGGGTCAGGAGGACAGTGGCTTTCTGTTCATCTGGTCTGCCGTGGCCTTGTTGAAAGCACACGCAATGGGAAAAGAGTGGAAAGGAAGAGATGAATCTGCTGCACTCCCCGTGTTGGCTGCCCCACTCCACCACCACCCCCAGAATTTCTTCTCAGAGCTCTCTGGGCAAAAAGTGGCTGGAGAAAGGTTGCTGCAAACAAAGGGATTCAGATATTCAAGCAGGAGAAGACTGTGTCCAATGCTACCCTCCAAAGCAGCTGTTTTCTTTAAGAAAACTGATCTCTGTAGTCTGGAAATGAGCTGTAACTCCAGGGGATCCCCAGGTCCCGCCTGGTGACTGGCATCCCTAGCTAAGAACTACTACGCCTGGATCCAGTGCATGCAAGGACTGTACACGACCTACACAAGGATTCCTTCCTTCCCAGGATTTCCCTTGCCCTGGGCAGCAATTTCCGAGTCTGGGGAAATATATTATCAGGTTAGGACTAGCAACCTCTTGGTGGTACCTGGAGATCTCCCACAGTTACAAGTGATCTCCAAATCACACAGATCATTTTTTCCTGGGGAGAATTACTGCTTTACATGGTGGGCTTTGTGACAACTGAGATGAATGCTTCCTTGCTTTTCTCAGACAAGATACTGAACACGCAAAAAGGAAAGTTTTTATTTAACAAGCATTTTATTTTAGGAGCGATGCCAGGCACACTGTAAAAATGTAGCTTCCAGGGGCGTGGCAGGGAGGCATGGCCAGCTGGCATCATTTGAAGCCAGAAGAATATTTCAAAGGTTACTCCATGGTCAAAAGTTTGAGAAAGGCTACTCTGAGCCATATTGTCTCTTCCTGCCAAAACTCTTCCTGCCAAAACCCATGTTTGCTGAACTATATATGCAGCACAATCTAGTGCTGACCCATCAAACTGTGGGTAAAGGGGAAAATCACAGCTCTGCATGCTATTCTAACATTTTAATAGGGCTTAAACAAACAACTGAATGGTACATTGAAAGCTACAACAGTAGGCAGAGAAGGTCAAAGACTAAACCCCTGTGGTGTTGCAGTTCTGTATGTCCAGTTTTTTTTTTTAATATGAGGCAGAATTCACAAAAACGGTATCCCCTCACTAGCACTGGCACAATCCATTCTGTAACTTTGGTGTTCTCCTAAGAAACCTCATGCTGCTCAGGATTAGGACCAGCCTCAGTCATAAAAAGTGTGCCAGACAGAAGATTATGATCAGTTTGCTGCAACTCCACACAAACATGCCCACTAAGGAACAGTTCCATTGGCCTGTAATCTAGTTTTCACAAGAAAATGGGTCAAAATGAGGTGAGGCAGGCACCCCACTGGAATGTCAACACCACATGGACCTGTCTCAGTCTCTAGTACCTCTAATCCACTGTCTTTCCACTGCTCTTTTCCTCCACATTCCCCTCAGGCATTTGAACACCGCACAGACAGAGGAACAATAGAGCATGCACTGTACAAGCCCGCCCACACTTTGGGTGGGAGGGAGCAGGAGGTAAAGCAAGGCGAGGCAGAAGTGATGAGGGGGTAAGACAAGGCTAGAGAGGTGAAAGGAATCATTGCTCAGTAGAATAATAACTGCTTTGTACACAGAAGTTCCCAAGTTCCGTTCATGTCTTCTCTGGTTAATAGGACCAGGTATCAGGTGCTGAGAAAGGCCTCTGCCAGTCAGAGCAGACAATCCTGACTTTGACAGACCAGTGGTCTGACACATTATAAAGCAGCTTCATGGATTCATGAGGCAATCACCTCCCAAAATCCATCACTTGAGACCCTTGCTCACTTCTTCTCATAGAATCATAGAGTTGGAAGGGGCCATACAGGCCATCTAGTCCAACCCCATGCTCTACGCAGGATCAGCCCTAAGCATCCTAAAGCATCCAAGAATCTCACTGTAGACTAGGCCTTCATGAGGCAATCCTCTCCCAAAATCCATCACCTGAGACCCTTGCTCACTTCTTCTCACTGTAGACTAGGCCTTCATGAGGAAATCACCTCTCAAAATCCATCACCTGAGACCCTTGCTCACTTTCTTCTCTTTTTGGAAGACCAAAAAGTCTTGTATTTTGTATTTTGAGGGAAAGGAACAGGGACTCGGGGCCACACTAGGTGTGATCCCATCCCCATGGCCATTATGAGGATGCTTTAGGATGCTTTGGGCTGATCCTGCGTTGAGCAGGGGGTTGGACTAGATGGCCTGTATGGCCCCTTCCAACTCTATGATTCTATGATTCTATGATTTTAAACACCACAGGAGTTCCTGACCTGACAGAACCCACAGCATGTCATTCTTGTCCCCTCTCTCCATGTGCCTTTTCAAGAGCTGAAACAGTGTCAGCAGAGAGGTATGGATGTTTTGGCACTTGATACCATGTGTTGGTGGGGGAACAAGTGCCTCAGCTGGCTGTGTTGCCCCCGCGTGTTTTTAAATCCCTTTAAAGGGGCTGCAGTGTCGCGGTTGAGGCCACAAAGATATCCTCACATCTGTTTTGGCCCTCAGACAAAGGTCTTCACCGAGGACTATCTGTGTGAGCAGAAACACATCCCCTGGTCCCAAGCTGTGCAGGGCTTAAAAGGCAATAATCTGCTATCTGGAACCGGCCTCCGAATTGAATAGACAGACAAGGCAGTTGTCATAAGACTGGCATAATGTGATTTCTATAATTAATGCCGGTCAAGCAATCTGGCTGCTGCCTTCTGCAGACCATTTTCAAAGGCAGACCCCATATAAAGCGCATATTATTACATTAGTATATGTTAGTCAGCATGCCCAGTCTGGCCCTGATAAAACACCAAGCCGTCAAATGTGCACAGCAGCAGGTTTGCAAATGAATACTTCTTTAAAAAAAAAAAAGAATTGCTGGGAACATGTCACTTCAGGTATGGAGAGAGACAGCTCAATAACTGGGCATCCATTGTTTGGTCCCTGAAAAAGAGCTACCAATCCATGGCAGCCTCAGCTGAGAAAATGCATTTCGTATGCCGTATCTCGACTTGCCTGAGCGTTTTATCAAGCCAGGACACAGCGCAATAATTGTAATTTAATAATGCGGACTGTGGTACCCGGTAACAGTTGAAAACTCGAGGAAACAAATGAGCTTCCCCACTCCAAGCCAGATGTCAAGTTCTTCTGAAGCAGCCTGTCTCTGGGCACACACAAATAATAAATAGAAATGAATGGATATTTTTATTAAGGTATAGTAGGTCAGCCTCAATGTTTGAGTCCCGGAAAATGAGAAAGGAGAGAGCATTCAAGCAAAGGACACAGAGCATTAATTCACTACGGAGACGGCAGACATCTGAGAAACATCTGTATTTCCTACCTATTCAGGATTGGGCTAGAGCACACTAAGTAGGAGAAGGAAGGAAGGAAGGAAGGAAGGAAGGAAGGAAGGAAGGAAGGAAGGAAGGAAGGAAGGAAGGAAGGAAGGAAGGAAGGAAGGAAGGAAGGAAGGAAGGAAAATTGATCCATGCAAGCTTTCACAGGCACTGAAGAGATATGGGGGTGAATACAGATGCCCTGATAACCTCACGCAAAAAAAGTTTGCTCTTTTTTTTCTTTCAAGTACACCAAGGAGCTGCAGTTCAAAAAAGTGTGGTAGGTTTTGTAACACTCCAGCTTTATGCTGCTCCCCCTGCCCTCACTTGTTGTCTCCCCCTTATGTTGCCTCCCCCTTGCCCTCACTAACTGTCAGTATGCAGTGAGAATGTTAGCTCCATGCACTGCTGGAGCATCTGTCATTAGCCCTACTTCTTTGTTTGCACGTGGAGAGGGTGCAGTGGGGGGGGGGGCTAAAACAAAACTTTGTTGTGCATACTTTCAATGCCCTATGCATACTTGCTTACAGGCTTTAATCACGTGGACCTTCCTCTTAAACAGTTCCTCCAAGGTAATTTTAAAAAAATTATTATTGGACTTATATACTAGCCCTCCCGGGCAGCCGACTCGGGGTGGTTCGCAACAATGAAAAATACAATTTTAAAATACCCCCCCCCCCGCCCCAAAAAATCATTGAGAATCTACTTGTAAGCCTCAGCAGCGCAACCAGTGCACACTTTATAGCAGGAGTAGTCAAACTGTGGCCCTCCATATGTCCATGGACTACAATCCCCATGAGCCCCTGCCAGCAAATGTTGGCAGGGGCTCATGGGAATTGTAGTCCATGGACATCTGGAGCACAGCAGTTTGACTACCCTTGCTTTATAGAAACCATCTGCTCCCTTATCTGGAAACAAAGGACAGAAGCTCCATTCAGGCAACAGATACTTCCTGTAATGATTCTGTGGGAATGATAATTTCAGCAGGTAGCCATCTTGGTCAGCAGAAGAACAGCTAGACTCGAGTCTGGTAGCAGATCTCTGATGTAAGATGTCGAAAGCTAAATCTTGTGGTCACTAAGGCCCTGCTGGACTCTAATCCAACTGTAGAAATGATGTTGCCATGAAGGAAAGGAGATTATTTGGGTAGTATCCTAAAAGTTGTATCCAGTGACACTCTTTCATCAACAGAGAAAACCTTCTGCCAATGAGGCATGCCTTTCTCCATGTTGGAGAAGGGTCTTTCTTTGCTGAAGGAAGAGCCAGTTTGGTGTAGTGGTTTGGAGTGTGGACTTCTAATCTGGAGAGCCGGGTTCGATTCTGCACTCCCCCGCATGCAGCCAGCTGGGTGACCTTGGGCTTGGTACAGCGCTGATAGAGCTGTTCTGACTGAGCAGTGATATCAGGGCTCTCTAAGGCTCACCCACCTCACAGGGTGTGTGTTGTAGGGAGAGGAAAGGGAAAGCGACTGTAAGCTGCTTTGAGACTCCTATGGGTAGAGAAAAGCGGCATATAAGAACCAATTCTTCTTCTTCTTCTTCCTCCTCCTCCTCCATTGGGCAAAGATGTTGTGGAAGGGTGTCATTTTACCAACTTTGGTGGAAGGGTATCGTGCTATGCAAGCTTCTGGGATCAGATTTTTATTCATTCCAACTTATGCTGACAATTCTCTGTGTCCTGTAACAGGAATGCTTCCAAGATGAGAATACGTCTGCAAACTATCCAGATTCTCCAAGCTCAGGGAAGTGTAACCTTTCAGGATGAATAGGGTCAACACACACCTCCTCGTGGCTCTTGAAGAAATTTCTCTTTAAAACCTCAGCGCACTCTTTGCTTTTAAAAAACAAACAGAGCTGGGATTAGAAATAACTCTGAGAATCCAATCAGCCCTGCATCTTGAGGATATGCCTCCAAGGAAGCCATTTTTCCTCCTGACCTTTGTGTGCTTATGCGTTGTTATCCATTATGTAAAAATCAAATCCCTTAAATTAAAAATGCAGCACGTCAAAGAAATATTAGCTTGTGAGTATTATGCTATAGACTTGCTGTGCGCCTAATTATGTTGCAGACATGCTCTATTTTTCTAAGAAATTATTTCTTCCTTTGTCAAGTTACCTATTATCCATTCCAAATCTGACGCCTGGCTGCCAGAGCGTTGGGGGCTTGCATTAAACAATTTCCATTTCCTTCACATTAAGTCAGTCATCGGAAAAGGGTTTGGCTGCCATCTTATGCGACTGCCTTCAAGAAGAGCTAAATGTCTCTCTCCCCCTTTCCCAACCCCACCACAGAACGCCGATTTCGGGAGCATCTTGACAGATAACATCATGCCAAATCTTATCATTTGTGAAACTAGTAATGAAATGTCATTGGAGACGCCTCATTAAAAACGTGAAATATGCTTTGCATCTTCCCAGTTGGCGTCAATAACCACACTGTGAAAGACACTTTTCAAGATATATAATATGAAGTTCAAGAAACATCCTTGGATAGACCTCAGGTGTTGGACGCGAAGCGCGCTGCGGTGCTCATCTGTCAGGACGGCAGGATCCGTATCTCACCCAACTACTCACACTTCAACTAACACCCTGAATGCATCGATTAGATACACTATTAACCTGAGTGATGGAAATGTTATTCTTTTTCTTGCACTAATGAATACGTATTAAGGTAAATGTAATTGCTGCAGACCTCTCCAGGCATGGGGTGGGATCCAAACTAAGAAAAGCAAGAATCCATGGGATGGATATATCCCCCTTTTCCTTCCTTCACCATCACTGAAAAAAACAATTGCTCCTGGGGGTTGTGGATCCCTCTAGGACAGTGGTTCTCAATCTGGAGGTCGGGACCCTTTGGGGGTTGAACGACCCTTTCAAAGGGGTCACAGCAGGATGAGCAGCTTGGCCGGGAGGTGAGATAGAGCGTTCGTCTGTCTGGAGCAGCGGAAAAGAGCGAGATCGGCATGGTGGGACAGGAGGCAGACCTGAACTGAGAAACCCCGGGAAAAATCCAATTTATATACAATCGTGAACAATGGATGTTCACGCCGTTGGTCAGTTTTGGTTTAATTTCTGTGAACAAACACTTGCATAATTTTATGATTGGGGGTCACTGCAACATGAGGAACTGTATTAAAGGGTCGCGGCATTAGGAAGGTGGAGAACCACTGCTCTAGGACATATTGGCCCAAAACACATGCCAGATGCTGCTTGAGAGAAAACAGAAAACATATCTCTTCACTTCTCCATGGTATCTATGAACAGCATTAGGTGCAGAAATTGGGGGCGGGGGAGATTTTCTCAACAGCAACCTGCTCCCTACAGGACCTCATCTATGCTCCATTTCACTCTATACCTGAGGGTGTGCAGACCTTCTGGAACACTCTTTCAAAGGGACATAGGAAGATGGTAGAGGAAATGGGGAAAGAGCCATGCCATGAACTGTTTCTGGCCCATACACACAATTTTCATCATCTGTTACATTAAAAAAAATAGGCAATCCTGATACATTCTGCAGATAACCACCAATCTGCATTAAAAAAAATGTGTATCAGAATGCTCCTCCAGGCTTCATATACTGTACAGAAGGGGAATGGGTTCAAAGAAGCATTGTCCAAAGCATCCACCCTGAAATGTGAGTAAGCAAGATATTACCTGAAACCAGTTTGGAGCTGACAGTTCATTCAGAACCTCTTTTCACACTTTGTGATATGGAAGCCATATTGTTCTTGGTGAGGTTCCCATGTTGCTGCAAGATGCCCCCATAGATAAGAACCAACTCTTCTTCTTCTATACTGAAGGATCCAAATTCAGTCCCTACCATCTCCAATGCATCAATTGTGAAAGTCCTCAATATCCCTGGTATCTTGGGGGGGGCTGCAGCTATTCAGAGCCAAACTACAAGTTCCAGGTTCCTCTGATCTGACTTTAAGTCACATGGTTTCCTGAGTTGAAAAGGCAATGGGGGGGGGGTTGTTATTAGCTCTACTGGGGAGCAGCTTTTCAATGAGGACTGAGGAACCCCCCCAGTGCCATCTCATGCCAGGAAAATGAGCAGAGGGGAAAAGGCTGAAGTTCCTAATCCTGAATGGCGGTCTTGATCCAAACAAGTTCCTTCAGAGTCTCTGAATCAAAATCAGGTCTGTCACTATGTATTTGAAATTGTAAGGTGTCGTTTGTCCCTCATTTGTGGCAACAAGGAAATCAGCCTTATTTATGCCACTAACATGGCTAGAAAAGAGATGGTTCAACTGCTAAACAACTTGAGAAGCTCCTTACTTGGAATTCCATTGTTCTTTCCTATTTCCCTGCTATTCATTTATTTCTAGAGTGCCTTGAGCTAGAAGCTATACAGAAGTAACACAAAAGGCTTGGGTCCTGGCCTCATACTTGCTTCTTTCTGCTGCAGACGAGGGACAGAAGTTAAGAAAGGCAGAGATGCAAAATCAGAAAAAGGCCAAAACACCCGCTACTGTCCTGATATTTGCAATAGTTTAACCAGCACTGAGAAGAAGAGGAACTGGTTTTTATACCCAACTTTTCAGTCTCAAAGCAGCTTACAATGGCCTTCCCTTCCTCTCCCCACAACAGACACCCTGTGAGGTGGGTGAGGCTGAGAGAGCTCTCTCTGTGAGAACCGTTCTGACAGGACTGTGGCTAGTCCAAAATCACCCAGCCGGCTGCACGTGGAGAAGCAGGGAATCAAATCCAGCTCTCCAGATTCGAAGCCGCCACTCTTAACCACTACACCAAGCTGGCTTGATGCAGAGAAGATATTCTCCAGGCAAAGGCCTGACCTCCTCTCCTCCCAGCATTCACAAGACCGACTTCAACAGCCACCTATTTCAGTCAGACTGAGCAATATGGCAAGCTTTTCATCTGCAGATGCATTAACTAATTAATTTGACATTAACTAATTAATCTGCGGACCAGAAAAGGGTAGGGGAAGCAGTACTGGGAAATGATTAGTTTGGAGGTTGAATTAATTTAAAAAAAATACTACAGTGGTGACAGGGTTTAATCTCGTGCTTCTCAGGAGAGCACAGAACAGCTCACAGCTGCGGCAAGGCAGTCCAAAGAGACTGCTTCTTCGGAAAGAGCAGAATTAATCTGTGTCACTCCTATAAGGATATGAACTTACTCAATGGCGTTAGAACATGGTCACAGCTGGAGCAAATTTAACACAAGCAAGCCAAATCTGTCATTTGGCTGAGTGGATCTGCATGTGTCCTCCCATTTACAGGACGTTGTGGTTAAGCTGTACTATAAATATAGAGCAGCCTTTCAAATTCACATGGTCACCTGGGGTAAGAATTGTCTCCAGGTGAGCAGACACAAAAGCTTTTCAAACATTGCAATGGAGATCCCCCCCCCCTTTTCGTCCTTTACATTATCCACATGCTAAAAATAACTGGACAGGCCCAGAAATATTTGTGACAATTATCTTGGGAAGAATTATTTGTAAGATTGAATGCCACATAGTCTTCCTAATCATGTTGCCCTCCCATTATTTCCTGCAGGCTTCGTGATATAAATAAAACGTTATATTTTATTCACATGATAGTTTTTTTTAAGGGTTTTGGTAACTCGGGAAGCATGGGAGATTTACCTTGATCCACAGGTATTTCAACCAGGAGGGAAAAAAATAAACCAAAAGCAACCAGAATGCATTCCATGCACATGCAAAGAAAGCTGTTGGGCACACCAAAAACAAAGAGTTTGTGAATCTCTGTAACTGAATGGACCTTAGACCTGGGAAATGTGGCAAAGAGGAGTGGATAACTGATAGTGTTCATATCAGAGGTCATAATGTCTTCACCCTTGAAGATGGAGAAAGAGCTGGGGAGCAATGCTCCAAGTTCTACTGACATGCAATAAGGCATTATCAAAACAGACCCTCAACATAACCTACTCTAAGGGTATTTCTGCACCCTTTAAATGGGGTGTCGTGTCTTGTCAGTCAAATGCAAGCTGAATATTCTGGCCCCTTCACATGACGTAACCCACATTTAGCATCTGGCTCACTGTCTGCTTACTACATCCTCCATTTTAAAGTTCTTCTCTGGGAATCCCCAAAAATGGATACACCACCCTAAAAAGCACTAGCAACCAGAGAGCAACCAGCAGAAGGAAGTATAGAAGCTCAAACGCACTAAAGTCGTCTGCAGCATCCCACCCTCACTCCGACCTCCCTCTCCCATGTTACCGGACACAAGAATTACATTTTAAAAATTGTGCACTTCCTGGAGCAACGAATACGCGTACCTACCTCTCAAAAGTTTTCTTCCCCCCCAAAAAAAATCAGGAATTATATTAATTTACTAATTTATCAAAGTACTCAGGCACTTCAGCTTTGGCATGCATGGAAGTCAATGGAGCCCTAGACTGTAATGGGAATGTCAGTGTTCCCTCTTTCCCAGGGCTTGGGGGATTGAGGGTTTGAGATACAGCCTCCAAGCTTCAGGGTAGCTCTGGGAGACTCTTCCCCGACTCCCCTCCAAATTTCAAAATGATTGGTTTAAGGGGTCCACATCTAGGGGCTTCCAAAGAGGGTGCCCCCATCCCTCCACTATATCCATTGGAGAGTCATCTTCTTCATGCACAAGCCTACACGTGATCCCATAAGGGGCGGATTCAAAAGTACTATGCATCTATGATTCCATGCATAGGCACTGCAACAGAGAAGTATGATTTAAAAAATAGTGGGCATCGCAGGAACTTTAAACTGTGTCAGAATATGGAGGAAGGGGATTGGTTCCCTGAATTGATTGACAGGCAGATGCGTGATATGTAAAAGGCGCGTTGCTCTCTTCTGCTTCTTCCAGCAGCAGGTGAGGAGGGTAAGACATGCAAAAAGAAGGCAGTCAAAGGCAGGACAACAAAAAGGTGAGGAGGGCCGGGGAGGGGCATAATATAATGTCGCGTTTTGCCATTCTGTGGGCGTGGCACTATTTTTAATGTGCGGAAATGCCCTTTATATATTACATTAAAAGAAACCTCAGAGTGCACAATGAAAAGACTTCTACGGGACTGCAGGATAGCCAAGACTGTATAAGAAGCTGCAGTCTAATTACTAGAATATTATGTACCAGAATCCGACTATATTCAGGGTCACAGCTAAATTAAACTATTGATTTATATATTTTAAAAAATTCCTCTGCCTTCCTTGCCAATGCTTCTAAGCTTTTATATTATGACTTACAGCAAAGATCAATCTTCCCTGTTTGCAAATATGTGCCATTTTTCAATTAAGTACCTTGAGAGATTTGAAGTGGAAGAAAGGTATTCATTCCCCCTCCCCCAAATATCATCATGTCCTTTTAAAACATGGCTACATTTTATAGAGACTGTTTATGCTCGTTGCCAAAATAATATAGTCTGAAAGCCCTGCAGAGCTCCATGTTGCTGCTTAGGCCAAATGAGGAATATCAGACTTTGGGCTAAAGGGGGTCTGCTTACTTAGTAAAATTTATTAGACCTCTGAAGAAATCGATGATTTAGCCAAAACCAGTAAATAATGTGTATTATAATCAAAGCCTCTGGAATTAAGGTAATGAATCTTCAATTATTAAATCTATACTCTTTAGTTACCGATAGCATCTCCTCGATTTCACAACCCATCTCTAAAGCTTAACAGCTTCTTGTTTCCCCATTGCTGGAGGCAGAAGGATAGAAGGAAGTTTAGCTGGAATCAAAGTCCAGCCCATCTAACATTCCATTTGATGGAGCCACCTGGCAGATGTTCAGGCAGAGCACAAACAGAACAGTCCCTCCCCTGTTGCCAAAGAGGGTCCAATATAGATCCTCAAGAAATCCAACTAGCCCTTTCTTCCTGTTGTCTCCTGCCTTTTTAAGAAAACCACTGTCTAGTTTAACGTGACCATCTGTCCCGCAAATGGCAGGACTTCCCCGGGTTCCCCCCAAATGCCCCGTGTTCCAACCAGTTGCCCGTGTTGTCCTCTGGGTCCGCGCCCATTTGTTTCCCTGCAGCCACCCTTCCTTCTGCCCTTCCTTCTGTCCTTCCTTCCAGGTATGGCAAGATTGGCCCGCGGGGAGAAAGGGAAGGAGGGCAAGAACACTGTGCGCGGGGTGAGAGGATGCAGACCCTCCCACCACCTGGCACAGCCGCCAAGTTCTTTGGAAAAGGTAGGTAGAAGGGAGGGAGGGAAGTCACCTCACTGCCGCCGCACCACCGCCAAACAGCGCCGCAGCAGCATGGCGGCCGCCTTTCTGGTCACTTTTTCTAGTAACTTTAGTCTAGCCGTAAGAGGGCCAGTCATCTCATTCCACCACTGCCAAGTTCCCTTGGGAGTATTTGGCCATGGACATTGTCAAAACTCTTCCAAAAATCCAAGTATACAGTGGGAACTAGATCACCCCATCTGCCTGATCACTGACGCTCTCAAGGAATTCTAAGAATTATCACGCGACAGAACTCGCATTTGCTTAGGCAGTACCCATCATTACTCAGCGATGCTTGCTCTTCTGCACGTTTCACCGTAATGTTTTCCATCAAAGTGCACTGAACAAGAAATTAAAAGAATGCCACTCATAACAGACATACTTCTGCCTTTCCGATTCCCCTAGTGTTCTGGAGGAAATGACTCATTTCTTCACAGTCTTAGACAGCTGAACAAGCTTCCCAAACAAAGTTGTAAGCAAAGAACAGAATCTGAAATGCTATCTGATTTAAGAAAGAAATAAAGGAGGGAGGGGGGAAACATTGGCAAGAGCTATACCTGTCTCGATAGTTCCAATTAACCTTTTTCTTTAGTCATAAATAGGATTCTGACAGATGGCTGTTCAATAACAGCAACCAGAACTCATTGAATTGCATCATGCCGAAACATTATTATGGTTAACTCAACTGCAACGTGGGCACTGTGAGGTGTCAAACGCTGTTTCATTGCTTAAGGCCCGATTTAACAATGGTGACCTTAGAAGGGACATAAAGGAAGTCACCCCCTCTTTTTAAAGCATAAAGGAAGCCTGGTGCATTTTCACCCCTAAGCATTTGATCCAGTGAGGTAAGAATCCCCCAAACTGATACCGGGATAAATGTTTCTAGTCTTAAGGATCACAGGACCCCTACAGCAGCGTGAGTTAGTAGTTAGAGTAGGATTTCTCAACGAGGGTCCCTTGAAGACACAGGAAGGGTGGATGGGAGTTAATTTTTTTAATTTGTTAAACCTTTATTGGGTGATATGACCATATATGGATATATGGACATGTCAACACCCCCAAAATGGCCGGTGATAGGGAAGGGACTCAGTGATATGCATACAGCTATGCTCACTGTAGGGGTAGTTCATCACTGCAGGGGAAGTCTATAAACACCTAGTTTCTTTAAACTCAACCAAATCTTCTAGGCTCTTCCACTAGGGTTGTCAGGCTCTGGGGATTTGGGGGGCAGAGCTGCCAGATTCGGGTTGGGAGGTTCCTGGAGATCTGCAATAGAGTCCGAGAAGGACAGCATCCCTATCTTCCACTGAACATTGGAACTAGGGTTGAGCGTTTCAGAGTGGTTCGGCCACCTCGGCGATCACTGAAGCCCTTGGCAACCAGCGCCGCGGTGCAGACAGGAGGCGAGCCATCGCCCCTCCTCTCCACACCATAGGGCTGGCCTTCTACATGCTGCCTTAGGCTTTGGTGATCACCAAGGTGGCCGAATCAAGCTAAAGCACTCAACCCTGATTGAAACTGCATTTTGGTGGCCTTGTACCAGAAGGGCTTGGGGCGGAATACGAATACGGAATACGGGGGGGGGGGGGGAGTATGGATCAATGGATGGATCAATCCATCAATAAGATCTCAGGGCTCTGTCGATCAGACCCAGGGTACAAATTCCTACTTGAACCTCAAAACAGTCAGCCAAAGCAGCACACAATTAGAACACCTTGCAAGGCCATCAATGGCCTTTGCACTGGGGCTCAGATCTCTGCTTAGCTATGGTTTCCTATTATAAGATTACCTCGCCTGATTTTTTTTTTAAGCACTTCACTTGTTCCACTGCTTACGCAGTGCAAATATTGAATTTCCCCACCAGACCACAAACAACCCAGGCTGTGATTATCTGCAGATGAAGGAGTTGGAGGGCGCAAAGTTTCTTTTTCCAAGAATGGATTATTTGTTTTGCGTGGCCTGCGATATTGATGCACCCTCACCATTTCCTGTAAGGGCCCCACTCCATCACTACAACTGCACCGGCCTGTCCAGCGGTAGTTGATGAAAATCACTGTAGGGCGCTAAGTGGTATCTGGGAAAAGACAAAAGCAGAATCTTTTGCAGTGACCCATTGCAAAGGGTCACGGGTGTCATATCCATATAGGCCTGCAAACCAGAAACCTATTAGGGAAACAAGACTTCTTAAGGGAGCTTTCAGAAGATGGTTACAAGCCAGTTTTGCAAAGCCCTGCAGACCTCAACATACGAGAGATCAATATTTTCCGCTAAACCATCTCTTGAGTGAAGGGATCAGCATATAGACTTTGTATACAGTACACTATCCTTTTACCAACCAGACTATTAGCTGAACATCGGGTAAGCCCTTTCCTCCTTGGATCCTGGGCACTCCAGATGCTTCGGACTCTTTGCCTGTGCACCCACCACTTTACAACCTTTTAGGTAATCTACAATTAAACTGTAGCCTTATCCCAACCTTTCCCCCTAAGCACATTACGTGAGATTGAGTCTCCCCATTCCCCTCCCCTGCAATCCATTGGGACTCACTACCTTAAAGTGCATTTCAGAATCCGGAGCTGTCAATTTGAAATCCATCTTGGCAGTCAAAAGCTGCCTTTCAAAAGATTAAAGATGCATAAAAGGGTATTATTATCCTCGTCTCCACCCCACCCTCCACTTCTTTCTGTTGTTAACTTTCTTTTTTCCCCTGCCACCCCCGTCTCATGAACACATGAAGCTGCTTTCTACTGAGTTATCCTATAACGGAAGGGCCTCCAATAATGCTGTGAGCCGTACGCCTCACTGATACTAGAAGAGTGTAATTTATTCGGAACATAATAAGAAATACATTTTGACTACATTGATGAAGATGTGGTTACACTGAAAGTGAGTGCATAATCCGGAGCCTCGTTTCGGTTTTGGAAACTTTCACTACAATGGAAGATTCCGACTGTCAGATAAGCATGGAAAGTTATTACTATTATGCCATATTATCGGATCTCTTTTCTTGTTGCACTAAGGAGAATAGCGTGGCAGGAGACGGCAGAGAGGTCAGATGCTAGTTATTAGGCCCAGGTTCTGGAGAGCCAGTTTGGTGTAGTGGTTAGGAGTGCGGACTTCTAATCTGGCATGCTGGGTTCGATTCTGCACTCCCCCACATGCAGCCAGCTGGGTGACCTTGGGCTCGCCATGGCACTGATAAAACTGTTCTGACCGAGCAGTGATATCAGGGCTCTCTCAGCCTCACCCACCTCACAGAGTGTCTGTTGTGGGGAGAGGGAAGGGAAGGCGACTGTAAGCCACTTTGAGACTCCTTCGGGTAGAGAAAAGCAGCATATAAGAACCAACTCTTCTTCTTCTTCTTCTTCTTCTTCTTCTCAACCATAAATGATCTGGCATGGTGCCACAATTCCTCCCCATATGCTATCCACCCTAACAGATTATTTTGCAAGCTCCTTGGGGCAGAGACTCCTCCCCACTTACAGTCTAGCACAGCCTATCTCGATTTTTTTACTGTTGAGAAACCTCTAAAACATTCTTCAGGCTTCAAGAAACCCCAGAAGTGGTGTGATCATGCAGAATATGGTTGGGAGGCAAAGCTTTGCACATGCCCACCCAGGGTCCCTCCCCTTCACACCAGCCCCATCATTGGCCATTGGGCAGGCAGGTTGACATGGCCATATATGGTCAATATCACCCGATAAATGTTTAACAATTTTTATAAATGTATAAAATATATGTAATTAACTTTCACCCATTCGGGTAACCTTTCCAGGGCGGTCAAGAAACCCAGAGGTTTCAGGAAGCCCTGGTTGAGAAACCCTGGTCTAACAATAAAAGGTTTTGCAGAACACTGTGCAAAAAGGCCTCCCAAAATGGGATGCAAAAAGCCTGATACACAGTTCTGTTTTCCTCCATAGAACAGCCCAAGAACAGCAAGTGGTATATTAAAGCACAATAAAGAAACTCCCTACTATAATTACCCAGCTGCAGCTCCATTTGCCATCAAGGAGGGATCTGCAAGCCACATAAATAAGGAGAAAAGTGCTGTAAATCAGACATAAAGTACATGTTTCTATTTGTTCTGAAAATTTACCCTGAAGTGTACTATTTTAACAGCTGCTTATGGTGCATTTCGCATTCAGGCTCCACATATGAAAGTATAAAACCCGTGCATATCATGTCAGTTATGATAAACACCTGCGTATATGAGCTTCAAGTTTAATCTTCAAAAAATGTTTTCATGCAAAGCAACATCCTTTGCCGGTGTCTCCCTGCAAATATTTCAAGGGTTGTCTGTGATGCAGTATATTTATGTTTTCACTTCAGTGCCCAAAACTGTACCGATAAGGACTGGAGAATTTTCCACTGCAAGATGATGATTGCTATTTCAGATGGTTTCAAAAGATGGTTGAAATAGTTTTAAAACGGGACCAGACTACTTCATCGAGGAGGGAACTATCAGGGGCTATGAAATGGAACCTTCCAGTCGGGACACAACATACCACTGAATGCCAGATGGTAGGAAGCAAGCATAGGGGGGCTTTCGTCAGCTCACCCTAATCCTTCCAAGAGATTTAGCTGCAAAGCAGAATTATATTACTTTACACAGAGAGTCACAGGAGAACCTCCACACTCAGAGGGGATTAGATTCAAGGAGGATAAATCTATCATTGGCCACTAGGTGTGGTGACTGTGGAGAACCTTTGCATTCAGAGGCACTAAGCCTCTGAATCCCAGAGCAAGGAAGAAGGCCTCGGCCTCTGTGCACTGTTGTTGGCCCTCCAGAGGAACTGGTTGGTCAGTATGACTGATTATGCTCCTCACCCAACCTACGATGTTCCTGCAAGGACACCAAACGCCCTGGCAGCTTCACGGAGCTGGTGGGAGAGCGGCATTCCACTCTCCTGCCATTGTCCGGTGGGGTCCCCATGCCCCCCGCTCCCCCTGACACCACCACTGTGCAGTGCGCTGGGCTCTCCAAGCCACAGCATTGTACACACGCATACGCTACATCACGGCAGTCTGCATGCGCTGAGGAATTCTGTCCCCTGTGCGTTCTCAGGATGCGGCAGGGCCTGCCACGAGGGCCACTTGCCACCCTGCCACGAGGACCCAGCAGCGGCCCAGCTGCTGCCGTGCATAATCAGTCTATGTGAAACTGGACTAGATATAAAGGGGGGGGGGTTACAAGTTTAATTGAACCAAGAATGGATTATCCTCTTCAAAAGAATCCAATGTAAATTCCCGCAACAATGAAAAGAAATTTGCAGTATCTCCACCCTCCCGCCCTGATTTTAAAGATACAAAACTGAGAAGATCTAAAAATAAAATGTGTGTTTCCACAGATTTATCGTTTCAAATACTATTATTTGGCTGGTTCCCATTGAACATACATCTGCTGAACAGAAGGTGTTTAACTGAAAGCTATGCTAAACTATATCAAATACATTAATGGCAATTATATGGAAAATGTATTCCTTGTTAATCAAACAATTAAGTAATTTGAAATTAAACATCAAGTACAGACAGCCTAGATTTCTAGAAGATTTGGCATAGTAAATGCCTTACACATTTTTTTTTTTAAGCGCACCACTGTTACCAATTATGATATTCAAATAAAGGATCGCGCTTTTGGATGATACCTTGGAAGATAACTAATTTTAATTAAGGACATACAAATATACCCTCTTCCATTTATTCTCACATATTGGCTTTGCGAGCTTTTTCATTTCACCCATTTTCACTGCCGGGATTCTTGACTCCTTTGTTTCTTTTACAGCATTCAAATGAATTTAAATATTAGATGCCCTTTTAATGCAATTGATGCAAAACCAGAAATCAATGGTAATGGTAATAATTTTACTGAAAAGTCATTAATACAGGATTATCTGCTGTTTCACGCCGAGGAGCAGGAATTATTGGCAGAAAGTGGATTTTTTTCTAACTGAAACAGTATGGCCATGAAATTTGCTAGCATCTCTACTTGTGATAAGAGCCTCTTGTGGCACAGAGTGGTAAGGCAGCAGACACGCAGTCTGAAAGCTCTGCCCATGAGGCTGGGAGTTCAATCCCAGCAGTCGGCTTGAGGTCAACTCAGCCTTCCATCCTTCCGAGGTCGGTAAAATGAGTACCCAGCTTGCTGCTGGGGGGTTAACAGTAATGACCGGGGAAGGCACTGGCAAACCACCCCGTATTGAGTCTGCCATGAAAACGCTTGCACAGGGGATACCTTTACCTTTACTACTTGTGATAGGAATACCATCATCCAATGAAGGATCTGGGGATCGCCTGGCATACCAGCCCATCTCCAGATTACAACAATGAGCTCTCCCAAAGAAGAATGGATGCTTTGGAGGGTGGATTCTTTGGCATTTTACCGCATTGAGGTCCCAAGCTCAACCCCCAAATCTCTAGGGGTTCCCCAACCGAATCTGGAAGCCCTATCCCCCCATCCCCTGCCAGTAGCCGGGGGGAACCTGGCAACTCTACCTTATGGTACAGCCAAGGCAATTTAAGACTATTGAGAATCTGGAGGATTCTCAATCATTCCACCCTCCATGAGAAACATACTACCACAAACACGCAAAACATTGAAAATCTGAATGGAAATTCAGCTTTCTCTTGTCTCCACTATTTCATCCAAAGAATGGATGCAAGGAGCTGGATCCCGGGAACCGTGAACAGAAGCAGTACTTTAAACAGCCACATGAAGATTAAAACCTCTTTGACTGAATTAAAGCAGCATTTTAGCCATTAAATTACAGGGTCACTTGGTAAGTGAATGCTTCCTTTAAACAATCAGTCTTTGCAGGGGACATTCAATCTTTGCATAACCCATAGAAATCAATCCTGTGTATAATACAGGGTTTTGTGAAACCCTGGGGTTTCTTGATGGCCCTAGAAGGATTTCCTGAATGGGTGGGAGTTAATTTTTGATACATTTTTTAAAAAAATTGCCTGCTCTCCCCAAATGGCCAATGGTGGGCCGGGGGGGGGGGGGGTAGGAAGGGATGAGCTTGAACACAGCTGTGTTTTCCAGTCATATTCTGCACGAACTCACCACTTCTGGGGGTTCTCAATAGTATAAAATAGAGAAAGGCTGGTCTAAGCTGAGGTTAAAGGACAAGCCTCTTGCCTAGGTTCTGTCAGATCTGCTAGATTCAGAAGTTACAGGACATGGTCAGTTTATATAGAAACTATGACACGGGCCAAAGGGAGGGAAGGCACCATAGTACAGCCTGATCTCATCAAATCTTGGAAGCTAGGCAGAGTCTGAGTCAGTATGTGAAAGGGATACTCTGCAGGAGAAGGTACTGGCCAGGAAAAGGTACTTTACTTGCCTTGAAAGTTCCTTACTGGGGTTGCCATAAGACTTGATGGAATTTTATGTGCGTGGGCACACACACACAACACAGGACAACGCAGAACTTTTCTAAACCTTCTGATTCATGTTCTCTAAAGGCATGATCTGAGAGAGACAATTATTGACGCAACTTTGGGTGACATAGTTCTTTGTGTTCAGAACTTGTTCGGCAGAAGATCGATCCTTTCTAAATTTGTTCTAGCAATAAACAATACATCCCTTCAAGTCAGCTAGCCTGTTCAAGGCTGAAGAAAGGAGGCTGTAACTTTTAACAAGGAATCTGGAAAGAAAAAAATGCTATAAGCAAGGTACAGTCAAGGCTTAAGTGTCAAGCACATCCATGAATCCCATATATGAACTGCATACTATACGTTCCCACCACACAACAAACAGTTCAATATTATTCACCTGCTGACACATTTTAACCTTCCTTTCAGTGCTCTCAGCCTTTCCCTCTTGTCTTGTGTAGATCCTAACACTGCAAGCTTTCAGGAAAAAAACTTGCCTTTTTCATTTTTGAAGCAATCAGAAGAAGAAGAAGAAGAAGAAGAAGAAGAAGAAGAAGAAGAAGAAGAAGAAGAAGAAGAAGAGTTGGTTCTTATATGTAATACATGGACAAAAAAATAAGTTACTGGCCTTGGGGATAGAACAATAACTGTTAAACGTAATTTATATTCACATGATGCTCTAAAATTGTCCCACAAGTTCAAGCTGATATTTGAGCTCTAATTGTTGGACTTCAACTCTATAGTACTAATGTTTGATACCTTAGATGCCAAGTATGTAATTGGAACTGTGCCAGCCAGTACCCCGTCCCTGGCTAGGACACTTCTGATAGATTCAAAGGGACGAGAGGAAGACCGCCTCCGTGATCCATATGTATCACACATCTGACTTTATACTTTTATGAAAATAATGCAAGGTGATGTTTATATAACAATAATCCCAAAGCCCTGAACAGTATGACAGAGCAGAATAAAAATGCAATCAATCAATAAAATAACAAGCAATGTAGTAGATATCTTCAGAGCAAACATGACAGCCGGTCAAATTTACAGAAGATCCTCATCATTCACTGGGAGCTCCATTACCAGGGTCCCTGGGAATAACCAAATCTATGAATCCTGGGAGACGGGAGACTACTGCTCTCTCAAACCTAAACAACCAGATTTCCTGCAAAAGGTCATATTATGACGATGACACAGTTTGTGGGGGGTAAAAGCAGGCTGGAGGCTGCACCATGTGATCAAACCAGAGGTCGCAAATAAGTAAAAACACATGCAGTGATGAATGGCAAAGATCTATTCGAGCACCTTGCTTACACATTAATTACACCCCCCTCACCAGCCCACCATGACTCTGCTGTTTGACATACGGTTCAATAGCCATGTCGAACAGCTCAACGCCTGTGCAATAACTGCTTGTGTTTCAGGGTGTTTGTGCCCTGGGAAATAAATGGCATCTGCAACGTCTGCGATGCAGGCTGCCTTTGCCCTTCACAACCTGCACATTAAGAGTGCTCAGATACCAGCACAAGCACCTAGCGCCCACAGGGACACAAGCAGGTGACTGAAGAGTCATTAGGAATTCGCCATCACTTTGCAGCTGCACAGCCATTGCAGTCTTTACAATGACCAGAAGTAGGGAAGCGGCCGGTTTCTTTCAGTTGCACCTTCCGTGACATTTATCATGTTGTGCTCTTCATCACGATGCCAAAAGTTGCCTCGGGAATATTAAGGCCTCCCCCTCCCCCCCAAAAAATAATTATACTCTGCACAAGACTGTTTGAATATGCCCACGTGCAAATTTAGCCCCTATCCAGACCATCAGACTGGCTTTTAAGTCTTTATTATGGGCAATGACTACCAAGAAGAGGACCCAGCAGCAAGCTAGGGAGATAAAATCAGAGTCCAGCGGCACCTTTAAGACCAACAAAGATTTATTCAAAGCGTGAGCTTTCGAGTGCAAGCACTCCTCGTCAGACTATGAACTTCCATCATGACAGTGGGAATATAAAGCAAAAGTTGCACTCGAAAGCTCATGCCTTAAATAAATCTTTGTTGGTCTTAAAGGTGCCGCTGGACTCTGATTTCACTGTGCTGCTTCAGACCAACATGACTACCGATTAGAATCTAAGCTAGGGAGATGTACATCTTTATAAACATATTTAAAAGCAAGATTTTTGAGGAGGACATGACAGTTCCCATTCGACAACACGAGGCTGAGCAAGTGAATTGATGCCCTTCTTGACTGTCGCTGACGGAGGCGAGAAAGGCGGGTTATAAAACAGGAACAGAAATTAACACATGCTGTCACAAGGCATACGCAGACACCTGATTTCATGCATCAGAGTGGTGCCTGGTGCTTGAAGCTGCTGTTCGTTTTCTCTCCTCAAAATGTCAAATGCTATTTTTTGATCTTTTAACAATCTGCCTCTTAACAAGCAGAAGCAACGGTGGCAGACACAGGTCAGCTGCGGCAGAACAGAATGCAATTATTGTCTTCTTCTCCTCCCCCCCCCCCATTGTCAAACACACATGAGCTGTTCGCATTTACCCAAACTACTTATTGAACATTCGTCTCCAATAATCATGCCTTCAAGCCAGATGAGAGCCAGATCAGCGGCTGACTGAACATCCCTAATAACCCATGCTTGCATTTTATTAGATAATTTCCCCCCTTTCAATGCAGTATTACTAGAAAAGCAAAATAGTTGTGACCTTGATGTTAGCAACTAATCCTTGGATATTTCGGGATAAACTTTCCTGATCCAAAATGATGGGGTGCAGGGCTGCTCTGGAGGGGGGTGTTATTTGGTTTGGGTGAGTCCTAGCATAATTTTTACAGCTCTTCTGAGATCCTCGAGCTTTTAAAGGGGTTATTATTATTTGGAATGTTTCCAGTAAGTGCTAAGCATTAAAAATAGCACCTGTACAGCTGCTAAAGCAAGTCACCTGTTCATTACCCTAGAGAACTAAGAACCGTTTAATACAATATTATGGAAAGTTGACATATGCACACACACACACACACACACACACACACACACACACACACGGCAAAGGATAAAAAGAACCCAGTCTTCTTGTACTTGCAAAAATAATGCATTTAACTTGCCACTGGAGGATAGAGGAAAAACACATATATGAACAGACACTCCCTGCTTTAGTGGGAGAGTTGTGACAAGAGAACTAAACCTTTAAAAAGTCATGGGGCCTTTTACAAAACCTCCAAGCCAGGGGTAGTCAAACTGCGGCCCTCCAGATGTCCATGGACTACAATTCCCAGGAGCCCCTGCCAGCATTTGCTGGCAGGGGCTCCTGGGAATTGTAGTCCATGGACATCTGGAGGGCCACAGTTTGACTGCCCCTGCTCCAGGCCCTGCCCCCCTGACAGGCCACGAATGTAGCTCCTCACATAGATCTTCAAATCTCTCTGCTCCTAGAGGGCAGTATACAAATCATCACCAATCTATATTCTAGAATTGCCATGAGCAAGGATTAGGCGGCCACATGCCCAGCAACTAGGAAAATACTGTGGAAAATGATGCCTTCTCCTGTTCAAACTCCAAGCTGGAAGAGACAGCCATCTGCTACTCCTGCTTAACAGCAGTAGAATGACAGAATTAACTTGTCTTCTTGTGAGCGCTATTTTTTTGTGGTTACCACACACCCTTTCCAGACATGCTGTCACCTTGTTCGCCTTTGCTCTCACTTAAAAGTTAGGGCCAGAAAAGAGGGGGGGGGAAACACACCCACCCAAAAAATGCTGAGCTTATCCTACAGAGACTCAACCAGAGAAGCAGCTGCCAAAGGAAGCTTTGACTCTCAAAAACTGATTAGCCCCCTCCAGTAGTGGCCAACTCTGAAGTACTATTAGAGTAGATTTCATTCTTCTGCTCCTACTGCAGACCAACACAGACACCGTACGGAAACTATCCAGGAAGCAGTATTAACTGTGGTAGATGGCACGGGTATATAGTGAAATATTCCCTCCACTAATGAAACTCTGCCAAGTTTTTGTGGAATCTCTGCACCACGCAGTCTCTATTAACAGGCCAACAGTTGAGGCCTATAAATACAAACACCATTAAACAAATGGGCAAATATCCGTATGCCATCCAGAATTTTTAAAAACAACAATGAATTGTACCTCCCTTCCCCCTACCAGGGAGAAGGCAGCGGATTTCGGAACTTATAATTGGTTTTTATGTACATCTGATTGTTTAAAATGTCTAGCATGTTTATTGTTTTATCTTTAATTAATATGTTGTGAGCTGCGCTGAGCCCTTGGGGAAGGACAGCATATATATTTGAAAATAAATAAAGTAAGCACTGTGTGGGGGAGTCATCAACAGGGACCTCATTTCAATACACGTTATGACCCAAGCAGAATAAATAAACATATCAAAAATAAGATGAAGAGAGCTATGTTTGTGGGCGCCCCCTGCTTACAAGGCTGACGTTCATGTTAAATTCCAATTTGCTGAGTCCCAACTAAGGGCCAGGTTGAGAAATCTAGGGTTCGGGATTATAACCTCACAGAGTGGGCGAGCAGCATAAAATGAAGCTGGCTGACAGAAGCCATTGCACGGATGCAGAATGGTCTTCATGAAATCCTTTACGAAATCCCAAGTGCTCCCCATTTGCCACCCCACGTTTCTGAATGACCTGCCCCCAAGATTTGTAGAAGGCCATAGGCCCATAAATAAAGATTCACTGCTCTCAGTCAAAGCCGGAACAGAGTGCATTGTCTCCATTATACTGACTTATGGTACCTTCAGGAGGTGAGCTATAAAGATTTGATTTTAAATCCCACAGATTAAAAATTAACTTCTTTTCCCTCTCCCCACAATAGGCATTGGTTTAACAAGTACCAGATTCCACCCCACCCCACCCCCCCTGTTTTCTAGCCACCCCGCAACTTTATTTATTGCAATCCAAAGAAGGCAGGGTATAATTGGAAAGCTGCTAAAGCTCCTTCCACACACATGTTAAATTGAGATTTAAGCTAGCGCTTGGAAAGAGTCCTGTGGGATTCTAAATGAAAGTTTTATAAGCACTGATATATGCACATATTATTACTCCAGCCGTAATACCTTATTTACACAAATAGCCTTTCCTCCAGCAATCAGCCCCACCGAAATTGTACAGGAGTACCCCTTGAAGCTGGGCTTCCTTCACACGCTAAACAACTGCAAAATTGGAGCAGATGGTGTGTTTTGCTTTGGGATTCCCAAGAACCATTTCCCCAGGTAAAGTGCATGGAGGCTGCTTCCCCGCCCCATTTCATGCCAAATTCGAATGGCATCCCAAGTGCCTCACCGAGGGTACTTGGCTGGTGGGGATAAAATGAGAATTCCCCGTTGGAGATTCCCCTTCTGATAAAGGTGTACTCAGCTTGCGTTTGTGTATACTAAAAATTCCACATCGCTGTTCCTGGCATTTAATTAGGGGGTTAAGTAAAACGTGCAGGACTAGAATTTTAAGTGTTGGTTTAATAACCTTTATCCAGCTCATTTCTGAATGATTTTCTTCCTCTCTGGAGAGGCTTCTAATGTCAAACTGTGGTATTAAGGTGAGTCATGGTTACTGAAGAGGCACAAGGAAGGTACATGACAAAATTTCTTAATTTGAGGATGGGAACAGGTGGAAGCTTAAAGTCATGCCTTCATTTGAGAAACAGCACATTGAAACCCAATGCGTGAAAATGGGCAATACTCAAACTTATCTTTAAATCGTGAAGGACAATCTTGACAGAGTCAAGGGGAAAATATCTCCACGCACATTTTACTCCTTAATTTGCTTTCAGAGATTTGTCTCGCTTCTAAAAGCAAAACGGAAAATGTATTAAATATATAAAAGCATGGAGCTAAAATGACCTCTTGCTTATTGGCAGCAGGATAAATGCTTAAATAAAGCTGCCTTACATCCTGTCCGCAAAATATACAGGTCTCAATGTGATGACTGGGGGGTTGCCAAGTCCCTCGTTCCAACTGGCAGGGAATTTGAGGGGGTCTTACAACTGGCAGGAGTAAGGCCCAGGCTGCATTGCTAGTGAAATGACAATGTCACTTCTGGAATATATAATTCCTGCAATGCTTTGGCATTCGGCCAAAAAACTCTATGGTAAAAATGTCTTCCACTGTAACGTTTCCCCCCAAACAGCAGAATCACTGTGACATCACCAGGGTGAGAGTGTCATTTTTGATGCATGGCAGAAGTGACATCATCACATTGCTGGTGACATAGCCTAGGCCTCTCACTCTCTCCTGATAAGACCCCCGCTGGCCAGCAATGGAAGGAGAGGCCAAGCACTGGGTGATCCCCCACCTTCACTGGAGGAAGGACTAGCAACCCTAGATGTATCTGGATAAAGAGCAGGAGAGGGTTCCCCAAAAAGTATGCTTATGGGACAGCCATCTTCTCCCTTCTTGATAGGCAAACAGTGCAACCAAGAGACTGCTCAAAATCAGTATGCACATGGTTATGAGATATGGAAGAAATGAGTTTCCATGCCAATCTAGAGACACAGTATATTTCAATGAGTCTCGTATCCCACAGTGGAATGCAGTTTACATCATCACAAATATAGGGCCAAGTTCTTATCCATGAAAACTCTGAGGGGATGCTCTGTTAAGTCCTGCAGTATTACAATCCGGTGACTCTTGATGATGGTCTAGTGTTACAGCCAAGGAGGGCTTCCTCCTCATCAGCACAACTTCATCATCACATATGGGGAGGTGGACTAAAGGAACAGAATTGATGAGCTGATCACCCTGGGGGACACGGAGCTCATCAAGTCAAGTAATTTGCTTTTGTAACATGTCTGGGTTGGAAGGATTGCCAACTCTGGTTTGGGAAACACTTGGAAATTTAGGGGATGGAGCCTGGGAAACAAGGAGGTTGGAAGACAAAGAACTTCAGCAGTGTAGAAATTTCACAAAATCCACCCTTCAAAACAGTCATTTTGCACAGGGAAACTGATCTTGGTCACCTAGAGGTCCATTGTAACAGCAGATCTCACCTGGAGGTTGGCAACCCTATATAAGGCCCAGAGAGAATTGTTCCCAGGGTGACCATTATTGTTAGGGGAGCAGCTGCTCTCCTCTGAGAGTAACAGAAAACTGATGACAGAAAGCTACTTTGTCCCCAAGGCATCTCATGCACCATGTAAATATTCTGCATGGTAGTGAATGGGACCCATGTGGCGACCTGCTATTATCAAGCACACAGTTATGGAGCAAAGCAGATGTTGCCATCTCTAGGCTGGGAAATTTCTGGACACTTTCAGGATGCAGCCGGGAGTGGGCGGGATTTGGTGCAGTGAAGTATAATGCTATGGAGTCCACCCTCCAATGCAGCCATTTCCTCCGGGGGATGTGATCTCTTTAGTCCAAAAATAAGCTATAATTCCAGAGGATCCCCAGGTCCCACCTAGGGACTGGCCTCCCTCTGGGGTGAATTGTGCCTCCCATGAGTGACAGAACCCCAACAGCTACTCATCCTAAGTAGCTTTGGAAAGACGTGATTTTGGAGCAGAGATATTAAAGCCATCTCCCACCAACCATTTGCAGTCCCAGAAATTCCCCTAGCCTCTGCTCCCATGCTGTATTCCAGAGGTGTTTACCTTCACAGCACATCTGTGGGATCCCAGGAAAGAAAGAGCATGAGTGGGGGTGGGTGGGGAAGGATGCATGGGACAAGAAGCAGCTGGTGGGAAATGGCTAAGGGAAATGGCTAACTTCACGGTTTTGCCCCTGCAAATTACCCCTCGCTTTGAAGCGGCAGCTCTAAGGCTTTTGCAGCGAAGACTTCTATAGCTCAGTCTTCCATCGCAGCTTTAGGCAGCCAGACGGAAAGATAACATCCGGCCAGATGACTACAGCAATGCGGTAATGAAACGGCTACCTCGTCGTCACTCTTTCAAATGGCTCCTTAAAACACATGTAGCCGCGATGCCTTTGAGGACTGGCTGTTGTGGCCCGTTCATTTTAAACTAATTGCCGGTATTGCTCCCTTATGTTCCCCTGTCTTTTCCTTTTTAGAATTTGTTCTGCCTCTTGCTTACTTCTTCAAATGAACAGCGGCACGCAGGCTGTGTACTCCCGCTACTTCTTCCAAGTATCAAAGCAGGCAATTCCCTTTCTTTTTTTTTTAATTTAAGAGGCTACTTTACCCCTATAAACATGGAATTATTAGACAGTACTAGAACCTTCTTGGGTGTATGATGGTCTGAATCCAGACTGTTTTATGCTAGAAGAAGAAGAGTTGGAAAATAGCTGGAGATTTTAAGGAGAGTCCTGGGCCTAGTCTGCATACCATAGATCATGCACTTTCAATGTGCTTTCGCGGCTGGATTTTCCTGTGCGGAACAGGAAAATCTACTTCTAAAGTGCATTGAAAGGGCATTATCTCTTGTGTGCAGACTAGGCCTTGGAGAGGGCAGGTTGTATATTGTCATAGGGTCCACCCTCCAAAGCTGCCATTTTCTCGAGGGGAGCTAGTCACTGCCAGCTGGAGATTAGTTGTAAAAGTGGGAGACCTCCAGGCCCTTCCTGGCGGCTGGCAACCCTATTTGGGTCTATACTGGGAGAGGAAGATGGATATAAATATCTAAATAAAAAGCAACTTTAAATGATCGCATGGCCTGCCATGCTGAAATCTTATCCTTCCATCAATGTGTACTGAAGTAGAATAAGAATTTAACCTGCATTTACACTCAGTAGAATAAGAATTTAACCTGCATTTACACTCAGTAGAATAAGAATTTAACCTGCGTGCATCACAGAATCAGCCGAGAATGGCAGATAGCTAAGCATCGATACACTGGTAGATTTTAGAGTAATAGATTGACTGTTTGGGGGAGGGAAAGACCTTCTATTCTTTGTCACAATGACAGTTCCCATAGCCTTACTCTGATGTCTGTGTTATTGTAACTAACTCACAGGATGTCATGAAAGTTCATTACACAGAGTTTTCTTTATACTCTCTCTGCTAGCCACATCACCTAGAAGCCATACACAAAGAATCACAGTCCTGTTAAACCATTATTGAAGCTGATGAAAGCACAAAGCCAAACAGTTGAATCTTTGTCGTTGCAAACTGACCCAGCAAAAGGAAGGGCAGCAAATACCAACGGATGTGACAGAGTCATAATGACATTAGGGCCTTAAGATGCCACTCTCCACCACTGATGTGGCATAGGTCCTTCAGGCATTCCTTTAAAATGTTCTACATAGGGTTGGAAGTCAGTTGGAAGTCTCTCAAGCTTGAAAGCCAAGCTTTGAAGATGAGTGGTGTTCATAAAGCTGAGGGGCTAATTTTCTGTTGCCTTCTGACAGAAATACAACTCCTGCTACTGAATACAAAAATAACAACGGAGAAGTTAAAAATCAACAAGAAGCAATTCTGATCTCACTTTTGCACAGGTAATTGAGAACAGAATTTTAAACCAAACATGCTCTTGAAATATGGCTTGTTATGCATTGAACTTACCTGCGGGACTGCATGGCTGCTTATGCCCCCCATAGGGCTCTTCACTCTGCGGGTATGAACTTACTGGTTATCCTGGGCCCTCAGGACATACACCTGGCCTTGCCCCGGCCTTTTCGGTCCTGGCCGCAACCTGGTGGAATGAGCTCCCGGATGAGCTAAGGGTCCTGTTGGAATTGTCAGCTTTCTGCAGGGCCTGTAAGATGGAGCTCTTCCGCCAGGCGTATGGTTGAGGCCAGGGTTGGGTCTCGATATTTGATCTGAGAAGCCCCCCTATGGTGTTATCAGATCTGGCACCTCACTCCCAATGGTAGAAGGCTTGGCCTCTAGCTGGATGAGAAGGGTGGGATAATTAGAGGATTATTTATTGCCTGCCACCTTAGTTGTGGTTTGTAATAAGGGAAGTTTTATGGGGCTTTTATTGTGCTTTACTTTTTTATTATTGTAAACCTTCGTGAGCCCACCAGGGAACAGCGGTATATAAATTGAAATATAAATAAATAAACCTTACCCCAAAAAAGACTAAAGATCAAATTCAAAGTACTTAGAAGGTAGAAGGTTCACCTTCTTAGAAGGTTTACCTTCTAAGGTTTACCTTCTAAGGTGCCACCAGAAAGATTAAATTTAGGATTTCAGTTCCCAAGTCCTTTATAACAGGGGTAGTCGACCTGTGGTCCTCCAGATGTCCATGGACTACAATTCCCATGAGGCTTATTGTAGTCCATGGACATCTGGAGGACCACAGGTTGACTACCCCTGCTTTATAACACCTCTGGTACACAAATGATACAAATAACATATATGTCTTTCAAAGAAAGCATAAAAAAGGTAAAGGTATCCCCTGTGCAAGCACCGAGTCATGTCTGACCCTTGGGGTGATGCCCTCTAGCGTTTTCATGGCAGACTCAATACGGGGTGGTTTGCCAGTGCCTTCCCCAGTCATTTTACCGACCTCGGAAGGATGGAAGGCTGAGTCAACCTTGAGCCGGCTGCTGGGATCGAACTCCCAACCTCATGGGCAAAGCTTTCAGGCGGCTGCCTTACCACTCTGCGCCACAAGAGGCTCTAAAAAAAGAAAGCATAGGTTAAAGAAAATCACAACAAGGAACTCATTTCTACTCAATAGTATCAGTTTCTCCGTTTGCCGCCTCTTCCAAATTCTGTTATGGCACTAGGAGACAACAAACTATACTGTATATCTAACAGATTTACACAGAATTCAGTCGTATCAATGCAACGCTCTTCCAAGTCACTGTGCTTTATACTGGAGAAAGGGCACCTCTTCAGGAAAGAAGAATTTATCATCTCAGCTTCCCGGGGGTGGGGGTGGAGTACTCTCATTACCTAAAGTGAGGTCTCAGGAGAGGATCCCTCAGCCCCAAACACGTTTAAACACTTACAATTAGGGTTAATTTGGTAGCAGTGAAAATCTGTTTCTCCCACTAATGAAAAAGATGACAAAACACACTGTGTGCTAGGTTATCTTCACAGAAGAACAGAGGTCACCAGTGTTATTATACATCTCCCATGTTTTCTACAAAAACAGCGCACACCGCATGGTCTACAGAGGCTTCCATCTGAAACAAGAAACACAACTGCAGTCCTTTTCCAGGGGGGGGGGAACCACATGGCATATAAGTAGAATATCTGTTTGACATGTGCATCCTCAAAGGAAAATCCACAGCTTGAGGAGAATAGGAGTGGAGCTCCAAACCATTAACCCCCTTCTGCGTGTGAAATCTTGTGCGGAATCCTGCTGATCATGGGTGATAAAGGAATGCCAAGAAATTCGGTTTTGTTTACTTAAAACCCAAAGAAATCCGGCCTTTCTCCCTTAAAAGAGAAGCTTACGAAAAAGTAAAGAATCGTTTTGAGCATATCGCTTCTAGACAATTGGTTTCTACCGAGTCTGATGGGAAAGAGAGGATGAATATATTATTCCTTTCTGCAGAACGATAGTGTGTTTTTAACAACGATGTAACCAGCCAACATCAGAGGGGTGGAAATTGAAATTTGGCATGACAACAGTTTCCCAAGTACTGCCTTTGAGCATTCATTTCTAGTAAACATTGCTTCGGATTTGATTCAGCCGCATATGGTATCTGCTAAGTTCATGCATTAATCCCTGCATTAATAGTGCTATGCTTGGCTGGTTAAAAACCCAGTAAATCAGGTGTTACCTTCGTTAAAATTGTGTATGTCATAAATCTAGAACTAAAACAGGAGTCTTATTCCACTATGAGGAAGACCAGGTACGCACAAGGACATAGAAAATAAAGAGTGCCCTCTACTTGCTATAAAGACCACTGGAAAAACACTCTCCATCAATACTTGGAAAATATAAGCCCAGAAGTTAGGGGAGGGGGGAAAGTAAACCTTAGCCCTTTGGTAGACCACTGGCCAATTTCCAATGGAACACACAACCTGTGCCAGAATTATTGTGAAGGTTGTTTGGACCTTGGCCTGATGTTCAAGGACTTCTTAGACTCTTTTAAAAGAGTGCCTATTCAAGATCACTCAGCATCAATCAATTAAGTTGTCACTGTTACAAGATACTCAGTGTGAAGCTGATATTTAGAGGACCATGGAAATTCATTAAAAAAACAGCAACAACGAGATAACACGATTCAGGGTATCCATACATGCAAATAAAGGCTGGTTTTCCGATGCAGAAATGTCTCTCAGGTTGGTCTTCCGTAGCATACATGGTCATACAGATTTACACAACCATAATTTGAGCAGCAACTCAAGGGTACCGTCTCCAGAGAGTGCACTTTACCCTTCCTACAAACTTTGTTCCTCTTGAAATCTGCTTCAGCCTCTCTAGGCCAATAAACGTTAACAGACCCACTATCTTCACACAGTTATGGATGCATAAAAAAGCACAAATAAAAGAGGAAGACTGAACGAAGGTTAGGAAACTCTTAATATTTCCCAGCATAAGGCTCTTTTATTTGGGTACTATAGATTCCAAATGCAGACACTAGGCAACAGAGAACACAATTTTTCACTAGAAGACTTGATTTTTTCCCCCATGAGGATTATTCTTTTCCCTAAGTTATTTGTCTGAAATATAATCAGTTCCACATACTTGCTTACCTAAGAGGTTTTCTCAAGAAAACTGCATTTTATTCAACTTTATCGGAATCTGCAACACCTGGACCAGATGAAGCACCTGAACGGATTGATCAGTGTGCAGCCTAATCCTGCAGTTCCCTTCCTAGCTTACTGTTTCAACAACTGGTCAAGCAGACCAACCATGAGCAAACCTGCTACATCATACAAACCATGATGGCCAACTAAGCCACTCAAGCATTGGCATCAAGTCCATTTCATAGCAAAATGCTACACTGTCATAGGTACACGTATGTTTTGCCTTGGCTTGCGGATTTTCTCCCATTTCCCCAAAGCTATATTGGCTCTTTTGTGGTCTTTGGGGGATTTCCCAATTTTTCCTGCAATTTTTTCCAGACCTGTCTTGTGGCACTGCTTTGAGAGAGATCGCAGCAAGTCTGGATGGCTGTTGCGTGGGTAGGACAGTCCATGTTGTCCAAGACATAGCCACAATGGCACCATTTTCCCCTTCCCAGTCACCTCAAGGAGCCATTTCGCCCACAATTTCTGCATCTATCTAAACAGTCTATAAAATTACATTCAGATAATCCAACAGAAATTGGGAGGGGGCGGTTGGTGGCGGGTTGACCACTATGACAAACCAGGTAGGAAAGATTCAGGCAAACTTGGAGGAAAGATTCAGGCAAACGTGTCCTGCAGAAATTACATAACTGCTGCACTATATCAACAGCTGTCGGATCAGCGAGGGTTGTGATTCGGCCTCTTCACTCCAGTGGAAGAAAAACTGGAAGTGACTTCACATCACTCTTGGAATTCCTCAATCCCTCTAATAAAAGCTCCCCCACCCCAAGGGCCACTCAGAGGAGCTGGTGCACTGTTGGGAACCACCGGGGGGGGGGTTCTGATTGGCTGTCACTGGGATGGATCTCCCCCACTGAGAGCCAATCAGAGGACTGCCAAATCATCTCTTCCCTACTTCCCATGCCTGAGGAGGACAAGCTGCTGCCAGGTGAGGCTGAGTACTGAGAACAGGAGTCCAGCTGTGCTCCGCCATGCCCCACCACAAGCATGCCCAGCTCCCCGCTCTCCTGGCTTGACTCCTGTCCATGGGGAGGATGCTGAGTACCATAAAGGCTGTCCTGCTCTTCCTGGCTCCTGGAAGGCCATGGAAAGGTGGATGGGTGCTGCCTGCAATGCTGGACTCTTGGGTGCCATAAAATGTCATCCCATCACCCCATACTCTTTGTTTGCTTGCCTCCTGGCAGGGCACAAATCACTGTGTGTGTGTGTGTGTGTGTGTGTGTATGCACCGCCTCCCCCCCCCCCACAGTGCCTACCTCCTGGGAAGGCAAGGAGCAGTGACTGGGTTCATGGCCACCTCACCCATCTCTCTGGCCAGGTGAGGAATAGCTCCTAAGTGCATGCCTCCTCACCACTCGCCACTCCTTGCATTCCTACGCCCTGCAAGAATGAGGGATAGCAGATGGGTGCACTCCATCACACTGCCCCAACCAGCCTGCCTTCCTGCCTCACCCACTCTCCGACCTTGCTGCCTCCCTCACCCTTTCTTCAAAACAGGCTTTGCTCCTAGTGTTACCATATTTAATGGCAGGAGAGGAAACCATGACAACATCACAGAGATTTGAAACAGGTCAGCATTACTGGTAAGGATGGGGGGCAGGGCTTGTGTTATTGTTGATTAACCATAGTGCTCACATAGGGTTACCATGTTCTCTTTTTAGAGGACATGTCCTCTTTCTCTGTGTGTCCATCTTCTTTTGGGCTCTTTAAAAAACTGATGAAAATGTCTTCTTTAAGGGGTTGGAAGTTTAGGAATATTTCTAAGTAGCAGTTATCCCAACTTAAATAGTAATGGTACTTAAAATGAGATTTGTCACAGTGATCACTTGTTAGTCGGGAAATAGGTCCTCGTTGTTGCTTTTCAAAATATGGTAACACTAGCTTACCAGAGTCAAAATTAAGCACCTGCACAAGCCCCAGCACCGCTCACTGCTCAGAAAGTAATTATAGACAACTAGATTAACAAATATCTGAGCTACCATATGGGCTGATTAGCTAGCTGAATCCATAGTTACGGATCACAATCTGTTGCTGAAAGGCATATTCATAACACACATGGCCCACAAAATATTACAGTAAATCCCATGTGCCTGACCACCATTGACGCCTCCAGATCAATAAAGGAGGGGTGGTTGCTTCAATAGGAAGCAAAGATGTGGATTTTAATAAATTCTAGTTTTGTTAAGCGTCTCTTCCGGTATCAATAGAAAATTAAACACACATCTAGTTGCAAGCGCTTTTAAAGTTTACTTTTAAAAAATGAACATCAGATATTCATTTCACTCAGTAAGGCGAAGTTGCCATGATCACATTTTGTTCCCCAGCCATTCAGTAGCAACTGGAGTGGCTCTATTATTATTGTTATTGTTATTGTTGTTGTTGTTGTTGTTGTTGTTGTTGTTGTTGTTGTTGTTGTTGTTATTATTATTATTTTAAAGACTACTCTGTGCCATTGTGCCATTGTGCCATTGAGGCATTCCAGGCAGCGAACAAAATGCACAATGAAGCCAATAACAAGAGCAGCAAAAGTACTCAAAACATAATATTCACCATGGTAGAACCACAAACTGGGGAGAAAGACATACTATGAAACAAGCCATACAAAACAAGAGCTGAAGGCAAGACGGAGCATCTTGCAAGGGTAAATGCCCTTCTTTGTTTACTTATTACCAGCTGAGACAGATAAGTGGCCAGGGCCAGAACATATCTTGTTTTAACTGGGGCCAAAAAAAATTGCACCTTGTGACTCTATGATTCTATGACTAGACCAAGCCTAGTTTACCATGGCTGTTTGCACGATGTGCAGAAGCAATGTACTTGCTGCACATATGCTTCTATAACATACTGGTTTTTAAAACTGAGGTTTAACTCTTTTTTCCTCAGCTAAGATTCGTACACATAAAATGCATTCCTTTTCACACCATTTCCTGTTTCCGTTTCATATTCATGGGAGTTGGGTCCAAAGTCCCATGAACAGAACGCTTCCGCTCATGCTCAGGAAGGAGTGATCTGAACAAATTTCTCCCTCCCAACTGTAGACTCCCCACGGCCACATTGCAATGTACACTGATCCCCTAGTGCAGTGGTCCCTAACCCCCGGACCCGGTCTGCGGATCAGTCGGTACTGGGCCGTGGCTCCTCCTCGTCCTCCTCCCCGGCTGCTGCCTCAGGGGCTGCCCTGCCACTCTGCTGCCAGCTTACCTTTAGTGCTCTCCAGTGGCTGCCATGGCTGGGGCTCCCCCTCGGAATGACACTGTGCAACAGCTGCTGGCAGCGCCCCCTAACAGGTGGCAGGAAGTTAGGGGAACCAGCGGGAAAGCAAGAGGAGCAGGGGCTCAGACAGCAGCGATGTCCCTCGGCAAAAGACTACCCCCCCCCCGGACCTCAGTAAAATTGTCCAGCGTTGACTGGTCCCCGGTGATAAAAAGGTTGGGGACCACTGCCCTAAGTGTACATTTTGGGGGGGAGGGGGAGAGTGCAGGGGAAGGGTGGAGACAGATGCATTCGGTAAATTTGCAAGGTTTTCGTTCCAACACAGTGGCGGCCTTCAGACCACTCTTTAAACTATGGTCTATAAATGCTGGATAGTCGTGGTCCTTTGGCGCCCGTACTGGGCAGGTGCCCTCCCTGCTTGTAAGCGGATAAGAGACAAAGAGTTGGCCGATCAGCTTCTGTGCATCAAGCTGGGATCTGTTGCTTGGATGCGGTAGATTAGCCAGACTTTGTTGCGCAAACCACAGTTTAAATAAAACGTGGTTTTAAAGTGATGTCGCAAACGCAGCCACTTCCCGAGGGCGCTGGACTATGAAGTGCTCCACTCCAAACGCCTAGCAACCATATCTTTTCAGTGAGAACAGAGGAATTTGTATATCTGTCATAATGATATCCCAGACGAACCCATGGAATACTGGCAACAATTCAGTTCAGCTCCAGGGTTGGGACTGAGCCCCCTCAAATCAAGTTGGTGCTTCTGTGGGATTATGTGCTTTATCCCCCAAAGGATGGATGCCTTTGCTTTCCTTCCCAATTATCTGCCAAGCCTGGTTTTTTTCTGCTTCATCTCCCCTCCTATGTCCCTCAGGGTTCTCAGACATCCCTCAGCTATTGTGTGCAGTGTGTGAGGCTCTGTAAAACAAACACACACATGGTCCTGCAATGCTTGAACCAGGTCATACAGGCTGCTAGTAAAACTCAATTTGGTGTTATCTAGGTACGGAAGCCTTAAGGAAAAATTTGCAGTGTATTTATTTCTTTACATTTCGGGAACAGAATGTCTGCTACAGCAGTAATATTTGCTTAGTGGGGTGGGGTGGGGGGGATGCATCTCCATATCCTAAATGGCACAAATGGAAAAATTAACAGGTTTGACCGAGATGACAGTGATGGGGGATGTGATTTGAGGAGTGTCTTTTCAGAAGAATGTTGAGGTAAATTCCTTATAAACACCCTCTGGCTACGGTTCTCGCCCAGCCTTTTAAGCTTATCCGCAAATTTACATTGTTGAGGTAATTTAATTAGAAATCATTTTACTTTCCATCATGTATACACCACCGCAGAATTAGTGTTTAATTGGAAGGCTTATTTCGCTTGATGTTTGTTTTCAAATAAATTACAGTGGCAGGAGGAAATACAGCCCATTGAAAAATAAGTCAGGAATCAATAAAATGGCAGCTCCTCGGCTGCTTGCAGAAACAAGCTGCTGTCTATCCAGATCTCTGTGTGGCCATGAAGTGCATGGGGCACGTTTTTAGTCAATACCGCATGACTCACTGTGTCTTCTCTTCTGTCCCTTTCAGGGGCGTTGGGGGGGGGGGAGAACACTTGCTCTTTTCAATTCCTATCCTAAAGACAAAGTTTTGATCCCTTGGCTCCCTTCAGACCCAGTCTGAGGAAAGAATATAGAGAAGCAAAACTAGTCACACTGTATGAGCCAACAGTTATCTTCAGTGATGCCTGTGGAAAGTTCCATAGATGGACCCTGGCTCAGTGGTAGAGCAGGCAGAAGGTCCAGGTTCAATCCCTGCCCCCCCCCTCCCCACTTAAAAGAAACTTGTACCTGGGAACTATTGCCAGTCAGGATAGATCCTCAGAACAAGGCATCATCTACTACCACATGTGCATGTAGTTCTTCCATGTAAACTCCGTATACACTTCTAATCATAAATTGCTGCATATGTCATTATCACCATCTTTTTACTTCTCAGATGGTCGATTCGGTGCAAATTCATATTTTCCCTGACACAAACACACAAAATGACTTAAGAAGTTCCTAGGGCAATGTTTGGACAACAGAGGTCCATGTATGAGGCAATCTCAAGGGAAAAAAAACAACAAATACCAAGTGAAAAAAATAGTAACAATATATAGTAACAATAAATAGTAACAATAGCCTGAAGAATTGGAGGATGGTTGGGACCTAGAGTGGCCAGCAGCTCCCTAGCCACTGACAGGGGATTGGGGAGGAGGAGGAGGGGTGCTAGATCCAGGTTGAGAGGCTCCTGGAGATCTGGGAATGGAGGACTGGGACTTCAGTGGCGTACAATGCAACAGTGCCTACCCTTCCAAACATTCATTTTCTCTAGGGGAACTGATCTCTATAGTCTGGAAATGAGTTGCACTTCCTAGGGTTCTCCAGGTCCCACCTGTACGCTGGCATCCCTATTTAGACCCCAAGCTTAAGGCTAGTAGCTGGATGGTAGGGAGAAGAGGTCACCAGTGGACCCCTCGGGCCAAGTTAGACTATGGAGAGTGTGCGGCTATTAATAATGTGATCCAGACCATGTGCAGATACAGCAGCACCGAGTCTCTCCTGTATTGTTATGTTCTATGCAGAGCTTCCCAGGTTTCATGAACCTATAGATACTTTTTGAGAATAGGCAGTGGGTGTTATAACAAAATGCTTGCTGTAGGGGCTGTGTCCAATTACAAAATGTAATTACAAAAATGTCCAATTACAGAATGTAATGTCCAATTACAAAATGCCAGCCGAATGCTAATTGATTGCATATGTGGTTGCACTGTGATAAAGCAGATATGTTCTGGGGGACAATGGGGAACTCACTGTCCTTGGCCTTTGATTTAAATTTGAGAAAAATGGTGGAACTTGTTTTGTTTAATACAGCGTCTACTCCAAAACAAATCACTGTATTCTATTTATTGTGAGGCTAATTTTTGCAAAAAATTATAATAATAAAACACACACACACACAAAAACCAAAACCAAAATGTTTGGAAACCTAAGTTCACACAGCAAAAAAAAGAAAAGAAAAGAAAGGCTGGCTAAAGAAAGCAAACAAAATGTTTCTGCTGTTAAAATTATCTTTATTTTAGAAATCTCAAGGCATAGAGAGGGCTACAAGACTTTAGAATTTTGTACTGGGGACTGGAATAGGTTCTTAAAGTGGCTGTTGTATACAACTCAGTGTATGACATTGGTACCTTTTAATTTATTCATAACTGTAAACATGAATGTAAACAGACATAAATAAATGAAAACAGGTTTTTTAAAAAGAAACTTTGACATTCCACAAAATGTTCTAAAGGTCCAAACGAAGACTCCTTGTACAACGAAGACAGGTTCTTCCAAATTGGTGCTCCCTGAAGGCACAAAAGATGCTGTTTCTGGGTTCTTTAAAAATTTCTCTTCCAGTGAATTTGAGAAAAGCCAGGATATAAAATTTGCTTTGGGGAAGAAGAAGACATCAAGAAACATCGGTGGTCACTGTGGTGGGACACACCAGTCTAATACCATAAAATGCTGTGAGAAAAGTTAAAGTTCCAAGTTCTTCTTCCTTCATTAAGTGGAATCCATCGAGGGTGGGCCTAGATCGATGGCAGCTCTTCATGTTTTTTGTATTACTTGACTCTAACGTCAGGGGGAAAGTGGAGCCACTATACACCCTCCATCGGATACATTTCTGGACTGGTTTTATATGTGTGAAGTGAAGGGAAAATTGCAAAGAGATAGGGAAGGCCAAAAATGCATAACTTCACTTTATGTTAGCACTCTGGTCCCATTAAGCAAAAAAAGAACCTCTGAAAGGGACAGCAATATGTTCAAATAAATGAATGTTCATTTTAGAGGAGAATATCTGAAATGCTGGATAGAGGAAGCTTGTTTCAGGATACAAAAGGCCCTGTCTGTCAAGCAGAGGCTTCTGTACCTAAACATTTTCAGCATCCCCACTTGGTACCAACACTGTGACACCAATTGCGTCACCATGAAAGTAGTGCTGCCAATCTTTTCTTCAAAACCCTTCTTTATTTTTTGGCATTATTGGGAGACATTGTTATTTCTCCTGGTCCTTAGCAGGTAGGCTTAGGCACCCCTTTGATTCCTTTCCCATCTGACATTCACATGGTCACAATGCTGCCTTTTCCTATTATTAACATGTCAACTCCACCATTTTCCTGAAGCAATTCCTGAAAATGAAAATGCTATCTATGCTATTACATCTTATCCTTGCTACTGTAGCCTTCTTCTGCCATATTTCCGCTCCACTGTGGTGTAGTTAAAAATGGCACGCTGTAATTTGAAGAACAAGGTTTCATTCCCCCACCCACCCTACCCCATATGCGGCCAAGCTGGGTGGCCTTGGGCCAGTCACAGTTCCTCTCAGAGCTCTTTCAGCCCCATCTACCACACAGGGTGTTTGTTGTGGGGAGAGGAAGGCAATTGTAAGCCACTTTGAGACTCCACTGAGTAGTACAAAGTGGGGTATACAAACTCACTCTTCTTCTTCATCTTCCCCAGTTTATCCAGAATTACACTAATAAACTCATGGTTCTTTCCCTCCCTTTGGCCACCGCCCCTCTCCCCTCTCCTTCAGCACAGCCATGCACTGCATCAGCTTGAAGCTTCTACCTTGTTTCAATTCTCCCAACTTTTGTGCCCCTAATTAAGAAGTGTCGCTTAGCCCTCATGACAACACAGATCACTCCTTATCTCTAAACAAGCCCATCATTAGCCCCCTGCTTCCCCCACTTCCCGCTTCCATCTCCATGACGGTGGCCTGCTATTCTGTTCCCTGTGTTTGAACTGGCTCCCTTCCCATTTCCCCCTCTCTTGAATCACTTGCTTCATCAGCATGTTATTTCTTCATCAACCAATGCCACCTTCCTCAGTTGATCCCCGCCCCAGTACAGAGGTTAGTGAGTCTAAACTAGTTCCTGAGTTCACCTACAGGTGAGGGACTTTACAACAGTAATGCTCTATTATGATGATTTTCCAGTGTTCTGTCTTCAGGGCAGCAACCTTCCAAGGTCATGGGTAGTAGTCTTGCACATCACCTGCTGCCTGGTCCTTTTAACTGGAGATGCTGGGAATTGAACCTGGAACCTTCTGCATGCCAAACGGAGGCTCTTCCATTGAGTCGTGGCCCCTCTGAGGGCAATGCATATCTATCTTGAAGACAACAGTTTGGCTGATTTTCAAAGGGCTAACCAAAGCGCTATTCACACTCCTGAAATACTGACCTTTCAAAGGGTCCCCAAGAACCCATTTTAAGAAAGGTCGTCTTCACAAGCATCTGAGATCTAGGAGACAAATGCCAGTGCAGTCAGAGAAAGGCCCATATCTGTGTGTCTAAGGGCTCTTTGAAGCCTGTTTACCTGATGCCAAAATCCGAGATAAACCTGAAGAAGAATATCAGGTATACTAGCTGCTAGTGCTTTATAATAGAAGTTATAAGCAACAATGAATAGGAACGGGGCCTTCGAAAACTTTCCCCAGAATGCACAAGACATAGTCCCTCCAAAAAAACCCACTACAGGCATGTCAGCAATTCCTATAGAATGAGCTATGAAAATGTACTAAAACAATTCAAAAGCATTTATTTTTGAGGAAGTGGTAATCACCCATCCAAAATTAGTTTGCTTTCTTGCTTAAGTACAGCTCTCTCTGTAATACAGCATTACAAATGACTGTCACTGTGTAGTTTAAACCAAACACACTCTCTTTGCTATTCTGCTTGTGCACCTAAGAGATCCATTTCAGCTGCACGACCATTAAGACCCACGTGAGCCATTGCAAATAAAAAATCCTGCTGCACAACCGTGAACCGATCATGGTCCTAGGAAGCATAATATACCAGTCAACACAAAAACACAACAATGCAAGCTTTCTAAAGTTAGGCCTATCCTAATAAGCAATGCTCTAGATTTGCATTATGGAAGTCATCTGGCACGCTGTTTGCCTTTCATTGCCCCAGCAGGTATATCTTTATGTCATCCAGCTGGTTATTACAGAGCCACTGTGACACATTAGCTAACAGCACAGGTTGCTCATTGCAGCGAACAAAGGACTGGAAGGAAAACAATAGCTGCTTTAGAAACAGCCATTCATCGCACACAGGGCAACATTAACTCTGGCTGATGATAGTTAATTTTATGTTAGTCCCTCAAAGCTGAGGCTGTGCTGGGAAAATTCAATCCACTGCATGGGTCAAGAGGACTATGTGAATTTTTATTAAGTATGGAAATGTGCCACTTGGAGCATTCAAGCTCACATTTTGCTACTGCTGTCAGGCAGGAAAAATCTTGGCATGTGAAGAAGAAGAAGAAGAAGAAGAAGAAGAAGAAGAAGAAGAAGAAGAAGGAAGAAGGGCTTTGTATCCTGCTTTTCACTGTCCAAAGGAGTCTCAAAGCAGCTTACAATGGCCTTCCCTTCCTCTCCCCACAACAGATACTCAGTGGTAGATGAGGCTGAGAGAGTTTCTGACAGGCCTGTTCAGTGAGAACACCACTATCAGGGCTGTGATGAGCCCTGCTTAAAAAATAAAAAGTGGAAACAAATTTGTCCCCTAGCTGACCTTTCCCCTTGTACATCATTTTAGCAGCGTCTACCATTCTAGGGTTGGTCCTCACATTTCCTTTTTCTTCTCATTTCATTATTCAGAGCTCGGGAGTTACTGCATTGAGAAGTATTGTGTTTGATACGATAAATTCATCTTCAGAATAAGATCAATGGTGACTCATTCGCTCATGAGTGGTACTGAAGGACATATGGTGAGCTAGCCTTTCGCATCTATTTTCTTCAATTATCAGATTATCCCTTTCTCTAGTCAGTTTTCCTTTGGCCTCCTGGTTCCCTTATGTAGGCTCAAGTGCATGAGTCTTCAAGAAAACCCTACTTTTCTGAGTCTAAAAGCCCACTGAGGAAAACACTGGCTCATCTAATCACTTCCACATCTCCACTTGCGTGGACACTTTGCCAAAAGAAAGAACGAAACTAGGAATTATTCAAAGCCTCTCTTCAATCCAATTTAAACCCACTCCACATCCCCTAATTACCGTCTTTGAAAATATAAGCAATAAGTGAAGACAATTAAGGAATCCATATTTCAAAACAACAGATTTCTTTTTTAAGAGTATAACATGTTCGAGAAACTATGAACACTCCGTTTTTTATTAGGTGTCAGTGGGAACAGCAGTGTTTGATGTGGTAGGAATGTTGTGAAATGTTAAGCAACATTTCTGAATCTGCAGGCATCTTTGAAGTTCTAACACAGTGTGGTAGGCACAGATATAAAATGGCGGCCACAATATAGCTGCCACAAGAGGTGGAGTCAGCGATAAAATGGCTGCCGTAGTTTACCTTCAGCCACACAGTGAAGATCCTTGTGCTGTGGTGGAAGCCGGTACCAAAGCAACAAATCTTCAGAGATCACTCAGAAGCCTTTCTGAAGCTACCTAGCACTACCCACCTTCTAAAAACACTTTGGGGCACCAGGAACAGTGTCAGTGACCATCACAGCACCCACCCACACCCTGTTGAGGATCACTGCCTTAAACTGAGATACTATGGCATATTTCATCATGGGCTACGGAATTCGACATGGCAGGATTTAAGTCCAGAAAAAATTGTATCCCAATAAATCTTTGTTTGCAAGGTACGAAACTGTCGGTTACAATAGATGTTTGGCAAGGAATGTGTCCTAGAACAGGGGTAGTCAACCTGTGGTCCTCCAGATGTTCCTGGACTACAATTCCCATTAGCCCCTGCCAGCAAACGCTGGCAGGGGCTCATGGTAATTGTAGTCCATGAACATCTGGAGGACCACAGGTTGACTACCCCTGTCCTAGAATGTCCTCCAATATTTGGAAACCAATAACTTTGCACTTTTAATGCAACAAACAGAGCTCTAACTGATGTATCCATGACGCTGTAAGCCTACGCCGTGTAAAGATCAGACGTTACACAAGAAAAACACAAGAAAAGAGTCCAGAAGGCCTTTAAAGACTAACCATTTTTTTGGAAGGGCTTGAGCTTCCGTGAGTCACTGCTTGCTTCTTCAGATACAGCTAGAATGGGAGCCTACCTGTCCTATATATTGGAAAGTGAAGTGATTTCAGGCGCTGATTGACATTAGGAAGGAAATGACAACAGCAGGTGAATGGCAGCTGCAGGTATGATTGGATTAGGTGTGATATGCTGAGGGGCCCACCCTCCAAAGCAATCATCTTCTCCGGGAAAACTCATCTTTGTCACCTGGCGATCCACTATAATAGCGGAAGATCTCCGGCAGAATTGCAATCCTATTTCTGTCACAGAAAAGAATAAGAAGCCCCTGCATGCAGAGGGCTCCAGTTCAGAGCTCACGCTTTTGCATCAATCACCTTTAGATCCAAAAAAGGGTCATAGGACAGAACTGAGCTGCACATTTTTTGCAGCCATGCCTTTGAAATGTAAGGATAGAAACAATGACCTTGACACACCAAGCAGGCAGAAACACTGATTTAGAGGAGGAGGAGGAGGAGGGAGAAGACGCGTAGCCAAAGCCACAGGAAAAAGAGATCTTTTCCCCCAGAGGCACTGGGATTTACAAGTGGTGCTCACATGGCTCCATTTAAATATTCAGCTAACTGTACACGGGCACGTAGGAAGTGGCTGCATTCTCTCAACATCGTACTCCGGGGTCATTGTGTGAGATTACATTCCCTCAACAACAGTGAAACTTAAGAATGAAAAATGGCATTGTCGGGCCGCTTAAATACGCCAGTAACATTTCCCTGCGTTGCATTCATGTCTGATATCACTTGAAAGTGCTTACTGAACTGAAAAGGGGAACACACGTTCAAAGTGATAGAACAAAACACTGTGCATGGCTTGCTTAGGAATGTTAACCTTTTAAAGTCATCTCCGCTTATAAGCAGCAAAAAGAAAGCCTCCAGCCCTCAAGAAAAACACGGTTATCTGGAATCTGCGTTTGCTGTTGTCTAATTTCGCTTTCAACCAGTTTGAGAGCTCTTCATATCCCGTCAGTGCAATTGCTGTGCATCTCTTGTTGGACAGCTTTCTCCTTCAAAAATTAAATGAATAAATATGTTATTTTTGTGGTCTGGAGATCAGCTGTACTTCCAGGATATCTCCAGCCGCCACCTGGAGGTTGGCAATTCTAATTAGCACCCTGTGTGGTGCATCTTGCAGCAATACCAATAGCTGGCAATGCTGCAGGAGTTGCAGCACTGCGCTGTCTAAGTTTTGCTAGAATTCCCATGCGGAACTCAGAGTCAGGCGGAGGTAGACCCCAGAAGGCAGGGCACAGAAAAACATTTGTTTTCTTTATACTGTTTAGATTTGCATGGATCAAAATGATAGTTTCTTCTCTGTGAAAATCTCTGAAAGTCAAACGGAGATGTCTCTATGGTTCTCTCAAAAATTGAGGGAAGTTTCTAGAAAGAAATGTAGGAGGTGTACAAAAGGGAAGACAAAAAAAAAATGCTGAAACTAGCGATAGAATAATCAAGATGGAGGGAAGCCTAACATTAGGGATGGAACAACACCGCTGTATCTTCAACTGTAACTAAAATGCTAGTTATGAGCCTAGTAAAAAATATTTCAAGGAAATGTCATTCAACTCCTATTATAGGTAATCATTACATGTCAGAAAAGTTTTCATTTTGAGCCAAGAAACTGCAAATTTCATCAGCATCCCTACCATAAATAAGTTCGTGCCTAGAGAGCATGAATGCTATCTGGTGGATGGAACCTCATGCGGGATAAAATGAAACACAGAACATCAAAGATCCTTAAAGGGTTCCCTTGCTCTGCTTAAGGGGAAGATGTAGAGTTGCCAAATCCAGCTTGAGAAATTCCTGGAGATTTGGGGTAGAGCCTACATGGGACAGAGTTTGGGGAGTGGTTTGGGGAGGGGGATAAGCACAGATGTGATATTTTCATATAGCTGTATGTTGAGCACATAGATTCAAGTGGACAGCCGTGTTGCTCTGAAGTAGCACAACAAAATTTGAGTCCAACAGCACCTTTAAGACCAACAAAGATGTATTCAAGGTGTGAACTTTCATGTGCATGGACACTTCCTCAGACAATGGAACAGGGATCATAGGAGTACAGCTATAGGGAGAAAGTAAATTATCAGCAAATTAGTAAATGGCATCATAATGTCCAAAATATGTATATGTTGGATTCAAATTTTGTTGTTGAGCATATAGTTCATGTTGTTTCTTTTGCATTCAACAAACAATTTAGTTAATTAAAAATAAGAGATTAAAACATCTTTTCTTGGGAAAAACGTTTTCCCTCCACATATAAATACATCTTAGCAGTTAGCAGGAGGGGAGGGCTACTCCGTCTTTATTCTGCCAACCTTTGTTAGTCTTTGTATATCTCCATATAAATTATTTTCTTTCTGGTCAAACTAATGAAGCGCTTTTTGGAGTAGGGGATGAGAATACATTATTATCCAATTCAGTGGGCTTAGTCCAATAGAATGAATTTAACTGAGCTACAGTGAGACCAGTGGAATCTCCGATTTAGAGTACCTCTCTTTGATGTCATTAAGATCATTCCGGATTGATTTCCTTGGCAATTTCCCATTCACTCTGTGCCCCCTATTGGGATTTCTCTCCAGTGACCTCCCATTTACAGATTCAATCCCAATAATTCCTCATATTTCCAAACGTGATTGATTTTAGGAAACCCCACCCCAAGGAGTTTCTACAGAGGAAACTCTTAGGAAAACAAACATCATAGAACAAAATAAGATATATAATGTAACACAATGGATCCAGGTGACATTTGCAGCACATTGAGAAATCAGTTGAGATTACATTTCTCCCCTCTGGGCAAAATGAGGCTGTCTTATACCGAGTCAGTGAAACAACGGAAATAATTTAGTCAAACTAAATAAAGTCCATTTTTTATTTTCTCATTTATTACTCATTTAATACACTGAGATTGGCTGCATTTACTCTATAGGCTCAGAGACTCAGGGGGGAATTTATAGAGGGTTGTGGGGTCAACTGCCAAGTTGATGATGCGCATTATGTTTTATTATTTGTTTTATACTGCGTTCAGTACTATGTTTTATGCAGTTAAAATGTTTTACGTCAAATGAATGACTTGTAACTGAGCTACAAGGATTTGAACAATCGTTTGTATGTAACGTGGAAGGACTTAATGCACAAGACTGCCAAGAACAATCATAGTAGGAAAACATAAAATCTCCACATGGAAAGCCCTGTTGGTTCCATTCTTTCCAATTATCAATTGAAGACAACAGTCAGTAACTGCAGACAGATGATAGCAGATCAAACTGCTATTGTATAGTAGTGCTTCTAAAATTTTGGTCTAAATGGCCGTAAATAAATGATTTGACTTGATGATAGCAGATCTCTGAAGATCTTCACTAGAAAGCCAAATTGAGATTACCAGCAGCTCAAACCAGCAGATTGTTATTCCAATTAAAGTCACAGTACACATATTATTTTGTTTTTTTTGACAAAGATCTGGTGAAAGGCATAGTGAACACCAGCCAGCTGTTACACAGTTTAGCCTGGAATCAATATGTGGACTTTCAGATTTTGTTATTTTGAAAGAAACCAACTGGGGCTTTCCATGTGGATATTCTATGATTATAAGGTAAAGGTAAAGGTATCCCCTGTGCAAGCACCGAGTCATGTCTGACCCTTGGAGTGATGCCCTCTAGCATTTTCATAGCAGACTCAATGTGGGGTGGTTTGCCAGTGCCTTCCCCAGTCATTACCATTTACCCCCCAGCAAGCTGGGTACTCATTTTACCGACCTCAGAAGGATGGAAGGCTGAGTCAACCTTGAGCCGGCTGCTGGGATTGAACTCCCAGCCTCATGGGCAGAGCTTTCAGATTGCATGATTGCTGCCTTACCACTCTGCGCCACAAGAGGCTCAGGTGTGGGTTATGTGCTGTCAAATCACTTCCAAATTAGGGGACCGTATGAATTAACGTTCTCTAAACTATTATCATTAGCAGGCATTCTCAGATCCCGCAAACTGAGGGCTGTAGTTTCTTTTACTGAGTCAATGATGGTTGTTAGTTGTGAAGTCATGTCCGATCCATCGCAACCCCATGGACAATGATCCTCCAGGCCTTCCTGTCCTCTACCATTTCCCAGAGTCCATTTAAGCTCACACCGACTGCTTCAGTGATTCCATCCAGCCACCTCATTCTCTGTCGTCCCCTTCTTCTTTTGCCCTCAATCGCTCCCAGCATTAGGCTCTTCTCCAGGGAGTCCTTCCTTCTCATGAGGTGGCCAATGTATGAGTTTCATCTTCAGGATCTGGCCTTCTGAAGAGCAGTCAGGGCTGATCTCCTCTAGGACTGACCGGTTTGTTCGCCTTGCAGTCCAAGGGACTCACAAAAGTCTTCTCCAGCACCAGAGTTCAAAAGCCTCAATTCTTTGACGCTTGGCCTTCCTTATGGTCCAACTTTCATAGCCATACATTGCAACTGGGAAGACGATAGTCAATAATTATACCCCAGCAAAATCCTCCAACATTATAACTGTCAGGGGGATATTGGTTTTATATCCTGACAAGTACACAACAAAAGAGGGGACAAAATATCCCAACCTTAGAGGTTGAACAGCAGATTATACTAAATGTTAAAATATAAATATTTATTACTATTCATGGGCAAATTTAAGATTTTTAAAACATCAATATTAATCATACACTATTGCACAGATCCAATACATACTGACATAAATGTTGAGACATGGATAAAGTGATCTAATACAAAAGACCAAATGCATTTCAACCCCTCTTGGGGTTTTGCTCAGTAGTCTGATATTAAAATGCACTTCTACAATGTTGGAGTAGTGACTATAAGGTGTTAAAAAGAATTCAAAGCAGAGGCTCCTACTAGTATACGTCATATGAAACACATGAGAATGCACTCAAATTAAACAGAGGGCAATAATTTTGGAAAATACATATTTTGCTCCTAAAGAGAGATATCTGGAGACATTTTATACTAGTATGTATATTACTTACATGTTTCATTATGTATTGCAATTGTACAATAATGCATGATTAATACTGATGTTTTAAAAATCTTAAATGATGGGCCATGAAGGCCTTGGGGGGCTGCCTTCTTCTCACCCCGCACATCTCCCAAAGAACAGGCTGGACAGGTATGGCTGTGCAGTGGTTGCCTCCTTCCCGTCCCCCCCCCCACATCCCCCAACAGCCAGGATTAGAGTCTGCTACTCTTTAACCACTTCACCACACTGGATCTCAAGTTTGAGTGGAGAACAGGAGGAGGAGGGCAAGAACCCAGGAAGGTCACAGTGTAGATTTAAGTGCAGCACCCGTTGTATTCCTGGGTGCAATGGGTTTTCCCCCTAGTATAGTATATTCCATTGCTCAACCTCTAAGGTTCCTAGCTTGTATTTTCTCACCAACCATCCAAGGATAGAGTGAATAGCTTCATCTTAATAGAAGGCAAAGTAAGGTTTCTCCACTGTTTTGCATGCCTTTTACAATTAGCTTTTTCTGCCGTTATCTTCTAAGACTTATTCTAAAATATGTGTATTTTAAAATTTTCCAGCTGTGACATTCGCGTCAAGTCTTATGAAATTTGACAACTGGGGTGCGGCTCATAAAAGTTTATGCCACAATAAATTTATTTTGAAATGCAATTATTTGTTATTTTTTAAAAAATGTTTCTTGGGTGCACTCCACAGCCAAAACACATTTTTAAAAACTGACAATCTGTTTTCTACCTTGTTCTTCAAATAGCTATCTCCCGACGATTTTTAAAAAAATTAAAAGTTCTATCTGTAAATTCAATTACTGGACACTGCATCAGAATAAATGGTTGCACGTAAGTTATGCGGGCCGAGTGCAACGTATCAGCAAGTATAGCCGTTTTATTTCGATTTTCATTTTATGAACAGACCACTTTACTAGCAAACTTGCAACCAAGGCTACAGGAAACAATGCACTGTGACATTTGTAAATGGAGACTATCACTGAGCACTTTCTTGAAGAAATGAAGCTGGATGCAAAGATAAAGCAAAAATATTATGGGACTTAATACAATGTCCCATAATACAATGAAGCTATAGGCCCCAATGCTTTCAAAGCATCTGTTCAAGTTTGCTAAATAAAAAGTAAGACCTGCCAAAAATCCCATCTTTACAATATAGGGATATGCTCAGAGCTTTTAACTATGACCGGCTTGACAGCCAGTGTCACTTTCTCCAAAGGCTCCAAAGACTTTCTCCAAAGACTAAAAGAACTGATGAGACAGAGAAATAAAAATAAGTCTTTTTTTTTTTTTAAGAATACACTGATCTTTTTTCCTCCAGGAAACACTGCCCTGAGGGTACAAAATATGGGTTATGTGTGTGTGTAATATTATGACTACAATACAAAGCCAAAGTACTAGCAAAGCAGCAAAAGTTCAGGGAAATGTACTCAGCACTGGGCTGTATTGCTCTTAGAACACCAAGGATCCATCTTCTATCTAATGATTCAGGAGTGACCTACTGTTGAATTCCAGGGATTCATTTTCTCATATGTTTTTGATATTTTTCTTCCTTGTTTCTCCTTGTTTCCTACTTTTGAAAAAGGTCAGAGAGAGATCAGTTTATTTCACAGCAAAAATGAAGCCTACAACATGAACAGACCATGTCATAGAAGCATAGAGTATGAAGCATAGAGTTTGAAGCATAAAGATGCTTAAGAGGCTATCTAGTCCAACCTCCTGCTCAATGAATAGGCCTAAAGCATCCAGGGTAAGTTCCTATCCAGCTGCTGCTTAAAGACTGCCAGAGAAGGGGAACTCATCACTTTCTTAGGCAGCCCATTCCACTGCTGAACTACTGTGACGGTGAATCCCCCCCCCCCCACCTACAAAAAATATCTAGCCGATACTGTTCTAGACTTATTTTAACCCATTACTGTGGGTCCTATCCTCTGTTGCTAACAGGAATTGCTCCCTGCCCTCCTCCAAGTGACAACCTTTCAGATACTTTTTATAGAAGTCCTTGATTTTGCATTTAAAGGTGGAGAGAGAAAAAGTATATTCAGTATACTTGTACAGTTGTGCATTTTTTACTGATAAGATATTCATGTTTTGGGGTGAGGTTTTAGGGATTTATTCACGATTATGTTCATATTACACTGTACTATTTTTAGTAATATTTTTGCATAATACAGAGTCACTGATGAACAATGCTCGAAAACGGGCATTGTTCCAGAGCTCATTTTGACTCCTCTACATCAGTGGTCCCCAACCTGTGGGCCGCGGCCCGGTGCCAGGCCGCGAAGGCCATGGCGCCGGGCCGCGGCTCCCTCTCCCCGCCCCACCCCACAGTAAAAAAACTTCCCAGGCCGCAAGCTTGCGGCCCGGGAAGCTTCTTACTGCGGGAGGGCGGGGAGAGGGAATCAGGGCCGGGCCGCGCATGCGCACATGCGCCATGCGTGGCCAAAATCACGCATGTGCGGCACTTTTGCGCATGCGCGAAAGTGCCACGCATGCGCAATTTTGGCTGCGCATGTGCGATGTGCGGGCACAGCCCGCGCATGCGCGATGCATGGGCAGGGCAGTTGCCCTGCCAGTCCCCAGCCTCAGAAAGGTTGGGGACCACTGCTCTACATGACCTTGATATGTACACTAATAAAATCAGTGTTTTTCACACACACCATCGTAAGCTTTTTCTTCATCTTCTCTAGCTGACAGGTCTCCTTTTGTTAGTCCCCACTGCTAATCAGCTGGCTGGTGGGGAAATTTACAAGGAGAACGGGCCAGGTGGCATTCCACAGGAAGAGACAACATTCTAGGCAACACTCTAGTATTTGGGCAAAACCTCTATGGTTTAAGCCATTTTTTCCCAGTCATTTTGGCCAAACACCACAGCATTACTATGTGATGACATCACTTCCTGTGCAATGTCATCTGGGTTTTCCTCTTCTTCCTGGTAAGTCTCCCCCACCCCCCATCCCCTGCCGGGACCTGGCAACCCTAATGCAAAGTCAGAAGCAGAGGAAGAGAGGAGCAGAGGGTCCCTTAAGAAGTTCACTTTTCAATCCCCTTTTAATCTTAAAATTTAACAACTTGAATTTACTAAACTCCTTATTCTAACACGATTCACTTGACTTCTCATTTCCCTCACCTTGATCTGCATATCTTCCCCATGCTAACATTCCCACTTCCAGTATGTTGGTAATGCATATATCAATCTCGAAAACTCCCCCCACCCCACCCCCAAATCCTTTTTGATGAATCCAATCATATTTAAAGTAAGTGATTTGTGGAGTAGTCAGCAACAGTGATAATGTTGTGGAATTATTTTAAAAATGCAAAATTATTGTTCTACATTTTGCTGCTTTTGGTAGTTGCTTATAACCAATCAATTGTCCAGCCTGTCTAAAAAATTCCTTGTGCGCTTTCACAGTAACATATTTTCATCACAAAATTAGACTCTATCACCACACATCCACCACCCCCCTCCAAAAAAAAATCACACTATGTCATTCATTTCCCAAATATTTTTCACACCTCAGTGGAAGGGGAAATAGAAGTTTTTACATCTGTCATTTTTGCTTACATTGACTTGAACACAAGCATTAACAAGAGATTAGTGAAAGCCCATAGAGAGCCGATGTTATTCAACAATGAAATGGCATGGAAGATAAAAGTTACCCATAGTATTCAGTTAGGAAAATAGGTCTAGTGTCAGTGAAAAAAATTAAACTTCTTTGAAATCCAGATCCATACTATTTTGGCGAATTTGTTTTTTGCAGTGCTGACCAAATGGGGGAAAAGTAAGGCACGACGTTTTTATTCAATGATTATTTTTATATTTATTCTCCTATATTTGTTTTAACTTCCACTGATTTAAATCATCTTAATATTTGATATGGTATCCTGATTTGGTTTACAAATTATTTATCTAAGATAAACATTAATTCACCGAACAATCAGTCAAGAATGACCACGGCTTCCCGGTCCCCTGTTCCTAATCACTACCACGAACCTAAACCCCTATTCATCTCATAAGCGCACATTAAAAACAGTGTGGTGGGGAGAAATCATCTTTCTAACAGCCCATCTCACAACCCCTGCCAGAAATATATAGCAGAAGTGTGTAGACTCATCACACAGTGGGGCCAATTAGAATAGGGGTCGCAACAAACGGCCACGTGTGTAGAAAACAACACCAGCCTGAATCAATGTTAATTGATTTATTATTTACTCACTGATGTAGGCTCCCATGATAAAGACCCAAACATGACCCCAAACACATTTGGTTCTTTTATGCATTAAAAAATTCACTGAATCCTTCTGTAGATCATGGTTGCATCGCCCAGAATTGCCATAGGGGTAGCGAGGCCAGTAGGCTCCCATGATAAAGACCCAAGCATGACCTAAAACACATTTGGTTCTTTTATGCGTAAAAAAATTCAATGAATCCTTCTGTAGATCATTGTTGCATTGCCCAGAATTGCCGTAGGCAACAATATACATGATCAGATCAGATAATAGAATCATAGAACTGGAAGAGGCCATACAGGCCATCTCCAGTTTCATGCAGGATCAGCCTAAAGCATCCAGGATAGATATCTGTTCGGCTGCTTGAAGACTGGCAGTGAGGCTCACCACGACCTTAGGCAGCTGATTCCACTGTACTCCTAATATAAACTCATTAAAAACCCATTTAAACCCATTATTGCAAGAGTTATCCTTTACCGCCAACAGGAACAGCTCCCTATCTTCCTCCAAATGAGGGCCTTTCAAAAACTTATTTATTTATTTTTGGATTTTTAGTTTTAGGAAACTCAGAGCGGATTGCATATCTATCTACTAAGCAAATCCCTGTATAAATCTCATCTCAGAGTTAATAACTGTTAAAATTGATTCAGTAAGACAGGGGTAGTCAACCTGTGGTCCTCCAGACGTTCATGGACTACTATTCCCATGAGCCCCTTCCAGTGTTTGCTGGCAGGTGCTCATGGAAATTGTAGTCCATGAACATCTGGAGGACCACAGGTTGACTACCCCTGCTGTAAGACATTAACATTGGCAAATATCAAAATAATAAAATGTAATATTGAATATTAAACTTGGACATTGTGCTTCCTTCAGGGGACAGAGGAAAGTTCAGAACTACAGTGCAAGTTTTCAGCCTGGTAGAGAGGGGTAGAGAGGCCAGCAGATTTAGATGTTACTTCTGGCCTTAACCATAGACCTGGTGGGACAACTCTGTCTTACAAGCCCTGCAGAACTAGCGAGGGTCCCACAGGGATCTGATCTCATTTGGCATTCCATTCTACCACGCCAGGGCTGAAAAGGCTCTGGTTCTACTGGACCCAGCTTGATTTCCTTAGGGCTGGGGACCCTGAGCAGGTTTTCCGATCCCACTCATTAAGCGATTCTGCTCCTCCTCCCACGCAGAACTGCTCACGTCATTAAAGGAGGGACTCCCACTGACAGCTTTTCTTGTCCATCTCACTTTCTTCTATTGTGCACTGGTAGCATTCGTGATAGAGATTTGCTAATGCATTGTCAAGCCATCAGATGTAAAGCAGAAACTGGGGGAAAGGGGGAAGAAAGAGACAGAAAGAAAAGAAAAAAAACGAGACGCTATTTAAAATATATCTTAAGGCTTTTTAAAATCCCCAGCGATTAGGTTCCATTGTTTGGCTTTTCTTTTCTTTTTTTTAAAAAAAAGGAGGGGTATTATGAAGTTCTTGAAGATCTGAAGATCTGAAGATCTGAAAAACCTCATCATCTCACTGGTGAAGTTCTGCTTCAGCGGCAGTTGGGAACTGATGCCCCATCAGCAGGTGTCACTGGTATATCCTGTAATTCCCAAAGCGCTCAAAAGAACAAAAGAAGATTTTGACCTGCTGAGGGAAAAAAAGGCCTTGCAAGCCGGAACATCAAACTAAGAAGCAGGCCTTTGATGTGTACCTGATAGCTGTGGTTGTGTTTGCTCCGGCTGCAGTGCTGCAAATTCTAATCATGAAAGGGGAGATTGCCACTTGCTCTGCGTAGTCAGTAATAAGGCCACCAAACCCTGCCTGAGCCGACTCGACTGAAGACAGGTTTAGCAATATGAATCTCAAGCATTTGACACATGAATAATGATGTTCTATTGTACATATACCCGAAATGGGACCATGAGTAAAAACAGTTTTCTATTGCCTAAGAAGAGAGGGAGTAGCTCATGCCAGTTGCACAAATTATTTTGTTATTTATCCTCTGCTTTTCTCACTGAGTCTCAAGGTAGATTACACAATTGAAAACTACACAATCAGTTACACAGTTGAAGTCTATGCAACTGGAAGTCTACGCAGTCTTCTAGTAACGGTTACAGACTTTTGAAACAAAACAAAGAGTATTAGATGTGATAGGATAAACAATGAAGATAATGGTATTACGTAAAGAGAAGAGAATGAAGTGGGTGCAGGATAAATCTTAGAGATGACAGGTCCCTCCTGGCCACTGGCCGGGCATGGGAGATCGGACTGCCATATCTAAGTTGGGAAATTTCTTGAGATTTGGGGGTGGATCTTGGGGAGGACAGGGACCTCAGTGAGGTACAATGCCATAGATTACACGCAAAGCATTCATGTTCTCCAGGGGAACTGATCTCTGTCGTCTGGAGATAATTCAAATTATGGCTTTACCATACTGAATCCTAGTACAGTGATGTTATGACATCATCTCCATTTACATGCTGGAAATGATGTCATGGCATTGCAAGCTGCTGTTCCAGCCCAAGCATTTCCCTTCCACTGCTTGCTGGTGTGATGGTAGGGGAGAGGGGGGGAGGAAGAGCAGGAGAGTCCCCACCCACACCTTGGAGGGGGCAATACATCTACCAATGAGCTTCCAGTAGGCCAATTCCAGGAACAATACCAACAGTCTCCAAATCTGACAGTTCAAGACGAAAATAATGAAGGCAAAGTAACAGAGCAAACTGTAGACCGGACAGAATTAGATTTGAAAATTGCTAGACATTTGGAATCCAAGGGGGCAAAACATTTTGAGTGAGTAAAATTGTGTTTCAAAAAGGATTTCACTCATGCCAAATGTGAAAGTGATTTATAGGAGGTTTTTTCATAGTTCCCCAAAAACTGGGGAGGGGGATCCCTAGAAAGGAAATCCTCCCATATTTTTCGGGGGGGGGGGGGTTGCTGAGTGTTCACAACTCTAAACACACCTTTTCAGTCACGTAGAAAGGAAAAGAATAATCCAGGAACATTATGCTTTTCTATTTCAGATTCTATACATAAATATTACTTTGTATTATGATGCTTAAGTTCTAATGTCATGAACTGACTTTGTTCTGCTTGCAGAGAAGTGACACAAATGCTTATATATACATATTTCTTTGACTATCAGAACCCTTTTTTCTCTGTCAGAAAAACATGCGTATTATAATGCACAAAAACCCTTGTTTGTTTGTATAAATAACATTCTCTTCTTAGATCATCATAAACGATCTTCAACAAACATATCTTAGAAAAGGAAGAGGCTCATACATGGTTCACAAATTACAGGGTGCACATTTTATAGGACACTGGAAGGAAAAGTGTGCATGAAATGGCAGTAAAACTTTTATCAAGCTTTCTTTAATAATAACATTAAAATCCTTTATTTGCTATGCAACAGATATTCTTTGTTGTTTTAAAATCAAAAATAGAATGTTTGAACCCCCAGAGGTATCTATACCAAACCAACATGGTGACCAAAGAAGAGCAATGAGGTAACTGAGATAAAATTGAAAGGGTACAGAGGGTACAGAGGAGAGCGACGAAGATGATCTGGGGCCAAGGAACCAAGCCCTATGAAGATAGGTTGAGGGACTTGGGAATGTTCAGCCTGGAGAAAAGGAGGTTGAGAGGGGACATGATAGCCCTCTTTAAGTATTTGAAAGGTTGTCATTTGGAGGAGGGCAGGATGCTGTTCCCATTGGCTACAGGGGAAAGGACAGGCAGTAATGGGTTTAAACTTCAAGTCCAACGATATAGGCTAGATATCAGGAAAAAAAATTTCTGCTGCACTGCAGGGTGGTGGGGGCCCTTTTTTGAGTACGAATGCAATAGTGCATTGTGACACAATTCCATGTTCCTAAACAAAAAGAATTGCCCCAGGGAGCTCCAACACACTACACAGCACAGCAGAGCTGCCTGGGCCATTTTTTGTCCTTTCCAGGATGCCGTACTCTTCTCTTTCCGATGGCCCAGACCTAACATTGGCCCCATTGGTTCCTGGGGCAAAAAAGAGAATGTGGAATTATCTGCCTTACCTTGCCATGGGGCAAATGAGAGCCTGATTTGGGCTAGGCCTCGGATGGCTCCAGCCTTGTGACAACGTCATATGGAACTGGAAATTTGTCCCGCCACCAGACGAGCAATGAGTTGGGGCAAATTCCCAGTGTGGAATAGGTCTTAGAGATTTTGGGGGAGAATCCTGAAGGGGAGGTTGGGGAGGGGAGGGATTTCAATGGGGTATCATGCCACAGAGTTCACCTTCTGAAGCAGCCATTTTCAGCACAGTCAGAAATGACTCATGAAGTATAGGGTGGGAAGTATAGGGGCTCAAGGAGGCTTCCCCTTCCCTGGGAACTCAAACCAGGCACAGTTCAAAAGAAGTGATAATATGGAGATACCAGTTAAGCATCAAGGGACGGGAAGATGTGGAAAACAAAGGAAACATACGGGGAGGGAAATAGAAGGCAATAATGGAGAGGGGGCGAGGAATGTTTGGGGAGGTTGATATGCACAAAATACAACAGCAGGAAATCAACCTTGGGGTGTGAAACAAAAGCATTGGGATGACATCAGGGCATATAGGTCAGGCTAGATGGGCACACTAAATCACAGCAGAGATATAATCATGACAGAAATACATGGTGTTTTCTGACACAAGGAAACTTAAAACATCTCTTTGGTTGACGTTTAGCTGTTAAGTCTCAGTACTACATGTTGTCTGTCTGCTCCCTTTTGCATTCTTTACTTACAGGGTTTTCAGGGTTCAGGCTACGGACTATATGAAAAAATCAGTTTGTTTATTCTACAAGGAATGTGAAAATCTTGTTTTCCCAGCCAATAATCGCTCTACGCTTCACTTAAAAACTTTATGCAGAATTAACTAAAAGTGACAAAACAAGATATAGGGAACAATGAATAAACACAAATCACACTGGCATATGTAAAATAGATTACAAACAAATGAGAATTTAGCTAGAATTCCTATTTAACCTAAATTAAATCAAGCAAAAGAAGTTCAGACTTTTTGATCATGAGCATATGTAGGAAAAGTATCACCAGTGAATCCAGTTCATAAAGTGCACAGGCATGAGAGCTCATATTAGGGTTCACCATTTCCAGGAGAGGCCTGGAGTCCTCTTGAAACCACAGCTGATTTTCGGACCACACAGATTAAGATGGTCAACTTCCAGATTATGGCTGCCAACCTCCACTATTTCAAGTGGTATTACAGGTATTACAAATACATATTGTCTATATGCCATATGTTTTCATTACATTCTACAACAATAGAGTTCTTGAGTGATTCATGGAAGAGAACTGATGACTCATGCAGAGCAGTTCTCAAGACAGTGAGCCATGTTGCACAAACCACAGGGCAAGCAGAACCACAGCATGAAGATGAATGGCATCTCATCAAGGTCAGTATGAATCCTGCTCTCAGCATGCAACATGATGGTCCAGACCACCAGACCACAAATTGTGACTGAGCATGGTAGCTGACTATATTTCCCACACCTCACTTGTCAAATCCCATTTTACAACTGCATCTAACAGACTAAACAGAGCACTGCCTTAATGAAGGGGAAATGATACTTTAAGAATCCAGTTTCCTGTTCTGTCACAAGGACAAAGAGAGAACAGAAAAGTTAAATTTGCTATCTTTAGTACTTACTGTCTTCAAGCTCATCTAAATTAATGACAATTTGCAATTATTTTTACATTTGAACTGTGATTAATTTTGTAGCTTTTTAACTACTTTAGCCTTTCAAATTTTCAGGGCTTCCCTCCCTCCCCATTAATATTTTTTTTTTATAACAAGCTCAAATAGCTGTATGACATACCCATTTTCTGGAGAAGAAATGGAGCAATTCATATAGTCTTTACAATTGTTTCACACTAATTTTGGCTTGTGCAGTTGCTGTTTGAAGGGCCCATAAAATACGTGGATTAAAAGAATTTATGACAGAAGTGAAGAGTACAGACAAGTTCACCAAGATCAAGGAGCTCTGTGACACTTTCAAGTTCAGGCACACCCATCTCCAGATAAATGGACCTCATTTAGACAAGACTGGGAATGGTTTGTTGTGGGGCTGCCTGGTGCCCCCTGGTGCCCCCTGGCCACCAATGGGAGCAGGGGGATAGGATTGTCAGACACAGGTTGGGAAACCTCTATAGATTTTGGGGTAGAGTCTGGAGAGGACAGGGACCTCAGTGGGGTACAGTGCTATAAAGTCCATTCTCCAAAGCATCCATTTTCTCCAGGGAACTGATTTTGGTAGTCTGGAGATGAGCGGTAATTCCAGGGGATCCCCAGACCCCACCTAAAGGATAGTACCATAGTCTGTTCTATGTTCCTAAAATCCATTTTCTCCAGGGAACTGATTTTGGTAGTCTAGAGATGAGCGGTAATTCCAGGGGATCCCCAGACCCCACCTAGAGGATGGTACCCTAGTCTGTTCTATGTTCCTAAAATCTACTATCAACCAGAAGACAATGAGGTCCTAAATTTGGCATTTGGTTGAGGCCGGGACAGGGAATCAGAGTTGCCATCTGCGGATCCCACCCCGCCTTCTAGGACCAGGCTCCTGGCTCCCAGCATTTTTGGATACCAGCATTGGCTCAGAGGCCGACCAATGAGACTGAGTATTAAGGGGTTTTTGAGGAAGCCAGAGACTCAGATCATGACGCCATCTGTCTGTTTGTTGTATGGGGGGGGTATAGGGGATTTTATATTGTAATTTCACTGTTTTATTGTAAACCCCCATGAGACAGTATTCCCGTGAGTGGCGGTATATAAATTAAAAAATAAATAAAATAAAATAAAGCAAAGGGTTGACTCAGTATAAGACAGTAGCTCTATGTCTAGTTACATGGGAGTAAACCCCATTTACTATAGGAGTAGCCAAACTGTGGCTCTCCAGATATTTGGCCACTCCTATAGACTTACTCCTAGAGACTTGCATCTAAACATGTAAAATTTCTAGGAATTTTTGAAACCAGGAGAGAGGAATCTTACCAAGTTTTTTAAAATAATAATAATAATAATAATAATAATAATAATAATAATAATAATAATAATAATAATAATAATAATAATAATAATAATAATAATTTGAGGGGGAGGGAATGAATTGTATGTGACACTTTTCTATCAAACCTTAGAAAGAACAACATAAACTGCATCATCTCTAATGTCATTAACATATAAAAATACACTATTTGACATATTTCTCCTTTGGAAAAACCGAGAATGTCCTCAGACCCTGTTAGACAGACTGAATGGAGGCATGATCTCTTCATATGATATCCCACAAGGGCCTCCTGTTGTTCATTATGGAATCATTCTGCGGAAAACTCAAGCTTCCTCCTTCCACCTGACAAAGCATCCTGTATGACGTGAGTACGTGAATAATCTTTCACCTGCCCACATTGGTTTAATAAGTGGTATCACCTCACCTGTTTTGACTTTCCAATGGAGTTGGAACCCAACATTTGAGGCTCCCCGCGTTGGGCACCTTGACAAGTAAGTAGCATCGCCAGCGTCAGCTTTCGTAACACTTGCTATTCCAGCAAGATGAAAAGAAGGTGGGTGTTAAGCAACAATATCCGAAGATATAGCCTTAATCAGCCACCTGTCGCATACCCTTTGAAGCCAGGATGTCGTGTGGTATAAAAATAACATGTTAACCTGTTCAAAGAGAATATTCAAGTGCTTCATTGTACAGAGATGAGAAGTCAAGAGGAAACTTGGGGCATAGATCAGGTACATAAATGGCACCTTGATAATTTAGGGTGGAAAACACAAGGTGCTAGAATTTATTAGCTAATTAAATTCAGCACGCCGTGCCATTAAATTCTGACTCACGTTTACTAGACGTCACGGCGGCAGTACAACAGAAAAAACATCTGCTCCAGCGCCAATGCAACAGTGATATATGATCCTTCATGCCTGGAATTAATTCTTCGGCTATATGTAAGAAACATTCTCATTAATAATGCGCTAAAAGGATTCAACCAAATGGTTCCCAAAGAGTTCCAGAATGTAACCATGCGTGGGCACATGGGTATGTATTCTGTATCACCAACAGTCTAGAGACAAGGGTGACAACCGAAGGTACAAAGCTTTTTTCTTTTTTGGCAAAGCAATCGATGCCTTATGAGCTGACCAGATAAAGGTAAAGGTAAAGGTATCCCCTGTGCAAGCACCGAGTCATGTCTGACCCTTGGGGTGACGCCCTCTAGCGTTTTCATGGCAGACTCAATACGGGGTGGTTTGCCAGTGCCTTCCCCAGTCATTACCATTTACCCCCCAGCAAGCTGGGTACTCATTTTACCGACCTCGGAAGGATGGAAGGCTGAGTCAACCTTGAGCCGGCTGCTGGGATTGAACTCCCAACCTCATGGGCAAAGCTTTCAGGCGGCTGCCTTACCACTCTGCGCCACAAGAGGCTCTGAGCTGACCAGATAGAAAGTGGCTAAATGATGAAGCAGAATCGGTCCAAGGGCAGAAGGATTGGTCCTGAAGCTGTTTCTTTCCCCAGTCAGCAAAGGATAAAAAAATAGTCTAAAGGTTTAACAAATGTGCCCAGCATTATGGGACTGATTTTACTTCAGCAGTGACTTGGGCTGCACCAGCATAGCTCCGGCCTTCGCTAGAATCAGATGTGCTTCAGGATTAAATATTTTGGCTTGACCTATCAGGCTTGGAGGATCTCAATGCCTCAATCCTACATGCTGGCTACTTTCACACATGGCAAATGACACAGTTTCCGTTCACTTCAGTGACCACCTGCAAGTGGATTTTGCCATTTCACACAATAAAACATACCGTATTTGTCGGCGTATAAGGCGACTGGGCGTATAAGACGACCCCCCAACATTTCTTCGCAAAGCCGTGAGCCCAGTGGGGGGGAGCCGCTCGCCGCCGCCCGCCGCCGCCCGCCGCCGTCGCTCGCCCAGTGGGGGGGGGGGAGCTACCGCCGCCGTTGCTCGCCGCCGCTCACCCAGTGTGTGGGGGGGAGCTACCGCCGCCGTTGCTCGCCGCCGCTCGCCCAGTGGGGGGGGGGAGCTACCGCCGCCGTTGCTCGCCGCCGCTCGCCCAGTGGGGGGGGAGCTACCGCCGCCGTTGCTCGCCGCCGCTCGCACAGTGTGGGGGGGGAGCTACCGCCGCCGTTGCTCGCCGCCGCTCGCCCAGTGGGGGGGGGAGCTACCGCCGCCGTTGCTCGCCGCCGCTCGCCCAGTGGGGGGGGAGCTACCGCCGCCGTTGCTCGCCGCCGCCACTCGCCCAGACTGAAGTGCACCCGGCGTATAAGACGGCCCCCCCACTTGGAGGCATGTTTTTTAGAGGAAAAAAGCCGTCTTATACGCCGGCAAATACGGTAATTGGAAAACGGCATTGAAAGTGGATTGGAAGTGCATTCTTTAGTGTGTGAGAAAGTCAGGTGCAATTATGCTGGCTATCGAGGCCACTTTGACCATTTCTGCATAAGAGCTAGTCCAGTCTTAAATAATCAAACTTTCTGCAAAAAAATTGCCTTCCCAGGACCGTTTATGCACTGGGAACTTCACTGCCCCAGCTCCCATGCAGGAGCACAGATTGGGGACAGATGAGGCGCACCAAGCCAAATGCTCCCCCATGTGGGTGCAGGAAGAGGTGGAGCAACCTGTCATAACTAAAACTCCAGCCTGCAGCCCAGCATGAAACCTCCAGTGCGTAAACAGTCCAGGAGAAGATCACCCTTACTCTGTGATTTCTGAATCCTCCTTTCTAGGAAAAAAAAACTAAATTAAGTACTAGTGGTAATACCAGTAGTAAGCATCAGAAGCATTGAGACTAGGAGCACAACTCTTTTGTCTTTTAAATTTCAGGAACATTCAGGCTTTTTTTTTTTAGGGGGTGTCTGTTTTCCTGGTAGGCAATGTCATATAGCAATTTAACTCCCAGGAACCTTGGGAGAAAAAATATGAAGCACTTCAAGGGATAGGTTCTCCAAAAGGTGAGGTGCTCAAATTTTGTACAAGCCTAACAAGAAAGGAACTTTTAGGACTTTGCTACCCACTCCCCTTCTCCCCCACCCTCCAAAATTCCAGAGGATTTCTTTTTAATGCACCAAAATGTGATACCTGTTCAAGGACATTTGTAAGGACGAGCCACAAAGGCTGTTGTTCACGGGTAACAATCACTGTCCCCCTGTCGCAGTGACTCAAAGAACAAAATGGGACTCAGAAGGCTTACTTGGTGTTTGGATGTCAGAGAGAAATTTAATTTAGTAGTCACTATAGATGGTGCTTGTCAGCATTAAGTACTGGATTTTTTTTAAGACCAAGAACTTCTTAAACAAAATGGTCTTGGTTTAAAAGTTACAGTCTGAATAAAAATTAAGGTTTGATATGCCCTCTGCAAAAAACAGTACGGTGTTTCAAGACAATTAGGAAAACCACCAAGCAGCTATCTTTTTAATATTGTCTCTCTCTGCCTTCCCTTCTGTTCAATACATCATTGTTAAAGGGCTCTGTCTTTCCAAACACAGCAAACTGTCTAGCTCATCAGAAGCATTTGTTAACTTCTCTGCAGACGGCAGATGCCTTGTCGCTTGCTCGCTGACGTTTCTCTTGTCTGAACGGGCCAGCAAGCAACACGCTAGATGGGCATTTGAGTCAGATGTTCCCTATTACTTGCTGAATTCCATCAATATTTTTAATGGAACTGCGTACAATTCAGAAACTCGGACCTGAATTCTCTTCACTGTTATCAGCCGAGATGTCTCTCCAGACGAGGAAGTGTTTCTATTATTATTATTATTAGGTAAAGGTATCCCCTGTGCAAGTACTGGGTCATGTCTGACCCTTGAGGTGATGCCCTCCAGCATTTTCATGGTAGACTCAATACGGGGTGGTTTGCCAGTGCCTTCCCCAGTCATTACTGTTTACCCCCCCCCCCCAGCAAGCTGGGTATTCACTTTACCGACCTCGGAAGGATGGAAGGCTGAGTCAACCTTGAGCCGGCTGCTGGGATCGAACTCCCAACCTCATGGGCAGAGTTTTCAGACAACATTTCTGCTGCCTTACCACTCTGCGCCACAAGAGGCTCATATATTATTATTATTATTATTAAGTAGGAAAGCACATTGTTGGACACCACAAATTAGAAGATGCAGGCATTTTATCTGATTGTCGTCCAGAGCTAGTGTTGCAGTGGTTTCTGCTTTCCATGCTAAACTGACCACCAGCAGAAGAATGTGGCAGTACTGTGATACAACAATGCAGCACAATACTGGAGGGGGGGGAGGAAGAAGTATTGAGTAGATATTCAAAACCAACTACACAAGGCTCACTAGCAATCCCTGTCCATAATGGGATCATTATATACCAATGCTTCGAGGTAGATTGATGCAGAAGGGTGGTGAGGGGGAAAGTTTTAAAAATAATATGGCCAACAATTCAAAACACAGAATCCAAAAAGAAACCTGCACATAATAAGCATGATTAAGTGGTTCGCATAATTTTCAGGGTTTAAACTGGGGTCGCAAGGTCACCCGGAGCAGCTGGTGGGGGAGGGAGGTACACATACCAGGAGTGGGGATGAACACTGGAAATTAATGCAACGTGTCTACATGATCCGGAAGTGGCGTAGATATATTGGAGGGAGAAATGCTCTGGGGTTTTGGACAAAACTCTATGGTGAATTAGTTTCTACCATAGAGTCTTGCCCAAAATCACCCCCAATGTATCTATATCACTTTTGGGTTACCTAGCCATATTGTGTTAATTTCTGGTGTTCCTGCCTTGAGGTGGGGGAATTCCCCCTGCCAGTCACCTGGCCATTGGTGGATAGGTGAGCACTGGCAGTAAGAGATCCTGCCCCCACCGAGGGGTCTGGCATCCCTAGCTTAAACAGAAAAGAAGTATTTAGATTAGAAAGGCAGCTTAGAGGGAGGCAGATACGCTGATGATGTGATTGGAAATCATATTCGCTGCATTGATATAAGTCCTCCCTAATGCCATTTTCCCAAGCTGATACAGTCCTTGGGAGCTGCCACATAACCTGTTGAGACGAACAGATATGTACTGAAATGGAGTCATTTCAGGATGTGAAGATGACATATGGGAGGTAACTTAAACCTTTCCTTCACAGTATGAAAGCAATTAAAACCGGGATACGGCATACTGGTTTCATTGCCCTGGGCCTATTCTGCACACAGTAGATAATGCGCTTTCAATGCACTTTGAGTGCACTTTAGAAGTAGATTTGCCTGTTCTTCACATGTAAATCCAGCTGCCAAAGCACATTGAAAGTGCATTATCCTATGTGGGCGGAATGGGCCCCAATCTGGATGACCTGGGCTAAGAGAATGATCTTGGAAGACCACCAAAGAAGTCCAGGGTTGCTATGCAGACGCAAGCAATGGCAAAGCCCCTCAGTTCATCGCTTGGCTTCAAAACCCTATTGAGTTGCTATAAGTCAGCTGTAGCTTTACAGCACTTTTAGAGGCAAAACTAATAGGAGCCAAGCTCATGGAACTCTTATCTGTATCTCCTCTGCTGGAACTGTCTCATCTTTAGCGGAATTCAGGATTCTCCTAATCTGAGTTCTGAAAACCCAACTGATACCTTGCCCTGGATCAGGAAATACTGTGCTTAACATCCGTCACACATTACCTTACCAGCCCTTCCCTCCCCTCCCCTGGAAATTCTTTATGGAAGGTTGCAGAATCTCCTTTCTGGTTAGCAAAAATACCAGTTTAAAAATAGAACTCTAATTAATGGAGCAGGCCAGATGGGCCACAACAACAAAGGACTGAATGGTGTTCCCGTTGCTCGCTTCCTTCTCCTGGAACCCGCATCTCCTCTTTGCTGACGGCGGCAGAGATCCACGATGTCAGACGCACAGGAAACTCACAACAAAACGTATTCAAAAGAAAATAGTTTTATTGATTAGCACTATACGCATTGGACTGAAAGTCAAATCTGACTCGAAGCCAGATTTGCCTCAGCTTATCAATACATTTCTCCCGCCCAAAACTTGACAGTTCCCAAGGGGGGGGGGTTAGTGAAGAAAGACATATGTGAAACAAAAACAGGATTCCAAACTCCCATCCTTGAGAGAGGTGCAAACAACCCTGTGAGCCCACAACAAGATAAGGTTAGAATAACATCACTATTCTACTTTATTGCTTACAAACTACAAGGACGGGGCTAGCAGGCGCCAGGTCCCATTAAACCATATAACTGACATGGAGGAACTCAGGCTAAATTTATGGCAAGGATTCTACAATCCTGACATCCCTCCGCATTAAAACTAACTTCACTCCTCCATCTAGCCGGCATCTACCGGGCGAGGACAATCAGGAAATGCTCGATGGAAAGCCCGGAGAAGGCGGGGTGCCTTCACATTCCCTGCCTCCACCCACTCCTTGTCCCCCGAGGGGAAATCTTTCCACTCGATCAGATATTGAAGGCGACCCTTGTGCAACCGAGAGTCTAGAATTTGGTTGACTTCATAGTGGGTGTCTTTGTCGATGTAAATTGGCACAGGCTTGTCAGGAGGAGGGTGCCACTCGTCTGGGACCGGAGCTCTTCGCAGCAGGCTGGAATGAAAAACCGGATGCACATTTCTATAAGTCTTTGGTAAAGCTAGCTCAACAGTCACAGGATTAATCAGTTTTATCACTTTAAATGGCCCCACATATTTAGGGCCAAGTTTCCTAGATTTTTGCTGGCACCTCAGGTTTTTAGTAGACAAATAGGCCAGGTCTCCTACTTTCCAGTCAGGTGCAGGCACTCTCTTCTTATCTGCTTGAGTTTTATAGGCCTGTTTCGCCTCATTGAGGCTAGCAACAATTGTAGGCCAGCCCGTACTGATGGTCGAGGCCCATTTAGATATGTCAGGAATCTCAGTGGAGCTGAGTTCCCAGGTGGGGGCTGCTGCCAAATCAGTCCCATACACTACTTTAAAGGGCGAGACCCCTGTTGAAGCATGAACCCCGTTGTTGTAGGCAAATTCAGCCAGTGGCAATAAGGAGACCCAATTGTCCTGCTGGTGGTTGATAAAACAACGCAAATACTGTTCCAGGATTTGGTTTACCCTCTCGGTCTGGCCGTTGGATTCGGGATGATAACCCGAAGTGAGGGCTTGTTCCACCCCCAACAGTCTCAAAAGTTCCCTCCAGAATTTGGAAACGAACTGGGGGCCCCGATCCGTCAGGACACGTGTCGGGATCCCGTGCAGACGTACCACGTGTTCAATGAACAGAGAGGCCAATTTTGGTGCCGAAGGTACTCCCGTGCAGGGAATGAAGTGAGCCTGTTTAGAGAAAGCATCAACCACCACCCATATAACGGTGTTCCCGTGGCTGGGGGGGAGGTCCGTAATAAAGTCCATAGTCACATCTGTCCATGGACGAGAGGGGGTGGGCTGTGGTTGCAATAGCCCCTTTTTCTTGCCCCCAACCGGCTTTGAGGCGATACAAATAGGGCACCCCTGCACATATTTCTCCACATCTTTGCGCAGGGACGGCCACCAATACTGTCTTCTGACGAGGTGTAGAGTCTTCACGAAACCAAAGTGACCAGCAGTTTTTGCATCGTGGCAAAGTTGTAAAACTTTTCCCCTGGCCGCAACAGGAACAAAGAGTCTCTCGCCCTTAAAAAAGAGCCCCCCCTTCTCCGTCAGGTCAGGGCGGAGGGAGCCAAACTCCGGATCGTGTGACATCTCTTTCTGGACCCAACCCCCTGGGATGGGCGGAACAGTCTTTACTTGGCTGCGCGTCACGGCGGCCATCCCAAGCTGGGCGGGGGTAAAAACGGTGTCCACCAATGGGTCTCGTTTGCTGTTGTACTGGGGCAGGCGTGATAAGGCATCAGCCAAAAAGTTCATTTTGCCCGGCAGATGTTTGAGGGAGAAGTTGAAACGGGCGAAAAACTCCGCCCATCTCATTTGCTTGGCGGACAGCGATCGGGGCTGCTTGAGTGCCTGAAGGTTTTTATGATCCGTCCAGACAACGAATGGGATCGCGGACCCCTCTAGCCAATGCCTCCAGGTGGAAAGGGCCAATTTTACAGCAGCCGCCTCTTTTTCCCAAATTGCCCAATTTCGCTCAGCCCCCGAGAATTTTTTTGACAGATAAGCCAGCGGGTGTAACTTCCCGTCCTCCCCCTCTTGGAGGATCACGGCCCCCATTGCTACGTCCGAAGAATCTACTTGCACAGTAAATTGCTTAGAGGGGTCCGCATGGGCCAGTACTGGTTCGGACGTAAACAACAACTTTAGTTTGTCAAATGCGTCTTGGCAGGGGGGAGTCCACAAAAGGGGCGTCCCCGGGCGGCTCGCCGCTTTTCCCCCTTGTTTGGTTTTCAACAAGTCAGTGAGGGGCAACGCCACTTTAGCAAAATTGGGGATGAAAGTCCTGTAAAAATTGGCGAACCCTAGGAAACTTTGCAGTTGCCTCCTGGTGCGGGGAGGTTCCCAAGCCAGCAAGTCGCGCACCTTGCCAGGATCCATCTCAATCCCAGCCTGGGAGACACGGAACCCCAAAAACTCCACCGCCTCGCGGTGGAACTCACATTTAGACAGTTTAGCAAACAACTGGTGCTTCCGCAAGCGGTTGAGCACTTCACGGACCAGAGCAGCATGACTCTCAACATCCTCAGAGTACACAAGAATATCGTCAATATAAACCAACACCCCTTGGTACAATAAATCATGCATAATTTCATTAATCATATTCATGAACACGCCCGGAGCGCCGGCCAGGCCGAACGGCATTACGGTGTACTCGAACTGCCCCAGGGGGGTATTAAAGGCCGTTAAATATTCGTGCCCCTTCTTGATCCGCACTCTGTAATAGGCTTCCCTCAAGTCCAATTTTGTAAAGATCCGTGCCTTCCCCAAATGGCCCAACAAGTCTTTAATCAGGGGGAGCGGGTAGGCATTGCAGGTAGAAACCGCGTTCAACCCACGGTAGTCAGTGCACAAACGTAGCGAACCGTCCTTCTTTTTTACAAAAAGGACCGGGGCCGCCAATGAAGATGTGGCCGGTCTAATAAAACCCCTCGCCAGGTTCTTGTCCAGAAAATCCCTAAGCTCCGCCATTTCTCGGGGGCTCATGGAATAAAGTTTGGCTTTGGGGAGTGGCTCCCCTTTCTTCAATTCGATGGCACAGTCAGTTTTGCGGTGGGGGGGGAGTTGGTTGCACTCAACCTCCGCGAACACATCCGCAAAGTCCCGATACTCAGGAGGGAGCGCTGCCCCCCCCGATCCCAGAGCGGCCACAATCCCCGTACATGGGGGATCCCGCGGTCGGGTGTGCTGCCCGCAGGCGGGAGAGGTAAAGTCCACAGTCCCTTCTTTCCATTTCACCAAGGGGTCATGCTCCTTCAACCAATCCAACCCCAACACGCAAGGGAAGGCAGAATGAGGGGCAACCAAGGGCTGGAATTGCTCCCAATGTTTTTTTATGTCCAAGTCCATTGGGCGCGTTTTCGCTGTGGCCTCCCCCCCGGGAGCACATTTCCCATCTAATTGGGTGATTGGCAAGGGTTCCCTCAACGGCACCTTTCCCACCCCCAAAGTCTCGGCCAGTGCCGGGCTCACTAGGGATTGGGTGCACCCCGAATCCACGATACAGCGGACTCCCACTGTTTTCCCCGATTTAGGGTTGGAGAGCTTGGCAGGCAGGAGTAGCAAGGGAGAATCACTCACCACGCGTTTGCCCCTGTTGGCGGCCTGCTGGCGGGGCGCCTTTACAGCAGACCGTCCTCGTTTCCCGACTGCTCCTCGTCTTGATCTTCGTTCTCCAGCCCGCTTCCTTCCTCCGAGTCGTCCACTGCTGGCACGGCAGCCACTGGCACCAGGAGGGACTTGGCACTTTTCTTTGGAGTGGTTTTCTTTGCAGGCTGGGCTTTCGGCGGGGCGCTGCTCACGGCCCTTGGAGTTGCTGCCGCCTTTGTCGGGCAATGTGCGAGAAAGTGCCCCGCTTGGCCGCAACCCAAGCACAGCCCTTTTTCCATGCGCCGGGTGCGCTCAGACGGCTCCAGCTTGGCTCGGGGCTTGGTTTTCGCCGGGGTGGAAGTTTTTGCCACGGTTTTGCCTGCCAGGACCTGCACCATCGAAGCTCGCTCCAATCGATTTTCCATTTCCCCAGCCAATTGGACCCATCCGTCGACGGTAAGCGGGTCTTCCAGGAGGAGGCACTTGTCTGCCAGAGTAGGATTGAGGCCCCCCACAAATGACAGCACGCGTTGGGGTTCCGTCCAGTCCGGCACCGAGGAAGCCAGCTCCTTAAACTCTCTGGCGTACTCGACCACTGACAACTTTCCTTGCCGGTGAGCCCTGAGTTTTTTCTCCGCAGTCTCTCGCTCGAACGGTTCCACGTACATCTGGCGCAGAGCTCTCATAAAATGATTGTAGTCGCGGATGGCTTGGGGGTGATAGCGGTACAAGTCCACGAACCACTTGGCTGCTTTGCCTTCCAGGGCTTGACCCACGAAACGCACTTTCTCAGCGTCGTCCTGGAAAGTGAACCCCATTTCCATCATGTAGGCCTGGAGGTGCACCAGGAACGTAGGAAAATCGGAGGGGTCTCCGGAAAACTTAGCCTTGAATTTATAGGTGCTCCGCATCTCCACACCCCGGAGGTGGGCCGGCAGGCGCCCCGGGCCCCAATCCGCCGGTGCCGGGGCCGGCGCTGGGGGTCTTGCACCACGGCCGATGCCTCGTCTCCCCGCCGCCTCTCTTGCTCGTTCCGCTGCCCGTGCCGCCTCTGCTGCTCGCGCTGCCGCCCGCGCCGCTTCGCGCGCCGCTGCTGCCGCCGCCGCCTCGGCTCCCGCAACGTCCGCCGCCGCCGCTGCTGCTGCCGCCGCCGCTGCATCCTCGCCTCCGTCCGCGCCGTCCCCTCCGGCACCATCGCCGCCCGCGCCGCCTTCGTCCTCTCGCTCCTCGCCTTCGCCTTCTTGTTCCCGCTGCGCTCTCGCTCGAGCCTCAGCCTCCGCCTCGATTTCCAGCTGCGCCCTGGCCCTGGCCAACGCCTCAGCATCCGCTGCCGCTTGCGTGTCCGCCATGCCGCGTTCCCGCAGTGCGAGCCCACCACTCACTCTTCGCTGGCTGGTATCGTGCGCACCACCACCGAGCACCTCCTTCAGCAGGCGTTGTGTTCGGCGCTTCTCCTCCGGATCCAACCGACCCGAAAGATCCTGCAGCCAGTTAGTCACCCTGTCCAGCTTGTACTGCAAGTCCTGTGTCTCACCCACAGGCTCCAGCGCGTAGCTAGGCAGTCCCAGGTGCTCCGGCCACTTCTCATCCCCAGTAGGGCGGTCGTATCTAGACAATCGCCTGCGTTGGGTGACGTGTCGTTCCAAAAATTCCTCGGGCCCCGGAGTTGTCCCCGAGATTGCCCGCATCATGCCCGAGCTGTGCGGGCCGGCACTCGCGCCGTCGCCCTGGGAGAGGTCCCAATCCAGGCCCTCTCCCTGCTCAGAAAAAGTATGTCCCTCGCCCTGCATTTTGCAGGTGAAAGGAGTTGTGAGATTTGACTTGATGTCAGACGCACAGGAAACTCACAACAAAACGTATTCAAAAGAAAATAGTTTTATTGATTAGCACTATACGCATTGGACTGAAAGTCAAATCTGACTCGAAGCCAGATTTGCCTCAGCTTATCAATACATTTCTCCCGCCCAAAACTTGACAGTTCCCAAGGGGGGGGGGTTAGTGAAGAAAGACATATGTGAAACAAAAACAGGATTCCAAACTCCCATCCTTGAGAGAGGTGCAAACAACCCTGTGAGCCCACAACAAGATAAGGTTAGAATAACATCACTATTCTACTTTATTGCTTACAAACTACAAGGACGGGGCTAGCAGGCGCCAGGTCCCATTAAACCATATAACTGACATGGAGGAACTCAGGCTAAATTTATGGCAAGGATTCTACAATCCTGACACACGAGAGCAAAAATAGCTGCCTGCCTCGACCAGTTCTCGGAGGCAAGCTGACATAAAGTGACATGCGAGCTAGTGGGAACCGCCAATGCTGGGGAAGGGGGAAAAGGCTCTAGCCAAATGATTTCCCAGAGATTTTAAGCAGTATGTTTAAAGCTGTCTAAGCTCAGGCAGAGGTAGGATATAGAAAATCTGCCATACTTTTCATACTTTTCAAGGGTTGATTTGTATTTTCATGCGTCTCTCTCTCTGTGTTAGTAACACAGTTATTGTTAAATAAAGAGAAAACAATGCTTCATATGGTAACACGGCCAAGCAGTCTAATTAGGCAAAAGAGTTTTGTCACAGCATGCTCCACAGTGAACAGCTGATGAATTCTCAGCTGATGCCCAATAAGCATTACTATGATCTGGGAAAGTCCTTCAGATGAGGGGGTGGAGCCTGGGGAGGCGGGGCTTGGGGAGGGGACGGACTTCAGCAGGGTATAATGCCATAGAATCAACCCTCCACTGCTGTATTTCTCCAAGACAACTATTCTCTGTAATCGGGAGAGAAGGTACAATTCCAGGAGAAGATGAACCTCACCTGTAGGGCGTCAGGCTACAGGAGTGGAAACTGGCAGCCAACATACAGTCCTGTAAAGAAGAAGAGTTGGGAGAGAAATGGGAAGACGACTGTAAGTCGCTTTGAGCCTCCTTCGGGTAGGGAAAAGCGGCATATAAGAACCAACTCTTCTTCTATATCCTGCTTTTCACTGCCTGAAGGAGTCTCAAAGTAGCTTACAGTCACGTTCCCTTTCCTCTCCCCACAACAGATACCCTGTGAGGTGGGTGAGGCTGAGAGAGCCCTGATATTACTGCTCAGTCAGAACAGCTCTATCCGTGCTGTGGAGAGCCCAACTGGCTGCATGTGGGGGAGCAGGGAATCAAACCCAGCTCACCAGATTAGAAGCCCACTGCTCTTAACCACTGCACCATATTCTTAACCACCCCAGCCGGCTGTCTTAAGGCTTTGGTCTCTTCATGAATATGGGTTCAAACCCCACCTCTACAAATAAAACTTCTAGAATGAGCCCATGGCTCAGTGGTAGAGCACCTGCGTAGCATGCAGAAGGTCCCAGGTTCAATCCCTGGCATCTTCTGTCCAGAGAATCTAGCAGTAGGTGAGGTGAAAGACCTCTGCATAAGAACCAGGTGAGCCAGTAACAATCTTAGTGGACAAAACTGAACTTGAGGAACCAAAGGTCTGGATCAGTATGGGGCAATTTCATGCGTTCACAGCTATTCTCATGCAGAAGGAAGACTCTTGCGTCATTTTGGAAACACCTACACATTTCGCCAAATCGATCGTTTTCATTATCCTTTTTTCAGTCACCAGCTGTTAGGATGCAAAAGGATGATCTTAGCTAATACTTCTTAGGGCTATGCCCTTCGGCCGCTGAAGCAGCCGTTTCTGCCGTAGCAGCCAGCACTGCGTGGGGAAGGAGGAGGCGTGGGCACAGGCGCTGGTGTGCCGGGCAACACGCGCACGCAGGAGCAGAGCTCTGCCAATCCATGCTGGAAAGGCTCCTCCCCATTCCTTTTTTTATCTGCCCTGATTATTTTGGAGGTTTTAATAGAAGCAATGCCTATAGCTTTAAGGGGGGTGGAACAGTGCTGCCAGTCTTGAAGCCTTAGTTTCTGTCTGTAAAAGGAAGGGGCCTTTCCAGGACTTTTTGAGCCATTGCAAGAGGACTCTTTTGCAGAAGGCCTCTCTGAAGCCAGGTCTCACAGCAACCACTGAGCAACTTGCTACTGCTCAACTTGCATGACTTACCCAGAACTAGTGGCTTGCTGCACATTTCAACAGCAGCCATGCCATGAAACTCAGCATGGTGGAATGGCTAGAGCAGGGGTAGCATTCGCTGGCAGGGGCTCACGGGAATTGTAGTCCATGGACATCTGGATCACCTCAAAGACCGTTTATGCACTGAGAACTTCACTGCCCCATCTCCCGTGCAGGAGCACAGATCGGGGGCGGATGGCACCAGGCCAAATACTCCCCCGTGTGGGTGCAGGAAGAGGTGGGGCAACCTGCCACGACTAAAACTCCAGCCTGCAGCCTGGCATGAAACCTCCAGTGCATAAACGGTCAAAGCGAGGCATGTGAAAGAGAAGGATGTAAAGCTGGCGTGCTGAATATCCCCTGACAACAAGTTCTACGGTGAACACTGAGGCTACAATTCAACACAGATATACAGCCCAGTGAGGCAAAACCACTTGTGTAACAGGATATTTCACTGAGACTTCCAGGCCAGGGGCATGAAACACTAAAGAAGAAACCCTTGTTTCTACTTAAAATGCGCCGTTCCTTTCTGACAATATGAATCCTTAGAGGGAAAACTTCTTAATAAATATTTGACTGTGTATGCCATGTTCTTCCCACGAGTGTGTACCTCTTGATTAGATCACACACTGAATTACACATTAAAAGCTCTCATGTTTATATTTTCTCAGGGTGGAACAGGGAGTGAGGGGAAATAAAACACCAGCCATCTGAAGTTAAGGTATGTCAGCTATCCCCCCCAGTCTATTAAAGCAATGTTTTTCAGCCGTTTTGAAGTTGGGCTCATTCCTAAACTTACTGTACATTTGAGAATCTACTCGCAACATAACTCCATTTCTTTCTTCTTCAGTACCAAAGAACCAAGTTTATATTCTCTTTTTCATACAGAGCGTTGCTATCCTGAGTAACTGCATTTCATGGCCCTCTGGTAAATTATGCAGAGGGGCTATCTGCTCTCAGCTCTCCCAGAGCCCCCCCCCCATACTTCTACTTCACCGGTTCCTCCTCTGCTTTCTCCCTCATCTTGCAAACAACCTGCAAGAGGTCCAAACGAATTTTGTGCCCCAGCCAGCAATTCGAGATAACATTTAACAGAAACAAACTACTTGCCGTTCAAAAATTCATCTTAAGACAGCACCTAAATCCAGAGATGTACATAGACGGAAAGGTTTTCCGTGGTAGATTACATTTTAATCAGGCTATCTAATTACAGTCCGATCATAAATCCATTTTTATAGCTATTCACACCAATTAATAAATACATTTACCCTGTCCAATTTTTTCTTAACTGGTGTTGGCTGCTTGAACAATCTCGGTGACTAGAACACCTTTTGTTTGGGGGGAGGGGGGGAAAGCATCTGTAAAAATCAACTATATTTCCAATTAATAGGCTTTCTAGACGGAAAAAATAAGGTGTATTCTTTTAAATCCGAAAATCCGCACAGCATTCTGACAGAGAGAAAATGTTTGTGATAAACAGCTTTTAATTATTCATGACTGCCAGACCGCAAAAAAAAAAAAACAATGAATGTGAAAATGAGAGAACATTTCAATCAATAGTTGTGAATAATGCCTGTTCAACAGAAGGACATTTCTGAGAACAGAAGACTGAAGAACACTCAGGGGTCCCACACTCTTAATTAACAGCAAACATGTGAAGACAGTCTCCTAAAGGAAATATTGCTTTAATTTGTGTAGAATTCTCGACTTGGTCGATGGGCTGACTTTCCCTGACAAACGCAGATTCTTTGGGTAGCAAGATTATGGCTAGAAGGGACTGCCTATTTTCATCAAACCCTTCCCCCACTGAGCTTAGGGGAGAATATACAGTTCTCTCCTCTATTTATTTAATTATATTTATATACTGCTCCTCACTGCGGTATCTTGGGACAGTGTCCATGGAACAGCAGAACTAGTACATTTAAACATGTATAACAATATGAACAGAGCGTGTAAATAAACAAGAACAGGTGAACAACAGTCAAAACTCAAGACTGTGCACAGGGTAGCAGATCAGGTTGGGGTGGGGAGACAGCAGTTGAGCAGCAGCTGCTGTCTGGAGGTTTGTGGAGTGTCAGAGTTGCTTGACGGGGGGGGGGGGGATGACGGGTTTTAGGAAGGCCCCTGGCGCCGATCTCAACCAAAAGCTTGTTAGAAGAGCTCTGCTTTGGGATGTACTGTTTCTTTCTCCTTGTGTTTCTTTCCTCTTTTATCTGATGGGCAGCATTGTTTGCCTTTTCTTCTTGGGGTTGTGTTTCTTTTAAAAGTTGATTTTTGCAGTTCTTTCTTTCAGTGTTCAGTTTTACAGTTCTTTAGTTCAGTGTTTTGTTCTCGGGGGGGGGGGGGCACTGTAGTTGTAGTTAGAATAGTCCATTCTCCCAATTTGGTAACTATTGTACTTGTCATAGTAGGTTGCCAGCTTCCGGCACTGTTGTTCTGCTCTGGTTTGCTGGCCCTCTTTTGCACTGACAGAGCTAGTTTACTGTTTTTCTTTGAAATAAGTATTCAAAAACATTTAACCTACTGATGCCTCAATTAATGTAAATTTACCAGTAGCTGCTGCATTTCCCACCCATGGCTTATATGAGAGTCAATAAGTTTGTCCAGATTTTGTGGTAAAATTAGGTGCCTCGGCTTATATGCGGGTTGGCTTATATGCAAGTATATTCGGTAATTGTTTTATTATTTTCCAATGATTCTGTGCCTAAGGAACCTTCTTCCTCCCATGCTGGATGTTCAAATATGAAATCAACACTCCTTAATTAAATGAACATAAGGAAGCTGACTTTTATTTTTGAATAATGGTTTCGTTCTCACTAATCAGCCACAGCAGCTTCCTTTTGGTAAAACCTCAAGTATCAGATTTATTTTCTGGATTCCAGAGCTCAAAGTTGCTGAGCTTCTTTCACATGTTTGAACTGCCAAAAAATTAGATTGATTTATTACCCATGTGCTACACATAATATACAAACAACTGTATTCAAAAAAAGAGAGCCTATTACACTGTTTGATTGTAAATAAAAAACGTCATGCATCACTGATAATGATCAAAAGTAAATTTTGATGTACTACATTAAAGGCATTTCCTGTGACACCATCAGCTAGGTGAGTTATAACATCTAATACAACATCCTTTTATCCAAAAACCAATGAAGAGTGACCATGTTCCAATTCAAGATTAAAAATTCCATCACCTTCACCATCTAAAAAAGGGCTTTATTGTAATTGAGTTTAGGATTGGAGTACCAAAGAAAGTTTGTGCTTTCAGACTTGGAGAAACCTTAATGAACCCTTCACTAGGGTGGATTCCTACCTCTTTCCTAACACTCCACCAACCAAAGCCCTATTTGTGTTTGTATCATCACAACTTTCTTTTGGCTCAAGTTTGAAGCATTCCTCTAAATTAAGTGGCTCTTCCATTAGAGGAAGAGCCAATTAAGATGGAGGACTAGGTTACATAACAGTTGGATCCATCCCACAGAGTCCAATTTTTCTACCTTTTATACCAGGCAATATTGTCCCATGCTGATCATGTGCCTGCAACTGTGGTTTCCGCACTGCCACAGGCCAGCCAATTACCAATCTTCATTTAGTAAAGGGTACCTCCAGGGTCATCTAATCCAACCCCCTGAACAATGCAGGAACTCACAACTATATGCCTACCCACAGTGACCGCAATTTCATGCCCAAGTGATCCTCCCCACCAAAAATCTCCAGAATTCGACCTGGCCTCCACAATGGCAATCAGCAGTTCCCTGGGTATGCAATGAATGGTCACAAGAGAGAAACACTGGCATATCCCTTCCTGCCCACACACTCACAATCTGCCTAAGTTCATAAAATCAGCATTTTAATCAGTCTCTGCTTAAAAACTTACAAAGAAGGAGAACCCACTACCTCCTGAGGAAGCCTGTTCCACAGGAGGTGGTAGGTTCTCCTTCTTTGAAAGTTATGGAACAATTCCTGACATTAAGAACAGTGTATTACATTTGCTTCTTTTGATTGCAGAAAAAGATGTTGCCATTTGCCTCTGACACTGTAACTGGCTAACTTGCATTAACCCCATTTAATGAAAGTATAACTGGATTTTATTTACAGTGCAGCATGACTTCTATTGCTTTGGTTGGACACTATTTTGTTTGTTACTCAAGGGACTATAAAGAATTACCTGCAAATTGGACAGGAAACTGTTATGGGTACTGTGTAGCCTCAGTGTTTCAGGATTCAACAAAGGGTTATATTTGTAATTACCAGGATGTGTCAGAAGCAAAACAGTTATTTGATTCTTATAATCCTCTGATAAACAGGTAGAATTGAGGCAGCCTTAATGTGTTCAAAGGCTGTCATGGACCTGGAGCTTTAAAGAGGGGTAGTGAAGAGTTAAAGGCTGTCAGACAGATGGCCCTCCAAAATTGCATGGCTTTAGATATTGTTCCTGCTGCCAATGGAAGAATCTAAGCCTAAAGAAAACCAAATTGTTGTGTATTTGCCTCAGATAATTTGGATGAGATTGACCACTTAGCTGACTGTATAGCTGCAGAGGCCATGGTCCAGCAGGACCCACTCACTGGGTGGTAGAATAAATTGGGGTGCTGGATTCCTACTCTCTTAGTTCATAGAAACATTTAAATCATTTTTATTCTGGGAATTATTATTCCTTTTGATAGTATGTTGTTGCCTGTTGTGCTGTCTTTTGTATCCGCCAAAGCCTGGAAGTGTCTAGGCTTTCATCTGTTCAACAAATGTCTCTAGTTATAGAATCTAAGACAGACATGCTTTCTGTAGAAACCAACGTTCAACTTATTCAAATGTATAGTAATCAAAATGTATGAGGCCTGCACCTTGAACCACCCCTGACTTTACCTATGCATTTCACTCGCTCCTAAGAAGCAATGTGCTATGAAGGATGATGTCCTGTATTTACCATTCATGGTGAGGACAGGTGGGAATTCAATCAGGCCTTCTTTGACCCATGCAGCTGTGGTACACTCCATTGCCTTGAATACTATGGGTACCTAGAGCCCTGATATCCATTTTCTACAAAGATAACGGTTAGAGCTGGTAAGTCTTTCTGATTGTGATTAGTCTTCTATTAATGGCCAAGGAAGTTGCAGTTTTGATAATGTGTTTTAATTCACCAAAATAGTGTGATGTGAAGGGCAGCCTCCCCCCCCATAGGAGCCCATAGCCAAGCACAGTTAAGGTAGCAAGCCCAGTTGACAGGCTTATTGTTGCATCAGATAAAGTAAGCAAGAGGACTCTCATAGGAACACCACCAATATGTGAAAACAGCCTCCCTAGCAAATTTGAAAAGCCACTTTGCTTTGGAGATTGTGAAAGGGATCTCAAGACATTAATTAATTAATTAATTCATATTATTAGTTTAATTTCTATGCCACCACTCCTAGACCAGCTAGCCCATGGCAACTTACAACAGGTATACAATACAATAAAACAATAGAATATAACCTTAAAATCTCCCTCCCATTCTCCCCAACCAAGCCAACTGTTGCTACCATTTGTTCAATGCAGGATCAACCTAAAGCAGTGGTCCCCAACCTTTTTATCACCGGGGACCACTCACCGGGGACCACTCAACGCCTTTTACTGAGGCCCGGTGGGGGGGTAGTTTACTCCTCTACTCTCAACCACTGCCCTAACGCTCTCTGATCGCTATGGTAATGTTTAAACATCCCTTCAAAATAAGATACAGACACGCCACAACAATGAACATAAGGAACATTTTATTTTCATGGAAATTTTAACTCATGACAATGACAAATCAATGGGAATCCTGAGCTTGTTTCTCTGCAACGAGATAGTCCCATCTGGGAGTGATGGGAGACAATGACACCCGAAGTGTGTTGTAAAGGGCCGGGGGGGGGGGAGGCGTCCTTCGGGGCCCACCTCCAATTAGTCGAAGGACCACGTGTTGTCCACGGCCCACAGGTTGGGGATCGCTAACCTAAAGCATCCAGGATAAGTGTCTGTTCACCTGCTGCTTAAAGACTGCCTGTGAGGGGAAGCTCACCACCTCCTTAGGCAGCTGATTCTGCTGTTGAACTACTCTGACTGTGAAAATTGTTTCCCTGATATCGAGCTGGTACCTAGTACTATTCTATACATAGTTTAAAGCCATTACTATGTGTCCTGTCCTCTTGCTGCCAACAGGAACCACTCCCTGCCCTCTTTAAAGTGCCAACCTTTCAATTACTTAAGAGAAGAATAATTTCCCCTCTCAGCCTCCTCTTCTCCACGCTGAGCCATCCCAAGTCCCTCAGCCTTTCCTCATAGGGCTTGGTCTCCAATCCCAAGACCATCCTCGTCGCTTTCCTCTACATCCTCTCAATTTTGTCCACATCCTTTTTGATGTGATACAGCCGAAGAAGTGAGCAATGACTGACAAAAGCTCCTACGCTGCCACAAATATTGTTCATCTTTAAGGTGTTAGTGTACTAAACAGATATTTGTATTTCTGGACACTTGTATAGATCTGTCTTTGTTCATCCTCTTTGCTCTTAAGGAAAAATTTGTTTAATAAACAAATAATATGCTGGTCAGGTCTCAATACACAGCAAGTGGGACTGCGTTCCACTAAGGTTCATAAGTGTGATCTGAGTCACAAAATTGTAAACTGTAAACTGTAAAATTGAAATGATGCCAAAACTGAGACAGAGAGTTGAGATGGCCTACTGTCATGGCCCCTGCTGAAGTCTCCCTTTAGAGACAGTTTTGTATAGTGGTTAGAAGAGTGGACTTCTAATCTGGCATGTCGGGTTCGATTCTGCGCTTCCCCACATGCAACCAGCTGGGTGACCCTGGGCTCGCCACAGCACTGATAAAGCTGTTCTGACCGAGCAGTGATATCAGGGCTCTCTCAGCCTCATCCACCTCACAGGGTGTCTGTTGTGGGGAGAGGAAAGGGAAGGTGACTGTAGCCACTTTGAGCCTCCTTCGGGTAGAGAAAAGCAGCATATAAAACCAACTCTTCTTCTTCTTCACAGGACTGTATGTTGGCTGCCAGTTTCCACTCCTGTAGCCTGACGACCTCCAGGTGAGGTTCATCTTCTCCTGGAATTGCACCTTCCCTCTCGATTACAGAGAATAGTTGTCTTGGAGAAAGACAGCAGTGGAGGGTTGACTCGATGGCATTACACCCTGCCGAGGTCCATCCCCTCCCCAAGCTCCGCCTCCCCAGGCTCCACCCCCTCATCTGAAGGACTTTCCCAGATCATAGTAATGCTTATTGGGCATCAACTGAGAATTCCTCAGCTGTTCACTGTGGAGCATGCTGTGACAAAACTGCACTATATTACTCGGGCATTCATTGCTATCATCACTGCTAAATCTTAAGAACGTTTTGAGCCAATCTGTACGAAGATTAACAGCAGCAACAAAGGACATGGAATAATTAAGAACTACAGTGTGGTAATACTAGGAAAGTGAGAAAGATTTAAATGCCACCCTAAGGGAATAATTGAATGGTGTTTATTTTACAGATGGATGGTGCGCATGCAACAATGCCGAGCTGATTTATGAACCTTTTCTTCCCCTGATTTTGTTCCCAGGCCCTGATGAAGCTGACTGAGATTCCACAAGCTGCAGAGAGGTTGGAAGCAAGCTGTTGTACTGTCTCAGCTGTATCTGTAGACAGGGCATTGAAACACAACAGTGGCCAAAACGTCAATCAAACGACTCCTGAAATGGAAACTTTGTACCTCAAAAAATCTAGCGGTTAGTAAAAACTGACCTCAGGAGGATCCTACACATGGGAAGGGCATGCATCAGACGGTGATAGTTAGGGCTGCCAGGTATCCCCTGGCAAACAATGGGTAAGAATAATTTTACCGGCAGCAAACTGAGCGTCTGTCACCTGTGATGCAGTGATGTCACTTTCATCATGCAGAGGAAGTGATGTCATCACATCACGGGCTACAGGGGGATGCTCTGGCATTTGGGCAAAAATTGTATGATAGAGCTGGGGGAGGGGTTGAATCCTACTTTTTCTTCTCAAAGGAGCCTCAAAGAGGCTTATAATCACCTACTCTTCCTCTCCCCACAAGAGACAACCCATGAGGTAGGTGGGGCTGAGAGAGCGCTGGGAGAACTGTGACTGGCCTAATGTCACCCAACTGGCTGTATGTGGAGGAAGAGTGGGGAATTAAGCACTATGGGACTGCATATATGGGATGCTTCACAAGTTGCAGAATGCCACAGGAATATAATACTTCTACTAATAGAAATTAGCTTCTCTGAACAAGCTAGAAAGCTTGCTCCCATACAACTGTCAAGGATATTTATTACAAAGCACCTTTTAGAGTCATTGTGTACAAAACTGCAATTTAATAATTCAAGAGGTATTATGTTGCAATGAAGTAATCTTACTTTGGCTTTATGAGGTTTGCCAGCCAACAAATATTGTTCATTTAAGGTCAACCCAAATAGACCCTTCCAAACAGCTAGACTTTGCTTCTGTTCTCATTTTCAATTATGCCAGATGTTTCCTCTGGCTACACAAACTTTTGTCATTAAAATTTATTGCTCTGAAACAAGACACCCGTTCATAAGTCTTCCGTAATGCGCACAGGCATGACCTGTATCCATCTAGCAATCAGAGAATAACATCAACTAAATAATCTCAATTACGAGAGCAGTGCTAATTATCAACGAGGCCTGGAGACTAGCCAAGCCCACTGTGGAATCCCAACATCATTTGGCTCAAGGGTGGAAATCAATCTTCAATCGAGATCTCTAGATTAACGATGATGGGAGATTTTTTTTCACCACCCAGATCTATCAGTGGCTATTAGCCATGGTGACTAAAAAGAAAATGCACTTTCAGAGGCAGAAAACATCTGAATGCCAGTGCAAAGAGGCGACGTTGGGGGGAGGTTTCGGCCTCTATGTCTTGTTGTTGGCCCTCCAAAGGAAATGGCTGGCCACTACGTAAGACAAGATTATTTATGTATGTATTTGTTTGTTTGTTTATTAATTAATTAAATTTTTATCCCGCCATTCCCAGACAAGCCGGCTCGCAGCGGCTTACAATGTTAAAAACATAACCTCATAAATACAAGCAAAAAACCAGATAAAACAGAAAAACAAACAGTAACCCAAAAGATGGCGGTCAGATAATCCTAAAACCCTATTCCTCCAATTCCTTCCTGGCTGTGTCCATCTGTTGTAAATTTGGAGCTGATGGTAGGCCCCTCCCTGGTGTCCAGATTGTATTAGATGCTAGAAGCTAGGTCTGACACAATGAAGTTCTTCCCATGTTCTTCTGTTCCCAAATGTTTCTCTCACTAGCAGGATCATCTGGTCATAGTTACATTTACTCTGTGGTCACACAGTGGTGAATAATTATTTATAGGTGTGAAGGAAACCTGCAGAAGGAATTCCATTTCCTTTTTCTGCAAGCCACAACTTCAATGGAAACTCCACTGACTAGACCACCATGGCTGATTTGCTTTGTCTCTACTCCTTTACAAACCCTTGCCTCCGTTCCGGATTACATTGTGATCACATCGTCAGCCTGATGGTCTTTTTGCTGTACACAGTCTAAGACATAACAGAATATAATAAGAGGGCAAGAGACCGTTATTGTCATGTGCAAGAATTAGCAAAATGGGCATTTCTGTTATGCACACATTTTAAAAAATCCAGAATAAGAAGCATTTTCTCACACAGATCAGTCACAGGAGAAGTGTGGCTACAGACAGCATAGCCATCGGCATGGGGAAACCAGCAGGAGCCTTCTTTAAATTTTTGTTTGATGCAGAACTTCAGGGGGGAGAGCACTGCGGGATCCTTATTCTCTAAATTTGTAAAGGGTTTTAGAAATTGCCATACCAATATATAACAGAAATCAAACATGTGAACAGGCAACAAAGTAGGGATCACAGCCACTGGTAGTCTTTTTTTCAAATATAGGGTTGTTGTTTTTTTTACAGTTATACACTATATATTGCAGAACTGTCTTTCTTAAAGCCTTAAGCTGCTATTTTGCAATACAGAATGAGGAAAACAGGTCTTTTCCTGGAAGACAACTTTCAAGAAGAAAGAGGGGAGGGGGAGACTTATAATATCACATCATCATCATATCACATACCACATACTGCATTCTACACCTTTTCCAAAATACCATTTATAATTTATAAATCACTAGCAGTCTTGACCAACCACTTACCACCCATAGAAAATACACTTAAGAAAGTTGGCCACAGCCAAAAAACGTTGTCATCCAGCCTACGCTGTGTATCTTCTCCCTTCCACTCTCCATCTGGTCTCTAAAACTATTATGCTCTGCTATTCACAAGAGATCTTGGAAATGAGTTGTGGATGAGAGAAGGGGTAGGGCTGGGCATACATTCGTCTTGATCTTGTTTTGCTCAACGGGCACAAAGCAGACGTAAGGAAAAACAACCCTAACTCCAATCTGTTAACCAAACCTCTCAGTAATTAATCTAACTACACTTAAACCCAAAGAACCTACTTTTTGTATTTGACTCATATTAACATTCTTGACACATGGTACATACCTAAATCAGAAGACCTGAGATGCTTCCAACACACCTCTTACCTGCCCGTGACTTTCCTCTTATCTAGAAATGTTCCCAAGACCTTAAAAATTATTCCTCCTTCCCTTAAGCCAATCTGAAAGCATTTCTGTTACCTCATTTTAATTGCTCTCTCTTCTTCCAAGCCTGGCCAAGATAATCTTTTGATTTAATTCAGGTGCCTAGACCTATAACTAAACCAGAATCCACCCTGAAGTCTATGTCGCTATGAAGCTCCTTGTTTTGTTCCTGGCATAGATTATATGCTTCCCTGCTCATCTTCCCACCTGGATCTGCACCAGGATTTCTACCTGGGTTGCTGCTTTGATGTAGTGGTGAAAAGTGGCAGCTTCTAATCTGGCAAGTTGGGATTGATTCCCCATTCCTTCATATGAAGCTGGCTGGGTGACCTTGGACTAGTCACAGTCCTGTCAGAGCTGTTCTCACAGAGCAGTTTGTCTAGGAGCACTGCCAGCCTCACCTACCTTACAGGTTATTTGTTGCGGAGAGAGGCAGGGAAGGCCATTGTAAGCCACTTTGAGACTCCGTCTTCTTCATAGCAAGCTGTGCAGATCAACTTCTCTGTTTTTCTCTTTCTCAATTCACCAGCTAGATCAGTAGCTTCCCAAGCATTTGGGACCTGGGCCTAGTCTGCACACAATAGATGATGCACTTTCAATGCACTTTAGAAGTAGATTTTCCTGTTCTCTGCACTGGAAAATCCAGATGCCAAAGCACATTGAAAGTGCATTATCCTGTGTGTGCAGACTAGGCCCTGGTGTGATAATTCAGATTTGTACTCAAGCCCAGAACAAACAAACAGGAAGAGGAAGGACATTTTCCTCCCACATGATCAAACTAATTTATTTTGAACTTGGAACCCAACTGGAAAGCAGGCCCCACTTTCATACGCATTGTGGAGTGCGGACTTCTAATCTGGAGAGCCAAGTTTGATTCCGTGCTCCCCCACATGCAACCAGATGGCTGACCTTGCGCTCGCCACAGCACTGATAAAGCTGTTCTGATGGAGCAGTAACATCAGGGCTCTCTCAGCCTCACCAACCTCACAGGGTGTCTGTTTTGGGGAGAGGAAAGGGAAGGCAATTGTAAGCCACTTTGAGACTCCTTTGGGTAGAGAAAAGTGGCATATAAGAATCAACTCTTCTTCTTCAGTAATATCAGGGCTCTCTCAGCCTCACCTCCCTCACAGGGTGTCTGTTGTGGGTAGAGGAAGGGGAAGGCAAATGTAATTTGCTTTGAGACTCCTTTGGGTAGAGAAAAGCCGCATATAAGAAACAATTCTTCTTCTTCTCCCAACCTACTGTTGCCAGCTCTGGGTAGGAAAATATCTGGCGATTTTGGGGGGAGGAGCCTGAGAAAGGTGAGGTTTCAAGAAGACAGGAACTTTAATAGGGTATAACATCCACCTTCCAAATATCTCCAGCCACCACCTGGAAGTTACCAACCCTATCCCAACAACACACACGAACACATAACCATCTCCTAAATTTAATCACCAACTAAATTTCATCTCAGGTGTCCAACATTTGTTTGCAGAGTATTAGGAAAAATAAGTGCCCGTGAATACAAAGACAAGGAGACAAAGCATTCTGGAAACCTATTTCAGTTATTTATAGTCTGGTTTGCAACCAAAAAGGCTTGCAAAGCGGGAAACAGCACAATTAAAAACATCAACCAAATACTAAGAGAGTAACCAACAGAGCAATCATCTAACCCTCGACAGCAGAAAACCCCATGAGCAGCAAGAAACAAAATAAAATTGCGGGGGAGGGATATTCCCGATCTGACGTCGCATGAAGAAATAGGCCACTGCAAAGAAACAAATTACAATGTCTTGGAGAAAAGGGAGAAAATTGAACACAATGGAAATCAGGCTGTATTACGCGTGAAGCTGCCTCATCCTGATTTAGAATAGAGGCCCATCAAAGTCAGTATTGCTTACTCAGACAGGCAGCAGCTGTCCAGGGTTTAAGGTACAGGTCTTTCAGATCGCCCAATGTCACATCCTTTAACTGTAGATACTGGGGATTGAACCTGGAACCCTTCTGCGTGCCAAACAAATGCTCTACCATTGAGCCTCAGCTCCTTCCCGGAATATGACGGAATAATTCAAGAGAGCAAGTTGATAAACGGAATAGGAGTATAGTTTTTGTACTGTTTACTGTATACATTAGCATACTTTACTACTTTATCATCCATTCTCTGTGTTGTTTATAGTACGTCGTATCTAATACCTTTTTGCTTGCATTCTTTGTCTATTTTTGATATGCTATTTGAAGGTATTTTTTAATAATCCACAAAGAGATTCAACAAAAAGGGTGGGCTATGGAATAAAGCAAGTAAACAATGCCTGGAGATGCAGAAAATAAGACCATTTTAAAGGGGTTAATGATATCAATCCCAGGTCAGAAAGGGGCATATCATACCATATGATGTGCCATATAGAGCAGGGGTAGTCAACCTGTAGACCTCCAGATGTTCATGGACTACAATTCCCATGAGCCCCTGCCAGCAAATGCTGGCAGGGGTTCATGGGAATTGTAGTCCATGGACATCTGGAGGACCACAGGTTGACTACCCCTGATATAGAGGATGGAGCAGAGTTGTTGTCTCTTGCCCCAGAGGGCCAGACCAGAACAAATGGGATGAAATTAATTCAAAAGAAATTCCGTCTAAACATCAAGATGTTCCTGACAGTTAGAGCTATTTCTCAGTGGAACAGGCTTCCTCGGGAGGTAGTGGGTTCTCCATCTTTGGAAATTTTTAAACAGAAGCTAGATAGCCATCTGACGCAGAGGCTGATTTTGTGAAGGCTCAAGGGGGTGGCAGGTTACAGTAGATGAGTGATAGGGATGTGAGTGTCCTACATAGTGCACGGGGTTAGACTAGATGACCCGGGAGGTCCCTTCCAACTCTGTGATTCTGATTCTGTGAACAAATGTTACTCGTAGTTTATGGCGTTATGATTCTATACCAATGCCTTTAATCTCACATTTATATCAATCTAGCAATAGACCTATTCAAAGGGGCAGCACTAGAAACACTAGCTGAAATAGAGATGATGTTGTTTGTTAAAGATGGTTTTAAATGGTTTAATATATTATTTTAATTGTGCATTGTTTTACTGATGTTGCACACTTCCCTGAGTTGCACACTTCCCTGAGGAAAACTGCCGTTGTTAAAAACAATTTGCACATTTTCCAGTTTGGAAAAGGGCAGTTGAGAAAAAAATGTGCTTCCTTTCTCCTTGGGAATGTGTTCTCCAGTGCATGGCTGTGCAAAATGCAGCCCTCCCGGACTAGCGTGTCAAATGAATTTTCCACCCAGTTTGGTACCCTGTTCAAGTGAAGAAAGCCAGCACCCGATACTTGTGTTGAGTGACAGAAAGAATTCTGTGGTACCTGAAACCTTGCGTATTCTTTTCCCAGGAGATGATGGTCTAATAAAAGGAACCACATCTTAAACCCATTCTGGATCATTTAATCTCCGTTTGTTTGTTTGCTTATGTTTTAACTTATATACCGCTGCTCTCAGAGACTCGCAGCAGTTTGTAATAAAACAACCCAACCTGTAACCCCCCCAATACATTAAAAGATGGCTATTCATTGGAGTTAACTCCCCATCTCCCCTCCCCTGTCCATCTGCAGTCAGAAGTTCTATCATTAGGAGAGAGGGTCCTGATCTCACTAATTCTAGGGGATCTGATAGTACCTGTTACTAACATAGCAACAATTCTGCTTGTAGATCAAACTAGACAGAAGAAAAGATTAAATACCTTTATACACCTGGCTTGAGAAGGAGTCTCAAAAGTGGCTTACAAGCATCTTACCCTTCCTCTCCCCACAGCAGACAACCTGTGAGGTAGGTGAGGCTGAGAAAGCTCTAAGAGAACTGCTCTGTGAAAAGAGCCCTAAGAGAAGTGTGACTAGCCCAAGGTCAACCAGCTGGCTGCAGGGGGAACTCTTTACCATTACACCACACTGACTCTTTAACCTCCTGTATCCCATAACCCATGACATTGCTGCTATGGGGGGAAACACACTGCCTTTAAACACTGCATAGTTTGTTTTATAATTTGGTAGCCAGTTTTAAAAAACCCAAACATTAGGGCCATTTCCACACAGAGGGTCAAATCGCACCTGCAACAGCGAGATATTAAATCACGCCTCGCCTTTTCCCCTCCCAACATGTTGTGCAAAAAGCAAAAAAGAGAGCAATATGCTCTTTCACTCACTGCCTCCACGCCTCCGCCACGTCACCAGAGCTCCTGCCTTGGGCGGCGACAGTGTCACAGCAGTGGCATGGGGGGCATGGTGTCGGCACGGAGGCAGCGCCCTGCTTAAAAGGTGCTTGGTGAGGGAAAGGGAGGGCAGGAGTCCTAGGCGATTGTGGAAGGGAATGTCTGAGTGGCAGGCAGGCAGATCAGCAGGGTGGGGGCAGGAGGGAGGAGAATTAGGGCTGGGGGCCTGACACCCGAGAGGAGGAAGGGAAGGAGGCACTTAGTAAAAAACCAATACTGAGAGATTTAATGGAGGTTGAACAGATGGGGGGGAATCCTGCCCTCCCTCCTGCCGTACCCCCTCCATTTCCTGCCTCCCTCGCTGGGCAGGAAATGGAGGGGGTACGGCAGGAGGGAGGGCAGGACAAAGCTGCTCAGTGTATCACGCCTTTCCCCCTCCATACATTCTAGGTCCCGGTTGCTCGCTAGTTGCTCACTGGCGGCTTACACATTTTATGGTAGTAAATCCACGATTTACTGCATCGGAAGTTAAAATGGTGAAATTGCAAGCTTGCTGCTGGGCAAGCTCTGGATGTGGACGAAGTCATATGGAGGGGTCTGAATATATCGCCAACATTCGGAGGCTGTCCAGCCAGGGGTAGTCAAATTGTGGCCTTCCAGATGTCCGTGGACTACAATTCCCAGAAGCCCCTGCCAGCGAATGCTGGCAGGGGCTCCTGGGAATTGTAGCCCATGGACATCTGGAGGGCCGCAGTTTGACTACCCCTGAGCTACACTATGCATGTCTGGAAATTCCCCAGGAATCGAGTTTAAACCCCAACAGAAACACTATATATTTTAATATATATATTAAATTGTCACAGTACTGACGGAGCCCTTACTATTTTTTTAAGAACATATTTTGTTTAATAGGCAAACACCACCATTCAGACCTTCCTTGGGCAACAAAAGGGCAGGGGATTAAAGGTGCTGTTTGAGTACCAGTTAAATATGGAAAGGGAAGAAAGAGAAGAGATGCAAACATTCCAGTTTCCACAGCAGCACTTCCAAATATATCATATTCTTAAGTAGCGTAAAACCAGAAGGCATATGTGGCCAGGAATACATTTATCAGCTTTCTCGGCTAGAAAAGCTACGCATTCTTATGGAAAACGGGGACATGGCTTCTGACATTCGTGCCTCGGTAACTGCTCATTTAAATTACTGCCTTGTTGTCTAAATTTGGCTGCCCTTGAAGATGGTGTGAAATGTCCACTGGCGAAAACAAAATGCACTCACAATAAGACAGTACTGCACAGCCTTGAAAAATCTTAGTTGAGTGCGAGTTCATTTAGAATAATAGAAGAACAGACTTGGAAGGGATCCCTAGGTCATCTAGTCCAACCCCCTGTGCAATGCAGGTCACTCCCAAAGCTATTAGTTATCCACTATAACCTGCCACCCCCTTGAACCTTCACAGCCTCTTTGTTAGATGGCTATCCAGCCTCTGTTTAAAAATTTCCACAGATGGAAAACCTGCCATCTCCCGAGGAAGCCTGTTCCGCTGAGAAACCTCTCTGTCAGGAACTTCTTCTGGATGTTTTGACAGAATTTCTTTTGAATTATTTTCATCCCATTGGTTCTGGTCTGTTCCTCAGGGGCAGGAGAGAACAATTCTGCTCCACCTGCTATACGGCTGCCTTTTAAAACTTCAAGATGGTTATCAGATCCCCGCTCAGTCGTCTCCTCTCCAGGCTAAACAGACTAAGCTCCCCCAACCTTTCCTCATATCTTGGTCTCTAAACCCCTCACCAGCTTTGTTGCCCTGCTCTGGATACGCTCCAGTTTGTCTACAGTGTGGTGCCCAAAGCTGAACACAGCACTCAAATGAGGCCAAACCAGACTAGAGTAAAGTGGTACAATCACCTCCTGTGATCTGGACACAATACTCCGTTTGACACAGCCCAAAATCCCATTTGCCTTTTTAGCAGAGTTAAAACTGCTGACTCATGTTCAATGTATAGTCTACTAAGACTCCTAGATCCTTTTCACACATACTACTGCCAAGACATGTCTCCCCCATCCTATATTGGTATATATGGTTTTTCCTACCTAAATACAGAACCTTACATTTGTCTCTATTGAATTTCATTGTATTCAGTTTAGCCTAGTTCTGAAGTCTATCAAGATCATCCTGTATCATGATTCTGTCTTCTGTTGTGTTTGCTACCAGTTTAGTATAATTTGCAAATTTAATAAGAATCTCCTCTAATCCCTCATCCAAATCATTTATAAATATATTGAATAACACAGGTCCCAGGACAGATCCTTGGAGTACTCCACTTGTCACTCTTCACCAAGAGGATGCTGAATCATCAACAAGCACCCTTTGGACACGATCTGTTAACCAGTTATCAATCCACCTGACAGAATTAGGATTCATACCGCATTTTACCAACTTGTCAACAAGAATATCATGTGGAACCTTACCAAAAGCTTTACTGAAATCCAGATAAACTAGGTATGTCCACAGCATTCCCCTGATCCATCAAGGTAGTCACTTTCTTGAAAAAAGAGATAAGGTTGGTCTGACATGACTTGTTCTTGTGAAACCCAGGCTGAATCTTAGAAATCACAGCTCACTGTTCCAGCTGTTCAAGGACTGATTGATGATTTGTTCCAAAATTTTGCCAACTACAGATGTCAAGCTGACAGGTCGGTAGTCACCCAGATCCTTCTTTTTCCCTTTCTTGAAGACGGGGACAACATTTGCCTGCCTCCAGTCATCTGGCATCTCACCTGTTCTCCAAGAAGTGTCAAAAATAATGGCCAGAGGTTCAGAGATTACATCTGCAAATTCTTTTAGTACCCTTGGATGCAATTCTTATCTAGCCCAGAAGATGTTTTTTCATTTAAAGAAACTAGGTGTTTATGGACTGTCCCTGAAGTGGTCCTCGGCCACCATTCCCATCCCCCGTTGTGATACATTTTTGCCACACTGAGCACCATTTCCCTCACAAAAGAAGACTGAGGAGAAATAGTTGAGCAGTTCAGTCCTCTCTTCATCATCATCATCATCTGTTATAATTTTGCTTCTTGTCCTTGTTGGGATCCTATAGTGTCCCTATTCTTTTTCTTACTTGAAACATAACTAAAGATCCCTTTTTTGCTATGTTTAGCACTTCTTGCTAGCCTAAGCTCATATTGAGCTTTAGTTTTTCTAACACTCTCCCTACAATTATTGTTTATACTCATCCTTGGTAATAAGGCCTTCCTTCCATTTCCTAAATGACTCTTTTTTATTCCTCAAAACATTTGACAGCTGCTTATGGAGCCACCTTGGCTTCCTTAGGCTCCTTCCATCTTTTCTTCTTAGGGGAATTTTTTTGTGATTGAGCCTTCAGTATTTCACTTTTAAGAAATTCCGAACCCTCTTGGACTAATTTACTATTTTTAAAGTCCTAATTCACAATAAAAGGCGCCCAAAGGTTTGGGGCCATGCCATGCCCACTTCCATATGGACCTGTTGAGCTCCTAAGATCTTAGCAGCTGCAAGAGACAATGCCTTCTTTGTGAAGGTTCTGGAACTGTGAATGGTCTTCCTTCAGGAGGCTCATTAGGACTCATTAGGTATAAACAAAGAAATATATCCAGCAAGCTTTTCTTAATTACTGTCTTAATTGGAACCAAAAGATCACAGAAATAGTGAGACCAAGTTTCTGAGTTCCCAAGAGTTCTTTATAAGCCCGAATACTAGGCATAGAAAACAAAAAGATGGGGTGTGGGAGAATAGTGTATGTGGGGGGGATTCCACTGTGAAGGGCTGTAGCTCAGCGATAGAGCATCTATTTGGTGGTATGCAGAAGGTTAGAATTATAGAGATGGAAGAGCCATACAGACCATCCAGTCCAAGCCCCTGCTCAATGCAGGATCAGCCTGGAACATCCATGGTATCTGTCCAGCCACTACTTAAAGACCGCCAGTGAGGTGGAGCTCACTACCTCCATAGGCATCTGATTCTACTGCTGAGCTACTCTGACAGTAAAAAAAAAAAAAAAGCCCAGATATCTAGCCACTACCATTTTACCCATAGTTTAAAGCCATTACTGCAGGCCCTATCCTCTGCTGCCAAAAGGAACTCCTCCTTGCCCTCTTCCCAGTGACAACCTTTCAAATAATTAAAGAGAGCAATCATGTCCCCTCTCAACCTCCTCCAGGCTGAATATTCCAGGTTCAATCCCCAGCATAGGAATTCTGGCATTAGGAGACGTGAAAGACCTTTACCGAGAATCTTGGAGACCTGCTGTTAGCCTGAATTGACAATATGGCACTGGTAATTTAATATATGGCAGCTTCATGTGTTCACTGTGTCCCAACCATCTTTTTCTCTTCTTCCCACTCTTCATTGTTCTTTGCACTTAGCATCCAGACAAAGAGTTCTAAAGAACTTGAAAGTTTGTGCTCAGGGATATTTTGGCTCATCTGGAACTACAGTGTGCAGTGCACTTCCTGTCTTACTTTGGCACATTCAATTCTATCCATTGATTTGAGGAAGGTCCAGATTGCAGAAGGCTTGGTATCACCAGTAGGATTAGACTTGGTGGCCTTTTTGGTCCCAACTGAAAAGAATCTAGTATGCCAGCAGTATCGGATGCTCTAACAAACACACCAATCTACAGTGTGTGCATGCTAATATGAATGCCAGGGCCATAAATTAAAAAGCATTCAAAGTTGCTCCTCTGAAGAAAATTCATATTAAATCAGAAGATCCTCCCCAGCTAAAGGCACGAAAAAATTTAATTACGTATAACAATAGAGGGAGTCTAATCAAACTTTATATCTAGCCTAAGATGCGGAATTATTAAAACCTGGAGACAATTTTTTTTGTTACAAGGTTCTTTATTTGCAGCAGACAATCTCCTCTACGGAAACTGTACAGCATCTAACTTTAAGAGAAAAGGGGGGGGGGAACAGCAATTTTCAAAAGGACAAGCAAAAAACTAATTCAAGGTAATTGAAAGTCGCACAGACAAAACAGGGGGCCTCCAGAAGTCATTGTGTTTAGACCTTCAAGGAAGTGGGAACTTCCTAACTCAGAATTCTCCAAGACCACCCCAAGACTCACAACAACTTTAAGGCATAGCTTTCCCAAACATTAAAAGATTACTTCAAAAACTTATTTGCATTTGGACAAAATCAGAGTCCAGTTGCACCTTTAAAACCAACAAAGATTTATTCAAGGCGTGAGCTTTCCAGTGTGGAAGAGTGCTTGCACTTGAAAGCTCACACCTTGAATAAATCTTTGTTGGTCTTAAAGGTGCAACCGGACTCTGATTTTGTTTTGTTGTGCTGCTTCAGACCAACATGGCTACCCACTTGAATCTATCTTGTTTGCATTTAGATATATCTCCAGGAAGAAGAAATTCCAGCATTATGGGAACAGAACCACCACTCTATACATCTTTTATCGTTCAGGAGCTGTACCTTAGATACTGCCATAATGCATTTAGGGCCTTCACTGTCAAAACCTATGGAGGAGAAGCAACATCTATGTTTGGATATACTCAAGGGAATATAAGAATGTATTGATACTGACAATGTCACCTTCAACAACTACTTTACCTTTTCTGCTGGAAAGTTAACAAGGTTATACAAGGCAAGGCCCCGCTGAAGAGAGCTGAGAAGTATTCTCAGGAGACCTGTTTAGGAAGGCTCCCGTGGTTTACAAGACCAGGTGGGCACATTGGTCAACCATGTGCATCTTGTAACTTGTCGGTACAGAATTCTTAGGATTGTGCTCATAAAGGATTGACTGTTCTGAATCCAGAAAGAAAAAAACACGGTAACTGCCTTCGTGGTTAAAGGTTGTTATACAGAACAAGTCAGTATAGGCCTGACTGCTTGTTTGTTTTCCCCACTCAGGTTGCTTGATAATCTTTAAATGGAGACAAGGACCTTTGCATATGCTCCTGACCATGCCTTTTGACTGCAGGGTCTGATTTTAGGGTTTTGAAAGGGATACAGATCCCAGGTCAGAGTTCAGTGAAGTATCCTGGCTACAAAACAGAAGTAACAGAAAGGACCAGGGTTCCCACTACAAATTTGACCAAGAGACACTCTAAACCTTGTTCCTTTGCCATTTACGCAGTGGATTCAAAAATCTCTTTCTATGTGTGGCAGCCAGTCTTTTAGACAAAAACGATACACCATACAACGGCTCACATCATTATCCCCCTATCAGCACTTCCTTGACCTGAGTTACTAAATCAAGATGTTGAGTTTCCCTCATCCTTAGAGCAGCTAGAATTTCTCCAACAAAAACTGCTCCATAGATACCCAGCCACGTTAGTTTGTGAGACAAACTGGTCGCTACAGGTGACTTTGCTATTGTATTCAAAGCCTTACCTTTGAAACCAAGTGGAAAATGAGATGAGGTAGCTGTTTGGGGAGAGGGCTGTCAAGTAGAGGGCAGAAGTGGGTGGTGAACCAGATCCCCTTCCCTTAGAAGTGATTTAAAGATTTGCGGGGCCCACTGGACCAGAGCTGGGTTAAGGACGTGCGGGGCCCTAGCGGAGTACAATTGCAGTGGGAGCAGCCAGACTGGGGGAACAGGGCCCCCCTACAGTGGCAAAGAGTGTCACAGTGTAAAGGGGTGTCACCCCTAGTGTCCTTAGAGCAGGGGTAGTCGACCTGTGGTCCTCCAGATGTTCATGGACTACAATTCCCATGAGCCCCTACCAGCATTTGCTGGCAGAGGCTCATGGGAATTGAAGTCCATGAACATCTGGAGGACAACAGGTTGACTACCCCTGCCTTAGAGAAAAAGGGGGAGGAGAGAGGCTACAGCCCTGATCCATGGAGGGAAGACACTGCATGGAGCTCCTGAAAGAGCGGAGCCTGTAACATGTGCTATGTGTGATGCATGGAGAAGCCGGCCCATGATACTCATGTTCAATCTCGACAGAAAGCTGAATAGCTGCAATTTGCTAATGCACTTCTAATTGAGCAGTGTCGACTCCCTGCAAAAGCACAGAATTTGTTTTTCTCTCAGGTGATGCCATTGGGTTCGTTATCAAATTTCTAGATTCGTGACTCGGTGCTTAAACGCTCTCAATCCTCTGACCAATTTTAATTAATTGATTAACCTATAAGATTATGTGTGAGAAGAGCTTTATCCAGCAGCTGCGGAATAAAACTTCTGCCAAAATCACCAAACAGAAGCCCCCCTTGAAATCCAAAGGCAACCAGTATTTACACATATGCATATTCATACTAATATCTACCTAAACCCTCCCCAAATTTCTCCAGACACATCATGTCCAAATATCAACATGTTTCACTTGTATTTCCTAATTTTCTTTGTCCTGACAAAACCAATTAAAATAAATTTATTACCTCAGAAGAAGTGTTGGTTCTTATATGCCACTTTTCTCTACCCGAAGGAGTCTCAAAGCGCCTTCCAATCACCTTCCCTTTCCTCTCCCCGCAACAGGCACCCTGTGAGGCAGGTGGGGCTGAGATAGCCCTGATGTTACTCCTTGATGAGAACAGCACTATCAGGGCTGTGAGGAGCCCAAGGATACCCAGATGGCTGAATGTGGAGGAGCAGGTAATGAAACCCACCTCGCCAGATTAGAAGCTGCCGCTCCTGTCCTCTACCCCAAACTGGCTCTCAGGAATGTTTCTCTGTTTTGCGAGTGGGTCATTACTCATGATAAGGACTTTTTGGTCCAACTAAACAATTAACTCAGACAACACTCATCTAGTCTTGTTATTCATTACTGAACATAACAGGAAAGTTTCCTATTATCACAGTCATTCATTATAAGAACCTGGTTTGCCATCTCCAGCCCTGGAGGTTAGCATATCTTAATATATTTCTTATTGATTTTTAATTTCAGCCATTCCTACAAGACGACCTAGAATCCAATATGATAGCCTGCTCAGTGGACTGCTATAGAGTGCTAATTGCTAGTAAATTCAGAGGGAGAGGGAGGTAGTGCTCATGAGCAGGGGACTTTTATACATGCCACACCTTTTAAACACACCTTTACCGTCTCCAAACCCTCAACATCTGAGCCTAAACACATCATTGTCTCTAGCACCATTCATCAAGAAACACAGCCACAGTATTATTTGCCGGTACTCCTTTTTTTGTGTGTGTGGGGGAGATGATTTCTGCAACTCTGATCATTACCCAGTTATCACCCAGTTAAAGGTAAAGGTAAAGGTATCCCCTGTGCAAGCACACAGTCATGTCTGACCCTTGGGGTGACGCCCTCTAGCGTTTTCATGGCAGACTCAATACGGGGTGGTTTGCCAGTGCCTTCCCCAGTCATTACCGTTTACCCCCCAGCAAGCTGGGTACTCATTTTGCCGACCTCGGAAGGATGGAAGGCTGAGTCAACCTTGAGCCGGCTGCTGGGACTGAACTCCCAGCCTCATGGGCAGAGCTTCAGACAGCATGTCGGCTGCCTTACCACCCTGCGCCACAAGAGGCTCTTATCACCCAGTTATAACCCCCCAATTGCTACTTGTATAAAAACACAAAATACAAGTAGGTTCTGAATGCAGATTTCCAAGCTAAAGGCATTAGGATGGAAAGGAATACGGAGGGAAGTTCTCCTGGGGTTAACACTCTTTGGATCATCAGGCAAGTTGGCCAAGGGACCTGCCTGACTACCCTTCCTACGGCATATTCTGAATCTGAGGCTGCAGCTGCCGCAGTGCTTCCTCCTGAAGAGGAAATAGTGCTGCAATATAATTACTGGTCATAGGGTCTCTCTTTTTCTTCAGTTAGTGAATGCCACCAGCTCCCATCCATTTGGAAACACACAGGAGTCCTGTGATTGCTGCCATTTCCCCCCTCCCTGTCCGTATCCACTCAACTGTGACAAAATAAATTTGTGCCAGGCCACAGACAAGTTCCAAGTGACTGGAACCCAGTATTAGAGACTGAGGGGGCGGGGAGGTGGAAATTATTCTTTGGGCCACTATCTGAAAACCTATATCTGGAGATGATATTTATTAAGGTATCTTATTGGCTTTATTTAGCCCAAACTATTTCTCTGGGATATTTCTGTTAATCTCCCCCCTTATGTACTACGTCGTACAGATGCTACATAGAATCAAAGGAGCAGCCGTGTTGGTCTGAAGTAGCAGAATAAAATCCAGTACCACCGTTAAGACCAACAAAGATTTATTCAAGGCGTGAGCTTTCGACTGAGTTTTCAGACTGAGGAAGAGTGCTTGCACTCGAAAGCTCACGCCTTGAATAAATCTTTGTTGGTCTTAAAGATGTAAAGGTGCTACTGGAGTCTAATTTTAAGATGCTACATAGTTTGTTATGTGGCATTTCCGGGGATTAACTATTATTTGTTATTGGTCTGTTACTGTGCTAGAAGACCACCTGCTCTGCAGGTCAATCTAGGCCGAAAATCGCACTCGGGGGAGCGTGGTAACGATGAATCGCCAGCTCACACGTCAGCTATATGGGTCTCTCCGTCGCAATGAATCAACGCATATTCGTTGCAACGTGTGTGTGTGTGTTTTTTTTAAAACTGTGCTTAAAGGGAAAGGGGCTTTTCCGGAGCATGATAACAACCGCCCATTGGCTGTTTGTTTGATTGACGGCCAGGGGCGGGAACAAGCACAGAAAAAATCGCTTCCTTTCTAGCGATTCCTGCGAGACCAGAAACCTGTGGGAAACGATTGAAACGCTACTGGATTCCACTACAAATGAAGGTATGCGTAACGCCGAGATTCCGCTATTTAAAATAGCGTTTCCACTTTGTGGAACCAATTGGCAACATTGGTCTTTGTGTGGAAAGGCCCTAGATATTCTCAGGAAGTCCCTGAGTGTCACAATTGGTTACCAGGGTGCTTTCCAGGAGACCCTTAGTCTCAGGGAGTTTCCCTGAAGTAAAGGCATCTTCCCCCTTCCTTCTGTAACAATGGCACAATGAGGTAGGCAAGGCTGAGAGAGCATAATTCACTAAGCAATGAACTTTGTGGCATCGAGGGGATGTAAACCTTGGTTTCTCTGCCCCTGGTAATAAGCAGTATTTCTAAATGTAAACAAATCAAATCCCCTTAGACAGATGCAATTAAATTTATTTACATCTTTCACACTGAGAAGCAAAAGGATCATTTTATTTACTTCAGTTATTCATTTACTTATTTATAGCCAACCTTTCTTCCCAAGGAGGACCCAAAATGACTTAACTAATTCTCTTTTTCTCTATTTTATGTTCTGGACAACACTGTGAATAGATTAGGCTAAAAGCATATCATTGGCTCAAGGTCAACCAGCATGATTTCCATGGCAGAGGGGGTCCCAGATCCTAATGAAACACTCTAACCACTACACTACACCATGCTGGATCTCAGAAAGAAACAAGAACCCTGCCTGTTTTCCAGTACCATCATTTAGACCATTGATTGAAAACAAGTTAGAATCATAGAATCATAGAGTTGGAAGGTACCTCCTGGGTAATCTAGTCCAACCCCTTGCACTATGCAGGATACTCACAACCCTATTGCTCATCCACTGTAACCTGCCACCCGCTTGAACCTTCACAGTGAACACTCTGGACCCCCCACCTACAACCTTGGGTCTTCTACCTGGTGCAATTAGCTCCCGGAAGAGCTGGCATTCAAACTGAAATACTCCCCCATCTATCCATTGTGTCCCCTTAACCTCTAAATGGAACTTCATGGCATTGTTAACCATTCTGCACATACCCTGTTTTACTAATCACTGGCCCAGCTATCTTATCAGCAGATCATAGAGCTTATGCCTCTACATTTATTTTTTTAATCAGGTTTATAAGACTGCCCCTCTTGGCCCAGCCATCTCGGGATGGCATACATCCCCTCCAAATACCCAAGCACACCTTGCATCAACTGTTTCAATCTCATGGACTTTATTACCCCATTACTGGATGAAATCAACACCTGAGTGAGCAAGGGATTCATGGCTCACCTGCAATTTACATTTAAAACAACAGAGTTATAGATCAGACAAGATTTTCAAGCACCGGGTTCTTCAAAGTAGATGTGAGAATTGATGCAATATGTGCTAAGCATATGACTTGAATTGGATTCCTTTTGTCCTTCCAATGCTTTGTTCAGGTCTGCAGGCCTATTACAGAATTTCAGTTCTACAAAACTGAGAAGTAACTTCAGATAGAAACAGCATTCTGCCTTTTCTGGGCTATATAGAAAAACTTATTTTCATTTTCGTTCTCCAAACAGAGTCCACGGCTTTCAGCCTTGCGAACAGAAAAACGCTTTTTCTACTCATCCCCTTTAAGTAAGACGACAACATTACACCTACCTACAAAGGAAGGTAGTCAGTCATGATCACATGCATCAGAATTTATAGATCTCTTTTGTACGGCAGGCAGAAAAGAAAGTTTAGCAAGCAAGGTATTTTTGTCTGGCCGTAAAATTATTGTGGGTTATTGTACCCAGCTTGCTGGGGGTAAAAACGGTAATGACTGGGGAAGGAAATGGCAAAACCACCCTCTATTGAGTCTGCCAAGAAAACGCTAGAGGGCGTCACCCCAAGGGTCAGACATGACTCGGTGCTTGCACAGGGGATACCTTTACCTTTACCTTTTATTGTTTGAGAGGAACAATTTGAATTGCATGTCCTGAGACCTTCAGGGACTCACGGGTGGAAATGGCCGAGGTAAATGAGGCTGTGATTGGGGATGCCAGCTTTCAGAGGAGGCCTGGGGATCCCCAGGAATTACATCTAATCTCCAGGCTTCAGAGATCAGTTGTCCCAGGAAAAACTGGCTGCTTTGGAAGGTACACTCTATGGTAGGGGTAGTCAAACTGCGGCCCTCCAGATGTCCATGGACTACAATTCCCATGAGCCCCTGCCAGCAAACGCTGGCAAGGGCTTCTGGGAATTGTAGTCCATGGACATCTGGAGGGCCGCAGTTTGACTACCCTGTTCTATGGCCTTGTACCCCACTGAGGTCCCTATCCTCACTCAGGCTCGAATTCCAAAACCTCTAGGGGTTTTCCACCCTGGCTCAGACAACCCTAGGCTGTAAATATAGACATTTAAAATCAGAAAGGATTTTGGAACAGGAAACTGGGCAGAAAGGAGAAGCCTGAGGTGGGGGGGAGAGCCACTGAGATTTAAAAAGCAATATTTCATTTTTCCCAGAGCTCAATCCACTAAGTCAGCCTTTTTCAACCTTTTGACCCTGGAGGAGCCCCTGAAATAATTTTTCAAGCTTCAAGGATCCCTGGAAGTGATGTCAACTGGCCACGCCTCCCTACCGCATTCCTTGGAAGTGACATCACCAGCCACATGACCAGGAAGGCTTCAGAAGGAATGAAGGGGGAGACACAGGAGGCAGTTTAATATGGGAGTAGGCATGCAGGCTGCACCCCCTTGCCAGCACAGAAACCACAAGAGTGGTTATTCATGATCAGGAGGAGGAGCAATGGAAGTGACAATTTCCCTAGCTTGTGGCCAAGTCCACTGAGACAGGAGAAGAAAGGCCATGGACCCTCCCTGGTTGGGAATCCCTGCACTAACTCAAGAGAAAAGACAGAAGGTTCTGCTGCAAGGACTGGAATCACTGTGGCCCAGCCAAGACACAGACTTCTATTTTAAAGACCAACAAAAGATTTACATTTTGGCTGCTCTTTACGGTGCTATTGGACTCAAGTTTTGTTGTGCTACTTCAGACCAACATGACTACCCACTTGACTCCAGCCAACAATAGTGTGCTAAGTGACAGTAGTGTTATATATATTTTCCCCCCTTAAGATATACCTTCTTTGGTCAAAGATTTAGCTTGTTGTCTGTTGAAGATAAAGGAAGTTGGTGAAGTGACTCAGGGGAGGTTGCAATCGATTGAAAGTTTATGAAAATGTTAAGACAACAGTCTGCTGAGCTGTTGCATTGCTTTCTCCCCCACACCTATTTGGTGTGAGAGCCAGTTTGGTGTAGTGGTTAGGAGTGCAGTTTGGTGTAGTGGTTAGGAGGCATGCCAGGTTCGATTCTGCGCTCCCCCACATGCAACCAACTGGGTGACCTTGGGCTCGCCACGGCACTGATAAAGCTGTTCTGACCAAGCAGTGATATCAGGGCTCTCTCAGCCTCACCCACCCCACAGGGTGTCTGTTGTGGGGAGAGGAATGGGAAGGTGACTGTAAGCCGCTTTGAGACTCCTTCGGGTAGGGAAAAGCGGCATATAAGAATCAACTCTTCTTCTTCTTCTTCTTCTTCGTCTTCGTCTTCTTCTTCTTGCTTTCAACTATTGGAGCTGCCAGTGCTTGATAGCTTGGCTTGAAATCTACTTGGCAATACATTTGTTACTGCCAGGATATAGCTTGCATCAGAGATCCTTCACCTTCTTTCAAACTGGGTTTATTAGGTGGGAAGTGAAAGGTTTTGTTAGGTGCTCCCCTCACCTGTATTTTGATCAAGAGGCTTACATTATCTACCAACGTCTCTCTATTCATCTCTGCTAGAAAGGAAAGGAGAGACTACGATAGGACCCCTTTCATCACAACACTTTTTTGTTCTTTTTGGATTGTTGCCCAGTCATTGAAATTACACTTCAACAAGCATAACACTGCTATTGTCTGATCGATCTAATGTAATACTCTCGAACCAATGATATTAATTTCCAAATTGTCAATTCATGATATACTTGAAAGGCACGTCAGATGCCAAAGGAGGGTTATCCTGCGCTACATGCTCATGCAAATGATCTGTTCAGTAGCCAACACATACTTAACATTGCTAGAAACAAGGGAGGGAATCAGGATAACAGATGATATTCTGTTATGAATAAACTAGCAAAAAAGCCTGTTGTAGCTAAAAATACAACAGGCGCTAGGCCCCTGCTTTAGGGGGGAAGTGCTGGGGGGACACCATTCATCCCCCCCACCCTGAAAAGGCCCACTGAGGCCTGTCCAGGTAGGCCTTTTCTGGGTAGGGGGGGGGAGCGGTCGCAGGGATCCCATTCCTCTACACCACCACGTGAAAAAGGCTCACCAAGGCCTCTCCAGGACTCTGTTCCTCCCCCACACCAAGAAAAGGCCTGCCAAGGCCTCTCCAGGCCTGGGTGGCCTTTTTAGGGCTGGGGGGAGCACTGGTAGGGACACCGTTCCTCCACCTCAAGCAGCCCTGCCAAGGTCTGGAAAAGCCGCAGCCAGAGCTGCTCAAGGCAACAGGAGTGCTGGTGGGGACTGGCTTGCCCTCTCCCACCTAGCAGCACCACTGAGGCTTACCGAGACCGTGGCCGGGGTTGCTAGGTGCGCGTCTAAGTGCTTCGCCCACCAAGCCTGCAGTCCCAGACCCTGCACCCTCCCTCCCAGCTCCTGCTTACTGGGCTGGTACTTCTTCCAGATGTCCAATCAGATATGGGATAGCCGGGACAGCCTACCTGATTGATAGGAGATGAGTCCCAACTCCTCCCAGCACCTTCTTACAGCACCCCTGTATATATGAGGTATTCAAATTAACATAATGACTGTACTAGTATGAGCTGGTATGAAGAACTGATAAGAAAGTGGCAGGTGGTACTTCCATCTTCTGCTTTATTCCCACCCCCAGCTGCAAGAAATATACCTGAGGGACTGCTCACCTCTTTGCTCTGCAGGTACATATGCAGTTTCCTTAGTCTTTGGTAAGCCAGTTAAGACATATAAAAGGAGAAGAATCAAAGTCTTTGGGAAATGGTGTCAAACAAGGAAGTCTCATCCAGGTGGGAAAGTGTATGTACAAAAATTACCATGCCTAAGGGATAAAAGTAACAACATTTCTTACCAATGCTATTTCTTTCAGCCTGCTGCTCCCACAGTTACAAGTACACATTACAGTTAAAAGCCATAAAACTATAAACCCCCAAATTACACCACACCCCCAACAAGATTACATTGAAGAATAAGCACATTTTCCCTCTAGCTCCGCAGCCTCTCTTGTGGCTCCAACATGAGAATGAAAATATAGTGTCTGGTTCTTCCGAACACAAAAGAGAAAAAGGGAGCAAAAGGGAAGGGAAGCCCAAAATCTTCCGGTCCTAGTCCCAACCAAACACCTGGTGGAAGAGCTCTGTCTTGCAGGTCCTGAGGAACTGTGATAGTTCCAACAGAGCCCTCAGCTCTTCTGGGAGCTAACTGCACCAGGTAGAGGCCAGGACCAAACAGGCCCTGGCCCTGGCCGAGGTCAGGCACACCTCAAGTAGGTTAGGGATCACCAGCTGATTCTCACCAGTTGCTGCTATTACAAATGGTTTCGGTACTGTTTTTCACTACACTTACATTTTAACTAGTTACATCTCACATTGTACTGCCTGCATTTCACGGACTTTTGACCCTACTGTTGACAGTCTCTTACCTGCCTAGGAAGAACCCATTGCTTGAATCTGATTAAATAGGTTCAACTCCACGAAGCTTACGCTAGATTACAAGTCTGTTGATCTTTAAAATGCCACATTTTGATTAACATTTTTCTTAGGGACCAAAGTTCAAGTTTTAACTCGTGGGCTCTTCTGATTAGACCAGCCTTTCTCAACTTCTCAACCACGGCAACATTCTTCAGGTTTTGGGAAACCACATTAGTGGTGCAATGGTGCAGAATACGGTTGGGAAGCAGAGCTGTGTCCATGCCCACACGGGGCCTCTCTCCTTCCCAGCCCCTCCAGGCTCATTAAATATGTTTTAATGGGTGATTTTAGGGGATTTTATTGTATTTCATTGATTTTGTAAACCTCCGAGAGACATTTGAGAGCGGCGGTATATTAATATGGATGGATGGATGGATGGATGGATGGATGGATGGATGGATGGATGGATGGATGGATGGATGGATGGATGGATGGATGGATGTCCATTTTGGGTGGGGTGGTGATCAAATGTTTAACAAGTAAAAAAAAAATATTAACAATTAATTAATTCCCATCCATTCAGGAAACCCTTCTAGGGCCATGTTCACAAAACCCTGGTTTAAGAAACCTGGATTAGACTTTCCATAAAGCAAATCAAATATAGCCTTCAATGCCTTTATGTCCAGGTAGTCCATGCTAGATGCTGAGGTGTAGCGTATCTGGAAAGCAACAAAGTTTAACTAACCTATATTAAGGTGAACATCTGGTTATACTGTGTACGTTGGCATGAATCAGGCCAAGAAGCAGAAAATAGCTGTGAACACTTTCATTTCTACCCGTAAAAACTGAGGGGTCTAATCTGTATATAACAGATATAAGTTTCTGTATATAAGTTTCCCATAAGGAAACTTGCTCTTCTGTATTACCACTGCTGAAGGAACATATATTCATAGCTGTTTTCTGCCAAGAGGAAAGGCCGGGTATAAGTGTTTTATTAAACTATCAACATAACAAAGGAATAGTAAGGTTCAACATCTCCTGAACATAGAGACTAAGGCTGCCAGGTCTGGGCTGGGAAACACCTGGAGATTTTGGGGTGGGAGCCTGACATGGGTGGGGTTTAGGGTGGGGAAGGACTTCAGTATGATGTCATGGAGTCCACTTTCCAAAGCTGCAGTTTTCATTAGGTAAGCTTATCTTTGTCACCTGGAAAGCAGTTGTAATAGCAGGAAATCCCCAGCTACCACCTGGAGGTTGGCAACTCAGAAGCTAAGTTCCTACAGCTCCTTATTACTAAGGCCTGCAGACTGCCAACTCCTTGTTCCACCTGCAGAGCTACTCTGCCCCTGCCTAGAAATGATATCCAGGACTGGGAAGAGAGAAGCTGCTTACCTCCTGGGCTTGCCGAGGGTCATCTTTTCTGTGTTTTGTTTTTGTGCTTTTAACTTTTCAGTTTCATAGCTGATTTTCATTTTTTGGGGGGAGGGGGTGACCCTGTGGGTGTTTTCTTGCAAGTGTGGTGTTTTTCTCCCAATGTTGAATCTTTGCGGTAACGGCAGTATGAGCATGAGATGTTTTGATGCATTCGAAAGGTACGTGATTATATCCGTCACAGATTTTTGTAATGCCTTTGATGTTTTTGAGTCTTGTGTTCCATCAGAAATTGGCATAGGAATACATCAAGTAAACATGCTGAACACATGGCAATGCTCCTGTGCTGCAGTTATTATTTCTGAAAGCGCAAGATCTCACTGGAAAACAATGAGAACTTGCATATGTGGCCCGGCCATCAGCAGCAGACGAAGTGCAAAGGGAATCGTGCCACAAGACTCAAGCCAGGTTGTTTCAAAGGAGCCCCATCTGCCTGCAGCATGATCACACGCCGATTCTGTGGTGGCTGGAGCCATTGGGATAACTTTTTCCATACATTGTTGACCCTGAGATGGTACATCCAAGATGTATCACAGTGGAAGTGGGAATTAAAACTTAACATTTTTTCACTTTACAAGCTTCACACTTGAGAGCCAGCATGGCGCAGTGGTTAAAGAGCTGTGGACTCTAATCTGGAGAACTGGGTTTGATTCCCCAATCCTCTGCATGCAGCCAGTTGGGTGACTAGTCACAGTTCTCTTAGAGCTGTTCTTGCAAAGCAGTTTTCCCAGAGCTCTCTCAGCCCCACCTATCTCACAGGGTGTCTTTGTGGAGAGAGGCAAAGGAATGGTGTTGGTAAGCCACTTCAGGTAGCGAAGACAAGGGTATTAAGAAACCCAGCTCTTCTTCTTCCTTGGTTAAAATTATGATTCAATACAAAGCTTGTGTAACCCAGCGGTCCCCAACCCCCGGGACACGGCCCGGTGCTGGGCCGCGGCTCCCTCTTCCCGCCCCCCCGCAGCGAGAAGCTCACCAGGCCGTGAGCAAATCGGCCGCCAAAGCAACCGCCGCCAAATTTACCTTCAAAGCCCAAATGGTCTGGACCTTCATACCTACGGGACCACCTCTTCCTCTATACCCCTCAAAGGAGCTTCCATTCCAGCTCTCAAAATCTGCTGAAGATCCCCAGTCTAAGCTTCTTGCTTCGGGAGGGGGGGAAGAGAAGCTTGCCGGGCCACAAGCTAATCGGCCGCTTCGGCTGCCAATTTGCTGGTGGCCTGGAGGGGTGGGGAGAGGGAGCCGCGGCCACCGGCATACCACTGGCGCATACGTGTTTGCGTCCGGTGGGACCGCAAACGCACATGCGCGGCAGTTTTGCATGTGCGCATTTGCACCCCAGGCGGACGCAAACGCGCATGCGCGTCAAGTCCACGCATGGGCGTCAAGTCCGCGCCTGCGTGTCCCGGGCCGCCCTCTCCCCTCACTCCATCACAGTGGTCCACAGCAGCCGAAAGGTTGCGGACCGCTGGTGTAACCTGTACTAAAATCCTGCTTTATTTCAATGAGAGGATGAAAGGTTGCTTTTTAAAACCTTTCATTGCGTCAACATACATAATCAGTAAACACAAAAACTGGAACTGCTGGTGAGATTGCTTTCCCCCGGAATAAAACAACCCACCTATATTTTCTCCACTAATATATTCCCTCCTAGCTTATTATGCTAATAGTAAAATCTATACTTTAGTTAGGTTAGTTAGGCCATTTCCCTTATCTCTTTATTTAGCCTCTGCATCAAGAAACAAACATCTAATGTACTGAAACTGCCAAATAAAATGAAAAAAATTATGTATCTGGAATCTGCATCCAATTTAGCGACAAATAAAGCCATCCCACGTAAACATCTGGAACACGGGGAACCATGACTGTCAAGGTCATTTAGGTTTGAACTGAAAAGACTAAATTACGCTTATAGAGCTATACTAGGGGCTGCCTTGTAGCCGTACTCTTAAGCACCAGTTTTCATGTGAGCTGTATAACTCAGCACTTGTGGGCTTTTCCTTTGAATGCGATACAAAGCCTAATTGGGTCTTAATCCTTCACACAGCTCCATGTATGTATTATGAGCAAGCAACACAAGGGTGCAGCTGTTGAACAATAATGAATAACTCCCGGACATGTGAATACAACTGGAATGAATACACAATGCTGTTGTGCGTAATGTAGGAAAAGTGTTCTTCACTTTTTATTATATGAGCCATTTTATTAATAACCGTGTTCAGAAGTAGTCCTCTTCTGCTGTACAGTTCCAGAAGTTCCCCAGGTTTGCAGAAATGCAAACTGTACTCAGGGCTGGAACAGTTTGGCAAAGTTTGCTCATCTGCTTGAGGAACAGTTTTTGCCTGTTAGCATTTCTAAATGCTGCTTTGGATATGTTTGAAACTATATTTTTCATATCGTTCATTGGTTCTTGGACTGATGGGCAGCAAGTCTGAAGCCTGCCACTGTGTTAAAAAATTGGGTTGCCAATTCCAGGTTGGGAGATTGCTGGAGTTTTGGGGGATGGAGCACGGGGAGAGGAGGGTTTGGGGAGGGGCTTCAGTGTCGTTAAATTATCATGGAGTCCACCCGCCAGTCACCAAAGAAACCTATATTATCCTCTCAACTATCAGACTACGAACAACAGTCCCTCAGTAAAGTTAATGGCTGAGTGGAGATCTGAACCTGGGCTCCCCCCCCCCCCCCATCAAAGTCCAGTGCCGTAGACCAGGCTTTCTCAACAATGGTTTTGTGAACCCAGACAGACACACACACACAGAGAGAGAGAATTTAAAACTTAATCTGGATATATGACCATATCACTATATCCCAAAACGGTCCATGATGAGCCTGGAGGGGATCGAAAGGGAATGGGCCCTGGTTAAAAAAATCCTTGCTGGCTGAGGTTCATCACACATGATAGTGACTAAAATCCAGAGAGGTAAGTACTCTCATTTTACCTTAACTGCATTGGGGGGGGGGGGCGATGGAGCATGATGTCACATCTGGTGGGAATGTCTGGGAGATGTCATTTCTGGTGACATATGAGTTCTGAGGGCGTGCCAGGGAGGTGTGGCCTGTTGATGTAACTTCAGGGGTTTCCCAAAGCCTGAAGACTGCTTCAGGGGGTTCTCAATGGTAAAAAGTTGTGAGAAAGGCTACTCTAGACCAGGGGTAATCAAACTGCGGCCCTCCAGATGTCCATGGACTACATTTCCCATGAGCCCCTGCCAGCAAATGCTGGCAGGGGCTCATGGGAATTGTAGTCCATGGACATCTGGAGGGCCGCAGTTTGACTACCCCTGCTCTAGACAGTAAATCACAAAGTTAATTCATGCCATAGTATCCCCCATTATTATGTATGGGCGTGAAAGCTCAACAATGAAGAAAGATGACATGCAGCAGTCCAAATCCTCATTGGAATTGGATGGCAAGAGCACATTCAACTATTGATCTCTCAGCTGCATTGGCTCCAAAGTTGAGGACCAAATCAGGTTCAAGGTACTGGTATTTACCTTCAAAGCCCAAATGGTCTGGACCTTCATACCTACGGGACCACCTCTTCCTCTATACCCCTCAAAGGAAATTCCACTCCAGCTATCAAAATCTGCTGAAGATCCCCAGTCTAAGAGAGATGAAGATGGCCTCAACCAAAGCTAGGGCTTTTTTGGCCCTGGTCCTGGACTTGTGGAACAACCTCCCGGGTGAGATCAGGGGTCTACAGGACCTGAAATAGTTCCACAGGAACTGCAAGATAGAGTTGTTCCACCAGGCCTACAGCTAAAGCCCATATAACACCAAAGTTACTTCCATACATACACTGAGCTATCACTGGGAGGCAAATGAATAACATCAGTTGCCTTAAAACATCTTATTGGCATTTTACTTCCATCCTCCCACTCTGAGGATGGCATCAAGCTACTAGCCAGCTTCAAAACATGGTTTTAGATCTTAGTGTAAAGTGGTTAGCCCTGTTGGTCTGAAGTAGCACAACAAAAATTGAGTCCAATGCACCTTTATGATCAGTAAAGATTTATTCAAGGCCTGAGCTTTCGAGTGCAAGCACTCTTCCTCGGACTAAATGGAATAAGGATCATAATCATACAGATGTACTTAATCCAATTTACTTTTGCCTTATATCTGTACACTTATGATTCCTATTCCATTGTCTGAGGAAGAGTGCATGCACTTGAAAACTCACGCCTTGAATAAATCTTTGATGGTCTTAAAGGTGCTATTGGACTTAATTTCTGTTGATCACAGTGTAAGTTAGTGGAGTGGGCAGCATTTGGGTAACCATACTAACCATATATATCTTAAACAAAGCATGATTTCCAATGACATCTGAACTATGTGGGATGTTGACAAACTGGAACGTGTCCAGAGGAGGGCAACAAAGATGGTGAGGGGTTTGGAGATCAAGACATATGAAGAAAGGTTTGGAGAGCTTGGTCCGTTTAGCCTAGAGAGAAGACGACTGAGAGGGGATCTGATAACCATCTTCAAGTATTTAAAAGGCTGCCATAGAGAGGATGGAGCAGAATTGTTCTCTCTTGCCCCAGAGGGACAGACCAGAATGAATGGGATGAAATTAATTTAAAAGAAATTCCATCTAAACATCCGGAAGAAGTTCCTGACAGAGCGGTTTCTCAGTGGAACAGGCTTCCTCGGGAGGTGGTAGGTCCTCCATCTTTGGAAATATTTAAACAGAGGCTAGATAGCCATCTGACGGAGAGGCTGATTCTGTGAAGGCAAAGGGGTGGCAGGTTACAGTAGATGAGCGATTGGGATGTGAGTGCCTTCATAGTGCAGGGGGTTGGACTAGATGACCCATGAGGTCCCTTCCAACTCTATGATTCCATGATTCTATGTTCTAGCTGTCCCTTATATCAGCAGAGTGTGCTGCTGCTGCCCTAGTTAATGGGACGACTGTAACAGCAGCCAATTTAAATGGAAACCAAGGTGAAATTCTCTGCCAAGGCAACGTGCAGAAACTTTCACACTTGACATCATTAACTTTTAGCACTCCGCTGTTTCCTTCAGTAGGGTCAAAGTATTAGACACATCGTTGCAAATCCTGACTAAATATAAAACAACGGTTTATTCCAAATTGGGCCCAAGCATTTTGAATCGAAGATAATGCGTTTCAGTATTTACGGCTTTCAGCCACAAGAGCAAAATTGTTAGTAATCAGCTCTCAAGTTGAAAGTGCCTTCGACTCGCTGCTCTTTTTCTTTAAGATAAAAAAAGGCTAAAGAGTTGATGCGTTAAAACAATAGTTAGCGTTGCCCAGCCCGAGGACCAGATTTAGTTATCAAACCAGAATTTTAATAAGTGCCTTGGCTTTCTAGACAAGAAGAAAGGGAGTTATTGTGCTCTTGTATGAACTGCAAGGGGCATGCTTTCCCTACTAAAATTCCACCAAATACTTTGACATATTTGGCTTGGCTGACAGCACAGACAGCCTTAAAAGGGGGGCAAAACAGACCAACACAAGGAATACAGATAATGTGTATTCTTCACAAGAGCTTTAAAATTATCCTAGGTAATTGGGGTGGGGTGTCAATGCATCTTTACTCTGCCACTTGAGAAGAAGAAGAAGAGTTGGTTCTTATAGGCCATTTTTCTCTACTCAAAGGAGTCTCAAAGCAGCTTACATTCGCCTCCCCTTTCCTCTCCCCACAACAGACACCCTGTGAGGGAGGTGAGGCTGAGAGCCCTGATATTACTGAAGAAGAAGAGTTGGTTCTTATATCCCACTTTTCATAAGTAAATAAGTAAATAAGAGCCTCTTGTGGTGCAGGGTGGTAAGGCAGCAGAAATGTTGTCTGATGCTGCCTGCCCATGAGGCTGGGAGTTCAATCCCAGCAGCTGGCTCAAGGTTGACTCAGCCTTCCATCCTTCCGAGGTCGGTAAAATGAGGACCCAGCTTGCTGGGGGGTAAACGGTAATGACTGGGGAAGGCACTGGCAAACCACCCCGTATTGAGTCTGCCATGAAAACGCTAGAGGGCGTCACTCCAAGGGTCAGACATGACTCGGTGCTTGCACAGGGGATACCTTTACCTTTACTTAAGTAAATAAGTAAATAAGTAAACTACAACTAAGAGTGACCATGCAAACTTACCACCTACGTACAAAACAAATAAATCAGGGCCATTCATGCAACTACCACTGTGTTGAAGAGAAATTATAATTGCCCAGGGTTCTAATATTGTAGCCATTAATATCCCACAGTCCTGTCCTATGCAAAGTTACACCAGTCTAAGCTTATTGTCATCAGCGGTCTTAGACTGGACCGGCTCTTCATTGGATTCCAGTGTTGGGTCATGGAGTGGCGGGCATCCATGCTTTTAAACTAAAAGACAGAATGTGACTTACAGTGCATTGATCAGTCTTATGTTTAAGACTGACTGGGATCAATCTTATGTTTAAAAATACCCCCAAAATCAGCAATGGCTAGAATACCAAATGAAATATTACATGAGAATTAGTAACTGCAACGTTTGAACTACTAAAACACAGATGGCAAAATGATTATTATCTTAGAATTTTGGGGGTGGGGGATAAGTTGCAGGATCAGGAGTTTTTGAATTTTTAGGAGGATTGTTGTGTCTGTAGTCCTGCTGAGAATCGAGCTAGATCACAAAGCTAGATCCACCTTCCAGATCCAGTAAGTTGAAACTGAAACTGGCCAATAGCATGCTCTGGCAGGAAGATCCATAGTTTGCTTGTGTATATAGGCTGGAGGTTTTCTGGAGGGGGTTGGTTCAGTTCAGTTGCTCTTGTATCACGCTGGGGTCCTAACAAAGAGTTCACATCACAAGCGGTGTGCACCTCAGAACTCGCTGATTTAACAAGAACTATCATGATATCTGTCCCCAAGAGACTGGGCGATGGAAGAACGATGTTACAGATGACAAAAGAACAACCTGTTGGCTATTAGATAACCAGGCCAATATTTAAAGTGACTATAGTTTAGAATAGATAGTATCGGCTCATTTAAACTTCAGGGTGAGATAGAGTTGTTATGGCAACTGAAATGTGTAATTTGCTTCTGATTGCTTCCCTACGGCTAGCCCACACTTACTTTGAAGTCACTGCCATTGAAATCGTGAGGATTTAGGAGATTTACATGTTCTGTGATGAAACCCCACAGCAGGAGCCAAAGACCTGTACATCTAGGTTAACCAAGCAACCTAAAATGGTGTCCATGGGGGGAAGCACGGTATAGCCCAGTCTTCAACTTAGAAGCTAAGCAAGTCAGTACTTGGCCAGGAGACCACCAAGGAAGTCTCTGCTGAGGAAGGCAAAGGCAAAGGCAAATGACCTCTGCTTCTCACTTGCCTTGAAAACCTCTCTCTGGGGTTGTCATGAGTTAGTTGTGACTTGACAGTACTTCACACACACACACACACACACACACACACACACACACACACACACAAATGAGTCCAACATTTCACGAAACTTGAAGCAAAAGTTTTGCGAGTTATCAGTCTGCAATATGTTCCAAAATCATTTGCAGAATACATGAACCCCTTTTTAGTGGACATTGGCTCCTGGTTATGGGGACGAGGGATATTTTTCTGTACATATTATGGTCATCCCCCACTCTTTGATATGCAGAACCATTTTATCTCGGCCGTACCTAGCATCTCAGAATAAGATACTATGATTCACATAGATCCTAGTACTCATTCATGGTCTTTAGATATGATGCAGAAGGATATGCAAGCCTGAAGTCTGCCACATGTCAACAATGAACAGGCACTGTCCTGAGTTGATGCTTACAGGACAGCTTGGAGAAAAGCTCCCACACAGCTAGAAATCACTGAATGAAATGTCATTGTGACTTGTAGCTGTCTGTCTGAAATTACCACATAGTAATATTAATATGAAGAGTAAAAAAATAAATAGAAACTCAAAATGTAACATTTCAACCCTCCAAAAGCTCTTTTATTATCAAACTGTCATTAATCTCCTATGTGGTAAACATGGGCATTATAGCCCCACAAGTAGACATCCTAGCTCCCATTTACTTCCATGAAAAAGTATCTCTTCCCCAATGCAAGGAAACAATCCTGGCTCTTCTCCACTTCACTGGAGCAGGAGTTACATAAGAAGAAAGCAAGTAACAATCCTTAAGACAGAGATACTGCCATCACAGAAGGATAATTTGCTCGCAGTCTCCCAATATTTTAAGATTGGCCCCAGCACCACTCGGCAGCCATTTTGTGGTGGTGATCACTCCCTGCTCTCAAAATTTCAAAAATCCCACTCAACAGTAGTGAGGACCCATGCCTTAATCCTAGGTTAGGTACCACAAGCCTTATGGGGAACAGGCATCCAATTGTGACCAAAAAAATAATCACTGATAACACAAGCGGTACATTAAAAAATGAAGGTTAAACCAATCTTCATCCTCTCAGGAAACATGAACAACAAAAAAACTCTCAATATGTAAAAAACAATATAATTTCATTTACGAGTGTCACAAAAGCTAGCCATTATAGCCATATGTATATCTGAAATTAAACCCGTTGAAAGAGAAATATGAACAATGTGACGAAGGAGTTTCAGAGTAGTATAAGAAAGCCCTGTTCCAAATACTGGGAGAATTTTTAAATGGCTCCCATTAAGAGAAGGAAGTTCCCTAACCTATTACAGGCAGTTAGAGACGGCCCAAGACTCAGCTTACCTCCAGGTTTCCAATGTTGTACTTCTCAGGCCATAATTATCGGTTACTGAAGTAATTAATTATCCACTTTTTTGGAGTGACATCCATTTTTATCTGTTTGTACTTCACTGAACCTAGTAAAAGTCCTTTAGAGCATTTTTAGTATTGTCTGCATTCATCCAGGAGAAAAAGCTCAATATTTGTTTGGTAGATACCATATCTATTATATGCAATAATTCTAATCAAGATTCCTTCCACCACTTGGAATATTTATACCCCTTGTTATTTTTTTTACTGTTTTTATTCACTCTGAGAAAAGGGTCATAAGAAACAAACACACATCAGGGATTTTATAGATGCAGAAAGAACAGTTTGGATTTCCAATATATATTTCATCACTTTTATATACCAGAGTTATTTCCTGCAGACAGCAGACTTCAATTAATCCCATTTTACACAAGCCAAATTTAACAGTGCAATTCAAAGAGTTACATTCAAGTCAGTCCGCTCAGAAGGGTGTAACTCTATTTAGGGCTGTCCTGCCAGCTCCCCGAGGAACCTATATTAACCAGTCCTTCCCAGATCTGAGTCCGGTTCTTTCTCTACTAGACTAAATTTGCTTTCTATTTTACTAAAGAAAAATAAATACACTTCTGGGTGTGGATTACCTCCTTATCTTGCTGTACAAGTTCTCTCAAGTGCATGATGAAAAAGATAAGATGGAAAGTCATAATACTGTTTAAAAACGGAAAAACCAATTACTGTTTTTAATAATTAGTAATGGCCCTTGTACGCTTTGAAAAGATTAATTATCCCAAGGCCCAATGAATGATGCATAATGCCAGGTCCTAATGAGCAGATTTACATACAGTTTTGTGAAATATGTACAATATCAAATGCAAAAAAAAAAAAAAGATCTTTATTACCAAAAGGATTTAGCAAAAAAAGAAAGGGGGAAAAGCCATTAATTCTCTTTCTGATAAAAGTGACTATTTACTGATTCTCAGATTCTCAGATTGACTGTATTTCATCACAAGCTTTACCATTTGCTTACTTGGAAGACACCTGGCTTCAGAATAACTTTTTAAGTGGTGCCATTTCAGTGATAGATTATTAAGTAGCATTCGAACGATGCAAAGATTCAGCTGACCAGGTATTAGAAAGTTAGAAAAAGTTATTTCTTTGATTCAGAATGACAACTTCACTGATTGGGTAGAGATGTACACTTTTTATATACACATCTCTCACCGCAATTCCTCGGAGAAGGAAAAAACAGAGCGGCGGTAACATTTCACCGTCTACAACCTCCATACAGTCAGTCTCTCATTTAAAACCAGCTGCAGACAGCAACTTCTGAAGACCAGCCATCATTCACTGCTGTCAACTAAAAGGCTACATCCTTCTTACCATAGTTTATTTCTTAGCATAACAACATATATGTCTGAAAAGAAAAAAAATACCTCTAGAATCCAGGGGAGTTCCATTTCTGGAAAGTCACTAAGCCCCACAAACTCAGCATTCACATATTCTAATTGATGTTCTGTTTTTATATCACTCTGTGTACTTGTCTTACTACATTATATGTTCTGCAGTCAGGCCTAAAGAGAACCTTAATAGGCCTGCCAAGGGAGTAGCCCTTAAGAAGTGACTCCAGGTCCTCCTCCAGCTCCTGATTGGCTATTAGTGCCTCATATCTATAATTCCAAGATGTGCTCATTTATAGTTATATTAGAGTATCTACCTGACTGACTGATGCACCTGATGAGGCATGCTCTTCTGACCAATGTCTGCTGGTTTACTGATAGGCTGTAACCAGATTATACTTACTGTCTATCAGTTGTGGTGGGATTCTCAGACCCCATCATGGGGGGTGCACAGATTCATCCACTTATATGGGACAGTGAGGTAGGATTCATATTCTTCAGCCCAAGAATTGGTCAGCTATGACGGAGAGGGGTAAAGTTATAGGTGAAGGCCTATGGTGGGCCTTCAATCAATCATCCAAATTGGGCAGAGGAACAAAACAGAATAGCTCCTGAAGTGCTCTCTGGAATAAAGAGTCTTTGTGCATGCTCCAAATCAGGTTGAAAAGATGGAGGGACAACACATACTATAGCTGGTCAATGAGGAAGAATGAGCACCACCCCAGCTCCAAGGTCTGGTTGGCAATGATAGGTACAAACCATACTTCCTCCTCTGCTGCATCCCCTGCTGATGATTGCCTGGGTGATGCAGTGGTTAAGAGCAGGGGATTCTAACCTAATAGAATTCGATGCCTCCCTCCTCCTCCACGTGAAGTCTGCTGGGTGACGTTGGGCAACTCACAGACCATTTCTGCATTAGGGTTGAGTTATTCCTCCATATCCACATTGAAAATACCCTTTTCAGGTGCAGTCCCAACTGGCCATCTCCATTGCCCCACAGCAAGAGAATCCACAGAAATCCTGTTCTCAATCTTTGAACCAGGAGCTAACGGGTTATGAGTCAGGTCTGGCCAATGCAGTTATGTGTAAATTCTGGATTTGGGGGTTTGTGTCCAACATGGTTCCCCTATAGCATAACTTCCATTGGCAAACCCCCAACCTCCCCTACCCTTTCCCCGCACTTATCCATTCTAGTGAAAACAGCCAGTAATCTGCCACTGCCTTTTGTCTGCCCTTCCATGTCTGACATCTTGTTGCCTTTTTTAAACAATTCAACCACAACTGTGTTATGTGATTCCACTCGGTCCCACCCACCACCATATGCCGCCGTTTATTCTAACCTCTGCTTCAGAAGCCCATTAAGAGTCCCACGGTTCCTGGAAGGCAGACGACCCCCGTCCAATAATGCAAGAGCCAAACAAAGGAGTTAAAGAGAGTGGTGCTGGATGGCAGACTCTGGACAGTTTGTCTAACCCTACATAGTCAGAGTCTCTAGGAAAGGTGTGGAGCTTTTACTGGGGGTGGAGAGTTCAGAACAGAGGGTTTAAGGTTATAAGAAGTGGTGAGGTTCCATGGTGATCCAGATTGCATTTGAGGCTCGCCTGGCACAGCCCGCTTTGGCCTTCGGTCGCCAAAGCAGGGGACAGGCTATGCCAGGCATGCCACCAATGCGATCTGGAATAAGATCGCCGCCACCTTGCCTTTACAGCCTGCCCCCTGCTTTGCCGACATTTGGCAGGGAGGCCCACATTATTGTAATCTGGTGCCCCATCTGCTTGGATGGTAAATGAGTTCTGCTCTGATCCCATCTGCTCTTAATCTGGCCATTAGAGGGGGCAGGGAAGAGACTTGGAGGAGAGCACTTGGGCTTCCTCAGTAGTTTGAGCCAATCCTAGGGGGGGAAGGGGGGGGGTGATGAATAATAGCTACAAGGAGACCAGGCATCACAGCCCCTTTCCCTGCCAGACTGCACAGTGCCTCTGCTTAAATTAAGAGCTTCTCATTGGGTTATTTATTTATGTATTGAAAATAAACCACAGTCTCTGCAGGTTAGAGGAAAGGCAAGTTAGAAGAAAGGCAAGACCACATGACTCCCCATTAAAGAACCAAAGCAATATCATACTGCTTCTCCAGAACCACATCTTCCTGGAGAGCTCCCCCTTCATGAGAATAACACTCAATACACACTTATAAATTGTGCATTGATTTTAACTTAAATATTATATCACACCTTCTGGCTCAAGGTGGATAATATTTGACAAGGATATTCCTTTTTTTTTCTTTTCTGTGATGCTTCCCCCTCTTTCCCTTGATGTCCAAAGAGAGGTACAAATCAGCTGACCATTGCTGAGGGCAAAAGCTGAATACCCTACTCTTCCACTCACTTCTGAGAACCAAGACACATCAAATAGGCACTTTATGACTCATACCATTCCAGGTCTAGCCCATGACTAAATGTGTCAGCTTGGGAGGTACTGAAAAAACTGAGGTCTTGCTTTGAGAGCCAGCTTGGTGGAGTGGTTAGGAGCACCAACTTCTAATCTGGTGAGCTGGGTTTGATTCTCTGCTTCTCCTCAACATGCAGCCAGTTGGGTGACCGTGGGCCCGTCACAGCACTTATAAAGCTGTTCTGACCGAGCAGCAATCTCAGGGCTCTCTCAGCCTCACCTCCCTCACAGGGTGTCTGTTGTGGGAAGGGTGTCTGTTGTGGGTTCTTATATGCCGCTTTACCCAAAGGAGTCTCAAAGTGGCTTACAATTGGAAGGCAATTGTAAGCCACTTTGAGACTCCTTTGGGTAAAGCGGCATATAAGAACCATCATCATCATCTTCTTTGGCAGACACCCCTGACTCATCACTCAGTTCACGTTACTGGCACTGCTGCTAAATTGCTAGAAACAAACTGAATAGTTGTTTTTGTTTGCTTGTTTATTATCATATTTATTAACCGCCAGCTGACTCACAGCGGTGTACAACAATAATATAACAGTAAAATCACATATAAACAATACACTTATCCCTCCCTAGCCCCAATACCCTTAAAACGCAGTAGTCCCTGTCAATCCAGCAACTCGGGTAGGGGAGGCAGAGGAACAGAAGAGGGGCCCAAATGATGGTGTAACAGGTATAAATTGAAGTGAGAACTGGATACATGTTAATGGGGACAAAGACTATTGTTACCCGCCACAAGCCTACGAGGAGTGGTGGGAAATAAATAAATAATAATAATAATAATAGTAATAGTAATAATAATAATAATGTTTAACTATTATGCTCTGCCACTTATACGTGAAGGTCATGGGTTTTGCAAGGGTCTACAGTTGGTGTATGCTCATTTTGGATTTTCAGCCACTGGGGGGCTTTTGGGGCGGGGAGATAGCACAATATCCCTACACTGCCCTAGATAGTCCAGGCTGGACCAGATTTCAGAAGCTAAACAGGGTCAGCCCTGGCTAGTATTTGGATGGGAGATCAGCAAAGAAGTTCAAGGATGCTACAAAGAGGCAGGCAATGGCAAACCGCCCCTGAACATCTCTTGCCTTGACAACCCTACGGGGGTCATCCTAAGTAGGCTGAGACTTCATGGCAAACCCCCCCCCCCTTTAAAAAAAAACAACATGAAAAACATGTACAGCTAGGCATGAAGAACCAATCTTTAGATGTTCCTTCTGGAATTACTTTTGTAATGGAGGACTTGCACACCACATGGACTTTATTGGCATATGGCTAAAAGAGAGGCGTGTCAAGCAGAGAACAGATAGACCTGGGGAAACAGTACTAAATCTTTAGTCTCTTTTCATCGCATATTTGTTTGGCATTGCAAGACAGGATTTCCTAACTTAAGTGCTCATCTAAAATACATCAGTACCTCCCAGATGGGAGGATTTTATTTTCCATTGCCATGGGGTTAATACGAGGAAGAAAGCTCCGACTAGCTCAAGTGCATTTGAACACCCGGAGGGTTATTCTGGCAGCTGTACAGGAAAGCCTCAAACTATACCTGCAAGAAGGATCTACTGCTGCAGGAGGATGAAGCAACATGTCAAAACTTGCTCATAACAATCATGTTTTCAGCCTCACAATTATTTCTAGGATGACTGTGCCACAGACAGACTAGCTCCACAGTGACAGGACAGCCATCGGCTATGCGTATACACTACAGAAGCGGAACAGCAGAGGGAATAACCAGGTTCTTGTAGATTACCCGATTACAAATGTTAACACGTTATCCGTTATGAGTTTTGACTGCTTGAAATCAGCAGACGTTCGGCAACTGGATTTCAGACTTTTGAGGGGTGGGGTGGGGTGGGGTGGGAAGGGCATCTCGTAGTGGAGATCCAAAGGACAAAATATATAAATCTAAACAGCTGCCATTTAATGCCAGGCGATGCAGTCTATGAACACTCAGATGTGGGGATGACACAATTTGCCACAATAATATTGTCTGAAATAAAGAAGGTCAAATGTGCATCAGCAAACTTAACATTAAATGTATTGCTATTAAAATTAAATTAGATATAAAATTAAACTATATACTATATATCTGTTCCACTTAATATTTCTGGTAAGGCGTAGGAGGAGGAGCTGGTCTCATGGCTTAAGTGCCACTCAGCGCTTAACACCCACTCAGGGTGGCTGTCCCGCCACTGAGTGCCTCCTCCTCTAACCGGCTTGCCAGGGGCCTTCAGTCTCCAGCCTTTCCAGGTCCTGGGGGGAGAGGCCATCTGCAAAGTTCTTCCACCCCATACCCCTAATCTGGAGCCCACTGTATTCCTGAATGCAACAGGCTTGGGCCCTAGTATATATATAACAGCCATAAAAGTAAAGGTATCCCCTGTTCAAGCACCGAGTCATGTCTGACCCTTGGGGTGACGCCTTCCGGCGTTTTCATAGCAGACTCAATACGGGGTGGTTTGCCAGTGCCTTCCCCAGTCATTACCGTCTTACCCCCCAGCAAGCTGGGTACTCATTTTACCGACGTCAGAAGGATGGAAGGCTGAGTCAACCTTGAGCCGGCAGCTGGGATTGAACTCCCAGCCTCTCTAAATAACTATATCCTATATCCTTTTGTGTGTATGCATTCAAACAGACTATACACTATATACAATTCTGCCCCCTCCAAATAATTTCATGTGCTCATCCACTTCCACAATATAACCAGTAACTGTACCTCCACAGGAGTTGTTTTCTCACAGGCCTGCCCTTCTCCACTGTTCCCAGAAATTGGATTGGATCCATACACAGTATTCTGCTCATGTCCTCTGTCAGTGGAACAGAACATCCCTGCCTCCCTCTGCTGCAGCCTACCGATCTCCCAGCTCCTGGGGGGCAGGGGACCCCAGAAACAACACGACAGGCAAATCAGGAGTCTGCAGGAAGAAGGGGAACTTGTAGAAATGACCCTACCCCTTCCTTTGGTAGTAAAGATAGTCTGGATCCAGCTTAATTTCCAAAGTGTTCTACCTCGTATTTATATGTTACATAAACTGATAAAACACACTCTGTCAATAGAAATTTGCTAACACTTGTTGCTTATGCTACACCCAAACTAATGAAAGATGGTGGAGAGTGAAGGGGGAGGTGTCCAGGAGAAGAGAGGCTCTGCTTTTGCCAGATTTCTATAGACACCTTCCTTATAGTTTGGTGACAGAATTTTTGAGGCTTACCACGTTCCAAGAATTCAGGAACATTTATGTGTTTAAAATATTCCCGATGATTCAACTGCAGCGAAGCCGATACACTGGCAGATATTGGGGACAAATTTTGCGGTGTCTGTAGTAAGAATTAAGGATGCAGCCATGAGAATCAATAAAACCACAAACATTTCCTGCAAGGAGAGAGTCGGGGAAAGAAAGTTTGAAGCAACTGATGAGAGTAAGAGAAAAGATGGCAGGGAAAAGAATGGCAGAAGAAACAAGAGAAAACCCAACAGAAAGGAAAGAAATGGATATTTTTCGATCTTTTAAGATTAGAGCAGGAACCGTGTCAACTCAAGCAAAGAAGAAATGGTTTTATTCTACCCGTTTAGCTTGCCTGCAATATTTGGTTTAAACATCCAGTGGATTAATTTGAAATTACACAGTGAGAAGCAGTGCATCAAAACCAACTCATCCAGTAACACGTGCACAGAACCTACAGTTTGGGACCAGAGCATTTCAGGAATAATTCAACTCTTAATTGTAAAAGCTTCCAACAACAGAGAAAATCCACTGTACCCCAAGATAGGTTGTTCCAGTGATGAATTGGCCCACACTCTTGCCACCTGATTGGCTTTGGTTGTTTACGGAAAACTTTATCTCCCCGAGATTACTTCGGGCCTGCACAGCGATTATCTCCCCTGCCCCCCCCCCCCAGTTTCTAACCACAATCTTATTGCAAAAAGCCAGTTATGAAACCTGGGAGCTCTAATAAGCCTCCATCACTACACTACACAATCACAGGATATATGACCTCCTGTCTTGCTATTGAAGTGTGCAATTCCTAAAAGTCAAGAAAATTGACTTTTGATACAACAAGGGCTCTTTGTGAACGGGAGCGGATAGGGGAGGGGAGCACTTTCTTTCTGCCAGCTAGTTCTTAGGCCATGCAGCCCATCGCTAATGAAGCGGCCGAAAGATGACATTCTTCCAAACACTCTGATAGAGCTCCAAGTACTCGGAAGGCCAATCAGCCCAATAAAGGAATGCGAATCAGCTAAGCAAATTGAGCCGCACAACAATCTCACTCTTCATTATTTCAGTCTGCTCCTCCACATCTAAAAATAGAAAGGCATTGTCAGGATGCATGCTCTTCAGAGAGTTGCTGCAAGTTCACCAGCGAACCAACCAATGCAATTTTTCTTTGTTTCCTAAGGAAATGTAAACAGTCTGAACGGAATGCGTTGCATGACGCTGCCACCATGCTCCGGAACTGCTTCTCTGATAGCCCAGGCCAGCCTAATGCCGGCCGATCTCGGAAGCTAAGCAGGGCCAACCCTGGCTGGTATTTGGAAGGGAGACTTCCAAGGATCCGGGGTGGTAGTTCCTCAAGGCTTCATGACGCTGTTCTGACCGAGCAGTCCTGTCAGAGCTCTCTCAACCTCCCCTACCTCACAGGGTGTCTGTTGTGGGGAGAAGAGGGGAAGGTGAATGTAAGCCGCACTGAGATTCCTTCAGGCCGTGAAAAGCAGAGTATAAAAACCAACTCTTCTCCCCAGCAGCCGGCTCAAGGTTGACTCAGCCTTCCATCCTTCCGAGGTCGGTATGATGAGTACCCAGCTTGCTGGGGGGGGGGGGGGTAAACGGTAATGACCGGGGAAGGCACTGGCAAACCACCCCCTATTGAGTCTGCCGAGAAAACACTAGAGGGCGTCACCCCAAGGGTCAGACATGACTCGGTGCTTGCACAGGGGATACCTTTACCTTACTGTAGTGAAAAGCCAAACGGGGGATTTTTCTACTACAGACACACTGGCCAGATACAGACACCAAGGATTGCAGCCAGGAATTGGTTTATGGTCATTCAGTGTTGCAATGTGTTGGGCCGTGTGTCTGTGGTAGAAAAATCCCCCGTTCAGATTTTCAGTACAGAGCTGGCTGGTTTAGATCCCTTTCTACAGTGGGGGCCCCTCCTCCCCCCGCCCCGTCTGGCTGCTCCCACAGCAATGGGACTCTTCTAGGGCCCCGTGAATCCATAAACTGGCTCTGGTGCGATGGGCCCCGCAAATCCTAAAACCGCTCCTGGGAGAGCCCCACGCCTTTTGGATTGGACCATACTTCAGGGAAGATTTTAAAGTCAACACATATCAAGAAGCAACGCCTAATAGTCAGTAAGTTGAGCTCTTGTTTTTGATGACTGCTACCAAACTTTCCAGAGTAATCATAATGTCATTAACAGAGATACGATTGTGTCTTAGCACAAATTGGCAATCCCGTTCGCATTCAATGATCCGAGTAATGTCAAAACAGCCACCTCCACATTCCACTGATGCTTGGAAACTCTCAAATGATGGATGAAACAGCCTCTGCTGCAATCTTCACTGCACAAGGTCAGGAATTTTCTGTGATGAAAACAAAACCGACTATACGCATAAGCTAGAAGACCAAGGGAAGCCAAGTCCTTCGAGGCTCTTCCCTGTAGGGGCTCTTAACAGCCATCAAGTCAGGGTCTGTTGGATCAATGGCTTGGGAGGAGAAACCCTAGCTCACTCCACCAGGTCGACCTGTCCTGGTCTGTTCTGCTCCCAGATAGTTTGTTCCAACATGGGAGATCCTTGCTGGACCGAAAACAACTTGTTCAAACTTGACAACACAAAAAAGCTACCTTGTCATCCAAGACCTCAAAGCAATCCCAGACAAATTCTTGGTTCTGCACCTTGAGTGGCCCTGGCCTCAAAAAGCCTTTCCCCTTCATTGTGTTTGGAGAAGGGTTTAGTGCCTGAACCCAGCTCACTTTCCCCACAGTCACACAGCAGATGCTGAAAAGGGATTTTTTTAAAGTGTTTAGGAGCTTGTCTGGGTTGAAGGCAATGCTATGAGGGGAGGAGGGATTCCTAGCTTCCTCCAGCACCATTTTCCTGAGTTGAAACAGCCAGGGGAGGGAATTTGCCCACTTTCTGGAACTGTGTGTGCTCACAATACTTCACATGTAGCTCCAAAAGTGGGCAAATTACTCTCCCCTCCACAGGCGGTCAGTGCTCAGGAAAACGGCCACTGTATCATTGAGCTAAACCCATTTGGACATCTCAGGACTTTTTAAAAAGTCTTTCCCCACAGCGGCTGGATGGCTGTGGAAAAAGAGCTCATCCAAAAATGTAAGGTGTAGCTTGGCCTAAGGTTCTTCAAATGGGAAACAAACGTGGGCCCATTCTGCACACACTGGACATGAGTGGGTGAGCAGGAAGGGAATGTGCCAGTGTTTGTCTCTTGTGGCCCTTCCTTGCCACTGTGGGATGGTAGGTGAATTTCCACCAGGCCAGGATGGAGTCTGGAGATGTTTGGTGGGTGGGGGATCACTTGGGCATGAAATTGGGGTCTCTGTGGTTGGGGAGACCGTTGTCAGTTCCTGCATTGTGCAGGGGGGTTGGACTGGCCAAACCAAAAGTCCCTTCAAGCGCTATGATTCTATTCTATGTAGAAGCCACATGTTCTACCCTTCCTGTTCAAAAAAAGGGTTCTGCAATTCTGGTGGAGGTGAAGCCACCTTTGAACCTTCTGTCAAGGGTCAGATTACCAACACCAGGTTGGAAAATTCTTGGAGATCTGAGAGTGAAGTGTCTTTTGTGGCTTTGAAGGATAGATTCTAGAACATCATGCTCTGCTAATCACTCTCTCTCAGCTTAACTGAGCTCACAGAGCTATTGTTGGGAGGAGAAAATGAAGGAGGGGAGAATAATGTTGTAAATAATTCCGGGTCCCCAGGGGGAGAAATTGGGGTACAAACTGCTCAGCAAACAAATATGTCCCTCATGACATGTGTTTTCCACTCACAGATGCCTTGAACTGGTGCTGTTTGGAGATGCGGGGACTGTTTTATTAAACAAAAAGAGAACAGCACATTTCTCTTCTGCATAAACATTAGCGTGATCATGTGCTCGCTAAGCGGCCTCTGTCAGTGTAATAGCGCTTTTGGAAAAACAGCAGGTTTTGTCACAGTCCTATGCCCTACACACTGGTGTTGTGTTGCTGCTAATGGGCAATCAAGAAAAGAAAGCCATTTTTTAAAATGTGATGATAACTTCAGGCCCTGGAACATCATTTTATTTAATTGCACACAAAAAAAGAGAGAGAAAAAAAAAAGAAAAGAAAGAATATCAGTTTTCAAATCAGGCATTTTTTGGCATAAAAAGTCAAGTAGTGCTAATTAGGAAAATGAGTGATGAATCATAATCCCAGCACCACTCATTAAACAAAATTGCATTTTACTTGGATTTACCAGGCTGAGTTTTAATAGTAAAGAATATAAATTAATTCTATTGCTAAAAGCTCCCCAAGTTTTCGGCCATGAAACAAGCCCAATGCATTATGTATGCCTCTTTGCCCAGGACTCCACAGACATTTTATGAATACTAGTCCCGCCCTGCAAATAAGGAAGCAGCTGCAATAAGAGGTTAATGCCACTCATTCCAGTGAATACAATCAACCAAAGGCAAATACTCTAGCGCTTCTGGCTGGCAAATTGCTGAATACAGAATACAAGAGTGTTTCCAAATAGGAACTTTAAGGACGAGCCGAGGCAGATCTGGCACAGAAGCAAGCAAACTAAATAGGAAGGATCCTCTACAACAGCCTTTCTCATTTCCTTAACCGTTGAGAACCCTCCTGAAACATTCTTCAGGCTTCGAGAAACCCCAGAAGTGGCGCAATCATGCAAAACATAGTGGTGTACATACCCACCCGGGGCCCCTCCCCTTATCACCACCCCAGGCCTATAATTGGCCATGGGGTGGGGCAGGTTGACTTGTCCATATATGGTCATATCAACCAATAAATGTCCAACACGTTTATTTAAAATGAATATTTAAGAAAAGTAACTCCCATCCATTCAGGAAACCCTTCCAGGGCTGTCAAGAAAACCCAGGGTTTAATGAAACCCTGGTTGAGAAAGCCCATTCTATACACACACCCTGGGAATCGCTATAACACAGAGAAAGAGAGGGACAGAGGGCACTAGCACTAGCAGGAAATTGGAGGAATTAAGTACTAGAAAGGCTTCAGGAAGAAACTCCTGGAGACATCTTTGACCTTGCCTACCTGGTCAATGGGAAGAGAAACAGAAATAATACCACTCTTGGGAGCAGGATGGGGAGGTCTGTGCTGATTCTATTGAGACAGACAGAACACTTAGTTGAGGTCTGGAGTTGGCAGCCTTTGTCATGTGTTGGCCTGAACCTAAAAGAGACTTGAAGGTAATACACCTCTGTAAGACATATGTAACTTCTAAGCGAAGACCCATGTCTTAACATCTGTTAACATCTATTTAACATCTGTTAGTACATGTATAGAGGCATGGATGGGGGGAACTGCATTTTACCCTTTTCTTTTGAATCCCTTGCTCAAACTGATGCTATGCTGAGAGCATGCCTATGTATATTTTATTTTTAATAACTTTTGATACTTGTATTGGTTCTATACCACAAAGACCTCCACTGTAGTGAACATGCGATTTAAAAACCAGGAGGAAGGAGCTCCTGGTGCTCCTTTTAAAACCAGAAGGAAGGAGAAGAAGACAGTTAACTGTCTCTGTGTTAATTAGACGCTGGTTAGCAGGAAACCCAGAGGCCAGATCTCGGAGCATGGAAAGGAAGCTTAAAGTCTTGGTCCTCCCCATGGGTAATTCCTGCAAAAGCCAGGTGGTGGCACCAGTTGAACATCCAGAGAGAGAAAAACCCCTCCAGGAGTTGAGACAAGAGGGCATGGTAGAAGAGGGAATGCAGGCCTGTTCCACCACATGGCTAGAAACAACCGCCCTAATAATGCTATCCTAAGCTGTTATATCCCTTTCAATCCATTGAAGTTTATGACCAAAGGATGCAACTCTGCTTAGGATAGTACTAATCATTTCTATTTCTAGTTCTGCCTAAGGACGTCCTGGGGAGTCTCTGGTATATAAAACGTCCAAGCCCCAAGACCGAGCTTTGCTTCAGGCTATAGCTGAAGGCTTATTACCACATGATCCATTTATGTCATCTTAACAATAATTTTTCTTTCATGACTCATTAGATCAGTGGTTCTCAACCTTCCTAATGCCGCGACCCTTTAATGCAGTTCCTCATGTTGTGGTGACCCCCAACTATAAAATTATGCAAGGGTTCTTTCACAGAAATTAAATCGAAACTCACCAATGGCGTGAAGATCCATTGTTCATGACTGTATATGAATTGTTTTTTTTCCCGGGGTTCCTCAGTTCAATTCTGCCTCTTGTCCTACCATGCCGATCTCGCTCTTTTCCACTGCTCCAGGCAGATCTACCCCGTAAGGCTGTTGTGTGGATGGCACCCCCCTCCCAGCCATGCTGCTTGCCCTGCCGCAACCCCTGTGAAAGGGTCGTTTGACCCCCAAAGGGGTCCCGACCCCCCAGCTTGAGAACCACTGCATTAGATAGTATCATTGTATGGAACGGAGACAGGGTCTATTAAGTTTTTACTGGGAAAATGAAATTATGCCTGGGCTCTAGAAAGGCTTCTTCATTCATTCACATCTGGATAGAGCGTTGAGGCAATTTGATGCACCAGGCGAGGAAAAGCAGTTGCACAACTGGCAAAGTGGAAAGCAAAACTGTTATTCTGAGGAAGAAAATGTGTTTTATTTGTAAGACGTTTTCACATTTTTCTCCACTGCCCGAGTGTGCGTTAAAACGTTAATCTCAGTTATCCATCTAAAAGGCACCAGTTGAAAACACGTTTACTATCTGCTCTTTTCATTCTCCCATCTATGCAGCCATTCATCCCTTTGCTTGAGCGTTCATAAGAAGCGCAAGGAGACCCTCTCGGTTATCTGCCCAAACATTTTACACAACAGGGCAAACATTTTACCCAAACATTTTACACAACAAAATAAATCTTGCACAATCCGACACTTATTAAAGACAGGAGATTTCATGAAGAGAAAACTGTAAATTAGACAAACCAGATGAATGAGAATGCTAGTTATGAAAAACAGAGGGGCTGATAAAGGATTTCTAATCCTGAGCATACCAGAATATTATTGTAATCACAATCTCATCATTAAGAAGTAGAGCTGGTTTTTATACCCTGCTTTTCACTACCCAAAGGAGTCCCAAAGTGGCTTGCAACCACCTTTTCCTTCCTCTCCCCACAACAGATACACTGTGAGGTAGGTGGGGCTGCAAACTGTGGCTAGTCCAAGGTCACCCATATGACTGCATGTAGAGGTGTGAGGAATCAAACTAGGTACTCTCGATTACAGTCTGCCACAGTCTGCCATTACACAATACTGGCTTTCTATGCCTATTGAACCATCAGTGACCCAAGATAGGAGTTCTTAAAAAACAAGCTATCCATTTTTAAAATCTTTAATCACAGTTAGATGCACATGGCTGAGCATTTAGTGAGAATGCCCTGGAATCATAGCCAGGCCAAGAATCCTGAAAAGACTTTGTTACTAGTACAAAGCAAATCACCAACAGAAGGAAATTCCACAAATAGTCTGGTCTGGAAAACATGCATGTGAGGTGTGTCATCACACCACTTCCAATTTATGGTCAACTCTATGGAATAATAACCTCCAACTCGTAGGGTTGCCAAGCTCCAGGTGGTAGCTAGGGATCTTCTGGGATTTCAACAGATCTCCAAGTGACAGGGACCAGTTCCCCTGGAGAAAATGGCCACTTTGGCAGTTCTATTCCATTGAAGTCCCTCCCCTATCCAAATCCCGCCCTCCTCAAGCTCCACCCCCAAATCTCCAGGCATTTCCCAGCCAAAGCTGGCCACCCTACCAAGTAATCGAGTCTTGCCAACTGAAGACCATGGCTTCCTTTATTGAATCAATTTGGTCATGTCAAGGCTTCCTCTTTTCCTGGAAAGCACGGATAAAGGAAGCATTTAAGCACCTGAAGCTCCCCCTGCCCCTCCCCGAGATTTAACAGTCATGTCAATAAAGCAACCATTTTGAATGTGTTTGCAATTCCCAGAAAGCGAGCACTCTGAAACTTGGAGCAGAGGCTCACGGAGAAGACTGACCTAACCTACTACAGAACAGACTGTCAGTCAGGCCCGAGTTCAGCACATAGTTAAAACAATGGCCTGAGGGAGATCAGGCAGGGATTCTACCCAGGTACCACCACCCACACGGCTCTAGCCAAGGAAGCCTTCCTGAGTCAGAGGACCCAGAGTGATATGATGATACCTCTTCATCTACTGGAGGTCCAGCTTGCTGACTGAGCAGCTAGGATATCTGCCCTTATTGGCTAAAGAACTGCATTTTGCTACTCCTGTTTGACCCCTCAGCTGCACAAGAACTAGAACTGATAGCTTGACGACCATTTCTATGAAAGTCTAATGTGTAAGTATACTGAAAGAAACACTGCGGGGTGTATGTGTATGCCGTTATTTGAATGCTTCAACACCATTTTCTTTTCTCCCCTGCAGCCCCCCTCCTCCAAAATCTAATATCCACCCCTTTTATATAGCAGAACTATTTTGCTACTGCTGAATCCAAATAACGCATCAAGGCCTATGCCGTTCTACAGAGATGTCATGGCCCATGATACAATGGCAAGGGCTACTTCATTCCCAAAACGCACTAAGCTGTTACACATAAAATGCTTAATCTGGAATTCCTGCAGTACATTGTAAAAGGACCAGCAATAGGCAACAGAATAGAAAGCAATTTAATGGGGAACAATCCTCAATAAAAGGAAAGGATCTTTGTGTAAGAGCTGCTATTTCAATGGGAATAGATTTAGTTTGAAAAGGGAAAAAAAGAACGCAGGTTTTGGAGCAGAATCTGTTGGAGTGGGTAATCTTTTTTTTTCCCCTCCAGCTTTTATCTATTCTTCCTGTTAACAGAAGTTTAAAATGCATGCTGTGATTACTGGTGATAATATTTCAGCGTTTCAGGGTTCAAAAAATGGAGGAGGAAAATGTGGCTGAAGTAAGCCCTGACTGAACAGGAGCAAATTTCTGGCTCCATCTACAGAATCCTTATGCGTACCTAAGAGACCATTTCTCCGCCTATGCCCCCAAAAGAGCATTACGCTCTGCCACCCCCAACTAGCTAGTGATCTCTGGCCCCAAGGAAGCACGTCGTTCTTCAATGAGGGCCAGAGCTTTTTCTGTCCTGGCCCCCATCTGGTGGAACAAGCTCCCTGAAGAGATCAGGGCCCTGTCTGACCTCCCAAAATTCCGCAGGGCCTGAAAAAGGGAGCTCCTCCACCAGGCATTTGCCTGAGACTGACAACAGGTCCCCCCCCTCAGACATCCTCTCCATGGCCTGATCCAGTCTGTCCTCTTTAAGGGCCTTAGGTAAGTTCCATTCCTGTTATATTGTTTAAGATCACCGAAACTGTGTTATTTAGATTATTGTTTTATTTAGATTATTGTATTTGTTTATGTTATATATGAATTTGTTCCATGTTGTTGGGAAACAAGACAAGGACTTGTATCATGTGTGATGGAATGTCTTTGCGCACCCCTCTGATGCACAACCACGGTTTGCGGGAGGATTCGGAGAGGAGGGGCCTCAGCCTCTCCCCACGTATTGAGTTCCCATCCTCAAAGTGCCCCAAGGATAAGGTGACCAGATTGTCCCACTTTTGGAGGGACATCTGGGGGCACCTGGCAAATTGTACTTACGGTATGTTGAAATTTTAAAAATATATATTACAATACAATTTTTGCATGCTATGAAATTTTTTTTTGCTCCATATAGACCAAATTTTAATCAAGAACCCCCCCCCCCCATGGTCAATGGCGTCCCACTTTGCCAATGTTAAAATCTGGTCGCCTTACCCAAGGACCAACTATTGACTCCGTTGTAAAAATTGCCACATGTGGTTACACATATGTTTTACAACAAAGTTAATAGCGCCTCTGTGGAGCAGTGAAAGGACACCAAAAACAGCATGGGGGAGGTGACTAAAGTGGCTTCATCTTGCATGTTGTGGTTGCAAAGAGCCAGTGTGTGACTAGAATAGGGTTCCCATTTTGGGGTTGGAAAATACCAGGTTTTGTTGGTGGAGTCTGAGAAGAGGGGGGGGGGATAGGGAGGAAAGGGAGCTCAATGGTATATAATTACCATAAGGTCTACCCTCCAAAGCAGCCATTTTTTCCCTGGAAACTGACACAGGAAATTGCCAGTCACCACCTGGAGGTTGGCAAGCAGAATCTAGGAAGCACAAAATTCCTGTTACATGGGATACAAAGATTCCCCCAGAACACAAGGACTGTGTAACTGGGACCCATTCCGCCCACATTGGATAATGCACTTTCAGTGCACTTTAGAAGTAGATTATCCTGTTCTGCACTGGAAAATCCAGCTGCAAAAGCACATGGAAAGTGCATTGTCCAATGTGTGCGGACAGTTCTGGATGGAACACTGCCTAGAATAAGCTATAGACTAGAGCAACCTTTTTCAACCTTTTGACCGTGGAGGAGCCCCTAAAAAATTTTTTCAAATTTGAGGTGCCCTGAAAGTGACATCAGCTGGCCACGCATGCACACATGCGATACCCCCTGAAGTGACACTGCTATCTTCGCCCTCCTTTTGCTCCCTCCCACCACTTTTACTACTGCTTCTGCCTCATATAGGCTAGAAAGAAGAGTCAGAGCTGAGAAGACAGGCTGGACCCACTCATACCACACAACCTCAGAGCTCCTGTAGACCCCCCGGACCTACAGTCCCCTGAATGGGAATTCCTGGACCGGAGGCAAGGAGAACGAGACAGTCCTATAACCACTGTGAGTGAAATAACAACTGGAAGATATCAGTTTTTAGCTGGAAAGGAGAGGAAGGAAAGAGCTAAGCCTTCTCACTTGACTTGTCCTTTTTGAATCAAAGTCTCACCCTATTCAAGCTACTGAAAGCTGTGGGTGGAGAGACAACAGAAGGGAAAAATTCATGGAAGTCAATGGAATATACAGTTTGAGTCCTTGAACAAACTACTTAGAAGTTTCTAGAATTCACATCAAGCCTTTCAAAAAGCCCTTGGTGTGCCTCAGCAATTTGTAATAGGCAACTGTGATATATAGCCTTTCTCTCTTTTTTCATTCTTTCATTTGTCTAATTTCCACAGTGCTCTGGTAGCTATAAGATGATCACAATCCCTGTATAAAATGCTGAGGGTCTTCTTAACTAAACAAAGTATAACTTTATTCAGAAAAGACCCCCCCCCCAAAAAAAAAAGGCCTACCAGAGACCTTCACAACCTCTGGACAAGACATGTTAACCAAAGCGATAAATTAAGCATGTTCTTGAAATTATCGATTCTGGTTCTTTGGAACTGAAACAAAACATGACGTGGATTTCTGAATGTTACAGTAACATCTTCACTTAGGGCAGCGGTTCTCAATCTGGGGGTCACGACTTCCAGGAGGGTCAATCGACGCTTTTCCCAGGGGTCGCCGAGGCCGCCGCTGCCGCTGTTGAAATTTTTTTTGCAGGCGGAGTTACGGAGACCAAATGTCAGACCCATTTCTAAAGCTTCCCCCAGAGGATGATCTAAGCTGGACCCTTTGGGGGTTGCGGCATTAGGAAGGCTGAGAACCACTGACTTAGGGACTCATGAAGAAACTATGGTGTTAATAAAGAGAAGAGGTCTCACCAGTGTGGTTTCCCCAATATGATAGGTTTGCATGTCCAAGGACAATTTTTGAGCAGAAAAACCACCAACCATTCAATAAGCCCACCTTCAGTCTGGGCAAAATTCTTTCCCCTCCGCTCCTGCCGCCGCTGTATATGTGTGAGCAAGAATGAATGGCAGGCCTACTGCCTTCCTTTCACACACAATATGAAGCATGTGACAAACTTATTGCCATGTATTTTTTTAAGCACTGGATAGGACGTGTTGGAAACACAGCAACGCCATCAAATAAACAGGCATTTGTCTAAGCCCCACAGGGCAAGGACGTAATGACATGGCAACACTTTTGCATTTTGACACTTCCATTTCCAATGTGAAAACTGGTGCCATTAAAATCATTTCAAGTTTGCGGCTTCCACGCATCAGGTGACACTGCAGATGTTTAAATGGCGACCAACGTGTTATTGTAAAAGCGAGGTGACTTGTGCTGGAACACTGGAAACTGTCAAAAGAAAAATAGGAGTTTCTCTCCAGAAAAAAAAAATGTTTTGCTCCAAACAAATTTGCAAGTTGCACATAGACAGATTAAGAGAATTTACTCCATACACCCACACCAACGATTCATTAATACAAAAGACACTGGCCATGTTTATTCTTGCCCACTTGCATCAACTTGCAAATTATTTGGTTATGAACATATAGATTGTCTTAATGGATGCCATGGTTGAAAGCGCCAGTGAATGACAAAAATATTGTAGCCCTAATAAAAAGGGATCAGTACAGATGTCGTTGACCATTATCAAAGTCCCCATTCAGAACTTCACTAATCTGTAGTTCTTTCCAAACATCACATCTTTGAATACACAATATCATTGATGCCTCAAAGGCCAGGGCATATTTAGACACAAGCTTTGAACTGCAATGGAAAACAAACACGGCCATGCTTTAGTTTCTGAAAGCCTTGAACACGCATCTTCATTACATGATTGCAAAGCCACCTCAACGCTAAAGAAAATTAGCTGTTTTCCCCCAGCTAAAACGCGCTAATGCGTTCTTCATGGAATAGTCCGCTTGACCTGACAACACTTTCTTTTTGTTTTCTTCTCATTAAATGCAGTTGGGAAGCCAGTAACTGATTATGGATAAAGCACACGGTCAGCGATTGGAGCAATGAAGTAATAAAAGCTGTTAATTTATGAACAAAGTTGAAAGAAGTGGGTATGTTTTGTTTGGAGAAAAGCAGGAGAGAAGGAGATTGTTATGTTCTTCAAACATCTGAAGGGCTATCACATGGAAGAAGATGAAGAGTTGTTCTCTGTCCTTCTAGAGACTAGGTCTAATAGTACAGTTACCAATTTACAGGTGGCACCTGGAGATCTCCCACTATTGCAGCCGATCTCCTGATGACAGAGACCAATTCCCCTGGGGGAGATGGCTGTTGAGGAAGGCAGCCTCCGTATGTTGCTAAGGTACTTTTCCCCACCACAGACACACACATAAACAAATACCATGCTTCCCAGGCTCCATTCCCTCAAATTTCTAAGCATTTCCCAATCCGAAAGCAGCTAACCTTATCTAAAATGCTTAGGTTACAGGAGCGGATATTTTAAGAAAAAAAATAAATGACTTAATGTGATAAAGAGTGTTGTATACAAAAGAAAGGATATTAAATACTGATAACCTGACACAAGGAAAAGGTTAAACGAAATCCCAAGGTAACACCAACTGGGAAGGCTGGTGCCACTCACTAAAATAATTAGGTAGGCCAAATCTGTCCTGCGTCTCACCCATGACTGTCCTTAACACAAGACAGCTTTTTTTGTTTATGCAATGCCAGTATAACCAAGTGAAAGAGTAAAGAAAAGGCATCTAAAAAACATGGGGGAGATTTTTTTTTTTTAGTTGACAACAAACAAACAAAAGGCACTTCACAAATGCAACTATGCAAGGAGAAAGGTACAGCATTTTAGTTCATTAAAACAAAAATAAACCAGGTAGTATTTCACTAAAACTCCGGGGAACGGCATTACTTTGAAATGTCACTTTCTTCCTCTAATTAGTACGCTCTAATGATAAGTGTGTGTCATTCTTGCCTAATGAAAGTTAGGAGCGCATATGGAATCTGGGTCACATTTCACAACTGGGAGTCATGTAGGTAAACACGGAATAAATTACGTTTGCCATCAAAAGGGGGAACAATTAAAGTGACACCTTGGTTGCCAGCATTTTGTATAGTTTGTGAAACAATTTCCTGAATTCACTAAGATAGGCTTCAAAAAATAATCGACAAGAGCACCAATCACAGTTGCTGCGCTCTCGACCTTTCTATGCGCAAGAATAGCTTCTAAGGCCCAGCTAATAAGTTTTATATGAACAACGATTTTCAAACGTAGCCTTCTAGCTGTATTGCTGAGGTATGACTTTGAGCGGGGCCACCTGCTCAGAGGCATATATTTATTTAATAAAAATTAACAATAGGGCCACCTACTCACAAGGGAATGTATATGTATAAAGATAAAGGTATCCCCTGTGCAAGCACCGGGTCATATCTGACCCTTGGGGTGACGCCCTCTAGCGTTTTCATGGCAGACTCAATAGGGGGTGGTTTGCCAGTGCCTTCCCCAGTCATTACCGTATATGTATATGTATATGTATATGTATATGTATATGTATATGTATATGTATATGTATATGTATATGTATAAAAGGTAAAGGTAAAGGTATCCCCTGTGCAAGCACCGAGTCATGTCTGACCCTTGGGGTGACGCCCTCTAGCGTTTTCATGGCAGACTCAATACGGGGTGGTTTGCCAGTGCCTTCCCCAGTCATTACCGTTTACCCCCCAGCAAGCTGGGTACTCATTTTACCGACCTTGGAAGGATGGAAGGCTGAGTCAACCTTGAGCCGGCTGCTGGGATTGAACTCCCAGCCTCATGGGCAAAGCTTTCAGACAGCTGCCTTACCACTCTGCACCACAAGAGGCTCTTATATGTATATGTATATGTATATGTATATGTATATGTATATGTATATGTATATGTATATGTATATGTATATGTATATGTATATGTATATGTATATGTATATGTAAAAAGCTTAGGTTAGGTTATCCCCAGAATGTTCCTCACTATGCCCAATTATCCATCTGCTCCCTTCTGCTCATGCAGTAGGCCTGTATGGGAATAGTTTTTTTCTTCATCACCATCATTGTGAATGAGTCATTGTTTTAATGGGGTTTTAATGGGGAACTATAATGGTTTTTAATGAACTATATTTGTATTGAAATATTGTGAACCGCTGCGAGACGGTTTCTGAGAGCGGCGGTCATACAAATAAATAATAAAATAATATAATAATAGCATGTGTATATGTATATGTATATAAAAACAAGACCAGGAGCTGATTGTGGTTCAGATCATGAGCTTCTTGTTGCAAAATTTAGGCTTAAATTGAAGAAAGTAGGGAAAAGCACTAGGCCACTCAGGTATGAACTAAATCATATCCCTGACGAATACACAGTGGAGGTGACAAATAGATTTAAGGAATTAGATCTGATAGACAGAGTGCCTGAAGAACTATGGACGGAGGTTCGCAACATTGTACAAGAGGTAGCAACTAAAACCATCCCAAAGAAAAAGAAATGCAAGAAATCAAAATGGCTGTCTGAGGAAGCTTTACAAATAGCTAAGGAGAGAAGGGAAGTGAAAGGCAAGGGAGAAAGAGAAAGATACACCCAATTGAATGCAGAATTCCAGAGAAAAGCTAGAAGAGATAAGAATGCCTTCTTAAATGAACAGTGCAAACAAATAGAAGAAAACAATAGAATGGGGAGGACCAGAGATCTTTTCAAGAAAATTGGAGATATGAAGAGAACGTTTCATGCAAAGATGGGTATGATAAGGGACCAAAATGGTAGGGACCTCACAGAAGCAGAAGAGATCAAACAAAGGTGGCAAAATTATACAGAAGAACTATACAAGAGCGAGCTTAACATCCCTGATGACCACAATGGGGTAGTTACTGACCTGGAGCCAGACATCCTGGAATGTGAAGTCAAATGGGCCTTAGGAAGTCTGAGCAACAATAAAGCTAGTGGTAGTGACAGCATTCCAGTTGAACTATTCAAAATCTTAAAGGACGATGCAGTAAAAGTGCTACACTCAATATGCCAGCAAATTTGGAAAACTCAACAATGGCCACAGGATTGGAAAAGGTCAGTTTACATTCCAATCCCAAAGAAGGGCAATGCCAAAGAATGTTCAAACTACCGCACCATCGCACTAATTTCTCATGCTAGCAAAGTTATGCTCAAAATCCTACAAGCTAGGCTCCAGCAATATGTGGACCGAGAACTTCCAGAAGTACAGGCAGGATTTCGAAGAGGCAGAGGAACTAGAGATCAAATTGCCAACATACGCTGGATCATGGAGAAAGCTAGGGAGTACCAGAAGAACGTCTACTTCTGCTTCATTGACTATGCTAAAGCCTTTGATTGTGTGGAGCACAACAAATTGTGGCAAGTTCTTAAAGAGATGGGAATACCAGAGCATCTTATTTGTCTCTTGAGAAATTTATATGCAGGTCAAGAAGCAACAGTGAGAACTGAACATGGAATCACTGACTGGTTCAAAATTGAGAAAGGAGTTCGGCAAGGCTGTATACTGTCGCCTTGCCTATTTAACTTGTATGCAGAGCACATCATGAGAAATGCGGGATTAGAGGAGTCACAAATTGGGATCAAGATTGCAGGGAGAAATATCAACAACCTCAGATATGCAGATGATACCACTCTAATGGCAGAAAGTGAAGAGGAACTAAAGAGCCTGTTGATGCGGGTGAAGGAGGAGAGTGCCAAAGTTGGCTTGAAACTCAACATCAAGAAAACAAAGATCATGGCATCCGGCCCTCTCAATTCCTGGCAAATAGAAGGAGAAGAAATGGAGATAGTGACAGATTTTATTTTCCTGGGCTCCAAGATCACTGCAGATGGGGACTGCAGCAAAGAAATTAAAAGACGCTTGCTCCTGGGGAGGAAAGCTATGGCAAATCTAGACAGCATCCTAAAAAGCAGAGACATCACCCTGCCAACAAAAGTGCGTTTAGTCAAGGCTATGGTCTTCCCAGTTGCAATGTATGGCTGCGAAAGTTGGACCATAAGGAAGGCCGAGCGTCAAAGAATTGAGGCTTTTGAACTCTGGTGCTGGAGAAGACTCTTGCGAGTCCCTTGGACTGCAAGGCGAACAAACCAGTCAGTCCTAGAGGAGATCAGCCCTGACTGCTCTTTAGAAGGCCAGATCCTGAAGATGAAACTCAAATATTTTGGCCACCTCATGAGAAGGAAGGACTCCCTGGAGAAGAGCCTAATGCTGGGAGCGATCGAGGGCAAAAGAAGAAGGGGACGACAGAGAATGAGGTGGATGGATGGAGTCACTGAAGCAGTAGGTGCAAACTTAAATGGACTCCGGGGAATGGTAGAGGACAGGAAGGCCTGGAGGATCATTGTCCATGGGGTCGCGATGGGTCGGACACGACTTCGCACATAACAACAATAACAATGTATATGTATATGTATATGTATATGTATATGTATATGTATATGTATATGTATGTATATGTGTGCATAAAGTTGTGTTATCTTCCTTCCTCATTCTAGAATATTTACCCTCACAGAATCAATCAAACCCTTAAAAAGAAAAGCCCACCCTGACTTTGTCATCTCCCCCCCCCCTTTTAAAAGAAAGTTGTAAATACACTGCTCTTTTTTATTTGAAAGTCAGGATGCTGACAGCAGAAGGGCAGGTACACAAAGGATTTAAAAGCTACTTGTTGTGGCAATGGAAAGAGACAGAAATTCCAATGCCAAGTGGGATGCTAGACGCGTTTATTTGAAAGGCAGCACCCAGGATGCTCTGCTAACGTTTCAGAGCAGTTCTGCTGCTTCGGATTTAACAATAGAGGGCAGGGGAAAAAATGGATTTGGAATGAGCTTTTAACGTGCCAGCCCATTTCTTTATGAGCACTTTGCATGAAGGATTTCTAGAAGCCTCTCTCAGCATTTAGCCTCTTCATCTTTCATGAACGAGGATTACTTATATATAGCCACATCTGGACAAGCCGCCCCCCCCACCACTTGTAACAAGTCTCGTGTGAGACACCAGTAAAGGATTAAGATAAACCAAAGCAAGGCTTTCAATAAGGGGGGAAAGGGGGCAGTTGATTCCTTTATATTTTACGATTACAACAGAACCAAAGTACCTTGAATAGGGACTCGGCTAGATACATCGCTTTTTTAAAGTGGGGAGGGTTACAGCCGTCATAACAGCAGCCTCCACTCCCTCATCCGATAAAACCTTTTCAATCACATACTCTTATCATAGCTTGTTTACCATGCTGTCCAAATCTGTTCTTGCTTGCCAATCAAGCCGCCTAAAGTTCTGAGGATTTTTTAATCTCTAATTCCCATTCCTGTTGAAGTTAACTATGAAAGGACCCAGTAGCCCAGTTGTAGAGGACTACTAGGAGCCAAGGCCAACCCCTATATGAAGAAAGGTCCAAAGGAGCTGTTCTACTAACTTTCTAGAACAAATATTCTACATACAAATATTACAGTATAAATTGGCCATGGGCTCTGCAATGTAGCAGGGATCCAAGTATACAGGGTCCCCAAGACTAAGACTTGGATGGCCAATTTGTACTGTAATGTTTGATCACTAGGGTTGTAGGAATTTGGAATTTTGGTAAAGTGTACTCATTGAAATGCATATAGAGGGACATGCCGCTGAAGAAAAATTGCCTTAACAGATTAATTTATCTAGCTACCATTCTGGGTTGGTCTGCTAAACCCCACTTCCAAAGGTGACAAAAAGTGATTTCTGGGGATTCCATTACTGCAGGGAAAACGAGGGGTTATTAGGGCCTGAAAAGATGAATTTCAGTGTGGAAATGGACAAAAAAAACTCAACCTTTTAAATTCAAACAATTTGGTGGAGCCTCCTGTCAGGAGTATGTGATTTTTAAGTCCTCAAGAAGGTAGGAGGCTGGACTGCTTGGCCCTCTGTGGTCTCTTCCAGCTCTTTGTGATTCTGGTAAGCTGAAGACATGAGTGTGAGTGTCCCAATAAACTTCTGAGCAGACTTAAGATGAGTCCCTGGTCAGAGTCTGGCTCTGCCTGCCAAAACATGTCAGATTTCTAGATGTGAGCCCTTATCACTGATTGTTCCTTCAACAGATTCAAGTGGCAGCCTGATGGTCTGAAGCAGCAGAACAAATCCGGTGGCACCTTTAAGACCAACAAAGTTGATCAAGGTATGAGCTTTCGTGTGCATGCATAATTCCTCAGATACAAGTGTGTAAGCACATGGAAGCTCGTATCTTGAATAAAGCTTAAAGGCACCACTGGACTCTAAATTTGCTCTGCTCCTTCAATAGCTATGCATAACCTTTATCCTTGTGATATTCAAGTACCAATAATCATCTGCCTCTCAACATCTATTTTGTTTTTCTTAAACCGAAGGCCAGCCAACCTCATTACTCTAATGCTCTCCCAGCCTCCAAGTAATAAAGACAGGCTACATCACTGTATAGCTACTGCTGGTTCTCCCAATTTGCTTCTTGTCTTTTTGATCACACTCCAAGATAAATGAAGGATCATTAGGTGGGCAGATATGTGAACGCTTCCCACCCTTCCTCCAACCCAAATTCTTTTACTGTTTTTGGTAGTCTAAAAAATCAGTCTAGTAGAACGAAACATATGCTTAGCTTTTTTTCTTTTTTGGGGGGGAGAGTATCATTCTTCCAAAATTACCTTGCTAAAATAAGCCAAGCAAGAATGTTGGGAAGGGAGAAAAGGGGATTTTGACATTTCATATTTTGTTGAACACTGTTACAGCACTGGCAATCACTGTCTCTTACATACAAATTAACAGCCCACCATCTGTCAAGAGCTCTGATAATCACAGGGTTTAATGCACAATATGGTTATTAGAATGTGACCTGAAAAAAGGAAAGAGAATACAACCTAATTTGGACTACAAAATCTATGATCTTACTCGCAAATGACATTTTGACAAGCCATTATTTTGCATTCTGGCTCCAGTAGTAGAGACCATTTTATGCATATGTAATTCTCCTGGTCGTACAGGCAACTGTCTGTGAAGATTACCTCAAACTGTAATGTTTGCTTGGTCATACTGAGTTTTGAACTGAATCTCTCACACACACACACAATTAGGAAATAAGGCAAAATCTTTGAACATATAAAAGTTCTCATGGCAATGCACCGCACAGAGTTGATCATAACAAAGAGCAAGAAGATCATATAAGAAGACCAGTTATGTGGGAATTTCCACAAAATAGATACAACAGATTTTCTGAAGGGCTGATGCTTGATTTTATCAAAGGGCAATGACCCAGCCATAAAACACGTGTTTTGCATATAGAGGGTACAGATTCAGTCCCTGGCATCTCCAATCAAAGATGTTAAGCAGCAAGTGGTATCAAAGACTTTTCCTCTTCCTGAAACCCTGAGGAGCAGCTGCCAATGTGAGCAGGAAATACTTAGCCAGTTGGACCAATGGTATAACTGAGCATAAAAGCAGAACTCAAGCAAAGTTGTATACATCTACAATGTTCCCACTTTGCTATGTCTTTCACACATGTTGAAATTAAGCCCACAGAGTACACCAAAGAGATCTCTTCCCCTCAACCCTTCTAAATCCCCGGTGCCCCTCAAGGTGTGACTGATGGGTCAGACATGACTTCGCAACAAACAACAGACTAGAAGTGATCATTGCATGGATCACTGTGGCTAGGTGTTCGGAGAACAGGAAGGGTGCTAGTAACGTCAATGGAAAAATGCCATGAATACTATATATTGTTTCATTTTTAATATATTTTATGCTTGAATAGTGAGCCTCGTGTAGTGCAGGGTGGTAAGGCAGCAGACATGTTGTCTGAAGCTCTGACCATGAGGCTGAGAGTTCGATCCCAGCAGCCGGCTCAAGGTTGACTCAGCCTTCCATCCTTCCGAGGTCGGTAAAATGAGTACCCAGCTTGCTGGGGGGTAAAACGGTAATGACCGGGGAAGGCACTGGCAAACCACCCTGTATTGAGTCTGCCAAGAAAACACTAGCGGGCGTCCCCGAAGTGTCAGACATGACTCGGTGCTTGCACAGGGGATACCTTTACCTTTAAGCTTTAATATTGTTTCTATTTTGTATGTGGAGTTTTACTTTTGTAAACCGCTGCAAGACAGTTTTCTGATAGCAGTGGGTAATAAATCCAAATAAGAAATTTGTGCTCCCCTGACAGAAATCCTTTCCATCAGTAGAAATTCCCAATGGATTCAAGCCATTGGGTAGATTCAAACTTCCCAAATACATAAATACATAATGATATCCCAATGAGTTAAAAATGTAGCCATAATATAGAGTACACAATTGTCAGGATGAAGGAACTAATTGAATACACAAGGGGAAACACTCTCCGAAGGTGACAACGCAAAACAGCTATTTCATACAAGCTACTGTATTACCAGCAGTTTCAGAGAAATAGTAAGTCAAAACAAGCAGAGCCATAAATTGTATTCCTTTGTTTTAGCTGCTGCCAAGCGTCTTTTGCATCAACTTTCATGTTCGTTCCGAGTTGTGGTGGGGAAAAAATGATACATTCCCCTGTCATGTTGTCTTAGTAGACTTTTGAGTCAGTATGCTGAAGTATAGAAGAATCATAGGATCATGAGAGGGACCGTGATAAAAAACCAAGGTAGGAATGTTTAAGAACAACGGGATACATTTTCAAAGCTTTTGTTACACTCCCCAAGAACCTCTCTCTGTAATAAAGATCATGAATGTCCCTGAGAGACCCTGGAGAAAGAGGAAAAGCAAGATTTACGCAAGGCCTGCAAGTGCCGTGAGGGGAAAATACTATTTACTGCCGGATTGAACAGTACTTCTCCAACAGGAGCCGGCAACTCTGCTCGACAGCTGCAAAGACTACAGGGCAGGAGGAGCGTTCAGCTGCCCGCATTCCCCTTATATTTACGCCCATGAGAGGCCGCCTCTCCCACATGACCCATGTGGAGTTACGCACCTAGACACAGCATCAGAGTTGCTATGACTGGGTGACTATTTTTTCTAGGCGTACGGGAAAATATAGCTGGAATCTACGTAGAGAGCAACGGGGATGAGGCGTGTGTGACAATGTGCTGTCGATCCCGTTTAAAGAAGAGCTGTCGTGTTTTGCCAACTTTGCTAGCAATAAAAAAACCGCAAGCAAATCAACGGAGAGAAGGAAAAGGCCTGCAAGACTCAAGACATGAGAAATGGCATCAGTGGTGGCTTTGTAAACAAACCTGTCATATTCTAATTACAACAGGCTACTCACATAGAGATGCCAGCTTTGGGATTGGAGAATCCTAGAGATTTGGGGGGGGGGGTGGAGCCTGGAGAAGGCAGGGTTTGGGGAGGGGAGAGACCTCAGCACGGTATAATGCCAGTAAGTCTGCTTTGCAAAGAAGCCATGTTCTCCAAAGGCACTGATATCTGTCATTTGGAGATCTGCAATCCCGGCAGATCTCCAGGCCCCACCGGGAGGCTGGCAAACCTGCATTCTCAGGTAACCCATAGCACTGTGACTGAAAGGATGCTTCATTTTGGTAGGTGGGTTGCAAAAACAGGAATTGCAGAACAAAGGGAAATGTTTGAACCTGATTTTATCATCCTGATGCAATTCACAGGTCTACCAATACACTATTCAGCTTCTAGGCTTATTAGAAACTGCTTCTGTATGTGTGTGTATATATATATATATATATATATATATATATATATATATATATATGTGTGTGTGTGTGTGTGTGTGTGTGTGTGTGTGTGTCTGTGTGTCTGTGTGTGTGTGTGTGTGTGTGTGTGTGTGTGTGTGTGTGTGCCACAAGAGGCTCTCTATAAACCTTTAATGCATTATAATTCTTATGTATAAATTAGTTTAATAATGCTCTGTTTTGGAAAAACACCTGATATATATATATATCTTTTTTTTGTTTGGAAGATCCAATAGCAATGACTTCAGTGGAAGTGTGCCATATATATATATCAGGTGTTTTTCCAAAACAGAGCATTATTAAACTAATTTATACATAAGAATTATAATGCATTAAAGGTTTATAGAGAGCCTCTTGTGGCACAGAGTGGTAAGGCAGCAGACATGCAGTCTGAAGCTGTCTGTCTGTGAGGCTGGGAGTTCAATCCCAACAGCCGGCTCAAGGTTGACTCAGCCTTCCATCCTTCCGAGGTCGGTAAAATGAGTACCCAGCTTGCTGGGGGGTAAGCGGTAATGACTGGGGTAGGTACTGGCAAACCACCCCGTATTGAGTCTGCCAAGAAAACACTAGAGGGCGTTACCCCAAGGGTCAGACATGACCCTTGCACAGGGGATACCTTTACCTTTTTAAAGGTTTATAGTTTCTTTAATACAAATTAGGATTTTATTTATTTTTTTTAGAGTGCCAGGTCTGAAAGTAGCCTAACAATAGCTCACATGACAGTTATCCTTGTAGGACAAGCATGATCGGGACTTCACCTTGTATGATAAAAATTCCCAAATTTACTTATCTTCTTCCCGTTCTTGTAGATAATTTTACCTCAGGAATGGAAAGCAGCCTGTAAAACCACAACTTTCTACATAAACATATAGAGAAATCAGTTATTTAATTTCGTATTGGGCTGAGCAAAAAGAACAAGGAAAACATATCCAAAATGAAACAGCATAAGATGCACACCACAGACGCCCACGCGCCATATTACAAATGGAAAAGAGGAGGCGGCATAAAAAGAAAACAGTTCAGGATGGAAAGATTGTTGATAATAAGGCGGAACTTCCTGATTCCTCCTCTCCTCTCTCGGTCTGTCTACAATATTCCAGTATTAAGGCTGCCTGAACATTTGCTCCTCTGTGATATTCTCATCCCTAACAAGATCAGAGAAGATTTATTCCACCCCCAGCCTTCCTACATTTTGAACACTGTCCTATGGGACTCTAGATTTCTGAATTGCTTTTGGCCATCTGATACTGCGCTGCAGCAGCCTTCCTTTGGAGGGACTTTGGAGGTGGGGAGAGACCAGAATAATCACATTCACGCTGGGAATCAAAGTTTATTGACTTTCTCTCGAGCAGCGGTACCAAAAGAAGCTGGTTTCAGAAGTTGCCAACTTATTTAATGATATGGCCACCTTCTCTCTGTATTTCTCAAAAACACTTTTGAAACAATTCTCAAAAAAGAGAGACTTTTTTTTTTAAGGCACAGCAGGCTGATATCAATTCCTTTTTAAAGGCAGCTGGTTTTTGTCCTTAGTTTTAGAACATTCCAGTATATTTAAATGTGGAGCACTTTTTTTTTAATCTTCCCTTTCTCCCATTCCCAGTTGTCAGAGCCTAAGGAAGTAGATTTTGGTACTGGCAGATACTGTCATCGTTTCAAAATCCTCCCTTGAAGGAGAGCTTTGGATTGTCGCCTACTGCGTCATGCAAGCTGATAAGTCGTTTTGGCTGCTTGGATGTATTAATCCATTATTTTTCATTGTGGCATCTCTGCATGAGCTACATTTCAAAATGGCAGCTAGTGACACCGGCATCCACAAGCAACAAGCATGCATGGCTGTGCAACTTCACCTTCTCAGGCAAAGTTTAATCATTTCTAATGGAGGGGAGGGGGTTAAAATCCACAGCACCCTTATGTTTTGACAAAAATGTGAAATTGCTTCAAAATAAAAACACTCAAGACATTAATAAAGCTCAAGTTGACAACTCCCTACCTGATTGGCCCTCCCTGGTGTGTACCGCTAATAGACAGCACTCTGGCAACTGGAGAGGTTGCATCCTGCAATCTCTCTGGGGTACAGTGCCACAGAGTTTCACCCTCCCAAGGAAACCCTTACATCTTCAGGAGCCTGGAGATGAGTTGTCATTGCAGAGTCCCCCCTCCAAAACAGCCATTTTTCCTTGTGGAGCTGATCTCTATAGTCTGCACATGACCTCCAGTCCCAAGAGATTTCCAGGGCTGACAAGGCAGGGAGCTGCAACTGGAGAATGGGCAGAGGAATGAGGAGCTCCTGCAACAACTTTGGAATCTAAACCCTGGTTTGTCTGCAGCTCCATTCCCTCCAGCTGGGCAGAGCTCTCTGACTGCTGAATATCTGGCTGCGCAAAGCTCTCATCCAGCTGAGACTCTGGTGAACCTGGGAGCTCCCGGCAAGCCTTTTTCTCTGAGGAATCCTCCCTAACAAGATCTGGGCTCACACCTCCCATGGTCCGGTAGCTAGCCATCAGAGCACTCTTTCCTTTCCCCCACCCTCTGTCTCCTCAGAGGGGCTGCTGGGATCCAGCAGCCTTCGCTACCCAGCCTGGCCCAGCATTTGGGAGATATAGGGGGACAGTAAGGAGGCAGCCCACCCCCTACAACCTTCCTTACCCAGCCTGGCCCAGTATTTGGGAGATGTGGGGTGGGTGGGAAGGGGGCAACACCCTCACAGCCCTCCCTTCCTGGCTTGCCCTGCGGAAGATGGGGATGGGTGGGAAGGAGGCAGGCCATCCCCTATGGTCTTCCCATAGTAGCCTGACCTCTGGTAGAGGTAGGTGGGAAAGAGGCAGCTCCCCCCCCCGCATGGCCTTGCCCACCCATCCTGGCCTTTGGGATATGTAGAAGAAAGGACAGGAAAGGATTCTTCTAGTCTGCTTTTCCCCTGGCTCTTGCTGCTACTGCTGCTGCTGTCACTCTGGAGTCCTTTCCCTGGCTTGGGCCTGCAAAGAAATTAGTAGTTTCCCATCAGTCTAGTTCCAGCCTTCTCTTTACTCCTGCAGGCCAGGCTGACTGAAGGGTGAGGCTTCTAATAATATGTGAGCAATTTAACCAACCACTCATGCTCTGTGACCTTTGGCTCCCTAGGCCTTAATTCTAAACTCTTTAATAAAAATATTAAAACAAAAATGGCATGAATTCCCACAGTATTCATAAAGGCCCCATAATAGGGATGTCACCAATTTTCCTCTGGGCCAAATTTTGAACGGCAGTGTGACATTTTATACAATGAGGGGAGCAATGATGAAATACTCCTTACCTTCTGCTTGAACACACCAAATGGTGCCTAATGTCCACCACTGTGGGTTTTTAATCCTTGCTGTAGGCCATCATTTTGGTGTGCTGAATGCCCTTGGCTGATACGCAAAAGGAGGGACTGTGCGGCGGAAGGGTGCACCGTAGCAGCCCTACACAGCAATCTGTCATTTTTGTTTGGAAGATCCACTAGCAATGACTTCAGTGGAAGTGTGCCATGTCTCTTGAAAGACTGTCAGAATTTCAGGATAAGAGTGCAAGTAAGTTGAGAGGTGGGAGATTGGAAAAAAGCTGAACGGGATAAATGTCTAAGCCAGGGCTGTTTTTGAAAAGCACACACACACACACACACACACATGTGCACACACACGATAAAGCTGTGCTCAGTTGCTTTAAATTAATGTAGTGGCTTCTTACTTTTTCCTCCAACTATAATGACTAAAACCACGTTTTTTAAAGAACAACAACTGAAGGCATTGTTCAGAATCTGGTCATATTTTCTTCTCACATTTCATTTCTCTTTTGTTGTTTTGTGCTGCAACAAATATCCACATCGGTTTATTCTGGAGGTGAATATCACGGTGAATTTAATTTCAAGTTCATTTAATAGGTTTTGAAATATGCCAGGATCTTTAGCAGACTTTTCAGGTAAAGAGCGTACCATCGCCTGGGGTTAACGCTGGAGGTATTGATTCGCTGCTTAACATTGAAGGGTATAAACTGACTTGAAATTGCAAAACAGGCACTGCGGTACACTGAGGAAATTTATGTAAACACAAGACTTTGGAGAAAATGAATGCAAAATAAAGGAAAGGAAAGAAAATGAATGGTAAATAATTGGCATTTTATAACTAATTCATCAAGTAACTAGAAAGCAGGATTAAATTGTTCCTTCCACGATGGATGGGCAGATAGAAACAAGCCGCTCTAAAGAGAGGGGAGTTTGATATTAGCACATACACAAATGTTTCTCAAGGGCTTTAAACAAAATAAATGAGCAACTGTCCCTGGAACATTAACAAATATTCAAACGATATACAGAATCTACTGCAGCCGCTAACAAAAAATCCCAGAGACAATTTGAGCGAATTTGCAGGCTTCAGTTGTGCAACCTGTGAGGGGCCTATGCACTGGCTCCATTCACGGAGCTACCTTGGTGGTAGTGGCTAAGAAAGGTGACCTCCCATCTGGAGAAATGGGTTTGATTCACCATTCCTTCACATGCAGCCAGATGGGTAACCTTGGCTCAGTCACAGTTCTCTCAGAGATCTCTCAGTCCCACCTACATCACAGGGTGCCTGTTGTGGATAGAGGAAGAGTAGGTGATCGTAAGCCTATTTGAGACTCCTTTGGATAGTAAAAACAAAACAAAAGAAAAGTACAAAAAAACAGCTCTTCTTCTGGAATAGTAACTGGGTTAGATCTCAATAATAGATTCAGGAGTGTTGCCATGCTGGTCTGAAGCAGCAGGACAAAGTTTTAGTCCAGTGACACCTTTATAAATATAATAATCTTTGACAGCGCTTTGCTGTTAAATTAACAGCCTAAGGGGTGGGTGGGCAGAGACTGGGCATGGCCTGTCTGAGGCAGGACCCAATCAGGATGTGCAAAGCGTGTACAGTGACAGGGAAGGCCAGGGAGTAGGAGGGAGGCCTCCCTCCCCCCCACCGACCTTCCCTGCCACTTTAAAAGGGTGCACCATTTTAGATCCTTGGGCAGGCTAGGTGGGGGAGGAGGGAGGCCTCTCCTCCCTCCCCCCGGCCTTCCCTGGACTTAGGTGGGGGTGGGCAAGAGGCTGGGAGGCCTCTCCATGCCTCTACAGTCCTACTTTCCCCCAACCTTCCTCCCACTAGCGCCCGCTGCATTTTGGCTAGTAAAATAAATAAAAGAACAAGGTTTTATTCAAGGTAAAATCTTGTGTGCGTGTACACTTTGTCAGATAAAGTGGAACAAAACATCCTCAACCATTACATATAGGCAGAAATGGGGGGAGGGGGTTAATTGCCCAAAATGGATGGTTAAAGATGCATAAGCGTGGGTGATAATAGCTGAGACTGGATTAGGGTTGCAATCAAGTTTCGTGAATTGCTGTAAATAAGCAAGCAAATACAGACTTTAATGAACAGACATGGGAAGACATTTGAGGTCAATAAAGGTCAACTCTGGGTACCAGCAGGAACCGGGAGACTAAGCATGTGCAGATGTGCACTCCTTCAGTTATATGAGATTTCCTTTAATGTTGCATATAGGTAACTAAATACCTAACTAAATAACTAAATCTGATGAAATCAGGAAACAGATTAACAAAGCTAGAATGGTACCCAGATGACAACTGTTGCAAGACAGGCCCCAAAGACAATAACAGATTACCACTAGTGGTCACCTACAACTTTCAACTCAAAACTTCTCAACAGATCATCAACAACTTACAACTTCTACTGAATAATGACAGTTCTCTTTCTCAAGTACTGGGGGTGTTGGTGGTGGTGGATGTTTTATTACCTAGAGACAGTTCCCCAATTTCAAACAACTCACCCACAATAATACCACTTTTGATGAGAACATGGACACTGGTACCACAGCTTGCAATAAACCAAGATACCAACATTGCTACCACATAGACAACACAATCACTCGACCTAACAACATCTACTACACTATCTCAGGCTCAGTCACTTGCTCATCTAATGCCAAAAATGCTCTTCCTTTCTCTACATGGGGCAAACAGGTCAAACTATACGCCAAAGGATAAATGGACATAAATCTGACATAAATCTGACATCAAGAATCACAAAACTAAGAAACCTGTAGAAGAACATTTTGACCTTCTAGGGCAGTCAGCAGGGGACCTCAAAGTAGCTGTTTTACTGCAAAGGAATGTTAGAAATAAACTAGAATGGGAGACAGCTGAATTACAAATTATTACAACATTCAGGATCAGGACAGTGGAACCTCCTCGATTTAAAAGGGATAGTAGATTCTTACCTCACTACAGGTGCTAAGTCACTCAGTTCTCACTTATATCCAAAAACTTTTTTTGGGGGGGGGGGACTGGACTCATCTGCTGGTTATTCCTTTGTCATCTGTATGCCAATTTGCTGTTATTTACATATCTAATCTAATGTCCTGTTCCTTTCTTAGCTGTATTTAGCCCCCCATATGTAGCATTTATGGAAATCTGTTCTAATATTTATTTATTTTATTTATTCATTAGACTTGTATACCGCCACTCCCAGCAAACTGTAGGAGTGCACATTTGCACTCCTGCTGGTACCAAGTTAACCTTTGCTGACCTCAAACTTCTTGTCATGTATGTTTGTTGACACTTGTATTTGTATGCTTATTTACGACAATTCACAGATCTCAATCCAGTCTCAGATATGTATTTCACTGTCCCAGAAAACCATGCCTACAATTTCCATACCATTCCAAAACAGGATTAGCATTTCCTTAACGATGATGTGGCATCACTCCCACACTGCATTTTTTAAAGTGTAAGCCTCTCAGCAAGCCAATGTCTTCCGGGAGCTTTCTTCTCCAGCTCTTTACTGAGTAGACAAGATATACGGGCCAACAAAAGACTGAAATGTCACTGGCAAAGGAAGCAACAGAAGCTAGCACTTTTGAAGGAATGCTTTCGCCAAAGGCTCCTTCCTCCTTCCTGCACAAACATTTGGACCACATGGTTCTTCACAATGGTGACTGAACAGGCAACACAGTGATGGCCTGGCAAAAAACACTCAGTCCTTACGTGAAGCTGATGGTCATTCAACTCATCACACTCCAGAAGCCATATCATGTGCACTAGTTTCCCCATCACCCGTACTAAGGCACCAAGCAGGGTGCTTGTAAAAGCACTTTGAGTAACTGGATAGTAGGGCTGCTCCAGATTAGTTAAATCAAAATAACAGTCCTCCATAAATCATGTACTGACCAAGGGCACTTATTTGTTAAGAGCTGGATCCAACCAGCTATTCTGCTGGTGCTAAAAGGAGGACTGTCTTGAGGATCAAGATACTTGCATATACCTAAATCCATTAGGGATGGGGGCTCTAACGAGGAAGAGAATTGGGCAAGAGGAAGTGAAAATAAAACTGGCTAGATCCAACCCAACGCTTTGCCCATGAACTGTACCCACTACACCAAAACCATGGTTTAAATTTCAGAAGGGTTAATGTAAAACAGTAGTTTTTGAGAATATAATTTGAAATACAGATTGGCAGTTTTATACTCCATGTTTCTTATTCCATGAACAAGACCAATATACCATGTATACTCGCATATAAGCCGATTTTTCCAGCCCTATTTTAAAGCTGAAAAAGTCCCCCTCGGCTTATATGCGGGTATTTTAAAAAGCTGCCAGACAAGAAAGGAGGGTGGGGGGGGGGGGAGAGACAAGTATACTTATCTGAAGAAGCAGTTGCAGGAAGAAGCAGAGACACAGCAAGCCCAGAAGGGACAGTGGGAGGGGAGGGAAGAGCAGTCTCCACCTCCCCCCCTCACTGCCTTAATGAGCCTAGCATGTGCTACTGCTGCAGAAAGCTCTGAAGCCTCTGTCTCAGAGGGAGAGCAGAGAGCAGAAGGAGGAAATGCCTCTAGAGGAACAGAACACTCAGCTAAGAAGAAGGGAACTGGATAAGAAGGTGGATTGGATAAAAAGGCAAGAGGGATCAGGGGGGAAAAGGGAGAAGGAGGGTGGGAAGAAAAGGGGGGAAAAAGATCTTGCCCAAAAGAGAAGGGAAGGGGAGAGGGAAAACCCACTATGCAAACACCAGCCTCGTCTTATATACAAGTCAATAAGGTTTTCCAGCATTTATGGTGAAATTAGGTGCTTTGGCTTATATACGGGTCAGCTTATATGTGAGTATATACGGTATTAATTGAAAGTAGAGTGCGTTGGTGCATACACTTAGCATCACACCAAGAGCCTATTTGTTTCACCTAGTGACTATAAAGCTGAAAGATACAAACTATTAACTTTGTGTGCCAAAGGAAAAAAAGAACCTAAGCAATAGCTTAGAGCCTCTTGTGGCGCAGAGTGGTAAGCGGCAGGAATGCTGTCTCAAGCCCCAGTCCCAACAGCCGGCTCAAGGTTGACTCAGCCTTCCATCCTTCCGAGGTCGGTGAAATGAGTACCCAGCTTGCTGGGGGGTAAACGGTAATGACTGGGGAAGGCACTGGCAAGGCTACCCCGTATTGAGTCTGCCATGAAAACGCTGGAGGGCATCACCCCAAGGGTCAGACATGACTCGGTGCTTGCACAGGGGATACCTACCTAAGCAATAGCTACCTTCTACACTCACGCACAGTTAACCTAAGAAAAGTTATAAACTAAATCCTAATATTTACAGAGAAGTCATATGTCCTAGCAAATATCTTAAAAATGAATGACTAACCAGACCCCCAAAGTACTGAAAAGTTAGTTTTGTAAGATTTATTACAGATATAGGAAGGTCTAAGAAGCATTACATTAACTAGAACTAACATTATCAGCTGTAAATGAAATTCACAGTTAGACAGAACCAGCCTTTTATATTAAGAGCTGTCCTGTGTCAACATCGTAATGTATGAAGAGACTTGGAAAATGTATCCTTATTTGAGGTGTACAGAGAGGTTAAAAAGGCAATTTCAAAGACGTTTGATAAAGAATTTTTATTGATTGGCATTATTAACCTCTTGCCAAAGGATTTTTCCACTACAACTCATTCCAAAATCTCTAATAGTTCATAGTAATGAATGCTCTTCCTGGTCCAGCTTCTATCAGAAGGTCCCTTGACAATCTAATGATGTATGCCAATGGATATTTCAATAAGAACATTTTAAATAAATATAAGTCAATGTAAGCATATCGCATCAGTAAAATTAAATTGACAATGTCTTTCGTTTCTAAAATACATCTAAGAGGAAACCAACTTTTATTCCTTGACTGACATGATTAATAGCCTGTAATGTAACAGCAGATTATGAAACTAACTAATCTTGCATGTCACTGAGTCTATGCAACTAGAAGGAGGAAACTTGGTGTATCCCTCCCTCCAGCAACATTATATATCCAATGTTGAACTTTTCCTCCAAGAGGAGACCAAAAAATTTGAACAGTTTAGCCAAGGATAGGAAGTAGAGAGGGTTCTATAGCAGTAGTCCCCAACCTTTTTATCACCGGGTACTGGTCAACGCTTGACAATTTTACTGAGGCCCAGGGGGGGTAGTCTGGGGGGCGCTGCCAGCAGCAGTTGCGCAGTACCATGCCAAGGGGGAGCCCCAGCCATGGCAGCCGCTGGAGAGCACCAAAGGTGAGCCGGCAACAGAGTGGCAGGACAGCCCCCGAGGCAGCAGCTTGGGAGGAGGACAAGGAGGAGCCGCGGCCTGGTACTGACTGATCTACGGACCGGTACTGGTCTCTGGACCAGGGGTTGGGGACCACTGTTATATAGCAAGGACCCAATGAAATGCAGACACTGAAACACACACAGAAAATGCCAAAGGAGATTTTATGATACTAGGTGATTTTCCACATCAGCGACATATTCCAGCATTTCTTAGCAGTTAATCTGCTACGATCAAAATTGCACTGAACATGGGGGTTCTGTACATCTTCCTCCCTCTGCCTTTTTTCCAATGGCTACATCAGTTTACTTTCTTAAAGATATGCCTTTAAAAAATCAGGAAATTTGAATGAAGGTGCTGTCGATACTGATGATGTCATGGCACCAACACCTCCCCCTCCCGAATGTACTATGTCCATGTCCCAGTAGAAGATGGGTTAAACATGTGCATGTGTGGGAACTGCGATATTGTTCCTCTGGAAAAATGCCATCCATCCAAAGGTTCACTCTAATATTTGGAAGTTTGGTGATGTAAAATGTTTTTTTAAAGTTTTCCTGCCAACAAACAGTAGATAAACAAATAAGCAAATTGTTGCCCTGTTGAGTCAATTGTTTTCATGTAGCCAGTACTTAAAAAGCTTGGTAACTCCCTCTGAAAGTGGTGGCAGCTACAAGTATAGACAGCAGAGGCCCATCAAGGGCTATCAGCCACAAGATATAGATGGGACAATCTCTGTGGGATGGTGTATTCTTGGTGCTTGGGAGTCCACAGTGAGAGAGCTTCTGGAGTTCTGGTCAAGCTGGTGGACCTCTTGTTGGCTCCTGGATTTTGGCAATGATATGACACACACTGTTGGACTGCATGGGCCATTGGCTGATGACTTCTCTTATGTTCATGTGATGTCTCTAACAGGCTGACATCAATGAAGTAGGCCTACAGGCCACTGTGATACAGTCCCCATCTGAATCCCCGAAACCCACAAAAAAAACAAATTTCCATGAAAAACATAGAAAATGGTGAGCCCCAGGCAGCCCTCTCAATATTTTTAATGCACTCGTTTTAAAATTTTAAAAGACAAAGTATCCCTATGGCAGATACAAGGATACCATCATGTCAATGTAGCTCACAGAGATATATTGCTATCAGATATGTGCTTAAAAACTACTTACACATTTGCTGCTGTTGTTGTTAGTTGCGAAGTTGTGTCTGACCCATCATGACCCCATGGACAATGATCCTCCAGGCCTTCCTGTCCTCTACCATTCCCCGGAGTCCATTTAAGCCCGTACCGACTGCTTCAGTTACTCCACCCAGCCACCTCATTCTCTGTTGTCCCCTTCTTCTTTTGCCCACAATGGCTCCCAGCATTAGGCTCTTCTCCAGGGAGTCCTTCTTTTAATGAGGTGGCCAAAGTATTTGAGTTTCATCTTCAGGATCTGTCCTTCGAAGGAGCAGGCAGGGCTGATCTCCTCTAGGACTGACCGGTTTGTTCACCTTGCAATTCAAGGGACTCACAAGAGTCTTCTCCAGCACCAGAGTTCAAAAGCCGTAATTCTTTTATTCTCGGCCTTCCTTATAGTCCACTTTCTCAGCCATACATTGCAACTGGGAAGACCATAGCCTTGACTAGACGCACTTTTGTTGGCAGGATGATGTCTCTGCTTTTTAGGATGCTGTCTAGATTTGCCATAGCTTTCCTCCCCAGGAGCAAGCATCTTTTAATTTCTTTGCTGCAGTCCCCATCTACAGTGATCTTGGAGCCCCTTGCTGCTACAAGGCGCAAAATTTCCTCATTACTGAGGCAGAGGAAAGAGAGCATAGGGTGGATCTGTTCCCCAATCATGGTCCAGTCAACAGAAAATGGGTAGTAAGTGGAGGAATCAAAAAAAGTGCAGGAAACACTACACATGTAAACAAAGGCAAGCCAAATTTGATTGTAGACAAAGATTGTGGAAAATGTGGGCCAAAAAGAACAAAAAACACACCAACAAAAATGTAAGGTGAACACTAATGGTACTAGAGAACGTGTCAAAGAAAGGGTTAAACCAAAGATGTGGGGGTTTCAGAAAACCCCTGTTATGAGATCTCAAGGCAACCTAGCCAGAGGAAGTTTGGAGCAGAACATCCCACTGTAACTCCAACCTTCAATCAGAAGGCCAGTGATAGCTGAGGAAGAAGGAAGCTTGGAACAGCTGGCATCCTTTTCTTTGCCCCCATTTTATCCTCACAACTACTCCGTGGAGTAGATTAGGCTGAGAGAGTGACTGGCTCACTCAGGAAGTCTCCATGGCAGAGTGAGATCTGAGCCTATGTCTTCCAAACTCTAGTCTGACACACTAGCCACTATCACACTGGCCCTCAGCTTTCCCTCCAACCCTCCCTAGGGAAAAGTCTGGCCATGTTGCTAAAGTTGTGTAGTAACAACTTGCTCAGGGGTTGCAGTAGCAAGTTGTGTGGTGGCTAGGATAAACAGAAAGAAAATGCCAGCTCCTCCCTCCCTCCTTAGGCTTTAAGGGGGAAAGCTTTCTCGATGAGGGACGTGATGAGGTGTATCACAGCTCCAGTCACCACAGAATAGTCACCTAGGGACAGTCTGGTTTGTAAGTAGGCCTTACTACCAGTGTGGACCCCAAGTAGCAAGCTGCTCAGCTTTATTTTCAGGCAAGCAACCACAATTCCTCCTCTTTCTTCGCAAAGCCTGCTGCTTATGTCCCCTGAAGAGCGTTGTGCTCTGCGAACTCCAACAAGGTGGTAGTCCCTGGCCCCAAGGAAGTATGACTGGCCTCAACCAGGGCCAGGATGTTTTCTGTCCTGGCTCCCACTTGGTGGAATGGCCCTGTCAGAACTGTCCCAGTTCCTCAGGGCCTGCAAAATGGAGCATTTGGTTGCGGCCTATGATCTCATCAAACTGGCCTCCACTGGACAATCCCCCATGGAGAATGTCCTCTGATAGGTTATACTGGAAAACTGCTTTGCAGTACTGAGATGTTGAGATTTTAACACTGTGAACTAGTTATTGTTTTAAGGTTCTTGATATCCATGTTTTATTGATGTGAATGTACATTGTGCACCACCCTGAACCGGCATATATATTAACTAAATAATAATAACGCTTCAATGAGCTAGGTATGAAAAGCTTTGCCCATGAGGCTGGGAGTTCAATCCCAGCAGCCGGCTCAAGGTTGACTCAGCCTTCCGAGGTCGGTAAAATGAGTACCCAGCTTGCTGGGGGGTAAAACGGTAATGACTGGGGAAGGCACTGGCAAACCACCCCGTATTGAGTCTGCCATGAAAACGCTAGAGGGCGTCACCCCAGGGGTCAGACATGACTCGGTGCTTGCACAGGGGATACCTTTACCTTTTTAACCCCGGTGAGGTAAGGCAAGGCTGGGAATCAGCAGCTGATATTTCAATCTCAAAATTGTAGACTTAAGGTTTTACCCCGATGCCATCTGGGATTGGAGGGCCAAGGCATGTGTGTGCCCTCCTCCGTTTCTCTCATAGGACTATGTGGAGAATAAGTATGGCCATCTCAGCTTTACATCCTGATCCTTGGTGTTTTTACTTGGAAGTAAGCTACGTGCAGGGAGATTTACTCCCCGATAAAACAGCTTCAGATGTACAACCGCAGAAATCCCTCATGGTTACCTGTGTTCCTTTTGGGTACCTTAATCACACCCACACACATGTTTTTAAGAAAACCTGAGGCACAAAGTCCTTTGCACATTTAAGTCAGGGCATATTTCTGAGAGGTAGATGTTCCTGGTGGATCGGGACCCAAATCTGTACATGGCCTACGGAACGCTCACCTAGCAGCTGCATCTGTTAGATATATGACTGCTTTGGCTTTGAAAACATCCTGTTGTGTACATTATATTTTTACCAAGATCACAAGGCCTTAAGAGAATACAAAAAGCTCATTATTTCTGGACATGACTGATATGTTTGTGCCCCTAACAAAAACATCCTGGGCCCAAAATTATTAGAAAAATATCATTATCCCCAATGGGTTTTGGAGCAACCTAATTAGGTACCCCAGCACTCCATTTTGTCAAAAAAGACTCTGACAACCTAATAACCAGATTGTCATGGCATGACATTGAAAAATGACATTGTGTTTTTTCACAATGGAAAAGGAAACATCATTCTCTGCCAGCTCCCTCTAAGTCCCATTGGTTAGCAGCAATTTTTTTTTAATCTCCCTTTTACAGCTAACTAAATTAGCCTGGTGGCATCCCTGCTAATCTCTTTTAACATTCCAGTACGAACTTGCAAGTATATCTAATTCAAGCGTAAAACCTGAAAATCAGCAGCGGTCTAGGAGGACAGGTGAGCATTTTGCTTTGAGGAAATGTAATAATAAGCATCTCCCAATGGAGAGGAACAGAGCAAAAATTCAACGGAGGCCTTTATGTTTTTAAAACCGAGCGATCCTACGGTAAATAAGAAAAAATGAATGAACATGGTAGGAATTCAGAGTTTAAAAACTTGGGAGTGGTAGATCAAGAGACACAGCGCTCTGCCTGCCCAGTGCTGACCAATGCCGTTTGTTTGTTCGTTCCATTTTTAGCCCACCTCTTTCAAAATGGCTCAAGGTGGGTTACATCAAAAAAACTCATTAAAACCCTCCCCCATAAAACCTCTTAATCCTGGCCTCAACCAAAGACCAGGTGGAAGAGCTCCATTTTACAGGCCCTGTGGAACTCTGACAGCTCCATCAGGGCCATCAGCTCTCCTGGGAGATCATTTCACCAGGTTGGGGCCAGGACCAAAAAGAACCTGGCCTGGGTTGAAGCAAGGCGAACTTCTCTAGGGCCAGGGACCTCCAGCATATTAGCACCCTGTGGGGGGCATAAGAAGACAAGAGGTCCCTCAGATAGACAAGGCCCAGGCCACACACGGCCTTAAAGGTCAAAGCGAAAACCTTGAACTTGATCCGGGCCACAACTAGCAGCCAATGAAGCTGCCCCAGGACTGACTGGATATGGGCGCTACAAAGTGACTCGGTGGGGACCCTAGCAGCTGCATTCTGCACCAGCTGGAGGTTCTGGGTCAAGGACAAGGGCAGGCCAGTGTACAGTGAGTTACAGAGGTCCAGTCTAAAGGTAACCATTACATGGATCAAACAGTCCGGAGGCAGCTAGGGCACTAGTAGCTCCGGTGCGGCGAGCGTCCCGCTGCGGGAGGGAGGGCCCTGGTGTGGCGAGAGCCCCAGTGTGGCGAGAGCCCCGGTGCGGGAGGGAGGGAGGCACTCAGGCCCTGGTGCAGCAAGAGACACACTGCAGGAGGGAGGCACAGACGCCGGCCTACTGGCAGGTGCAAATGTGCAGGTGCGGGGCTACCGCACCTGCGCATTGGCGCATCCCTGCGCCCGCACCTCCCTCCCCCCCCCCCAGTCCCCAGCCCAAAAAAGGTTGGGGGATCACTGATCTAGCTGATGCTTAATTATGCTGTTTCATCACGAGGTTCGAAGGGTGTGTGGACAGAAGACAGTTTTCAGCACCTTCACTTAACTACCGGAATGTCTACATCACTACTTATACACTTAATATATTTAAATACTGAAGCTTTCCTGCAAAGAATTCTAGGAACAGTAGCTAGGGGAAGCCACTGAGATTTTTCAAACAGAGATCTCTGGACGGGACTCATGCAAAGACACACAAATCTCCCCTTCCCCCTTTGCCATCCAGCACCAGCTGATTTATGGAAGAACCATTGGGTTTTCTAGGCAAGAAAAGTTCAGATGTGATTTCTGCCATTGCCTGCCTCTGCACTGCGACCCTGGTATTCCTTGTTGGTCTCCCATCAAGATCCTGACCAGGGCTGACCCTGGTTACCTTCTGAGCTCTGAAAAGGTTGGGCTATTCAAATCAGGGCCAGGGGTCCCTGGAGAGGACAAATGACTGTTAAGCTAGCCTGTATACAGATAGGCCCCAAGTGTGAGCCATGTTTTCCTCCGCAGTCACCTCCCTCCTGTTCTCCACAGTAATCAAAGCTTTGATTCAGTCACATCAAGTGGCAAAAACGGCAACAGGCCAGTTCTTCGCACTGTCAACTCAATAAAACAGTACCACATTTTCCCCGCAATTCTTTCCCTCCATGAGACGCTGGAAAGTGTGAAGGGGATTCACATGGTCCATCCCCTCCAGTTTTTGGAATAGGCTTTGTTTGAGGGAATGCATAGAATAATAAGAATTGACAGGCAAAACTCTCTGGTTGGGGGTTTCCCCCCTCCCCCTATTCTGAGAGCCTTCCACAGGTTTCGAGTGTTTGTGTTTTGACACTTAGGGAAACTTAATACACACAGGGAATAGTTGAAGAACTTGGGCTTTCGTCTAGGAATGACTGTAACTTTCAGGTTTTAGTGAAGAATGGATTCTTCTTCTCTGCTATCGTGGCATAATGGAAATAAAAATGCCAGCAAGCAGACCACCCTTCCCCCTTCCCCCTCCTATTCCCATGCTTACACAGAAACTCTGGCGCTATTTCAGCAGCTGCTGCCTCAAGTCCCTGCAAACTGGAAGCTAGAATCCTATATAGGATACAGCTTGAAAATTGTAATCTTCACCTTCGAGTAGTATAAAGCTCTAATCCCTAACTCTTGCAGTATGAGACTAGCTCAAGAAACCATGTAGTAAAAATGCCTTCGGAGGACGATTATTTTAAAAACCAATACAAGCTTATAATCACTGAGCCTTTAATAGGCCTAGAATAGGACTGATTCCCCACCCCCTCCCCCCAAGCAGGGACAAATATTATCATGTGTCTGTTTTTCAAGACAGGGAAACTTCATTTGTAAAGAAAAGTTACAAACCATTGGCTGTATTGGTTGTTATTGCTTGCTGTTCAATCCTGACAGTGTCTAGGAAGAAATCTACTTCCAAGTCAATAGAGAGAGACTGCAGTCTTAATTGTCTTAATCAGTCACATATTAAGAATCTTGATGTTTTAGAGCCCCTGGGTAGGATACAATCGACCGCACCCTGCAGATAACATTCTGGGCTCTATGTTACAATACTTAACAGCGTCTTCCTAATCTGACACAGCTGAACAGCCACAACATTCCTTAGAATGTGAAAACAAAGGCCACTTTTTAATATTGATAGTAACACTCAGGGCCATTTCGCACAGAGCTCAAAGTTGCTATTTGGTTGCTGTTAGCGAAAGCGCTACTTCAACTAGCGAAATGTAACTAGCTGTGCCCGTAACGCACAGCTGCGGTTTTTGCGGAATTTAGCACTTTCACTTCTCGTCACTTTCGTAACCCACAGGCTTCCGGTTCTCCGTCTTTTCGCTACAAAGGAGGTCCCTTTTTAGCGCTTCTGGTCTCCCGTGCCCGTCAATCAAACCGCGGCCACACCTTTGACCTCGACCCTAAAGCCGGACTTGTCGGGGTCCCCTTTTTTTTAAAAAACCCAGGAAAACCCGTAGCAACGCGTTATCGTCAAATCATTGGCGCCCTTGGAACGTGTTTTCTATTGTTTTCTATGAACCAGAGGTTGATGCATTGATATGTTTGAAAGGTTAATCCCCGCCCACAGTACACGCCCACAGGTTACCTGCTTATATGCACCTGGGCAGACACGCGGTCGGCCTCTCTTTGTTTGCGTAGCCTACTGCCCGCAGCACAGGTTAACGTTGCAATGGAGAGGATTATTTTTCAATTGTTGGCTCGGGTGATTGCCTTGGTCCAGCGTATCCGCACCAGTGTGCAGCATAGGAGGGCTGCTTCAGAGGAATACCGAGAACGTATTTCCAGAGCGATGACCAGCAGCACAAGACGTTCTCAACGGGCAACCATGGCGGCAAAGAGGCACTGGCAAGCTCTGGCAGAGGTCCGGTTCCCCCCCCGGTTCTGGGCGGACGAAAGATCCTCTGACTGGTGGGAAAATTTTGTGTGGGCTCGCTGGGATGATGACCACTGGATTGCCAACTTTAGAATGTCTAGGGGGACATTTTTTGAACTCGTGGAGGCTCTACGTGGACGCATGGAGAGGCAAGTCACTGGCATGCGGCGCCCCGTGCCAGTGGAAAAAAGGGTGGCGGTCGCATTGTGGTACTTGGCAACCCCTCAGTACTTCCGGACAGTAGCCCAGCAATTCGGACTCGGAGTCACTACGGTTGGCGATATCCTTAAGGAGTTCTGCCTCGCCATGGAGGCGGAATTGTTCAGCAAAGTCGTGTGCCTCGGAGACCGGCTTGGAGCGGTGAGTATCATTCGATCCCCTTTGCCCTTTAAATTTTTTTTCTTGTTTGACAGGTCAGCAACGAAGACGCGATACACCCCACGCTGACATGCCATGGCTTATATTCTTTTCTTTCCCTTATTCCAGAGTATGGACGGGTTTGCCAGGCTCGGATTCCCGCATTGTTTTGCGGCCGTCGATGGAAGCCACATCCCTATCCGTGCCCCCGGGGGAAGCATAAAGGAGTTCGGTAACAGGAAGGACTTTTGTTCTGTTCTCCTGCAAGGAACTGTGGACTTCTCCGGCCGGTTTATCGATGCCGAGGTGGGGTGGAGTGGCAGGAGGCATGATGCCCTTGTTTTCAGGGAATCCAACCTCAGGAAAGCCATGGACGAAGGGGTCTTTGTTCCAGGAAACCCCACCGCCACCATTGAGGGCGTGCGTGTGCCGCCGTTGGTGCTCGGGGACGGAGCCTACCCAATACGACGCTGGCTCATGACTCCCTACAAGCGGCCAAGGACAGACGTGCATAGCCACTACAACCTCACTCACTCCCGGGCAAGGAATGTAGTGGAGCGTGCCTTTGGACGTTTGAAGTCCCGGTTCCGTTGCCTGATGTCCCGACTACACGTGCATTTAGACAATGTGACTCCGCTGATCATCGCGTGTGTCATTTTGCACAACATATGCGAGGACAAGGGACATAACATCCCCTTCCCTGTGGATGAACCTGATCCTGTTGTCCTTGAGGACACACAAGACATCCCTGAAGCAAGGAGAAGAAGAATCTATGCAGAGGGGTGCAAGGTTCGGGACGCCATAGCCACCCACATCTACAGAAACAGGAGGCGTGTTTAATTGTTTTTCCCACTCTCTTGTTGTTGAATAAAGTTTAGTGTTCTTTGTTTAACCTTGTCTTGTGCGGTTTGTGTACTTTGCCAGCAAAAAAACGGGGATTCTCTGGTCCAAAAGCACTTTGACAGCCCTAAACGCTAACTCCCACTGAAATTGACACACACAACACGGAAGCGCTGAGCGGGGAAAGTTCGGGGAGGCGGGTAGCCAGGAAGTATTGGCGACCCCTGTCAAACCGGAGGATCAATCCACTTATGTTCCAAGGAATAATTTTATTGGTGGGCAGCTTTGATACATTTAAAATAGGGGTGGTCGATCGGAGCAACGCACGTTCGTTCCCTAACCGTCATTCCGAAGATGCCGAAGCCACGGAAGGGCTCCTTCTGGCAGCGCGCCGAGGCTGAGGCACTTCTGGAGCTGGTGCTCCAATCGAAAAGTGTTGGCCGCCTTATGGCCAGCACCCACTGCCACACCAAGGGTGCTTACCTGGTGTTGGCATCAAAGCTGAGGGAGAGGGGCTATGTCCGGACCTGGGAGCAGGTCCGGACAAAATTTAAGCGAGTGAAGCTGGACTTCCTCAACAGTCTGGAGCAGTGGGGGGGGGGTCCCGCAGCCAAGCGGGAGGACGGTCTTTCACGACCAGATGGTTAAAATATGGGAGAAGGCTGGGAAGCCCCCCCTGGAAATGAGGAGGCATATGGGTAAGTATGCCCTCGTTGTTTTGCCCTTAAACATGCATGGCATGACTAGCTGCCTCTTTCCCCTACTGTCCCCAATGAAATTCGAAATAGTATTTATATGCTGTCAACCCCCTCTGACTTAGCCCGCCAGTACTGTGTGGAACCACTTTGGTTATGCGCTTTGACTCTAACTGTGGTGTGTCTACCAGCTGTGTTTCATCTCTGGTTTGTGTGCTTTTAATTATGATTTCTCTTTTTCTTTGCCCAGCCACACAATCACCATCCAAGATGGGAAAAGCACCTGAGCGTGAGGAGGAGGAAGAGGGGCCTTCCACCTCAGGACAGGCTGCAGGTGAGAGTTTTATGCCTCTGCGGGAGACCCATGTGTGTGTCCCCCCATGGAGCCATATGGGAGCCTGCTGTGATGCTCCCATTTGAAGTGTTATTAAATTCTTTGTTTGATTTCTATAGCAGAAACTATTGAGGCAAGGCTGCGTGCCATGGAGGCAAGGGTGACTGCCTTAGAGGCCGAAGTGGCAGAGCTCAAAGGGGAGTTAGAGCAGCAAAGGCAGCAGAGGGAGGCGGAAGAACGTAGGTTATGTTCTCCACTGCCCAACTCTTCTCACACTGTGGCTAAGGCCACCAATAAGTGTATGCATGTAAACTACAAAAATAGGAAAATATGTGTGGCACTAATGTGTACTTTTTCTCCCTCCCCACACAGTTAAGAAGAAGGAGGACGAAGAGGTCTTCCGGCGCAAAGTTAGGGGGACCGTGGGACGGCTGTGCAGGAGAGTGAGGGCGCTGGAAGGGGCTGGGGAGGGGAGCGGTGGGACCTAAGTTTTTATTTCTTTTTGTGTTTTGGGGTGGGGGGTGTTTGGGGGTTTCCCGGTTACTATGCCCATTTTTCTATGCCTGTTAAATATTTGAATTTGTTAAAAAAAGTTGGCTTTCTTGGCGGGTGGGGGTGGTGATGGGGGGGGGTCCAAGTTAAATTCCCTTGTTTTTTTCCCCTGTTGAACTGTTTCTGAAAATAAAATTTTGTTGTAAATTTCCTGAAAAAGACTCCAGTGTGACTCCTTGAACTCGCACACCTTTCACCCCAAACTCCTAAAACACCTTTAACCTTTAAAACACCCTCCAACCTACAACCCACACAACGGTGCCAGAATAGGCACAATCACTAGAGAGGGTACACTGAGACAGAGTCAAAAACATAAACTTTATTGAACAGACAACAGCAAACACAGATAAACAGACAAAATGGCCCAAACTAGGAGGGGGAGAACTTGTCCGCAGGTTTCACGACTCTCTTCCCGAGAACAGTCCTCCTTCTAGTTTGTGTCGCGGCATTCTGAGAGGGGGTGGGTGGGGTGGGTGCTGGAGGTGGTGGGGGGGGTGGGGTGGGTGCTGGAGGTGGTGGGGGGGGTGGGTTGGGTGGGGGGGACGTTCACTATAATCTGAGGAGGGGGGGCCGCCTCCATAACCGCGACCGCCCTCTCCATCAGCCTCCTTATCATTCGAACTTCCTCCACGCTTTCGCGTAGCGAGTTGTTCGAATCCCTAAGGATGGCGCGGAATTTTTTGCCCTCCTGGGCCACGAGAGCGAGCATGGCCTGGTCTGCAGCAGCTGCACGCCTGGACTCCTCCTGACAGTGCTCCAGGATCCTTTCTCCCACACTAGTGAGGACGGAGACGCGCCGCAGCCTGCCGCGTTCCCTGGCCAGCCTCTCCTCAGCCGGGAGAGCGCCCCTGGGTGGTGAGCCAGCTGGCTCGTCGTCTTCAGAAAGGACCTCTGTTGGCATAAAAAAGAGAAAAAGAACTGTTAGTAACAACGAGACAGTCAAAACCCACCCTGGTGCACATGGTGGCCTTTCTTGGTCACATATTGTTAAACCAAGACTCAGAACAATGCCAGGGGAGCACACGGTTATTGTTTGTTAGCCCATGGTGGCCTGTCTTGGTTACATGTTAAACCAAGACTCAGAACAATGCCAGGGGAGCACAAAAATGAAAAGGAAGCACACAGTTATTGCACACAGACATTGTCCTGCAGCCATGGCTCGAAAGGAACAGTTCATGCACGCTCACCATCTTGTATGTGTATCCGCCTGCGCAGGGCAGGAGGTCCAGCCACCCCACGCTCGTCCTCCTCCTGTGTCCCGGGTATGAAATCTGAAAAAAGGGAACAAAGAACATGATTAAGGACCAAAGTGTGGCAAAGCAAGCTTCAAACCCTAAAGCAGCAACGTTGAGGGACTATCTTCTGTCTCTTGGCAGTGCTGCTGCCCTGCACAAACAGAAAAGCACAAAGCAGTTAAACCCCCCCCCTTATTGCAACTGATACTTACCAACATTTGTGGATGCCCCAGAATCACTGTCCTCTGCTACTGCTGCAGGGGACTCTAGGACCACCGTCCCAGGCATCTGTGTCTCTGTGGACAAGAGCAGAAAATAGTGAAAAAGGAGCAAGCATACAACCTGAACCACACAGCAAGCTCCCAAAGAAGTGGCTAGAGCACTGCAGAAGGCCTATGGCTGAGGCATGCAACAAAACTGTTTGGGTTGTTGTTTAAACACAACCGTTTTAAAAAGCCACCCAAAGCAATCCACAAACATCCAAGCATAGCATGCGTTGCAACGAACACAAGGCATACAATGGTGAAAAAGGAGCAAGCACACAACCTGAACCACACATCAAGGTCCCAAAGTAGTGGCTAGAGCGCTGCAGAAGGCCTATGGCTGAGGCATGCTGCAAAACTGTTTGGGTAGTTGTTTAAACACGACCGTTTTAAAAAGCCACCCAAAGCAATCCACATCCTATCATATTATGCGTAGCAACGAACACACGAGAAAACGATCCCCAAACGTCAGAACACACATTTGCTCAATATAAAAACAATAAAATACAAAATAAAAAGAAAATTACTTACCGGAGGCAAGGGGCGTTTGGTCAGGAACCTCCTCCGGCTCCCCAGGAGCGATGGCCATCAGGTCCACCGTGACCAATTCCGCTGGTCGTTGCTGGACGGGGGGTGGAGGCCGAAAGCTGGACGAGGTTCCCTCGCCGGGATCCTCCTCAGCGGGTGGTTCCTCGACCGGGGCAGCCGGCTTCCGAACCACCTTAAGGCTCCTCCCGACGCGCTTCGGCCTGCCGGCTCCTTCCCCGTCTCCGTACAGCTGGCGCTGCTCCTCGAAGTAGGGGCAGGTAACCTTTTCGTTGCCGGAACCCTTATTACGGTTCACGGCACGCATGTACTCTGCCCTCATTGTTTTGGTCTTCGACCGGCATTCAAGGCCGGTCCTGTTGTGGCCCAGGGCACGCATCTTAATGGCCACTTGTTCGAAGACCTCCCTATTCCTGTGGGAGGACTGGAACGCGTCCTGGATTTTCTCCTCCGAGAAAATCCCGATCAGGTCCCTGATCTCCGCGTCCCTCCAAGTTGGGCCACGGCCGGTTGCAGGGACGGACGAGGCTTGAGAAGAGGATTCCATGTTGCTTTCGCTAGTAGCTGAGCAAAATGGTGGTGCGAGGTGCAGGGTGCAACGGATCATATACCTTCCCGCACACAAAGACAAAGGGACTAGCCGGCTCCTGATTGGTAGAGGGCAGTAGGGGACACGCGCATTGGCCACATTAGGTCACATGTCACGTTCAAAACTCCTCGCGCGGGAACAGGATCTGCTCCTAAAGGCCAGATTAGCGCCTTTTGTTTGACTTCTCGCATGCGCTGATTCGTCCACACGCGGGAAGAGCAGTTTGAACATGCAGCGGGAGCCATTTTAGTGAGATGTCCGCCATTACAAAAACGCATGCCAGTGTAAAACCGAGAGCAATTGCAGTGGTACGCGACAGTTCACCAATAATATTCACCAACCAAAGCATAAATCAATGACATGTAACTGGCGAACGTTCGTTGGCACGCTCAGCGGACAGTTTTTTAAAATGAACGGCGGACGGCGACTCCGCTTGCCGGAGGTCTAGCCGCCGATGGAAGGGGTTGTCCGCACCCAAGCACAACCACGCACCCGGAACCACACAAAGACCCACTACACATAAACCGCCCCTCTTGAAATCACCTCGAATCATATCTATTGAACCCCAGTAATCTAAACAGGAGCCTGCGAGCGGCGAACGTTCGTTGGCACGCTCAGAGGAAAGTTTTTAAAAATGATCCCCGTACGTTGACTCCGCTAGTACTGGCCTACGGTAGACGGGGTTTTAAGCTATGGGCAAATGTTTGGAACGTGACGGTGTGTGCCACTGTGCTTTTGGAAAACTATTGTGGTGTCCGGGCAGAATTTAAGAAAGTGATCGTGCTTGAAAGCCAGTCGCTGTCTCGTTGCCTCGTAGATCCCCGCTCGCTCGGAGAAAAAAGATGGCGGACAGTTCGCCGGAAGTTAGGAGGAAAGGCTCGGGAGGAGGGACTTTGAAGAAACCGCAACAATGGTAACGTACAAGTCTGTGGCGCTACTGTTGCAGATTGGTTGCAGGAGTGTATCGCTATCCGGAGGGTGAATCCAGTTTTCTGGATTCCCCTAGAAGCGCTACAACGAAGCGCTTTTTGCGGGTCGGTTGCAGGACTGTTGCAGATTGTGTACGACGTCGTGGGTTATGGCAAATTTGTAGCGTTTCCAATTGGCAACCATCCTGCTACTTTGAAGCCGTGCGTAATGGCCCTTAGTAACCAAACATCTGTTTCCTAAAATTCCAGCACACTTACAATCATCTGCCCATATACTTGTCCTGTTATATATGCCAATTCTCCCCAAAGTCAGTGCTGACAATCCTTGATGAAGTCTGCAAACATAGGATAATGCACTTTCAATGTGCTTTGGCAGCTGGATTTTCCAGTGCAGAACAGGATAATCTACTTCTAAAGTGCACTGAAAGTGTATTAGCCAGTGTGTGTGGAATGGGCCCAGGCTGGCTCTGAAGTATCAGAGATGCTTTTAAAAGAACTGATTGTGGGACTTGAAGTGGGAAGCTGGGACAGGGATGTGAAAGTGCTTCCCATTTCATAGGTCATGTGTGGATATTCAGTTAGGCAAGGGATGAGATGGTTTCAAGAACACCTTCAAAGCACGGAACATTTCAGTAAGTCATTGAACATGCAAATGTGAACTGTTCATTGAGGGATTTTTTTTAAAAGCACAGCTGACAAATTAATCAGTCGAAGAAGAAGAAGTTGGTTCTTATATGCTGCTTTTCTCTACCTGAAGGAGTCTCAAAGCGGCTTACAGTCGCCTCCCCTTTCCTCTCCCCACAACAGACACCCTGTGAGGGAGGTGAGGCTGAGAGAGCCCTGATATTACTGCTCAATCAGAACAGTTTTATCAGTGCTGTGGTGAGCCCAAGCTGGCTACATGTGGGGAAGTGGGGAACCAAACCTGGCTCACCAGATTAGAAGTCCACACTCCTAACCACTACACCAAGCTGGCTCTTGATAATACTGCCATACTTCTTTCTAGACAGTAGCAATTGACTTTGTTCATTAAATCTCCCCTACCACAGAGACAGCCTACATGAGTAGTAAGTTTCCCATGCAGTAGAAGGTATTGGGGGTGGGGACTATGATGAAGGGATGCCTAGCTCAAATCCAAGAATCAAAGGACCCCCCCCCAAAAAAAAAAATAAAACAAAGGCACAACAATAGTCTCCATCTTTCCCACAAGCAATTGTCAAATCTAGCTAGCTTCTTCAGAACACCTCTCTGGTAGTATAAGCACAACACTGAATGCGAAAAGGATGAAATGACTGTATACCTACCTGCTCCTGCTTGCTTTAATCATTGGCTATGAGCCACCTTGAGCACAGAATATAAAACATTCCCTCCCCCAACATTCTCAATGCTATGCCATGCAGATAAATGAGGCACTATTGTACAAACAGAATGAAAAATGACTATATGGAAACACAACATCCCCGATGTAGCAGGAAGTGCCAAAGCCTGAAACATACAGATAGGCAGCAGCATCCACCACCCAACCCCTCCACTACCCTGGTTTATACCACTGCATAAAGAAGGACAAGATGTGTTTGCGTGGCATCAACAAACTGAGTCTTAGCCATGTGTTCCACTCTTTCTTCTGATTTCTTTCCTGGAGGATTCTTCCTGGGAACCCTAACAAGGATGGGCAATTCTCTTAAGACGGTACAATGGCTTTAAAGTTCTTGATCCTGGAGAGCCTGGCCAAAGAAATGTGCTCTAATATTATTTAATTTCTTCTTTCTCCCCTTTACCCCCAGCCTCCAATGCAATGAGAAAAACCTCTGGGCTGGAAGGGAAAGCATGAAATATTGCTTTCCGGATTCCTGAAGGAATGTGTTTATAGTGGTGAAAATCTGTTTTCCTTCAAATAATTGTATGTTTGATGTTTATTTCAGATTCTACACACATAACACGGAGGATTTCTGCCCCCTCCTCTACAAGATATATTGCACTTGCTTTCATACTGTGGACAATGTTCCACTGATGGCTTGCAGGAACATTGGGCAATTAACAGAGGAATCCTATAGCACTTCAGCAGCATCCTTCTCTGTTGCGACAATAGTGAACCGGATCCTTTAAAGTAGAAGACAAAATTCTCATTAAAAATAGCCATAAAAAGAACACAATAATCCTTTAAAGCAAACACTTTTCTCGTCTGAGAAGACTCTGCACTCAACTCTTGGCCTCATCTGAGCCAGATGTACCAGATTATTGAGACATACCTAAAGGATTAGCTCACATCAGAGGTGAAAAGGAAGATGTAGCAGTGATTCTATCTCCAAACTAGAATGGAGAAGAACAGGTGACAAGTAAAAACTAAATTTATGCAATTGGCAGCATTACTGTACAACTTCTTTTGTCATTCACTAGACTGAATTACTAAACGAATTCTGGAAGAAGAGTTTGGGTCTAGCCTTCTCCCGATATAGGCTACTTCTGAATGTGCAGTATGTGATTTAACAAGAGACTGCCTACTTTGTCATGAAGACAAACAGGAAGTCATTTTAAAAAGGGCAGAAAGTAAATATACCCAACAATTAGAAAAGCAATTGAGGGGAGCAGATTTCATTTCTAACGTTGTCCCTGTGCTGTTACAACTATGCCGCCCCATCCCTTTCCCTTGATGAAGTTTGAAATCTATCGATTGAACATGGACACACCTTCTTGATTTTACAAGATCAAGCAACAGATGAATGCCTCTGGTACCCCTCATTTTTCACAGCACTCCTGCTTGCTATTAGGCACCAGAAATTGGTACATTCCTATGCCATTGTACTAATTCAGACAGTAACTCCTCAAACCATCACCCAACTGGCGTCAAAGTAAGAAAACCGGTATTCTAAAAGCTGTGGGCGCTTTGAGAGAAGTAGTCATGAGGAATTCAGTATAACCCATCAATTGGCATACATGCTGAGAAAATAAATGCAATTCCTTTAAAATAGGTGTCGCTAGTAGATGAATGTTTTATTTCTCAGGACTCTATACAAAGTAAAACTGATTTTTCTATAGATTTCTGAATACAAATATAAGATTAGGCACGTGCTGTGCTTCTAAAGAATCCTATGTATGGATGCGCTAAGATTTCCTTCGGCAGCATGGAAGATTCTTTCGGAGCAAGGGTTAAACGGCAGCAATGCAGTTTGGTAAGCTTGTATTTTATTTTAAGAGGGAGAACAGGAGCTGGTTGAGTCAGCTTTAAGGAAAGTGTGGCAGAGATTCCACTAGTGGCCAACTGAAAGTGACCAGCATTCATTCAACCTGTTGTTGTTGTTGTTACGTGCGAAGTTGTGTCCGACCCATTGCAACCCCATGGACAATGATCCTCCAGGCCTTCCTGTCCTCTACTATTCCCCGGAGTCCATTTAAGTTTGCACCAACTGCTTCAGTGACCCCATCCAGCCACTTCATTCTCTGTCGTCCCCTTCTTCTTTTGCCCTCGATCGCTCCCAGCATTAGGCTCTTCTCCAGGGAGTCCTTCCTTCTCATGAGGTGGCCAAAGTATTTGAGTTTCATCTTCAGGAATTCAACCTGTAGTTCCTGTAAAAATAGTTGGAACTGCAATATATGGGAGCCAGAGTGGTGTGGTCAAACACTACTCTGTGGATGTATAACTGCTCTTGAGATTCTGACATGAGGCTTTGAAATCAACTTCTTCTTGCCCTAAAATGGGTCACTAGGATACACCAAGTCCCGTCTGATCAAGGGGTATGGGGGAAAGGCATAGAACAGGGTGCCCATGCACCTGAGATGGAAGGTGTTCCCTATTGAGAGACAATCACTCCCTGCTTTGGAACAAGATAGCTTGGCCTTGGCTTTGTGCCAGAGATCTACAGAGGGGGTGCAAATACTGGCAGTAGGAGTTGCATTGCAATGGACCACTTGAGTGCTGAATGCCCCATCCCACTGAGGGTGTCAGCCCTAGTATACTAGGAGCCAACGATATTAATGCTTGCAGCCAAACACCAAGGGTGATTGCACACTCCCAAACAGACACAGCTTCTCGACAGAGAGGGAGTGAAACGGTGCTGCCTTGATGATTGTCATAAGATATTGCAGGTCTATTGTCTGTCTGTACTGGGATTATTTGCCCTCTGGCCATAGCCAGAGAATTAAGGGAATAAAAAATAGCATGTAACTCTACGATGTTAATGTGCTGACACCTCTCATAGAAACATAGTGTCAGAAGGGACTTTGAGAAACCTGAGAAGTGGGAACTCCAGGTCCCAGCTGGAGGCTAGCATCCCCGCCACTGGTCAAGAGTGCCAGCCTCCAGGTGGAACCCGGAGACCCCTCTGAATTAAACCTCCTCTCCAGAATGCATAGATCAGTGTCCCTGAAGTATAGGGCTTGGGATGGGGACAGAGGGCTGTGTTGCACTGCCCTCAACACACACACAGAAAGAACACAGAAGCATTCCTCCCTTCTAAAATTGCAAACCTTATTAACCACACATTCACCTATGCATGTAGGAAATACCTGCATGTCTCCCTCCTTGGATTGCTCTGAGAAGCCATTGGACAGAAGGTCCAAATTTAATGAAAAAGAATCCCATAACAGTCAATGAGCAAGTAAAAAAACACACCATCCTCCTTCAATAGCTTCATCTGCCTGTGCTCCAACTATATCTGTTTAAGGCAATGGCAATTAAAAACAGCTTGGTGTAGGGATTAAGAGCAGTGGCTTCTAATGTGTGAGCTGGATTTGATTGGAGAGCTGACCCCTCATTAGCCTTTCATGGCTGAGAGTTCCTTCCCAATTGGGGCTAAATTACCAGGGCTGAGGGCCCTCCTGATTGGGGTTAAACTATCCTGGCTGAAGGCCATAATTTACTCATGAGAAAATATTCCTGGAGCTGGGTCCATGACTTGCTCATGAGTAAACATTCCTATGCCAGAGGCTTTTCCTGGCTGTCTGCATGCAATTTGACCTGATTGGCCCTCATTGGCTGAGTGCAATTTGACCTGATTGGCCCTTATTGGCAGAGTGCAATTTGAACTGATTGGCCCTCACTCATGAGCAAACTTTCCCAGGGTAGAGGCTTTTCCTAGTTGTCTGTGTGCAATTTGATCTGATTGGCCCACATTAGTAAAATGCTATTTGAACCGTTTGACCCTCATTGGCAGAATGCATTTTGAGCTGTTTGGCCCTCATTGGCAGAGTGTTCTCTTCCTACTGGTGGCATACCCCAAGACAGGGCCAATCAGGTAGGTAGTGAGTTGGCTGCATGCAAGTTCAACTTCATAATGTTTAGTGACATTGACAGTGATGCTTCTGAAGAAATTCCTGAGATGGGACAATAATCAACCAATAATCTCATTATGGATAGAAGGTATAGCCTTGGGATCATATGGGGATATCACCAATTGTCTGTTTTATGGATTTAACATTCATTTGAATTCTTTTAATGATTGTAATTGTCTTTGTATTTTAACAATGTTGCAGCTGATAGGGGGTGCCTACTTGCCAATAAACAAATAAACAAACACCACCACTGCCATACATTTGGTGAATACCTTAGGGCAGGGGTAGTCAAACTGCGGCCCTCCAGATGTCCATGGACTACAATTCCCAGGAGCCCCCTGCAGCACCTTAGAGACTAACAAGATTTGGAGAGAACAAGATTTGACAGCCAAAATTTTTGACTCTCAAAACTGCATTCCTTGAAATACTTGTAAGTTTCTAAGATGCTACTGGACTTAAATTTCCTTTATAAGAGTAACAGAAATAGTTTGCTTGACCCAGCTGGCACCAAATAAAGGCAATAAGAAAGCTGGTCAAGTTATTGCACAGGGCTTCTTTAAAGCATGGGGGTGGCAATTCCAGCACCAGGAGGAGTGAGGTATATTTTTCTGAAAGCAATTAAAAAAAATATTGGGTTGATTGATATACCTCCCTTCTGCTAAAGGAAGAGTCTTGTGCTAAAAGGGAGTTATGGGACCCAATGTCATGATATATTAATATCATGGCACAAGAGGAAGCAGTGCACAAGGCTACACATTTACCTTTCCAATGCATTGTATATAAAAAGAAATTCTTGACCTAATTCAGGGGTAGTCAAACTGCGGCCCTCCAGATGTCCATGGACTACAATTCCCAGGAGCCCCTGCTGGCAGGGGCTACTGGGAATTGTAGTCCATGGACATCTGGAGGGCCGCAGTTTGACTACCCCTGACCTAATTAATCCTTCTGTTCCCCCCCTTCACCTGTGGTATCAATGCTGCTATACTCGATCTTATATAGGTGTTCAATATCATTACAGGGTTCCCATGAAGGACAATGTGAATTTTCGCAAAACCTAAAACAAGTTACTAGCCAAGGTTCACTGTTGTAAAGGAATTACACATTGGGATGTTAATCTTGATAGGCCCCTGCAAATTTGGATTTTATGCGACCAATTTGGGATTGAACTACATAACCAAGACATTATAAGAGACTGTTATTTCCAACAATCATAAAAACACTATTGGAGAAGATTGAGTTATTACAATATTGAGAAGATCACTGATGAAGATATCAAAAATGGACTAGACCTGGGAACCCATTTTCAAATTGTTTTGAACATTGTGAAATAGTTTTGAACATTAAATCGCTTCGCAATCACCAGCTTGAGACTTTTTTCTTCTAGTTTATTATGGCTGATGAGTCTTCACCTGTTTCAATTTCTCTGCTTGGCACACCTGCCTCCTCACCCATCTTATGTGGTTCCTATCCCATAACACAGGGGTAGTCAACCTGTGGTCCTCCAGATGTTCATGGACTACAATTCCCATTAGCCCCTGCCAGCGTTTGCTGGCAGGGGCTCATGGGAATTGTAGTCCATGAACATCCAGAGGACCACAGGTTGACTACCCCTGCCATAACACACAGGGAGGCCTTTTCAAGAGGATAGAAAGGTCCTGTCTTCCTTGGTTCACCAGTGGAAAAGCTCATACTATCTAACCCTATGTTTGGATGACAAGGGATATCACAGCCTAGCATCTCCTGAATTATTTTACAATTTTGTTTTCCCCTTAATATACCTCCAAATACTAGCAGAGATGAGCATTTGGTAAGCAACATGGTTAATGACAATCAAGTTATAAATGATACATACATTTAATTCATAAGAGAATCAAATATAAACAAATGTCTGATTTTTTAAAAAAAATCCTTGAAAATTGGGAAATTTTGAATTCCCAGTCATATTTTCTTACATGTTCAGTAAGATATTTTCCTCAGTATCTTATTCTTGTTTCTATATGTAACTTAATCCCCTTTTATCCAATTTTATTGGAGCCTAATATGCTTTTCCTAGTAAGCTTTTGGCTTCTCGGATGTTTAAGGAATGGATTACTTTTAAGGTTTATCCTCATAGCCCCTGGATTTCACGCAAATCTCCAACAGAGCCCTTCCCTGCGATTAACAGGACAGAATTTAAGGGCAATATAACTGAGGATGTACAGCAGATCTAGAAATTGTTGTGTTCCTGAATATCAGGGAAAGAAGTACTAAAAGTGATGGAGGAGAAAAGTTAGAAGGAAAAGGTATCTACTCTTAACAAATACCAGATGACTGCAATGATAAGAAATTAGTACAAAGCAAGTAACAATGCAGAAGACTTTGAATTCTTGTAAAGACAAAGCCTTCAGGAATGTTTTCCTTAACTGATCAACACATGGCTATGGATCAATAATAACGCATTATCAGTGGATTCTCAAGGGCCAGTATACTTGCAAACAACTTTTAAAAATGCAGTTTGGACTCACACATGTGACATTCATTCAGAGCTAAGTGCCACTTGAAAAGTGATAGCTATGTTCTCTCTCTTTCCCCAAGCAGAACCAAATACAAAATAGTGTTTAAAGGTAATTTTAGAGAACACAGATCTGTGTACCATACATTAAATATAGTAAGGCCCAAAGCAGGGCCCACATAGAATTTATTCACTTATTTGTAGCAGGCAGAAGGCCTGTGCACATGGCTAGGTTTGTAAGGTCCTTCAGACATCTAGATCAAATACCACTTCAGGTTTTAAAGCTCAAAATTAGTGCTGAATTGAGTTTAGAAGGTGGCCAGAAGCCAATGAAAATGGTATAAGATGGGTATAGTGGCATCAGTATGGGGGGCCCTCATTTTGTAACTGTACAAGTTTGTTTACATCTTTACAATTCAAACAGATCCAGAAGAGATCTGCTGGATCAGCATCTGGTCCATACAGTGGCTAACCAGTTCCTCTGGAGGGCCAACTGAATGTGGCCTATGAATGTTGAGGTTCTCAGTCACTAAGGCTAGTTGCCACTGATGAAGCTATCTAATCCCCTTTCTAATCCCCTGTCAGTGCCTGTGGCCATCATTACATCCTCTGGCAGCATATTCCACATTTCAGTCACTCTCTATGTAAAGAAGTATTTCCTTTTGTCCATCCTGAATCTACTGCCCATCAGCTTAATTGGATGCCCCCAGTACCACAGAAGGATATGCATATAGGTTGCCTCAAAGGGTATTCATATGGATGCATGAAAGTAAGCCAAAATATCCTTTTATTTATTCAGCAGCATCCATTGATGAGCAAAATATGAAAGGGACCGACAATTAACTCTGATGCCCCTCATGTCTGCAGCCAAGCTAATCAATCAATCAATCAATCAATCAATCAATCAATCAATCAATCACACTTTACAGTATTATTCTTATTGTGCTATTAGCACCAGCTGGGAAATACAGTTGGCAATCAATTCACAAATCTGATCTATTGTAGCCAGAAGTTCCCATATGTTCCCAGCTCCTCTCCAGAGTTTGTGGTTAGAAATACTTTCCTCTAACTTGGAACAAAAGTAGCTGCAAAACCACTTAGAAAAAAAAGAACCTTCCCATAGGACTCTCTCCCCGCTTTGAATGTCATAACCCAGTCCCAGTGCCTTAGAATCTGAGTCCTCCATCAACAAGGCTCACCACACAATCTGAAAACTACAAACATAAATGTGGTTATTAGTGACAGTTCTTTATTCAACACCAACTCCAACAAGAAATATCAAACAGCAAACACTGGAACACATGAAACTTTTATACGCCAGATTTAGGGTGCCCACCAAGGAACCTGACTGGCCCTTTAAGGAATATTCTCAGAGTCCATGTAGGGTTACTTATTGGCTGACTTGCAATTCTTCATTTGCATATAGTCTGCACAAGTCTCATGGTCTACATCAGGCTTTCGTGAAGCGCTGGGGATTCTTGATGGCCCTGGAAGGGTCTCCTGAATGAGTGGGAGTTAATTAATTTTTAAATATGTTAAACACTTATCAGGTGATATGACCATACATGGTCATGTCGAACCACCACCAACACCCCCGTCACCAAATGGTCAATGATGGGCCTGGAGCGGGTAGGAAGAGGAAGGCCCCATAGTGGGCATGTACACAGCTGTGCTTCCGGACCATATTCTGCACGATTGCACCGTTCCAGGGGTTTCTTGAACAATGTAGAATGTTTCAGGAGTTTCTCAACGGTAATGTCGGGAATGTATGTCGGGAATGTTGAAATATTTGGAAATTTTATGGAATGTTTATATGATGTGAACTGCCACAAACCAGCTTGCTGGGAGCGGCAGCATACAAATAGGATGGGTGGATGGATGGATGGACAGTTGAGAAAGGCTGGTCTATGTACATAACAGTAGTAACATCAGTCTAGCAAAGGAGTCAAACCTTTAGTTTCCATTTGAAGGAAGTAAGGATGACAATCAGTCAAGGAACTGTGGTGACAACAAAGGATCCTGTCTCTGTTTGGGGAAAGTAGCTCGACAATTTATTTGCTTGCTTCATTTGTACTCTGCCTTTCTCACAAATGTAGCCCACAACAGTTGTACCAAAACCCTGCATGCAACACTAGAATATTTTCCTTTGAAGAGCAGCAGACCCCAATGACACCCCATAACCTGCTTTCTGAAGGGCAGGATAATTTCAGAATGGTTTGCTGGGTGAGAGGGATGGTTCCTGTCCAGGCATGCCTGAAAGCCTTCTAGCGCCCTTAGGATTAGTCATCTGAGTCTCTAACTTGTACCCTCACCATATAAGATGCAAATGCCTTCTATAAATTTGCACTTCTTCCCCCTCTTGAAACAACCCCAGGCACTTCAGTCTTTTCCTTTTCCTTCCCTGTTTTATGCCACACAAAGACAGCTTTCCAATAAACCTCTTAAAAATCAATTTGGCACACCAAAAGATGCAAATATGCTCAGAAATATATTGCATTCAACACCCAGATCAAACCATAGCATGAGTTCGTTTTCCCGTCTATTACATAAATCTGTTGTTTAACCAATGTTTACAACGGTTGATCACAGTGGTTTACAATTGATGACATTGCAAGACTAATAATTTACATATCACTGCATAATGTAACAGCCTTCCGTTTCTAAATCTGGCGTTTATGTTATAAGCCACTTTAATTACCACAGTTCCCAATTTCAGCGTTTACATCTTTAGAAGCTGACGGCAAGAAGCTTCAAGCAAAAGGATGCTTGCGGAAAGGCAGGATGGAATTAAAGAGGAATTTAACCTTTTATCAATGTCTTTTTGTAAAAAGGTAGGTCTTCCGTACGCTGTACTTGATTGGAATGCTTTAGTATCTGTGGGTTTTGCCATTTTTAACCAAGAGACACTTCACAAACCAGTGTTGCATCTGTGCCATGACTATTTAAAATTTTTACTCTGTGTGCATTCCTCCTTTTCAATTCTCAACCACAAATCCAACCATTTGTTCACTGGCAAGGATAGTGAGATTAATTGTTCTTGTTGTTAGGTGCGAAGTCGTGTCCGACCCATTGCGACCCCAGGGACAATGATCCTCCAGGCCTTCCTGTCCTCTACCATTCCCCGGAGTCCATTTAAGCTCTCACCGACTACTTCAGGGACTCCATCCAGCCACCTCATTCTCTGTTGTCCCCTTCTTCTTTTGCCTTGAATCGCTCCCAGCATTAGGCTCTTCTCCAGGGAGTCCTTCCTTCTCATGAGGTGGCCGAAGTATTTGAGTTTCATCTTCAGGATCTGGCCTTCTAAGAAGCAGTCAGGGCTGATCTCCTCTAGGACTGACCGGTTTGTTCACCTTGCAGTCCAAGGGACTCGCAAGAGTCTTCTCCAGCACCAGAGTTCAAAAGCTTCAATTCTTTAACGCTCGGCCTTCCTTAAGGTCCAACTTTCGCAGTGAGAGTAACAGAAGGACTTTTATAGGCATCATGACCCACCCACCCCCGCAAATTCCTCTCACTATAAATATGGATGGTAGGAATAGGATGTTCAAAATTCATTTTCATTAAAAAACAACAACATTCATTTAATTACATACATTTATTTTTGTGTGTTTTCTGGAAAAGTTACAATTTGAAATATCTTCCATAAAAGTCTCCAGAACCGAAAATTCAACACAACATGCATGCTTATTTTTACTTATATTTAGTTAATAGATTGTTAAAGACAATGTTCATTCTACACTCTGGTAGCAACAAATATTAAAAAGAATGCATTTGACGAGGAAAAAACAAGCCAAACTGGTTAAAATGGTATATTCAATTATATATTTGAAGCTATATGTAGGGATTGTTTTCATTGGAATAATATTGGGAAAAGATTTTAAAGACAATTTTAAACTAAATTTATGGGATGGGAAAATAAAATAGCTGAAACCTGCCGGCACACAATTTAAGCACGCCAACCCCCCCCCCCAAAAAAAACCCTGTGCATTAATATGCCATGGATATGTCAACTATTTCAGCAGAATTTTACGCTCACCCATAGAGGTCACTGGGATCCATCATCACTTGACTTACCCATTAGTTGTATTTCAGATTAGTGCTTAGAATATCCCTTCCACCATGTGAGAAGAGACACATAATCCACACAGGTCCCATGTTTCCAGGAATCATTTATATGGAGTTGGAAGAGACTGTTGAGGTAGCAATTTATAACTGATGCTTGTAATTTATGATCTATTATGGACAGCTGATTTGGTTATGGAAGACTTACATGCAGCAGCAGCAGCAACGACTGTTGATCCTTAACACTATTTTGCTCCCTTATATTTGGGAAACAGTCTCCTGGGAGGAGACTGTCCAGGGCCCTGTATGTCCAGGTCCAGCCTGATTGGCTCTCCCACTCCAGCTCCCATCCTCCCTCCTTGCCTGCTAGAAGCCTTGTGGCTGCGGCCTCCATTGTCACCCGCGAGGAGAGAGGCAGCAACAGGGCTTTGCGGCCCGCAGGTACGCTCCTGCTGGGATGGAGCCGGGGGCGGGGGAGAGTTTGGAGCCTGCCTGCCGCCCCTTTCAAAGCCCATTTTTAAAATGGGCTTTGATACTAGTAATTTTATAAACCCAGTTCTCTCTTTGCCTTCTCTGTGTTTCAGACATTTTACACAAACCTTTCCTGAGTCCCCACGAGGAAACTTGCCTGGGACTTAGTCCTAAAGCACAGACTGTGCTACCTTTGCTGGATCAATGGAACAGGGCAAATTCGTGCCTCTAGTAGCCGGTCAATACAAATCCGAGATGCTTCGCCAGTGGCAGAAGCCAGAAAAACAGGGCAGTACACATCCAGGATGATTTGCTGGTAACTAATAGCCACCAAACAACATTAAGCTATAAGCAGCCGGACCCATTAGAAATTAAGGGACCCTGGCTAATGCAGGCATAGGTTTAATGAGACAATTATTTTTAACTCACAGAATTTAAGGCAACATAGTCTCAACTCTATACACAACGGTCAGCCATTTACACCTAAGCAGTGCTCCCTAAGTAAATGCCCAGGACGCTTATGAAAATTAAGCACACAGACGGTTTGGAATAGCAAATGCATTAAGAAAAGCAGCAACCTGCATCGGAGAAATCTGGCTGTAATTGACCAAGAAAAGCTTTCTAGAACACAGGGGGCATTTTCCGCATGGAGTTTTTGCTGCTGCTCACTTTCTTAACTATTTCAGGCCAGTATCATGTGCCAGTCATTGCCTGGCTGATTTCTCCCAACTTTTCCCTGTGTTTTTTTCAGAACACCTTTACACTGATGTTTCTGGGAGGAAAGTATCTGAAGTGTCTTTTGTCACTTGCACTTTTGTCCCTTGCACTGTACATTTAAACACAATCCATTGTCAAAAATCTATTTAAATTGCTGTGCAAGTTCCCTTCACATCCCCCACAACAGTTGTTTCATTGGAGTGATCTATGGTAATGTGGTAGAAGGCCAGATCCTGAAGATGAAACTCAAGTACTTTGGCCACCTCATGAGAAGGAAGGACTCCCTGGAGAAGAGCCTAATGCTGGGAGTGATGGAGGGCAAAAGAAGAAGGGGACAACAGAGAATGAGGTGGCTGGATGGAGTCACTGATGCTGTCGGTGCAAATTTAAATGGACTCCGGGGAATGATAGAGGACAGGAAGGCCTGGAGGATCATTGTCCATGGGGACGCAATGGGTCGGACACGACTTCGCACCTAGCAACAACAACAACAAGCCCAGAATTGTCTGCTCTTACTGTTGTGGTCCGGAGTATCAAACAGAGTACCTTTCCAAGCTCTACATCCTAGCATCCTTCTATACAGAGATAACAAGGGCTGATCCTTTTTTATCGAAACCATTTGCCCCTCTACAATTAGCATCTGAAGATGAATACATATCCAAATACATCTGGAGATGAATTGTAATAGTGGTAGATCTCCAGGTGCCACCTGGAGATTGGCAACCCCAGGGAAGGAGACGGGGCCATTTAAAAATGAAGCATCGGCTCTACAAGAGGCAGAATGCTCTGTTGCCCTAGGAACACTACCTCACGTTGTCCTGCTGTGTCAATATACATGTGCAAAAGAAAAGACCAGGAGTAGTACATCATCACCACAGTGGCAACCAAGGGGAGATATGAACAACTGTGAGATCATTCAACAACCACTAAGTCAACTAACAGGCTTGGAAAGAGTGGAAGAACCACACCATCAGGAAACCCACTGTGGGATCACTTTGGCTGTAAGTTCAGCAGCAACAGAGAAAATCCTGAACTAAGTTTTCATACCGATATGCCCGTAGATGTAATTCGAGAAAGCAAAGCCAGCCACCTTGCTTAAGGCCATTTGCTGCCCGGTATTTTCTATCGCAACAAATTAAACAAAACCCGGTTAAGCCGCCATTTGGCACCCCGCTTCCACTGTCTTATTGTGCCGGCCTGGCTTTATTCCGCTATTGACCAAAAGCAATACCACTCCGTGAGCAGGCTCTTTTGTTCTATGTTCTTTATCATTCATCTTAACAAACACTGCTGCCCTGCTAGGAACAAAGCGCACGGCAGCGATCGTGACAAAATCCGGCCTCCTTCAGCACATCGCTGCCTTTCTATGCACCTTCCCCTCTAATGAGAGATGGGCATTTTGTGCAAGACGGGACAACCGGGCAGTTAAAGGAGTTGTCCTGTCAGCTCTGTCGTTAATCCAAGTGCTTAAATCCCCGAATAAAAGAAAAATCAATGTTGTACGGCAATGTTTGTCAATGCAATGTAATAAATACACTTACCTTTACAGGGTATTCTCAGTGGATTTCACTTCTTTGCTATGCTTCAAGGCTACAAAAGGGATAAGGGAGAGAGAAAAGAGGAAGCATTGAGCTGCCTGCCAATAGATAAAAGAACTTTTTTCTGTATTAGTATCCATGTTTTAACTTATGTCACAGCAGTGGCTGCTGAACGAACCCAGAGGAAGCTGAACTCTTTTTTTGAACCGTTTGTTGAATGCGCAGAGCCGCACGCCGGAAAGAAAATCTGACCATTCACCAACACACAGCCTGGCCGTTACTGAAGATGTGATATCAACATAGGGATACTTGAAAAGTAGAATATCCACCTTGGGGTCACCTAACAGAGTTTCTATATACTTTAGATGTGTCCTCCCTACAGCACCCATCATAATCAATAGATCTAATTCACAATATGGACCAATCTGTGAATACATACATTCAAATATTGGGGCCATGGATAGACAGCAGATCTTTCAATAATTCTGAGAATAGCCCTATGTTTGTTTTTAAGAATATGAAATCTTCAAAAGGGGGCCTTTAAACACCACCACCACCACCACCCCGACAAAAGGAGCGCCTTTAGTAGTTTTAATAAATGGATCACCTCAGTGACTATTCCTAGGCATCTACAGCAATCTTTAGCCCTTGGTTTCTACTAAAGAAAGATGGATTGGGGAGAAGGCTTTCCAAGGCTGTGTTATCCCTTGAAGGAGGACTAATTAGGTCCAAGTCCAGTAACAACCAATAGGGAACTTGCTACAACTTGACTTGCATGACTCATCCAGGAAAGTCACACAGCTTAACCTACCCCACAGGGATGCTGTCAGGATTAAATGAAGAAAAGAAGAATGAAATAAGCAGCTTTTGGCTCCCATTATGGGAAAAAGCATGATATAAATAAAATATAATAATTATAGATATAACTGGAGATGGGGAGTTGATATAAGGTTGGCTTATTGGTGGCTGGGAAAGAGAAAAGGAAACAAGGAAAATTAGGTTATAAGAACTACCAGGAAGATGGAAAGAAAAAAATGTGGGGGAAGGATTATAGGGGAAAGTGTAAGTATTTATGCATTTCCCATGATGCAGCTGGCAGTTAGCACTGTATAACGTGGCCATACTTCTCCCAGGGAGGGGCTGCCACAGATAGGGAAGGATGGGAAGCTGAAGACAGGAGGGAATATAAATGTAGGGGGTAGGGAGGAGAGAAGGCAGGAAAGGGGGACAGGCTACAGAGAAAAGCATTTTTCTTTGGAGGTTTGAACTCAGCAACGACTTCACATGGAATTTTTTTTTTCATTCTCTCTGTTGGCAGAACCCAAGCCAGTGGAAGATCAATTGCTCACCAGCTTCACCCACCAAGCTTTTAGAAATGCAGTGGTAGATGTGGCGGACACAATGAGATATATGCCAAGTCATACACAGAAATATGTCCCTCCAGTGACTCAGGTAATATCTATTTGAGATTAAGAGGATTTAAGGTGCTCGAAAGACTGCAGGAAAAGCTTCTTTGGCCTGGTGGGCTCCTGGGAGCAAGGAGGAGGGTCTCTTTTTGTGCTGGTTTCATTGCGGAAAACAGAACTCTCCCCTGAAGTCTCTAGGAGACTGCGGTTACCATGTGCCAGCCTGCATACCTGAGCAGAATCTTTAAGGAAATGGGAACCCAGCAGAACAACTGTAACCTTTTAAGCTAAAGAGCATGCTTTCTGCGGATGATCCACTGGGGCAACTACAGAGGGAGGAAAAGAAGAACTACATTGTACCCTTGTCTTTTGAACCCCTTACTTAATCTGTGGTTGTGCTGAGGGCATGTGTGAAGATGTTTTCTTTTTGAGCCGCACCGTGTAACTTTTAATGCTGGTGGGGTTCTCTGTACCACACTAGACCCACATCGTCCCAGGTGTGCTATTTGTAAAGATGTCCCAAAGGACTGGCAAGTGCCTACGCCCTCAGTAGCACTCAAGACACTAAGCTGTTCTCATGGTAACCAGACACCGGATAGCAGGAGAAACAGAGGCAAGGCCTCAGAATGTGGAGGCAGAGAGCCCTGACCTGTCCAGTGGGCAATTCCTACAGGCAGTGGTAGCGACTGAACCAAGACAGGGAAAGGGAAGTCCCTCCAAGTGTTGGTAGAGGCAGATAGGTGGCACTTGTCAGGCAGAGACCTTGGGCAGCCATTGTGGCCTTCTAGGGCCCAATGGAATATGACCTGTAGGTCAGATTGTTCTGCCACAGAGGCTATGATGGCTTTCAGGGAAGGGAAAGAGAAACAGTGTGGGCAAGTGAGATTATCCCCCAAATTGCTGTGTTTGGCTGCTTTCATTCATCAGCCCCTCTCTTGCCTTCTTCCTTCTACAGTCCTCCTCCCACCAAAACCATAATGTGCCCCCCAGCTCTGTTTCTGATTTGTTTTTCTCCATATTCCTACATTCTGAATCCAATTGCATTACGGTTATGGGACTCTGAAGTACTGTATGTTTTTGGCACTATATGAAATAAAATAATAAATCATAATAATGAAATGTACAATCCCTTCTAGAGCCTCTTGTGGCACAGAGTGGTAAGGCAGCAGAAATGCTGTCTGAAGCTGTCTGCCCATGAGGTTGGGAGTTCGATCCCAGCAGCCGGCTCAAGGTTGACTCAGCCTTCCATCCTTCCGAGGTCGGTAAAATGAGTACCCAGCTTGCTGCTGGGGGGTAAACGGTCATGACTGGGGAAGGCACTGGCAAACCACCCCGTATTGAGTCTGCCATGAAAACGCTGGAGTGTGTCACCCCAAGGGTCAGACATGACTCGGTGCTTGCACAGGGGATACCTTTACCTTTACCTTTTATAATCCCTTCTGTTTCTCAACGTTACTTCACCTCAGGATCCGCTGTGCCAAACTCCAGGTTGGGAAGTACCTGGAGATTTAAAGGGGTGGAGCCTGGGAGGGTGTGTTTTGGGGAGGAGAGGGACTTCAATGGGGTATAATGTCATAAAATCCACCTTCATCAACAGCCATTTTCTCCATATGAACTGATCTCTATCACCTGGAGAAAAGTTGTAATTTCAGGAGATATCCAGGCACCAGCTGGAAGTTACAACAAAACTAAAAATACCAGGAAAAGGGGAGCTGTATAATCATGACTTCGAAACTATAGTAAATAATGCTTCCAAAAGTGCAAAGGAGTCATATATAAAGTATCATAAAGGCAATCGCAATAAGCAAACCATACTGTACATTTGTGTATAATATAACAATTCAAGAAGTGTAATACAAAAAATAACTCAGACAACAGTTCAACAGGTTAGTTCCAACTGAAGGATCTGGTAGTCCCCCATTTCACAAGATGGCTTCTACAGTGGGTCTAAATAATTCATGTGAAACAATGTAATAATACAAAGAATTTGCAATTTTTAACTTTAAAATAGTGATATACATAAATACTGTTCTTACCTAACAGAAATAACAATATCAACAAGTTCGTCAAGGGAATAAAAATTTACTTAGAAGAATTCTCCAAAAAGTAAATTAATTCTATAATGAAAAATAACTTGATTAGAATGATGTATGTGTTCTAAGGATTTTATAAACCAAAAAACATTAGTACTTACTCTCACATCACTGGTGCTTTTTCAAGCTGCACATAGCCTGCTCTATGATCCAGAGAAGGATCCTATAGGATATCCTTTCATATGAATGATTTTATCTTACATGTCTCCATATACAAAGGGTTATAGATAATAATCTACAAACTCTGCCAAGGGGTGAGGAGCAGACTCACTGCCTGAAAGAAGAGGCCTAACTATAGGAGGAAAAGCTTGTTTACGGACCTTAGGCAAGGTGTAAAATACTGGAGTTCTAGGGAACTGAGATATCAAAAATCTAGAGGTAGAAGAGGCCCTCCAGCACAGTGGCCATAATGAGGTATAAAGTGGGATCACCTGGAGGCTTTTCATAGACTGAGGTGTCTGCTAATTGCCTGGAAACCTCCTGCAGGTAATCTTTAGATAACTATAGAACCTCCTTTGTCAGCAGGTTTGATTACTGTGGATTATGGATTAGCCTTTCCATGACTAATGGAAGCTGTCTTGCGAAACAGGGGACTACCAGATTCTCATTTGGACTTCAGTTGGAACTAACCTGTTGAACTGTTGCCTGAATTAATTTTTGTATTAAAGCATACAGAGAATTCAAACATGGGCTCAGATTGTATGAACGCATGAAGCAGCCCAAATGCCATGCCACACTGCTGATCAATATCAGTCATGGTTTACTGCGTCTGAAGGAAAAGTTCCCCCCCCCCATACCAGCCACCTGAGATGCCAGGAATTGAACCCAGGACCTCCCAGTAGTAATCGTACCACTAAGCCAAGACCTTATCTACAACTTGGTAGGACGGAGGTGCCAAACTCATTTGTTATGAGGGCCAGATCTGACACACATGTGGCTTGGTTGGGCTAGGCCATGTTTGCCAGAAAATATAATGCCATATACCGGAGATAGAAACTTTATAAAGGACAGCATTGAGTAAGATCAAGTTGGTGAATCCTCACTACAAGACCCCGTAGGCTGGGGACGTGGGGGTGCAGACAGAGTTCAAGCCAGAGATTGTTGGCAAGCCACATCACCGCCATGCAGTGGCCACTGCCCCAGGCCAAAGGTCACAGGATCATCTGATGGGGGACTGGACACTGCGTGCACAAGGCTGTGTACGTGACAGAGGCCCCAGGTCACCCATAATCAGAGACTGCTCGCACAGGAAAATCCAGCTGCAAATGCACATTGAAAGTGCATTATTCAGCATGTGAACTTGAGCCGGCTGCTGGGATCAAACTCCCAGCCTCATGGGCAGAGCTTTCAGACTGCATGTCTGCTGCCTTACCACTCTGCACCACAGGGCCAACTTACTTAGCGTTCAAGATACAACTAGACTGGGCTAACCTGGGCCTTCCAGGTCGAGGCACTTTTACCATTACTGGTCAACAAATATTAAATGCAAGCAAAAAAGTCTTGCTTACTTTGTTTTAAAATGTGTCTGGGGGGGAATTCTTAACTTTTCTTGCACATGCATGGAGATTTTACGTTTATAAGAGAAGGTACAACAATCCGGCAACCTCTGGGCAAAACAACCAAACTTTCCACTTGTGAGCAGCTCCCTTCGTGTTTCACGGCAGTAAAGACTGCATTCATAAATCTCTGCAGAATCAGACCCCCTTAATTGAACTGATTGTGCAAACTTAAGGACCAATGAGGTAGGCAAATATTGATGCTGCCATATTTAATTTAAGAGGGAAATAAGAGTTAACCAGTTTATTGTTGTAAACAAAGGCATTTGGTTAAATGAAAGTTCCATCAAAGCTTAATAGCCAAATTCAAGTGAACATAAAGTAAAGGCTTATGTACTTTCTGCGGTTTCTATAATGGCTAATCTAATAACTCTAAATGGAGTGTTATTGTTTATTCCATTGCCTCCATACCATAAATTAGATAAAGCAATCTGACAGTTATGGTACTTTGGAGTTTTATCCTACTAAGTGATTTTAAAGGGGTCCCAAACTCTTAACGAAGTCATGACTTGAATGACTACAACTACTACCATCCTTTTTTTTTCAGCTTGGAAAAAAGATGCATTTCTTTTTTAAAATGAACCATTTAAATGCAGCCTGTTACAACAGCAGAGCAGCCTTACATGTCACACACATTCACACATGCTAACAAAGCCCTTGCAGCCATTTTTCAGAAAGAAAGAGGGACAATTTGGAACGGATGCAGTAAAAGGAGGGGGTTAACTCTTTCCATACTGGCTAATTTTTGTACTCTAAATCTTCACTCTAGAGCCAGTTATCTTGGCCCTGTTTTCCCATGGAGTCCCAACCACATGCACCCATCTGATATATTGTACAGAGGTCAGAGAAACTGTCAGACCTTCTGTGACATCGAGACATCTAGGCCAACTGGCTGGAATTGGGAGCCTTGAATTGGGTTCCGTCCCACCTCTTTCATGATATTAATCTTCAGCAATTCACTTTTTCAGAGAAAACTTTTAATGTTAAGAGTATTTATGTAATTTCACCTTTGAAGCCACAATGAGGACTGCTCTTAACTTGTTGAAGAAAGACTGCATGTATAGACTGCCATGGCTCATTTTTAAGCAGGCCAAGTCAACAGGAGTGACTGCTAATATAGCATCTGCAAATTGCAAGTGCTGTTCCTAATTTAAGTGCTGTTCCACTAGTTCCTAACTTAAGGGTACCCTTAGCACTAGGACTGCCCCATCACATCCTGATAATGCTGTGCTGGGTTTCCCAACTCTACATGCATCTCCTGCTTGTTGCATGAACAGCTCGTCATGCTTTCAGCCACAATGTTCCTCAAAACAGACAGTAGTGAGATGAACCTTTTATAGCTTGCCTCTGCTGATACTAGCTCCAGCATGCAGTTCCATGCTGGGCTTAGCAGAGACTCCTCAAACAGTAACAGAGGGAGAGACCAGCAACACAACACCATTAGTACAACCTTGTCCAGAAAGGGTACTAGTCACAAACTGAGATTGCAAAACTTTATCTCCAGATTCCCCTAAATTTGGCTTTCAATCTATAGTGAGATTAAGAGAGCCTCTTGTGGCGCAGAGTGGTAAGGCAGCAGACGTTCAGCCTGAAGCTCTGCCCATGAGGCTGGGAGTTCTATCCAAGCAGCCGGCTCAAGGTTGACTCAGCCTTCCATCCTTTCGGTAAACAGGGGGGAAAACAGTAATGACTGTGGAAGGCACTGGCAAACCACCCCGTTTTGAATCTGCCATGAAAACGCTAGAGGGTATCACCCCAAGGGTCAGACATGACCCGGTGCTTGCACAGGGGATACCTTTAACTTTAAGAGATTAAGACATCCAGGGATTCCGGTTAAAATCCCAGAAATCTCTTTTTTATTTTTTGTAAATATCCCTTGGACTTGCAGGGTAGTTTCCTCATCCCCTTCTTTGGTCTTCTTTTCTCTATGAATTTTTCTTCTTCCACTGTGCTTTGCACTGCTTCCTCCACCCACCAGATCTGACTGCTTTTCAAGCAAATCAGGCATCTTCAAGCATAGGCAGACCAGAATCTAGACAGATAGACATTAAGCTCTAGTGAAGATATTAATGCCACAATCACACAGGCAAGACTGAGGCTATTCATGGAAGTAAGTGCATACATCTGGGGTCCCCTACCATATTGAGCCTGTGAGCACCTTTGGAATTCTGGCATAACATGGTGAGCATAGCCCAAAATGGCTGCCATAGTGCCCATGGACCGCCTCGTTGGAAATCATTGAAGCCAGAATCCTACAGCTTTAGTCCAGCATCCTGCAAAACCTCATGACAAAGCTTGATCATCACAAGCCTCCTGAGTGGAAGAGAGTTCCTGAGCAGCCAATCAGACACTCTATCACCAGATCTGAGGCTCTGGACTCTTACCCTTCAGGGGCTCTCAGGGTGCCCCCATGGGATTCCTGGCAAAGTTGTTCATTGACGGGCTCCTTTGTGGCCTATATGTTCAACTCCTGTTTGATGTCACAGCCTCAGCAGAAGGTCTATCTGAGTCCTGGGTGTCTGAGAACACAAGAACTGTAGAGTCTTTTGGGATCTTGAGCTGTACAGGATTAGTCACCATGACCTCCTCATCTTCAGAAAAAGACTCATCAAGCCCACCCCTGACACCAGGCCCCAGGTAATGGTCAACTGTTGGCAGACAGAGCCACATCTTGCATATTGGCCAACTCTTCTATTACTAGATTTTAATTCTGCCTCCTTACCCCATCTGGATTTCACCCCCCATTTCCTCCATTAAGCAGCTCCCACTCACTGGCAATCTTTAAGTGGCAGCTGAACAGAAATTTAACATGGATACTTCCAACACTATGATTTCTTGGTTAAACAAAGTTAGTGATGCTTTGTCTATCAATCTCCATCCAAATATTGGACTACCAAATACTGCATCCAAATATTGGACTATCAGGCCCACTTCTAGTTTCACCTTCATTACGAATAGGAGCGTGATTTCAACACTGTGCAGATGTAAGCTGGAATTCTAGGATGGAAACATATAAAAAAGGCAAAGCTGTCAGGAATCAGCAAGTGATCTCTAATGCAGAACACAGATTTTGAAAACGGCAGAGAGAGATATTAATTTACCTACTGGATTGCTGGTTACAGATCAGCAAACTCATTTTGTTGCTAGGAAAGTAGGGTGAACAGTTTGAATGGGGCTATCCAAACAACTAGTTTGGGACTCTCCAGGGTCCTTGTTTCAAATATGTGGCTCTCATTCACCAAATATGGTAAAGTCAGCATCCTTGGCCTATGTTCAACTATGTGAGACACTAAACAAGAACAAGATGAAAGGTGACAGCATTTCATCTCTCGGCTCAGGCAGTATAAAAATAATCAAGGTCCTTCTCCTTCAATGAGCTTCCCAGACAGTTCTGCACCTTTATTTTAACCTTACCAACCGCTGGGTTTATGGAACAGGACTTGAACTTGCTCCCCTGAAACCAAGGTCCCCTACCCACCTATTATTTTATTTTCTCATACCTATCCTCACCCCACCCCCTAGGCATGCACTAGGAAGTGAGAGGGGAAGAGGAAGTGAGAGGGGAAGAGGAAAGAGAAGGACGCCCCCTGCACAATTCATTCATAAAAAGAACCTGCGAACCATTCTGTATGACAGCTGAGCGCCGTGCGCTAAAGCAACTCGTTTCGCCTGTCAGCATCTGAGAACCTACAGCAATGAGACACGGTTGCGATGACACCATCACTGCAGAACTGGGTCAGACTTACGGTCACTTTAAAGCAGAATGTCAACCGTTCCTTTCTACTCCAGTAATTTGATTCAGTGGCACTTGAAAAACTGTTAGAAACTATTAGCTTCGTATCTAGGTTCAAAATCAAACTGTGACAAGTGTTAGAAGAAGCTTCCTGCGAGCCCGCGGATTGCAGGGATGGAATGCTAACATGACTGGCAGGCTCCATAGGTTTCCTCCAATGATATCAAGCACTTTTCATCGCAAACATTTCCCCGGTGGCTCATGACGTTAGACACCTTCCTTACTTCTGCCATCACAAGAGTTCTCCTCTAGTCGCGCTGGGAAGTAGAACTCCACAAACAGTAACAAATTCTCGTGACAAGTAAGACATGCCCTTCCAAATTCGGATTTACTCCTAGTCATCTGAATGTTCTAATCTGTTCTGCAATGATAGTTGTTGTTAGGTGTGAAGACGTGTCTGACCCATCGCGACCCCATGGACAATGATCCTCCAGGCCTTCCTGTCCTCTACCATTCCCCGGAGTCCAATGATAGTAGAGATTTCCAACTAGGGTTGTGCGCGGCGGCATCCGAAGCGGCCGTTCCGTGCCGACACAGCCAGCACGATGCCACAGGGAGGGGGAGATGCAGGCGCCGGCGCACCAGTCGGCACACCTGCATGTGTGCGCTGGGTTGTGCGCTGGCGCCCGCGCCTCCTCCTCCACAGTGCAGCACTGGCTGCGTCGGCCTGGAACGGCCCCTTCGGACGCGCTGCTCACAACCCTATTTCCAACCTATGGTTATTTCATATAGGAGTATAATTTTTAACAACATACCAATGGCATAAAAGGACATCTGACTATATGCTGTAAAATGGATAAGTGAGGGACACTGATTGATAAGATTTGCTTGAGAAAAATATTTCACTCCAGCTGTGCAAGTTAATCTTGCAGGTGTTTGTTTCCATTACTTTTGGATGGGAGCAAGCTCTTGTACTGCATGCATTTGCATTGTGCATTGCTCACAGCGTGAGTTAACAGATGATCCGTGTGACTTTGAAAATATTATATCAAAAATCCACAATATTCTTTCAGCAGTGAAAATTTGTGGCAGTTTATATATTTATTCATTCATTCAGCTTATACGCTGCCCCTCACTTTATGTCTCTGCCCACGTGCCTAGAAACACACAATCCCCCTGTTCAGACATCTTGTGAAACAATGATCTGTTTCCCAAGTCAACAAGTCAGGATTAAGCCACAAGGTCTATGTTGGAAAACCATAAGTAAAACTAACTGTGCTTAATAGGACAACTCCAGGGGCTTTTCTGCATGTGATAAATATAGTGAAATGCTTCCCTAATGTAGTAGTAGTAGTAGTAGTAGTAGCAGCAGCAGCAGCAGCAGCAGCAGCAGAAGAAGAAGAAGAAGAAGAAGAAGAAGAAAAGTTGGTTCTTATATTCCGCTTTTCTCTACCCGAAGGAGGCTCAAAGTGGCTTACAGGTGCCTTCCCTTTCCTCTCTCCTCTATGAGGTGGGTGAGGCTGAGAGAGCCCTGATATCACTGCTCGGTCAGAACAGCTCTATCAGTGCCTAGGCAGTAACTGGCTGGCTACATCCTCCATTTTAAAACGCAAGTTGGGGAATCGCAAAAAGTGGATTCCCCAACCTATTTAACGCTAGATAAGGGAGATCAACCATCAGGCAACCAGCAGAGGGAAGCTACGGAGGCTCAAACAGGTTAGAGTCCTGTGTATCATCCCACACTCGCACCCACCCCCCCTCTCTGGGGAACAGGAATTTCTTTTTTTTAATGGCCAACTTCCTGGAGCAACAAATAGGTGGACACACATATAGACCATGCCAGAAATTTAAAAAAAAAGTTTTTCTGTGTTGTGCCACAAAGCATGCCTTTGAAAGTTTTCTCCCCCCCCCCCCAATCAAAGGACTCATGAATCACAAAGGGCCCAATCTGGCCGATTTGGCTTCGGCGCCCATTAAAGTCAATGTGGCCATTGCCTATAATGGGAATTTCAGCTTTTCCGCCATTCCCAGGGCCTGGGGGGGTATGGGTTTAAGTAACAGCCTCTGGGAGGCTCTTCCCTGACTCCCCTCCAAATTTCAGAATGATTGGTCCAAGGGATCCACTTCTAGGTGCTCCCATCCCTCCACTATATCCAATGGAGAGTCCGTCTCATAGGACTGTTTCTTACTTCTTGGGATTCCATCCTAGGATGTTTTTTACACACAAAATCAGAATCATGCCTTGCATAATGTAATGTTTTTATTACCCGAAAAATATTCCCTGACATTATGAGAGCCATATGGACATTAATATCTGATTTGGATACTGATCTTGCATGGTGAGGCTTGGAGGCTGGTTTGTGCTTCTTCCGATAGTGTTCAGGAGCTGTCATTTGTGTAAACAGCATGAGGCAGTATTGGTTGGCCTGTGGCTATTGGTGACATGGCATGTCTCATTTCCGAATTGAAATTCCAGCATGATGTTGCTAAGAGAAGCCAGGGTAGGATGACACTTTCCTTCATTAGAGTGAACAGACTCAGATGTGTTACATGAGTTGTATTCTGTGAATGGCATTTCGAAACTCTCCTTCCTCCTGTTCCAGACTTTGGTTGAGAAACTGCTGGATGCTGAATCTTCCCACCCTGAGGTACCTTTTTACCAAGGTGCACTAAAGATGACCAACTACCCTCATTCCTTCTACTCCTCTAGAATGTTATTTTTATTTATTTGTTTGTTTGTTTATTTATTTATTATATTTATATGCCGCTCTCCCCAAGGGCTCAGGGCGGTTTACAGAAAACAAGAAAAGATAAATTAACATATGGTAACAGGTAACAGTAACAGTAATAACAATATAACAATAATAACTTCACAAGATCATAACAATAACATTATAAAATAGAAATTGCGAGAGCCTCAGCTCAACTCTTACTGGGACCCAGTGGGTTAAACCAATTAGTGTTGGTCGTAGGGGGGAGCTTTTATTTGTCTGTGTTAGCCAGATGCTTCATCCAGATGTTTTCAGAAGACATTTTTTTACACTTCATATCAGTCCTCCTTTGTTTATCAACTAGGGGCCAGTATGCTACAGAGCTACTTGGTATATTACCTTTTAAAACATGAAGATGTTTTACTGATAAGTAAGGGTGTGGCAGATGCCTTCTACACACCCTTCTCAGAAACTTGGGACAGGCTACAGCTTTCGTGTGAATATACAGGCAATTGACCCATGAGGTCCCTTCCAACCTATTATTCTATGATTATTCTATGATTCTATGATTCTAAGGTTTGTACCCATGTAATGTCTGAAATGATGTGAAGAGAAGGTTGGATCTGTTGTTTAGAGAACAAGCATCATGCTTCAGCATAGCTGAAATGTATACTATGTTCCTTGGCAAGTCACAGTTGTTCAGTGGAATTTATCACACTGTGATGATTTAAAAAAGGATAATTCCATCTATACTGCCCTGATCTCCTTGGCGGGAAAATGGGATACAACCACAATAATGTGCATGTGATATGGCAAATGTTAGCCAGGCTAGGAAAATAGAGTTTTGGTCCATGGCTTCCAAGAGGGCCATTCCAGTCTTGCTTCCTATTTTTAGGAAGCCTACAATTATCATTACTCATCTGAAGAAACCGAGGGATTAATGGAACAGTATTGTGGCTAAATGCAGGTTTATTAATCTGGATGTAACACTTGTCATGCAGTGGAGGACCCAACAGATGCTTTGGAAAGACAAGATTTTAAACTCTGTAATTAATATTTGTTGTGAGCAGCCACAAGCTGGCTGTGACAAAAGCGGTGGCATATTAAACAAACAAACAAATAACAATAGTGAAGGTAGCCTATGACCTAGAAATGGGGATGACAAATGACAGCAGAAACAATGCAATGTATCAGTATCCAACAAAAATCATGATCCAAGCAAAGGGGATTGCAAGCCCAGCATAAGTTCAGTGTGAAGAATTCCAGCAGAACCCAATGACACTGTAGCAATTCAAGGAAAAGAAAACTAAGTCAAACCAGAGAACCTCTGCAGTATGAACTGAACATTTTTGAGCCCAGAACAACCAGTTCTAAGTAAACAAAATTCACAGCAAAACCCAGTGCCACTGTGCCACTGAAAGCTTAAAAGGACTGATCTAAAAACGGTGCAATTAAAGGGAGTGTAGAAGCCAGCCTGATAAAAAAAAAAAGCTGAGCCAGTGGAGAGCAGTCAACCCACCAGCTCATTTTGGGCTCTCCCATTTAAAGGGAGTACACAAGATTGCTCCCCACCAGCTTGGCTGTTTTCCAGGCTTGTACATACCTTGTTTAAAGGGACTGTAGAACAAAGCTTGAAAAACTCAATAAACAGCTGATCGGTAGGAGCAATCTGTTTTGTTTCTGCTTTTCCCAATCTTTTTCCCCCCTCTTTGGTCTATTAGCAAAAAAAAAACCCAAAAAAAAACAGGATAAAAAAATCCCAGATTCGAATACTTTACTGGTATTGGGATATTTTGAAGGAGTACAAGAGATTCAAACTGAAAAATATTGAGAAAAGATTGCATACCCCTACCACTGGCATTGCAAGCTTAAAAAAACTAATATCAAAGCAGAAAGTCACAAATGCAAGTGGGGGTTTGGGGGTACGGGGGTTTGCAAGCTCTGTGCATTAAAGGAACACTGAAATGGGGGGACCCTCTTGAAACTGGCATTACTAGTTTGAAACTGACGAGAGTGTTTTCAAGCGTAGGGAATTATACCCCCTGTGTTACTTTGAAGTTCGGTGAACATTTTATCTGAGTGGAGACAGTCTATTTCAAAATCTATCCATTCATGAACTGGCATAAACCTCCTCTAACTACTTGAAAGTTAGTCTAAAGCTCATGCCGGTTGACCTGCTAGAAGCTCTAGCTCATGAACCGTGAGCTGGACGAAATTTGTCATGCACTTTAGTTCATGAATGGGCTAGTGCCCATCCCTATCCCTAAGGCATTTATACTTTTACATTTCATAAATATACCAAGCACTACAAGTTCAAGCTTCAGGAAACTAAGAATTGCATATAAAATTTCTCTAGATTTCCATTTCCCCCAAGAAAAAACAGGTGTTTTGTCTATGGTTTCAAAATTTCCAGAACCTCCAATATGGCTGTACTGTGAAACCGTGATTTATTTTAACTATGGCTACTTCGTGAAATCAGGATTAGGCTCCCACAGTATCACTCAAATCTTATCACAGAGTATCACTTTGCCTCAGCAAGTGCTGGTTTCCTAATTCCTTCACTCTGGCCAGGTATCTCTTCTGCTGGAGAATATACTTGTCAGGAAACAAGTCATACCAAGGTATATCAGAGTACATCAGGGAATAATCCAAGATGGAGGCATTCAGACATCATATGAAACCCTAGAACACTAACTGTTGTCACTAAACCATACTGAATTCACAGACCCTACCCAACCATCATTAGAGGACTAGTTCATGTTTGGATGTATCACAACAGCCACAGTTCAATTAAACCCTGGTTTCATGTTATGTCCTAAATGGGAAGTAACAACGGTAAATTCTGTTGCCACCTGAATGAAATGGAATCTAAATTCAATGTGCTACCTAAAAACTTACTACAGTTAGGCACACCTGCTTTTGAGGCTATATTAGTGCAAACTACTGATCAAAAGGCTGATTTAACAGAAATAATCGCAAACAAAAATTTTTAGCAGAAGACTGCAGGGTTATTGCATCACTGAAAGTACTAAACGTAATTTGCCAGAGTCACAAATAGAAATATGGACTTGTGAAGAATAGTCTTTATACATATTACAGCAGGGGTAGTCAACCTGTGGTCCTCCAAATGTCCATGGACTACAATTCCCCATGGGGGATTGTAGTCCATGAACATCTGGAGGACCACAGGTTGACTACCCCTGTATTACAGGGTCTTGCAGGCAACATATGTTTTTCTCCCCTTTCCATTTGCATAACTGAGCAAGTTTATCAGATTACAGAAACCAGCCCAATTAGCTTCTTGTCCATTACATAATCCTTCAATATTTAACTGGTGTTTACTTGCTCTGATTTTTAAATATTTTTTTTCTTTGAGCTCACGCATAAATATTCATTGGCATTCTAATGTTGGAGTAATGAGAACTTGAAGCATTTATTCAAAGTCATTTATATACCATGCTATGGTTGTTATGTTTTGGATCTGATTCTAACAGTAGATGCATTGTCAAACAAGCAACGGGTGCCTGACTATGGCACAGAGGTCTCCATCATATTGGCTGTAGCTCCAGCAATACATGCCACTGAATATTTAACATTAATTAAAAATACAAAATTAAAGTACAGCAGGTATGACCTTTTCCCGCAATTGCACTTTTCATATTTTTAATGACATTACTGTCAAACAAAGTTAATATGTTTGTATTTTGTAGAAAATGGCCAAACTGGAAGTTGGACTCTATGACATCACACTCCATTGAAGTCTATACCCTCCCCAAACCCCACCTTTGTCAGACTCCACCCCCAAAACCTCCAGGTATTTCAGAGCTGACAATCCTACCACTTCAGGCTGGTTAGGAACAGGCCTTGTTTGGTGATTATGACCCAAGGCCATTTTCCCACTAAACAGGTTCACTTCTAATTGCAGGGTCCAGCTGTGGAACTGCCAGGACTGGCAGCTTTTGATGGAAAAATAGTAGGTGGAACAAAGCTAGGCATCCATTCTTCCACCATTCTTTAGCTCTGTAAGATTCTGCATTCACCCAAGTAAATAGAACATGCATTTACTCAAAACTGACATCAGCAAAGAAAAGAGAGTGAGGCCCACCAATGACCTTCACAGCAGCATGATTAGATCTGCCCTGCATAGAGCCATAAGTGAAGCTGACTTGGGATTTGATCTACAGTCAGGTATTCTGGAACCAAACACAAAACATGGAGTGGATTTCTGAATATTGCACATCTAAACCCCTGAATTAAAAACAAAGCACAGAATTTGAACCACTGCCACCACCCATGTTGGACTTGCACCAATTCTCCCCATTCTGAGTCATAGACATCTTTTTCTACTATAAATAAAGTTACAAAAGCTAAACAATTTTTTTAAAGATCAAAACTCAGATTCCCTATAACAATAACTACACACCATTCAAGAAATTTATTATAATCACTGAAATAATTTTGTCCCTGGGATTTTTTCCCTCCATAGCTGGATCTAGGGCAGAGAAAATATATTTAGATCCACTCACTATGCTCAGTGACAGAAAAATTGAAAAATACATTAACGTGAATCTGAAACAGCATTACAATTTGTCTTAAAGACTTTTCCGTTGTGAAACTTGCTTTTACCTTTTAAAAAAAGCAAAATCAATGCAAATAGCATTAGAGAGCAACAGAAAAGATAACAAAATATCAATGCAGCATAGGAGGCTTATGCAACAGAATGGTCATTTTCCTGGTACAACGATGCTAAGAGTCTATCTGACCACAACTTCTCATCTGCTGATGAAACCTCTCCAGAAATATGTATTTAAATAGAATCCCAGTTTCTTGCCAAGTGTTGGTTGCATGCTTGAAAACTCTTGTAATTAGCCATGCTTCAGTGAGTCATACTTGTAGGCTTTTGTGGCTTTATTATCCCTCCTGAATTTTAATGAACATGACTGGTACAAATTCTAAAAGATCTTTTGTATACCTTGGCCCATTACGCGCACACATCTTACTGCAGATTTTCAGAGCAGTAAGCCTTTAATCTTGACTTTCGATTCTGCACCCACTTTATGCACTATTTTATTTCCTCCATTGTACTTATTTTGCAGCTACAATTTTTAAAAAGCACTTGTATGGAATGTCACTAGTGATGTGTTAAGGGTGGCATCCAAATATTTTTTTAATTATGTAATTGCCCTATTGCAGCTGCGCAGTAATGTCCAGCTAGCACCTTCCATTCAAATTCTTGTAGCTCAGGTCTTACGTACACATGTTGGTGTTAGTTCATTGGATGAAAAGGAACATAAAGGAACGCAGGAAAAGGAGGGGAAATTGATGCTAGCTAGATTCATGCCACAGAAAGTTAAAGATATGCCCATTGAAAGTGAGGCAAAACATCTATGCATAATAGGCCTGCAGATGTCCAGGAGTCCCCAGACCCTTGGTAGGGAATCCCTGCCCTACCCAATTGCCCCCCCCCCGGAAATATTACCCCAATAGGAGATAAGAGATGGCCCTCAGCCAGGATTGGCCCACCCTGGTAGTTTAGCCCCAATCAGGAGAGAGCCATCAGCCAGGATTAAGGATCAGCTCTCGCCTTCCAATTTTCTGCCTGTTTCAGACATTTGCTGAGTGGAACAGGAAGCAGCCTCAGAGCATGCCGTGCTGCCAGTAAGTTGTCCTGGTCTCCTGGCTTTTTTCAAGTCAGAGGATAATGGGGAGGGTGCTGCTCCTGGGGCAGCTTCTGTGTGCCTTCTGGAGAGGGAGGGGTGCTGTGGAAGGCCCAGAAATATCCTCTTGCTGGCAATCTGAGACCTAGGGTGGCCAGGAAAAGCCTATACCCTGGGAATGTCATAGCCCTCAGCTAGGAATGGCCCACTCTGGTAGTTTAGCTCCAATCAGGAGGAAGCTCTCAGCCAGGAAAACCTAATAAAGATTCAACTCTCTGCCTCCAACTTCCTGCCAGTTTCAGAAGTTTGCCGGGTAGAAGAGGAGTTGCCCTGGCGTCCTGGCCTCTTTCAACTTCAAAGGACATGGGGGGGGGGATTATGCTGCCTCCTGGCGCAGTCTCTGTGTGCCTTCTGAAGAACGGCCCCTTGCTGGCCCTTTAGGACCCAGGACGCCTAAGAAAAGCCTCTGCATTTGGAATGTTTACTCATGAGTAAGTGTTGTAAGGTATGCAATTTGCAGTCTGAAAGGGAGGATTGCTTTGGGGGTAAAAGAGCTCTGAGAGAAACTGTTCAGTGAATAACCTAAGGTCACCCCCATGGTTTTCAGAAAAATCTGAAAATTTTGTAAAAAGTATATTAGAGGGTTTCAGTCTGCCCAAGAACAGAAGTGGATTTATATCGCCTGCTTCTTTTGGTGGACCTGGTGAAGCTGGCCAGGAGCTTCAATGATGATGATTGATAATGGGGCAAGAAGACTTATCCGACCAAGCTGGGACAGGTCCTAGTGTTCACAAGTCCCTAGCTCCACATACAGAGTTCCTGGCCTCCCAGCCTTCACCACCAGTCCCAGGGTTGCTCCCAGCCTCCAGCTTTGCAGTGGGGGTAGATGCTGTTGTTGCCATCACCACTGAGCCCTCAAAGCTAGGGTTGGAGAGGTGTTGCTGTCCTGGTAAAGTAGCCAGACAACTGGGGCAGCCACCTCCAAAGCCGCAGAGTGGACAGATTGGGGACTGAGTGTGGGAGTCAACACACACCCTTGTGGGTTCCCACTTGTTCCACTTAATAAGGATTATGGTATTAGCCTTCCTTTCCTTAACTCCACAAACTAGGTTTCACTGTGACCTTTAAGAGCATCTGAGATGTATACATATGCAAAAATAAATAAAATAAACTCTTAAGAAAATTCACCGAGCACACCTGACCTTTGAAAATAGCACAGATAATTTTAATCAGATCTGTATAGTATTAACCTCCCCCCTGACCTTTGTCTAGCTTTTATAAACATCAAAAGGAAAAGCGAGACATTACGGGGGGCAGGGGTACATCATTCTTAAACATTTTAATAGACTATTCGGATAATGCCTGAAGTGAGCCTTCATACACAATACAAAGGGTATGAAGAGGGGCATGATAAAATGCTCTGTTGCCAAGTTAGCAGCCACTGACTACTATTAGAAACTAATACACCATTAGCGTCACACTGGAGTACATATGTTTGTGTACCCACGTGACTAAACTCCACAGCAATCACCATATTCTGTTCCTTCAGGAGCAGTGGCAGATCTTATCCAATGCTCTTGTACTCTAGAACAGTGGTCCCCAACCTGCACCGGGCCGCGGCGGCCATGGCGCCGGGCCGCAGCTCCCTCTCCCCGCCCCCCCAGCAGTAAAAAACTTCCCAGGCCGCAAGCTTGCGGCCCGGGAAGCTTCTTACTGCAGGAGGGTGGGGAACGGGAATCAGGGCCGGGCCGCGCATCGTGCAGGCGCGGCCCTAAGCACGGGGGCGGCCCGATGCGCGGGCGTGGGCCAATGTGCGTGTGCGGCCCGATGCGCGGGCGCAGGCCGATGCATGGGTGTGGCCCGCACGGGCGCGGCCCGATGCCCTGCCGGTCCCCAGCCTCAGAAAGGTTGCGGACCACTGCTCTAGAACCACCTCATCTAATTCTCAGCTTCGTATGCAAACGACTAAGAAGATCAACGACCTCCTGCCATAATTCTGGCAGAAACATAAGGGGAAGCACAAAAGTTCTCAGCCTGGGTGTGTCTTCTAACAACGGCTTGGTTGAGTGCACTTCAGCAGCCCCAATACCAGATTGGCAAAATGAGCCTTATCCCTTGAAGCAAACCTTTCAGGTGGATTTCATTAAGCATACAGTATCAATATGAAAATCTGTTCAAATCTCCAACCCCCAAATAACCTGCTTAAGTTGGGCAGATATATTTCTCTCCTCACATCCTCCCGTTGAAGGCATGACAGGAGGACTGTGGGTTTTCTCTTCCCTTTCCATGTACTGTTGTGAATAAAAAGGATTCTGAGAAAGGCTTTAACTGGTGCTAGCAATTAAATTATATTACTTGTTCACCCAAAGAGTAATTAACACATGGAATTCGCTACCACAGGAACTGGTGGAGGATACAAACATAGACTGCTTCAAGAGCAGTTGGGAGAAACATATGGAGCAGAGGTCTGTCCGTGGCTACTAGCCCCAAGGTATAGATGTAACACTATGTCTGGCATGGTGATGTTCTGTATTCTTGATGCTGGGGAGGCCACAGTTGGAAGGCTTCTGGAGTTCTGGCCCCACTGATGGACCTTCTGATGGCACCTGGGGTTTGGCCACTGTGTGACATAGAGCAGGGTTAGTCAACCTGTGGTCCTCCAGATGTTCATGGACTACAATTCCCATGAGCCCCTGCCAGCATTTGCTGGCAGGGACTCATGGGAATTGTAGTCAATGAACATCTGGAGGACCACAGGTTGACTACCCCTGACATAGAGTATTGGATTGGCCACTGGCCTGATCCAACATGGATCCAGTCATAACATATGGCCAGGCAAAACAGTGCCTAATCCATTCAAAAACACACAGCTACTGCTAACCATACAAGCATCTGGCCCACAGGGGCAAAGTTGCAGTAGTACACCCTTCTCAGAGACTTTGCACCCAACATCTGCTGTCTTGCTACACTAAGGTGACCAGATTTTAACATTGGTAAAGCGGGACACCATTGACCGGGGGAAGGGGGGGGGTTCTTGATTAAAAATTTGGTCTATATGGAGCAACAAGAAGTTTCATAGAACGCAAAAATATTATTGTAATATATATATCTTTACTTGCAACATAAGTACAATTGGCCAGGTGCCCCCAGATGTCCCTCCAAAAGTGGAACAATCTGGTCACCTTAGGCTACACACACATAGAAAAGACTTTTGCTGTTCCAGATAGGCCACAGCACAGAAATTTCACACAACCATTTTGTTTCCAAGAAAAGCAAAACAAAGTCATTATCGAGCGAAAAAAAAGAAGATAAGCAATTAATTTTAAGCACTGACTGAATGTTTCTATTATTCTAAATTTCATAGCGCTACTCCATGCATAAGAACAAAAAGCCAGAAACAACAATAGGAAAGCTGAACAAACAATATGAAAATTGGGCTGGGGGGAAGGAGGCAGTTTGACTCTGAAGAATCACAATTCAAGATTCCTGCCTCCACTGTCTAAGAAAGGTGATCATGGACAATCATATATATTGGAATGCAGTTTGCTGAAATACAAATGAAACGTGAAGATCACCTTCAAAGTACTAAAGCCAGATACAAAGGGGTACTAGGAAATACCTGGAGATATGGGGAAAGAACCTGAGGAGGGTGGGGATTGGAGAGAGAGGAAACTTCAATGGGATAATATGCCATGGAGTCTACCTTCCATTTTCTCTGGGTGATCTGCTCTGTAGCCTGGAGTAGTTGCAATCCCAGGAGACCTCCAGGTACTACCTGGAGGTTGGCAATACTAATGATACAGCAGAAATATATATAAACTAGAAATCAAGCCTTCTGTATGCTTAATACAGCGGGTGCTAGGAGCCTTAGTGGGGGCCCTCCGCTTGTTAGTCCAGGGCAAGGGGCCAACGGACGCCCTTCCCCATCCCGGACTGGGCCCACCCCAACCCTCCTTACTGCTTTATTTATACCACTCCCGCGGAGCGGTTAAAGATATAAATGTAGTACTGGTGCCCAAGTGGAGCTCTCTTTGTGGGAGTTAGCATTATGTCCAATTGCTCTCTTTCTCCTGCATCCAAGGCCACCGGCTGTAACTATGAGCACATCCAAGAAGTGCAAATCTGTAATTTCATTTGTCCCCCGAATCCAAAGGATATTAAAACTCATGAGCAACTAACCCTCCAGAAGAACCCTGAGGAAAACATAAAAGCAATCTTTCAAACCACATCAAAGCTGAAGCCACCTGCTTCTTGCACAATTCAATTTTGATATATATTGTATGTTGCTTCATTCCAGCAATTTCTACCAGCTTGTAATTTTTATTTTTATTTTCAGAAATCACAGTGATTTGGGCCAGGTTTAAAACATGGAACAAGCGAAATAAGCCACTTTATGAAATGCTCAACCAATTACCACATAACACAGAGAGGGAAGAAAGCCTTTCTTTTTAGAATTAAGCCAGCATCTGTCCTGTTATCAGACCCCCTCCTTCATTTGTCCTCTTCTTCAGGGCACTGCTAAAGGAAACAGAAAAAGAGCTCTTTATTTCTCTCTCATCTTGTGTACAATGATGTTTGCCATCTATTCGTAGCCAAGTCAATGGGATCTAATGCATTTATTTTAGAACAGAATGGCACCACACTTTGGAAAACTCTTGTGGAAGGCCACACCATATCAAGACCCAGGACACTAAAATTAACCAAAAGTTGTAAAGTACTTTTCAACATTTTTATCAATGATCTAGTGATCTGGATGAGGGAGTGGAGGGACTACTCATTAAAATTACAGATAGCGTCAAACTGGGAGAAGTAGCGAACAGCCAAAGAAGATAAGCGATAGAGTTCAATGCGATCAGAATATGCTGGAAAACTGGGCAAATGAGAACAAGATGCAATTCAATCAGGAAAAGTGCAGTTCTACATCTGGGTCGCAAAAGTGAGGCACGCATACTGGATCGGAGAGAGACTTCTGGGTAGCAGTGTGTGTGTGAACGTGACCTTGGGGCACTTGTGGACTGAAAGCTAAAAACCAGTAGATGGGGTGAAGCATCACTATTCTATGTGTTTTAGCAATTGAGAAAAAAATGGGCAGCAAGGTTTTATGTAGCCCTTTTTGGGCAATTACCTACCCATGAAGTTCCTTTCCTTTTTTTTTTAGACTTTGTTACTTCACCCTTGTATCGTTTAGTCATTTCCCCCTACCTCTTCTCTTCCCCTATTGCTCCTGGAATATTTTCAAAGACAATTCACTCTTTTAAACATTTTTAAATAATGGAATGCTTTATAATTATTGAAAAATACCATTGTGAATTGCTTCATTCAGTTCACCGGTTGCAAATATTATACTGTTTCCATCAGGATTTGGTTGGAATCTTTGCCAACCATTTTCTTAGAGACTAAGGAGAAGGAGTGAAAATGGCAGCAACCAAGGTCTTCCCCGCGATACATCCAGCTTTTTTTCTTACAATGGTATGATGTTACTGGATATGCCACCCAAATGAGAGGTTCTGTCGTTAACTAAGTACGCATTTAGTGTGCTTTGTAATTATTGAATAACAATTTTATGAACTGGTATATCCAGCTTGATGATTGCCCGCCATTTTCTTAGTGGGTGACCTAAGCAGGACTGGGGGACCTTTGAAATGGCTGTTCTCTATAATACATCTAGCCTTCCCCCGCCCCCAATGTTATGTTACTGCACATGTGCAAGAAAAAGGAGGTTCTATCACTGACAAAGTACATAACACAGTCACGCAACCACATTTCAAAAGAATTGTGGAACACACAGGGAGGGTTGAATTTAAAAACATTTATATGAAGTAAATGCCCTTTTGCACAAAGTCAGAGCATGAGTTGGGGATTTAACTTACCAGGAAACAGCGGCAACACAGAAAAAGTCTAAATATGGGAATTTCTAGCTCATGTGCTTAACCACTCAAATACAGCCCTTCCAAAGAGCAAATATCAAGCTCAACTATCAAGGGACCCTACATTTTAGTTATCCCGTATTCTGCTACTAAGCGCAATGTGAACAAAAAAAAAATACTACCTAGCTGCAGTGCTGTACCTAGGTTGTTAAACTTCTGAACCGTTCGTGCCTATGTGGAAAGCAAGACCACTTAGCTTCCCTCCCTAGAAAGAAAAAGTCAGAAATGAGATAACTGTATTCAGTAAGTTCTGTATAAATGTTATAACCTATGCTCTGAATTAAGCACGTCTATCTTCAAACCCTCCAACTGCACAGAATACTGACTTCCTCTATATACTACCCAGCATATCCACTACTTTACAATATAGACGATTCCCCCCTTTATATAGCACAATAGCCAAGCATTCCCTGGTGCAACGATTTTGTATTGAGGAAATAGCATACAAAACCTATAAATGTAGCAATGAATGGATTCCTAGCCGCAGTGGAATATGACAAGACAAAATGCACAGCCATTTTATACACCTACACACACACACACCTCTAAACATCAAACCTGATAGTGTCCTCTGTAAGGCAAACATACAGGCAGTGAACGCTATCTGGGCCAAACAAGGCCAGCTGATGACCTAATTCCGGCAGGGTCTAGCTGATAAATCAAACAAGGTACGTTGATAGTCCACACAATTCTGTATAGTTAAGGATTTCACTTCTTATGGTGATTTATATTGCTTGTCTTTGGGGGAATATTTTATCCAGCTGCATGAGAACAACACGGGCTCTGGCACAGAAGCGTCCTATTGTATTGACGGTTGAGCAGTACAGCTTGAGAGAATTATATGGGCTTTGATGGACTGCTGGTGCCCACGCTCTGAATGTTGGGAGGGAAGGAGTGCACTGCCGCCGAAAGCAGGAGCTTTCGGCAATCCACAGGGCTTGTAAGACGGAGTTCGTCCGCCAGGTCTACAGATGAGGCCAGTTTTTCAGGGCATAGATCTGTTCAAGGAAGTCCCTCACTACCAACTCTTTCACATCTTTGGTGGAGACCAGTTATTGCATCACCATCACCCTCTAGGTGGGCGTACCGCTATCGGATGGAGTTATTTTTACCACCATGTTGCTATTATATTGTGCTTTTTAACAGGATTTTAATTGGGCTTTAATCTGGGGGGCATTGTATTGGAACCTGTTTTTGTAATCCACCATAAGCCAATTCAGAGGGAGTGGAGGCAATAAGATGAATGAATGAATGAATGAATGAATGAATGAATGAATGAATGAATGAATGAATGAATGAATGAATGAATGAATGAATGAATGAATGAATGAATGACTGTTAACTGCATCTAACACCACAAACTGATATTTGGTAGGAAACGTTTTATGGAGCATTACTCTCGCTTCAGTGAAAAGCCAACATATTTGGGTATATTAATAAATGTTGAAGAATCTCCCAACATTTTCAATATTTATTTTATGACATTTATATACCACCCTCCCCTGTGGCTCAGGGTGGTTTACATTGCAACTTGTGGTGTGATACAAGGAATGTCATCACTTTGAATATGCAAAATTGGGATCACATAATACCTTTGAACAAGCAACAATTGAGAACATGTAAACCTCCAATGCTAGAGAACATAGCAATAACGTTCAGCATTCAACATCATGTTCAACACATAGCATCAGCATGTATGGCACTTTAGTCTTCAGAATAGGGAGATGTGACTACACCAGTCCATCCTGCCCCCCTCCTGCCTCCCAGCTGCATACAAATACACACACAAGACTTTGACCTGGATGCTATTCCTGAGGGTCTTCAGACCCCCTAAAACAACATTTCAGGAGACTGCAGTGGAAGAAGGACAGCCCTACTCTGCAGGGTTTGGTAATGACAGACCACACCTGATACCATACCTTCCCCCAGGTTGTTCACAAAGAATGTTCAAGGATGTGTTTTGGATGGCAGGTTGAAATTGCCTCGTTTTGAATTATTTATAACTGTGTCTTTCAAAAGCTTGCTTTAAAAAAATTTTTTTAATTAATTTCATTTTTAAGGAATAGCATAGATTTTACACACCACCTCTTATAATATCAAAAACTGAACAGTCAGCTACAAATATTAACAGTTGGGGGAGGGTGAGTATTGTGTGCTGGCCCAAGCTCACCCAGCCAGCCTCATGTGTCTCAAAGCAGTTTACTATTGCCTTCCCTTTCTCTCCCCACAACAGACACCCTATGAGGTAGATGAGGCTGAGAAAGCTTCTGACAGAACTTTGACTGACCCAAGGTCACCCAACTGACTTCACATGGAGGACTGGGGAATCAAACCCGGTTCTCCAAGTTAGAGTCCACTGCTTTTTAACCACTACCCCGAAGTAGCTTGGTATATTGTTCTTCCCTCCTCCATTGTGTCCTCACAACCCTGCAAGAGAGTTTAGGCTGAGGGTGTGTGACTGGGCCAAGTTTACCCAGCAAGCTTCCATGGCAGAGTGGGGTCTCAAACCAAGGAGCTTCAACTCCATGAACTTCATTCACTGTAGTCTGGAGCCAGTCCTGACTATCTAACTAAGAATAAATAAGCAATAGCAGATAAGAACCCAATAGATACAAATATGAAAGTTCACGCATATACAGTAATACCGAGGAGACACAACAGGAGTTAAATCCTGGCAATAATTTTCATCATGTCCCCAGCTGACTTCAGAACCCACCCAAGGTAAGAACTCCTTCAGTTCTGATGAACTTGAAAATAATTCTCTGTATGGCCCACAAAGGCAACCATCTCCTCTTTTTACTACCGCATTCCTGGGATTTCAGAGGTTGGTAGTAAAAAGAGACTGAAAGCGCAGGAATGTGCATATCCCGTATTTGTCGGCGTATAAGACGACCCCCCAATATTTCCACTCAAAATATAGTTTGTTACATTACATTACAGTACTATGGGCAGCTATGTCTATCCCAACTGAAGTGCACCCGGCATATAGGACGACCCCCCCACTTGGAGGCATGTTTTTCAGGGGGGGAAAGTAGTCTTATACGCCAGCAAATACTGTACTTCCAGAAATCCAGCTAACAGCTGCCTAAATCAGAAAAGGAATGATACCCTGTGTTTTGCCTGAAAACAGTCCTGGAATCCCATGTGGACGTTATGCTTACTTTGTTTTGATTTTTCACTCCAAATTGGGGAGGGCACTCAACCAGGTGAATGATCATTGATTGAATGAATGCGCATAGCTGAATACAGTAACGTTGTGCTCAGATTACTGATTTCCACCTGGGTGTATCCTGGTATCCCAGATTGCTTTGAGGAAGCACCATGAGAGGAATGTGTTCTTTTACCGGATCCACATAAGCATAGCAGTTCCCAGTGGATGGGTCTATGAAATCAAAGAATGTAAGAGTGGAAGAGGTAGAAGAGCTCACTAATTTGTTTCCTGAGTACGAGGCAACATCGCAAGTTGATTCACGGGAGTGCGTCAGCCACTTAATACATAATTCAATCCCAGGTTTTAAATCCATAACAGCACTTCCCCCTTTTAGGCACAAGTGTGTGTCTGCCCATATATATTTTAAGTCCCAATTGAGAAACCTCTTTGACAGATATTCTCTAAGCTTTCTTATACCTGAATTTAATTGCACTTAGATGCACCAAGTATTTTTAAAACAGAATTAAAAAAAAAACAACAACGAAGAGCCATTAAAATCGGCAATCAATTTCAGAGCGCATAAAGGAAAGCAGAAATGTATGTTCGCTTAATGTAATAAAATAAATAATCCAGCAAAAAGCGGGGTTGGCTTCAAAATAAGCTATCAGCCTTTATTTTCATTTGCCTTCTGCCATTTTCTGTTAATAAGCAGAGGCCAGCGTTCTCCAGCATGGTACCACACTAAAGGAGGAGGGGGGGTTGGTTCTTATAGTGTAGGGTTGCCAGGTTCCCTCTGGCCACCAGCGGGGAATAAAAGAGTAGAATTCCCAAACCCAAGTTGGAAAACTTCTGGAGATTTGGAGCTAGAGCCTGGGGGAAATGGGGCAGTGCCTTAGAGTCCACCTCCAAAGCTACCACATTCTCCAGGGAAATTGATGTCTGTAGCCTGGAGATGAGCTGTAATTCCAGGTCCCACCTGGACATTGGCATCTCTACCAGACTAATATATTTAGAAGCAGACAATGTTTCCAATAGCGTTCACCATCACGATTGTTAATGGCTTTAGAACAGCGTAAGCGCTATGCAGCTATTAAAAGCTCTTCATAAAAACACCTGACAACCTGCAAACAAGAATCAATACTGACTGTTTGGTCTGGTCATGCATGACAATGCATCATTAATTTTTACTACAAGGCTAATGGTGCCGCAGCGCCAACATAACTTTGGAAATATACGCGCGCAGGGCCCCAATACAAGCATTAAGGTGATCATGATCTACTTAGTCACCGTGCCAGCAGCAAAGTTTGCACATAATCTTGATAAGGGTAGAACGAAGGAGCACATTTACCCGAGAAAATTTCAGAAGAGAAAAGGTCAAAGAACTCCACGGAGACTGCCTTTGGGAGAGTAAACCAGGATAAAAGAAAACCAAAGAGATGCCCTTGAGTTTGTGGCTGCTCAAAAATTTCTGATAATCCTGTGACTCATATTTCTATTGTTGATATACTGAATTTTGCATTCACTTTCTTTAAAGACTGAAAGTCTGCAGGCTGAATGATGAACAGAGGAGAAAGGGAGACTATCGTGTTAGTCTAATAGTTGGATATTTGTTTTTACCAAGGGACGACACGCCAGTCTAAAGTCTCTTCACTTTACCAAATGTACCAATATTGTGCACCAGGGTTGCCATGAGCGTTGTCTGGAGGGAACTGTGATCCCTTTGGGAATGGCAGCGTTTTTACATTCACAAAAACTGAACCATCTTCCAAGCTAGGGAATCAATGCCTTGGAAGAACAAAGGGAGGGACAATATTTAGGGGTGCCAACCTCCAAGTGCTGGTTGAACAGCTTCAAGGATTACAACTCATCTCTGTGCAACCCAAACTTAAAATAGAAGAAGGGAGAAGGGAGAAGGAGAAGGAGAAGGAGAAGAAGAAGAAGAGTTGGTTCTTATATGCCACTTTTCTCTACCCGAAGGAGGCTCAAAGCAGCTTACAATCACCTTCCCTTTCCTCTCCCCACAACAGACACCCTGTGAGGTAGGTGAGGCTGAGAGAGCCCTGATATTACTGCTCAGTCAGAACAGTTTTATCAGTGCCGTGGTGAGGCCAAGGTCACCCAGCTGGCTGCATGTGGGAGAGTGCAGAATCGAACCCGGCATGCCAGATTAGAAATCCGCACTCCTAACCGATAGACCAAACATACACATGCTTCCAATTCATATCTGAGGAAGGGAGCCTTGACTCTCAAAAGCTTCTACTCCTAGAATCTTGCTAATTTCTAGCATGCTACCAGACTCAACTCCAGCTGTTAAAATACATTTGGTATTAAGGACAGAAAGAGCTGCGAACTACTTTCTGTAAGAACAAACAATACTATGCTATATAGACTCAGGGCTAGTCAAGGAGTGGAGACACAGGGGTTATTTTGCCTTGTTAAAGCCCAAGACACCCTTCGCTGTGCAAGGAGGAATGTGGCTGCAAACAACCATTCATTAATATTTCTGGTACACTTTAAACAACGATGGTTAGCCTACCTAGAATTCTTAGTATATCAGAAACAGGTCAAAGGCTAGCTCCAAGGGAAAGGTCACATCCCACTAAGGTTAGTGCGGAGTGAAGCTGTTAATCTGCATAAAGGAAGAGCTAGGCCATTTATTCCTTTGCCAACACCTGAGGAACTCCCTTTTTGTTACATCAACACCAGAAGTTTCCCAATAAGCCAATTAAAGCTGCTTTGTCAAAGAGCAGCTCATCCATTAGCATTGTCTCCACTTCTTTGTCCCAAATTGGCAACACAATGTCTTAAGCACTAATCACCCAAACCTGGCCCCATGATATATTTCTGGGTATAAAAACAGTACACTTGGTTCAGTTCAGTGTGGTGTGTGGCATAACACACTACCTCATCCTTTGCTATTTTCCTATGTGGATCTACATTCTACATGTTGGAAGGTATCTATACAAACTTTTGCTGACCCCCAAATTTAATCCGCTTTAGAACCATCTCACCCCTTTATTTTCTCCTGTGTGATTATCTAGCTTAAATAAAGTGAATGTGTACATAAAAGAGATTTTAAAGAACTCAAATGTGAACTTGTGCATCACCTGACAAAAATATGCAACCACTACAGTTCTGGTCACTGCACCACAAAAAAGATATAGCATCAGAAAAACATGGGGGGGTAAGGGTAACTAAAATGATAAAGGGGTGGAACACTTTATCTCTGAAGAAAGGTTAAAGAGGTTAGAGCTCTTTAGCTTGGAGAAATGACTACTGACAGGCAAAATGATAGAGGTTTACAAAATTATGCATGGGATAGAGAAGGCAGAGAAAGAAGTATGTTTCCCCCTTTCTCGCAATACGATGAAATTGTACTTGTTGAAATTTATGAGCAGCAGGTCTAGAACAGATAAAAGGAAGTATTTCACTTAAAGAGTACTTAGCAGATGGAATTCACTGCCACAGGAAGTGGTGGCAGCTAAAAACTCAGACAAGCTTCAAGAAGAGATTGGATAAACATATGAAGTAGAGGTCCACCAAGTGGCTATTAGCCACAAGGTATAGATGGGACTGAGGTGTCTGAGGCAGTGGTGCTCTGTATTCTTGGTGCTTGGGAGGGGATGACACAGTGTGTGTGTGGGGGGGGGGTCTAGAGTTCTGGGCCCACTGGTGGGCCCCCTGATGACACCTGGATTTATCTCACTGTGTGTTGTACTGGATGGGCCACGGGACTGATCCAGCACAGCTCCTCTTACGCTTTCTTATGTTCTTATCTGCATATTGATGGCAGCTCAACCCCAATCACCAGATGACCTTCCCCCGCAGCTCTGTGCAATTGTTAAAAAGCATTGGGAACAAGACGTAACCTTGTGGAATCCCAGAGCCAAGAGACACAGCAGCAGCTTCCCAGCTCCAACATCTTCAAAGCAGGATCAAAAACATGACAAAATGATGCCCCCCCCCAGTCCCAATAGATTATTATCATGATTGATGGTATCAAAAGCCACCAAGAGTCACACATATCCATCCATCTCCTGGTGCAGGTAGGTATGCCAGCTCTTGTTTGAGAAATACCAGGAGATTGTTTGAGATTTACCAGGAGACTAGAGAGGGCAGGGGGGACAATGTCACAGAGTCCACACTCCAAAGCAAGGGAACTGATCTCTGAAGTATGGAGAACTGCTGTAAAAACAGGTTGTCTCCTGACTCCAAGTGGAGGTTGGCAACCTTAGGTGCAGGTCATCCACCCAGGTGACTAAGGCCTTTTCAGTCCTATAACCTGGACTGAAACCTGTCTGGAATAGATCCAAACTATCTGTTTCATTCATGAATCCCTGAAGTTGCTCAGCCACTCCTTGTTCAATATTCCAGGGTCCCCAGTAGGTTTCTTTAGGAGTAGACACACTTACTGCACTGCTCCATGCCATCTCTAAAGGGGGCATTTATTATATAATGGATCCAGTCTGCCTGATTCAGTCATTTATTAAGCTGTATCTCCATTCCGGTTCACCAAAAATGAACCCAGGATCACAATCAGAGAAAGCTGCTTTTAAAAACATAGGGAAAGGTTAAAGCCATATTTACTGAAAATGACTGATTTCATTTATTTTGCTGCACAGCTGGAGTCTTTGGAAAAAAAATGACCAATTCCCTTTCGGAAGAGGGGGGGAATCTGTGTAATGAGTATGCAGAAGAGAATTCAGATGACAGCAGATGACAAACTGAACATGAGTTTAGAGCAACATAAAATGGCAAATCCTTTCATGTACATACAAGGTTATCTCTTGTAAGACAGCAGGATAATCCTACTTGAAAAAAGAGGCTATGATAGCCAAACCAGGTCATATTTTTTGCCGAACTATCTCACATGGGCTTGGGGGTGAAATATGTATGTCAATAACTCTACTAAGAGCTTTCCGAGTTAACTCTGAAAACTAAACCAAGCAATGCAGAAGGAAGTCCTGCTGAACTCAGTGGAATTTACTTCTGAATGAACATACATTGGCTCAGGCTGCAGAGAAATGGTTAACTGGTAACACTGGATTCCACATTTGTTCTGCTGCTTCAGATGAACACAGCTACCCACTTGAATCTGGTAAGACAAACATTCATTTTCTGCTTTCTTTACCAGAAGGATAAGAAACTTGAACGTAACACTACTCCCCCAATGTTGTACACACACAAAAAGGGTTTTTTTTTAAATTTCATTATTGTAAAGGTAAAGGTATCCCCTGTGCAAGCACCGAGTCATGTCTGACCCTTGGGGTGACGCCCTCTAGCGTTTTCATGGCAGACTCAATACGGGGTGGTTTGCCAGTGCCTTCCCCAGTCATTACCGCTTACCCCCCAGCAAGCTGGGTACTCATTTTACCGACCTCGGAAGGATGGAAGGCAGAGTCAACCTTGAGCCGGCTGCTGGGATTGAACCCCCAGCCTCATGGGCAAAGCTTTCAGACAGCTGCCTTACCACTCTGCGCCACAAGAGGCTCCTTCATTATTGTAAGCAAATTTAAAATGATCCCCTCTTGTTTTTAAGGCATTTCTGAAAAACCTAGTTTTGTACTGAGGTAAATACAGTATTTTAGATTGTGTTTGTTTACTCGATTTCTATGCCACCTTTCTGCCAAGTAGAGAGCCCTCCCAGTTACTCAAAAGTTACAACACATAAGAAAACCCTTTACAAATCTGAAAGAAAAGGACAACGAAGGAAGGTGTGGCACCACTGAGCAAAGCCCAGCACTTATCTATATATTTAAATATGTTTGTATCATTCTACAGAGGACCTATAAGTACCACTCTGACATTTGAAACATTCAAGGTTGCTCTCTAGAGGTTTGTCTTGCAAATAAATTCTGACAGGCTACTAGTCCACAGGAATGATGAGAAGTTAGGGTTGCCAACAGGCCTGGCAAGGCTGAACTTTAATGTGTCGAAATAAAACAGATGAGGCATTTCATAGCATGGATAACACGTCCTGGGCAACGATATCCCATTAAGCCTCTATGAAAGCAATAGGATACTTTCCTTGCGGCCTGTTTTGACTCTGTTAACACCTTTTATTTTGTGAACAAAGCCAAGTGCTACACCCTTCCCAGCAACGATAACATGGCTCATTATTCAGGAAGAGCCCGCCTAGATTCATCAAGCCTTTTTTTCCCCCAAAGCTTATCCATATTTCAACAGCCAGCTTTATGGCTAGTCGAATCCCATCTGTGCCCTAGGCATTTCAAATTGTCTCCATTCATGCTTCATCCACCTTCGGTCCTTTATAAACCGCTGGAGGTATCTGCCGCAGAAGAAGAGATCTGGGAGTTGCCATGGCAATTATCCTGTTCAGTCTGCCATTCCATAGGTTAACAGAGCAGTTATCAAAGTCAATGCGCACATTCACCCAGAGAGCACTGGAATCCATATGGCTTCAAAACCTGGTACGTGTATCCAGGGCAAGCCGTTCTAGTATTCAGAGAACATGGCTGCTACGGTCATGGAGGCTACAGTGAAGAACCTGAGTGACTTTATAGACACATGTTCTGCCAGTCAGGGACATCCTGCCCCCTCCTCCTCCTCTTCTTTTTTTTGGCATCAAGTGACAGCAGATTTATGGTGACCCTACAGGGATTTCAAGGCTAGGGACGTTGGGAGGTGGTTTGCCATTGCCCACCTCCACACTGGCCCTCCCTAGCTTCTGACAGAAAAAACAGGTGAAGGGAAAAAGAAGTGAATGAGAAATTTGTGAGAAAGGAGATAAATTAAGAGAGGGAAAGGTTGGTGTAGTGGTTATGAGTGCAGACTTCCATTCTGGCTAGTTGGGTTTGATTCCCTGCTCATCCCCCATATGCAGCCAGCTGGGTGACCTTGGGCTCACTGATAAAGCTGTTCTGACCGAGCAGGAATATTAGGACTCTCTCAGCCTCACCTCCCTCACAGGGTGTCTGTGGTGAAGATAAGAAAGGGAAGGCGAATGTAAGCCACTTTGAGACTCCTTTGGGTAGAGAAAAGTGGCATATAAGAACCAACTCTTCTTCTTCAGTAATATCAAGGCTCTCTCAGCCTCACCTCCCTCACAGGGTGTCTGTTGGGGGGAGAGGAAAAGGAAGACCCCTTTGAGACTCCTTCAGGTAGAGAAAAGCAGCATATAAGAACCAACTCTTCTTCTTCTTCTTCTTCTTCCTCTTTCTCTTCCTGTTTGATTTTGCTGCAGCAACTTAACTCTAGTTTTGCAAGATCTGGCTCAGCTGGACACAAGGAAAAGAAGCAGAAAGGCTAGACTATTGGAGAAAATTACCTGCAGGGTAGCAATTAGCGTAGCAGCTACCGGTACGCTGGTTAAGCAAGTTTGCTTGAGTTTTGGAGGAAGGAAAGTCTAGCTGATGCTAGAGTGCTTTTTGCTATGTACAAACTTCCCTGCGCCCCTAGTGGCTGCAGCCAAAACTACCTTTTAAAAATTAAAAAAAAAACATTCAGCTAGACACAGCATCATGCTGGCTTCCAAGGGCTCTCGTTCAAGAGCCTTCCTCAGAAAGCTCTCAGGGTGGTGCACACTCGCCCTGCCCTTGGTATGCCACTGTACCCGTTGCCTCCAAGTCTGTGTACTGAAATACTAGCAATATTAATTAATAAGGAAGCTGGAATGTTACGCCAGAAAATAAAATAAAAATAAGATTGTCTTTGAAAACCACCAGTCTAGTCTGCTGGTGCCCAGATGTTCAAATCTCAGTAGCTTTTATATAATGGCAGAGCTCAATCCTAAGAACTGGCTTTGCCTTAAGTGGCTTGAGAATCTCTAAAACAACTTCCCCCGTCAATCTACTTCTGCCTTACTTTTTCATCATTGAGAAACCCCTGAAACATTCTTTAGGCACCTAGAAGCCCCAGCAGTGGCACAACTGTGCCGCATATGGTTGGGAAGCTTACCTGTGTATATGCTTACCTGGGGCCCCTCCCCTTCCCGCACCCTCCAGGCCCATCATTAGCCATTTTGGGAGGGGAAGGGGGATCAACATGATCATATATGATCCTATCACCTGATAAATGTTTAACATTTCTTGATGAGGGCTACCAAGAAACCCCAGGGTTTTATGAAACCCTGGTTGAGAAAGACTGATCGACTTGCATGCCCAGTTTAGATGTTCTGTGTTTAGCTATAATCAGCAGACAGCCATATGTGACAGGGATTTATACATGGTGGCACCCACATTCTGGAACTCTCTCCTCTGGGATGTGAATTTGGCCCCTGTGTCTTCTCATTCAAAGAATCACAAAGACTGTCTTCTTCCAATCGGTGTTGGGGCTGGATAAGTGGTCAAGGTGGATAAAATATTTGGTTGATTTTCATTGCGATTAGCACTGAATTTTATTCACAATGACATCTGGCTTATATATGTGTGTGTGTGTTTGTGTATATGTGTGTGTGTGTGTGTGTGTGTGTGTGTATATATAAGAGCGCAGAGTGGTAAGGCAGCCGTCTGAAAGCTTTGCCCATGAGGCTGGGAGTTCGAACCCAGCAGCCGGCTCAAGGTTGACTCAGCCTTCCATCCTTCCGTGGTCGGTAAAATGAGTACCCAGCTTGCTGGGGGGTAAGCGGTAATGACTGGGGAAGGCACTGGCAAACCACCCCGTATTGAGTCTGCCATGAAAACGCTAGAGGGCGTCACCCCAAGGGTCAGACATGACCTGGTGCTTGCACAGGGGATACCTTTACCTTTACCAGTTTGGTGTAGTGGTTAGGAGTGCGGACTTCTAATCTGGCATGCCAGGTTCGATTCTGCACTCCCCCACATGCAGCCAGCTGGGTGACCTTGGGCTCGCCACGGCACTGATAAAACTGTTCTGACCAAGCAGTGATATCAGCGCTCTCTCAGCCTCACCCACCTCACAGGGTGTCTGTTGTGGGAAGAGGAAAGGGAAGGCAACTGTAAGCCGCTTTGAGCCTCCTTCGGGTAGGGAAAAGCGGCATATAAGAACCAACTCTTCTTCTTCTTCTTCTTCTTCTTCTTACCTTTACCTTTATATATATATATATATATATACACACACACACCCTAGCAAGAAAGCCCATTGCAACCATGAAAACAATGGGCGCTAGGACCCAGGGGACATTGGCAGGCATAGATCTCTCTCTCTCTCTCTCTCTCTCTCTCTCTCTCCATCACAGCAGGAATCATAGAAGGTAATCAGGACTGTTTGTAGCAGGGAATGAGGGCTTATTTGGGCAGCTCATTCATTCATTCACTCATTTATTCACTCATTCACTCTCATTGGATTTCTTACTCGAAATCATGTTGTGGCGGGTTACAATTAAAAGTAGAAACCCCCATATATAACATTAAAACCATAAAACATAATTACCAACATACTCCAGTGACAAGAAAATAAAAAGGTCCCCCCTCAGATCTTCATGTGTACTCTCCCCTCCGTCCAATCCCTTAGAGCTCCAGTTTTCAGGTTGATCTTGATATTTTCTTAAAGTTGGGGGGGGGGGTCAATCTCTCACACCCTGGCCTCAACCAGCACCTCTCCCTGCTCCATTGGTTTCTCTGAGAATATCATGTAAATATGAAATAGCATAAGTGAAAAATATGCAATCACAAGATATAAAAGGGAGGGGAATTATTAACGGGAAATTATAGTCAAAAATGGATTATTTTTATTAGTAGTAAAAAAAAGAGAGAGAAGTGTTTGATGTCTAATGAAAGAATTATCTTTCATTTTCAGGCCTGGACAGCAAGCTGAGATGTTAATCACAGAATATATTTTAAAGTATCAATAATTATTAACAACGGATAAATGGTATATGGAGCCCAATGTACAAGAGGGAAAATGGAAAGATGGTAACAGAGGACCATTATGAGCTGGGAAGCCACTTCACTGAGGAATTACATGCAGCTGAATGGTAAATCATTATCCCTAGACATATATTTGTGTAAAAATCAATATAAACTAATAACACCTTGCTATCTAACTTCTGGGGAGTTAAAAATGATGTATGGATCATAACAGGGGAAATATCGGTAATGTAATGATTAACAAAAAGGATTTCATCCAATCTGACGAACTAGTTCTACAGTAAAAAAAAAATTAAACAAAAGTAAAGACTTACTAGTGAAGTTCTATGCAATTTTAACCTCTCAGTCAAGCATATGAATGGACCATTTTAGTGGTCCATTGGGAACCAACAAATCCAGACTGAATTACTAATGGCCTGATACTGTGGCCACACCAAAACCATCTGAATTTCTTCCTGCTCTGAAAAGCTGCTGAGGGTCAACTTATCTTCTCATTGGCTATCTATATCGAGTTTAGTCCTCAAAATTTGGACCCCAGCATTTCCAGTTAGCCAACCGCAACCTTCTCTGGGCAGAAAGGATCTTCCACTTTGGCTCATGCCCTGGTTATCTGTAGACTAGATTACTACAGTACGTTCCATATGGGGCTGCCCTTGAAAAGTGTTGACTGGAATGGGATGTAGGGACCTTTATCTCTTCAGACTTGGCGCATCTGTTCTGGCTCACATGGGCAGATTGCTTGGGACCAGCATATGTGAAAAACTGACTATTATGAACCTACCTGATCACTATAATCGCTTCCCGAGGCCTTTCTTCAGTTGGCCCCACCTTCTGAGATTATGAGTGACAACCTGGGAGAGGATTTGATGACTGTGGCACCAAAACACTGGAACTCTCTCCACAGAGAAACTCACCTGCCCCCCTTTTATTGCTCTCTTCTGCCATCAGCTAAAGACTTAATTTGGTTTCACTGATACTTCCTTTTTGCTGTTTTCATTTTTTTAAAAAAATTTATATGTATATTTTTCTTGATTTTAATTGTTTTAATAAGTTTTTTTTTTTTGGTGGTTTATTATTGTGTATTATTTTACTTTGTTAGCTGCTTTGGTGGCCCTGGTGTATATTTTGTTTTATTGTTAGGACTACAGATGCCATTATGTACAACTATGGCACACCTCCACTTATATCTCAAACTCAGATACACCATTTCCAAAATAATGACAGAGAAATTTGTAATTATACAAGTTTAATTATTCAATGGATTTTTTTTCATAAAGTTGTTCTAACCTAAGCAAAAGGTAGTTTTCTTGGGAGATGGGATGCATACTAAAAAAAGCAGCATAGGGAAAATAAAATATGAGAGGACATAATTCTCTCCCTCTCAAAATCATACAAATCCAGCCATCACTTGTGATTATTGAAACCAGCAGCCAAAGATCTTTCCACAGCGTATACTTAGACGTTGAAACTAATTGCTCTAGAATGTTGTAACAGCTATTAGCATAATGAGTATAAAACATGGAAGACACACGCATTCATGGCTATTTGCCACACCAGATGAACCACATGTAATACGGCAGTAAATTTCTGGCCAGTAGATATTAAGGGCTAAGATGAGATGGATCTCATTCACCATCAAGCCCAGCTTGTCTCTCCTGGTGACATTTCATTGGCTAGCCAGTTTGGTGTAGTGGTTAGGAGTGCAGACTTCTAATCTGGCATGCCGGGCTTGATTCCCCACTCCCCCACATGTAGCCAGCTGGGTGACCTTGAGCTCACGACGGCACTGATAAAACTGTTCTGACCGAGCAGTGATATCGGGGCTCTCTCAGCCTCACCCACCTCACAGGGTATCTGTTGTGGGGAGAGGAAAGGGAAGACGACTATAAGCCACTTTGAGCCTCCTTCGGGTAGAGAAAAGCGACATATAAGAACCAACACTTCTTCTTCTACTACTCTCAGGAAGCCAAAAGCTAAAGCCCAGCTGGCAGGAGCTCATGGTAATTGTAGTCCATGGACATCTGGAGAGCCAGTTGCCACCCCTGCCATACAGACTGCCCATCTAATGCAGCATGGCAAGCCCCATGTTGTGATGCTACAGCTCTATCACAGAAAATGGTGAATCAAAAGCAGCAAGGCTGCGCAAACGCAAATAATCAGTAACTACCTAAATTGCCTTCAAAGCATGCTTTTCATTTCCTCAGTGTTATAAATGAAACACTAGCTATGTGACAACATAATTAGCTGTGTCAATAAAGTCAGTGAAACTAGCAAGATTACTTTCCAAATTCTGGAAAAATAAGAGCTCTCAAGATTTATGCATGTTAATTCCTACACACAGCCATAAGAACACAACCCATTTGTCTCTGAAAGTCTACATTCAATTAGATGCACTTGACAGATGTTTGCTCCTTAACCATTGATTCATTTAGAAATTTGCAACAATTTCTAGGGGTCTACCGTTCTCCCAAACTGCTGCCTATTCATTTCGGTCTTGCAAAAGATTTAAACCAATTAAAAATTACCATTACCATTTTTAAAGAGAGTTGATTAAGTAATTTAATTAGGCCCCATTAGTTCTGAATTTCCATGCACTGCAATATCAGCACTTAATGTGGAGCGAAAATTGTAATATTCCACAGGGTGTTCCTCTGTCTAATCATTAATGATTATTCACTGGAAGCATACACTGGGAGAAACTGGAATCAGGTTCGTTGCAGCGGCATTTGAAAATACCGCAACGTAAGGCTGCTTTAAACAGCAAACATTTCCCAACACAGGAAAAGCTTACTGTATAGAAAAAAGCTTACAAATCACAAATAGATTTTGATGTGCAGTGATCACTCACACATCTATTTTTCTCTGTGTACATGCAGGGAAGGGGCAGAATTGACAAGTTAATTACATTCAACTTCCATGAGTGCTCAAAATCTCCCGTTCAGATAAAAGGGGGGAAAGAAGGAGAAAAGGCAATTTGAATGTTCAGTCTCTCTACAGTGTGCAGAATGTAACTTTAAAATTAGGAGTACCATTCAGCTGTCATTCAAAGAAGATTTAAAGCCGCTCTGAATATCTTAAAATACATTGGAGAGGAATATGAAAAGCAGGTTATGAAATCAAGGAAACTAGTATGTGTCGGACATCGCGGAAATCTTGCCCTGGGGGAAAGTAGGTGAAATACTTAATGCAATTTTTCCATTAGGCATTTCAATGATTCAATTGAAACTTAAGTGGCCAACATCCCGCCACATATTCTAGAATGTCTTATTTAAATCACCAGGATCACATATTTGAAAATGAATAACTAGGAAATCTGCCTGGAGGTAGGACATATTGTCGGCAATTATTCTTCCACCTGAACTTTACAGATGCATGTTTCAGAATGTTACATTTCAGATTAATTGTGCTGCTCTCTGTATAATGAATTGCATCAGATCCTAAGTGCATCTCCAAAATGAGTGTTGCATGCAACTAGTAGTTAAATGTGTTATTTAAACATGTCACACCAAGGTCAGAACCGCTATAATTTTTTTTTTACTAACTAATTTCTTCATTTAAGCTCTTATGAGTGTCCTATAACTTTTCATAATGGGAGTGTTAATAATTTACCAAGGGAAGGAATTAACTCTGCACTCTAGAAAGAATTAAAAAAAAAAGATTCCTTAGAGAACAGAAGTGAGTATGATCACTCTGTTTTTAGCCATCACTCCACATTAGCACCCTCAAAAACTCACTCCACGAACATATGCCAACACAGCTTTCTATTTCTTTAGTATTTTAGGTTGTTGTAAGTTAACCCAGAATCAGTGAACTGGAGGGGGAAGGATGATGAAGGTGCTCTAACCCAGACTTTCTTGATGGTCCTGGAAGGGTTTCCAGAATGGCTGGAAGTTAATTATTTATATAATATATATTTTAAATTTGTTAAATATTTATGGGGTGATATGCCTATATATGGTAAGGTGACCAGATTTTAACATTGGTAAAGCAGGACAACATTGACCAGGGGGGGTTCTTGATTAAAAATTTGGTCTATATGGAGCAACAAAAAGTTTCATAGAACGCAAAAATAGTATTGTAATAAATATTTTTTAAATTTCAACATAAGTACAATTTGCCAGGTAACCCCAGATGTCCCTCCAAAAGTGGGACAATCTGGTCACCTTATTATATGGTCATGTTGGCCTGCCCCCCATGGTCAATGATGAGCCTGTAGGAGGTGGGGAGGGGAGGGCCCGATGGACATGTACACAGCTGGGCTTCACTTCCCAACCATATTCTGCACGATTGTACCACTTATGGGGTTTCTTGGTACCTGAAGAATGTTTCAGGGGTTTCTCAGGGGTGAAAACATTGAGAAAGTCTGCTCTAACCCAACGTTGTGTTGTGTTACCTAGATCCACACCAAACATCACAAGTTATCCCACATCAATGCCCCAGCCACTAAGGAGCAACCGTGCGTCCCAAGTCCAGACATAGCCGCAATCCAAACACAGCTTGGTCAAACCTACTAGGCAGCACTACAATTTTAAAAGAAAAAATACGCTATAAAACTTCCTAGACCAGAAGCATTTTTGAGGAAGGAAAGGGATTAAAGCAGCACTGGATTCTGCAATGGGCAGCCCCACCTGTCTGGGCATAAGCTACCCTCAGTCACGCTGCTGCTTCATGCACAGCCTTTGTCTTCCTTGAAAGTCCCCCAACCCATCCCACCAGCTTCCATTTATCTAGCACAGGGGTAGTCAAACTGCGGCCCTCCAGATGTCCATGGACTACAATTCCCAGAAGCCCCTGCCAGCATTCGCTGGCAGGGGCTTCTGGGAATTGTAGTCCATGGACATCTGGAGGGCCAGTTTGACTGCCCCTGATCTAGCATGATAGCTGCATGGGTAGTCAAACTGCAGCCCTCCAGATGTCCATGGAATGCTAGCAGGGGCTCATGGGAATTGTAGTCCATGGACATCTGGAAGGGCACAGTTTGACTACTCTTGTAGGTGATTCAGACATCCAAACACAACAGCTGATACTGTGACAGCTTAGCTCACCAAGGTTGCATGGAGGAGGCCAGCACCACAGAGTCTGGTGGCAGAAAAATCTTGCCACAAAGGGAGGATACTGGGCAGGGACATCATACCTCTTTACCGCACAAAAGTCCTTTTGACAAGTAAGAACAGGTTTCTTGATTTTTCTTGTTCTTTTCATTTACACCCCACTTTCCTCACCAAGGGACACCAGAATTGGCTCACATTGTTCTCCTCTCCATCATAGCCTCACAACCACCCAGTAAAACAGGTGAGGCTGAGCATTTGCCTGGCTCAAGGTCACCTCAGCAAGTTTCCAGGGGAAGTGGGGATCTGAACCCAGGTCCCCCGGCTCCTATCGCAACCCCCAACGGTTCTCGTTGAATCACTTTACTACTTTGCTAAACAAAGGGCCGTCAGCAGTCTCTGGAATGCAGCCACAAAAAGGACAAATCTCAGCGTCTACTCCGCCTAAGACGGCCGGAGCGGGAAGCGGCGCTATTCCAGAGCAACTCATCCCCAGCAATAGGGCCGGCCGGCAGGAGAGGTGGCTTTCACGAACACCCGCCCCACAGCTGCGAGGAAACGCATGGCGCCCGCAATGCATGTGAGAAGTAGCGGTGCCTGGGCACGCACGCGCCTCCCTGCCACAGGAGCGACAGAAGAGTGCTTGCACTCGAAAGCTCGCGCCCTGAATAAATCTTCGTTGGTCTTAAAGGGGCCACTGGGCTCTGGTTTCATTGAGCCAATGTGAATGTTATAAGGGAGCGGGCTTCCCCCTAGCAATTCATAGACGGCGGCGGCGGCACAGAAGTTCTCGGAGAGCTGCCGAGAGGAGGAAACAGCCACAGCGGCCGCACTCTGGTTCCCTCCCCTCCCCTCCCCTCCCCCCGCCCGTTTCTCCCTCCCTTTCCCGCGCAGCCGGCCGACCCCTCCTCCTGCTCCAGCGCGCGGAACGCCCCCTCCTGCCAGCGCGTTCTCCGACCCGCGTGTCAGTCCGACCCTGAGGGGGGGGGGGGAGTGCGTAGAAACAGAACGGGAACAAAATGGAGACTTACACTCACGCTCTGACAGCTACTGCGCGTGCGTTTTGGGCCGAAAGCGCCAGCGGGCGGAGAGAGAGAGAGAGAGAGAGAGAGAGAGAGAGAGCGGTGCTGAGGGAGGCGCATGCGCATTCACAGCGGGCGAGAGAGGGCTTGCCTCGAATCTTGTGATTTCCACAGACTGAAGCAGCGGTAGTCAAACTGCGGCCCCCCCAGATGTCCATGGACTACAATTCCCATGAACCCCCTGCCAGCGTTCGCTGGCAGGGGGCTCATGGGAATTGTAGTCCGTGGACATCTGGAGGGACACAGTTTGTCTACCCTGTACCGCCAAAATGGAAAGTGCTGTTCAGACGCGTGCTAGAAAGAGCATCGAGCTATAAGCTCTCCCACTAGGGAGGCTTTGGGGGAAAGCCGGGGGGTGGGTGGTTGTTCAAAGCCTCATCCCACTGCCTGGATCCTGCTTGCTGACATTTACGTGGTGGTCAATACCAATCTGGTTTTCTCTGCTGCCCAGCTGTGGTGGTGGCTTTCCAGTAGGGTCCGTTTCGAAATTGCAGCCCGATCCACAGAGGTCGGGCAATGCATCACGCAGGAAAGGACGATGAAGAAGGATGAATTCCTCTGTTTCTTCCTAGGAATGTTTTAACGCTCTGCTATGAAGCCAGGAAAACGGGTGCCATCGCACGAAGCGAAGTCAGATTTGCTCGGAATCTGTCAAGTTCCACAGAAACTTGAAAACATCTTGAAGAAAAGCTACACGGATATCCTGAGAGGAATATGCCTTTGAGCTGCAGCCATCTCTTTTCATCCGCAGTTGGGCATTTCATGTTCCCCGGGCGGTTTAGTTCTCCTCAAGACAAGTATAAAATGGCTCCTAGCGCTTAGCAGTAACAAGCCCTTAATATACTCGCCAGCCTCACAAATTCAGGGAACCAAGTCTCAAAAGGCCTTTTAATTTCCAAGTGACTTTGAACTGCTCTGAGAATTGACCTTATTTTTTGCCATTTTTGTGTCCTGTAATCCCCAATCCTGAGAAAGTCACGTTTGCTAAGAGCCTTGAATTAGATTCAAATAAAGTGTCTCACGGACCATATTAGTGGGGTTTGAATTCTTATGTTTCTTTGGAACCAAGCCCGCTTCTTAAAGTTCACACTCTGAAGAAGTCTTTGTTGGTCTTAAAGGTGCTACTGGACTCTGATTTTACAGCCCAACACAGTACATCTTTACACAAAAGTAGTGTAGAAGGAGATATTGTGGCAGTGGGGAAGGAAAGCAGGATGGTATAGCCTTGTCTTGACAGATCCTAGAAGCTCGTTGGTGGGGATAATAGTTGGATATCACCAAGACAGACCAGAGTTCAGAAGTTAATGCCAAACCACTTCTCACTTGCTTTGAAAGCAACTTTTTGAGATTGTCATAAACTGGTTGTAATTTGTCAGCACTTATATATTAGAGATGCCTGCCTCCAGGTGGGACTTGGGGATCTGCTGGAATTACAGCTCATCTCCAGACTACAGAGATCAGTTCCCCTGGAGAAAAGGGCTGCTTTGGAGGGTATTCCCTGAAATCCCTGTCCTCTCCAGGCTGTGCCCCCAAATCTTTAGGATCCTCCCAACCTGAATTTGGCAGCCCTATCCCCCATCCCCCACCTGTGGCCAGGGGGACTTGGCAACCCTAATATGTATTGTGGCAGTAAGATGGTGTGTGTATTTATTGGAATATGTATCTCGCCTCCATGGTTAACATATATGCTTAAATCTCTCACCTTGGGATCAGCACCCTTTCATTGTCAAGATTTCAGAATGCTGTACGCACATGCACTTATACAGATGCGGGCTCTACGCATAAATAAGAAATGGCTATGCCTAGATTGAGGCCATTGCTTGCCATCGTAATCCATCCCACCCCCACCCCCATCCATACTTTTAATCTACCAAGTCGGAACTTTTCAATATGTAATAATCTGACTGATCTGACTGATCCTATACTTTGACATCCTACTCTAGAGTGTGGCAGCCCAAGAATTAAAAATAATTCCACGGATCCATCTGATTTAAGTGGTCAGAAGTCCTGCCTGTGCACAGTTAATTCATAGAATTAAGACATAAATGCAAAAAAGCAACATAATGCAAAATCAAGCTAATTCTGATCTCATTAGCGAATACGGAATCATTATAAAAAGAGGTCCTTCTGGTCAATGTCATGAATCCTTCATTGTTCAGATACCATTTTCCAGTTGTGCATTTGATTTAATAAATGTGGTGTGTGTGTGTAATTTCTTCCTGGGTTCTACTAATTATAACTGTATTAGCATATCTACCTCATACTGAAATCTCACATGCCTTGTCAAAGCACAGCAGGGGTGAAATGCAATTTTAATTCAGCTTTCCTGGCAAGACCTCAGTCCATTCTGAACCCTGATCCAAGTGCCTTTCTGCTTTTCACACATTCACACTAACAGCAGGAGAGTGGCTACAAAGCACTTGAATCGGCACATATGAGTTTGGCCTGAATTGTTACACTTCCGGATGTCACATGGTTATCCTGTCTTCATTTTGTAGAGATTTCAATTCACTTTAATACTTAATGGTTCTGCACAATTAACAAGTGTTTTGCCTCTTAATTTCTCTGGGTTTTCAATGTGTAAGAGCCTAATGATAAAATTGTATGCTACAGTCAAGTATTTCCAGCTGAGGTTTCCAGGCGAAGCATGCTGTACCATCCACTCCTGCACATATTTACTCCCTTTGAGTTCAGTGGGAAATTAAACCTTCGTAAGTATGTTTAGGATCACCGCTTTAAGCTGCTTAATGGATTTGTGTAAAGAACATCCTGCCTCAGTTCAGGACATCACAGTTAGATGACCTTGCTTCCAGTATGAACATTCAAGGAAAAATTATTTATGGATTATTTTATAGCCAATTGACTTTTATCTTGCAAAGGTTAAGGGAGATCCTTTACCTAAACTGGAATACTAATAGTGCATTCTCGTTTTCAGATACAAGTATAGCTGAACTTTCTCTTGTGCTAGGAGAACATTAAAAGGATTGTGCTGAGACGGACCAGTAGGCTACCTAGTCCAGCATCTTCTTTCACACAATGGCCAACCCTGGAAGACCAACAAAAGGCAGAGTGGTCAGGTTGTCCCTTGACATTGCCTCCTGGTACTAGCATTAAAAAGTTTACTGCCTCTGGGCATGGAGGCTTTACTACATTATTGCGCTTTGCATACGTATTTTGTAAGCCTCGTGTGCAATTGACTGGGGATATATGACATTTAAATAATATTCTCTATTGGAAACAAAATACAAACTAAGGCTGCAGGAAGAGGTGTGCATGTGTATTCACCAAGGTTGTCTGAAATACCAGAATTGCTCCTACATATGTGCATATGAAGGTGTCTTACCCTGAATCAGCATTGTCCAACTAGGCCAGTTTGTCCACATTGTCTGGCACCAGCCCTCCAGGATCTTGGGCAGAGGTATTGCACATCACCTTCTACTGAAAATTTTTAACTGTAGATGGCAAGCAGATGCTCTGTCACTGAGCCATGGCCCACTCCTCAGTTTCACATCAGTCCTATTGAACTGGTCTTGCCACAATGGCATTGGGTTCTGTGGAGCACTAGTGCATTGCACTGGTTCTGCTGGGGGATGAACTAAAAGGTATAGAAGGATTGCTCACTGGAAACAATGGGAAATGATTGAAGACCTGTTCGAGATCATGGGAACCAGGAATGCCTATTGACTTGCATGGACTCCCTTGAAATATGTTAAAGCCCAAAATACCTGTAATGGAAATGCAGAGTAGAATTTCAATCAGTGTCTCTAGGCTGTGGGACAGGAACAACAGGTACCAGGGTTGAAGAGTTGAATGATGGTGCCCAGAAATAAAATGAGTGTTTGGGGAATGGAACGACAGCCCTCAGACTGGAATGGCTGTCCCCAGATTGGAATGACAGCCCCCATGACTAGAAGAATTGTTCTGGGATTGAAGTGACATGCCCCAGAGTGGAATGACAGCCCCTGTGGGGAGCAGATGTAACCTGGAACTGGAATGACAGCTCCTTGGAGTAACATATTCAGAGGCTAGAATGACAGTCTGCAGAGTGGAATGGCAATCTCTGTGAGTAGCAGAAGTGTTCTGGGAGTGGAATAACATTTCCCCAAGTGGAAATCATGTTCTTTGAGAATAGCAGAAGTGTTCTGGGGTGGAATAGCCTCAGAGTGGAATGACAAACACTGTGAGTAGCATAAGTGTTCTGGTACTAGAATAACAGCCTCCAAAGAATATTGTCATTCCACTCTGGGGGCTGTCATTCCAGTCCTAGAACCTTTCTACTACTCACAGAATCTGTCATTCTACTGATCCTGCAACCTCAGGAATCAACTTTCCGAGGCCCAAAAAAGGCTGCTGGGAGGAAACACATTGCACAGATCTGTACTTCTGCTCATGTCTGTGCTGGCTACAACATCACATTTGCTTCACCCTAGAAATATGTGTACTGGTGACTGGGATGGCTCAGGCTACCTGGATCCTGTCAGTAGCTAAGCAGGGTCAGTCCTGGTTAGTACTTGGATGAGAAACCACCAAGGAAGTCCAGGGTTGCTATGCAGAGACAGGCAATAGTAAACCACCTCTGTTTGTCTCTTCCCTCGGAAACCCTATGGACTTGCCATGAGTTGACTGCAACCTGATTGCACTTCACTCAGGTACACAGATATTTGTAGCAGGCCTTAATAACACAAATTAACCTAGTCTCATCAGGGATTACAAGGTAGTCTTGGTGTTTGGATGGGAAACCACCAAGGAAAACTGGTCCCCACTGGATACATATGCAATTGCAGGTCACTTTGGTAAGAGCTGGTTTGGGTACACCAACCTGGTTGAATGCCAGTTTATTTGCAGGAATCAGAGGTATTTTGAGAGTCAACATGGTGGTGTGGTTAAGAGCAGTGGACTCTATTCTGCAGAACCAGGTTTTATTCCTCAGCCCTCCACACGAAGCTTGCTAGGGAACCTTGAGCCTATCACAATTCTTTCAGACCTCTCTCAGCTCCACCTACCTTACAAAGAACCTGTTGAAGGGAGAGGGAGGAAAGATGATTGTAAGCCACTTTGAGACTCCTTAGGGTAGAGGAAAGCAGGATATAAAAATCAACTATTCTTCTATGTACAGTATTTGCTGGCGTATAAGACTACTTTTCCCCCCTGAAAAACATGCCTCCAACTGGGGGGGGGGTCGTCTTATATGCCGGGTGCACTTCAGTTGGGATAGACATAGCTGCCCATAGTGGCCCATAGTACTGTATTTTGAGTGGAAATGTTGGGGGGTTGTCTTATACGCCCAGTCGTCTTATACGCCGGCAAATACGGTAGTGAAAATATCTGGGGTAATAAGTATGAGTCTTTGGATTGCTCATTTGGTTGGGACAGGGCCATACAAATAGGCTGAAATGCATGATCCCTGTCAGTTTAGCTTCCCATCTATCTGTCTGTCTGTCTGTCTGTCTATCTATCTATCTATCTATTTATTGTTCGATTTCTATACCGCCGCTTGCCGTAGCCTCGCGGCGGTTTACACATAGAATTCTAAAACAATAAAACCCCCAATAAAATCCCCATTAAAATAACAATCACAATGGTGACCATAATCTCTAGTAATCCCTCCTTGTTCAGGATGGGGCACTAGATCTAATCTAATGTAATCAGAGCCGTCATTATGATACCATCTGCTACCATCTCCTGGTTTGTGCTGCAGTTGACTATTCATGGCTATTAGGGTTTTCCAGTGTAATAGCGCCAATTGAACCCAGTATCCCTGGACACTGCTGCAAGGCAACTAGTCATGCAGATGCACTACACTAGAGTCCAGAGCATAATATAGTCGATGACTGACTTGGAGGTCCAGGGACTCAGGACGGTCACTGCAGTTGCTCGGCTAAAACTCAACAGCAATTTGCAGATACTTTCCCCCAATCCTCTCATCTTCTCCCCACTGCTTAATATCCCAAGGATAATTGGAGAAGTTGGATTGACCCTAGACTACACTTGCTCTAAATGTTCTATGTGTGATAAAGTTTAGAAGAAAAGACAGCTACGGGAGGCCATAATAGCAGTTTATACATTTGTGCATGGAGTGGAGAAAGTGGATAGAGGGACTGTTTTTTTTCCCTTTGCCCATAAAGCTTGGTGGCACGCAGTGAAGCTGATGAGATATGGTTACAAGCAGACAAAAGGAAGTATTTCTTCACTCAAAGAGAAATGAAACTGTGAATTTACTGCCTGTGGGCGTAGTGATGGCCACCTGCATAAATGACTTTAAAGGGGGATTAGACAGATTTGTGGAGGATACATCAATGACTAGTAGCCACGGTGAGTAAAGGGAACTTCCACATTGAGAAGCAATAAATTTCTGAAATTCAGTGCTAGGAACCAACATCATGGTCTCTGTACCCTGTTTGTTGGACTTTCCTCGGCATCTGATTGGCCAATTTATGAAACAAAACACTGGACTACATCAACCATTTGTCTGATCCAGCAAGATTGCCCTATCCCCAACCACACCCTGGCCACCACCAAAGCTGGTCTCCAACCTGAATTGCTAGGCTATCCATGCATACAGCAAATTGCATGATTAGCTACTGTATTATTTGTGACTGGTTGACTGTGGTATGCAGAGGAGCTCAGAGGGGAATCTTGGCTTAGGGGCCCATTGTAGCTGTTGCTGGTCAAGTCAGGGTCACACTATGGGTAGGGTTAGCAGCCTCCAGGTAGAAGCTGGAGTCCTCCTGGAATTACAACTGATATGTGTGTGTGTGTGTGTGTGTGTATGTATGTATATATATATATATATATATATATATATATATATATATATATATATATATACACATACACACACACACACACACACATATATATATGTGTGTGTACATAAAATATTTTTTGCCCAACCAGATAGCATGGGAGGTGAAATCATTCTTAATTCTTAACCATCCATAGTTGGATGGTTAGAGCAAAGATGGAGGTCCTATGGCTGGGCAAGAAGGCAACAGATCAGGAAACGTGCCTACTCACACCGGCAGGGGTGCAACGCAACATCTCATCCTTGGCCAGAAATCTGGGTGTAATCTTGGATGCCGCGTTTTCCATGGAGGCTCAGTTCACAGGAGTAGCCGCATGGCGTTTTTCCAACTTTGCCAAGCAAGGCTACTAGCACCCTATCTGTCCCTGGATTGCTTGGCCGCAGTCATCCATGCAACAGTCACCTCTAGACAGGACATCTGTAATTCGCTCCACATGGGTCTACCCTTGTCCCTGACCCAGAAATTGCAGCTGGTGCAAAATGCAGCTGCTAAGGTCCTCACTGGAAAATCTTGGAAGGCCCATATCCAGCCTGTGCTGAAGCAGCTGCATTGGTTGCGGATTGTTAAACTTTAAGGCCATCTACAGTCTCGACCCCAAATACCTGTGGGACAACCTACTTCCATATGCCTCTTGAAGGGTGTACAAGTATGAATCACTTGGAGATCCCTAGCCTGAGGGAAGTATGCCTAGGCCATGGCTTTTTCTGTCTTGGCCCTGACCTGGTGGAATGAACTCTCAGGAGAGCTGAAGGCCCTGATGGAATGTTTCCAGTTCTGCAGGGCCTGCAAAATGGAACTGTTTCTACCACGTCTCTGCTCCAGGCCAGGGAAGTAAGATCTGGTCCCCTCCCTGATCTAGCCAGGTCATCCGGTGCCCTTGTGGCTGCCCTATGGAAGTTGCTGTTAAGAAGTCTGTCAAGCTGGGGGGAAGGAGTTTTGTCTGGATGGGTTTAATGGAGGTTTATGTGTATATTATGGAGTCTTATTATGATGGATTGCTGTTACCCACCATGAGCCACTGTGTGGGAATGGCAAGTTAGAAATTGAACCATCAATAAAATTCTAACTTTTTTAAAAGTCAAGTTTTAATTAAAATTTTAGTATATTGTCAATTTCAACTATAATAATTCAGGTTTCCCCCCCCCCTTTTAAATTTCAGAGAACACTTGGTTGTGAAAAGATATATAATATTCTCGAAGTGTGTGTTCTGCCTATTTAATGTACTGTTGACCATTGAGGACGACGCTGAAACAATTGGTTTAATGTGGCACATAGGACATATTCACCCACTAGGAATGCTTGTAAATCGTACAGTCTGTTATTCAGACTCCTAATATTTTCACTTTTACATATGTGCACACTGTTGTCGTAGCTTGATCCTCTTGACAAAGCTAAGGTTTAACAGACCACAGGGAGAAAGCTCTAATATTAGTATTCTTGGGAAAATAGGCAGGTTTGCAAGGCATCATTTAAACATAAATCAGATTAGAGATTTTTTTTTGACACAAGCTATTTCTCATACAATGGTTTTAATAGATCCCTTTCTTTAAAAAAAAAAACCCAATATGATTCTGCTGAATTGTTTGCATCTCCACAAAATATCCTAATGGACTTTACATTTTCCAAAATAATCTTCTGCTACCAAACAGATTTATATGGATAAAAATATTTGCTTGAAGAGGGTTTTTAAGATAACAACAAAACTCTGAATAGAAAACATTGCCTGAGACACCACAGAGAAGGATACAGATGTTATAAGTCACACCGAAGAAGCAGTTTCAAGAACTCAATATGCAAGTTAGGAAGACAAAAGGAACTGAGACAATAGAAAACGGTTATCATGGTGGAATTGTCTCATGTTTTAACTCATCAGGAAAATAGAACCCAGTATTGAAAACAATTATTTGTGCACCTGGAGTGATTGTTTTTGCCCAACATGAATTGTTTCACATTTAGTATTTTCAGCAATTTGTTTCCAAACAAGATACAAATCTCTTGGAGGTGATTTATAACAATTACCTTCCATCAAGCGCTCACCCTGCTTACATAATAATGAATCATCCCTCTTTCAATATGATTGAAAGTAAACTTCCCAAACGGAGATTTTCAAACTATCCTCCTACTTAACAGTTTGCTATATTATGAAAATCCAAGTCAGAATCTCCACTGTCATATAAAGCTTTAATTTCTAGTGAAGATCTTCCATTAATTTTGTAGTACAGATTTCTTTTTCCCCCCCATTTCCAAACACCAAGCATAGGAAGTGTTTTTTTCTTGAAAAACATACAAAAACAGTGTACATATAATTCCAAATAAAAGTTTAAGCATATAAACTAATTGCTTAACCGTGGGCTACATTCTGAGGGATACAACCAAGCCACTAAGCAGTCAATCCATGTAAATAGGAAGGAGGACAATGACATATCCTTGGTCCAGTCTTCTTAAATGAAAAGCCTACAGACAAGGAGATCTGATATATTCCTGCCCCCTCAGCTTTCAACCACTCTTGTAAATATCACCATCAATTGCATGACCTTCTCCAAAATCTGCAAAGCATTCTGGATCTACATTTAGATATCTCTTTGACAGAGCCATGGATGCAAACGCGCCTCCCCCGACTCATCTTCTGCGCACGGAGGGGAGATTTAATAGGATTTCTGTTTTCTCTATACGCCATCCCAACTCTGTAAAATGCAAAATGCAATTGAGATAAATAAGGGTCACTAACGCCATAGCTGTCTTGAAAATAGCTTCTGGGGATGTGATCATTTAAATTTCAGCAACTCTGTCAAGTTGCTTCTTCCGTTCACATTTCAAAAAGAACGTAAGTTGACTTTAATAGAACAAATTGGTCCTGCAGAACCTAGTATTGTGAGGAAAGTTCTGACAAAAGTCTAAACCAGAGCAGTTTTGCTTTTTCTTTTTCTTTTTCTTTTTTTTTTGGGGGGGGGGGAGAGGGATCATGAAGCCACAGCTGATTTACGGTGACCCTGTAGGTTTTTCAAGGCAAGAGACGTGTCACAACAGTGATATTCTCCTTCTGGTCTCCCATTCAAATATGTAGCAGGGCAAACTCTGCTTAGCTTTCAAGATCTGACAGGATAAGGCAAGCTCAGGGTCTCCGGGCCAGGGCTATTTTATAGTGACACAGCAACAAACCTCGGATAGCCACTGACAGGACAATCAAGAGGCAGTCTTGTAGTCATACATGTACCATACAGGTATTTTCAAACACCTGTTTGCTATATTCACACTTTAATTTTTTGGGTTGTAATTTTTTTTAAAAAATAATAATAATTGTATTAATTGCTGTAGTGGTTAGGAGTGTGGACTTCTAATCTGGCGAGCTGGGTTTAATTCCGCACTACACCACATGCAACCAGCTGGGTGACTTTGGGCTCACTGCACTGATAAAGGTGTTCTGACTGAGTAGTAATATCAGGGTTCTCAGCCCCACCCACCTCACAGGGTGTCTGTTGTGGGGAGAGGAAAGGAAAAGTGACTGTAAGCCGCTTTGAGACTCCTTCAGGTACAGAAAAGCTGTATATAAGAACCTACTCTTCTTCTTCAGTAATATCAGAGCTCTCTCAGCCTCACCTACCTCACATGGTGTCTGTTGTGGGGAGAGGAAAGTCAACTGTAAGCTGCTTTGAGACTTCTTTGGGTAGAGAAAAGTGGCATATAAGAGCCAACTCTTCTTCTTCTTTCACCTTGCAAACTGGCTGTCCATTTTAACTGGTGGTACCCGGGGTTGAACCTGGTAATCTTCTCCATGCAAAGCAGATGCTGTACCACTAAACCACAGCCCTACCTCACAAGGGCTAACAGTAGATCATACCAGTTCTTTCTCACTATGTTTCCAACACAACCATCATTCTGTTTTCTTCATGAAAAGAAAAAAAAATCAATTTTCAAATTTCAAATTTCCTACCTTTAATGGCATAGTATAGAATACTCAATCAGGTAAATCTTAATTTGACCCTTGTGTGAAGTTAATTTGTCAGGTTACAAGAAAAAACCCCAGTATTGTACATACAAGTGAAGTGAAATTGTGGAAAATCAAAGCAACTTCACCCTTATATTTCAAAATACCTTCACAGTACGAGCCCTGCTATCCAGACACCTGCAAACAAACAACCTTCAAAAATGGATTGATGTTATCAAGCCTTGTATTGATGAAAAAATAGATTGAGTACAGAACGCCATGCTTTTTAGGAAACCATCAAACGCATTCTAACTATTCCAGTTTTGCATCAAATCATGCTTTAACAGTAAACACTGCAATCCAAAAGCCCATTTGAAAGCGCTAAGGTGGGAAAGAAAAATACTGCAGAGAATGGGAGATGAGAGAACCTATATGGCAATTCAGTGGCACGAGGCAATAAAAGGAGACCTGACGGCAAATGAAATATGTACTAAGAGGAAGGAAAAGAAGAAGAAAAGGCTGTATAAATACTTTCTTTAAAAAAAAAATAGGGAGAAAAAAACAAAAAGACTTATCCTTGCTAAATGAAGGGAAAGTTAAGAAAGCATGCCCTCCGGAAAGCTGTCACTCTGAACAGCTACTTTCCCCGTTCCTCTTACCAAGTGTGAAGGCAACCTAAAGTTGAGATTAATATTCATGAAGCTCTGGGAATATCAAGCAGCAGCATCAGTAAGGTACAGGTAAAAGAATATTTAGAGAATTTAATATTTATGATTTAGATGGACCAGCGGACTATCTCTGGAAAGGGTTTTTTTTAAGTGTGTGTGTGTGTGTGTTTGTGTGTGTGTGTAATTACTAAAGGAACTGGTTGAGGAGGGTCTGAAACTTGTCTCCTCATTTTGCAGAGCCATTGTAGTTCAAGCAATGTAGCCAAACAATTAGGATCTTCTTCTTCTTCTTCTTCTTCTTCTTCTTCTTCTTCTTCTTCTTCTTCTTCTTCTTCTTCTTCTTCTTCTTCTTCTTCTTCTTCTTCTTCTTCTTCTTCTTCTTCTGTCTTCATGGGATTCATGTCTTAAAAATGAGGTGGGCAAGTAGAAATTTGTAACAAATTTCTTCCTACCGGCCCCAAAGCGCTGCCGACTCCTCCCAGCGGACTTTCCGTGCTTCTTCCAACTTAGCTGCCTATCCCACCAGCCCCCTCGAGAGGTGCTGGGTACGACGTCTGAGGAAGGGCAGAAGAGAGTAAAGCTCGCTTGGTTTCTCGCAGCACGGAGAAAGAGAATGGGGAAGGAGTTTTCATTTTAAACGGACGGTTTGCATCACGTGCCTCTCCCAACCCCGCTGAGGTGAAGGCTAGGCTGGACTGCACCGCCCCTCTCTCAGTGGGAGTGACCCCAAGGGCTTTGTTTGGCTGTACTGACATCTGTGGCTGACCAGCCTCTTGTGGGGCAGCAGTAGCTGCAGGGGGAGGGTGGCGGCGGGCCTCCCTTCCTCCCTCTGACCGGGCTCACTGCCATCCTAGGACTTCAAGGCTAGCCGGCCAGCCAGCATTTGAGAAACGTCATATTGAAGCTGGGCCGGGCGCGGGACGACTGAAGACTGAGACGGGCCCGGGACATCTGGGTTAAAAGCGTGATAGTCCCACCAGATTCTGGATGTCTTGTCACCTTACACAAAAATCATCTACGGCAGAAGATGGCAACAGAAGGGGACAGGCAATTCTCCCCAGGGAGAGAATTCTAGAGTTTTGGTGCCACAACCAAGAAGGCCCTTTCTCATGTTGCTGCCCTTTTAAACTCAAAAGCATCCAAAGCAGAGCCTACAAACATGGAAGGGTTGGGCAGGTTCATAAGGAAATAGGCAGTCTTTGTTTACCTCACCCATGTTTGCCTACCTCACCCATGCTGTTGCCAGATAACATTTATTCTGATGGATCTACAGCTTTCCTCTTTCCCTACACACCATTCAGTCAAAGTTTTCTGGTCCCATTTCACTCTCCTATAAAGTTGCTTGGAACATTCTTCCCCCCTCCATAGCACCAAGCTGTCCATCTTCCCATTGCTCACTGCTCTCCTGTGCCAAAAAAAGCACATTCAGCAGAGCATTCTTGGGAAAGAATGCCCTTCCATCTGAGGAAGTGGAAAATTCTGCTTCCTAGGAAGGTCAACTAATGATTAGGGCAGTCCTGTTATGCACATCCTGGTAGATAATGATCAAGGTTTATCTACAGTTTATCACAAAAATTTAGGAACTCAGATGTATATGAGACAATCTTTAAAATGGGTAGGGATTAGATTTGTCTTGTTTTTTTTTTAAGTTGCATTGTAATTTTGCGTCACAGAAAATCAATCAAATGAACTCAAATAGATTTTAAATATTTCCTTCAAACAGACATCCCCTAAATAGACCACTAAGCAGGAAATCTATGAGGGAATGCCCCGCAAAGGAAAGCTATGCATGCTACTCAGCCACTGGAAACAAATATTTAGAATTGTCAGGTGTGAACTCAGAAATGTTGTTGATGTGAATGAATGCAAAAGGAAAGTCCAGGGTGTATAATAACAACTAGGGGCCAAGCCTCTTGCATTCAGGAATACAACGGGCACTAGATTAGGGGTGGGGTGGAAGAACTCTGTGGATGGCCTCCCTCTCCCCCAGGACCTGGAAAGGCTGCAGGCAGCTGTTAGGGAACTCACATGCAGGGGCAGCTCTCATGTAGCAGGGATTTGCAGCCTCCAAGCTTCAGAGGGAAGTGGAAGGAGTTGGGGGATGGAAGGTGATTGGCTGGTGGCTGAACAGACAGGCAAACCGGTTGGAGGAGGAGGCACTCAGGGGCAGGACAGCTGCTCTGAGTGGGTGTTAAGCGCTGAGTGGCACTTAAGCCACGAGATGTGCTCCTCCTCCAAGGCCTTACTAGAAATATTAAGTAGAACTAGTTTCAAAGCCCATTTATAAAAATGAGATTTGAAAGGGGAGAAAGGGAAGGGGAAGGGAGACGCGCAACCCAAACGGGTGAGAGTCGCCGCCTTCTCCCGGCCGTGGGAAGAGCCTCGCCGCGGCGAGGCTCTTTCCACGGCCGGGAGAAGGCGGCGACTCTCACCCGGGTGGGTGGCGCGTCTCCCTTCAAGCCCATGTCTCAGCTACACATGCTGAAGAGGAAGGAACTGAAAGCTTTCCTGCAAGTGTCCAGGAAGAAACTGATCATGCACCTAAAAAAGAAGTGCTGATAATCATAAATGACCGGACTGCAAATGCAGGAAATCAAGAAGAATCAAATACTGTTAGAAAATTTGGGCTGGGAGCATGAAATGAAGGAGAGCAACTCATAGCATTCTGTGATTCATTGTGAACACATTCATTGCAAACAAGTTATTCATGGTGAACACATGTTTCAAGCGATGTAACAGATGATGGTTTACGTGGACATCACCAGATGGCCAGTACAGAAGTCAAATAGATTGCATAACTGGGAACAGAAGATGAAGCAGCTCTGTTCTCTCTGGTAAAACAAGACCAGGAGATGATTGTGGCACAGACTATGAACTGGTAACATTGAAAATCAGAATAAAGCCGAAGAAAAACATCAGAATGTTCCGATTGCTCAAATACAATCTAAACATACCTGAAGAGGCCATGTAAACAACAGATTTGCATTACGGAGTTCATGTCAACATGAATTGGAAGAACTATGAGTTGAAACCAGAGATATTGTCAAGGAAGAATGTGCAGTGATTATTCCTACTGTAACCCAGGCATTGGAAATAAGGATGAGTTCAAGGTGGCATAGGCCTCCTCCTGTCCTGTTTCTGACTTTGTGGTGGGCCCCTTCCAACTCCGTGGTTCTATGATTCTATGTCTGAAGAGCTGAGAGGGAGAGGGAGTGTTGGGTTGGGTGAGACACAGCAACATCCCTTCTGCTGCCTGTTCTCAGCCTGAGAAGGAAGAGAGGGCACAGGACAAAGCGTTCTCTGGAGGTTTGGAAGCCACCTCTCTGTCAGGCCTTCTCCTCAGTCTGGTCATTTCTGTGAGGAATGCAGGAGGGATGAGAACTGGTGGTGGGAGGATCTGGGAGAGCCAGGTGCACACCCTCCTCTATGACCCTGTCATCTGGATCACCTGAGGCTCAGCCTGGACCGCACCTCACAAGGTTTTTGTTGGGGCAATAGAGGGGGGAATCCAGTGTGCCTACTCGCGATCCTCAGAGGTAGGATGGAGGAAGAGAGGAAACAAAGAGCAGGAAGTGGTGAGTTCTCCTTCTTTAAAAGTTTTTAAGCAGAGGCTAGATAGTCATCTCACAGAAATGTTGATTTTATGAACTTAGGCAGATTGTGAGTGAGTGGGCAGGAAGGGATTGGCCAGTGTTTGTCTCTTGTGGTCCATCCTTGCATACCCAGGGAATTGCTAATTGCCGTCGTTGGAGAGTAGGTGAATTTCCTCCAGGCCAGGCTAGATTCTGGAGATTTTGGATGGGAGCATGAAATTGGGCATGAAATTGGAGTCACTGTGGATAGGCAGGTAGTTGTGAGTTCATGCATTGTGTTGGTGATTTGACTAGATAACCCTGGAGGTCCCTTCCAACTCTATGATTCTATGGGAGAACCTTAAAGTGACAGGCTACATCTCCTAGCAACTGTATGCCTGTCCCTTTTAACTAGTTATATTTTCCCTTGCATGAGCCAGTGTCCTCAACGCTTGGTCTAGCTTTTCTCGTCTACCATTCTGGCCTACTTTTCCAAGTCTCCTACTGCCTCGACCATCATTCCTTTTCTGTGGGCTGTGACTAGCGATAGAGCCGTGAAGCCACGAGGAGGAAGAATTTGTTCACTAAAGGGTCTTCCTTTGAATGTAAGCGAAAACTCAGGAGCCACTCCTTAAGAATCCTACATTTCCTTGGCACGTTCAACATGAAAGACTAGAGAACATGGCCTGTCACTCACCTCGTTTTCTGCTGGTGGCAGTGGCACTGCTGCTGTTCCTAGTGATGGTTATGAGTTCCAAAAAGCCAAAGGACTTGGCAGAATTTGGTCCTGAAGGCATTGAAGAGGTTTATGTGTGCCTTGGATCTAGGCTACTGGTTTGGCCAGCATTTTCCTTGGAATCAGCCATACCGTTTGATTGGCTTGACTTCAGATTCAGATCCAGCCTGCCAAAACCTCAAGCTGTTTCAATTCAAGGGTTATACATCTAAACAAACCTTAGCACCATTTCTGCTGGCTGATCATTATAAGCATGCTTTACCTGTCCCATCATGAGAAAGAGACACATCTAAATTTTGCTGGCTAAGAAAAACAGTAAGGCTCAAATCCAAGCTCCCCTGACCTGACCTGACCTGCCTTTGGGTTAATGAAGGAATTACCCGCAGTTGTGGATTTTCTACTTGTGCAGACCTGAATTTATTTATTTTTAAAATCAGCTTTTTGACATCCCCCTGATTTATAGATCCAGAGTGCACAGCAGTTGTCTTATAATATGAATGCTAAAAAGAATATTAAAATATACAGTAATATGAATAACTTACCTAAAGAGACCTCACAGGTCCTCAACCAGACCCCATGGAGGGCCCACATTACCCCCAGCAGCTGCACTGGCTACCAATCGAATACCAGATCAGGTTTAAGATGTTAGTACTCATCTTCAAGGCCATATGTGAAAAGGGTCCTGCGTACCTCAAGGACCGTCTGGTTGCCTATACCCCCTGAAGAGCAACACGCTCTACCCATTCCAACAATCTGTTGATCCCTGGCCCCAGAGAAGTTTGCCTAGCATCGACTAGAGCCAGAGTTTTTTCATTCGTGGCTCCAACCAGGTAGAAAGATCTCCCTAATGAAATCAAGGACCGATCAGAACTTGGCATCCACAAAATGGATCTCTTCCACGGGGCTTTCAGTTGAAGGCCATCAACAAGGACCTGCCTACAACCTGGTCTCTTATTAGACAACTCCTGACATCCAACAATGTTCCTAACAAAAATTGTTGTTTGTTTCCTAACTGTTGTACCTACTCAATCATTGTTAGTGTTATCGCTACTGGGTTGTTCACTGTTCCAAATGTTGCAATGTACCTTTCTGCTTCCCATTGGTTATATGTACACTGCCCTAAGAGGTCACAGTAAGGGGTGGTATATAAATCAAATGAATAAATAAAATAAATAGCTGACCTGGAGTAGCATAATGCAGGTATTGGGTGTGGTCAAGGAGCAAGATGAGAAGAGATGTAAAGAGATCATTCTTTTTGGACCAGGGCCATAGTCAGACTACAGCTATTTCCTAAATGAGTAAAGAAGGAATCATAGAATCATATGAGTTGGAAGGGTCATCTAGTCCAACCCACTGCAGAAGGCAGGGACTCACAATTACCTGCCTACCTACCAGCCTACCTACAGTGACCCCAGTTTCATGGCTCCCAACAAAAATCTCCAGAATTCAGCCAGGTTTGTGCATCTCGTTGCCCACTTTCCATTTTCCCCAGTTAGTTTATTAGGGAAAGGTTTGGGAACTGTGCCTGTATTTTATTGTGTTTTCCCCCATCTGAATGCCTCCATTTTATTGCTTAACAATTTAGTTTATTTTCTGCTATTTAAATAAAATCCTTTTTCTTTTTAAGAAAGCTTATTCCCTTTGTTCTTTCAAGTGTTGGTCTGAATCTGGACCTTAGTATACATAGGGCTAAGATCGGGAGGGGGGGGGGAGAGGTCTGTCTGTCTGTCTGTCTGTCTGTCTGTATCTATCTAATCAGAGTCCATAAGGCAGTGAACATTAAAAAAGAACATTAAAACATTTTTAAAAATCTTTTGTTGCCTTTTCCGCCCGGCTCCAGCCTGGTAGAATATTTATTCATTCATGCAATTTATTCATGCAATACTCTGCCAGAAGAGGCGGGGGCGTGATGAAACTATCAAAGGTCCGTAGGGCCTGTAAAAGGGTGCTAGTCTATCAAGCATACAGTTGAGGCCAGACCAAACAAATTTTATGGGCCTCCTCATCCTCCACAATACAGCCCCATCCCCAAGTATACTGGCGTAATGACACTGTAGTAAAAACAAGACCTAGAGGTGATATAATGGGGGGGAGTTACTACATTTAAGATTTTCATTGTCTTCTTAGAACTTTATACTTACAGAGAATTTTAATATGTTGTACACCTACCTGAGCCTAATTAGGAATGGGTGGTTTATAAATATAATAAATAATAAGAATTTCTCCCTATTTCCTGCTTCCCAGCTGCATTTCCTTTCCACAGAGACGTACATATACCGACTTCCTTCAGCCAAGAAGGAGGTGGTTCTTTCTTCTGGCCCTGCTGACTGCTTGAGCAGCCTGCTTTGGGCTTTTTGGAGCAATTAATTCCAAAACACTGAGGAGACGCATGCAATCCTAAAGAAGCATTGCTCCTCCTTTTGTCATGTTCGTAGACAGAGCCACTGCAAACGGGCACAGGATCCAAGCTCATTACCATGTTTTCCAATTTTTTCTTTCCCCTTTGAGAGCGTCAGATGGAGAAGTCTGTCATAAAAGTGCCAAGTTTCACTGTGATCTCTCCATCTTTGTGTCAGACATCACATTTCATTGTATTTATTTATTTACTCTTTATGTAAAATATTTACTTACCACCTCTCTGCCTTCATTTTATTTGCAGTTCTGTTTCTGAGCGCATTAAATAAACACAAGACTCAAACCAATTAAGAACATCGCCAAAATTCACCGTAAAATGACAGCAGTAGGAAATGGATACCCTCACCATTCTGCCATTCAAACAACACACAAACCTGTTTACAACAGCTTGAAAACCCTGTCCAGCACAGTCAACAATCACTTACTTGTTAACAAGGGACCAGTCGGCAGATGGTAAAGGTGGTCCCTCTTTTGTGTATGCACAATTGTGTACTGCCACTTATGGCAAAACAAAGAAGTCCTCCGTTTTAAAGGCTGATATGAATTGTTCTTTTATAACTGTACTAGTAATCAAGCCCGCTGTATGAGTAATACAGCGGGCGCTAGGCACTTACTTTCTCGTGGGGCTCCCTCGGGCGGCGGGGCCTCCCCCGGGTGGCGGCCTTTTGTTGGCGGCTCCCTCGGGCGGCGGCCTGACGAAGCGAGATGCTTCACGCCTGCCGATTGGTCCCTCCGATTGTCTGTCCGGAGGAAGGGTCCAATCCGGACCCTTCCTCATCCCGGACACATCCCGCCCAAAAATCCCTTACTGAATTATTTAGTCGTGATATGGCTGTGATATCAAAGCCAAGATGGGTTTCTACTGCAAAAAAACCCCCACTTTGGGTTGAGAAATGGCAACCTTGATCAGACCTTGATCAATCTCGGAGATAGCTGAACATGTTCAGCAGTACTCAAAGGAACGAATACTGCACCAAGGCATATAATGCCACTCTGCATTGGTTAGACCTCATTTGGAATAGTTTGTCCAGTTCTGAGCACTGCCGTTCAAGAAGGATATCGACAAGTTAGAATGTGCTCAGAGAAGAGTGACTAGGATGGTTGAGGAGTTGGAATCCATGCCTTACGAGGAGAGGTTGAGAGAGTTGGATATGTTTAGCTTGGAGAAGAGGAGGGTGAGGGGTGATATGATAGCTGCATCTAACTACATATCAGGTAGACATGTTGAAGAGGGGGCCAACTTGTTTACTGCTTTAGAAACAAGGACAAGGGGCAATGGGTTCAAATCACGGGAAAGTAGGTTCCATTTAAATATTAGAAAGCATTTTCTGATGGTGAGGGTTGTTCTTGGATGAAATATGCTGTCTCAGAGGGTAGTGGAGTCTCCTTCGTTGGAAGTGGTTAGGAGGAAATTGGATGAGCACCTGCCAGGAGGGTGTGATTCTTAAGTCCCTGAGAAGATGGGGGACTGGCCTGGATGGCCCTTTGTGGTCACTTCCAGCTCTGTCTGATTCTGATTCTCATCCTATGCTTCTTAATTCTGTAGCCACAGCAGCGATCTGGCTTTGGTGGAATTGCAGAAGAAACAGGCCCAAATCAAACCCAGCGGCTTCACAGCTGATCTTGATCTCTATCATGCAATTCTACTACAGCAAGAGGCAAAGTCTTCCATGCCACCAAATCCAAGAGCTCACTGACCACAGGCTGAATTTCAGACATCAACAACCTTGCTGGTAATGTAGCTGCCAGTACAAAAAAAAAAAGAGGTTAAACAACAATTTTGTGAAATTAAAAGGTATTTTTCACATCATGAATTAGTTTGATTTTATATAAATGAAATACAAAAGAAAGGAGCCTTGAATAATGAGGGGCCAGTCGATAAAGGTGAAAAAAAAAGCCCCAGTATGTTAAAAATGTGTATCCTTGAATCCTACATTTACACATTATATTTATATATGATGATACGCTCCGACTTCCATTTCATAGTGATAATGAATCTGTATGTAATTAACATCCTATCACTCAGCTCAAGAGAGTGTTAGAAAAGTCTTCTCAAGGCACTAACTAATCACGCAGGGGTGGGAGAGGGGAAGAAGAAAACCAGACATTTTGATGAAGTGCTTTTCTTTTTCGTTTTTTGCACCATTAATCTTTGCTTTCCTGCAAATTGAAGGCATCTTCCGGACAGAGGCTCTATTCAGGTGTCAGGTGTGCTGATTCAGCACGCCTAACATCTGTAATCCAGATGGGCACGTGGGGACTGAAACGGCCCTTTGCGCTGATCCCTGCTAGTCCGAACAGCAGAGCAGGGAGTAGTTGGCTCATCGCAGCTGTCGGAGTCCAAAACGGTGATTGTGGTGTAGCACTCCCTCCTGATTGCTGTCTCTCTTGTGCTAGAACTGCCCTCTCCCCACTTCCAGTTTAGTGCTACAATCTTCTAAAGGCCCTACAGAATCGTTACGCTAGGGAGAGGGAGGGAACAAAACGAGAGCTAAACCAGCTGTGGAGAAAGCCACCATCTGGTTTTGCAAAGCACAAGATGGAATGCTTACAAGACAAAGAAGCAGAAAAGAAGTGGTATATGATGAGGGGAGGGGGACGAGGGAAGGGTAGTGTATGTCCGGAGTAGTAGGTTAAAATATTTAATAGGCATTTTGAGAACATCTGGGGAAAACCCCACCTTCCAGAAGGCTTCCAGAAAAATATCTTGATTTTTTTTTTAAGGGAGGGGGAGAATTTTAAAGTTTTTTGAAATGACAAGGCCACACAATATTTTAACATGAGATCTCGGGAGCCATTTTAGATTGCCTAGCCAATTATGGATGCCTAGAGTTGACATTCCCAAATAGCTGCCACAGTTTGGGGGCGGATGAGTCAGCAGACGGGAAAGACAGGTAGGGTGGGAGAAGCTAGAGGAGTGGGAGGAAAGAAAAATGGAGCAAACGGGGAGGAAATGAGGAGCCACTGGAGGGAGAGAAGAAAGCAGGGGAAGCAGGGAAGCAAATATAGCAATGTGGGTGGTGGGGGAGACCAGATTCCTCCCCTGTGAGTCCTCATGGTTTCCCTGCTTGAATGAACTAATTTGGAGTCTGGGTTTCTTAAGCCTTCTAAGCACATGGTTGGTTAGGCTCATGGGATCTCCATAAATTCCCAAACCAGAACAACCAGATGTTGAATGTTATTCAAAGAATCTCAGTCATAAGGCCATGGTCCATAAATACATCACGTTCCTGAACTGGAGGAGTTGAATGACTTTTTTTGCCTCGTTTATCTTACAATGGGATAACATTCCCTAAATGTTGTCTGTTTGCAATATTGCTGCCCTCCAAAAAGTGGTGTCTGGAACAAATCGTATCCCTTTTCTCCCATTGGAATTTGGTGCCTTGTTTACCTTCATTCTATTTGGCATCCAAATAAATGGATAACCACTCAACTTTCGTTCCTGATTATTCATTGTATCAGGGCTTCTGTTGTATTCTTTTCTTCCCCTTCCAGAAAAGAGGACACTACCACTCCTCTTGTCCTCAATGCCTATACTAAGAAGGCCCTGCTCTTCCAAACACTATCTAACAATACAACTCATGAGCAAGAGCCGACTAGAAGAGTTTAGTTGTTGAGGTTTCCACAACAGGTTTACAAAGATTTGTTTTTCAGGGTTTTCTAAATTTTAGCATTCCCAGCTCTAAGGGATTCACAGCAGATCAGGCTTTCTCAGCCTGGGTTTTATGAAACCCTGGGGTTTCTTGACGGCCATAGAAGGGTTTCCCAAATGAGTTGGAACTCATTAATTTTTAATATATTTTTAAAAATTGGTATACATTTATTGGGTGATATGACCGTGTATGGTCATGTTGACCTCCCCTATGGCTAATGATGGACCTGGATGGGATGGGAAGGGGAGGGGCCCCGGTGGGGGTGTCCACAGCTATGCTTCCCAACCCTATTCTGCACAATCACACAACTTCTGGGGTTTCTTGAAATCTGAAAAAAGTTTCAGGGGGTTCTCAATGGTAAAAAAGACCATGACCAGGTACATAGAATAATATCTAAACAAAATAATAATGCTTTGTATGAAAATAGAAACAAATTCAGTCTTAATTCCACTTCCCACAAACCTGTTCAAATGGGATGACCTTGTGATGACTGAAAAATACTAATTAAATGGAGAATGTCATGGAGCTCTGAGCTAGCGGTGGGCTTCTTGCTGTTACTGAAAAAGCTGCTTGAGGCTCCCTCTCTGTTGGCATCCTGCCTTTCCTGATGGGTTTCCCAGTAGCTTTGTTGGTGATCCTGCAAAATATTATCAGCAGGGCTCCAGCAAACCTGGAAAAGAAAGCATCAGGAAGCCATGGTCAGGCAAATCAGTGCCTCAGGCCAAATACTTCAGTGGTGTCTTTCTGCACCAGATTAGGTTCTTTTAGTCTCTTCTTTCCCTCACTGTGCATAGTTTTGAAGAACTGAATCCTGAGGAATTGGCCATTACTCCTCAGTCACTCACAGCTTCACAAAGTCCCAACAAAGGCCTGGGAGAAGCTATGGCTCTGTGGCAGAGTAACTGTTTGGCATGCTAAAGGTCCCCAGATTCAATCCCTGGTTCTCCAGCTGACGTATCCTGGAGAGCAAGTATTTAGAAAGGAAAAACCAGTCTAAAATAGACAACAGCTGTGTATCTCTTGTGTCATTTTACTTCCTGGGAAATGGACTCAGGCAAGTGCAAGGGTTTACTTTTGCCCTGGCTCCGAGTCCTAAAAATACAATACAATCAAAGTTCTGTATCCAGAGCTTCCAGCATGTACTGTTGATTTTTAAGCCCTGTTTGTCATGCATTCAAGATCCCAATTTTTCTTCCCCCCTATTTTCCCCCTCCTCAGCCATTCCACCCCCCAAAAAAAAAAACAGCCCTGGAAGACTGCTATTCACCCCAGTGTGACAATTCACATGTGCATGGTACCAAAATGCATGCATTCTTGCTGCAGTCATCTGTCTGGGATGAGGTAGAGATGACACATGCAGTGTCAGGGCAGGTGTTAAGTAATTGATGGGTCCACTTAACATGCAGAGTCTGTTTGTGTTCTTTCGTCCCAAACTGGTTCAGAGCAGCAACCAGGCACCACACAGGATATTTTCAATGCCGTGTGCCGTCTGACTCCTTCTGGCCTGCAGCCCAACTTGCTGCACTCAGTCAACTACAGAGTGCTTGCTACTGCCCTGGACTAAACGGTTCTGGCAGTGCCACTTCTCATAACATGTCAGCATTGTTTCCACTCGTCTTAACCTTGCAAAACCTTATTGGAAAATCTTCAGACGCATCACTTTTATAATTAAGTCAGCCAGGAGGGCTTTTTTTAAAAAAAGAGAAAGAGAGACAGAGAATGACAAAAAAGTTTTGACATGTACATGGTTGATATGAAAACCATGGAGGCTGTACCATGGGATAAAATGAGGTCTATAACAAAAGGCAACAGAGAAAGTGAAGACCTAAGAAGGGCACACTACTATGTATAACAGGGCAAGAATGTGGATTGTACGCGTGTTTGGGACTTGCATCAATGTCTAGCGCTTTCTTAGCATGAAAGCGATGGATTTCTGATCCTTCCCTCTCCAAAGCACCTTGTGTTACCCATTATTGAAATAGTGAAGGATTTTGGTCAGCCTGTTGTTTACAATGAGCCTGATGACTGGATGCAACAGAGGTCTTTATTCTTAACATGTATGGATGAACACGGGCACAAGAATATCCATTGGTTTAATCTCAGCTGTGACCAGTGTACAACTGAGCTGTGCAGCGTACTTTACACGATGGTGTACACCAGTGGTCCCCAACCCCCGGTCCAGGGAGCGGTCCCAGTACCAGTTCCAGTCTGTGGATCAGTTGGTACTGGGCCACGGCTCCTCCTCATCCTCCTCCCCAGCTGCTGCCTTGGCGGCTGGCCTGGCACTCTGCCACCAGCTCACCTTTGGTGCTCTCCAGCAGCTGCCATAGTCTTTGAAGACTCCATGGTCAAAAGGTTGGAAAAGGCTGGCTTATAGAAGACTATAAGTCTTGACAGCCAGCGTTGTGCAATGGTTAGGATGTCAGACTAGGATAAGGGAGACCCCAGCTTGCATCCCCACTCTGCCATGGAAACTTTACAAGGTGACCTTGGCCCAGTCTCAGGCTAGTTGTTGTGAGGATAAAATAGAGCAGAGGATGGCAAGGAGCCCCACTTTGGATCCCCTTTGCCAAAGTGGGGGGAGGAATTTGCCGTGAAACTTAGTGGGTGACCTTAGGTCGGTCTCGGGATGGCCTACCTTATCAGGTTGTTGTGAGGATAAAACAGGGCAGAGGACAGTGATGTATGCCACTTTGGGTCCCCATTGCAGGGGAAAAGGCAGGGTATAAATGACGTAAATGAGATACAATAAAATAACTCTGATTAGGATGGCACTGTAATTTGTGCAAGTCGCACCATCCCTGCTTTTGCAGGAACTGTGTTCAATACGTGGTGTCCCCCAAGAGAAGACAAATTTAACTCATTTGCCCAGCCAAATTAATGGATTATAGCAATGGTAGCAGGCCACATATTAATAGTACCTGAGACCTGCTCCCTGGGGCAGCTGCCTCGGTCTATTTTATAAGAGGGCAAGTCCTGCCTTTTGAGCGCCTTCTCCAGTATAAGAATTGTGTTTGTCTTTTTGTTAAACGGCAGGGATGTACAGAATGTGACATTTCTGCAATTAAGCAGCCGGGCACCCCAGCATTAGGCAATTTAGCCAAATAAATAATCTCCTCGCTGAATTGTAAATACCTTATGCCACTGTACACATCATTTCCCTCCCATCAAACCTACCCCTGGTGCTGGTTTGCCAGCAGGGGAGGAGGGGAGAGAATGCCACTTCTCGGTTGTACGCGATGACAAATCCACATTATGCCAATGTTCTTCCCAAGGGACTGACATATCTGGTTCGCATTTGACTAGCGCCAAGGGAAAAGAAATAAAAGCATCAAACCTCAGCTTGCCCTGTTCAAGAAGTACACATGTTCAAGAGCCAAAAAGAGACCTGAGGGTTGATCCCAAACTCCCAAACAATATCTCCGACGTGCCATCAATGACCTCAAGGTTCAAAAGAAGGACCAGATGTATTTGCAGAGGATGGCAACAGGATGCTGCAAGAAGAGCCTGAGTCCTTTCGTCCTGCTAGCTGCCTTGCTCTCCGTTACCCCTTGCAAAGGAGCCCGGTATCTTTTCCTTTCCTTTTTCGCCATCGGAAGCAGACCCTAGCATTCCAGAGAGCCTTGCCCTAAAAACACATTGTGGCAGACAAATAGCCATTGGCAGGACATGTGTAGCGATAGCAACCTAACACATTAAAAGTTTCACGAGGAATTTTAGTATGCAGGAGCTCATCGGCTACATTAACCCAACGGCTCTTTTGGAGCCATTAGAGGCGATCATGCCAACGATCCATGGATTATGTACTTCGATAGGGTCTGATGCGCTTGCAAACAAAAGCAGGGGTGGGCTGCATTCTTTCCTGCGCTTGGAATTTAACAAGAGGTTTCTCTCCCTTTCAGGGTGTAATGCTGGCACGGAACAACCAAGGCTTATGAAAAAGCAAAGGCTGATTGTATCCAAAAATATTGGTGCGCGGGCATCATTCAAAGGGAGAGCAATAAAGTCAGCAACTTGTTGACTCTGGTCTCACCTAAAAAATGCCTTGCTTTATAACGTGATCTGTTTTTGAGCACGCATAGATGTGCAATCACGGTGGTGACTGAATATGTTTTCTTCTGCAGTTTCAATCCTCACAGCAGAATTGTCATTCCTCCTTAGCAAGTACTAGCAATCATTTTTTTTTCTAGAGACCAGAGGAGAGATCTCCTATCTTTATTCTGATTATTAGGACATATATAGGGATAATTTTAATTATTTTATTTGTTTGTTTGTTTTATTAACATTTATATACTGCCCTTCCCTGAAGGCTCAGGGTGGTTTACATAGAACTGAGCGCTACACAAAGAACTACACATATCAATAACTGTAACATTAATAATACTAACTGATAACAGGGCAGCAGAACAACATTAACAGTAATAATACAATAGGTGCAGCAGCAGAATGCCTTGATGGATTTCTGGGAGTGGGGGGAGGGAGGGGGGCAGGGGCCCTGTAGGTGTTGTTGGTTGTGCCTGGTCTCAACCAAATGCCTGGTGGAAGAGCTCCCTTTTGCAGGCCCTGCAGAACTGTTTTAGCTCCATAAGGGGCCTGATCTCCTCTGGGAGCTCATTCCACCAGGTGGGGGCCGGGACAGAGAAGGCTCTGGCCCTGGTTGAGGCCAGGCGGGCTTCTTTAGGGCCAGGGATCATTAGCCGGTTGGTGGCGGTGGAGCATAGTACTCTTTGGGGGGCATAGGCAGGGAGGCAGTCTATGGATGGCGATGGATGGATGGATGGATGGATGGATGGATGGATGGATGGATGGATGGGTGGGTGGGTGGGTGGGTGGGTGGGTGGATGGATGGATGGATGGAGAGAGATCTTAGAAATAAGTTTAGGATATTGAAAAAGAGTTTGACTCTGCTTAGGACTGTGCTGTGACTTTCCCAGTTTCTTTTGCCCGTCCACTCCAGTGCAAATGCCAAAACGTGAATTCTAAACTTCCACTGCCCTCCAGGGATTAGGTGGAAAAGGCAGATAGAGCACTGTCTCATTGGCTTACGGATGATTACTCAGCCCAAAATTCCAGGTGACTTCCATGGGTGGTTTCATGTAGCTAATACAGAATGGGACTTTGCAGAACCTTCTCACCAGTGACCACTGGCCAGAACTATAATCTCCCTTGAGACATAACTCTCCAAGGACCAGAGCCACCGTATAATGCAGCCCCTCACCCCAGGTGTTTGTTCATTGATTCTACTGGGTAGTGTGTGCTTTTCTAGCCTGCCTCTTTTGGTGTGCCTGGTTTACGGATTAAAGTTTTCTAGGCTCTGCCTTTAAATGTTATTTGGACCTCTCTTTTCTTAATTGTTTATCATCTGTGTGGCTGATTTTACTGCCATTTTAAGATTCTTACTGATGTTTTTGTATATACTGTATGCTGCTATTTTGAGGGGTTTCATTATGTTTTCATTACATTCCATGCATACATTCATAATTGTTATATATATTACGTTGTTAGCCACTTTGAAGAAGAAGAAGAGTTGGTTCTCTACCCAAAGGAGTCTCAAAGCAGCTTACATTCCCTTTCCCTTTCCTCTCCCCACAACAGACACCCTGTGAGGGAGGTGAGGCTGAGAGAGCCCTGAGATTACTAAAGAAGAGTTGATTCTTATATGCTGCTTTTCTCTACCCGGAGGAATCTCAAAGTGGCTTACTGTGAGGTAGAGGCTGAGAGAGCCCTGATATCACTGCTCAGTCAAAACAGCTTTATCAGTGCTGTGTTGAGCCCAAGTTCACCCAGCTGGCTGCATGTGGGGGAGTGTGGAATCAAACTCGGCTCGCCAGATTAGAAGTCCGCCCTCCTAACCACTACACCAAGCTGGGTCTTTGGATACCATACTAGCAAAACATGGGGAATATTACTCATTTAAAAAGTAAGTCCAGGCAGGCAATTTAGAACAGTAGCATGGGTAATGGCACTGAATACCACTGAGAGATCTAGCTGGACCAATAGAGATACGCCTATGCATCTCTCCATACCACAACAAAGATAATCTATCAAAATGACCAAAGTAGATTATGTGCCAAAATCCAGTAGGAAACTAAACTGGAGTACCTGTAAATAGCCAATAATATAGGAAATTCTGGAGCTCTGCTGTCATCATGTGCTCAATCGTTTCTCCCAATGATAGTAATTATGTTTAAACTAGGGGCCAAGCCCATTGCATTCAGGAATACAACAGGTGCTAGATTTAAGGGTGGGGGGTGGAATGGAAGAATGGCCTCCCCCTTCCCCCAGGACCTGGAAAGTCTGCAGGCAGCTGTTAGGGAACATACCGTCAAAGGCAGCTCTGATGCAGCAAGGATCTGCAGCTTCCAAACCTCAGAGGGAAGTGGGAAGGTGATTGACTGACTGCTGAACAGACAGGCAAGCTGGTTGGAGGAGGAGGCACTCAGGGATGGGTCAGCCGCCCTGAGTGGGCGTTAAGAGCTGAGTGGCATTTAAACCATGAGACACACTCCTCCTCCAAGGCCTTACCAGAAATATTAAGTGAAACAGATGGGTCCAAAATACATGTCTGAATTTATGGCCTCACCAAGCCTTTTCCATCTAGCTGTGGATCCTGCCTTTCTTAACTAAGGCATTTATTACATTATCCAAAAAGCATCCCAGTTCCCCTTCCCCAAGAGCCACTTTCCCATAAATTCCATCTCCCCGGGTTATCTTTCAATGGTTTCCTGTGCTGGCAGAACAGACAACAGGAACTAAGGGAGCATGAGAGCTCCTATGATGGAGACTGGCCTACTTGTCGTTTGTAGTAATGGCTTCAAATAAATGATAAGAGTTGCTAGGTATGAATTTTGAAGCTTCCCAGAATGCATTTTGATCTGCTTCCAGCCATTTGATCCACAGAAAACCAGCTGCACCCACCCTCTTTTCCTTTCCTGCTGATGGCTGCCTAAGCTTGCCAATTTTACAACACTTGTTTTTTGCCGCACTGACAGCCACGTAAGCAGAGAGGCATGCTGTGGTTTCCGTTGACTTGGTGAGACAGGAGGGCTTCACGTTGGGCAACAGCCATAATCTGCTGACCATGAGCAACTCTAGCATTAAAATAATTTCTTTGTGTTTGCACTAGGCCTTCTCGTAGTAGGAAGTGGTTATTAAATGGAAGATCAGTCATGCAAAATACTGCCCTGGGTGGGTGGGTGGGTGGAGGGAGCGATTTAAGGGCTATTGTCAAAAAGACCTTGAAATTGTCAGCCTTGCATATCAGGGGGGGGAAAGACAGCTGAAATGCATCAATGAAAGGATGTAAATGCAGAAGCAGAGAATACTAATCAAAAGATGTTCTATTGTTAATGTATAAAATCTGAACCCATCTGTAGTACTGCAGTCAGCTCTGATTACATTTTTCATAGAAAGTATGTTGCTATCATCACGCCAGGAAGAGGAGAAAGCTGGATGACTCCTAGTTATAACAGCCTTTGAGACAAGGCAATTATAAAATGTTAAGCTTGCTTTCATTGGGCGGCTCCAAGGAGGCATAATAGAATTTTTCAAGGTGACCACAGAAGGACTCTGCCATAACTATTCGCATAAGTATCACATATAGGATTGGGCTGAACTGGGAGATTTGATAGACACAGATCACAACCACCGCATACTGGCCAGCCGGATCTGAAGGGAAAAAGTAGCCCCTTGTCAATGCGTGAAAGATTTTGCAGCAGAATTGATGGACATCAGCAGGGGGAATCTCAGCGATGCTGAGCATGTTTTAATAGAGCCTGGGGATTTATTTATTTGTTCGATTTATATACCACCCCTCTCAGACTCGCTGTCTTGGGACAATGAACGCCGTAATCAAATCACGTACACAGTGTGAAATCGATTAAGTGGTTTAAAAGTTTTAAATTACGCTTTACAAAGCTGTCAGCGCCTGTGAAACACACTATTGGCATCGTCGCAATACAACAAGGAAGGGGTCAAAGAGAGAGGGGAGATGGGGGAGAAGAGGGAGACCCAGTAGTTGATTCATGTAGGTCCCAATTGGAAGAGCTCCGTATCTAGCCAGTTCCATTAGAGCCCTGATCTCTCTGGGGAGCTCATTCTACAAGGAAGGAGTCAGGTCCAGATAGACCTCTTTAGGGCCAGGGATCCTTAGCTGATTGGTGTTGTAAGATCGAAGCGCTCTCTGGAGAACATATTCAGCAGGTGGTCCCTCAGGTCTGCAGGGCCCAGACTGCGTAAGGCCTTAAAGAAAGTATTCCAGCGGTCCATGGGGTCTGTGGGAATTATGAAGGGGGCCCGTGAGACCTCTGAAGTGGTTGCGGTATGTGGCGGGGGGGGGGAGTCAGGGCTTTCTTCTTAGCTCTTACTCTTCTTTCCAGCCTTCATGAGGCAGAGCCGCCCTAGGAGTAGTAAAGGTAAGAGAGGGAGCAAAAAGAGGGCTAAGGGTGGGGCGGTATCTCACATCTGGAATCCCTTTGAGTTTTGTCTGATGCCTATTTAATTATCCATTCAGCACGGAGACAAAATATCTTTTTATCATGCTTGCCAATTAAAGTTGTTTACATGGTCATCTTATAGCTGAATGCTGTTTTATGAAAGCTATTTTAGGTCGGTTTGATGTTTTCTACATCTTGCTTTGATAATTTTACGATTGCTGTCTTTAATGTTTTTTTATTGCATTGTCTTTTAACTTGGTGTAGTGTAGTCCTTCAAACAGGCAGTATATATCTTTTCGAAATAATTAAATATTGAAATTGGTGCTCTAATGCTTGTGCTGAGCACTCCTATCATCGGTAGAGGATTTCTGGTATTTCCAAAGTCTGTCTGCCTTTCTCATTAATCTTACCTGATTCACAGTGTCATCCTAAGCAGAAAAGCAAGATTGGAGACCAGTAGCAAATTAAAGATCAACAAGATTTTCAGGATCTAGGCTTTCATGGATCAAAGCTCCCATTGTTTTGGACTCCTTAAAAAGTTTAGACCCTGGGTACTTTGTTGGTCTTTGAGGTGTTATTGGATTCCAGTCTTCCTCTTAGAATCATAGAATATACTGCAGATCAACATGGCTACCCACCTGCAATTATTTTAAGCAGAATTACCCCCTTCTAAGGCTGTTGGCTTCAATGGTTTGATTCTGTTTTAAATTGCCCTGCGTATGATTTGTAGAGCCTCTTGTGGCACAGAGTGGTAAGGCAGCAGAAATGTTGTCTGAAAGCTCTGCCCATGAGACTGGGAGTTCAATCCCAGCAGCCGGCTCAAGACTGACTCAGCCTTCCATCCTTCTGAGGTCGGTAAAATGAGTACCCAGCTTGCTGGGGGGTAAACGGTAATGACTGGGGAAGGCACTGGCAAACCCCCCCTCCCCCGTATTGAGTCTGCCATGAAAACGCTAGAGGGCGTCACCCCAAGGGTCAGACGTGACTCGGTGCTTGCACAGGGGATACCTTTACCTTTACCTTTATGATTGGTGGTGCCGCTTTCATGCCCAAATCCCTTTACCTTAAAGAAGAGCTGCTGTGAGCTGTGTGCCCCTGAATCATACCCTTTGGTGAGTGCATAACCCCGGACCCTGAAGGGATGCTGTTGCATATTAGGGATGCATGGATGTTTCCTTAGTCATTTCTTTGTACACTTGTTTACATTTGGGTTGAAGTTTTGAGTTCTCCACTTTTTCACTGTTGAAGTTGTAGGTTCATTCATATTGTATTGCCTTCCACAAAACTTATACAGCCTGTATAGGTGCCACGTTCGTCATTTCCATGCATTATAGACACCTAGGATAATGTTGATTTATTGATGTGTAAGCAACACTGAAAAATGCATATGTTTTAAAGGAAAAATTCAGGGCAAGGAAACAGAATTTTGTAAAAGATTCATGGGCTTGATTCGCACGGGGGAGAAAGAAAATTGTAATGGGTGTTTGGGGGTCAAAACAGCAGAGATAAGAGATATCCCTTCCACACAACTGCTCGGGAGTTTCCCATCAGCCTCCACCTATCACTGGGCTCTCTTGTTTCTTGCTTGGCCTTTTCTTGGATCTAACCCTCTCTCCTGACATTCTGCAGCAGAAGGATGAAGCAGAATGCTCTGAAGTGACACTAGACAAGGATCAGAGTGTACTGGTTAAGAGCGGCGTACTTCAATCTGGACAATGAGGCCTGAATCCTCACTTCTTCAAATACAGCCATCTGGGTGACATTGGACCAGTTCTCTCAGAACTCTCTCAGCTGCCCGCCACCTCACCAGTTGTCTCTTGTGGGGGCTGGAAAGGAATGTGATTGTAAGCAACTTAGCCTTACAATCTCCTTAAGGAAGAGAAAAGTGGAGTATAAAAGCCTACTCTTCTTCTGTTTGTAATCGAGAGCATTAAACCATACAATGAGTCAATAAAAACAAAAAATGCTGTATAGTACTGGAAGGAAGGGCCCCCGCATTGGATGGTACTCAAATTAGCTAATGGGGAACAGCAGAAGACAGGTACAATTTTATTACTATTTTTAATGATACAACTGAACTAAACCCAAACGTTCATTGGTTTATTGGTTGATATGAATGGATGCAAAAGGAAAGGCCAAGGCTGGTTGATACGTATAATAAGAACATGGAACCGAAGAAGTACGATGGGATATTTTGGAGGTCATTGATTCATAGGGTCACCATAAATCGGGAGAAATTTGATGGCATTTAACACGCACAAAGTTCCGACCATCTCTGTTTTTGCCACAGACTAAGCCTGTACGAAATTGGCCACACCTACATATCAGTGTGACTATAACAAGCACTTTCCAGTTTAGGAATACAGAACATCCATTTTCATTATCAAAGCTTACAGAGCTGGCAGTCCCATGTGGTTTAGTCGCTTGTCACACTGATATATCAGCACTCCCCACCACCCCCCTTTCCCCATCTGCTGATCAATCTGTCTTAAGTGCCTTTGAATTGCTCTGAAACTTTCCTAATTCCTGGCCAGATTCTCTCCTTTTGCAATAGCCACATATGGCCGTATACACAAGATGTCAAGTAGCGCCCATATCCTTCTTGGTTCTGTCTAATCACTCAGCGGTTTAAGAAGGCCTATTGCAAATTACTCCTCATTTGGCTGGAAAATAAAAAACCAATCCTGGGAGCTTCTTTTTTCAGCTGTTCAGGTTAACTCTGCTGTACACTCTCCCTGAGGTCAGCTGCTGGCATCATTGGGGAAGGACATCATTTGGAATATTCAGTAGAGAGGGTTTTCTATTAGATCTGTGGGTCTGGTCATGGCACAGACACTTCAGCTCCAAAAGGAAGACCATTTTGACACTGGGAACCTTGCTGCCCTGGCTCCCATGAGGGGGCACATAACTGGGGTAGATGAGGTGCACCAGGCCAAATGCTCCCCTATGTGGGAGCAGGAAGAAGCAGGACAACCTGCCCTGGCTCAAATTTCAGCTTGCAGCCCAGTGCAAATTCTCCGGTGTGGAAACGGTCGAGAACTTTTATTAGCAAGGAGGAAAACTGAACAGCAACAGGGAAAATACACAGGCTTTGTGTACATATCCAACTTATTCAGGTCACGCCCCCTTAGACAGACTATTGGTTGTTAATGCACCTTTATGACTGGTTACTAAACACATTCTGCCGATTGGCTGCTTGCAACATTCTAGCGAATCACAGTTGAGGGCAGAGGAGCCAGGTTCTAGCACAAGCCAGAACTCTTATTGCATGAATATAAATATATACATACATACACTTTCCCCATTAGTCTCCATTGGAAGAGTTTCAAGATCTATATGGTCTATATTTCTATATGGACTATATTACTAAGTAGGTCTTATGATATGTATTAGCCTAGGTGAACTATTGGAGACATATTTACAGTACTTCTACTTTTCTTTATTCTATTTTTAATTTAAAAAACATTTTAAAAGAAAATCTGACATTCAAGATACAAAAGGTTATTACTTAGTGATATTTCTACTCCACCCTTTCTGCTTTATCCTCAGAAAAGGATTTTATCATATTAGTTTGAGATACTATGACTTGCCCAAGGCCACTACAGGTTACAGCTGACAGGGATATGAATTGGTTTCTGAGATTCGAATACAAAACACTATTGACATGGAATCAGCATTGGAGAACTCTGGAACAAATTCCCCCCTCCCCTTGTTGTCAATTAAGATGTGACAGAGCAAAATGGGGGAAATTGTGTCGGTAGCAACAGGACCAGGTAGCTAGAGAACTTGGGGTTAAAACCCTGACCCTTTACCCTTTATTCCGTTTTAAAAGTATACCTCAGAAAGCTTGTCGTCGATGGAACTGTAGTTATTATACAAAAGTTTCAGTGTAACCTTGGGAATGTATGTACCACCAATGGTATTTTGAAATCAAGTGCCAGTTCTTGTTTCTTGTGAGAGCAACTGCTTTCCTCTTTGCAGCCAAAATAATTGCTCATTATCCTTGTCCCTGTTTTATTGCAGTAATGTCACCGTTCCATGATTACAATAACCAAAAGTAAAACCAAATATTGAGCAATCACTGTGGCTGCAAAGTAAAAAAAAAAGCCATTAAGTGAACAGGAAACAAAATTATTAATTACTAGAATTAAGGCCCGTTGTAGATGATACAACAATGGGGAGAAGGGGAAACAGCAAAGGGAGAGAGGTAGAAAGAAAGAGTGTGATTACAGGAGAGAGAGAGGATAGAAAAAGATAAAGAGAGAGAGAGATAGGAAAAAAGAGAGGGAAAAGAGTGATAGGAAGAAATATAGGCAGAAGGAAAGAAAGTAAGAAAGAGAGAGAGAGATAAAAAGAACAGAGAGACAAATATAGAGAGTTAGAGGGGGGAAAGACAGAGAAGAGTGCAGAGAAAGAGAGAGAATGAAAGAGATAGCAATTAAGAGAGGGAGAGAAATGAAGAGAAGAAAGAGAGAAAAAGATAGAGATAGAGAGAAAGACTGTTTCCGGCCCAGGGAGGAGTGCAGCCAGCCCTCCCCCCTGCAATCACCAGCCCTCCAGCGGTCTCTCCACGCGGTGGCCAGGAGCGCAATGGCAGCGAGTTCGTCAGAGCACTCCTGGCCAGGGCTGTTGGGGGCAAGCAGTAGTGGGGCCAGGCCACACAGGAAGTGTTCAGTCCAGACAGGTGCTCCGCCCCAGGAGGGCTCAGTGCTTATATATATACATAACTACCAGTTACAGATGTTGAAAACAGAAACAAGATATACGACAGCAGACACTTTTTTTTAAAGCCAGTAGCCTTGAGAAACCCCAGTTGCACTTTGACTGTCCACACAGGAAAAACTGATGAGGCAATTGTGTTGAAGAGAAGTTTTTTTTTAATTGCTGAAAATCAGATCTAAAAGGAAGACAGAAGGACAATAGGATAACCATTAGTAGGCGATGGGAAAGCAGAGCCTGGAGTCTCCATTAAAACCAAGGGAATGAACGATATCCATTCCAGACTAAATGGCCAGTATGAAAGCAACCGTAAACAAACCAACAGATCATCCCTAAGTATGCAATGAACATAAAGCCGCTAGAGTCTGGACAGCTGATCAGATTTTCAAATGAACTGGTCTTCTGGATTAGGTTATCTCATCCGCTTACCTCATCCAGTTCTACAATATCTACAAGTTGTACTACTTTGCGGTACATAACTTCCCTAAGCTTTTAAAAAACCATCTAATGATCGTGATGATTGATTTGAAGTTGACAAGAATCCAAGAAGTCCTCTGTGAAATATATCCTGCTGCCTTGGGCGGGAATGGGGGGGGGGGAAAGGCACGCTATGAAAAATGCATGCTCTTAGTAGCGCTAATTTGGCTGGCAATGAATAAATATAAATGAAACCAGGGTTAATGCCCTTCAACCTCCTGTGTGGCTATTCGTGCTCGATATTCCACTGAGTAGTTTAAATGTTGATGCTGCCAGCAGTCCAGCATGCATTTCTGAAGCATTTCAGATCTTTTTTGCCAGAGGATTACATTTTAATGTGCCATTTTAGAATGACTTTTTAAGAGGGGGACTTGACACGGCTTTGACAATGCAAGTATTTTAGAGTTACTCTCGCAATTGATTGTTCCAATGGAACTCTTAATTTTACCCACGGCACTCGCTCACAGAGTGATATTCGCTCCAGACTGGCTCAGTGTAGATGGTTGCAAGTGTCAGTGTCAAGGCATGTAAAAACAGTAAATGCAGGCTAGATATTGATCGGGCAAATAGGGAAGATTTCTCTACAGTAAATGAGAAACTCGAGCTTGAGATGATGCAAAGGAAAGGCACACCCATGTCAACCGGGATTGTTCATTCAAACGTCTCCTTCCTTTTAGAGGACGAAATACTTTCCAAAAGCTCTGGAATCGGTGCATAAATATGAAAGCCTATATCCAAAATTAAACATAAAGGTGCCCACTGGATTCAAACTTTTTCCTCTTAAAATTAGTTTTTTTGAGTGTGACGTGCTGACAAGTCATTGCCGACTTAATGCAATCCCAGCAAGAGGCTTTGGAGGCAACCGAGAAGTCGAGATGGTTTGCTGTAGCCTTCTTCTGCAGTCTTCCTTGATGGTCTCCCTTCCAGATACTGACCCTGCTTAGCTTCTGAGATCTGTCAAGATCAAGCTCTCCCATGCTGCCTTCCCTCTGATAGTTAATTTTCTTTTTAAAAAACTTGCTCCTTGTTTTATATATTGAAAAAACAGCGTCCCATGTATCTTTTAAACTTCCTGAACTGGCACAAGGGGCCTTTCACAGGAAGGTGAAACCTCTCATCTTGATAGGTTATGATGTCTGAAAAGTCCAATCTCTCAAGTTCTTTGCCAGTGGATCAAGCAAGCATACTGATTCCGTGCCGGTGAGGTATGTTTTTTTAAAGTGGTTTTATTCATTTTATAAATTACAAAAAGAATAGTCAGCGATTACGGATAGTGACAAATCCCCCTATCTCTCCCCTTCTCAGAGTCTGAGTGACTTCTTAGAAGATCATTTGCGAAGGAAATCCATGTAGAAATGCCATTGTTCTTGGTATTCTTCATGCGGTTTTCTATTGAGTTTTGCCATTTTCAATCACTCAGCCCCTGTATCCAGCCATAACCAAATAGTAGGTGTCTCCATGGATTTCCATGTCTTAGCCAATGTTAACCTTGCTGCCGTTGTAGCATAGAAAAAGAAAGTTCTGGCTTCAGAAGGTAGTATTTCAAGACACACTTAACAACATAAATTCAGGTCTCAAAGGAAAATTAATTTCTGATGAAGTATGTTGATCTCCTTTCCTCTCCGTGTCTCTCCTCTCAGCCTAACCTACCTCACAAGGTTATTGTAAAGATAAAATGGAGAAGAGAACAATGTAAGCTGCTCTGGGTCTCCATTGGGGAGAAAGGTAGGATATACATGAAGCTTTCTCAACCCTGGCTTGGTGGAACAGTGCGTGAAGAGATCAGGGCCCTCTGGGATCTTAAACAATTCTGGAGAGCCTGCAAAACAGAGCCAAACCTACGGTTGAGGTCAGGTAATACGACCTTGAGATGCTGTCCTCCCTACTTGAAAATTCATCCACCAATAGGAAAGCCCTCCAAGCTATGTTCAACCCTCACAAGGTTCAATTACAAGGTGTTTTTAAAAAATAAATATTAATGTTATATAATTTTTACTGTGAACCATTAGTAAAGCCCATTTTTAAAAAGGGTGGGGGTCCAGCCCCCCACCTCCCCCGGAGGCCAAGATGCCAGGGAGAATGATGCAGAGCATGCCCTGTTGCCCCTCCTCCTGATCTCACTGGAAGGAGTGCAGGGAGAATGGTGGAGTCAGCACGGAGCATGCCTGCTCAGCCATGCGGCTTCCTAGCGCTTACCATGAGAAACAGCTGGCACCAGAGAAGCCAGGGATTTGTGGGTGGCCATCCAAGCACCCTCTGCCCTGCTCCACCCAGCCGCGCCGCTCTCCCCAGTCTTCTGGCCACCGACAACAGGGGCAGAGCTAAGTGGATGTGCTCCATGCTAGCCCTGCCATAGTCCCCGGCTTCCTGCCAGCAAGAGCAGGGGGAGAGACAAGGGACACCACAGAGGTGGAATCCCTGTATACCAGCCTCCCACACAAAGATGGATTACAAAGCATAAGGAATGCAATTTCTCATAACACCACAGCTGAGGATGTAAATAGCTGGATGGAATGACAAATAATAGAAACAAGGTGTTGCCTTCATACCCTGAGCTTCCTCAACATGTCTCATTTGTTTGGTGCTGATCCAGCATGGCTCTTCCTATTCTCTTCTGTGTCCTCCAGGAGGTCACTGGGATTGTCTATTTATCAGGACACCATCCATAAGATCAGCAGTGAGAATTCCCTCCCCCTTGTCTTTGTATGCAAAAGTAATGCCTGTCTTGCCCTAAAACAAAAGAATCTCAGTGTGGGCTTCCAGGCATTCCTTCAGAGAACGATAAGACTCAAGTTATGCATCGAGTATTATGTGCGTCTCGCATTATGTGCGGTGAGACCCGAATCAGAATCTAGCAGCTTGTACCCCCCTGGCAATTAGTATTTGTCATAGCTTGATAACATTCTTGCACCACAATCTTTTTAACACAGTTAAAGGCTCTCCATTCAGAGAGTGAAGCCTGCATGCCTTCCAATGAAGGTATGATACCAGAGCTACTTCCCTAATTTCTGCCTCATGGGACTGTAAGAAGAACAACAGATAAGTTTGAGACTTAAAGCTTTTGCTCCAAGGACAAAGAGAATTCTCTCATAATTGTTCTTCCACAGAACAGCTGGGTCTGGAAATCTGGTAGGCATTGAACACAGGAGGAAGAAGGGAGCAATAATTTGTAGGGGAGAAGCACCAGTCAGGGGAAGAACATTTGATCCTTGTCTCACCTGCCACAGTTCTTCTGAACCTCCTCGCTCCCTCAACAGTAGCCAACGTGTGTCTGAGAAGATCTGCCAAGGGAATGAACTGTAACTCAGTAGCAGATCATCTACTTTGCATTCAGAAGGTTCATTTCTGGTCATCTCCATGTCAAAGGACCAGATAGTCAGTGATGTGGAACACTAGAGAGCAACTACCAGAGTGGACAGCCTTGACTAATCATCTGATCAAGGCAGGTTCGTATGAAGGGTACGGAGCAACTTGACAGGAAAATGATTAAATATGCTTTTACATGCTCAACCCACACAATTCCTTCCCCATTGATGCACTCCCCTCTGAAGCCTGCCAATGAATGTTTACTCCGTAACTCATTGTAGGTACGGTGGTATAATGATCCAGAAACGCATCATTAAGAAGTACATACAAGTGGCACCCACTTATGTTTCCTCGTATCCTTTTATTCTTCCTCAGCCCACCATATACTTAATAGGCCACTTGATGAAGCACAGCCATGAACCTGCATTGATCGCTATAGTCAAATGATGAAACTGAATAGGTTTTGAGAGGCAGCGAGGTAAACCTGATTGCCCGCTAAAGCCAAGAGCATATTTAGAAGCAATTAATGACAGACTTGTGTTGTTCCTTCTTCTCTCCTGCACACCTAACCAGCGAGAAAGAACTCCCCATCCCTCAGCTTCACACTCCAAGAGGAAGAGAGATGAAAAGATAACAAGCCTCAATAGCTCAAGGGCGGGGGGTATTAATTTGCCACCTACACAACATTTCAGCCTCCCTTGCTTTCTCTGCAACACAGCAATTTTTAGGGGGAGATCATTTGTGGAAAAGAAATCATTAAATGTGTTTAGAAAGAGATTGGTCACTAAATAACAATGGCTTACAGTTCAGCGGCTTGTAACTGGAAATACATATTATCACGAAGGAAGGGATGCGTGAAAGAAAGGCTTGTGAGGGTTGTCATCAGCAGTACATGCCACCTTTATAACTCGGCCTTTCTTAGCTTTGTTAATTGGTTTGATAAAGAGTTGTTTATGCACAAAGAAATCACTGCGGGGACGTTTTAGGAGATTGCAAACAGGTGCCTATGACCACTCCGCTTTAGAGGAGTTTAAGAACATCAGACATGCTTATCTATCCTTAGTTAAAGCTAAGAAGGAAACATTTTCTAAGAGAAAATGGGAGACAGTAGAGCAAACACTAAATTCCACAGACATTAGGCTATTATGGAAAACAATTGCTAATGAATTGAGTGAAAAGAAGTCTAACACCATCCTGTACCCATTCCCAGCTCATAAGTGGGAAGACGATTTTGTGAAGCTGTTTTGCAGGCCCTCTGCTGAGTTGTTGGTACCGGTAAATAACCTACCTAATCTACCTGACTGGCCAGGGTTATCCCAAAGGAAATTTTGATTGATAAAATTTGGTTGATAAAATTCCTGAAGGACCAAAAATCTCCAGACCAGGATGGGATATTGCCAGATCTATTAATACAATTTCCTGAGTGCTGGGCTGTCCCGCTTGCCAACCTTTTTTCAATAATCAATCATTCTGGCTCAATCCCACATTCTTGGCTGGATGCCATAATTGTCCCTGACTTTAAGAAAGGAAAACCTGATATTCGGGGGAACTATCATTCCATTAATTTACTGGCAATCATAAATAAGCTATTTGCCAGATTCTTGGCTCAAACATTGACTACCTGGAGTGATGCAAATGACAGACTGGGACCTGAACAGATTGGCTTCAGAAAAGGGAACTCAATTTTATATAATTGTCCAATATTTGCCTTCTTAAGAGAAAAATATACAAGACCTGAAAAAGGGAAACTTTTTGCAGCATTTCTTGATTTAAAATCAACATTCGACCTTATCCCTTGGGAATGTCTGTGGGAGAAGCTTGACTCTCTAAAATTAGATCAACGACTCCACTTCTTAATTAAGCAACTTAACAAAGGAAATACATGGCAGATCAAGCATACAGCAGAAAGAGCACTTACAAATAAAGTAAACATTGATATTGGGGTAAAACAGGAATGTATTTTAGCCCTACAGCTTTTCAGTCTCTTGAGTAACCTCCCTAAGGTCCTGAGTGAGGTCATTTGACAGCCGCCAATCCTAGGGAAAAGGCCAACACCACTACTGCTATATGTTGATGATATAGTAATCCTATCAAAAACAAGAGTAGGTCTATTGAGATACCTTCGTTCTTACATTAACTATTGCCAGAACAACTTACTTCAAATAAATTATGACAAATCCAAAATAATGGTTTTTCTACTTGGAGGTATAAATATAGATGGAAAATATGGTCAAATGAGATCCAGCAAACCCCCCATTTCAAATATCTGGGCATAATCTTTTCCTACAACAGCAACAACTGGACAGAGCACAGGAGATATGTCACAAAACCTATTAAAAGTCAGTTGGAACTGCTATCTAAATTCTTTCATTTTAAAGGTAATAAGAAACTACCAGCTGTAATGAAAATGCTTGAATCGAAAATATTGCCTCGTCTCTTCCATGAAGTCCCAGTGTAGATTGAGGCAGCAAATGGAGATCTTGAAAAATTACAAGCCTCTTTCTTGTGGTCACTGCTCTGAGTGCTTAATTGTGTAGGCAATAAAACCCTGGTTGCATAACTTGGTCAGCACCTGTTTGCAAACTTTTAAGTACTGGAATGGGTTGTAGTTTAAGAGTCTGCCAGAGTAGTCTGGTTTCTAATCTACTGGAAGATCCTTTTGTGTCCAACTGGTCAGTGTCAGTCCAACAGAAAATAGCAACAATGGGATTAGATTTATAATTTCTGATTGGACATGATGAGAAATTAATATTGCTGAAAATTATCCATAGACTGGAGGGTCTGGAAATTCAGTTTTTGAGATCTGAGGCAGTTAGTTCATGTTCACAAAAGCACTGGGGAATCATAGAATCATAGAATCATAGAATCATAGAATCATAGAGTTGGAAGGGGCCATACAGGCCATCTAGTCCAACCCCCTGCTCAACGCAGGATTAGCCCTAAGCATCCTAAAGCATCCAAGAAAAGTGTGTATCCAACCTTTGCTTGAAGACTGCCAGTGAGGGGGAGCTCACCACCTCCTTAGGCAGCCTATTCCACTGCTGAACTACTCTGACTGAGAAAAACTTTTTCCTGATATCTAGCCTATATCGTTGTACTTGAAGTTTAAACCCATTACTGCGTGTCCTTTCCTCTGCAGCCAGCAGAAACAGCATCCTGCCCTCCTCCAAGTGACAACCTTTCAAATACTTAAAGAGGGCTATCATGTCCCCTCTCAACCTCCTTTTCTCCAGGCTGAACATTCCCAAGTCCCTCAACCTATCTTCATAGGGCTTGGTCCCTTGGCCCCAGATCATCTTCGTCGCTCTCCTCTGTACCCTTTCAATTTTATCGATGTCCTTCTTGAAGTGAGGCCTCCAGAACTGCACACAGTACTCCAGGTGTGGTCTGACCAGTGCCGTATACAATGGGACTATGACATCTTGTGATTTTGATGTGATGGCTCTGTTGATACAGCCCAAAATGGCATTTGCCTTTTTTACCGCTGCATCACACTGCCTGCTCATGTTTAGTTTACAATCCACAAGTATCCCAAGGTCTCGTTCACACACAGTGCTACCTAGAAGCGTATCCCCCATCCAGTAGGCATGCTTTTCATTTTTCTGACCCAGATGCAGAACTTTACACTTATCTTTATTAAATTGCATCTTGTTCTCATTTGCCCATTTTTCCATTGTGTTCAGATCTCGTTGAACTCTGTCTCTATCTTCCGGAGTATTTGCCAGTCCTCCCAATTTGGTGTCATCTGCAAACTTGATGAGTAGTCCCTCCACCCCCTCATCTAGATCATTAATAAATATGTTAAAAAGTACCGGGCCGAGCACCGAACCTTGAGGTACCCCGCTACTCACCTCTCTCCAGTCTGATGAAACACCATTGACAACAACTCTTTGAGTGCGGTTCTCTAACCAATTCCCTATCCACCTAACGATCTGAAAATCCAGATTGCAGTCCTTCAACTTATTCATCAGAACATCATGGGGAACCTTGTCAAAAGCTTTACTAAAATCCAAGTAAATGACATCAACCAAATTTCCCCGATCCAGCAAACCTGTTACTTGGTCAAAAAAGGAAACTAGGTTGGTCTGGCAGGACCTGTTGGAGACAAATCCATGCTGACTTCCTTGGATCACCAAATAACAACAGACTGTAGAGAAATACATCCCTATCTTTGCGCACTAGCCAATTCACTTTCAATAAGAACCTTTTTGCTAGCCAGAATGAATATCTTTCCTTCTAATTTAACGAAAGACAGATTTAATAAGATCCCTGTTTCCCAAAGGCTGTGGCTGCACGGGTGCCCTACTCCAGATGTACTAGATCATTTAACCTTAGACTGCCCTCACTTTCAGAGTTGTCATCCAGTTTGGAGAGTATCCTTATGCAAAGCTAATATTGTCCACCTATATTGGAAACATTGCATTGGGACAGCACTGAATGAGAAGGACCCTGATAATATGCATGCCAGTGCACTGATCTTAGTCCAGATTTTAGTTGCCAACTTGGAGCAGATTAAAGATTTCCTATATTTGTTTTATTTTGCAAACCTGGTTCACACCATGTTTGTACTGTATTTTATTTCTGTTTATTCTTTCCTTCTGTTATACCAATAAAGGCTTTGTTTTTGTTGTTAGAGCTCCCCATCCTCAGCTTCACACTCCAAAAGGAAGAAAGAAAGATGAAAAGATAACAAGCCTCAATGGCTTAAGGGGGGTTAGTAATTTGCCACCTACACAACATTTCAGCCTTCCTTGTTTTCTCTACCACATGGCAATTTTTAGGGGAAGATCATTTGTGGAAAAGAAATCATTAAATATGTTTAGAAAGAGATTGGTCACTAAATAACAATGGCTTACAGTTCAGCTGCTTGTAACTGGAAATACATATTATCACGAAGGAAGGGATGCCTGAAATTAAGGCTTGTGAGGGTTGTCATCAGCAGCACATGCCACCTTTATAACTTGGCCTTTCTTAGCTTTGTTAATTGAGGAATGGATGGAAACTGAGAATAGGAAAGATGCAGGTAACATGGATCTATAGCTTAGTGGTAGAGCTCATGCTCTGAATGCAGAAGGTATAGATTCAATTCACAGAATCTCCTGTTAGAAATGATCTTAGGTCACCAAGTTAGGGAGATCGTTCTCCAAGATCTTGGAAAACTTCTTTCGAATCACAGTAGACAATTGGGGTACAAAGATCAACAACTGGTCTCCATATCAGGCAGCTTCCTCCATGCCATGTCTCAAGCTCTCAAGAGTACAGCTAGAATTTGACAAAGTGCCATTTGAAAAAGATCAGTTCTGCTGAAGACAATGTCTGCATTGGAGGGTGGACTCAATGGCATGATACCTTGCTGAGGTCTCTCCCCACCCCAACTGCACTCGTCCCAGGCTTCTTTCAGGAGGCAGTGATTATCATATAGAAATAATCCATTTCGATCAGTGTCTGGCTAAGAAGGGAACATTGTCCAGGAACGGTGTCTGCAACTTGAACATTCTGAAGTTAGAAACTCTTCAGGTGAAAGAACCCAGGACAAAGGAAGGCAGGATTGAAGAGTCAAAAAGAATAAAGAGAGAGGAGACGACTGAAGATGGCGCCATAAAAAAGCTGGACTTCTGTTCAGCTCTTAAGCCACGCCGAGGGTCAGGAGCTTCTGCACCTGGCTGACCTGAGCAGATACGCACATCTGCTCACCGGTCGCCCCAGGAACCGGGAACGGCATCCTGAGGGTCCTACAAATCCGTGGGGAGATAGGAGGACCGAACTCCCCGGATTAATAGCGGCCTGTGCTCAAGGTCACGATGGCGTCTTTGTCGCAAACAACTTTACAAGCTTGAAACGACCAGCTGACCTTACATTCTTCCCAGACCATCATTTACCAGATCGACAGGAGCAAAAGCTGACAGAAGCTGGAATCTGCAACAGTAAGAATTGAAAGCTTTCTGGCTTTTCTCTCTCTTCTCCCACAAGCTCTTCCCTCCCCCCCCCCCTCAACCAATTCACAAGCGAATTCCTTCTTTCGCCGAGTGAGAGACTCCCAGCTAATTATACCCATTAACCAAACAAAGAGAGTGCTTTGAAGATTTATTGGTGAAAGTTCAGTGGGGGAATTTGACTTGATACGGAGATCGACAAACTGATAATTTGGGATCGCTCGTGCTCCCGCGAGACCTCACGAGACTTTCTGTTTATAGTTTGTGACTGCCTAGAACTATGGAAGAATTAACTAAGGCACAGCTTTTCCATTTGTTATGCAAAGGAAACTCAAAGATACTGAAAGCAGTCAATAAGCTGGAAAAGAAAATTCGTGGGACTAAGGGGGAGCTTTTGGATGGAGCCCATGGTCCGGAGAGACCAGCTGATGACGTAGCTCAGCTAACAATAAATCAAGTGAAACTTCAATGTCTGGAAGTTAATCAACTGGAGGGAGAGAGTGCCAGAGATGTAAAAACCCAAAGTACCTTTGAAGAACCTGGGAAAACAGATTCAAGGAAGGAAAGTATCGAAAACCTGGAAGTCTATTCAGAGCAGGAAATGATTTGGATCAGCAAAATAAAAAGAGTCTATTCAAAAGCGACAGCAACTAGGAAGCTATCAGGAGATATTCCTGTACGACCAGAGGAAGAGATACAGATTGACAAAGGATTCAGAGCCTCCTCAAAGGCGACTACAAGCAAGAATCAAGTAAGAGATTTCTTTGGCCCTGACAGAAGGACAATCAGAAACACTCTACTATGGAAAAAAAACACAATTTCATTTTCTGCGACCACCTGAAAGATGAGCTGAACAATGGAGTATTCTCCTGGCTTCCTGTGGGTAAAATAGCAGCAGTAATTTTTAGGACAGGTCCAATATATGAAGGGAACTGACTTTATATCATCTAAGACAATAATAGAATATATCCTTATAATAGATTACACCCTCCTATGTATCAACAACTACTTTGTTAAGAAAGATGGTAATAACTCCTAGATCAGGATTAATATGCAATGGGAATTGAATATGTATGTCAATATGTATGCTAAAAGAGGATGACAAACCATATTTCATAGGCATTAACAAGACGGCAGTAGTAATTCTTGGGTCAGGGCCAATTTATGAAGGAGACTGACCTAATATCATTTAAGATAATAACAGAATGTATTCTTATAACAGATCATACTCTCATATGTATTAACAATCACTTGGCTAAGAAAAATGGTAAAAACTTCTAGATTAGGAATAATATGTGATGGGAACTAAATATCTATGTTAAAAGAGATGGCAAACCATATCAGCTGGTCGCTTTTTCTTCACAATTTCTCTGTAAATGCTTTATATAATAATAAACAATAAAATTATTTAAAAAAAAAGAATAAAGAGAATAAGAATTCAAGCTCATAAGAGCCTAATAAAGTCATCAGCACCCTGATTTGGATAGCTCAAACCAACCTGAACTCATCAGATCTTGGAAGCTAAGCAAGGTTGACCATGGCTAGTATTTTTTTTTACGGCAAACCGGGTAATACCAGGGTCATGATGCCGAGGCAGGCCATGGCAAACCACCTCTGAACATCTCTTGTCTTGAAAACCCTACAAGGTTACCATATGTCAGTTGTGACTTGATGGCACTTCTGCCCCACCAAGGTGGCAAGCTCAGGTCCCACCCATAATGATCTTACACAATGGCATAAATTAACAACAAAAGAGGGTTGTGTGCCATAGGCACCTCCAAGGCTTAATCCAAAGCTCCCATTGCTCATTAGGCTAAAAAGGTTTAAGTCCCTGATAAGACAAATGTCATGATCAACCATATTTTTGTCCAAATGAGATAATCATCTGGTGTGCCTTATTCTGCCACACAAAGATATTCCATTCATCAGAATGTAGCTTTTATGGCAAAAAGAGATTATCTCAGCCAGAAGACCCATCCAAAATCCTTTGGCATTAGCTTTTATAACATCTTCTCAAGCGTGCGCACATTACCTAGAGGAAGAGTACATGCACTCGAAAGCTCACCTCTTGAATAGATCTTTGTTGGCCTTAAAGGTGCTACTGGACTCTGATTTTGTTGTGCTACTCTAGACCAACACGGCTACCTACTTGAATCTAACATTACTTTTTGGTTATACAACCTCTACACTTTAATCTTCTACATGTAATACCCATGCTATACCACTATACCATAAGCACGGTTTGGGAGAGAGACGGTCTAAAAATATAATAGCAACAATTATTGGCTCTTCTACAATGCTGGCCTGTTCTGGTCTTCTCTTATTTTGCATGCATGCTGAAAGCAATCTATTCAAGCTGTGCATTGTCATTGAGATGGCTAAAATCTTGGCTAGTAATGCTGCAGCCCTGACCAGGTCCTGTCTAACATGGAACCATGATTTTTAGTCTTCAGCTTAAATGATACAGTCTGCCTTGCACGTGTGCTTGCTTCAGCTGTGTGCAGACCTCTAAAATGGCTCTAAATCAGTGGATCCAAGATGGCTTCACTCTGGTATATCATGACAAAGAGAAAAAGGAACAGGGGAGAGGTTAAATTTCACAAATTTGTATTAAGCAGAAGATCTTGGAAGCTAAGCAGGGCCCATAAGTTAATGAACTTTCAATATGCTTTGGCAGCTGGATTGTCCTGTGCAGAACAGGAAAATCTACTTCTAAAGTGCATTGAAAGTGCATTATCTATTGTGTGCAGAATAGGCCCAGGTCAGCTCTGGCTATTATTTGGGTGCGAAACCACCAAGGAATACCAGGGTCATGATACTGGGGCAAGTCACGTCTGAATATCTCTTGCCTTGAAAACCCTATGAGGTTACTAGGAATTAACTGTGAATTAACTAGGAATTAACCTTGAAAAAAAAGTGGATTTCAATCTTGTGGGGCCCACCACAGATGTGTTTTTAGATTTACAAAGCTAGAATGAATACTCGGGAACACTTAAAACTTAACATATAACTAATTGGTCCACACCTGTGGACTTATTTTAGAATATGTAAAACCCCTTGTGGAATCAGACCAAGATCCACTTATGCTGGTACTATTAGCAAGGATCTCAGAATCAGCAAGTGCTCAGCATTCCATCAGAAAAAAGACCAAAAGTATATCAGTGGACTATGGTTTGCCTTCTGCCCACCATCCACTAGTGTAAAACCCCATGTCAAGTATGGAAGGAAATATGACACTATCCTGCTGACTTTGAAAGTGTGCTTGGGAATTGATGCTGCCGTTTGCAGATATAATCCCCTAAATTTAAGAGCTTCATCTCTTACTTAACCATTCCAAACGCTATCTTCCAAATGGCTTGGATTGTCAGTTTTGTGTCTTAACTAATTTATACTTAGTAGGAACACTAATTGGTACTCGTCTCCCAGGAATCTGTGAAGCTGTGAAGAAAATATATCCCAAAGCACAGATCACCAATTAATAAGTAACTAAGGTATTGGACAGCCATTTTCTAGCAGGTCATTTAGTCTGATGTCTGGGTTTTCCCCCCCCTAATGCTGCAAGAGCTTTCTTTCCCTTTGTTTATATTCTGTGTTGAAATGAGGAATGAACTTTGTGAAGATTTATAGGCGTCTCCATCAAGACACCCAACAGGGAACTATCAAGCATCAAGACACGGTGAAATCTGTCATGATGCTCTATTCCCACAGTTAACATGAACAAAACGTTGTTGCTTTCTTGCCTTCTGTTTTACACAATTATCTTTCATAGCAGATCTAGCTTGTTTCCATGAAAAATTCATGGGGGTGATGTTAGGATCTTTATTTCCTTCTACATTCACTGTTCTTTCCCCCCTGTCCTCTTCCTGTATTTGATTCTGTATTGTTTGCTGTTTGTTTTCTACATCAATGTTTCACTTATTAGCATATTTGAAAGTTATTGATTGAAATTAAACAAGTCAATGGACTGCAAGTGATCCATATAATGGGAAAGGCCTATTAATCACTGCAGTTATGTTGAACCCCTAAGGGCTTCTGTGATGGATTGTCAAGGGTTAATTCCTAACAGAGTCTGAGAACCTTTGAATGACAGGTTGTTTGAACAGAATTCTGTTGAGAAAGTCAGTTAAGGAATGACAGTTGAAAACTGACATTTGAAGAAGACACCGTTAAGGACTGACTGTAGTTTGGGAAGGAGGCCAAAAGAATGAGTGGATCAAGGAGGATCCTCATTCAAGCAAGAAAAGGGGAAAACTTTTGGTAAAGTGTCCCCTGCCCACTTAAGAAAGGAAATGACTTCTAGAAAAGAGGAGTGATCCCAGTCTGTGTATAAAGAACTGCCATTTCAAAAGCAGAATATAAGAAGGTGATTTCATATCTTCCCTCCATTCCTTGGGTTGGAGAAAGAAGACAGAAGGGAAAATCCAGTGTGTGGGGGAGATAACTTGATTATATGTTCCTGTCTTCTCAACTTTAAGAGTCAGTGAAACTCATGCTTGCATGTTTTAAGCAGAAATGGAAAAGAAAACATCTCCCCTCAAAGTATATATACGGATTAATTGGCCTCAACCGAAAGCTTGGTGGAAGAGCTCCATTTTACAGGTCCTGGGGTATTTGTTTATATATAAACAAATGGGTGGGACAACCATAGACAAACAAATAAGAAGAAAATAGAGAACAGGGCTACTCAGACAGACAGAAGGGAAAACCCACTGTGTGAGGAAGGGATGAGGGCAAGATCATCGTAGCTTCTTTAACACAATCAAGAGCGAGAGTTTACTAACACAGGGTAGGCATCTTATACTGAGATTTTAAACTGTGTAATTAGTTGGATAGATAAATGATGGAAAATAAGTGAATTTCACTTGTATGTCACAAGGGAGACTAAAACATGACTTGACAAATGAAGCTACTATATTGAATGCATCCACTGTTATATACTCTTGTGAGTAGGAAGCCCCAGGAAGTATTGATTCTCCTTTCACTGTCAATACATAGCCAGTGACATTATACTTGGGACACTGCAAGTTTCCCTAATGCTACCCATGCTTCCAATTCAAAACTGAAGTGGAATCCCAGAAAGTTCACCATTGATTTAAAAAAACCCACCAACCCATGATTTGGGCACTGACTGACAGGGAATATATATGTTTCTGTAGACATATCAATTTTTAATCCAGATAAAAATACTGTTGCCTGGATGTCCAAAAATGATTCCCTACCATGCATACTTGTGCACCACTATGAGAACCACAGCTCCCATCAGCTCAGCAAGGGTCTCCCTGAATGTATACTCTCTTTTCCTGGTAGCTACGTTGTCCCAAGAAACAGCCACTTTGGCATATAAAGAGTTAAACCATTGTTTTGCCTATTTTATAAAAATAGTGACACAGAGAAACATACCTGCTTGTCCATCTCTCTCTCATTTTCTGGCAACATGTAAGGAAGATTTATGAACAGTATACAAATGTTCAACTATCCATGCAATATACTTTTTCAAGATTACATAAACAGTGTGCAAGGTTTTTAGAACACTTCATAAGGCTGGACATTAAAATGGGGAAAGGTTGGGAGAAACCATGGTCTGACATATCTTGTTTCTCACCCCAGCCCACTCCTTTCACCACCCAACCTATGAAATGTTCAGGACTAGGAATGCACTTGGCTCAGTTTTTGTCTGTCTGTCTGTCTGGCTGTCTGGCTGTCTGTCTGTTTGTTTGGTCGTTTTTTTGCCTTTCTTAACCTTACACAGCTTCTCAGAACTGTTTCAACTACCAGTATTGCTGACTGGAAGAAAAGCGAAATTTCCCTATCAGCTGAAATGGCCACCAGCCATTTAAACCTTGCAGCCATCTGTTGATTGGCTTCCCCTTTTGAAAATGGAGGGAAATGAGAGGAACGAATGAAGCATTTCTGTGGTCCATTTTCCTTCACCTAGGAGCAGAAGCCTTCACAGCTGGGCCTGAGTGGGAAGGGACATGTTTCTGCCCCACACACTAAGATCCTGGACACTGCTTCTACTCCCAGGCACTTCACAGCACTCAGGAGCAGAAGCGTTGTAGCAGCCAAATCTGAGAGGGGAGGGGACATGTTTCCCAACCCACTCATATCCTGGGGATGCCAACACATTTAAATAGATCTCAGTCCCTTTCAATGACTTGATGAAAATATTCTGCTTTCCCAAATATTTTCTGAATCTTAATACTATACTAGCGGGGATGGGGCAGTGGAGGAATGAGTCTGGGTTGCCTCCTCAAGGTCCTCAGAACTAGGATGGGGGAAGAGAAGAAACAATGATCAAGAGATGGATTGTAGTTGTGTTCAGCTGCTGAGGCTAGGCCAGCCTTTCTCAAGCTTTTTACCATTGAGAAACCCTTGAAACATTCTTCAGTCTTTGAGAAAGCCCAGAAGTGATGTCAGCTGACAACACCTCCCTGCCAAGCACCTAGAAGTCACATGTTACCAGAAGCGACACCACCCAGACACTCCCACCAGATGTGACATCATGCTCTGTCACCCCCACAGTGCCATAGTAGAAACGGCCCAATGGCCTACTCCACTGGGCCAGAAACAGGGCTGGGGTAGGAATCCACCGCTATGTCGCTCACTGCCCCCCCCCCCCAATGCAGTTAAGATAAAATGAGAGTACTTACTTCTCTGGGCTCTAGCCACCACTAAGTGCAGGGAGCCTTGGCCAGCAAGGATTCTTATGACTGGGACCCCTCCCCTTTCCATTCCCTCCAAACCCATCATAGGCCATTTTGGGAGCAGTGGGTGGGTTGACATAATGGTCATATCATATAATTAATTAATTAATTCCCACCTGTCAGGAATAGCAAAACTCTTTTGGGGCTATTGAGAAATCCCAAGGTTTCACGAAACCCCTGTTGAGTCAGCTTGGGCTAGGCATATGGGGGTTTATGCTGAAAACCCACCTTATTTACTTTCAAAGGAGATGCCTTGTATCCTAAAAGAGCTATATATACAAAAAGTAACTATTATTATATATTTATTTATTCAATTTATAGCCCGCCTTATTCCGAAGCTCAGGGTAGGTTACGTAAAATCATGCCCCATTAAAATGCCTCCCCTAAAACCAACAACCGTAATTCCGATTGCATGGAATTATAAGATTGTTGTTAGGTGTGAAGTCGTGTCCAACCCATCGCAACCCCATGGACAATGATCCTCCAGGCGTTCCTGGCCTCTACTATTCCCTGGAGTCATTCCCCAGAATTATAAGATACCCTCCCTTGTATGGTATCCCTGGAGAAAGAAACTAGCCTTACATAAGATTAAATACATTTATTGGGGCTTTTGTGGATTCCCCAGTAAATCAATTCCTTTCACTCCTAAGAATCCATTACTTTTGTATGTATATTGAGTAAAAAAATAATCTTGTTAACTGAGTTTGCCTGTGTCATTTATGAAGTTTATATCACCGGTACCTAGCTTTATATTTTATGGCACACATAGCCCAGCCTGACAAAGTAACATTTATGTCAAATCTAGCCCTCACAACAAATTAGTTCAACACTGCCCTAGGTTTTTGAAGGCAAGAGGTGTTTAGGTGTGGTTTGCCATTGCCTACCTGTGTGTAGTGATCCTAGTATTCTTCGGTGGTCTCCCCTCCAAATACAAACCCGGGTTGACTGTGCTTAGCTTCCAAGATCTGAAAATATTTGCTAGCCTCGAATATCCAGGAAAGGGCTCAGGAGCCTTGGGGCCAGGGCAAAGAATGGAAACAACACCAGAAACCTTGGGGATGAGGCAAAGGGCAGAAATGACAGCAGGTTATGTGCCATTGTCATGTCCAGAAAATCAAAGGACCCGTTAGAAACTCCGTGGAATTATCATAGTGTTTCTACAGCATTATTGGATACCTGTTGCCACCTCCAGGTTTTTGCCTAGATATATCAGCATGCAGCCCCACATAATTTCTGTCCCCTGCTATTTCTCTTGCTGGGCTGAGCGATAAAGACAGGTAGAAGGGCTTTTCTCAGGGAGATTGGCATGTCTACAAACCATCTCTAACTGCAAATTAAGGCTACCATGATATGCAACAACATGGTAGCCAGTAAGCTGGCTAAGCACTTTGCCTCTCTTCCCGCATATATGTACATTATGCTGTAAAACTGAATTCATTATTTTCTTACAGAAATTTACTTAAAATAGCGCATACCCTTTGAGATTCTAAAGTTTGTATTCAGTTTTAAACCAGTGTGTTTCTCCGTCCTTTGGATCACCAACCTCTAGGTAGGACCTGGAATTCTTCTGAAATTACAACTATGGAGATCAGCCCCCCCAGAAGACAAGGGCCAGCTTTATAGCATTGTATCCCTTCTGAGCTCCCTGTCGTCCCTGGGAATTACCAATGAGCCTCGGGGGGGGGGGGGGTAAATGAATAAAAATAAATCTCTACCAGTTTCCTAAACTAGAGCTGACTATTTATAGAAAATTAGAATTCCTTGAGGGAAAAGTCTTAGATTTAAGTATTTTCTACCTAACATCTGGTTTTCTCTGCACACGAAGTGTTTAAAAAAAGAAATACAGAGATCCAAGATATCTTATCATTCTATTTCAACTTAAATCTAAATATAGGACCATAATTCAAAATATGAAGCCTAAAGCTGTAAAGAAAGTTTGCACCTCTCATATTATGACAGTTGGAAAAAAAACATCCAAAGGAACTTCATTAGTTGGTGTCATCATCATGTAATTCCAAGAAAGGATGACCTTTTTGTATCTCTGATCAGGTTTAGAAGCTGTATTTTACTAGATTTTTTTTATACCTCATCAACCCCCCAATAAGGTACCTTTGACAACTTGTGAAAAATTTGCTCCCTGGTCACCTAGTTCGTGTGAAGAAGTTAAGAGCTTAATTAGGAAAATAAAAGTAGGCGAGGCTCCGGGATCAGATACGATCCCCTCTGAGCTTTTCTGTTCTGACTTAAGCTTTTGAAGTAAATAGCTTGCATCAGCATTTTCTCTTCTAAATTGGACAGGCAAAATCCTTGAGACCTGGAAAAGAGTGATAATTATTTCAGAAAATAAGAAAAAATACACAGAGAGGAACGTCTGTCTAATCATGTGAACATCTGTCTAATCATGTGAACCCTGACCTTTCAGTCTGAAGCTGGGGGCAGAGACTGGCTTGCCAGAATCGTGCCGGCCTCACACTGGTGCCTGACACTGGTTCTGGTAAAAACTGGAATATGACATGACATGGGGGAGTGATGCTCTAAGATTTGCCAACAACTCTATGGTTAATATGGAAATGATGTTGCATGCCAATACAATGACAGTCTGCCCATCCAATTTCTCCCCATATTTCTCCTGTCAGCCTCTGAGGTGATGGGGGTTAAGGGGGAGACAGCAGAGCAGAAGGCCAAGGCTGAAGTGATATAATCAATGTCTAGACCATCCTTTCTCGATTTTTTTAACATTGTGAAAGTCTTGAAACATTTGTCAGGCTTCAAGAAACCTCAGAAATGGTACAATCGCGCAGAATATGGTTGGGAAGCACAACTGTGTACACACCTACCCAAGGCCCCTCCCCTTCCCATCCCCTCCAGATCTATCATTGGCCATTTTGGGAGGAGTCAACATGACCATATATGGTTATATTAGCAATTTTTAATATACATTACAATAATTAATGTCCAACCGTTTGGGAAACCCAGGGTTGTTGAGAAATCCTAGGGTTTCATGAAACCCTGGTTGAGAAAGCCTTGTTTAGATTTACCACCTTGTCATCTATAACTTGTGTGAAATATGCCTCAGCACCTTCATAACCATAAATTCTGGAGGAAGTCATGGCTTAAATTAATCCCTCAGCATGATACTCAGTTGGGATCATGATTCATGACGGAATACTTAGTGACCATTTTACCACCTTCTTCAATCTGGGATGAAAATGAAGAAGCTGAAGGAGAGTAGGCTTATAAATTTGTCTTGACAAGCTTTTCTCAGACCTTCTACTGAAGAAACCTCAATTCCTTTCTTCTTCATGCTCTACAGTTAAAGGAACTTTGAATTCTAGCAATACGATCCTAAACATATTTATACTCTTCTAAACCCACTGACTTCAATACACTTAGAAGTGTGCAACTCTGCTTAGGATTTCCCTAACTCTTCTTTTATTTCAGATAACGCCCACTGAACCATGTTTTGTTGTTGTTGTTGTTGTTGTTTTAGAACTTAATGAATGAAACATGTAAGTCCTGCATAGTATCCCTCACAAAGCAATATTGGTATAAACCTCTCTTTATTGCTGTGCATTCAAAATACTGTGCCATATTTTCTAGGGGGAATCATGCTCTTAGCGGCAGGAGAGTGAATGAAGAGGTGTGAAAATTCATTAGTATTTTTATTGTATGATACATTATATATACATGCATTACTTCAGCAGCTAAAGAAAGAAGTGCTGCATAATGTGAAACACAAAAAAATATGCAACCACAAAGATTTGCTGCATTCTACATATGTAAGGAAACAGATACACGAGGGGAAAAGGGGAAATAGGAGAAGAAAGAGACTCAATGAATCACGAACCATCGCTTAATTAGAGAAGACGGGTAAACAGATATATTTCAAATTCTTTCTAAATGGTGGGAGGGGACTAGACTGAACGGGGGTGGGGCAATTAATTTCAAACATATTTATATATTATTTATTTATTGCTTTTATATTCCACCCTTCCCCTAAGGCTTAGGGCACCTTACACAAGTTTAAAATACAAGTATACAGTATAATAAATTTAAAATTTCAAACTATTCTATTTAAAATATACTTTATTATTTAAACAATGGCTAATGCCTGGCTCCTGTTCTAAGGAATGGAAAGAGGGGGTCATGGGAACAATCTTCAGTACTTTCGTTTGGGTGGATTTGGACAGGGATAAAGTACCATGGAAGAAAACAAATGGAGGTGTGACACACCAAATGGGAATTTTGCCACTCTGCCACCGGCTCACCTTTGGTGCTCTCCAGCAGCCACCATGGCTGGGGCTCCCTCTTGGCGTTGCACTGGGCAGCTGCTGCTGGCAGCGCCTCCCCAGAGGGCGGCGGGATGTCAGGGGCGACAGGGGGAAAGGGACTCAGACAGTGGTGGCGATGTCCCTCAGCAAAAAACTACCCCCCCCCCCGGCCTCAGTAAAATTGTCAAGTGTTGACCGGTCCCTGGTGATAAAAAGGTTGGGGACCACTGCTCTTAGGTAATTTGACTGTTCTCCACCCTGCGCCACAATGAGCCTCTTGTGGCGCAGAGTGGTAAGGCAGCTGTATGAAAGCTTTGCCCATGAGGCTGGGAGTTCAATCCCAGCAGCCGGCTCAAGGTTGACTCAGCCTTCCAATCCTTCCGAGGTCGGTAAAATGAGTACCCAGCTTGCTGGGGGGTAAACGGTAATGACTGGGGAAGGCACTGGCAAAGCACCCCGTATTGAGTCTGCCATGAAAACGCTGGAGGGCGTCACCCCAAGGGTCAGACATGACTCGGTGCTTGTACAGGGGATACCTTTACCTTTACCACCCTGTTTACCTGGTAATGTGTTGCTTCTTTCTCTGTACTCCACACGTGAGAGAGTGACAAATACTTCTTGAAGTCACCAAACACGCTGACGCCCACCCACACCAATAGAACTGCAAAAAGTTAGTGAAAAGTTGTCAAAACTTGGATAAATCAGAATTCACATCCTCACTCTGCCATGAAGCTAGTTGGATAATCTTGGGCGACTCATCCTTTCTCAGCCTAACTGACCTCCCTGAGTAGGAAAGTTCATCAAGGAGGGCATTCCATCGTGAGCTCTGAAGTGGCCCAGCCAATACTCAGATTTATTACCTCATCCGCTGTCTGGGAGAAATAGGACTGAATCAGTCTATTGGCCTAGCTATCTAGCTACTCTGACAGGCTTTCACAGCAGGACTTTCTCAGCCCTGTTAACCTGAAATCCATTTAGGTAAAACTGCTAAGAGACTGAAATTTGGTCTTTCCTCATGTTGGAAGATGCAAGATCTGCAGTGTGCATGACTAAACAGAATATGAAGAGCATCCTGTAGTGTAGGGGGTGATGCAGGAGATGTGTATTTAGTGAAAGTTCCTGATATTTTTCAAATTCTCCCTGCAAGTATCCTGATTGGCTCGAGTAGAGACTTCCTGCTTCTTTGAGCACACTTTCTCCCTGCTTGCCTCCGGAATAGCAGTTGAACAAAGGCTGCAGACAAGAATTAGGATAGTAAGTTACATTTTGGCAATATGCTCTTAATCCTCTCATCTTCTCTTGGAAGGAGACCCATAAACCTTTGTCCGTATGGGTCCCCCCCCTCCTTTTTTGATGTTGAAAATCTGAGATTCAAAAAGAAAATCCTAATATTTGGCTCATGGCTGGCATTAAGTACAAAAATGAAATAAACAGTGGCTTAATAACCACACACAGTGGCTTAATAAGCTCACAATCAGCGTGAGAACGTCTCCCATTTTAACCTTCTAGGAGCATGCGTGGGGAAAATTGCTGGAGTTTTCAAGAACATACAGTGTTCGGCAGAAGTCAAGCTCACAGCAGCTCCTGAACTAAAGAATAGTATTAAGCAGAGATTTAATCTCTCAGGATGCCACTGAGTTTAGACCAAAGGATGATCGTGGCATAACAAGGGGGCGTGGCTTTATCGCCTAGAAGGGCTGAGCCACACTAACAGCAGGAAAGTTCATTAAGTTTGAGTAAAACTTTAATAAAAACTATTAAGATGAAATTTCATGGGAATGTCTTGAGACCATGCTGCAGAATATCTCTGCTTTACGTGCTTCTATTTTGAAATCAAACATTTAGGCAAAACACCCATAGGGAAGTAGGTTGGTGGAAATGTCATTGTTTGTCTATTCATTCAGTGAACACAGTGACTTCTCTTGACTGTTTCAAATGCATAACAGACAACCACTTAGTAGACATACGCCACTTTTAATGACACGTTAATATAAGCTTCCTCTATGAAATTAAAGGGAACATAATTGCCTGAGAATGCCTTGTAAAATACAGACTCCCAGCCACTTATTATGGACATTGACTTCTGATTACCATATCAGTGTTTCCTTCATTATCTTACAAACATCTTTCCCCTTGTGTATTTTGGAATGGAGAAAAGGCATGTTGCTTTTTAGATGTTAAGCATAAGTCTCCATGAAAAGAGGGGTCATGATAAGCAGGCAGCTGATGGAAAGGCAATACGTAGGTGAATAAGATTTTAGTACCAGTTCAGCAAACTAGCACAGTAAAAGGACAGATGAACTATTTATAGGGTACAGTTATCTTTAGGAATGAAAGTGAACTCTCTTATGGTCCCCACTGTATGTTATGAAAATCATGGAGTTGTTGGATTCTCCCTCTCCATAGCAAAATCTACCCAATGTCCTGGTACAATTTCTGCCCCAGTTTCAAATCACCAGGTGCCAGTGGCAAAGGTTGGGAAAAGGTACCACCGATCAATGGGCTTGAAGGAAAAGTCCACTCACAGCCAGTGCATTATTGCACCTAATTAACACTATTAAATCACAGTGGCAGTATACCTATGAATAACTGGGCTAGAAAGGGGGACACACTAGGAGTGGAGCATCGCCTGATGGTGAGCTTCTTGAACGTACCTGCTAATTTGTTCACTGTTAGAACTAGCCTGCAACATAGTTTTGCACTGTTTCCTACTCGCTGATGAAGACCAGCATTCCATTCTTTGGGGAGAGAAAATACTTTCTTCTGAAGATGTAAGTTTCAGTAGAATTTAACATTGAACATGGGGCTGGACAAGATGGCCGGTATGGCCCCTTCCAACTCTATGATTCTATGATTCTTATTGGCAGAGAGGTTGCTGTTTCAGAATATTAGAAACTAGGGAGATATGAGAGAACAAGTCAACAGAGCCTAGTAGTAGGTAAGCTTATTTTGTTTATGTAAAACATTTTAAAAACTGCTTTCCTACTCAATTTAGGGTCCCCAAGGCAGTGAATAATCCAAACATTCAAACACAAATAAAGAGCATGTATAAATATATAAAAAGAATTAAAAACAGTACACATGAACAGAAGGGAGGGTCAATGAAAATTAGTGAGGAAACACCATACAAAACAAAAATGTCTTTGAAATATGGTAGGAAACAATTACTGAAGAGAACACACAAATGTTCCTGGGGAGAGAATTCCATAATTTATGTAGAATAGTTGCAGTTTGGCATGATAAAAAAAGATATTTTCAGAGGTAGTAAAGTACATAGTCTAAATGCAACGCCTGCTGTGTCTTAAACACTCATTTAGTTCCATGTGACAAAATTTGCAGAAGCTAAGAATGGTTTCATTCAACTTCATTCATACTCAAGTGGATTATAACTTTTTTCTGAATGGATGGGAAAATGTGAAATAAATGTTTAAACCTCGATTGAAAGAAGATAAGGAGTTTAAATATGATGTAGAGATTACAATATTACTAATGGATATTATAAAGTTTACGTAGATATATTGACCTCATTTTTTGAAAAATATTCACAGATATTAGAATATGGGTTACCTTCTAAATTATGGTCAGAGGTTAATATTGCAGTATTACATAAGGAAAGGAAAGGAAAGAATTATATCATATCATCACTATTTCATATCTCCATCATATCACTGTTAAGTACTCAATAAAAATAGCAATAGCAATTCTACCAAAAAAGTAAGTATATGAAAATAGTTCAAATGGGTTTTCTAAAAGGGTGGTTGATGTTCTGGAATACTAGAAAATTTACACCCCATAATAATTCACTCTGTAAATACAGATAAAGCATATGATAGAATTGAGTGTGTGTGTGTGTGGGGGGGGGGTTACAAGAAGTTTTAAGAGCTTTGGGTCTGGGAGATAATTTTTGTAAATGGATTGACTTAATTTATCACAACACATCTGCAAGGATACAAATAAGCAGTTATTTTTAGGGATGGGCACTAACTACATTTTTGTGGTTTGGTTTGTGTTTCATAGCTGAACCATGAACCAAATCACAAACCCTTATGAATGGGGAGGTTATTTTACAAACCAACCAGGTTCTTATCAGCTCAGGAGCCATTTGAAATTTAAACTCTTGCTTTTAAACCAAATAGCTGAGTGGTGTTTATCTTCCCACTTTGTTGTTGTTGTTGTTAGCTGTGAAGTCGTGTCTGACCCATCGTGACCTCATGGACAATGATCCTTCAGGCCTTCCTGTCCTCTACCATTCCCCAGAGTCCATTTAAGTTTGCACCTACTGCTTCAGTGACTCCATCCAGCCACCTCATTCTCTGTCGTCCCACTACTCAGCTGTTTTTCATGAAAAGCAGAAAAGAAAAGAAAATTCTTGCTTTTTGCTCTTCATGAACTACATCAGAATTTGTGAATGTTATTCATGAGTTTGCAAGGTCCAAAAATTAAGAAAAAATGGGCTGCACCTGGCAATGTATCAATGGAACATAAGGGAAATTGGCCAGGTGATGGATGATTGATTTGTTATATGAAATCTCTATGCATTTGTCCTTGAAGGCTTTGTCAGGAATAATCTATTAAAAAACAATTGTATATATGATATTAAAACACAATTGTATATTGTTGCTTCTATTTAATTTGGCAATAGTATTAACCATAAAAATATGTCAGAACAATGTCAGTCAACTAACAAATCCCAAAATGCTATTACCAAATTGTATACAGATGAGATAGGTTTTTATCTTATAAAACCCAAACAAACCAATACATAAACTGCTTTCATTTAAGCATGAAGCTATAAAATAAATTAATAGATTTTGCCAGGACTGAGCATAAAACATTAGAGATCTCCATTCTTAAAGGTTTGGCATGGCAGGTTAATAATTTCAGATGTTGCCATGTTAATAATATCCGCTATTGTTTCCTCCAGGCCAGCCTGGATTCTGAAGATTTTTGGTGGAAGGATCACTTGGGCATGAACTTGGGGTCACTGTGGGTGGGCAGGTATTTGTGAGCTCCTGCACTGTGAAGGGGGTTGGACTAGATGACCCTGGAGGACCCTTCCAACTCTATGATTCTATGTCGATGAATAAATGGTACAAAATACATAAAGACATGAAAAGTTCTCAAATATCCTATCTGACAGTAGCCATCAAATAACACGTCAGGTAGCTAGATTTTGTGCTCAGGTTATAGCAACTAAGTTTAAAAAGGATGAAATTTTATTACCTGGAATTTTTATCTTTTTATATAAATTTTTCTTAATTCTAAAATGATTGTTTCCATATTATATACAAGTTTTTAAACTTCGATTTTACATTTTAAACTATGACTGTCACTGTTTTCAAACTGGTTGACAGGATAAGTTGAACTGAATGGCTCTCAAATATATGAGAAAATACACTAAAAATCATGTAAAGATGGTATTTAACACGAGACACAATATCAAAAATAGCAAAGTGCCTCCAAAGGATGCTGGAGATGTAATTGTCAAAAGGGTTCACCCCTGTATAGGAGTAAGCACAAACCCAACTCTAAAGCAAAAATCATCATGAATTTAGTCCTGTTCATGCTTCGCAAACAAAAGTTTGTGAAAAACTTTTAAAGCAGTTCATGGCGATTCGTGGCAGTTTGTGTATAGAGCAGAGAGCCACTAAAACAGCTGGGTAGCAACTGGGTAGCAACTGTTTTTCCTCCTTTCTTGTGCAGTCTCTTTAAAGTGTAAAGGGACTATGCAAGAAAGCCTGAAACAGCTGAGCAGTGGGTAGCAGCCCATCCCTAGCAAAAGAAAGTGGGCAGAATGTACTTTAAAAGCTAGAAGACATTATAAAAGAGAAATTACCATGTAATTTTTTTAAAAGCCCTTTTCAGGCTTTTCCCTAGACGTTTGAAACTAGGAAATAGTAACTTAGTTAAAAACTTGTTAGAAGCTGTTCAAATGGTTCTGGCGCAGTACTGGAAAAATGAGATGTTTTCCAGCCTATAGTCTGTCTGCATAAAGCTCGATTTAGTCTGATGATGAATAAGAAAATGGCAATTAAGCAGGTGTGGAACAGGAAGAGGAATGTGCAAGAGAATTTTATTAAGATTTGACAGTTCTTTATTGCATACTGGAATGCAATTAAGCCAGAGGAGAATGTTAAAGAGGAAATTTTGAAGTGTATATGTTATGGAATATAATTATGAAGTTAAAATTGTCTTGGACTTACAGGTTTCTTAAATGGTGACCAAGTTGTATTTGTTTGTTTCTTTTTTTATCTGTCTATTGGATTAAGTGTGTATGAGCTTGTTAATAATTTGTTTTTATTTGAGACTCCTTTGGGTAGAAAAAAGCAGCATTTAGGAATCAACTCTTTTGGTTCCTAAATGATGCTTTTTAAAGAAAGAAATTACCATATTTACTCAAAAGGAAAATGAACATGACTATCCCCCCCTCCAATTATTATACAATGGCAGCTGCTAAGAATTATGAGTACCACCTTGAGATGCTGAGATACTGAGCTCACCCAGAACTACAGATGGAGAAGAGGAGAATAGAATGAGCAATTGGAACCCTGTCTAGACATCCATAGGGATCAGACTATGGGGCAAAATCATTTTTTATTTCATAGAATCATAAAATAATAGCATTGGAAGGGATCTCCTGGGTCACCTAGTTCATCCCCTGCACTATGCAGGACACTCACAGCCCTATTGCTTATCCACTGTAACCTCCCACCCCCTTAAGCCTTCACAGAATCAGCCTCTCCATCAGATGGCTATCCATCCTCTGTTTAAAAACCTCCAAAGATGGAGAACCCACCACCTCCCGAGGAAGCCTGTTCCACTGAGAAACCGCTCTGTCAGGACCTTCTTCCGGATGATGGAATTTCTTTTGAATTAATTTCATCCCATTGGTCCTGGTCTCTGAGGCAAGGGAGTACAACTCTGCTCTATCCTAAAAACAGCTTACATTGTTCTGTTCATATCTATTTTATCCACACAACAAACCTGTGAGAGAGGATGTGACTGGCCCAAAGCTACCCATCAAGAGTCCAAGTGAAGAAAGGGTTCAAGGTTCACAAAGGAGGAGGTGTGGCCACAGTTGAAGCCTCACATATTGCTCCTACCTGACTGATCTTCTCACAAGACCCAGAACTTCCCAGAAACCCATAGCATCATAAGGACTCACTAGGGTTGCCAACAGGCCTGAAGCAAAACGCCCTGGCTCTTTAATAGAGGCCTAACAGGATGTTATTTACCTCCATGTTGTGCAAAACTTCACTGGCCCATTTCCAAACATTAGGCCTGCATTAAAGGGCCAGGACAATTTTCTCTCTAGGTCTGTTGGCCCCTGAGTGTTTACCAATACCATGCTTGCTGCAATGCTACTTATGCTCTTTCTCCTACTCTTTCCTAGGGAAGCTCAGAGCATTGTCTCCTCCACCGATTCCCCATTCTCCTCACAACAGATTTGTCAGGTAGGCTAGGGTGAGACATGGAAACTATCTCAACATGCTTCATGGAGGACTGGGGATCCTAAGCTCAGGTCTACCTGGTCATCATCTAACCACTATGACACACTTCTTTAAAGGAGGAGGGAAAGGCTGTCACTCAGAAGCAGGGCATCTGCTTGGCAAACAGAAGGTCCCTGGTTCAACCCTTGGCATCGCCGGTGAAAGAATCTGGCAGTCATTGATGTGAACAACCTCTGCCTGAGACCCTGGAGTGCCGTTGCTAGTCTGGGTTGACAGTACTGGCCTCAATGCACCAAGAATCAGATTCAGAATAAGGCAGCTTCATGTATTCACGTGACACTGGCTGGAATTTTGCTGTTTGGTTTTTATTCATCGTTTACTTATTTAAAAAAATGCCAGGGAAAAGAGCAAGAAAATTGTACTTTTTAAAAATAATTACATGACCAAAAGCTGTTCTGAGATGTTTCATGTCCTATTTTAGCAGCACATTTAATTCCGTTCAGGTACCGTCAAAGACTGGGAATAGAGTCTCAACTCCTAAGAAGCAGACAGCCCTCGGCTGAGAGGAATCCCTTTTTCTGTTCAGCAAGCCTGCTCCTTTATGTGTGTGTGGAGGGCGGGGGGAGTTTTTTAAAGTTAAAACATGCATGAAGTGTCTTTGTATATTACAGTGGGTGGGTGCTGAGGGCAAAAAGCTGCCTAGGTTGATCTTGACTAGGTTTTCAGTCGTTGCCTGTAGGCATACAACTGAAATGCACCGTGTTCCTCATCCCACAAAGGCTGTGGGGGCCCTGAGAGACTTGTCTCTCCTGAACTGAACTGCATGGCAGTGACAGAATTACCACAGCGAGTTCTAGCAATATCTGATGTCTACAGGACTGTGCCGCAAAGACTTTGTTTTCTATTCTGTCTCCATCTTTCTTCTTTCTCTTCCACCTTGAATTATTCAAGGCCATGGCTTCCTCCCAACCTGGTCCTTTCAACCACCATTCCCTCGGGCCTGTGAGACTTGTATTTTGCAGGTGACCTGTGTGCATGTGACACATTCAAATATTACAGAAAACACAGGTTGGGTTTGGGATTCCCACTTCGTAACCCATGTAACAGTTAAACGTGTATTGTAGGTTCTGCTCAGTTCCCATATGTTCTGTTCCCAGTTCAGACTTTGACTGTGGCATGCGTGGAGAAGGGACTTATGTGTTCCATTTGACTCACTGGGGATATCCACATGTTGGTTTCCCTGGCAATCCAAATAGTGTCCCCCCCCCCCATGGACTACTTCAGTTCAGGAAAATGGTTCAGGGATGGCTAAAGCTCCTTTTCCACACAGGCCATTCTTGCAATCCAAATTGGCTGCCTTTTGAGGCTACAGAGTTGTTAATGAGACACCCAAGAACTTCAGCTATTAACTTTGTTTTAGAACTCTTCCCTTTCTCTCAGTGATTGCTGGGGTGGCGCGAATTTAGGGCTCACACATTCGTGAAGCTGTCTTCTTCTGAAGCAGACCTTTCAGCCCAGCAAGATCGGTATTGTCATATCTAGTCAAAATGGCAGCAGCTCTCCAGATTCTACGCAGAGGTCTTTCACATCACTTTCTACTGTATCCCTTTCACTGGAGATGGTGGGGATTGAACCTGTAACCTTCTGCATACCAAGCAGATGCTCTATCACTGAGAAACAGTCCTTCGTATTGCCTTATTTGGCCATACACCTATGGTCGTTTTCTACACTCATGACTTTCAAGCTGCAAGGCACCTGGAATGGGCTACAGAATTCCAGGTAAACAGAATCTTGAAGGAATTGGTGATATTCTCTCTAGATAACCAAGATTTGTCCTGACTACATATCCTGTACCAGTGGACACTCCCTGATCTGTATAGTACTTGTGAGGGCAATTGTATCCAAATGGCCCCATCAATTCAATGTGATTTGGGAAGAGGGAAGTTCAGGAAACGGTGCTGCTGTGCTCTTAGGTTTCCTTGTAAGTGGCTTTTGGAGGGGTGTGTGATCAAAGATATCCTACCTTCTTTTTCTAATGCCAAGGTAGTGTTTAATAAGTAGCCTATAGATCTTTATATGCACTGTTTGTGTGCCATCAAGTTGCTTCTGACTTACAGCCACCCTATGAATTAAAGCCCTCCAGAACATCCAAGCTTAGGTCTTCCTTGATAGACTAACTCCATCCCATGCTCTTTTCCTTCTGCTTTCAACTTTTACAAGCTTTGCTTCATGCAAGGATCCCTACCCATTCACCTGTTCCTGATTGGAGTTCAGGATGTATTTTCTGGGTGATCTCAGTTACTGGTGCTGGGTGGGCAGAAGATAGCATAAGTTTAGATGTGGGGCCTAATTTGAGAATGACTGCTCAAATATTGTTCAAATGTCAGCTGAACTCTGCAACAATAGTTCATCCCCTTCTTCTGGGATCTCCAAACCTTTCTCATCATCCGGACTTGCCTCATCCTGACTTGCCGTAATTATTAATGCCAAGTGCACTCACAGCACCTTTCATCCAAGGACCCAGAACTGCTTATAAGCATTAATGAACTAAACCTAATAACACCCAGGAGAGGATGGCAGGCTCTTTACTATTTAATTCAACGGTGGTGTGAAGTTAGCAAAGAGTGGAGTTTCATTAAGGATGAACTTAGGGCAGATGGGATGGGAGGTCATGCACAAGGACGAACAAACAAACCATTGGCATGCCCAGCACCAGCCCCCAAGGGACTTGGTCTCCTCTACCTTGCATTCATTATTTTAACTATAATGTATTAATGCAAAACTGGAGAACCCAGACGCCTGTTAAGTTTCTGTGCAAACTGTCTCTGCTCCCAACACGCAAGCCAAGTAAACACAAGATGTGCAAGGAAGGGAAGAATAGAATAACAAGAAATGTGAGCCACTTGCCGGGTTGCCAGAAGCCCTGCCGAAATATGTGCTGTCCTTTTCGTCAATGCTTAATATGTGTGAAAATGGGCAGCTGAAGCTTTCTGTGACATGGAGGTCAAGAATATCACTGTGACACCCTATCAAACTTTGACTATGAGGTAAAAAAAAAAAGCAATTTAATTATGTTAATGAGGAGTTCTCTTTCATTTTGTTTTTCTTCATTGTTCTCTGCCTAAGCTGCCTGATAGCCCACCCTAGGCTGATCTCCTCAGAGTTTAAAAGTAAGACGGGTGGGTCATGGTCAGGGATTGAATAAGAGACCACCAAGGAAGACCAGGGCTGTTGTGCAGAGGAAGGCAATTGGCAAACCACTTCTACTCTCCTCTTGCCTTGAAAAGCCCACGGTCCTGGGGAAACAATGTATTGGTTGCCGTTTGATGATTCACAATTCTTATTTTCTGCTTTAGGAGAGATGCAGTTAGTGATCAGCAGCAAATAGTCTCTGGGATAACGCTGGTCTCCTCAGTGGTGCCAACTGGTCCTCTATTGCAGGCGAAAGAGGAGAGGAGGGGAGGGGAGGAGAGGAGAGGAGAGGAGAGGAGAGGAGAGGAGAGGAGAGGAGAGGAGAGGAGAGGAGAGGAGAGGAGAGGAGAGGAGAGGAGAGGAGAGGAGAGGAGAGGAGAGGAGAGGAGAGGAGAGGAGAGGAGAGGAGAGGAGAGGCATGAAAACTTTGCATCCAATGGGATGACAAAAGGCAATGTTTTTTCACAGTGAGAGTGTCACTCAAAACCTAGCCATGTTATGAATGCTGCTCAGTTTTAGCCATGTATATTATATACCATAGTTATACTCTGTCTTTTTCAATGAAACACAAGGTAGATTACAGAATATAAAACAATCAGTCGAAAGAGAAATCCAATTAACTATGCAACAGGACTAGTGTTAGAGAACGAAGCAACAATGCGAACACAATGAGGGGTGAACTAGTCAAAGCACAAAGCACAAGCATCATAGAATCCTAGAGTTGGTAGGGGCCATACAGGTAATCTAGTCTAACCCCCCTGTTGAATGCAGGATCAACCTAAATCATCCATGGTAAGTATCTGTCCTGCCATTGCTTAAAGTCTGCCAGTGAGAAGCTCATCACCTCCTCAGACAAGCCGTTCATTGAAGTGGGAACCCGCACAGAGAATGTACATTTCATGTTTATTTATTTATATTTGCATTTGTTAACTGCCATTCCCAGACCCAGCTGGCTCACAGCGATTTACATAAAAATCTAAAAACCCCACATGAAACAATACATACAAGAATCAAGATGGCGGCAGAAATCTCAATCTGCAGGATCTCACCTTACTCTCACCCCCGACCCCCATTCACAACAGCTGTCAGCCCTCCAGGGGGGCAACTTCAGACTTAACAGGCCTGTACAGGGAGGGAGCTGCAGGGCCCGTAGCTCCTCTGGGAGCTCATTTCACCGGGCTGGAGTTAGGACCAAAATGGCCCTGGCCCTAGTCGAGGTGAGGGGTACCACCCGGGGGGCAGGGACAGCCAGAAGATTCCTACCTGCAGAGCAAAGAGCCCTGCAGTCCCTCAGATAAGTGGGATGGCCTTAAAGGTGAGAACCAAGACCTTGAACCTGATCTGGAAGCTTATCGGCAACCAATGCAGCTGCCTCAGCAAAGGCTGGACATGGGACCTCCAAGATGACCTCATGAAGTCCCTAGCAGCTGCATTTTGCACCAGCCACAATTTCTGGGTCAGATACAAGGGAAGGCCCACATAGAGCGAATTACAGAACTCTAACCCGGAAGCGACCGTTGCATGGATCACCGTGGCCAGGTGGTCTGAGGACCAGTAGGGCATAAGTTGCCTAGTCTGGCACAGATGGAAATATGCCAGTTGGGATACTTTCATGACCTGTGCCTCCATTGATAAGGAGGCATCAAAGTTCACTCCAAGGTTCCTGGCTGCAGGCACAGCCATAAGCTGCACCCCATCCAGGCATGGGAGGTGTGCCTCCTAATCCTGTCCCTTTCTACCCAGCCACAGGACCTCCATCTTGGAGGGGTTGAGTTCCAAGCGACCGTGAGCCATCCAGACACAGCTTCCGAACATCTGGCAAATGTTTCCGGGGGGGAGGAGTCCAGATCCAGCTGGCACATGGTCGCTCTCACTGGCCCCAGCAACTTGTCCACTTTGGTTAAAGAAAGCCGCCTGAAGCCATCAAACAACATCTCCTGCAACGATCACAGAGCTCCCAGTTCACATTCTGCATCAAGCATAGCAGGAAGGTCCTGTCGGGCGTTTTTGTAGACCTTATCTGCAGAAGAGCTTGCTAATGCCTCACAGCTCAAGTCCAATTTACTATTATTTTGGCACCCCTGCTGGAGGGCAGTAAGAGATTGAACTGTCCAAATAATTGTGCTGGGTGAGAGCTTGCAGACACAATTTCAGCAGCCAACAGTTCAGCTTTCACCACCTTCACTGCCATCTCATACACCCTCATAAGCATGCAATAAGATGTTGTTGCTGCTTCATCACAAGATTGCCGTCACACCTGCCGCCACATGGGCAGTTGCTGACCTTACCTGTTTGCAAGGTGATGCCTTCAGAAGGCTTTTCTCCCATGAGCGAAGGAGTCACAACAGAGCTTAGAAGGAGATGCAGTCCTTCAGGCATGCTGGACCAAGACCATTATAGGGTTTGCAAGTGATAACCAGAACCTTGAAATGAACCTGCTGATTGGCAACCAGTGACTGCAAAATGCGTGTGACATGCATGTTCAGGCTAGCGTCTGATAGTCACTGAGCTGCGGGGTCCTGTGTTAACAAACCATTACAAGCGCCAGTTGGGAGCTTCTTAAAGAAGGACTGGAAGTAAAACCTAGGGTACGCATTCCGTAATTTGTGGAGAACTACATTTGCAATTAAGAACCAAATAGCTGTTGCATGCCCTGAGTACCACTCCACCAAACACACACCTTCAATAATATAAGAAACCGCTATTTAATTAAATATTTGATGATCTTAAATATTTAATAAAATTTAATATTTGATGATGCATTTAACCTTTGAATTACCAAAATAGCTCTTAGCATGTCTCTCCTCACTGCTGTGTATTATTCAGACAGGGTTTTTCTTTAAATTTAGTGTGGGGGGGGGAGGGCTCACAATCTGAAACCCTAAAATGTACCTGGCTTGTATGTAAATCCAGTCCTGATTCTTATTGAATCATTCCGTCTAATAAGTGCTAATAAGCGATAGTTTGATTATTATGAAATTATCTGTGGTCACAATCCTTTGTAGTCAGTCAGTCAGTCAGTCAGTCAGTCAGTCAGTCAGTCAGTAACCTTTTATTGGCATAAAAATCCTTTGTATATTGTCAACTGAGACCTCTAGATTGGATGGGATCCACTGGGTGGCTTTTTACAAGCTACATGGTCTCTCAACTTCATTTCCCTGCCTCTAGAAAAAGAGAATATTAGCAGCCAGCATTACAGGCCTGTTGCTGGAATTGATGAACGAGGCCTTGAAAGCATTGAAAATATAGCTGGGGATTTTAACAAAAGAGTCACCGTATTGTAACATTGAGGGTTTCTTTCTCTTTAATGTTTCGTTCTTATGGGGCTACTTTTTAAACACGGCCTGATGAATACACACACAGAGAAGTTACTTGATCATCAGTTTCCCACATTTTTTTTTTCTGAAGCCAAATCTGTGAAGAGAAATTGACAGAAAACTACAATCCTGCCAGCCTTCCCATCTGGGAAAAGAAATATAGACAATCAATTCCAGTCTGAATCCTTTAGACTTCCAACTAACTTCTTGTTAGGCCAAGGATTTCTTCTTTAATCAGCCACCTTTATCTGTATTCTCCGGCTTTTTACTTCTGGGATGTTCCTCTGCAACTTGTCATTGTTCTTCTTCTCTTTCATGTGTTCACTTCAAATGTTCTCTTTTTAGATTTTGGTCTACCTTTTTGCTTCCTGTTTCTTTTTTCTTTCCCTCCATTTTCAGCGTATTCGTGGGTGACTTATATTTCTTTTTTGAACTTCAGCTGTTTTCGGTTCATTTTCTTCAGCTTGAATGTACCTTGGTCTGCATATCGGCATATTTGTCATCCCCTTCAATTTCCTTTTTCATCTCTCTCATTTATTGTTAGATTCTTTAAAACAAAACAAAACAAAACAATTCTATGTATACTTACCTGGGAGTAAATCCCTTTGAAATCTGAGGAATGTTTCTCTCAAAAGACTCATTTATAACCTCCCCTTCTTGCAAGGAATGGGGGCATACATTGTCGTCCTTCTCCATGTCGTCCTTCTCCATACATTGTCGTCCTTCCCTCAAAACAACTCTGTGAGGTAAATCAGGCTGCCGGAGAGCAACTCAGTGAGTTTTATGGCTGAGTGGGGATTAGGCGTCCAAGGTCCTACATATTGGGATATTTGGTTAATATAGCAGAGTATTGCCCAGTCATAGAAACGTGATACTGAGTGCAGTAAATAAATCTCCCAAGAAGCCTATTGCAAGAATGTTAAGCTTACATTTATTCAAGTAGATTCAGTTCACATTCAGGTTACTGCCAAAAGAAGAGAAAGCCGCTTAATCTAAAGAGTACTTTCCTTATCACAAATGGCCAGCTTGTCCAACATCATGTGTGTGGGCGCATATGGGCATTGTGTCTCCAGGAGAGACCTGCGGAGACATGTATTTTCCTAGAAGGCCATCTGGAGCAAGTGAGAGGACAAAGTTGGAGAGAGAGGAGGGGTCAGAGGGCAGCTCCCATGAAAAAAAGAGGCATCACATTCAAGGAGATAACACTTATACATACTTGAAGTGATATAGCACGCCTCAGTGTCCAGTCCAAAACAAGGTCCTTTACTTCCAAGCAGGTCCCCAGGGGAAGGGACATAGGGGAAAGAGCTTCACATAATATCTAAGTCTTTATGAGACTCTTTAGAAAAGCAAACCTTATAGATACCACACATGTAACTGTGAATTTTCCAAATTCAGAAAGCAGTTGGGACAAAGAAAACTGTTAAACATCCTCTCTGCCATTGCCTGCTCTCATGTCAGAGAAGGAAAAGCTGGTGTTTTTGTACCCCACTTTTCTCCACATAAAGGAGTCTCAAAACAGCTTACAATTGCCTACCCTTCCTCTCCCCACAATAGACATTCTGTGAGGTAGGCGAGGCTGAGAGAGCTCTGAAGGAGCTGTGACTGGCCCAAGATCACCCGGCGGGCTGTAAACTGCTATTGTACAGTAGTGCATTTAAACATTTGGTCTAAATGACCGTAAAATAAAGATTCACCCAGCTGACTGTGTGTGGAGGAGTGGGGAATCAAACCTTCTAAGGTTGCCACCACCAGCTTGAGAAATTTCAGGAGATTAGGGGGACAGTGCCTGGGGAGGACAGGAAGATGCCATAGAGTCCACCCTTCAAAGGTGTCATTTCTTCTTTCAAAACCAATTTCTGTAGTCTGAAGATCAGTTGTAATTCCAAGAGAACTCCAGTTCCCATATAGAGTTTGGTAACCATACCTATTCAAGCTTCTTCTTCTGAGATTCCTCTAGGAATCAGATGGCCCCTCTGCCAAACATTAATAAAGAGCTAAATAGTGTAATACATTTGTATATTCTGTACCACACCTGTGTGGTGGGACTGCTTTGAGGTAAAAAGTTGCCTCACTGAAAATGTGGTCACAACTCTTGTGGTATACCGTCTAGTTTGACCCAACATTTATTCTTTTTCTCAGTGCTATGAGCCTGTGGCACATCCCCTCCTCCTTACAACTGGCCAAGAGAAAAAATGTCATTTCCCTTTCAAAGATGATTAATGTGTGCAAATGGGCAGGTGAAGCTTTTCATGTAAAGGTAAAGGTATCCCCTGTGCAAGCACCGAGTCATGTCTGACCCTTGGGGTGACGCCCTCCAGCGTTTTCTTGGCAGACTCAATACAGGGTGGTTTGCCAGTGCCTTCCCCAGTCATGACCGTTTACCCCCCAGCAAGCTGGGTACTCATTTTACCAACCTCGGAAGGATGGAAGGCTGAGTCAACCTTGAGCCGGCTGCTGGGATCGAACTCCCAGCCTCATGGGCAAAGCTTTCAGACAGCTGCCTTACCACTCTGCGCCACAAGAGGCTCTTATGTGCCACAAGAGGCACAAGAGGCTTTTCATGACACAGAAGTAAATAACAGCCCCTGCAGATCAAGCAGATATTAAAAGGACAGCAAAGGGGGGCAGTTTACAAGCTGGCAATTGTAGGAACATGTACTTGTACATGTGCAAAACTTTTCAGATGCTGCTTCAGTATCTGAATTTAGAAAGAGTAATGCTCACAGTTAATTCACATGGGAAGTAATGTTTTATCAAGGAGTGACTATGGTAAAGGCAGCCAGCAATGTTATGGAAGAACAAGCTGCATTTCTCTCTCTCTCTCCCTCCCTCTCTCTCCCTCTTTCTCTCTCTCTCTCTGTTTGTGCAAAGCTCAAATTCTAAAAATAAGAATGCCACAGCTGCTAACTTGTATCTGTGTCGTGGGAGCTCTGCCATGGATAGTTGTCAACCCTCACCTGTGCAGGTCAGTCAGGCTTGCAAAGTTTGAATGAGTTCATTAGACTTGTGATGAGGTATTGAACCTCAGCTAAACTGCAAACAACGGGACCCAGCTTCTTGGCTAAAACGAAAATTTCAGGCACTCACCACCCGAGGAGAGTTGGGGAGGTAAAGCCATGTTGCTAGACTTCCTGTTTTTTTTTGTTTTTTTTTAGTTTCCTCTGAAATACAGAAGGCCAGAAATCTCAGCAAGATAGCGGACACAGGCCCCAATCTTGAGGAAAATGGAGCAAGAGCTTTTAGAGAAAAAATCCACAAGAATATCAGAGTACCAAAGTTTAAGGGTCAGAACCAAAAGATTGTAACAGAACAGTAAGTACATAAGGACATCCATGACCATCAGGAATTATTTATGTAAGATCAGACATCCTGACTAGAACATCAATCAAAACTGAAATAGTCATAAGATACAGAATTTGGTTGTTAGCTTCACAATTATTGTTGTTTGTTGTTAGCTTCACAACCCCCCCCCCCCCCATCTGGCCCGCTCATTTTTTAAATTTTAGGAGGCAGCAGAAGACCATTTTATTTAGGACTGCATTTTATTAAATTACTAGCAGTCCTAAACTGCGATTTTAAATATTGGGGCTTTTTGTGGATGAAGAAGAAGAAGAGTTGGTTCTTATATGCCGCTTTTCTCTACCCAAAGGAGTCTCAAAGCAGCTTCCGATCTCCTTCCCTTTCCTCTCCCCACAACAGACACCCTGTGAGGGACGTGAGGCTGAGAGAGCCCTGAGATTACTGCTTGGTCAGAACAGCTTTATCAGTGCTTTGGTGAGCCCAAGGTGGGGGAGTGCAGATTCAAACCCAGCTCGCCAGATTAGAAGACCGCACTCCTAACCACTACACCAATGTGAAATTGGCCTGGGGCAGGGCCTTTTTGGCTTTGGCCAAAACCTGGTAGAATGTACTCACAAGGGAGATCAGGGCCCTGCGGGACTTTGGTCAATTCTGCAGGGCCTGAAAAATGGAGCTATTCTACCAGACTTGTGGTCAGGGTCCAAAATAACATCCAGCAAAGATGCTGGCCTCACCACTGGAGGAGGGGGAGTATGGGGACCGATGGAAAATAACACCTGATCTTAATCCCTAGTTGGATTTGGGAGGTGACATTACTGGATTACAAACATTTAATTTTTATGATGACTGTATTATGTTTTATATTGTTGTTACCTGCCCTGAATGATATGGAAGGGTGGGTTGTTCTTGTTGTTGTTGTTGTTGTTGTTGTTGTTGTTAATAATAATAATAATAATAATAATAATAATAATAATAATACGTATTTTATTTTATATATTGTATCTGTATTGTAAGCTGCCTTGAGGCCCTTATGAAAGAAGGGCAGACACTAAAGGTTTAAAATAAATAAATGCTTTCAATCATGGCTAGTAGACACTGGGACTAATAGCCATTGATAGCCCCATTCTCTATGAATTCCTCCACTTCCCTTTCAAAAACTTCCAGGTTGGCAGTCAGAACCACATCCTGTGATCCTGAGTTGCCCAATTTAATTATGAGTGGTGTGAAGAAATGCTTCCATTTGTCTGCCTTGCATCTTCCCACCCTGAAGTTTCAGTGGATGACCCCAGGCTCTAGTATTATGAGAGAGTGTCTCCCTAACTACTCTTTCCACACCATGTATAATTTTATACTCTCCCCTTATTACTCTCCGCTTATTTATTTTTATTTGATTTGTTAAATTTCTAGGCTGTCCGCTCTTGGCCTGCCAGCTCGTGGCAGCTTACAACATAAAATAACAATAACAGCAATAAAAGTTCATAAAAACCACACCACATCCCTGTGCCAGTCATCGTCCCCCCCACCTCACCTCCCTGACTGCCACATATCAGGGGGATATTGACATTGGACACATCAGAGGAGGGGCTAAGATCTTCCTTATTCATTTATTATTCCACCCAGCCTCAACCAAATGTCTGGAGGAAGAAACCCTTGCTCTTCTGGGAGGCCCTCAGCTCTTCTGGGAGCTCATTCCACCAAGTGGGGACCAGGGCCAAAAAAGTCCTTGCTCTGATCGAGGCCAGGTAAACATCACATGGGCCAGGGAACTCCAGCCTATCAGCATTTGCAGAGCTTACTCACTTTCTCCCCAAGTTGAACAGCTCTAAGTGTTTTAACTCAGGACAATTGTTCTACCCCCTGATCATTTTTGGTTGCTCTTTTCTTCAGCTTCTCAAGTTCTACAATATCCTTCTCCATGTGCAATAACCAGAACTGTATATATTACAATATCTGCAGGTGTGTGTGTGTTTTTTTTAAAAAAAAACGGGTCATGATTTAAAAGAGCTCTACAAAGTTTAATCCCTGGCATTTCCAGTTACAAGGTAACAGCAGGTGATGTAAAAGACCTTCACCTTAGACCTCGCAGAGCCTCTATCAGAGTAGATAACACTGACCTAGATAGATCAATGATATGACTTGGTATAAAGTTTGTTCCTCACAAAGAGTAAATTTCAGATTTCGAGAGTTGTTTTAAATTGTGAAAGGAGCAAGGAAGGGTGGAAAAATCCAGCCAAATTCTCCCAGTTATTCAAAGAGACACCTTGGACTAATAATTTGGTCTTTCAAAGACAACTTCTTGTTGCCCTACTTCTGATTACAGCCCACCAGCTCTTGTACCTGTGTGACTAGCTCTGTGGCTCAGAGGACATGTATCGTTTTCTGGGGCTGGTAAAAACATATAAACACTATGACCTTTTATGCACTGGGAATTTCAGTGCCCCAGCTCCCATGCAGGAGCACAAATAGGAGGCGGATGAGGTGCACCAGGCCAACTGCTCCCCCGTGTGGGTGCAGGAAGAGGTGGGGCAACCTGCTACAACTAAAACTCCAGCCTGCAGCACAGCATGAAACCTCCAGTGCATAAACGGTCTATGAGAAGACCACTGTGTATGATATAATCAAAAACAAACATAGACAGCCGATATATAAGTATATTGAATTCATATACAGAGATAAAACTCATTCCACCAGGTACATTTAGCAATATTTAAATACGCATAGAGCTAAATATAATCACAAATAATGTCCATTTAAACCAAAGAAGCAAGAAATGTAAACAAGCATTGCAAAATCCCATGTCAGTAGAAATCAATCACATACATGACATTTTTAAAACTTTTTTTTAGATATAAAAGGGAGTGGGAACAGCAACAAGCATCCCGAAATCCTACAAACAATATATGTTCAAATGAAGAAATCAGAAAGAAGAAGAGTAATGGTTTCAATAGGTACCCCAAAAGTGAATTTGCAATGCGCTATGCAATGGGCAAGCCAGCTAATTAAAAAATCCATTTCACTGGCGCTTTCTCATGTGTAAATCCACAAATCAATTGTAAAAAACAATACAATGTATTAATTTTAAGGATATACTCCTATTATATGTGGAATATAATTTAAGAAACACGAAATCTATAAGCTTGCTGATAGGTTTGTAGAAGGCTTATGTTGCATGTATTTCAGAAGCATTAATCTAAGGATAAGATAAAGTAAGCATAAAATTAGATAATGTCACAAAGAAGCTATATATGGGTAAACCTGTATTTCATGTGTTCATATTTACCCAAGAGGTGTGAAAGAAGAATTTATGAGAAAGATTTACTAATGGAGAAATGATCCAGGGAGGCCCAAGCTCCTAATGAAGATGATTCTCCATGGGCACATGCGGAAACATAAAGTTATCAATCCCATGAGGAATACTCGAGCCTCAGCTCTCAAGATTGTCGTCCTGTCTGAGCTGAATCAGTGTTAGTGAATGGGAAAGAACCCCAGAAAAAAGACGGTATTAAAAAATAGAGAATTTAAGCAACATACAGATCCTGTAAATGAACAGGACCCTATGACGAAAGTAGTGACAGCTGCAATAAGTTTAGGAACTGCAAGACGTTTTTACAGGGAATATGAAAAATCTGCTTTCCTTTCAGAATGGACTTACGCCTTTCTACATTTGTGTCTTCTTTCCCAGCATTTGGATGCTGCAATCCTAACATGCTCACACCATAAATGGTCAAGTGAAAATGAGGAAGGAGAGAGGCCCTGGTTCATGGGAGAAAGCACTTTGGAGGTCCCCTGGAAGTACAGGGCCCATAGCATGTGCTACATATGTGACATAGATAAATCAGCCCTGTCCTTAATGCTTACACAACTCGCCCTTGCTTTTGAAATGGCGTTTTGGCTGGCTTGAACACTCATTGCATTGACCTGTCTAATACTTGTCTAGCAAAAAGATGTTTCATTTATTACACTTAGTACTTCTGGACTCTCACTTTTTCTTTTCCTTTTGTTGCAATCATCATTTTTTTCCACCAATCCATCTTATTTTTGCTGTTTTCATTGATTTTCATCAGTGTCTTCTTTTATGAATAAACCAAGCACGAGAGTAGGGGGAAATCATTCCATGTCATGAAACATTACAAGTAACCCAAACATAAGATGTTTCATTTGCTGAACAATCTGAAGATTAGCCTTAAACCGCAGACTAAGCTTCATCGATCCAGGCACTGCAAGGTATCCATTCAATAAGAAGTGTTTAGCAAAGTTTTCCATTTATAAAGACTTCCTGTAAATTAAGGCTTGTCTAGTGTGTGCTGTAAACATGTCATGTCAAATTGGGTGGCAGTTGTGGCAAATGCTATTTAATTCTTCAGAGGGAACAGCGAGTCACCCAAGAGAAAAGTGTTAAGTGGAGATACAACAAGGTTCTTTGTAAACTTGCCAGACCCAAAGGTTTTTTGTTTGTTCTGTTTTTTAAGATAAGAGTAACGGATGCTGTTAAGTTTCCAGGAGGGACTGGCTCAGTTGACCTAATATTACTTGCAGATATGTGGTGTATTTTGTCCTACTTTTCTCCCCACTTGGAGACCCAAAGTGGCTTACAAACCCAACATGGACCCATTATGCACGGGGGGAATAACACACATTCGGGGGTGGAATGGTGGCAACTAAAATCACCGATAACGCACGGTGCTGGCTGTAACCAGCCGCAGATTCGGTGCATGCTACCGAAAGAGCCGCGTTAGCGAAACGCGGAAGAAAGCGCAGCTTCCGGGTGACCGGGGCGCAACCAGAAGCGGCGCTGGGGTCGCCGCATGCATAATCGGTTACTCTGGGTTTTGCCGCTGTTGCATCCCGTGCCATGCATAAGGGGTTTGCTTCGCTTCTTCCCCCTCTGCGTTTTCCATGTGACCCGAAATCACCGTTTCGGCAGCCGTGCATAATGGGCCCCGGCGAGCACCAAAGGTTTTTTAGAAAGTGGACTGGGCTGGGTGGCATTTTTTGCTCAGTAAGTCTTCTAATTAAGCATTTGAGACTGATGGAACTGACTCAAAATGTTTCAGTGTAGAGCACACAACTACAGAACAGAAAAGTTGTAAATACGATACGTAAATATGATACATAAGTCCATAAATAAGTGGACACAAATAAGTCCACAAATAATTAACCGCCACGAGCCAGTTATGGGAGCGGTGGTATAAAAATCTAATTAATAATAATAATAATAATAATAATAATAATAATAATAATAATAATAATAATAATAATCTTAAACAATGTTTGTTCAAATGGAAAGCCCATGGTTATGATAATGCATAACTGGATACATATAGACAATACTGTTGTCTGGATTGGGATATAGTCCTGATTAGGATTTCACTGAATAGGCTTCTTTTGAAACTTTCCAAGTCTGTTTATACGAACAAGTGCAGTAGCAGTAGTAGTTAGCGCAATCCAGCACCTCTATAGAGGGCAATAAAAAGCAGAAAATAAAATCCAAACTAGATCCTGCAACACTAAAACACTTAGATGGTAAAAGGGTAAAATGACAGCAGCACCAGAGTAGAAGCCAGTCATAATAAGTGAACAATAAGTCAACACAAATAGTAAAAGAACAATAAAACATAAGGAAATAGCAGAGGAAATATAGCACAACTAAAACATCACCACAAGTAGTGCCATATAGAAGAATCACGTAGGTTAAAAAGTGCTTTAGAAAACAACCGTATATTTAGAAAACAAGCCGACCTGCATATAACCCGAGGCACCTAATTTTACCAGAAAATCTGGGCAAAATTGTTGGCTCACATATAAGCCGAGGGTGGGAAATGCTCCATCATGGCCCATTATGCACGGCTGCCGAAACGGCGATTTCAGGTCACATGGAAAACGCGGAAGGAGAAGACGCGAAGCACACCAGTTATGCACGGGACGGGGCGCAACGGCAGCAAAACCCAGAGTAACCGATTATGCACGCGGTGCTCCTGGCACCACCTCTGGTTGCGCCCCGGTCACCCGGAAGCTGCGCTTTCTTCTGCGTTTCGCTAACGCGGCTATTTCGGCGGTATGCACCAAAGCTGCGGCCGGTTGCAGCCAGCACCGTGCGTTATCGGTGATTTTAGTCGCCGCCATTCCACCCAGAATGTGCGTTATTCCCCCCATGCATAATGGGTCCATGACAGGCACTCCCATCCAGCATTGCCACTCAGTCCCGCAGAGTCCCTCAGTCTGTTGATGTCCTACAAGCTGCCAGAGGAAGCTCAGCTTGCAGTACACATTTCCAAAAGGTAATGCAACTATTGGCTGGCTGGAGCAGGCTTTTAGTTCAATAACTGTATATACCCGCATATAAGCCAAGGAGGGCTTTTTCAGTGTGAAAAAAGGTGCTGAAAAACTGGGCTTATACGCGAGTATATAAGGTGCTTCCCACTGAAAAAGAGGAAGGATATTCCATAACCAAACTGCCATAACAGAGAAGGCCCCATCCTTGGTGGCCACTTTCCACACTTCTTAAGATAGAAGGATCCAGAGCAAGACCTCAGATGAAGAACCAAGTGACCAGGCAGATGCTAAACAAGTTTTTCACTTGTGTTTGTATAATGATGCAATCCTAAACAGGATTGCCCTGCCCTGGTTAGGTTAGCCCAGGCTAGTCCAGTCTTGTCAGATTTCAGAAGTTAAACAAGACTGACTCTGATTAGTACAGGGTCAGTTGGCTATAACTTGATGTCAGTTTTCATCAGCAGGTATAGTTACAGCCTTCTAAGTCTATGGATAACAATCAGCTTCCAAGGGTGTTAGTCTGTTTCAGATTGCACTGCCAGTGCTGCACCGGTTTTGCTGGTGCTGTAGGATTTAGTAGTAGTAGTAGTAGTAGTAGTAGTAGTAGTAGTAGTAGTAGTAGTAGTAGTAGTAGTAGTAGTAGTAGTAGTCCGTCCATACCAGGTTTAACTCAAGGAGAGATTCACACGGCAAGCTTTATGCCTGTGACCTCAGGATTGAATTGCATATTACAGTCCCATTGATTTCAGTGCAATTTAAAAACACCTAACTTTTTCATACTTCCCTGGGCTTTTATTTGCTCTGCTTCTGGCTTAATTTAGAGTTACACGATAAGCAAGAAAAGAAACTTCAAAGGTTATCCATTTGATTGTCAGGGAACTAGTATTTCATACGGGTTTCTTTTCCTTTTTTTAACTTGACCCCGAGTAAGTCGTTCTTGTAAAGGTGATCTGAGCAGGATGTTATTTCTATGCTGCAATTTTGGGTCGGGTTTTACTCCTCTTTTTGTATACATGTTTAAAAAAAAACAGATATATTAAAGGAGTGCACAGAACATTAAGTGGCTCAGAGAAGCAACAGCTATTCCTATAGTCATTGGGAATGGAGAGAATCAAAACAGTGCTATTCTAGGAATCACGCCTAATGTTGTGAGACGCTGACAAATGAAAACAGAGATTGGACTGGTCAAGTGGTTGGGTCACATGGGAGAATCTAATACAAAAAAGGACAATTATCATGATGCAGCTCTTTTCCAGGAGGGAATACAATCTACTCGGGATCAGAAAATAGTTTGGGGCTGTAAAATACTTAGAAATAATCATCACAGATAATTGGAGTGATAATTTAAAATAATTCTAATATATCTAAAATCCCCAAGGTGTGCAGAATAAGAGGCAGATTCGGACTGGAATCCTCTTGTTCCTTCTTTAATAGAGCCAGTTTGGTGTAGTGGTTAGGAGTGCGGACTTCTAATCTGGCAAGCTGGGTTTGGTTCCTCGCTCTTCCACATGCAGCCAGCTGGATGACCTTGGGCTTGTCACGGCACTGATAAAAACTGTTCTGACTGAGCAGTGATATCAGGGCTCTCTCAGCCTCACCCACCTCACAGGGTGTCTGTTGTGGGGAGAGGAAAGGGAAGCCACTTTGAGCCTCCTTCAGGTAGAGAAAAGCGGCATAGAAGAAGAAGAAGAAGAAGAAGAAGAAGAAGAAGAAGAAGAAGAAGAAGAAGAAGAAGAGTTGGTTCTTATATGCCGCTTTTCCCTACCTGAAGGAGGCTCAAAGCGGCTTACAGTCGCCTTCCCATTCCTCTCCCCACAACAGACACCCTGTAGGGTGGGTGAGGCTGAGAGAGCCCTGATATCACTGCTCAGTCAGAACAGTTTTATCAGTGCCATGGCGAGCCCAAGGTCACCCAGCCGGATGCATGTGGGGGAGTGCAGAATCGAACCCGGCATGCCAGATTAGAAGTCCGCACTCCTAACCACTACACCAAACTGGCTCTCAGAACCAACTCTTCCTCTTCTTCTTCATAGCCATCATGAAACAGCTGTTGGGGTTGCACTAGGAACTGGGACACCCAAGTTCAAATCCCCAGACCATCATCGACACTCTCTGGGCATTTCTGCATGCGATAAGTATAGTGAAATGCTTCCCTAATGTAGGCGTTATACTCCGCAAGATGTCGCCCACATTCAGCGTCCGGGCAATAACCGGCTGGCTACATCCTCCATTTTAAAAAGCAAGTTGGGGAATTGCATAAAGTGAATTCCCCAACCTATTTAGCGCTAGCTAAAGTAGAGCAACCATCAGGCAATCAGCAGAGGGAAGGTATGAAGGCTCAAACCTCATCCCGCCCTCGCACCTGCCTCCCTCTCCTTTGTCCCCGGGGATGGGGATTTCTTTTTAAAAGCTAGCTTACTCAAGCAATGAATAGGTAAAATACGCATGCAGATGATGCCAGAAATAATAGAATTTTTTTTCATCGTTGTAACACAAAGCATGCCTCTTGAAAATTTTCTCTCCCCCCCCCCAAAAACAAATTAGGAATGATATTAATTTTTGGACGTATCAAAGGACTCGTGATCCCATAAGGGGTGGCGTTAAAAAAGCACTCTGCATCTATGATTCTATGCATAGGTGTTTCAACAGAGAAGTATGAATTTTTTAAAAATAGTGGGCATCATAGGTTCCTTTAAACTGTTGGAGAAAGGAGATTGGTTGCCTGAATTGATTGACAGGTGGAAGTGAGTCGCGTTTCTCTCTTCCACCATTGCCAGCAGCATGTGTGGAGGGTAAGACCCGCGATAAGGCGGCAAAGGAGGGGCTTGGAAGCGTGGACAAATTTAGGAATTTTCCATTCAGCTGCCGTAACACTATTTTTACTGAAGTGAGGAAATGCCCTCTGGGTTATTATGGGCTGGTCGCTCTTTCTACCTCGCAGTGCTATTGTTGTGAGAATGAAACAGACAATGGGAGAACACTTTGGATCCCCTTTAAGGAGAACAGTGAAATATATCTAAATAAATAAAAGCAAAGCTTGTCATATTAGACAATCATCTCCAAGTAGTAGGTTCGCTATGTTTTTAAAACATCCTTCCTTTTCTACCTGCAAGATAGGCTGCCTGTCAACTGAGAAGTGGGAATACTATCCATCTACCTCTGTTCTCCCCCATCATTCTATCTTTTTGCCAGTTAGTAGAAGCAAAGGATTCTCTCTGTCCCAACAGGGAATGCAGGAAGCTCAACTGAGCTGCCAATGGCTGCTAATTAGGGGGGGGGAGGACCTAGGACCTCTCCTTCTGCCCTCTTCTCAACTTGCCCTGCCTGCCTGCCTGTCTGTATGTGCAAAAAATCTTGTCTCTATGGCCCCTAGTCAGCCTATGTTCTCCTTGCCAGTGGGTGAGGAAACTGCAACCTCTGTGCATCCATTCCTCCAATTATCTTTCTTTATAATGGATACAAAGGGCCATTTCGCACGGCTTCAAAGTAGCAGAATGGTTGCTATTTGGAAACGCTACTAATTTGCCATAACCCACGACGTCGTAGACAATCTGCAACAATCCTGAAACCAATCAGCAAAAAGCGCTTCGTTGTGGCGCTTTCAGGGGAATCCAGAAAAGTGGATTCACCCTCCGGATAGCGATACACTCCTGCAACCAATCTGCAACAGTAGCGCTAAAGACCTGTGCGTTACCATTGTTGCTGGTTCTTCAAAGTCCCTCCCCCTGGCTCTCTCCTCCAAACTTCCGGCGAAGCGATCGCCATTTTTTTTTCTCCGAGCGAGCGGGGATAAACGCACCGGCGAGCCTCTTTCTGTTTAGAGGCTTCCCTGGCTTCAGTCCTTCACCTTTAGTCACTAAGCACAAACCACTGAAAAGCCCGTTTGCTGAAATAAAGTCCCTTTATTTTTTACAAATAAATCCAGCCGAAAATCGGGCCCGTGAGAGGGGGGGGGGATTTTTTTTTTATCACTCGAGGCAGCGTGCAAACGATCATACAATCAAACGACAGCTCACATTAGGCAGCTGGATGGGTCTCTCCGTAGCAACGAATCTACCTAGATTCGTTGCTATGGGTCGTTTTTTTTTTTTTTAAACCTTTCTTAAAGGGAAAGGGGCTGTTTGGGAGCATGCTGATGGCTGCCCATTGGCTGCTTGACGGCCAGGGGCGGGACGAGCTTGGCAATAGCGCTTCCTTTCTAGCGATTTCTGCCGAGACCGGAAGCCTGTGGGAAACGCTAAAAAACGCAACTGATTCCACTACAAAGGCAGGTATGCATAACGACGAATTCCACTATTTTAAATGGCGATTTTTCATTCCGCAAACAATTTGCAACAAAGATCCCTGTGCGAAAAGGCCCAAAGTCTTTCCCCATCCTGACTAGTTTACCATGAGCATTTACCTATTTAATGGAATAACAGGAGCAATCAGGAACGATTAGTAAGTTGAATCAAAAAGCTCTTCCGCAACCTTGAAGACAGGGCAATGACGCGAACATAAACGAGGAGCACGGAAAAGTTAATATGAATTCTTCTGTTTAGCAGCAGTTCTTGTGGTTGGGTCTTGAGGGCTCCCAATGTATGAAATGTTGGAGGTTTTTATGAGGAACTGTCCCAATATTTCCAAGTGAGGTGTGAAGATCCAGATTTGATGTCCACTAGTGATTGCTGGGAGCGATTGAGGGCAAAAGAAGAAAGGGACGACAGAGAATGAGGGGGCTGGATGGAGTCACTGAAGCAGTCGGTGCAAACTTAAATGGACTCTGGGGAATGGTAGAGGACAGGAAGGCCTGGAGGATCATTGTCCATGGGGTCACGATGGGTTGGACACGACTTCGCACCTAACAACAAGTGATTGCACATCTTCTATCCTTCTTCCACTCTGACATATTCTAACTTGGAAGACCCTTTGTCAGCACATACTATGGGATGACTAAGCAAATGCTTGCAAATATTCCAGGCAAGCAGCTTGCTGTTTAATTGGATGTGCTATCAATATTATATATATACTAGCAAGAAAGCACATTGCAAGCAGAAATGCAATGGGTGCTAGGACCCATGGGACACCGGGAAATGTAGACCTCTCTCTCTGTCTCTCTCCCCTTCTCGCTGCGTGTCTTGGTGTGCCTTGCAGCAGGAAACATAGCAGGTAATTAGGGCTGGTTTGTAGGAGGGAAGGAGGGCTGGTGTGCAGTTTGGGGCAGCTCTCCCTGTCTGTCTGTCTCTCCCTCCATCGCAGCAGGGGTTGCGCTCTCTGTCTGTCAGCAGCTTGGGGCAGCTCTCTCTGTGTCTCCCTCTGCCTCCCTCACAGAATTAGCGATAGGAGGGAATGAGGGCTTGTGTTCGGTCTGGCAGGGCTCTGTGTATCTCTCTCTGTCTCTGGCGCGTCTGAGAGCATCCAGGGAGGGAGGGCAAGAGCTGTAGGGGCAGGGCTAATCAGGGTGCAGCCAGGGTTGCTGGCTGCACCCTGATTGTCCCTATTCCAACTTGGACAGCTGGACACGTTCCACCCCCCCCCCCAGACTGTCTCACAAATATATAGATAGAGGAACCATGGATAAAGATTGCATAGGTAATATAATAATTGCCCATGTAAATTTGTGTATGTAATATAATATGTATATTGCATAATATAATAATTATTATTGTGTGTCATCAAGTTGCAATACCTCATAGCAACCCCAGAACCATGGGGTTTTTAAGGCAAGAGATGAACAGAGATGATTTGCTGTTGCCTTTCTCTGAGTGTCAACCCTGGTCTTTCAAGTGTTCTAACCACAGCCAACCTCACTTAGCTTCTCAACTCTGATGAGATTGGGCTAGGCTGGCCTATTAGTCTACTATACATGAAATACATAATCAGAAAAGTGTGTTTTTAATGTCCTCAAATAGTGTTTAAAATCTGAATCTATTCCTCTGATGAATGCAGCACTTTCTTTGGAAAAGTTTCAGGTGATTAAAAATATTGGCTAAATAAGAATTTCTCTGGAAACTTTTTTTCTGTGTTCACTGGTTTGGCTCGAACTGTCAAGGTGTATTAATTCTCACCAGTAAAAACTCCACAGTAGACCACTTGGCTTTCGGCACTGGAGCAGACATTGTATTTTTAAAATCTTTATCTGCTGACATCATGAGGACTAGAAAATTCCATCTGTTTTAAGGGAAAGAGAGAGTCATTTGCAAAATACACTGGATCGGTGCTAGGAAGCCTGACGATCCTGCCCATCTTTCCACTATCAGCCAGCTCAATAATAATAATAATAATAATAATAATAATAATAATAATAATAATAATAATAATAATAACAACAACAACAACAACAACAACAACAACAACAACAATAATAAAAAGCAGAGTTCATTCCAAGTACTTCCCATCACAGAACTCTTTCCCCATCACAGAACATATATCAGGAAACATGAAGGAAGGAAAATAAAATGACAGATGAGGGACGGAGGGAGGAAATCAGGATTGCCAATCAGGGGCTCAAGATCTCCCAGAATTACAATGGATCTCCAGACAATAGAGACCAGTGCTCCCAGAAAAAAAAATGGCTGCTTTGGAGGATGGACTCTATAGCATTGTACCCTGCTGCCCATGCTAATTAATAACAAAGGGGAATAGTGGTTTTTTTCTCTTTCATCTTCTTTCTTTGTGGGGGACAGGTTCAGTTTTGTTTTAAGGAACAACCTAGCTCCTTAATAAGCACCATATGCCCAATGACACAGGAGCATCGTTCCCACCACACAGTACTCCCAACCACATAAAATGTTCCCAGCTGCACAACTGAAAGAAAAGGGTAAGGAGTAACATAAACATGTATTTATTTAATTTTGATGTCTTGCTTTTTAAGGACCGAATAATAAATTTGAGCTGATTTTGGAGGACAGGGGCTTGGCGGCCAACCACGAAGCTGAGATAGGCCTTCTCAAATGAACCTGTTTCCAAGTAGGCTTCCCAGTTTTGTACACGAAAACCTTTGTGGCATGCCAACATACTGTCTGAGAGTTAGCTGTGCTTAAGCACACTTCTCAACAGCAGTCTGAAACCTAAATGCCTATAAATCTAATGGACAGAAAAAGCTTCCATCCAATTAAATCTGCTTGCAGTTGTTTTTTCTGCTGCGATTGTAGGGGTAGAGTGAATGGATACGCAGTCTATCTGTCAACCCTTAAGACAAGCTTTCCTCTCTGTTAACAAGAAGGAGTCAGAAAAGGACCAAGCTATCCATCTCGACTCAGGAATATCTTTATGGATCATTATTCATTCTACCCACTGTCAAACCTGAATCTTTCACAACTCACATTACAAATAGAACATTTGTGGGATTCACAAATATGTAGTGTGAAAAATTCTTGTGGCATGCATCTGGTCTCCTACAATATGAGTTCTTGTGAAAGTCTGAATTATTGTTAGAGATTTGGTTGTCTTCGTTATTGTGACTGGGCCTCTCACTGACAACAGATCATGGTCCTGACAACCAAGTGACAAGCAATGCTCCATTTAAGGAACATTATTGTTCCTTAATGATTGGGGATGTTTTTCTTTAAAAGCTAGGATATTTCTCAGTCTCTAGCTAGTAGGAAAGACAGAGAAAGAATCTGGAGTGTGCTACTCTGGGAGACAGTGAGGTACCTATTGGTTAAGACCCAGGAGATTCGCACAAAAGACATCACTCTTGGGCTTCAGGATGAAGATTTAAGTAAAAGTCTTTAACTGGAGAATCAGGACAAAGATCAGCATAATGCATAAGCTCTTAGACAGGAATCTTGACAGAGACGCTGGGGGAAAGGGTTGCATAGCATAGTACCTTGGCTTGGGGAGGGGGGAATAGGGGCAACATAGGGGCAGTATTTGGCTGGAACAATGATTCAAACAAAAAGAGCAATACTGTCCTCTGATCTACAAGGTGCCAAAACAACCCACCCGGCCATCTAGTGTTTAGACTGAGTTCCCAGTGAGGACAGCCTTGTGAGAAGAGATGAGGAAGTAAACACGGGATGAGCCTTTGAAATGCAAGGCTGAGAGAGCCCCGATATCACTGCCCGGTCAGAACAGTTTTATCAGTGCCATGGCGAGCCCAAGGTCACCCAGCTGGTTGCATGTGGGGGAGTGCAGAATCGAACCCGGCATGCCAGATTAGAAGTCAGCACTCCTAACCACTACACCAAACTGGCTCTCACACCAACTGGCTCTCTATGCAGTTTTGTCCACAGGGGCAAAGCCAAGCTGGATATGGAATCTGTTGAAATCTCCCATATAGCACAGCAGAAGGTAGAGCATTAGTTCTAGCTAGCATGAATGTTCTACACTGTTGTGGGATGGTTAGATGATAGAAATATGCAGCTAGGGACTGAGAACTTGGTGAGATTCCCCAAGCTCATTGGAGAGCAAGTATTTCTACCTTTACTGCTAAATTCCTGCAGTTCTATGTCTAGCAGTGTTGCAGTCATTAGACCTTTGTCTCTCCAAGGGGTGTACATTACCTGATTTTTATCCTCATAGCAGCTCTGAGAGAGTGTGACTGGTCCAAGGTCACCCAGTAAGCTGCCAGTCAAAGTCAACATTGATATGTAGCTTGAGACTCTTACTGGCTCTCCAGACTCCAGGCTGGCTCTGTACCTCTTTTGGAGTCTGTAGGTTAAATGGACTCCAGGGAATGGTAGAGGACAGGAAGGCCTGGAGGATCATTGTCCATAGGGTCGCGATGGGTCAGACACGACTTCACAGCTAACAACAACAACAAGAAGAAGAAGGTCAAATTCCTCCAGGTGTTATTCTGAATCGGTTCAGAGTACAGTCCAAGCCAAAGACGACAGGTCGTAATGCATACCTTTGATTAGAGGTAATACTCATTTAAAAAAAATTATGCTACCTCATAATGCAAAAAGTCTCAAGACATTTTGCAACATAATTAAAAGTACCACTTCGCTAATAAGACACAAGAAAACAGTAGAAGATCAGTGCTGAAAAAGAAGAAGAAGAAGAAGAAGAAGAAGAAGAGTTGGTTCTTATATGCCACTTTTCTCTACCCAAAGGAGTCTCAAAGCGGCATAAAAGATATAATAGTACATCAATTATAACACATCTATGTAACCAGAAAAACATGTCATCAGCAGTGTAATATAGATGAAAACAGATTTTTTACAACAAGCCACACCTTCCCCCAGATACCTGAGTAATTTAAAACGAGGACTTCCCCTGGAGCCTAAAATTCGTAAAAATGTGCATAAGTAAAACAGGAATATAGAGACTATTCCACAGGCAAGGTGCCACTAACAATAAGGTCCTGTGTTCAAGGCCATTGTCTTCATGTCTGAAATCTATGGCACACACAATAGCTTCCCTGATGTTGATCTCAAAAACTGATCAAGTTTGTGTCGGAGGTAGCAGTCCTAAATAATACAGTTTGTATTCCGAGCCAAGGAAATGTTACTTTGGGCAGCATCACTAATGTTTATGATAGTTTAGTGGTTGCTGTCAGGAACTGGGTTACTTGCAAAGTCTTCTGCTTGAACACTGCTAAATAGTTTGGGGAGACACCTTAACTCAATGGCAGAATCCAGAAGATCTAAGGTTAGGATGGATTTCTTTTTTATTTTTTGTTTTGTTTTTTATTATATATTTTTTATTTTCATAAAGATAGAAATATAGAATAGAGACAATGTAAATTATTAATACAGAGAATAGTAAAATATAGTCTTCGTTTGGAAATATAAGACCCCACATTAACTACACAATGGTATGATCTTTTGCCCAAAGCTTATAAACTTTTTCACGTTTCCACCACATTTAAAAGGAAGGCCTACTTTATTACCACCTTTCCAACATTTGTTTACATAGTTTTTAACAATTTTAATGGTCATTTTTGGTGTCCCATAACACCTATAAAACAATTTATACTTAACACAATCTTACAGCCATCCACATTTCCACCACATTTAAGAAAAGAGGCCTACTTAGTTGTACAGAAGAAAAATATATAAGTTGTTATATAAGTATAGGTTATATAAGTTGGATTTCCTACTTAAGACCCTGGATGTTGGGTTGCCAACTCCAGGTTGGGAAATGTCTGGCGACTGTGGGGTGGAGTCTATGTAGAGCAGGGTCCACTCTCCAAGCCATTTTTCCCAGGGGAACTGATCTTTATAGCCTTGAGATCAGGTTTCATTCCAGAACATTTCCAGGCATCACCTGGAATTTGGCAGCCCTACTTCGAGGCCTACTACCCACATGAATATCCAGCAGTAGGCTGCATAGATCATTCACTTGACTCAATACAAAGTATTGTCATATCATAAATGTCAAAAGTTTGCTCTTTCTGAACAAAACAAGTGTGGAGAAGTGTGGAGTGCCGCAGTGCTATATTCCTTTCAGCATCTGTGCTGAGATATTGTAGTTTCTTCCCCCCTCCCTCACCCCCCATGTTCAAGTGTCTAAACAGACAATGTGTCAAAACACCACCTGGGCTATAGTTAAAACAGAATCTGACAAATCCAATTGCTACTTTATGCAAGAGACACAACTGTCGTGGGCCTTAGCAGTGTTCTACTTCTTTACTGCGCCAATCCAAACAGAGTTCTGCCCTTCTAAACCTGTTGGCTTTGATGGACTTAGAAGGGTGGGCCTTTGCCCATGGTGCCTCCTATGTCTGGGAGCCCTGGGCAGAGTTTGCACTTACTTTGCTTATTCCGTTGTGTATCCAAATTGCTGAATCCAAATTGATTTGAACTCGGGTCTTCCTCTTCCCTCCTCCCTCCCCATTGAAACAGAAAAGTGTTCTGCACATGGTTAGGGAAGCTCAGAAGGGGATAGGGGGACCAAGCACAGCAGGAGCCTCTTTCTTTCTTTTCTTGAACAGTGGGGGGAGGAGGATTGGAGACAGCAGAGGAGGGTGAAAAAAATAAGAGTCAAATCTCTACTGAGAGAAGTTTAGGCTTCTGGAGCTTCTGCTGAGAAAAGTTAGGACTTCCCCTTTAAGGCAAGTTAGGGCTTCCCCTTTAAATCCTGGAAACCAGGAACTGGCACCCTGGCCAATCAGGGCTTCTCTACCACGGAGTTCAGGAACAAATCTGAAACAGGCAGAGCTTCGCATGCTTTCTCATGCTTTCTCAATACGATTCTTCAAATATTGAGGGTTATATCCAGTCAAGGATATTGCAGGATAAAGATAGGGTCACTCCGGATCAATCATGCTTGTTGCAGAGGGAAAATGTAAATTGGACAAAATCAAAATGGAAATCGCATTCAGTGGAGATGGTAGGGTCTGAATTGATCTGGGATTGGAATAAAAGCTCCGTGCAGACTACACCCTGGACTAGCCAGGGTTTCAAGTCTTTAAAGATGCAATTACGCTAGCAAGTTGGCTTCCACGCTGCAATTGAGGCCGATGTTATAAAGTTACCGCATTTGATAACAAAATCTCATTTCTCATAAATTCATGCCATTATAACTCGATCATTAATTCTTGCAGCTTTGGGGGAATGAAAATTAGCTGTCTACTGCAGTACTTGGAGGTCTGTTGCGTAGCATACCGAGCTTCCTGAAATTTAAATCCAGCTTTTATATATTTTTTTAAATCCTCATGTCAGTATTCGGAACAGTTGTTCTTCCTGGGCTTCCCAGTGCTCCTTCTGCCATACAGCAGAATGGTGGTGATTGCCTGTGCCTAAGGAAGCTGCAGATTAAATTGGCTAAAATGTGAGTTTGCCTTTTTCCTGAAATAAACTTGTGTGGGCAGATGGCTGAACTGGCTGATTGTTTATTACAGGATACGGGGCCTAAATGGGCTTATGCTATTCGATATGTCAGGCCAAGTCTCCTTTCCTAACATAAAATCAATTTGTCTATGAATCATTTCCCATAGCACTGATCCACCAAAAAGCTCAACATATTTAGGTCAATAGGGTTAGTGAGTCCAAATTAGGGCTTCTGAAAACATAGCTACGTCCAGGAATCAGATGAGACCCTGGGGGTGCTATTTAGGGAGGTGAAGGGCAAGTCATCCTGTCTTTTTTCCAGTCCAGATGTGAGTTAATTATTTTCTGAGGAAGCACTGTACATCTTTGGGCAACTCACTCATTCTGCACACTGTTATTACACACATGTAGATGATCCAGTGCTCTAAACCAGAAGACTAGGAGGTGTTTATAGCCTGTTTTTCTATGTGTTAAGGAGTCTCAAAGCAGCTTACAATCACCATCCCTTCCTCTCCCCACAACAATCACCTTGTGAGGTAGGTGGGGCTGAGAGATTCCTGAGAGAACTGTGACAGGCCCAAGGTCACAGGTTTCCTATGGAGGAGTGGGGGATCAGAACCACTTGTCAGATTAAAGTACACCACTCTTAAGCACTACGTCAGGCTGGCTCTCCAGTATGTCAGCATACCACATACTCAAAACCTTTTTCCTCACAGGGAAATTTTTTTTCCTTGACAGCGAAAAAACTCCCTCCTCTCCTGCCCCGGCCCCACAAACCTTCTGATGCAGGGGGCCATCCCTGGGGGACCCTGATGTCCTCACTACTCAATACGGGCCCTAATCTTCCTTAACCTGGCCTCAACCAGAAACCTGGCAGAAGAGCTCCATTTTGCAGGCCCTGTGAAACTGTGAAAGACTATATTTGTAGACAGGATATGTTCAGCCTTACCAAGGAAGGCTTAAAAAAAACCTCTGCTTCACTAAGAAATATTTCTGTCCTAAAATTCAAGCAAGGGCATGATGAAAGAAGGGGGAATGTCCCCCCCCCCCGCATGTAAAATCATGAACAAGCTCACTAGGAAGTCATAAATCAATCTTGGCAGTGGAAGATGTAAACTTGGTCATGTGTGTCCAACCAAGAGTATAATTTAGCCACTTTAGCTTTGTTTATTAATGGAAGAGGGTTAATTTGGAGTGCACAATTAATGTAAATACCTTATACAAGCAGTGCACATAATTACATAGACAGTACTTATGCGGGGAAGCATTTGTCACTTATTCAAATGTTCAGTGTTTACACCAAGGGAAAGCTCTATCCAAAAATGCAAGAGACAGAGGGTCTGAGGGAGGAGCTGTGTGCCCCTGTGAAAGCCCAGAGTATAATTTTCCATAATTACTAATTTTATAATAATAGGTATTTGCTAATATTCTCACTTTACGTTCATCACAGAATTAAACTGAATTGCTAAGAGAAGGTATACTGCAGCAGAGTTATCTGTCTTAGGTAGCGACATGTCAAAATGAACTCAGTACTGTTGACCCAACAAATCTCTTATGAAACGGGACTTCTGTATACTGTCAACATGAAACAGATCTGCCACTTATAATCATTAAATGTGTGGATTACAGTTACATGACCATTTTATCACATGTGCAGGAAGTGCCAGTGTAAATGTACCCATGAAGAAGAAGAAGAAGAAGAAGAAGAAGAAGAAGAAGAAGAAGAAGAAGAAGAAGAAGAAGAGTGTTGGTTCTTATATGCTGCTTTTCTCTACTTGGAGTCTCAAGTTGGTTTACATTCGCCTTCCCTTTCCTCTCCACATACCCTGTGAGGTAGGGCCCATTCCGCACACATAGGATAATGCACTTTCAAATTGCTTTGGTAGCTGGATTTCCCTGTGCAGAACAGGAAAATCTGCTTTGAAAGTGCATTGAAGGTGCATTATCTATTGTGTGCAGAATAAGCCTAGGTGAGGCTGAGAGAGCCCTGATATCACTGCTCAGCCAGAACATCTAGCTCAAGGCCACCCAGCTGGCTGCATGTAGAGAAGCAGGGAATCTAACCTGGCTCAGATTCAAAGTCAGCACTCCTAACCACTACACCAAGAAAAAGAAATCTTAGCAATCAACAAATTGTATTGTTATGGTAGAACAGGTGCAGTACTTCCAGAGTACAGATAAGCTTGGATTCCAGAGAGAATTTTCATAGGCAATGAGGGGATTACCAATCCCCCCCCCATGCTGTTCCAGGTAGTGGTCCCTCTGAAGTTTGTGATTTGATTGGGTCTCCAGCAGGAGGTGGAAGGTGATAAAGTTGTATCCCACGAACAGAAATCCCTTCTACCCTCTTGCATTTCCATTGGTTCCAAGCTATGCATTTCAAGAATGCACTGAAAAGCTCTCTTTGCAAAATAGCTTCAAAACCCAAGCACATGCTATCAGAGAAACCACTGCTGGCCCAAGCATTTATAACTGCATAATCAACATCATTTTCACAGCTTAGGATAATTTTACAGTCTGTTTCATCTGAGTGGAACCCAGGGACAAAAGAAATTAGAAGCTCTCTCAAATGCATCTTGCTGGACTGTATTCCTCTCTTACACACACTGGGAGTAACCTTTGCAAGATGTGCTACCTTAAAGCTGGGAGAGTGTTCATAGCAGTTATGTGTAAAAGAAACTGATGGCAACAAATGCTCTTCAAAATGGCAGGAGAAAGGTGGTCTTTTAACTTACTAGGAAAGTTCAGGCCTGGCCATTGGTGTTGCAAATGGAGACAATAGATGGCCAAAACCATTCTATGGCTGGCCTGGACCAGGCCAAGTACAAGATCTTCAGCGGTTGCTTAGCTTTGATAGCTCCTGGACCACTTTAGCATCCCAATCCATTGACCCAAGCATCATTTGATCAGGCCTCAAGTGGTTTATCCATATACCACATCTAGCACATGCTATAAGCCCTGTGGTTTCAGTGCTGTATAATTAGGGGCCTTCACACTGTGATGTTAGGGGGGGGGGTCTTCATACTTGCAGACCACAAGAACAAAAAAAGGTGGCACGCATGCTCTATTAGTAGCTGAGCATGCACATCACTCATTGACCAAGCGTGTGGATCACAAGCCACATAAGTATGAAAGCCCCCTTAGATATTGGGTTATTGGGTTTGCGTGTCCTGCATCACAAATAACAGCATCAGTTATGGTCTGCTAAGGCCCCTCCAAATCCTTAAACTGGCTCTTGTGCTACAGTTCCCATGAATCCTTCACCTGGGGCTGAGCCTGATGCCACTATCTAAAATGAGACTTCGACACCCGGGTGGATCTGGTCCTGATTATGGAGAAAGGTCCTTTGGACTGCAAGGCAAACAAACCAGTCAGTCCTAGAGGAGATCAGCCCGGACTGCTCCTTAGATGAAACTCAAATACTTTGGCCACCTCATGAGAAGGAAGGACTCCCTGGAGAAGAGCCTAATGCTGGGAGTGATCAAGGGCAAAAGAAGAAGGGAACGACAGAGAATAAGGTGGCTAGATGGAGTCACTAAAGCAGTAGGTGCAAACTTAAATGGACTCCGGGGAATGGTAGAGGACAGGAAGGCCTAGAGGATCATTGTCCATGGGGTCGCGATGGGTCAGACACGACTTCGCACCTACAGCACCTACAACAACAACAAATGGAGAAAGGATCTCCAAGCCAGGGGTCCAAAGAATTTCTCAGACTACTTGAGGAAGACCATGGCTATTTTTTAATGCTGCTTTTATATTGGTTATTGTTGAAATAGTTTTTAGATGTCTGTAATGATGGTTATTAGTGGGGTTACTTACTGCAAGTTTTTATGATTTTTTAAATGTTTATATGTTTATTCACTGATGAATAGTATCTTCCCCTGGAAGCTTGAAGGGATGCTGTCTTCTGGAAGAAAGTGTTTGTTGAGATAGACTAGCCATCAACAGTTTCAGGTGGGCAGCCATGTTGGCCTGTAGTGGAAGAACGAAATTCAAGTCCAGCAATGCCTTAAAGATCAACAAGATTTCCAATTGGTCTGAGATTTGACTCTTGAAATCTTATTCATGGTAACCTTACTGGTATTTAAGTTGTTACTGAACTCGGACCTTGCCATGAACTGTGTCCCGCCCCCCAACTTGTGAATTAATATATTGATCTTAAGCAGATTTGCTCTTATGAAATGTAAATTTAAATATTGGTAGCATTTCCTTGTTTTCTGCTTGTGGTGACTGGCCACTATTATTTAGCACTGTAAGGTCCTATGTCAGCATTAGGCAGTGAAAAGCTGGTTTAAAAGTGCCCAAACAAATAAAATTATTGTTATTTAGAGATTTATTGTTTCTTAGTTCCTTGAAGACTCTTTGGCTTGAGAGCATGCATTATAAATATCTCCAGTAATAGCGGTGATAATTTTACAAATTGCTCTCCTCTAAATGCATTCACCACTTGTCACAGCAGTAAGAATGTACAGGAATAAGCACCTCCATGCCCTCTCCATAATTGACAGCTAGTACAATTATTCCTTTTGTCCGTTGGTTGGACAAGCAGGCATTTCCAGGAGAGGGGCTAGCAAAATCAATAGAACTGCTGATCGGCCTAAAATACCCACAGACCAATCTTATACATGTTTATTCAGAGTGGGTCCCTTTGTGTGCTGTCGCGTTTTCTTCCTGCCTAATTGCCACCTTAAAGTAAAAGAATTAGTTACAGCTTGCTTCCTACACACTCACTTGATTATAAACACTGATAATTCTTTTATTTCAGCTTCTTGGAATAGAAAATTAGATGCCTGGTGCAATGGTCCGTGGTTACGGGGGGAAAAAACAATTGAGGGGATTTTTTTTAAGGCACAGAAAAGATTGTCCTGCCACACTCAACTATCTATGTAGAGAATTATTAACAAAAACAAAATGGCAGCAACCCCCGCCCCCCAATTCATTATTGAGAACCATCTGACTGGATCATTGGCCTGGATGACCTTGCTTCCCTTGTGGTTGGCAATATTTTGATTGCCTTATATAAAAACAAGGAAATGTTCATGTTTTTCTTTCTGCTTTCATTTCCTCTCCTGCTGTTGGTATAATCATACTGCATCTCTGCAAGCAGATAACCTAGATACATAAAGCAAACAAGGGAAATAAATACTTGCTCATCATTAAAACACTCTTTCCAGAAGTTAAGCTTGTCGGAGCAGTGGTCTTTAACTCATGAATCAGCACACTTAAGTGGGTCATGAAGCCCCATCAGCTGGGCCAAGAGATCCCATAGAGATCCTTATGCCTCTTTTTTTCACACATGCTGAGTATCAGCAGAATGATGAGTCCATGTCTCTTAGTGGTGGAGAGGACTTTTACTTGGCTCTGACCCTTGACATTCTTCACTACAATATATGTGGTGGTGTTCAACTTGGCTCTTATTGAATTATAGTTCAATTTATTATGACTAAATATGGATTCTATCTTTGGTTGGTTGTTTCTTGGAGGCTGTCTGGGGTTGCCCTCAGAACTCTCTGTGCCTCCATGGCCATTACACAGAAAACACATCTAGTTTAACTGGGAAGGAGGGAGTCGACCTGGAGGGGGTCAGGCTGGCATCCTGGGATGGCAGAGAGGTGGTCCCAACACCCATCTGCCCCCCAGCATGACAGAGAAGCTCACTACCCTGGGCTCTGTGCCACCACCAAATGAGAATAGGTGGACAGTGCAGGACCTGGAGCAGCAGATGTTCTCAGGCTTGGGGGCAAAGCTGGGGCCAAAGTCATGGGCAGGACTGGTGTGAGGAAAGGAGACCCAACTACAGTGGAAGCCCAGGTACTGAAAGTGCAGGGGAACAGTGTAGTGGGGAAAGATATTGTGGTATAGTAGTCAGAATGTCCAGTTAGGATCTGGGAGACACCCAGTTCCAAATCCTTACTCTGCCATGAAAGCTTACTGGTTGGCCTTGGCCCAGTCACATACTCTTGGCCTAATCTTGTTGTGAGGATGAAGTAGGAAAATGATGCAAGCTGGTTTGTTTTCCAGTGGGCAAAAGGGTAGGGTAGGGATGAAGGGTAGGGTAGGGTAGGGAAGGGTAGGGTAGGGATGCTGGCAGGGGCTCGTGGGAATTGTAGTCCATGCACATCTGGAGGACAACAGGTTGACTATGCCTGCTCTAACCATTGAATAGAACACAGTAACGTGCCCTTGGACCAACATGAGGGGGAAAGCTGAAAATGGCTTGAAGTGCTGCTGCTATTGGCATGCACATGTGAGAAACAGAGAAAAAGCTCCTGCTACAGTGCCAGATATTCTTGCATCAGGTTCTGAAACAACCAATGACCATGCAACAAAGCTAAAGAATAGTGCGGTCCCAAGCAGACTGCAATGGCCATAGAAAGACATAACTCTGCTTAGAACGGCACCATAAGAATTGACTTTCAACCTTCTGGCAGTTTACTAGCTAGTGTGGTGAAGTGGTTAGAAGATGAGTCTGGAACTGGGGAAACCTGGACCACCCACCTGTTAAAACCACTGGGTTACCAGGCACCAGTAACTTCCTCTTGGTCTAACTTACCTTTCAGGGCTTTGGGGAAGTGCCATGGATGGTCCTCTGACCATCTTGTTATATAGGTGCTCTCCACATCTCTGAGTAGTGGAAACACTTTAGACTCAGTCTATACCTGAGTTCATCCCCTTTTGAACAGAAAACACTGGGGAAATGTAGAGTTTGTAATAATTTGCTTTATTTACAAAGGCATAAACAGAAGAAAAGTGGTGGCAAGCAGGCACGTGCACGGGGCTGCCGGATCATTAATCCACATCAGTTCTCCAGAGAAAGATCACGAGCCACCAAGATATTTCAGCCCATTCACAGCCGAAAAGGTGAAGGAGAAATAAGGCACTGAGGCATTGACTCTTCCCTGGCTTCTTAGATGAACGTCTAAGAAGAAAACAGTATGTTGTCTGGGGCTGGGAGGGGCTGTCTCCACAGGCACTGAGCAGTTGAAGATCCTGTAATGTTTGTTGCATGTTTTATTGAGCAGAGTAGTGTGATACAGTCCATGTATCTCACAACCCACTGCTCAGGAAATTCAGAAAACAGGCCATTATTGAAAGTAAACAGTGGCCTGAGTTTCCAATAAGAGGGGGGGGATTAAAACAGGCTTTGTGCAACAAATCTGGGGAGTGGGGACAGTAAAACCTAAACTGAAGTGCAGTTGTGCCACCTGTCTTTAAATAATCCCACAGAAGGATGGCTTTGCCGCAGCTGCTGCAATAGCCTGAGACAGCAAAGCTCATGACAGGAAGTTGCAGAAACAAATGCCCAAGACTTCTCTCAGGAGCAGAGATGCTCGAAGGCACAGAACTTTCCTTCCAAGTTCAACATTCTCATTGAGACGCACAGTGATGAACAAATTTAAGAGATGATAGGGTTGCCATGGAGACATGTGTCAAAGAGATGGCCAGTAGTGGAACACTTGCTGCTCTTGGCTAAAAAGATCTTGAAGGAGGCTTTTAGAAGCCAGAATCAGCACTGATCTGGTCTCGCCGTTAAATTTACCAAAGAAGGCAGTCCACAAACCCAGAGCAGAATGGCCATGGAGAGAGTCAAGGAACAAAGAATACGAGTATGCAGGATTTTGGCCTCTCTAGCAAAGTCTGGGGTAGACTAAATTGGCTTGTCTTTGAAAGCACAGCAAGAGTGATTTGTAAAGGGGTAGAGGGCTATGGATTATTATAAGCTAAGTGTTGGGAAACCAGCATCATGCAAATAAGCTAAGGATAATTTATTTTCCCGAGGACTGCCAACTTCCAAGCGGTATGTACACACTCGCATAGATAAATTAAGTCTGGGAATTTTACAACTAAAAAGCAGCACTCTTTTAAATGTACGTTTCCTCTTTTATTATGCAGAATGTAGACGTTTTTGTTACAGCTCTGGGGGGGTTTTAACTGCAACGTGGAAAAAGCTATTTTTATTTATTTGGAGATGTTTTTACCGTGCCCTCGTGAATGGTCACCTCAGTTTTTAATGGCATTGTTTATATTATTGTTTGGACCCAGATCTGCTGGGTCTGAACTCAGGGCCAATTCAGAGAGAATCCCCTACCCAGTGCCTGGTCCCAGTTGGGGAAGCCCAGCCCCCCACCTTGGTTAGGCCTGCCACTTCAACAAGAACCTAACAGACCCCTTTGCCTCAGCCACAAAAGGAAGGCCTGGTGAGGTGGCTCAGATCAGCCAATGAGCATATGGAGGTCAGGCAGGGTAGCAACAGGCAGCAGAGCAGCCATGGTGGGTGGGGAAATGTGGTGTGAGTAACCCTTCCTCTTGGTCTGAGACCTGAGGAGAGTCCCTACAAAGGTGGTATGTGATGACAGAAGGCGCCGTACCCCAAAGCATGACAGTTATATAGCACTTTAAGTGGAAAAGTACTATATTCTCACAGGAACCCTGTGACATAATTATCATTTCCATTTAACATTGGGAAGAGCTAATGAAATTATCCAAGCTTAAGCAAAGCTCTCAAGGCTGAGTAACGTGAACTTTTGCCTGCTAGTTCCATTTCTAGCACTTTATCTCCTGGGCCATTATAACGGGAAACAAACATTTATTAAATCCTATTACAAATTCAGCTGGTCAAGGCCACATTTCCATGGCCAAGTACATGAATGAGGATGAGGGCAAAACACAACTATTGGCCTCTTGTCCAGGACACAATGAACATTGACCTTGAAACTCCAGAGGGTGGAGGCCAAAGGCAAATCATCCTCATAGTTCCATTTCTATTCAGTTGAACGATGAACTTTTCAATTTCTCTGCTACTTATAGTACTAAAAGAACCTTTTTCATCTCTTGTCTACCTTTTCCTGGTCATCCCCACTGCATCCTGCCACAATCAGAATATAGAATGCTAATAATAATATCCCATAGTCTTCTCAGTGATATCCAGATCAACAATTTGTTTGTTTCTTTCTTTGTTTCTTTCTTTGTTTGTTTGTTTATTACGCTTGTAATATCTGTGCTGTGGCGAGCCCAAGGTCACCCAGGTGGCTGCATGTGGGGGAGCACAGAATCATACCCGGCTTGCCAGATTAGAAGTCCACATTCCTAACCATTACACACCAAGCTGGCTCTCTGGATCTTGGAGACCCAGGCTCAAATCCCCCAGGAAGCCTGCTGGGTGATCCTGGGCTAGCCATTCTCTCACCCTAATCTATCTCACAAAGTTGTTGTTAGGACACAGTGGATAAGAGAGACTCATCTACAATGTCTTAAAGTTTCCTGGAGGAACGTGGGTTAAAGATGCACAGCATGCTTCGAACAAGGGAAAGCTCTCCAAGTGAACGCCAAGCCCACAGAGCGAAATGGTGGCCCGCAGGGTGTTTCTGGCTTTCCCTTTTGCTTCTTCAGATTGCATATGAGAGTCTGTCTTTGTTCTAATTAATTAGCAATCCGCTGCCAGCTTCATTCATTCCCTCCAAAGTTATTTATTTTGTTTCACAACATTTATTTGCACAGAGCTACTGTTGTGTACACAGATTACAATTTAATGAAGTTCTGAACACCCGTACGCAGCAGGCATTTGCTGTTCGGGACAAGAAACACAATGTGCCATGTATAGGCATCTGACTAAAATTAATCTCACTCATTCGTTTTTAACCTTGCTTGATTACTTTTCATATGCATACTCCCCCACCCCCCACCCCTAACCCCCACCTTCTTTGGCATAATATTTTTAGGCATTATTTTGACAATTTGTAATGATTTATATTCATAATCTATTTACAGACATTTTTGCAGCTGTGTTCAAGAGAATTCGGCCTACTTAATTAAAAAAATGAGTTTATTCTAACAAAAAAACAGAATAAAAAGTATACTCACCACACTATGAATGCCTTGAGAGCATCCTTTAAGGAAAAGCTAGACCCAAAAGCCAGACTTCTCCATGAATTCTCCGATATTTAGGTCAGTTAGTAAGATTTCAGCGCTATTGATTTACACTATCACCCTTAGCCTGAGAGCAATTGTGCTGGAGAAAATCCTCACAGTTTAGAATAAAACATTTTTTTAAGTGAATGTGTTGAAGTGCGAAATTCCAGGGGGCATGCTTAATGATTATAGGTCTGGGTTTTAAAATGGGAAACCTCTGTCTAAGGTGAACCTCTATCCACCCTACATTTCTTATTGCAACCTTGGAAAAGTCATTTTAAGACTTAGTTACACAGTCTGTAAAATAAGAAACACTCGACGTCTCAGGGGCCTGCATGGAGAACAGGAAATGGGGATATCTCTGCCGTAAAAACCCTTTCAGAAGGGTCCAAATATCCCTCCCTAACCCTCCCTCCTAAGCTCAAGTAATTGAACACTATTTGAGGGTTGGGTTTGAGTCCTGGAGCAACTTAGAGACCAGCAAGAGTTTCCAGATACAAGGAGGGTCAAAGCTCCCCTCATTAGACATGGGTGGGAATGGAGATCTCTGGACATGGGTGGTTCCACAGAGTGATGAATCTTCATGCAACTTGCATTGCCACTGTGCCTGCAGAAATAACCATCATGTTAACAATGCTTCTACATGAACATGACAGTTCTCCTCCCAATACACACCACATATTTCTAGGGTATTTTTATACTTAAAGGTAAAGGTATCCCTGTGCAAGCACCGAGTCATGTCTGACCCTTGGGGTGACGCCCTCCAGCATTTTCATGGCAGACTCAATACGGGGTGGTTTGTCAGTGCCTTCCCCAGTCATTACCGTTTTACCCCCCAGCAAGCTGGGTACTCATTTTACCGACCTCGGAAGGATGGAAGGCTGAGTCAACCTTGAGCCGGCTGCTGGGATTGAACTCCCAACCTCATGGACAGACAGCTTCAGACAGCATTTCTGCCACTTACCACTCTGCGCCACAAGAGGCTCTTTTTATACTTATGTCCCTCTAAATTCCCAGCTTGAGATGAACAGAGAGGTTCCAATACTGGCAGTATTGGAAGAGTATAAATCCCCGGAGCCAAATGGTGTGCGCTCAAGAATTCTAAAGAACTTTCTAGAGAGCTTGCAAAACCTTTGTATGTCATCTTCAAGACCTCTTGGAGGATGGGAGATGTGCCACAAGATTGGAGGAGAGGATGACACAGTAAATTACAGGCCGGTTAGTCTGACCTCTGGAAGATACTGGCGTTTGTGAGCATACTCGGTTATTTTGTGAGCATCTGGAGGGCAACGTGGTAGTTTTTCCAGACCAACCTCATTTCCTTCTTTGATCGAGTGCCATGCTTACTGGATCATGGGTATGTCATTGATTTTGTTTGCCTGAATCTCAGCAAAACCTTAGACAGGGCTCCCCTGATTTTTTGATGAGTAGATCACAGTACGGGTGAGCATGAACAGTTCCTCGGAGTCTTTGAACAGATTCATTTCCAGACTGTCTCCGCTCCTTCTAACTGTTTACCAAACTTCAAAGCAACTGGGGGGAGAACTTGGGGGGCATGTAGAGGAGCATTCAGGGGAGATCCCCGGCAACTCTGATGTCTCTAGCTTGCACGGGATCCAGTCTGTACACTCCTGATTAGGGATGTGTGCTTCGGCTCGGTTTGGCCACCTCGATGATCACCGAAGCCTGAGGCGGCGCATAGGAGGCCAGTGCCACGGTGAGGAGAGGAGGGGCGGCAGTGGTGGTGTGTCAGCCAGCGGCAGCAGTCACCGCCACCCCTGCTCTCTGCACTGTGGTGCTGGCCTCCTATGCGCTGCTTCAAGCTTCGGTGATTGCAGAGGCGGCTGAACCAAACCGAATTGCACATCCCTACTCCTGATCATGTCAAAATGATTGCCTGCCATTTCCTCAGAAAGCAGTTTTCTTTGGGCACCTTCTCAGGGGAGGGCATAACTCAGACAATCCTCAGTGAACTTGGGAGACAGGTAGAGGAGAGTCAGCCAAAGATAATCTGAGGGTTTCGTGCCTCTGGTATGCTGGGGGAAATGATTCTACTGCATCACAAAGGTCACCAACCAACCTGGTTTATTTGGCAACTAACTGTGACGAATTGAGCATGCCATGGACCACAAACCAAAACTGCATTTTCCCAGTTTGTGCCCATCGCTAGACTAGAGTACTACGAACTGGACTCTAATAGGCAACTAGGGAGCTGCTTGGAGGGCAGCTGTAATCCGCATTGTCAGTCATCAATGGAGTTACCCTGTGGAGTGCCATAGGCCTTGGTTCTGAGCCCAGCATTTTCAATATTTTTATAAATGATCTAGTTGAGGGGTTGTAGGGACCGCTCATTAAATTGGCAGGTGACACCAAACTGGGAGGAACAGCAAACAAACACTGCATAAGATAAAGACAGAATTCAACCAGATCGGAACACACTGGAAAAGCCGGCGGATATGAACAAGATGCAATTCAGCAAGGATAAGTAAAGAGTTCTAAATCTGGGTAAGATTTAGGTAAGATCAGACAAAAGGTCCTTGGATTGTGTTCGCAGTAGCAGTCAGCTGGATACCTTGATGAACCTCACGAGAAGGACATGTATATATTTTGGAATTCCTGGCTGTTTGTCCCCAGCATCTGAAATGAAGAGATAAATTGTCTCTGAGTGTGCAGGTTTTGTTTAGCTACCTTGCTGAACAGCTGCTAGTGCCTGGTCCTCCAGCACTGCATCTCCACAAGTGGATATCACCATATCTTGTAGTGGCAAATAATTAACTAATGTACAAAGCAGCCTCTGTGCTGACTTTCCTGCCAACAGGGTTCTTGGGAGGATAGACATGCACAAATTCAAAATCATTTTTTTTCTCTACAGAAAGAAGGCAATTAGTTTAGCACAGGTGTATTCCATTCATTCGGATATGTTCTCTCTCACTCTCTGCCTGTCGCTTCTTTCATTAGATATTAATATGCATAATGTTCGTCTCTTTTCATGAGCACTGACATCCCAGATATATATGACATAAAGATCTTGGGCAGCTGCCCTGCTGATGAATGGCAATAATACCAGCAGTTTTCTCGGTTTAAATGTGCAGGTGGCGCCAGCAGCAGCTGCCAGACATGTTAAAAGCATAACAAAAATTTAAGCCAAAGTGTTTATCTTGTTTTATTTACAGTAATAAGGTGCCCGTTGGACAGCCCCTCTAAGTGCAGTACAGTAAAATCGATATGGAACATTAAAATCAGACATAAAAACCACCCACTCAACCCAAATAGGCTACCAAACCAGAACCAAAATGCACTTGGGTAGGAGAGCAGTTTTAATAGCTCAGTTCTCGACCAATTATCTTCTCTTTCACTCCTACCACTTTTTTACTCTCGTGAACAAAATGGATCAGAGGAACAGAAGAAGAGCCCTCCTGGATTAGAACACTGGTCCATCTAGTCCAGCATCCTGTCTCACCCGGTGGCTGATCAGTTCCCCTGGAGTTCCAAAACAGGTCTTTCTTCCCTTGAAGTTGCCTCTTGGCCCTGGGATGCAAATGTTGGCTACCTTGAAATATGGAGGCCCCCTTTAGTTGCCACGGCTAGTAACTACTGATAGACCTGTCCACCAATGAATATACCGTATTTGCCAGCGTATAAGACGACTGGGCATATAAGACGACCCCCCAACGTTTCCACTCAAAATATAGAGTTTGTTACATTACATTACAGTACTATGGGCAGCTATGTCTATCCCAAATGAAGCCCACCCGGCGTATAGGACGACCCCCCCACTTGGAGGCATGTTTTTCAGGGGGGGAAAGTAGTCTTATACACCAGCAAATGCTGTAAATTCCATTGTTTCAAATGCCAAGTTTTATACTCAGCCTAATGACTAAGTGAATTAGTATAGTCCAGGTTGTCACTGATTCTAATCTTATCAGCCACACATATATTAGGATGGCTCTGTCTAAACCTCAGTATGCATCCCATTTGAAATCATACTGGCCTAACTTACATGGCTGTTGTTAAACTGTGCTTTGAAAAGTGACAGCGCTATGTAAATAAATACCCAGAATCATATATATACGAGACAAGTATGGTACCCCTGTGGACACATGCCTAAGTCAGAGATTTGCAAATCTCAGGTTTGAAAGTATATATCCACATGAAATAACAACATCTGCGCAAAGGTAGACATTGCAGGGGGGTAGAGATTGGACAGCATGTTAGGTTGCTGCAGGAAACAAAGCTTTTCTCTGAAAATAAGGTGGTGATAGTTACTTCAAGCAGGTGACAAGGGGAGTTTTATTGTGTGCCGTCCTTCGCCAGAGGGCTCAGGGCAGCTCACAGCAGTTACAAATGACATAAAATCAATCCAGTCATCAGTTTTAAGAATTATTAACATTGAAAGCAAGTCTCAAGGTGTCAGACAGGTTGCCTCTTTCTCTTTTGAGAGAAGGGCACATAAAGTGCATCTATATCGTTGGTGGTAGGAATAAGTTGGGCAGTTTAAGTAGGAAGGCCAGAATTTTGAGCAGTGAAGGAATCCTGGAAATTGTGACCCTTCGGGACAATGTATATGAGATAATTGACAAATACTCAAATTGAATTTTCATTTAAACCGTTTAGCCGCTGAGGAAGATATTGTTGAAAATGGGATATTGAAATATTGAAAATATCCAGACTCCATTTCAGCTTTTGTTTCTCAGTTACTATAAATGACAAATCACGCAAAAATTAGTTCATCAGTCATATTCAATTTTATTTACAATATGGCGATTGCAAAGAAAAATTTCTGAATGAAGAAGACTGGTTAAGCCGCGATGCACCTATCAATGCATTAAAGGTAAAGGTAAAGGTAAAGGTATCCCCTGTGCAAGCACCGAGTCATGTCTGACCCTTGGGGTGACGCCCTCTAGCGTTTTCATGGCAGACTCAATACGGGGTGGTTTGCCAGTGCCTTCCCCAGTCATTACCATTTACCCCCCAGCAAGCTGGGTACTCATTTTACCGACCTCGGAAGGATGGAAGGCTGAGTCAACCTTGAGCCGGCTGCTGGGATTGAACTCCCAGCCTTATGGGCAAAGCTTTCAGACGGCTGCCTTACCACTCTGCGCCACAAGAGGCTCCTATCAATGCATTGCGGCCACCAAATAGCCCCATGATCTCACCAATCCAGGATTCCCCTGCCCCAGGGAGATTTAGGAGACATCTTCTCCTTCTCAAAATAATCTAGGATAGAATCTAGGATAGAATCGTTAATATATCCAAGGAGAGGCCTGTGAAGCCAAAATGGATGCCAGTGAGAGAGAGGCAAAGAGAAAGAAAGGATATGGGCGCTGAAGATCCTCAGTCTGTTCATGAGGATTCTTGCTCAACTTCCTTCTGTCACCTTAGAACAGGGGTAGTCAAACTGCGGCCCTCCAGATGTCCATGGACTTTAATTCCCAGGAGCCCCTGCCAGCATTCGCTGACAGGGGCTCCTGGGAATTGTAGTCCATGGACATCTGGAGGGCCACAGTTTGACTACCCCCGCCTTAGAACTTTACTCTGATATCCACTGTCATAGGGACGAGAACACTGCTTCTAAATGTGCCGTTCTTTGCTAGATTAAAATCTGTGAAACTGTTCCCATATGCCACAAAAATTGATTCAAGACCATCAAGACCAACTGGGTTCCTCTTTTTTTTTTAAGAAAAACAATGGAAATAGTTATGGCTATTTGCAGTATGGTAGATCTAGAATTCCTGTTGGGGGATGAGGTAGATAAAACTTTGTGGTTGCTCCTGACCTTGTGTATGAGTGATCCTGAAGAGGTAGTTTCACGTTACTGAGCGAGCAGGCCAAGACGCAGAACTAACTCGACGGCCCTCTCGGGGCGCGTTTGCTGCCTTGTGATTTGTTTAAACATTTCCTTCTATCAGCTATAATCATCTCCAACACTGTTAACCTGGTCGTTGCTATTCCTGCTTTTATTCCATGTGATTCACTGGAACATTTCTTTGCCTGTTCCCCCACACACACATGGTTCCCCCCCCTTCATGAAACAGAGTGGTTGATTGCCTTGGCTGGGATTCAGTTGGCTTCAGCAGTATAATTCATAGGACTTACAGACATAACACTTGTAAACTCTTTCATTCCATTGCAGCTTGTCTAGTAACAGTTCTTTCAGCTGAGGGGGTGGCAGGAGCTAGAGAAAGCCCTTTGACTACTTTACATCAGCAGCTCGAGCCAGCATCCACCAAATGAGACATGATGCTTCACTGGATAGCATCCCAACAAAATAGCTTTGGACTAGGCTTATTTCAGCTAACAACGGGCAGGGGAAATGCGTCACCCAGTATAGCAAAGACATAGCTATAGCTAAGACATAAAATGGCTGACAAACTGCAAAAGCAAAACACCCGACAGGTTTTACCTAGGGAAGTACCATATTTACTCAAAAGAATGACAAGAAGACTCACTCTAAAAATGTTGTGCTTTTAGTATTGGACATAACTGCAACTTGCATGGAAATTTAAGATCATCCCCTTTTTTATGACATATATGGGGAGGGGGAGAAACCATAGTCATGTATTTGAGTAAATACTGTATGAGCTCATATTGCTCAAGAGCATGAACTGGCTTATGATCTAAGGTACACCACGGATTTTGGGCGTTTCGTGAAGCAATGTTTGCTAACCAAAGAGCTGCCATGAACTTCCATAAATTTCCAGGCAATTCATGAAGAGCAGAAAGTAGGGGTTTTAATGGCTCAGAACTATTTGAATCCCTGCTTTCTGCTGTTCCTAAAAAACAGCTGAGCAGCAGTGAGCAAAAAGTAGGGGTTTCAGAGCCATTCAGACCCCTCTTTTCTGATCTCCATCAAAAGTGGCAGCAAGCAGATCATGAACCAATATGAACCAGTTGGTTTGTGAATCAATGTACCGGTCCATGAATCACAATTGATTCACAAAAATGCATTTCACAACCATCCTTACAAGAGAACACCAAAATCAACATCTACACATTTGCCTCTCTTCCTTCCCCAAGGAGATCAGGGTGGTATATGTCAGAGAATCCTGTTTTAACTTCAGAGCAAGCCTGTGAGGAGGTGCAATGGCTTAGTGGCTTTATCATTTGTTTGTTTGTTTGTTTACCCCCCTCCCCAAAGGCTCAGGGTGGTTTACATGAAACAACAAAATGGTACAGGTAACATCAACCACTGCCATTTGTAGGGAAGAGATCTCCAGTCTTATGAGCTGGTCAGGACTTCTCTCTGCCCAAGATCTTGGAAAGCCACTGTCAATCTCATTAGACAAGCCGGAGAGAGGCAGACCAATGGTTTATATGTACCCCACCATTCAGTGGGGGTTCAGACATGGGTCTCCCAGCTCTGAGTCTGAGACTCTAACCCAGTCTTTCTCAGCTTTCTCAAAAAAAAAAAAACAACCCAGAAGTAGCCACAAGCATGAGGAATATGGTTAGGAAGAATAACTGTTTCTATGCCCACCCAAGGCCCCTTCCCTTCCCACCCCCTCAATGGCCATTTTTGGAGGTGGGGCAGGTCAACACTGTATTTGGTCATATCACCCTATAAATGTGTGTCCATAGATATATATTCTGTGAATACTTTCATTTAAAAATCTATTTTTGTCAAAATAGGCTGTTATATTTTGTATGTGTGTATGTGTGTGTGTTTTTTATTATCTACACATTCACACTGTCTCTTGGGAACTGTAGTGCCAGGAATAGGCAAGGCAGGTAGAATACACAGCCTGGGCAATTTTGTTGCTTGGGCAAAATTCATTAATCAAATTGGGGGGAAGGTGTCAGAGAATGGTCAGAATCCAGAAGGGATTGCCCCCCTCAACCTCTGGACTCATTATTTGCTTATTTGAAAGGTCACATTTACATTATGCATTCCCTGCCCCTAGGATGTCGGTAACTTTTTTCTAACTCAGAATTTTGCAGATAAATGGACTGCTGAAGTCAGGAGCAAAGTATTGTTTTGCAAGTTATATTCCCCTTTTTTTCAAGTTCTAGTCGATTTTGAGCAATCAAGGGCAGTTTCATCAAGACTAAGTAAGGGGTTAAACTAATTAACTTCTAAGCATGTGCAGTCATTGGCTACAGATTTCGGACAGGTAAGTCTGATAAATCCTGACCTTGTGGACATAAAATAGATAGCGTGCGCTCATAATATATCTCAGTTTTAATTACTAATGGAATAAGAAAAGACAATTATTTGGAATTGAAGATTTATTTCAGAGCAACTTTCAATGCAACTGGATGTTGTGAGCAAAGGCAACTTTGAGTCCAGTATTTTAAGCATTCCTGGTCAGCAACCTGCCCCTAACATTACAGGATCTGATAAAACAGGATCTGACCAAACACTGTTAGGGTTACACCCTTTCAGACTTATAGTAAGAACTCACATTGTTGATGGCTGTTCCATTAAAAACCTCCAGTAATTCTCTGCACATTATTTGGGGAGGGAGAAAAGGCTGTCAGGGAGGAATTTAAACTCAAACCAACCTTCCATAAATCTTATTCCCATATGGAGAATAGGTTCCCCTGAAGAAAACGCTGCATTGGAGGGTGACCTGCTGAGGTCCCTCCCCTCTCCAAATTCCACACTCCCCAGGCCCCATCCCCCAAATCTCCAGTTATTTCCCAAGAGCTAGTTGGCAACCTGACACCTGAAGTGGTATATATCAGACAGAGATGTACAACCCCAGAGAGAACTAGGTCTCAATTTCAGATTTATTAGGGTGACTTGTGGCCCACTGGAACAACTTGAGATCCAGAAAGCCTTTAAAAACACTTGTTTTCTTTTGGTTCCCTGTTGTAATAATTTCTCTACCCACACATGTGCGTGGTTTTTAAAGGAAAATTTGCTGGGAGCACAATCACAAAACCAGGAAATTGGCAGCAGGGAAGTCCACAATCTTGATCTTCTAGAAACGCTGCTTTTTATGTACTCAAGTTCTGAAGGTGTCCATTTCGTGCATCAATAAATTCCCCTTTGTTTTCCTTAATCCTACTTTTATTAGACATATATTGTACAAAGAACCGCATATAACAGATACATACCTGCAAGAACAGAGTTGTATGATATATTGCATAGAAATTTGAAAGAAAGAAAAAAAAACCCTGAGGTACTCAAGAATTTTTTTAAAATGTTTAATAACCAGTTTCCCCCTAAAGCACCACAGCTCTTGGGCTTGAGGGCATCATAACATTGTTTTTTGGCTTAACAATATTGCATGAGGTGAAGGTAGATCATGAACTATGGTTAGATGCCCACACTGGGATTACAACTGAGATCAGTTCACCTGGAGAAAATGGCTATTTTGGAAGGTATATTTTATGGCATTATACCTGATCGAAATCTGTCCTCTCCCCAAATCCCACCATCTTCAGGCTCCACCCCCCACCACCACCCTCCAGATATTTCCCAACCCGGAGCTTGCAGCCCTCGTCATGGTATATATCCAGACTCAGAAGCCACAGTGTGTCCTCATTTCCCATCTCTGGACAAGCGTAATATAGCTCTCAGGACAAGCCTAATGAGCTTCCATCTTGATTTTTAGAAAGTTCTGGCCCTTCTGACGGCTGCGTTCACAGAATCAGCTTCTTGGCCTTCAAAGTTGTAACAGCGACCAAGTGATTAAGGCACAATTCTCTTTAACCGGGGACTTCCAACTATAGAACCATTTTACTTTATATAAATGCTGTTTTCTAATGATTCATTTAGAGTTTATTAGGTTGTTCCCTAACAACGACTGAGACTGAAAGCAGAACGTAGTCACATCCTTCACTCCCCATTCCGGTGACTTTATGTTCTGTCTGAAGAGGCTGAGTGTTGTTGTTTCTCAACTGAGTCCATGTCACACCCAAAGACAGACTTCACCGAATTCCAAGCCTTTCCTCTTGGGCTTGATCCTTCGCTAGCTGCAAAGTCAGTAAAGTTAAACAAAGTTGGAGACGGCTGGTGGTTAGTGATGGCACACAAGCTGCCTGTCAAAAACCTCAGCCTGCCTCTCAAGAATTCAAATTTTGTTTGGAATACATAGTGTTATTTCAGGCATTGTCTTTGTTTCACTTGACAGTAGCTCGCCGGAGCCAGCTTAACACGGCCGAGAACCCTCGTCGTAAAGAGAGCGGATTTTTGAAAACGACAAGCAGTTTCCCTCAAACTGCAACTCCCCCTTGTGGAAGAATCAGAGGCCTAGTGGGCCTCCCGACAACCTAGGCTGATCAACGCTGGCATTTGGCAGAGAGGCACGCAGGCTGCTGCTGTACCACTCTGTGCCGCTCGAAACTACACTAGCTGCAGCCACAGTCAGCTCTTTCGAATACTCCCAGCTTACATTTCTGCCGACTTAAGTATACATGCCACGTTTTGTTTGCACAAGTAGTAACCTTTCACAGTAATATGCCTCCAGGAGCAGTTATGGCACCTCAATATTTCATTGGTGTGAATTAATCTTCCGACATCACCTTCAAGTTACCTCTTCCCAAATTCTCTTTAATTTGGAAGTTGACACCTTTGACAGATGATGGCGCAATTATATTTTCACATTTATCACGGTGTTTTTTTTTTTAAATCATTGCTAGATAATAATCTAAGGTTAATTTTATAATTTTTTAAAGGGCCCTCCAATTAAGGGCTGCCTGGGCTGAAATTAATGAGGTCTGTCTTAGGGAAGTTTGGGCTTTGTTCTCGCTGCTATGACCTACCAACCGAATATTCTGCCCTGAGGGGATGTTTTCGTAACCGGGCGGAAAAGAGGGAAACCCCCCAAATTGGGCAGGTTCTATAAACACTGGGTTAAACATGATGGAAATACCATTTATCTGCAGATGTTAGTACCTGAAGAATATAAAGACATAAGTAAAGTCCAGCTGGAATGGACCAAAGTTCAGCATCCTGATTCCCACAGTGGCAAACAAGAAGATCCTAGAAGGCATCTAAGAAGGGCATAGAGACCAAAGCTTCCTGTTGTTGTAATCTAGCAACTGAGAAGGCCTCTGAACATGGAGGTTCTATTTTGCTATCATGGCTATTGGATGCTGTCCGTAATCTCGTCTTAATTCTCTTCAAAGCCATCAAAACTAGTGGCCATCTCTATTTCTTGTGCCATTATATTTATCGTGTCATTCTTTTCTTCCTTTTGTCTGTCCTCCCCATTAAATTTCATTGGGTGACCCCAAGTTCTGTTATTATGGGAGATGGAAGAAAAAGTTCTCTCTACTTTCTCCATCCTATGCAAAATTATATAAAACTCTTGCCGAATCCACATACATTGGATAATGCACTTTCAACACACTTTAGAGACAGATTTTCCTGTTTTGCACAGGAAAATCCATCCGCAAAAGCACACTGAAAGGGCATCATCCAATGTGCTTGAAATGGGCTCTATCAGACATCTTTTTCCTAAACTGAAAAGCCACAAACTCCTTTGTTTTCTAGGATAGGCGGCTCACATTGATGGCCAGTCTCAACACACTTTCCAATTTCTACAATACCTTTTTGAGATGTGGCATTGTATCCCAAATATGGCAGCACCATAGACGTATTCTCTGTATTAGTCAATTGTGGTTGCAGTGGTTAAGAGCAGCGGTTTCTAATCTGGCAAACTGGGTTTGATTTCCTGCTCCTCCACATACAACCAGCTGGGTGACCTTCGGCTACTCACAGTCTTGTTAGAGCTATTATCACAGAGCAGTATCTCTCAGAGCTCTCTGAGCCTCACCTACCTCACAGGGGGTCTGTTGCAGTGAACGGAAGGGAAGGCAACTGTAAGCTGCTTTGAGACTCCTTCGGACTGTGAAAAGCGGGGTATAAAACAACTCTTCTCCTTCTAAATTGTTTTCTGCTCAGACCTAGAATGCAAATATGAATTGTTAAAATGAGATGATGAGATTCAATATCTCTCATTATGCACTCTACTGAGTCTGATGTTACCCGCAAATATTCTTTCACTCTGCTCAAGTCAGACTTTATTCCAAAGCATTTTGCTATCATTGTCTCGACTCTGACACTGTCCAATCAAAACCAGCCAGATTTGGTTAATTACTGCACTCCCACTGTATCCTGAAGGCTATATTTTCATGATACCCCATCTTGTGGCAGTTAAGGCCCCGTTCTGCTTTCAAGTGATTTTTCCTCTTCTCAGGATGATGCTGAGATATGTTAGGCCTGTATTAAAGGAGGAAAATAGTCATTACAGACCCAGCACAGAGATGAGTAGAAATCTCTGCAGAAGTTGCTTTGAAGGCATGCCAGCAGGCCTTGGCATCAGTGCCCACTTGCCATTCGGAACAGTCTGTTATCTCACCCTGGAGAGAAGCTCTTCAAACACTGAACCGAGCAGAGTGGCAGGGAACGATTTCTACGTTGCATGCAGACTTCTTCCTACAGAGTAGCCTGAACTATGTTCCCAGTGGTCATCTGGGAAGCAATTGTTTCAATGATTTACCACCATTAGTTTCCATCTGTTAATGAACTCTGGACATCTAAAGCAGTAGGGCATGATGACTGCTAGGGCCATCCTGTTTTACAGATTGTTCCTTCTAGTAACGCCGGATGCTTATTCTAAGTATTTAAGAACACTTTTGGATCAGACCACTGGCTTATCTTATCCAGCATCTCGTTTCACATATCGGCCAACTAGTTGCCCTAGAGCAGGGGTAGTCAAACTGCGTCCCTCCAGATGTCCATGGACTATAATTCCCATGAGCCCCTGCCAGCAAACGCTAAAGTATCAAAAACATGGCATAGAGGCCATGTGTTATGTTTTAGCACTGGTATTCAGAGGTTTGCTGTATCAGAATATGGAGGTTCCCTTTACTCCCCACGGCCAGTAGCCACTGATGAATCTCTGTGAATGCTAGTAGCCACCACCACATCTGCAGAAGGTGAATGCCACAATTTGCTGCTTAGGTAAAGAAATGCTTTGTTTTCAAAGCAGTATCGATGGGTTTAGGCAGCAACTGGGATCTAAAGTGGTAAAGCAGATATTCTTATTGGGATTTTTGCCTCCTCTCCTCCCCTTCCCCTTTGAATAACCATGTCTCATGCTGTTCAAGAACCACAGGTCAACATTCAGACCATTTCCGTATGGAGGCGTTAAACTCGCGCTGCCTCCTGCTTGCAGTTGCGTGGCTGGAAGCCACACATTTTCAAGCTTCCTGATGGGAGACCCCTCCAGTGTTTTCCCGCCACTTTGTAGTGGTTTTGGGCCTCCCGATGAGACGGCAAGGAAAAACAAAGCAAACTCCCCCCCCCCCCACTCCTTGGCTTGTCAATCATTTCAAGCCACCAAACCCAGCACAGTGGTTGTTTCAGGGACTCATCATCAGTTCCTAACATTTCTTGTATGGTGGCCCATAAGTCCAAGTTTACTTGTTATGATGACCCATCCAGGTTTAGGGCAAGTTGTTGCTGCTATTTTTTGGACAGCTTAATCAAACGATGACCTTGGCACCTCCATTTTCTACAGTGACTAACCAGATGTTTCTGAGAAACCAACCTTTTCACTAAAGGTACAGCTGCCCCCACTATGAGCCTGAATCTAACATAGCCTTTGCATATAGATGTTCCATCCCAGCTTTTAAACGCCCTCTCCTTCACCATTTCTTCCTCTAATTCCTCTAAGATTCAAAGAAATTCACTCTACTAACCATCAGGACATTCTGTACTTAATCAGCATGTATAAGCATTGAAGAAAAATACTGTTTCCATTGTCAGATCTTAGTTTCCAAAACAGAAACAGATGGTTGAACTAGATGGCCCTAGAGGTACCTTCCAACTCTATGATTCTATGAGTAGTGAGAAGCATAGGGGTGGCCATTAGGGGTGGGGGGGGGTGTCTCTGAGCAAAACCTGGAACCAGCCCTGTAGGGGGACATTAGAGGTAGACCCTATTGTGAAGCTGCAGACTTGAGAATGTGATTTCTATACATGCTTGCCTTCATGACATACATCTGTTAAACATCTTACACTGAGAGGAACATCTCGTTCTACCTCCCTGCAGTTAATGGCAGTCAGGGAAGTTCCAGCTTCCCAAAGCCAATGAAGGAGGGCAAAATAGTCTCATCAGTCAGTGAACACCTTTGTGGCCTGTGCAGCACACTGAGGGACACTCCTTTGCATGCTTAAAGTGCCACCAAGTCACAGCTGACTTAAGGTGACCCTGTAGGGATTTTCAAGGCAACTGATTAAGCAGAAGTGGTTTGCTTTCCTTTCTCGGTGGTCTCCCATCCAAGTATTGAGCCAGCTTAGCTTTGGAGATCTGAAGAGATTGCACTATACCATTCCACATCCCTGAGACACACTTGAGGGATATAAATTTGGTCATAGACTATCCAGTGCAAAAGGAATGGCAGAGAAAGGATATTTTCCAACAGTAGGGGGAGGCCATGTGGCAGATCATGCTTAGCCAATAGCCCACCCATTTCCAGAATACCTCCTTATCTTTAACATTTCGGTGGGGCGGCTGCCGTGATGGGCTTATTCTGTCTTTTCCCTTTGGAAGGTCTTACTCATGGAAAGTGGGCTCTGGGGATGGGATTATTCTGTTTGCTAAAATCCTTGCCCTGCTAAGAGGATTTCAGCAAGCTAGCATGGTGCATGTCAACAAAACAGGTTGAATGGACTAACCTGCAGAAATGAGCAGTGTACATACAAGACCCTGGAGGTGGGAAATATATAATCCTGGCCACTCATTTCACTCATGCTATTGACCTTGAAAACCCTTTACAACTTGAGGCTCTCAAACCTGTGGGACTCTCTCTCTCTCTCCGAACCTAGGTGAGAAAGGCACTCATCTCAGCTAGGTCCATTATTTATTACTTGTAAGTTATTCCGAGAGCCTCTTGTGGCGCAGAGTGGTAAGGCAGCAGTCATGCAGTCTGAAAGCTCTGCCCATGAGGCTGGGAGTTCAATCCCAGCAGCCGGCTCAAGGTTGACTCAGCCTTCCATCCTTCCGAGGTCGGTAAAATGAGTACCCAGCTTGCTGCTGGGGGGTAAACGGTAATGACTGGGGAAGGCACTGGCAAACCACCCCGTATTGAGTCTGCCATGAAAACGCTAGAGGGCGTCACCCCAAGGGTCAGACATGACTCGGTTCTTGCACAGGGGATACCTTTACCTTTACCAAGTTATTCCGAACTGTGTTTTCCCTGTCCTGGGCTTTTAATGTGGCCACCCCCATGTTATAGACCAGCATCCTAGAAGTTGAGGAAGACTCCATCACTCCTGCTGCTGTAAATGATATAAAAAAGAATGATATAAAAGAGAATTAAAGGGTTGCAGTTGTCAGAGCTGCTTTCTTGGATTATTCCTAGACTTTGTTGTTGTTGTTGTTGTTGTTGTTGTTGTTAGGTGCGAAGTCGTATCCGACCCATCGCGACCCCATGGACAATGATCCTCCAGGCCTTCCTGTCCTCTACCATTCCCCAGAGTCCATTTAAGTTTGCACCAACTGCTTCAGTGACTCCATCCAGCCACCTCATTCTCTGTCGTCCCCTTCTTCTTTTGCCCTTGATCGCTCCCAGCATTAGGCTCTTCTCCAAGGAGTCCTTCCTTCTCATGAGGTGGCCGAAGTATTTGAGTTTCATCTTCAGGATCTGGCCTTCTAAGGAGCAGTCAGGGCTGATCTCCTCTAGGACTGACCGGTTTGTTCACCTTGCAGACCAAGGGACTCACAAGAGTCTTCTCCAGCACCAGAGTTCAAAAGCCTCAATTCTTTGACGCTCAGCCTTCCTTATGGTCCCTAGACTTAATGGTTGCTTTACACATTTTGTGTTTTTGGGAAACGTTATTTTAAAATTATTATCAGGGCCTGTGGAGAGAAAGGTGGGATCAGAACACTGCAAATAAACAAAACGAAATGTGAAAAAGTAGTCAAGGTAAGCCAAGAAAAAAAGCAAGGAAAACTGGAAGGGAGTTTGCTGGCAGCCTTTCTCAATCAGTTGTTTATCTGTGCAGGACTTAGCTCTCCTTGGCAACTAATTGTCCCTGTTCAATCCCTCCCAATCCCAAAGGGAAATTAGCTGTTAAGGAGAAATAAGGTGTGGATAGATAAACAAGTGAGAAGGAAAAGGTGGCTGAGAGCTCTAGGACTGTCTCCACCAGCCTCTCCAGAGGGCACTAGATTCTTAACCTGACTTGCAGGGTGCCTAAATTTCCATATGATAACTGTAATGAGTCAATGGAACCGAAGCCCTTTAGGTGAGTAGCATGGTGTACTGGTTAAAGAGTGGTAGACTCTATCTGGAAAATGAGGTTTGATTCCCCACACCTCCACATGCAGCCAGCTCGGTAACCTTGGGCAAGTCACAGTCCTGTTAGAGCTTTTCTCGCAGAGCAGTTCTCTCTGAGTTCTCTCAGCCCCACTGTCATGAACTTTTTCATTTCATTACTTTTTCATTCATGACTTTTTCATTTCTTGGGCCCTGGCAAGCCCAGCAGTCATAACTCTAATAATCTGCTCTCTGGCTCCAAGACTCCCCTTGCATTCCCAGTGCCAGCTAAGTTTCGCTTTCTCACAAACCTTTTGGTCTATCACCAGCCGGCCCCAGCCAAGGCCGTAAAGCAATAAACCTGTCGGCTAACTCCCAGCCTCTCTTCCTTTTCCCAGCGGGAGAGGCTCCATGTTGATGTATCAATCTTACTGTAAGTGTCCTTGCGGAGGCAACTCAAAGTCTCAACAAAGTGCTAACTGCTTAGATAAGATTCCGGGCCATCTGGTCACCTGGGAATCAACCCACCTTTGCTGTCCTCTCACTCTCCCGCCAAAATGCCTAAGTGCCCCCTCCCTTATTTGGTGGGCTCTATAACTGCCCTGCTTGTTCCTTTTTACTTTGTTATTATCAAGATCTTTGCTTAGGAAGATCTTGGCTTGCTTTAGTGTTCTGTGGACTCTGTCTAATAAAGCTCTCTTTGGATTTACAACTGCCTGTTGGATCTCGGATGTGTCTTTATCACGGACTCTGCAGGCTGGGCTCAGCCTGGTTCCTGACACCCACCTACCTCACAAGGTGCCTATTGTGGGGAGAGGAAGGGAAAGGTATTTATAAAGACTCCTTTCAGTAGTGAAAAGTAGTGAATTAAAAAAAAACAGGTCTTCTCTTCTTTATAAGGTACATGTAGGCAACACAGCATTTAGGTAGGAAAATCATGTTTATAGCTTATAATTTATTTATAATTTAATTTATATACCACCATTCCCAGAAATTCTGGCTCATGGCGGTTTACAACAAATAAATATGGATCATTATAGTATGGGAGATACTTGTCTTGAAAGTAAAGGTAAAGGAAAAGGTATCCCCTTTGCAAGCACCAAGTCATGTCTGACTCTTGGGGTGACACCCTCCAGCGTTTTCATGGCAGACTCAATACGGGGTTGTTTGCCAGTGCCTTCCCCAGTCATTACCGTTTACCTCCCAGCAAGCTGGGTACTCATTTTACCGACCTCGGAAGGATGGAAGGCTGAGTCAACCTTGAGCTGGCTGGTGGGATCGAACTCCCAACCTCATAGGCATAGCTTTCAGACAGCCTTTTAGCTACTTACCACTTAGAAGACCATATACTGAACATGAGTCAGCCGTGTGACTTGGTAGCTAAAGAGGCAAATGGGATTTTGGGCTGCATCAAAAGGAGTATAGTGTCCAGACCACGCGAGGTGATGGTACCGCTTTACTCTGGTTAGACCTCACTTGGAGTACAGTGTCCAGTTTTGGACACCACAATTAAAGAAAGATATAGAGAAACTGGAGTATGTCCAGAGGAGGGCTGCAAAAACAAAGATGGGTTTGGAGACCAAGACATATGAGGATTAGTTGAGGGAGCTTGATCTCTTAGTCTAGAGAGGAGATGACTCAGAGGTACTATGATAGGCATCTTCAACTACTTGAAGGGCTGTCCCATAGAGAATGGAGAAGAGTTGGTTTTGGTCCGACCCTCTGGGGCAACAGAAAACAAGAGTTGTTTTCTGTTGCCCCAGAGGGTCGGACCAGAACCACCTGGATGAGATTAATTCAAAAGAAATTTTTGGTTAAGCATCCAGAAGAAGTTCTTGACAGAAGAAGTTCCTGAAGTTCCTCAATGGAACAGGATTCCATGGGAGGTGGTGGGTTCTACTTCTTTGGAAGTTTGTAAGCAGAGGCTAGATTAGCCATCTGACACAAAGGCTGTTTCTATGAACTCATGCAGATTGTAAGTGGGTGGGCAGAAGGGATTGTGTCAGTACTAGGCTCTTGTGGTCCTTTCTTGCATGCCCAGAGAAATTCTGATTTCCACTTTGAGGTTGGGAGGAGAATTTCCTACAGGCCAGACTGGCCAGGGTTTCGGGGGGTCATCATCTGGGCATGGAATTTGGGCCACTGTGGGTAGGCAGGACGTTGTGAATTTCCGGCATTCTGCAGGGGGTTGGACTAGATGACCCTGCAGGTTCCTTCCAACTCTGTGATTCTATGGCCCACTCATCACCACTCTTTTTAAAGTCGGGTAGGGCGATCCATGGATCATTCAATAATTCCTGGAGCAGCACAATAAAAACATGAGTTGAGTGGCCCCTTAGAAACAAACAAAATTTATTCCAGCATGAGTTTCATGAGCCATAACTCTTTTCATCAGATGCACTGCAGTACACAAAGAACAAGGGACCCATGTCCTTCAGGAAGACTCACAGAGCAAGTGCCTTATTAACTATTACTCCCATCACCTTTATAAGAAAGTGCTACTTCCACCTCAAGTGTTACCAAGTCTGAGAATGCCACAGACGTCCTTCTACTTGGGGCTGCCTAGTCACCAGCTGAATCAATTGTGTGAAAGCCACCTGCTACCGCCTAACACAAGCCAAGCTGAGCCTGGATAGACTTTTCATACACAGCTTTTCAGGCACAGTGTGTGTCAGGCACCAGTAAATGGCGTTCATACAACCAGCCCTGTTTGTGGCAGGTGAAAATCATTACGAGCTAATTAGAAACAGTGGTTGCCATGGGCTTCAACAGTGGAGGGAACGAGATCCCATTTGGGCTTTAAATGACACAATTGTGCCATCATAGCTTGGAATGTGGAACCTTTATTGCCCCCGGAACAATAACGCGATGATACTTTTGTCCAGTTTTTTGCAGATAAAATATCATGGATATGCTGTGATCTGGACCTCAGTTGTAACACCGGGGGAAAGGTCTAGTACACCACCTGGTCTGTTTATGAACCATTTTGACCTAGTTTTCATGGTGGATGTTGACCATATCCTGGGATCTGTGAAGGCCACTCGATGAACCCTGAATTCCCGCTAAAATCATGTAAGGATCACGCCAATAAATCCTTTAACAGAGTAGATAATTCCATCTTGTTGAGGCAGTTGAAGAAAGAATATAAGAACTTTAGAGAAGTCATGAGGCTGGGCCGCAAGGACGATCTGGCCCCCCTTACCACAGCAGTAGTGAAGACCAACTTGCGCCCTCTATGTCTCCCCCCCCCCAGGATGGGTTATTGAGGGGTGATATAGATAAAGCTTGAGTTTCTTTTTGCCGCATCTTGCTTTATTGTTTCACTAATTGTATGTATTGTTGTTTTATGGGTTTTATTCTATGGTTTTATTGGGTTTTATGTGTTGTAACTCACCTCAAGCCTCCGGGGAGAGGCAAGTAATACATTTAAATATAATAATAATAATAATAATAATAATAATAATAATAATAATAATAATAATAATAATAATGATGATGGTGGTGATGATGATGATGATGATGATGATGATGATGATGATGATGATGATGATGATGTCACACAGTAGCGAAAACCCAAGTGCCATTAGGAGTTTCACCAGCAGAGTCAGAACTCCAGAAGATCTCCCACTGTTGCCTCCTGAGTACCAGGAATTCTGGCCCAGACATAGTGTCCCATCTATACCTTGTGGCTAACTTATGGACCTCTTCTCCTTAGGCATCAGGGGATACACACTGAACTTGTTCAAATAATTCCTCACACTTAAACTCAAAGGGCTGCGTAGCTGGTGATGCTTACTCTTCTCCCACATCTACAAACAAGCAAGCTAAAGGAGGGCAACAGCCAGGCCCCAGAGGTAGTGTAAAAGGCATGAAGCCATAGCTATCCCATAGCTGCCTTCCCATCTCTGCATGATCATTCAGCACTACAATATAAAAGTGTGCTGTCCATTTCCTGGCTCTTTAACTGCATCTTCACCTAGCAGCTACCCAGGACTTCTTCAGAAGTTGTCCCTCTCAAGTTGGACTTCATCCGACCTCCTGTCTTTAAAAAAGTTATCTGATGGCTAAACCAATTCCAATAGATTCCTTTCAGCTTCTTCCTGGAGACTTCCAATGGAACATCTTACAACTTTCTTCAGTAACTTATTCTATTGCTGAAGAACTGCTGTGGTTGCTAAGATGTATTCTTTAATGTCTAGCCCACATCTTTTCCCCTCTTTTCTAAACCCGTGGCTTTGTAACCTGTGCTGAATCCTTACTATTGAGGATTAATAGAATAAATGGTAGAGCCCTTCTCCTCCCTCACTTTTCATTTCCCCATCCCTCTGGCATTTATTCATAGAGAAAACTAGTGTGGTGGCTATAGGGTTGAGCTAAAATAGGGAAATCGGAGTGGAGATCCTCAATCATGGAAGAGGTAGTTATCAGACCTTTACTCAATATGGACTCTTTAGATAAGAAGGGTTTGGTCTATAATGAGCTCCTTTCATACATTCTTTTTAGAGCAATGGTTCTCAACCTTCCTAATGTTGTGACCCCTTAATACAGTTCCTCGTGGTGTGGTGATCCCCAACCATAAAATTATGCCAGTGTTCTTTCACAGAAATTAAATCAAAACTGACCAATGGCATGAAGATCCATTGTTCATAAAGGTAAAGGTGTGCAAGCACCAAGTCATGTCTGCCCCTTGGGGTGATGCCCTCTAGCGTTTTCTTGGCAGACTACCGTTTTACCCCCCAGTAAGCTGGGTACTCATTTTACCGACCTCGGAAGGATGGAAGGCTGAGTCAACCCTGAGCCGACTGCTGGGATTGAACTTCCAGCCTCATGGGCAGAGCTTTCAGACTGCATTTCTGCTGCCTTACCACTCTGCGCCACAAGAGGCTCTTTCTAAGTTACTAGCCCTCACTATATCGGGTAACGGCAAGTTCTTTGTAAGTTTTATTAAAAAGTGCTTCCTTGGGTTTGTCCTGAAGCAGCAGCCTGTTGACTTTTCTACCACCAAGTTTTATTATTGTGGGAATGGATGGCAAAGTAGCGACCTCTGAGCTCCTGTCTAAAACATGAATTCCGCCCCCACAGATCTGAAGTGGCTCCCACTCTCCAGGCAAGCCCACAAGGCACATTTGAGGTGTTCATTTTGACTTTAGGAGCAGACGGCTTTTCTCTCAGGGCCTTCATGCTCCGGCAGCCGTGCCACAAGCTTCGTTCCTTGCAGACAGGACAATCGCTCATGTAGACTGCTGGTGTAAAAGACTGTCAAATGAAAACAGCAACATTTTAGGTACGATTTATATAGGCTGAAATATGCAAGCGACATTCAGAGATTGCTGTTTCTGCCTTGGAAGTACAAGACAAATAGCAAGAGCTGTTTAACACGTTCTCATTCCTAAATAAATTTACTCCGTTGATCTCGCTGCCATTTCTTGGCTGCATGTCTGCCTCACCCTCCGATAGCATGATCAAAGTGAGAGTAAAGTGAGGAGCTAAAAGGGAACCTTTTTGCAGGGAGATGGGCTGAAAGGGGATGTACATGTATGCTCATAAACCCATGGCTTCATTTAACTTTTGCACACAACAGACATAGTGCTTAAGCTCACTGAACTTTACAGCTTGGCTCCAGAGATGCAGAAAATTCATTCCATTTAAGCAGTGGAGATTTCCTGCCTTCTCCTCCTGCAACTCCTTGACCTCTATCCTACCAACCTTTCCTGAAAGCTGGAGAGCTGTCTAGAATATAGCTTAGGGACTGCCAATAGTATTGGGGAATCAGCAAAAGACAACACCACCCTGCCACCATCTGCTCATTCAAGTAGGCTTGGAAGAACCTAAGAAGAGCCCTGCTGGTCAGATCAGCTTGTCCAGTGTCTGGTTCCTGACCGTGATCAAACAGGGGCCTCAAGTAAGCCTACACAGACTAGAAAGATGCCTGCTTTTCCTTGTTTATCTCTGGCATCTGATTTCTATAGATATAGGCCTAGTCTGCACACAACAGATAATTCACTTTCAATGCACTTTCAAAGTAGATTTTCCTGTTCCGCACAGCAGCCAAAGCACATTGAAAGTGCATTATCCTACACATGCGGAATGAGCCATACTTCTGAATATCGGGCCTTCCATTTAGCCATCATGACTAATAGCCATCGATTAGCCCTGTTCTCCTTGCATTTGCCACCTCTTTTTTTTTTTAAAGCCATCTAAGCTAGTGGTTATCGCTACACATTTTGGCACTTTTGAAAATAATTTTATTTTCTTTTGCCTATGTTTGCTGCTCATCAACTTCATTGGTTTGTCCCCAACTTCTACTGTCATTTTCTCCACAGACTTCTGAGGTGACCCCAAACATATTAGCCTTTCTTCCTTGGTTGTGGGAGCGGAAGAGAGACTGTCTAGATCTTGCCCAGTGAGATGAAACACATTTAACACAATCTTCCATCATGGCCATTGTCCAATTAACGGATAGTTTTTATGGACAGAGCAGCCTGGCAGAGAGTTAAAATCTTCTAGGCCCATTTACTTCTGTGGGTTTTGAAGGGTATAACTCTGCTTGGGATTGCACGGTTGGACCATAGGGACCTTGATGTCTTGAACAATATCATTTTGCAGCACAGAGTAAATGCTACCATACTGCCCTTTGACAGGTGGGAATTGCTCTCCTTCACATTTTGGAGTTTAAATTGTCCTAACTTTACTCCTCAACTTTGCACTTAATGGAGTTTTTTTGTCATTGAATTCTTGTCTAAAGTGCACTCTGCTCCTCATTTTTCAAGTCTTTCATCAACGACCACTTCCACAAAGCCTTCCTAGAACTCTTCCATTTGCCTGTCATGCTGCTAAACTAGTTCATTTGCTCAAAATCCTTATGTACGTCTTTTTTCCCCTCTTCCTCCCCTCCATTCCCTTGGTGGTGGTTGTCAATTCTTCTTGTCTAGCTTAAGCATCTAACCTTTTTTTAGAATGGGGAATCTTTCGTTTATGCTCCCAAATGTCTGTGGCTTCTGGGTCAAAAAAGGGGAGTGAATCATTTGTCCTCTGCAAGGGCAGGATATTACTGTATAAAAAATATTCGGTCCCATGCACACTTATTAGTGCCCTTTCACACAGTGTACAGCAGCAAACACATGTTGTCACATGCAATTAGGAACTTCAAAACCATCCCTGACTCTTGTACCATACTTTATGCAAACACATATTCATTGCATCCGCAACTCCACCTTTGCTGTGAAACATGTCATGTGTCAAGTGAACTCAGTGGAACATTTCTACCATTATGCTGCAGTACAAGTACAGAGAAGTTTGGGCCCAAAACTCACATCCACTAGAGCAGGGGTAGTCAACCTGTGGTCCTCCAGATGTCCATGAACTATAATTCCCATGAGCCCCTGCCAGTGTTTGCTGGAGGACCACAGGTTGACTACCTGGAAGACCAAAGGTTGACTATCCCTGCACTAGAGTAAATATCTAGGGAGACCCCCAACCGTTAAGATCCTCCTCTCTAGCCTTGTGCTTTGAATTCTCATCTGCAAACGTGAGATAGTCAGAGCTTTTTTGGTGGTGGCCCCGAAACTCACATTCATTGAAGTCAATCTCTAATCAGGACTGCCAGCTGAGATCCTCCACTTTGTGCTCCCAACTGCACAGGGGAGGTAGGTGGTGACCAGAGGCATGGCTTTTTCATTGGTGGCATCTTGTCTTTGGAATACCCTTCCCCTTTGAGGATCACCTGGTGCCTACCTTACTTACCTTTCAGTACCTGGCCAAACCACTTCATTTCATACAGGCTTTTAACTAAGGGATTCTTTTATAGCCTTTTTATAGCCCAAGGAATGGTTTATGAATATAATTTAAGTCTGCTGAGTGTTTGTTTTATGGCATGACTTGTTTTTATTTGCTTGTTTTATTGCGTTGTATGGTTTTAGTTGTGAGCCACCTAGATCTGGTCTCCAGAGAGGCAGCATGCTTGTTTTCTGGACAGACAGACCAAGAAGGCTCTACTGTATCCGTAGCCTGAAACTCAAGGCCACATACATGGGAGTGGAAGCATAAGAGGTTCATAGTTAGTCCAGTGATGTCCACACTGAAAAGCCCTGGCTGTTAATATTCTCATGTAGAGAAGTGTCTTCCCCAACTTTTATTGCCTGTGGGGTACCAACTGTTGGCAGAGTTTATTTGGCAAAGCAAATGAGCAGGGCACCAGATTGCTTAAAGAATAAAATAGTTTTTATTCAGAAAATAAACAACTTTGTTAGGGGAGAGAGAGAGAGAGACCTAGTAGGATTGCCAACTTTAGGTGGGAAAATCCTTGATAATGTAATTTGTTTGGACATCTGGAATTGGGTTTGTGCAGTGTGAAAAGGGAAAATTGTTTTTTGTCCGGGCACCTCTATTCAGCTCTGGACTCAAACATTCTCCGCTCTAGCAAGACTGCTGTGGCCTTCAAACCATTCCTTGGGCCCCTGAGCTTAAAAACTGTCTGCTGTTTATGGGCAGAGCACAAGCCTTGCTTATATGAAGTGTCAAGTTGCATCTCTGACATTTCCAGAAGCTAGGCTAGAAAAGACATATGTCTGGGAAACCTGAAGAACTAGTTAAGAGTCCTTCAGTTGACAGCTTAGAGCCAGACAGAATCTTTCTGTATATCAACTAGGGGCTAGGGATGAGTGGATTTTTCCCATTCCAGTCCTTTTGTTGTTCTGTGCTGCATTTCATTTCTTCTTCCATTCCTATTTCACTTGGAAGATCTTAGCATTCATTTCAGAACTCTAGTGTGTATATTTCACCCCAACTTTCAGCTCATTTCCTAACCTCCACCCCACACAAACACACTCCATGATGCATATATTCACATGGAGAAGGCACTGCAAAGAAGCAATCTTGATGTGATTTTTTTGTGTGTGTATGACTGCATCGAGATGGTCATGTGGTGGTTTCCTGATGTTCTACTATATGTTGGGAAAACAGGATCCAAAAGGATATTAATACAACTGGGTGCGATTACATCAAGGATGCTCTTTTTGCGATGTTTATGGACGCACATCAATAATTTGGAAGGGGAATTAACAGAATAATTTGGAAGGGGAATCCAAATAAGCTGAATGGGTTGGACGCAGTGCTTTATACAAAGTCTGGCAATAAAAAAAATGTTTCAGGATTCCTGATGGATCGATGCCACGTTGGAAATTTTAAACTCCCGTTTGTGAAGAAATTCTATTAGAAGGATTTTGGAAGCATCCCTAAGATAACTAGTTCAGGGGTGTTATATGACAATAGAGTGATCCAGAAACCAGGATCATGTTATGAATTTGAAAAGGTGGAGTTATCCAGAGATCCCTTATGGACAAAGGGATAGCAACCCATGATACAGTTGAAATGAGACAAAACTGCCCCATGGACAACTGTCAACTAGAAAAAATGGGTCTGGGTCCTCATGATCGCTCTATCATGGGCCAGCCAGGGGAGGGGAGGGGAGGGACCCCCCAGGAGAGGGCCCTCCAAAGGAGAGGCCCCCCCCAGGAGAGGGCCCCCCCAGGTGGGTGTGTACATAGCATGCTTCCTAACCATATTCTACTTCAAGAAACTTCTGGGGTTTCTTGTAGCCTGAACAATGTTTCCTGGGTTTCTCAATAGTAATTTTTAAGGCACTAGATATTATTATTATTATTATTATTATTATTATTATTATTATTATTATTAGATTTATAGCCCGCCACTCCCTTGCGGCTCGTCAATGTCAAATATCATAATGAAATTCCTGAGAGGTAGGGAGAAGTAGGGTGGGATATCCCCACATCTATAATGAAAGGGACTGATTTTTGTGGTTGTCCATTTAATATATTTTAATATATATAATAACATGAGTCACTCAGCATTTTAAATGGAGCTGCACTAATGCGAACCATCTGAAGATCTGATGCTGGTTTCAGTGTTACCAGATATAATCATAACAAGTAGATTCTGTACTCTGTATTCCCTCTATCCTCATCCAGTTCCTCTTATGCATTAACAGGCCTGCTTGAGGAATGATTAATGCCATTAATATCTGTCTACTTCAATAAACCTTCTCATCTTTGAACTACTTGCAATATTTTGCTGCTCTCTCTCCAGTTGCCTACAAATTCATACGTATGACAAATGTGAATATCAGTTTCAGTTTTCTATTATTTTCCCTTGTCTGATCAAATAAATTAACAGACTTTCGTTCCATTCCCAGGAGTGATGCCCATATGCTGATGGAGGCAGCAGTAAAAAAAAATATTACCTGTTCAAAGAGGGAAAATAAAAGAGAAAAAGTGACCCCACAGTTCTTCTCCCTTGCTTGCAAACTACACAAAAAGAGATGCTGAGTTTACTCTTTTCACTGGGATGTTGCCCATCGCCTTTCATGGCCTCCGATATTTCACAACATTAGTACCTTTCTCATCAAGTTAGACTTTATGATCTTGTATATTTTAATTTAATTTCCAGTCCTGCCTTTAAATCCAACCTGTGTTCAACTGGAAACTATTCTTTTAATCACAGGGGAGAAAATCGCTTCACCTTGGCAACGGACACTCTGCCCAGCCACACAGCATCGAAGCAGTAATGGAACATGGTCTTTACACAGCTTGCTCTATTTGAACAGTTAAGGGAACGATTTGTACCTACCTCTTGTTGCTAGACAATGTGCCAAAGGCAGAAAGGTACTGGAAGGAAACCGCTAACTGCTTAATCTTGTTTACTTTCGTTCACCAGGCCTCTGTCATATATCTTTATGGCTTCTCAGCTCAACCAAATGGGTAATGCAAAAAGAAAAATGACTCTATCATCTTCAGTCTCAATTTGGTACATGCTGATGATGCAATAAGGATTGACCTGTGACCGCAGGAAAAAGGCCTGCCCTGTGTTGCTCCTCTATTTGTCTGCGGCCATCAAGTCACAGCAGAACTATGGTGACCCCCCCCCCGTAGGGTTTTCAAGGCAAGAAATATTCAGCGGTGGTTTGCCATTGCCTGCCCTTGTGTCATGAGTTTGGTGTTCTGGGGTGGTCTCCCATCCAAATACTAGTCAGAGTTAGCGTTCTTTAGCTTTCAAAATCTGATAAGAGCAGGCTAGCCTGGACTAACCAGGGCCTATTCTGCACACAACAGATAATGCACTTTCAATGCACTTTAGAAGTAGATTTTCCTGTTCTGCACAGGAAAATCCAGCTGCCAAAGCACATTGAAAGTGCATTATCCTATGTGTGTGGAATGGGCCCCCAAGTCAGGACAGGCTGCTCCTACATGAGGTTTTTCCCAGCATGACAAGCAGAAAGTCCCCACATGATGTCACGTTCACTCCAAACAAAATTCATGGTAATGCTGGGGCTTTCCCCTTTAGGCCAGATTTAAAAACAACCCCGTTTTAATCCGCCTTAAAGGGTAGTCTGCTTGGGAGTGTTTGTGGACCTACCCTACATTTAAAAAAATGGTATGAGGCAGTTTCCTACCATTCACCCCTTTTTAGGGCTCTTTCCCCCTTTCTCCCAGCTATGCTGAAGCATCACGCTATGGTGTTGAGGGAAAGGTAAAGTGAGGGGAAAGGGGCACTGCCAGGCCATGTGGGAGAGGAAATCCTGATGAAATGAGGGAGGGAAGGGAGGATTAAGAGACAGTGCAGAGGCAGCAGTGAGAAGTACCAGGATGGATATGTACGGAGGCTGTGCCCACATCACTTTGCTGCTTGTGCTATGGTGGGAGCACTCTTTGTGAAGACTGAGCGGTAGATGGCAAATCTGCAAGGAGATCGTTTTTTGCTTGCTGTGATTGAGATACAAAAGCAGTGTTGTCAACTCTGGATGGGAACATTCCTGCAAATTTGGGGGTGGTCCCTGCTTATATCGACTGTTCTTCGTTAACTGAATGTTCAGTCAATAGCTCCCCCAAAAGTTCAGGCTCCAATCAGATACAACAAGCATTGGAAGATCCACAACTGAACTTCCCCAACCATTTTAAAAGTAAAAATAGCATTGCTATTCAGATTGGGATCTGAGTAGGGAAAGAGGGGCGTGTAGGATGAGGGCTTAGCCCCTCCAACTCCCATCTGGGTTGGCCAATTATAAGAAGCTTCTAAATTTGTATTTATTATCCTTGGGGAGAAAAAAGACTGATGCCCATCACGCAGGGTATCGCTAAGAGCTGTATGCTTCTAAGTCTATAGAAGGCCACGGGTTTAGAAAGATGTGATTTTGCTTTATGATTGCGCCCTTAGCGTGCAAGTCTTGTGACAGAAACCTAACCTTAGAAAGCACAAGATACAAAACACGAGAGCCTGGCAGGGCAGTGTGGGGAACTGCAAATTGAGAGAGCATTCTACACACGCTGGATGATGCTCTTTCAATGCTCTTAAGATGTCGATGTTCCTGTTTAGCACAGGAAAATCCAGCTGCAAAAACACATTGACAGTGCATTATCCTACATTTGTGGAATAGGCAGAGGGGGGGGGCACTTTACACAGAGAATCCTGGCAAAGCAAGGATTTGTTCTGCTTTTCCTGAATGGAATATCAGGGCTGGTTAGCTGCCAAAGTAACTGCTTGGGACGCTGACACAGGTGAAGGTAACAGATGTGATGCAACTGTTGTTGCTCCAGTGTCATTGTAACTAGGAGTGTAAAGTGGGCTGCAGAGGTATTGCCTGTACACACCGGCTTGGTTTTGGCACGAGAAAAGTTGCACTTTTTCACTCATGTTGCTGTCATGCTGCTTGGTAGGCATCCAAGGCAGACTGCATAGGTGTTTCTTTTATTAGGTTATTGAGTTAATAAAGAAGAGTTTGCCCCGACAAAGAAGCGGAGAAGTGTATTTCAGAATTTGCATGTTCAAGAATGATATAGAACAAAGTACACACAGAGAGTGAGGAGGATCAGAGAGCAGCTCCCAGGTTAAGACAAAGAGAGAGACATCCCATTCAAGGAGGTGTATATATACACACACATGTAGAGTGATGTAGGGACCACCTCCCATGTCCCAGCTTGCAGAATTGCACACTCTAACACACTGTATAGCCTCCTTTGGGATACATTTCTTCTTCTCCCATAACCACTTGAACTGAGATTGCCTTATAGAACTGATAGGCAAAAGGAAGTTCTGATGTACACAACAGAACTCACTAGTGCAACTCATTGCCATGAAATGTGGCAATGACCACTGGTTTAGATGGATTTTAAGAGAAGGATTGTGAATGATAGGCCCATTATTGACGATGAGGTGTAACAACCAAATGGGCCCTCCAGGTTCACTGACAAAATGCCTCCCTCTGATTGTCAGGTGCTGGAAAGAGTCAATAGATGAAGGCCATGGACAATGCCTGTAGAATTCCTTTAGATCAGCCACTGGTCAAAACAGGATGTCAGATTAGATTAAGGTGACAAATTTTAACACTGGTAAAGTGGGACACCATTGATCGGGGGGGGGGGGGTTCTTGATTAAAAATTTGGTCTATATGGAGCAACAAAAATTTTCATAGAACGCATAGAACGCTTTTAATTTCAATATAAGTACAATTTTCTAGGTGCCCCAAGATGTCCCTCCAAAAGTGGGACAATCTGGTCACCTTTGACTAGATGGATCCAACATGGCTACTCTTACGTTCCTATGAGGCTCTCAGGGCAGCAGGGAGGAGGATGGGGATGGCTCAGTTTGATTACCCAGCCCTGTAGAACATTCCTGTAATTAAAGCACATGCTCATCCATGTTTTTCAGTCTGCAGTCATCCCTACAATCATGACCAAGGATTAGAATAATCAATCTACTGTTTCAGAGGGTATGGAGGCAATGCCATTTCAGTCAGCTTGTCAAACCCAGCTTCAGATTTGCTTCCGATGTGTTTTACCTACCGTATATATTCGAGTATAAGCTGAGAGGGGCTTTTTCAGTGTCAAAAATGTGCGGAAAAACTCTGCTTATACTTGAGTATATACGGTATATCAGAACACAGAAGATGAATATGCAATTAAGGCCCGTGTGATTTTGTCACTTGTAGACAATCAAATATATGTCTAGTTAATTCTTTAAAGATGTGCTTGACTAATCCGCCTGTGAGGAAGGGTTGTTTCTGTTGTGTGTCTATTCAACCATTCACAACTCACAGAGTTCATGGGCCATTTCATGGGCAAAGCAGTATTGGGAGAAATTGTACAGCAGCGGTATTTTTAATAGAAAATAAATGCTTAAATAAATAAATGAAAAACAGAAACAACAAATGAAGCAGCCCAGAAACAATTTCCCAGAGAATGGCTATAATTAAACTTTACTTTCGCTGTGATTGTACCATCACTCCTTCCTGCTTAGTTATAGACATCAATTTAAAACCTTCCCGTCTATGAATGCATTTGCAGACCAGGGCTGGCCTGATTTCCTGTTCTCTTTTTGTTGTTGTTCTTGTGTTGATTTTAAGCTGTCTTGGTGCTATTTATATTTTTATCATGTTGTCGTCTTCATTATACGTCGTACGTTATTTTGAGAGCCCACATTGAATGGAAAATGTTTTACAAAGAAATAAACGTTGGGAAAATCGACAGCATCACATCCGATGTTGAATATGAGACAGTGGAAGGACAAATGAAAACAGAAGCTCTCTATGCAGCCCTCCCAGATGAGAGAGAGGCAAAGTTACTACAGGGTCCTGTAACAATCCTCTCCGAGGAATGGTAGTCAAAGGGGACTCTATTTCACAGGATCACAGAATCACAGAATCATAGAGTTGGAAGGGGCCATACAGGCCATCTAGTCCAATGCCCTGCTCAACGCAGGATCAGCCCAAAGCATCCTAAAGCATCCTACTGAACTGTGTAGGACTTCTCAACATTGTAGCTTCTCAGCTGGCTTGAATGTGGGAAATACAAAATAATAGTACTGGGAAATAATTGATTTGATAATTCGATGGTCAGTTTGGGTCCATCACACAATATGTTTGATTGAATGCTCACTGCACAAGAAAAGATATGACTTCAAGGCAGCCCTCCTTCACTCAATTGGACTGCCATAATTCCAGGAAAATAATTCCTGGCAAATAGAAGGGGAAGAAAAGATGCTTGCTCCTAGGGAGGAAAGCTATGACAAATCTAGATAGCATCCTAAAAAGCAGAGACATCACCCTGCCAACAAAGTGCACCTAGTCAAGGCTATGGTCTTCCCAGTTGCAATGTATGACTGTGCAAGTTGGACCATAAGGAAGGCCGAGCGTCAAAGAATTGAGAATTTTGAACTCTGGTGCTGGAGAAGACTCTTGCAAGTCCCTTGCACAGCAAACAAACCGGTCAGTCCTGGAGAAGATCAGCCCTGCCTGCTCCTTAGAAGGTCAGATCCTGAAGATGAAACTCAAATACTTTGGCCACCTCATGAGAAGGAAGGACTCCCTGGAGAAGAGCCTAATGCTGGGAACGATCGAGGGCAAAAGAAGAAGGGGACGACAGAGAATGAGGTGGCTGGATGGAGTAACTGAAGCAGTAGGTGCAAACTTAAATGGACTCCGGGGAATGGTAGAGGACAGGAAGGCCTGGAGGATCATTGTCCATGGGGTTGCGATGGGTCGGACATGACTTCGCACCCAACAACAACAACAATTCCAGGAAGGGGGGATGACCCAATGCTCTAGAGCCAGTAGGCTGCAGTGCTTAAGAGCGATGGATTCTAATTGCATTTAATGCCCCACGTCTCCACATGATGCCTGTTGGGTGACCTTGGGACAGTCACAATTTCTGGTCCAAGGTCATCCGGCAGGTTTCTTGTGGGGAAATGGGGAATCAAACCCATTCTCAGCCCCACCTACTTCACAAGGCACCTGCTGTGGAAAGAGGAAGGGAATTGGATTGCAAATTGCTTTGAGACTCCTTAGGCAAAGAAAAGTAAGGGATAAAAAGCAATCTTCTTCTATTAGCTTGACCCTATAGCTAGCTATGGCTCTGCTGAGGCCAGAAGGACAAAACAGCCACCCTTCTTTCATGCAAGGATCCAGTTCAAGCTGAAAGCCCCTCTTTCCAAGTTACTGGTATTAGGGCAAAAACTCTATGGTGGCAGCTGGTTTTAGACTAGAATTTTTGCCAGCAAAGAGAGCTGGGCCATTCTCTCTCCCCAGGTGGATCCCCACCAGGACCTGGCAACCCTTCTTATTGGACATTGCAGCTCAGCCAAGTTCTTCAGCTCAGAGTGTAGTTCTGAGTAGCAATTGGCTTGGACTCTTAACAAGATTTCCTTTTCTGCTTCCCTAGTGAAGCTTCATCTATAGTCCTCCCTCTCCTCCACCTTTTCCTCCTCATTTTCTGGCTTTTATCCCATGCCAATCATACTTGTTTGTCCAACCGATTGCTAGTTCCCTCTTTGAACTACAGTGCTCTCCTAAACTGTTACACTCTCCCAAGCCCATTGACTTCAATGCCTTTAGAAAGGTGCAACTCTGTTTAGGATTGCACTGTGAAATGTGCATCTCTTAGCTTAGGTGGGGGGCAGTTTCAAATTCTCTAATGACACAATCCTGTGCAGAGTGACTTCAATCTAAAAACTCTTTGATTCAGTCCGCTTCGAAACCGGCATGACTTGGCATAGGGTTGCTCTTTCAATGCAGTTAGAGCTTGAAACTGAAGCAACAAGCTGTAATGTGCTTAGGAACCTAAAAAGGTAAAGGTAAAGGTATCCCCTGTGCAAGCACTGGGTCATGTCTGACCCTTGGGGTGACGCCCTCTAGCGTTTTCATGGCAGACTCAATACGGAGTGGTTTGCCAGTGCCTTCCCCAGTCATTACCGTTTACCTCCCAGCAAGCTGGGTACTCATGTTACCGACCTCGGAAGGATGGAAGGCTGAGTCAACCTGGAGCCCGCTGCTGGGATTGAACTCCCAACCTCATGGACAGAGCTTCAGACAGCATTTCTGCCGCTTACCACTCTGCGCCACAAGAGGCTCATGTTTAGGAACCTAGTCATATTTATTTCAGGTCCCCAGGAAGGTAGTCGGCCCAGTGAGGTGGTAGGAATGGACTTAGAGGTAGACGAGCAAGCAGAAGCAGGCTGGGCTTCTACAATGAGTTCAAAGCCAGACAAGTAATTCATATGAAGGCCAAGGGCTGCTCACTTGGACCCTTATTACCGTGGGGTGGAAGGTGATAGGGAAGTTAGTCACATCTTGGGACACTTAAATCTGTTGATGAGATGAGAAAGGGCAAAACAGAGCCATCTACAAACCTGAGAAGAACACCAAACTTGCAGAAAAATGTGAATTTTTTTTTTCATAATACATTGGGTCATTTTTTTAAATTCCTAAAATGATAAAGGAGCTCCTGTAGCTTTAAGCAATGGATTCCCTTAGTGGCTGTTGCTAGGCAACCACAGTATTCCAGGTCTTTACTGCTACTGTGGCGGAAGGGAGGGAAGCAAGTGGGCGGCTGGGAGAATAATGGGGCAGAAAGAGAGAGTGATGGGGTGGGGGCAGAAAGAGAAAGGAAGTGACAGGCATGGGGGAAAGAGTAAGAGTACAAGTGATAGGAGGGGGAAAGTGTGAGGCAGTAAAAATGGGGAGAAGGGAAGAAGCAAAGGTGGGATAGCTGCTCCCACAACTTTCTTGTGGGTCCCTACTTGTGTGATCTTAACTTCATATTTATCCCTGGTTTAATTTATAAAGTGAATACATATTGATGCTTACTGAAAGCAGATGTATGCATGAGTTTGTGAGATTTATATGTATTCAGTGCATATGTGTTCAATGTAACATGAACAAGTTTGATAGGACTTATTTCTTCTGGTTACCCCTCAAGCCAAAAGCGTTGAGGCTCCTGAAACCAGCAACCCTTAATTTGGTTTTGCCTGATGGTATGTAGTTGATTATCCAATATGAGGAAATTCCTTTGAGTGCTATTTGTGGCCAAAGGCCTCCTTGTTTTGTTATTTTACAACATAGAAAATGAGTTCTGGAGAGTTGATTAAATTGAAACTTGCAGTAGCCCTATCCTTCTTTGTCTCATAAACCTTATTCTTTTATTTTGTGAGTTCGATAGTGGATTTTGGGAAGGGGATGAGGTAAGGCATTTTTTCCCTACAGTGATTGCAAACACAATAACAAAAGAAAAGGCTTTATTAGACTGGCACCTGCATAGGAATCAGTTAAGTGACCAAAATTGTATTGGTAAAGTTATTAAAAATATCATTGCAAAGGAAAAGGATAGGAACAAAGCCAGAAGAAACTGGCTCTAGTTGGCCTAATGGAAGAGCCAGCTTGGTGTAATGGCAAGAGAGCCAGCTTGGTGTGGTGGTTAAGAGTGGTGGCCTCTAATCTGGAGAACTGGGTTTCATTCCCCATTCCTCCACATGCAGCCAGCTGGGTGACCTTGGGCCAGTCACAGTTCTCTCAGCCTCACCTCCCTCACAGGATGTCTGTTGTGGGGAGAGGAAGGGTAGGCAACTGAAAGCCACTTTGACCCTTTCTGCACTGGCAGTGTTGCGCTGGGCGTTTGTGATGGAGCAGCTATTGACTTGAGACTGGATAGCTGTTTTGTGGTTTATTTACTCACTTATTCAGTCTCGTTTCCTGCAACACCACTTAGGGACAGCCCACACCTCTAGTTAGACAGACATGCATGGAAATCATCTAGCTTACCTGGACCACCATTAACGCCTCTCATCATGTCTCTGTTAGAATGCTGGCCATGCTGTACTGTTGCTGAGGAATCACAGGATAATGTCCCCAGTTGCCTCCCCACCCCCCTAGGGACAGAGGCACCTTACAATTAGCCACACAATCCAAAAAAGCACACTCACAGCATGGAGATGGTAGTAGAGAGATCTGGGAGGAGGAGAAGAAGAAGAAGAGTTGGTTCTTATATGCCGCTTTTCCCTACCCAAAGGAGGCTCAAAGCGGCTTACAGTCGCCTTCCCATTCCTCTCCCCACAACAGACACCCTGTGGGGTGGGTGAGGCTGAGAGAGCCCTGATATCACTGCTCGGTCAGAACAGTTTTATCAGTGCTGTGGCGAGCCCAAGGTCACCCAGCAGGTTGCATGTGGGGGAGCGCAGAATCGAACCTGGCATGCCAGATTAGAAGTCTGCACTCCTAACCACTACACCAAACTGGCTCTTTAATTACTTCTTGCCAACTCTGGCCTGGAGTGTGGGATGTGTCCCTAACAGCCTTGCTCATTAAGAGGTCTCTCCCAAGATTTAATAGATTCACCATTCTAGTTATATGGCTTTGTGCTGTGGGGTGGGGTGGCTTCTCTGAATTTCTTTGTTTCCTGTCATAAGTTACTTGAGGAGGGAGGAGATGCAACAGACAAGCAAGTAAAGCTTAAGATAGCAAATAAGCCTATCATAGGCAAACACTCTAGGTGGTAATCTTAGAATGACTCAGGCTCTAATGAGGCTACTCAGTTAAGGTATGATGTTCTTTAAGGACTTTGCACCAAAGGATTGGCTGAGCATCCTATGATGTGTGCTGAGTCCAAAGTCATGCTGGTGAGCAGCAAAGGCAGAATGAACACCGTGAGATAAATATATAAATAAATAAATATGAATGCACAGAATTAAGTCCAATCTAGCTGAACAGCATCTGTCATGGAGTTGTATCCTGAGCCCCAGGGGTTCCCAAAGCTAGAGTACACAAAAAACAAAGCTTGTCGATATTTATTTATTTGTTGCACTGATGAACTGCCCTAACTTAAGGCTCAAGGCGCTTCTCATGGAAAGTCAACAAAGAACAATACATCAAACTCCATGATTATATTGAATAAAGGTAACAGTACTAATAATAGCGATAAACAGAGAAAATAACATTCTAATGGTAACAATCTAATGGTTGGTCAGCATATGGCATTTAGATATAGATATAGCATTTATTTGAATCATGTCCAGAAATAGTTTTATCTATAGTAGTGGTCCCCAACCTTCTTGTAGTTGGGGACCGCCTCCGAGGGTGGGAGAGAGCCAGCGGCCCGGCCGCCGCCACTGCACGTAAACATGCATGCGCAGTAACTGCGCATATATGCGTTTTGCCACTAGGTGGCGCTAGCGCGCATGCGCAGAGCTGCCGCGTGTGCGCATTTTCGCCAGCAGGGGGCGCAAACACACATGCACGGCAGCTCCGCGTGTGCGCGTTTGCGCCGCTGGCGTGCCGGCGGACGCGCCTGCCTCTTTCCCCCCCTCTTGCTGCGAGGGGGGGAAAGAGGCAGGCGCGGCTGCTAGCGGCCCGGTACCATGGCCTTCCCGGCCCAGTACCGGGCCACGGACCGGGGGTTGAGGACCCCTGATCTATAGGAAACACACAACTCTAAAATCATACAGCAAGGTAAAGCAAGAAAATCTCATTTGAAACCTGCATTAGGTGGCCGAATCATAAAGGCCAAAAGTCAAAGCTCGAACATCCTCTTTGTTGCTGTCCATTGTAATACAAGTATAGCCTGTCTAAGACAGTGAGGAATCTTGGGGTAGGGGGTGCATTGAGGAATTTTAGGGCAGCAGGGGAACAGTAGTCTCCTCCCACTGCTGCCCTTTCCTAGCAAGAGATGTTCCAAGGATGCTTGCCATTGCCTGCCTCTGAGTTAAGGTGACCAGATTTTAACAATTGTAAAGTGGGACACCATTGACCGGAGGGGGGGGGGGTTTCTTGATTAAACATTTGGACTATATGGAGCAACAAAAATTTTCATAGAATGCAAAAATAGTATTGTAATATATATATTTTAAATTTCAACATAAGTACAATTTGCCAGGTGCCCCCAGATATCTCTCCAAAAGTGGGACAATCTAGTCACCTTACTCTGGGTAGTAGTAACCCTGGACTTCCTTAGTAGTCTCCCATGCCGGTGCTGACCAGGGTCAACCCTGTTTAGCTTCCTGAAGAAGGTGGACTGGATGGGATCATATTCCTGCTGAACTCCTTCCTCTCTTTGGACTCCGTCCTTTGTTCCTGGCCATGGAATTTTTCATTCATTCATTCATTCATTCATTCATTCATTCATTCATTCATTCATTCATTCATTCTCTCCATCTTTCTCCCCAACGAGGACCCAAAATAGCTTTTACAAAGACTAAAATGTGGCCAACCTCACAACAACCCCCCCAAAAAAGTGTAGGCAATATAGTGTGCTTTGACTTAGCAATAGACTTATCACCACTAAAGAGGTGTGTGTTCATGTGTGTGTATGGGGGGGCGCACTAGAGATGTGGCCTGGGAGCACAGAGTCTGGCAGCCCGAAAAAGTTTGGGACCCACCACTTTAGTCCATCAGAATCCAAGCTCTTAGCCCAGTTAGACTTTCCTTTTGACAAGCGGCATCAGGTGATGATAATGATCCAATCTAGCTGTGAACTGGAAAGTTACCTCACCAAGCCTGATTCCCTCCTCCCATCCTGTATGCTGCAGATTGCCACGGAGAGCCAGTTATCCTATTCCTAACTCTGGCCTTCAAGACGATAAAGGCCATGTAGGCAGAGAGGTCCAGTTAGCAACACCTGCAAGATGGAGTGAACAAGGCCTGCAAAAAGGAGCTCTTCCGCCAGACATTTGGTTGAGACCAGGCACAACCAACGAAAGGCCCCCGCTCTCCCCCCCCCTTCCTCCCAGAACTCCACCAGAGTGCTCTGGACCTGTTGTGCCATTTGCACGGTTGCATTGTTATACTGTTATATTATTATTATTGTTATACTGTTCACTATACTGTTTTCTGTTACAACCACTGTTATTATTATTATTATTGTATGAGTATTAATGAAGACTGTTCCATGTATTGTTTATATGTTTAATGTAAACCGCCCTGAACCTCCGGGGAGGGCGGTATAGAAATATAATAAAGAAAATAACATAAATACACATAACCCTTGGGAGAAATCAGGGGGACTTTACCTCACAACATCGCTTCCCATGTTTTGTTAGGGCTGCATCAATCCAACCTAATCCTAAACATATTTGCTCAAAAGCCTTCTGAGTACAAGGAGGCTTACTTTCAGGGGAGTGTACATACGATCGCACCTTAGTGACCTGTGCAGAAAACTTCCAGTGATAAAAAACTTCTGTTTTCCCTGTGCTCAGAAGGCACTTGAGAGACAGGCAGTGGTTGAATGTGGGCCACTCCCAATTTATCTCCCCCCCCCAAAGAAAGGCTTAAAATACTTTCCCTGCTAATATTTTGTGGGCTCGCAAGCTCCAACCAGAATCATTTTCATTTTCTTTTTTTTTAAAGAATAATTGGTGTTAAGCTGTAAGAGAAATCAACAAAATGAAACATCTGCTAAGTGCGTATTGAGGGCAGTGTAGTAAAGTACAAGTCACTTTAAACAGATACAATTTAGATAAGAGTGACTGTTTTAAAAAAAATTACAAACGCCAAATTATCTTAACTCAATTACACATTTCATTGTGGGGGGGGGGGGAGAGGAAGATAAGAAGGAAGAAAGGGGGGGGAGAGGAGAAGCCAACCAGAGGCTCCGAGTCCCTAGTTAGAACGGCATAAAGGCAAAACACGGCGCTGCTTATAACTAAAACTCGATACAATCTCCCAGTCGAAAGGAAAGGGACAAAACTCATTACAGATAAGGCATTTCCCCCAGAACGCCTCTCCCGGATTGCTTTTTATTTAAACGCAGGGGCTAAAAAGGAAATCTCTCCCTCCTATCGCGGAAGAGATCTGCCTAGCCTCTGGGCTCCGCTTCATTCTGATCACAGCTGTGGGTTCTTTTTTAACCTCTCCATCACTGCTCGGCTGCTGAATGGGCCGCGATCTTGGACGACACCGCGCCTGGATGCCGGGCTGGGGGGCAGGGGAGAGGGTGGGGTGGGGTGTTTCCAAACCCAGCCCCCCCCTCCCCACACAGATCCATCTGTCCCAGGAAGCCCATGGCCGCATTCTTTGATGACGGCTCGATCGCATTACAGCTATTTAGCAAAAACACGTCGGCGCGACGCTCAGCTATTGTATTTCAGCCGCTCGAGAGGCCCTGGCGCTAAATGGATCGATATTGCTTTAAGCCCCCCTGCTGTCAGGAAATTGGAAAAATATGCAGCAGCCAGGCCGCTCTCTCTCGCTGCGTGTGTGTGTGTGTGTTTGGCAACGGGGCTGGGAAGGAATCCGCAGGTTTCTCCGTGCAGCAAACCACAGTGTATTTGTGTGTGTGTCAGGGACGGAGGCGTGGGGTCGGCTCCTTTGCAGGAGGCTCGGGATCCTGTCCGATCGCCTGGCAGCGAGCATGCAGGGGCGCGATCGCACGTCTCCCCCGCGGAACGAACCCCGAGCCTCTGGGTTGATTGATGCGCGTCTGAAAGACCTCAACAGTGTAGTAAAAAAAAGCAGTGGGTGAATGAAAGAGGCAATGCTTGTAAGAACGAGTGGAGCACAGAACATCGGTGTGTGTGTGTGTGTGTGTGTATGGGGGTTACATATGTGCAGGAGGGCCCGCGCGGGAGACGGAAAGTTTGCGAGGGCACCAAAGAACAAGTCGCGGGTTCGCGGACGAGTCGGGGCGACCCCCGGCAAAAAAAAACACACCCACACCCACACACAACCCTTGGTGCCGCGCGTTGCAAAGACAACGCGCGTGGCACGTCCCGGCGAATCTCTGTCCACATATGAATGACGGAGGGTTCCGGAGGGGAGAGCTGCCAGGAGCGCCTGGAGAAGCGTCTCGTTTTAAAGGGGCACGGCGTGCGAGCGAGAGCCTGTCTTCCCCCAGCCCTTAAAGGGCGCGCTCCCTTTCAATGCACCTCCGGCTGGAGGGGCAGGCGGAGCGACGGGCGCGCGTGCGCTGCCGCTTTAAGAGCCTCGAGTGCGCGCCCCGGCCAGCCTTTCTCCCCCTCCCCGCTCTCTCCCCCCCCCCCTCGCGCGCCCCCGCCGCCTCTCCCTCTCACTCTCCCTTCCGCTCCCTCTCCCTCGCCGCTTTAAAGTCTCCGCCAGGATCCAGGCTCACATGTTACTTCCTGTATGGAAGAATGGAAAGCTTCCAGCCGCTCCTGCCTGACTGCGCCTCGCCCGCTTTCCCCGGAGCCCCAACTTCCAGCCGCGGGATGGACTGAGAGCAGCAGCAGCAGCCGGGCAGCCCCTGCTCGTTGCCGCGAAGCCGCCGCCGCCGCCGGGGAGAAGGAGGAGAAAGAGAAGCGGCTCGTGCCTCCTCCGCCGTCGCCGCTGCTCTGCCTGCCGCTCGCGCCAATGATGCCTTTCCCCTCTGGCCTGGCGGGGAGCTGGCCGCATGAAGAGGCGAGCGGAGGGCGAGCCTAGCCGAGGCGCCGCTTTTGGGGGGGCGAGCGAGAAGTTGGGAGCTCGGCGCTGCCGCCGCCGCCTCTTGCAGCCTTTTGCTCCGAGGCCTCGAGCGCGGGGCTTCCGCTGAACTCTGGGACTCCGCGCAGGCGGGCGCCGAGGCGAGGCGAGCCCGTGGACCCACTCGGGGCGCGAGACGGTGAGGGGGGGAGGCCAAGGGAGGCTCTGCGCGCGCCGCCGGATGGTTCGCTTCGGGCTCGGGGGGGCCCGCGCGGCGACTCGCCTTCTCCCTCCCGTTTGAAAAAAAAAAGCCACCCCTCTTTGTTTGTGACTGAGGGGCGGGCAACTTTTGCAACCCTCGGCAAGTTGCTGGTGGGGTTTTTTTTTTTTTTTGCGTCCTTCCCTCGGTTGGTGGCTGGTTTTTTTTTTTTTTTTTTTAAAGCAGTTGCTGGTCGTTTCATTCTTCTTTTAAATCGCGTCGAAAGAGAAGCCCCCCCTTTTTGCTTTTTTCGATGTGCGGCTTTGGACATGCGGAGGCTACTGCAACCGTGTTGCTGGATCTTGTTCTTGAAAATCACCCTCTCCGTGCTCCATTACGTGGTGTGTTTCCCCGGTGAGTGGAGGAGACGTCGGAATGGGGGGGGGAGATGGAGGGTGAAGCTCGGGGTGGGCTGGGCAGTGGATGGGGGGGACGACGACGAGGAAACCCGGGGCACCCTTCCCACCCACCCCTCTCAGAGTGCCCTTCCTGGGCTTGGGCTCGGTGGCCCCTGGTCGCTCTGGGGAGGGAGGGAGGGAGGGCGGGAGAAGCCCGCTCCACAATGCGTGTGGGGCTCCCCTCAGCGTGTGGGGCTGTGCCGGGGCTCCCCTCTCCTGGAAATAGCCTCTCTCTTGCATTGCCTCGCCGTAAGGGAAGCCTGGTTCGTGGAGAAGGCAAGCCGGGTGCCTTATTTGGATTGGGAAATTCCGGCATGTCGCTGGCTGGTGGGAGGCTGGAAACTGAGAGACGCCCCCCCCCCCGCCCCCCGTTAACGATCTGTACAACTTCTGGCTGATCCTCACACACCTCTCTCCCCCCCTCCCTCCCCGACCCCTCTTCAACCCCGCTCTCCTTTGTGGCCGATTCAGGGAGCCGAGCATCCCTCCCGCTGGGCTGACAGTGCCCTGCTGTGTTCCCAGCCATCCTTCCCGGGTCTCTGAATGAGCGGCCGTGATTGTTGCCGGCCAGCTCTGGTTTTGCCTTCCTCAGCCCTCTGTCTGTGTGTGTGTGTGTGTGTGTGTGTGTGTGTGTGTGTGAGACCAGTGGGACTGCCTCTGGATTGAATGCCTTGTACTTTCTTCTCTTGCCTCGCCTCAGCTTTGCCCTTTTAGCAGCCACATGTATTTCTCTTTCCCCCCCCCCCAAAAAAAAGAGACCCCATCCTGCTTGGTGCCCAGCGGATTACAGGACTGTGGAGAGGCACAGAGAAGCCGCTGGGTTTCCCATCCTTGGGTTTTGCGTCCTTTAAAATAAATAATGAAAAGCAACTAGGAATCCCCCCCCCTTCCCAGTCTTTCCCTCAGCCTGCCTGGAGAGAGCGTGGATTTGGCGCAGTGCTTCCCTAGGCAGAGCCTGGGCATCGCAGGGTATGAATGCCAGCCGAGTACATGAGTATGTGGGGAAGGGTGATGAGCACTCCCGCGCTCCGTGCCAAGGGCTGTGTGTGTGTGTGCCTAACGCCCGGCACTCCATCCATGCCGCCTGGCTGAGGGATGACTGGCACTCTTGACAAGTGCCCATATCTGTGTCGTTCCGACCCTTTCCCGGCTTTGCCACCTGCAACGGGTCTGCACACCTTTACCGTAATGAGCCTGGGTGGTGTCACATTCTTGACCTTGGTGGACAGGAAGGCTACAGGGGAAACGAGAGGATGTTAGGTGGGTGAATTCTGAAACCAGCCTAGTATTGGAGCCGTGGGAATGATGGAGTCTGCTTATTATCCCTGCCAACTCATTCTTTGGCAGCTCGGGAGGGAGAGCCGGGGCAAAGAGATGTTCTCAGACTGCTGGGCAGTCCCTTGAGTCCTCTGCTCCTCAGCAGCATGCCGTGTTAATGGCAGGGCTCAGGGAAAGCTGGGGTTGGCCCCCCTTCTTGGAAGCATCAGTTCAAGGCAGAATTGGTTGGCATTTGCAGAAGATGGCCAACTTGCTTGCCGGCTTCATGAGACTAGCCTGGAGCCGAGGAAAGTTAAAAATGGCACGCTCGGAGGAGGTTTCCCTCTTGATCTGCATGTGTGTGTATATATGTATGTGTTCACCCCCCCCCCAATTCAGTAACATACCTAGACCAATAGAGGCACTGCTGAGCTTCTGGTTTTTCTATGTTGTGTTCACTGTCAAGTCCCAAAAGTCCCTCAACATATGCACACTGATCTCTTGATAGAGGTCTGTACTTACAATTAACTCACCCCTGTATTGTAGAAGGAGTGGCATTCATCATCTGGTCTGAAAAAAATTAGCACGTTCTTAGCCCTGAAGCTGTAAAAAATGAGCAAATCTTAACTATGTTCTGGTACCAGGATACATTAAAACACCATAAATGTAGTTTCTATAGAAAATACCTTATTTTTCAATGTCTTTACACGTTTCCCTGAAGAAAACCTATACAGTCTGGGCAGGGTACAGTACCTGAGTTATTTATGGTATATTCACATTTGTATTTTTTTTTAAAGCTTGCCTGTATTTTTCAGGCAAGTAGGGACCATCCACGAGAAGCTGAAGTGTATCACAGCCTTATGTATGTGAGGCAATTGCTCCTGTAGAGATCTTTGTGTCCTTAGTTTTTTTGTTTTTTAAAGTACAAATTCAGCTAAGCTAGGTACTTAGGGGTACTTTCTTATCTTCTCTCTCCCCCCCCCCCACGCATCTCTTCCATTTCTGACTCCTTAATGTGCAACTTTTTCTTCCTGCAGTGGTTTGTTTTATTAGGCTTTTAATAATTTTTTATTAGACCCTCTTTATAGCGATGATTAAAAGTGGGAAGTTTTGTGACATTGACCTTTTTGGTGCCATTTTTATCCCAGATTGCTTTATGGGTTGAAATAAAAAGTTGAGGGATGGGGGAAGAGATTTTTAAAAACTTTAAGCCAGGCATCCGCACAAACAATTCTGTCAGAACTAGGCTCTTTCTAGTAGATTTTTCCAGTGTCCAAGTTACTTTAATAAAAAAAAAAAAAAACTAGGAAGAAGGAGAGGGTTAAAACCACTGTCTGTTTAAAATTCTGCAGTTCTTGAGGAGCAACATTTATCTTCTTTGTATTGATTTCTTCTCCATTTCATCCCTCCAAGTGAAGCCTTTCATTCTGATTCTGATATATATTGTACAGTAATTACATCTTGAAGGCAGGCTGTGGGGAGCCCTTCAAGCAAACAAGCACTGATGTAAGTTTAATACGACACTATTGTAAGAATTGTGGATTTATTTTGGGTGGAATATTGACTTGAGAAGACTCGAGCATCACATGCCTTGCTGTGCTTGTGTTTCTGCAAGGGCTGCCTTGGATGATGTAGTCTCAGATGAGTTTGATGTGCAAAAGAAGGATTCTTGCAGGTGAGGCACCTTACACTGGTGAATCACAATCCTGAATACTGGTTCTTTCTAAATGGGTCGGGGCAAGGACATTTGAAAGACCGCCTTCTCCTGTATCATCTGACCTGCCAGTTAAGATCCACATCATGAGCCCTGCTCTCCATGCCCTCGGGTGACATGGGTGGAAACCAGAGACAGGACTTTTTCAGTAATGACATCTTGCTTATCGATTGCCCTTCCCCTTGAGTCTCATCTGGCACCTCTACTCTACTGTCTTTTAGGCACAAGGCCAAATTTTGTTTCTGTTTACCCACTCTTCTAAGTAAGGGAACACCATTTTTATAGTGCTTTAAACCTAGAGATGCATAAAATCTAGAATTAAAAGCCCAGCCATGAAACAGTGTGTTCAAATGAATTTCACTAACAATTGTTAATTTTTTGTTTTTATTTTGTATGCTCCCTCTGACAGGTTCCCTGCAGAGACAAATGTAAAAGAAAATATAGTAAATGTACATCTAGAAGGTTCTGGTTTAAGAAATGGCATCTCCGGGTAGTAGGTCGTATCTGAGATCTTGGAAAGCTTCTACCAGTCAGGTTATATAGTAGTGGCCCCAGTGGTCCAAGGGTGCATCCCTTTATAAAGTAACATTATATATTTGTGCTTGGTTCTCTCTTTTAAAAAAAAATGGAGTCGGCAAACTTTAGGGCAGGTGAACTTGAATACTAAGATAGGCTGGAACTTTCTGCTTAGTGGTACGTAGCTGATCCCCACCCTTTGTTATTGTTGTTGTTATTGTTATAGATGTTGATGTTGTTTGTTATTGTTGTTGTTGTTGTTATTGTTATTGTATTTATAACCCGCCACTCCCAAGTAGGCTCGTGGTGGGTTACAGATGTCCAGTTAAAACCCTCATTAAAACCCTATTCAAATGAACAAAAAATACAAATACAGTAGGCCAACAGCATGGTGGAAAGCCCCCTCCACCCCCAACCCCTACCTCTAGAGGGAGGAGGCAGGAGAGACGAAGTAATCAAGTTGCAGCTTAACACCAGGGGCCTCCCATCGATCTTCTCTCACTGCCCTGACCTCCTCCGGCCCAAGCTAGCCTGATCTTGTCATAATTTGGAAGTTAAACAGGGTCAGTTCTGGTCATTACATGGATGGGAGATCTCCAAAGAATACCAGGGTTGTGCTGCTGAGAAAGGCCATGGAAAAAATCTCCTTTAAACTTCTCCTGCCTTGAAAACCCGATGGGGGTCACTGTGAGTCAGCTGCATACTAATGCTGCTTTTCACCCCCATCTTCAAACTTGGGGAAGGATTGTCCCAGCAGTGAGCGTGTGCTTTCAAAGCATGCATATCCTTGTGTTTGCCTTTTTATGTCCCCACTGTCTTTTGTCCTACTTCCCATCTTATACAAAGCGATGATCCCTAATATGCTTCCTCTTCTGGCATCCCTGACACACCAGAGATCTGTTGCACATTGACAAAAAGCTGATCGCATGGAATTATAGTGCAGTTATGGCTATTTTTTGAATTTTTTACCATGCCCACATGAAAGTCAGGAGTATGCAATAACACTCTGTCCTGAAATGGTCACTCCGAAAGCCAGTCTTGGGTGTTTTGGTAGCTTTTCTTCTTGGAAGGAAGTGATATGTATGGTGAGCTCACTAGACGAACAAAATTTGCACAAACCTCTCAGCAAAACATGTCCAAATGCATTTCTGTTTAAGTAAATAGCCATTACATGGACATGTGAAGATGGCATGTTAAGATGCCATTGGCAGCTGTACAGAATGAATTGGTCAGAATGATTGGAAAGGAGTTAGAACAGCTAAAACTCATCATCAGTTCCCTCTGATGAGTAAGCATTGGCACCAGGCAACCTGCATTGGGAAGGTTTACAAAATCTCATTCCTCGTGTTGGATGCCTTATACTGAATCAGAACAGCAGTTCATCAAAGTCAGAAATTCTCTGCTTAGACTGGCAGTAGCTCTTCAGGTTCTTAGACAGTGGTCTTCCACATCACCTGTTGCCAGGTCCTTTTCTCTGGAGATGCCGGGGATTGAATTTGGGACCTTCTGCTTGCCATGCAGATGCTCTGCCATGGTGCTTTTTTAGCTGTAAAGAGGAAAGGTAGAAATGGACTTGCAAGCTCATAGAAAAAAAATGGAAGTGGACATTTATTTTCAGGGCTGAAATATGGCAAATGTCTGTCCACTGTTTAGACATTGAAACGTGTAGCACTGAAGTAATATTAACAGTATATTCTCTTTTTTATACCTGTGGTCACCTTTTTTTTCTTATAAGAGACATTTCCCCCCTCCAAAATCCATTTGAAATAGGAAGCACTTAGTCCTTTTTCAATTTTTTTTTTTGCAGTTTTACATTTAAGGAGAAATATAACATATTTTGGGAGAAAGGTAGGTCAGAGCAGGCTTGTATTTGAAATTCTTGGGGGTGGGGAAAATTTCTGAAATGTAACTGAGGTTGAGAGATTAACTTAAAAGAACACTTGCCATGCACTCTTAAGTCTATGTTGAACTTGGCTGGTGGTGCTCCTCCTTAATTTTGGATTACAATCCTTCGTGTCAAAGGGATGGCATCCATATTGCTTAAAATTAAATTGTCATCTCTTGATGACTGCAATGTGGGTATTCTTTTTATTTGGGTGGATGTAGTTATGCATTTTGAACCTTTTTAATGCCACCTTTCCCTGAATCTGTCTGGGGTGACTTACAAATAATTAAAAAATGAAAGATATTAATTTCCAGCATTAGAGAGGGGAAAGTGTCACTATAATCTTAATCTCAAGACAAATGAATTCTCAAATTTTTCATGAATCCAATTTTATGCTGGATTGTGGCTTGCTTTAAATGGATTTAAAATACTGTTTAGAACAGCTTTTCTTGTGGAGTTTGCTATTGGGTTGCTATAAAGCGCAAGATATGTTCCAGAGGTGGATGTGCTTTGTTAGGTAAATTCAGTTTGGTCACTTCTCATGGTTATACTTTGATGAGGCACAATTTTTGCATCTTCATGTTTCTGTTCACAAGTTACCTTCAGTTTGCAATTTTTTTTTACTCCTTGTTAAGCTTTCATGAACTACTAAGTCGATCTGTAAACTTGCTTGTACATTAAGCCCCCCCCCCCCTCAAATATCTATGTTGCTTTTACCGTCTTTCAGAAAATATGTAGTGTACAGGAGAGGGCTCTCCAAGCCTTGAGTTAGTCCTGTGGCTTTATGGAGATAACGCCACTCTCATTTTTAATGGTGGCTTTCCTTTTAAATGGCTCCCTCCTACCCCATAGACTTTATACATCGGGAAGTGTCTAATGAAGTCCTTGCAGATTAAGAATGTCAAATGTCTCGTCTCTTTCCCAGGCAGTGGCAGATGAGCAGGCTGGCAGGCTTCAGAGAAATAGCTGAGGGGAGAGTTTCTCACCCTCGGCTAGCAGGTTTATAGAAGCTGGTTTTACATTTAATGATTCCAGGATGTAGCTTCTGAAACCTTCAAGGTATTGGGAGCTGTATGTCTTGGCAAATGCAGCGAGTATATTTGAGGAGGGAGAAGGTGGGGGTTAGACACTCCAGCACATCTGAATGCGGAATGAGTCTTCTTGAGGTTTATAGACTAAAAAAAATGGAGGTCGGGTTGCAGAGCTAGCGGTGGAGGTCTGGGCTATCTTCAGATATTGAATCAGGCGCATGCAACAAACTTCACATGGTCTACTTAAACCCTATATAGCCTTTCTTATTTTTACTTACACACACACACACACACAATATGAGGGCCATTGCAACTATTTTGTGAATTCAGACATCACAACAAACAGATACAAGTGGTGACTAACAAACCCTAGTTTGAAATCCCAGTTTGTTGACAACTAGCAACCCCCTTTATAAAGCACTTGCTATCTAGAGCTTGATCAAACCAGCATCCATTGCATTGTCTTGAGTGCAGCCTTCTTCTTACAGAGTCATTCATGTGGAATTAAATTATCTTTAAATAGATAATGCTTAATCATTTGTTTGTTTTTTAGCCTTAGGGTTTTTTTTTGGGGGGGTGCACTTTCCCCCTTTTGTTGGTAAATTGTTTTAACAGTAAGTTTGGGGAAAATAGCTTTCTACCACAGCTTAGGAAAATGAAAGCCTTTATGTAAGTAATAATCTAACACAGAGCCTTTGTGTTGAATGGCCATTATTCTTTGCTTTGGCTGTTGAAGTTCTAAATGTAATATTTGTCTGGAACAAATAGAATGGCGGAGCAGGTTGCAAAGTCCCCAAGGAAGAAAGAAATTAGCACAAGTGAGATTCTTTTTTCATTTCCGACTAAACTTTAGAAACGCTTAAAAAGATCATCCGATGTTTGGCCCCTTTTCCATTTTTTTAAAGTTCCCATACACATTTTAAATCTGAACTCCCCTGTTTTGTTCAAAATTTGCCCGTTTTGTAGTCTCCTTCTGTGTTCTGTAATAACAAAAGTGGGGGCAGCTTTAAGACTCCTCATGTTATGATCAAAGTCCTATGTAGCTTGCAGATGGCTTTCGGAAATCACATTAGTTCTGATTTAAGTGTGCCATGGCTGTGTTGAAAGGCCTGCGAAGTACTCGTCTGAATTATATCTCAGTAGAATACACACACATAACAGATTAAAAAAAAAACATTCCTGGCATTTGATCACTTCATGTGCCGAGTAATGCCTTAAGTGTCCTGCAGACTTTCTAAGGCCGTTGACTGCAGCATTTGGCAGGATTTATGTGGTTAAGCACATAGGAAGGGCTTGGTTAAAGGATCTTCCCTGCAAGAGGTTAAGGGGAGGAAGGCTTTCTCCATTGGGGTGCAGGCATTTTTGGAACTCCCCCCCCCAAAGAAATCTTGTACAGTGTTATCCAGTCCATGTTTTCTCCGAAGTCTTGCTGTGTTCAATGGAACTTGCTTCCCAGTACTTAAATCCCAGTAAGATTTCCCCTTCTAAGAAGCCTTTCAGGGTGATTTTGTGTGTTTAAATTTAAAACAATGTGGTATTTCTCTCAGGTGAATTAACTTATTTTTGTTATTGAAACGATTGCTTTATTATTATTATTATTATTATTATTATTATTATTATTGAATTTATTACCCACTGGTCCCTGGAGGCTCGCGGCAGGTTACAACCTCTGTTAAAACCCCAGTAAAAACCCCTTAACCATTAAAACACATTACTACATAAAACCATGAGACATGGCGGCAAACACAACCCCATATTAATAATATCCTAATCATCTAAGAAGGAGGTGGGAGGGGAGAAAGAGGGTGCAGATTGAATTCACTACCACCGCTTCTGTAGGAGGGGCCCTGATCTACCTGGCCGCCCGGCCTCACCCGTAGACCTGGCGGAAGAACTCTGTTTTGCAGGCCCTGCTGAAAGCTCCCGCAGGGCCCGCAGCTCCTCCGGGAGCTCTTTCCACCATGTTGGGGCCAGGAACGAAAAGGCCCTGGCTCTGATCGAGGCCAGGTGCACTTCTCTGGGGCTGGGAATATGGTGAAATGGCTGAAACTTGTGTATGTGTAATGCGTTTCTTTCTACACACAGCTCTATGTTTGTGTTTTGTTTTTTTTTTGACTAGGGAATTACAGGCTGCTGAACTAGAAATGCCCTGACAAGGATAGCTCAGCCTATCTCTTCAGATCTTGGTGTTGCCATAAGTCAGCTGTGACTTGATGGTACTTTCTACCACCGAACTAAAAGTCTGGTAACATCTAAGAGCTTGATGTAGCATTCTAGGCCTGATATGAATAATCTGACAGAAATTACAGGTGATCCTGCTGGCTCCCTACATAAAAAATATGGAAATACCAACTAAAATGTCGCGATATGGTGAGCAAATCTTTGAGTTCAGGTGTGTTTGTGCTTGCATGCATGTCTGAGGGCAGGAAGAGGTGTTGCAACGCATATTGCATGGGGGAAAAGTTAGCGAAGGGTAGCATTATGCAGACTTAATTAGGTAAAACTATGCTAGGTGCCAACAATCCCTCAAATATATCTAATTGCTCCAAATAAGTGTTATTGGAACAAAAAAAATGCTCTTACTCTGAAAATAAAGACTAGTAATTACTTAGATCTGTCCCCAGCTGTAATTCAAACACAGTGGCCTTCTGTAAGGCCAATAAAAAGAAGCAGGTTGATCTTCATGTTTAGTAGTGCTGAGGAATATGAAGTTACAGCTGTTGGGGAGAAAAATCGTAGAATGAATAAAGGTGACCTTGCCTGGAAGCATGTGCCCTCCAACCCTTTGTTAATATTACCTAGCTTGGTTTGTATTCTCTAGCTACATTCAGGCATCACAACGAATCCCTCTTGGACTACACTGGGCACAAAACTACTGTGTTTGCAAGATCTCTCTCCTCTCCTCATGCAGCACAATTTGGAAGTTTCCTAGCATTTGGGAGCCTTGAATTTCGGACTCGACATTTGCCACGATGTCTGAGAGCATGTGCCCGGTCGTGATCAAGTTGACTTCCTTCCCCAGACAGCGATTCTGACTACATTTTGATGCAGGGACTGTAGGAGCATGGCAGCTGAGAGAGGCTTTCTGGGAAGTCTGAATGCAGCCTTTCCCTGGGGCACCGCCTAAAGTTAGTCTCCAGCATTGCTGTCCTGCAGGCGGCGGTTCGTCTTCCCTTGGCTCTCTACCTTTGCAAAGGACTTGTGTGTTCTAATTAGTGGCGAAGACAGAGGAAAAAGCTTTATATGTGTTGCGTGGGTGAGGCGCAGAAAAATGTCAAGTGTGAATTTGACAAATAAGTGTCTGAAAACGTATTTTTTCCTCTCTGAAATGCATTAAAAGTTGAGGAAAGAGTTTAAAACGGCACCTAGAAACTAACCCCCCCCCCCCCCCAGTTTCAGTGTGCTTTTATCTCTAAAAATGCAAGGGAAACAATAGTGGCAAAAAATACTTGTGGACTAAGGATACAGAAAGTCACGTTAAAAATGCATTGACTACCAGACTGAGGCAAAACTTGAAAACAAAATGTTCAGACGCAATACAAACTAGGATATTGTGCTTGTGTACTGTCAGGGAGGTATGATAGGTTCTTTACCACAAAGGAGTGGTGGTGATTGTCTTTTTTTTAAAAAAATTTAAGACCTGGGTCACCCTAAGTTGTGAACTTGTGAGGAATTGGCATAGAATCAGTCACATGACAGGAAGAGGAGGGGCCCTGCTAGTGCTAAAACAGGAATCTGGTCCATCACTTAGTGACCTCACTTCGCTATTGCCCTATTCCTTTAAGCATTTGTGGGTGAAGAGAGTGGTGCGTGATGGTATTGTTTTCCCCACAGTCCCACTAGCAGTTGTTCTGCTGAAGATAGTGGCTTTGTGAACTCTCCCCCCCCCCAAAAAAAATCCTGATCCATGATAGCATGCATTTGCTTGTGTTAATGGGCTTAAATGGCCCTCTGCTAGAATGTCAGCCACATGGTATGACTGAAATGCGGGCATTTCTCCATCATCTATCATGGGCCTTTCCACTTGGATCTTATGTCTTTTAAAAAGTGAAATTATATGGCATATGTTTTAAAGTTGGGATTTTTTTTTAAAAAAGGAAAACCAATTGAGATGGTCAAGATTCTGCTCAGACAACTAGATTCCATATTGGCTATCATATGCTCTGATCAATTGAGCACCCTGTAGCTGCTTTTGTTATGTCTACATAGACTCATTAAGCAGAAGGGTGTCATAATAAAATTGGCCTTTAATATGCTGAAGCCCAGAATGGGAGGAATTATGGGTGACTTTAATTTCTGTTTGCTTTTAAGTTCCTACACTTTTCAGTTTTTTTATGCCGAAAAAATATTATTAATTGCTGCTATACTAACACCAAGCTGTGATTCTTTATGCTTATGTATTCTTGCTTACAAACTTTTGGGGCAAGGTTTAATTAGATGGCATTTTATAATGGCTAGCTGTAACTTTTTTTTACTGGTAGAGTTGCAGATCTTGAAGTATGAATGCTCACTACTAACTGCCTTTACTCTTCAGTGCTTAAATTGGTAATGAGTATTTCTCTTTAGTGTCTTACAGTTTTTCATATTAGAACTTCTTACTTAAGGGGCTAGAGATGTAATATGTAAAAGTTTTAATTGGAGGGACTTGATTTGGATTAGAATGCATGTGTTCAAATCCCAAATGAATGGAAAGAAAGCCTGTTTATTTTGGCTGGCTTAATTTGAGTGATATATTCATGACCAGGATGCAAGTTGTCCTTTAATTTAGATATAGTAGTAATAGGCTGTGACCTGGATAGCCCAGGCTAGCATGATCTTATTGGATCTTGGAAGCTAAGCAGGGTGGATCCAGCTTGATATTTGGCCAGGAGGCCACCAAGGGAATCAGCGGTTGCTATTACAGAGAAAAGTAATGGTAAATAATCTCTGAATATCTCATCGTGAAAACCCTATGTGGCTGTGACTACATGAAAAAGGAGTACTAGAAGCAGTAGTATGCCTCACAAATAAGGAAGTGTTTTGTGTATTCACTTCTAGGGGTGTCGGTTGCAGCTGAATTGTCCGGTCAAGAGCTGGAATTACTCCAAGAGGGTTTTCATGTTGCCCTTTCTGAAGTCTCCTTAATGTAGTTTAATTAGCTAGTTGTGCTTAAAATTAGGGCTGCAAATTTTAGTCTATTTATTGGCTAGGTTCATCGATTTAAAGAGCACTTGACTTTAAACTGCTCTTGATTAATTGGGCAGGGATGTTTCTTTAAAAGCATTTTTAGGGCAGCTGATTAGAGATCCTTTAGGGTTGTAAGCACCATCTTAAGAGGAATTGTCCCTCTACCGTATCACAACAGGGCTATCATTTCTAAGCGAAACACATGTATTTTGCTATCATCAAGTAAATCACCTGCGTTGACCACAAAAACAGCAAAGCCAGGACAACTGTAGAGATGGAAAGGGATGAAATATACTTGAGAGATTTCATCGTAGGCAGAGAAAGTATGGTTTTGTAAATTAATCAGAAGGAAATAAATGTACTGAAGAATAGACCATATTGCATGAAGTATAAAAGTATTAAGAAAAGTTCCTTGGAAGTATTAAGAAAAGTTCTGGAGGGGGGGTGGGGAGAAAACTGAAATCCTCACAGGCCCAAATTCCTGTGTCACTGAAAAAAACATGTAAATTGATTAAAGTTCATATTAAGTAGCCAAGGTTCTTTTAAGAGTGTTGCAGCTCTATTTAGAATCAAGGTGGTTGTGTGGGAAAAGCTCTTCAAAGACCATTTATGCACTGGAGTTTTCATGCTTGGCTGCAGGCTGGAGTTTTAGTCCTGGCAGGTTGCCCCACCTCTTCTTGCATCCACGTGGGGGAGAGTTTGGCCCGGTGCACCTCATCCGTCCCCGACTTGTACTCCTGCATGAGAGCTAGGGCAGTGAAGTTCCCAGTGCATAAATGGTCAAAGAGGCAGTTGGAAAAGCGCTCAATACTCACAATTGCAGATCATGATTCGGGGGGGGGGGGTCTATTGTGTTGTGTTCTGTGTAAACCTAGAGGACTGGGGACAGTCTCTGCTCTTGTGGGCTTTTAATATCGGGCTACAGAATATAATTTGCTTGATGATTTATGAGTGGGTGAGCATATGAAGAAACAGGAGAAGAGAATCGGGTAGTAGGTTGGCGTTTCTGGTTGCTTTGTAATAAACGGAATTTATGAGTGGAATAACCTTGGAGCCATTTGAGCAACAAATGGAAGTTTTTAGGCCAAATCTTATTTATTTATTTTAAAATTTATAACCTCTCTATCATGACAATGCCGCTTCGAGGTGATATCTGGATATTACGTAATACGCACATATATGCTGCAGTTGGCAGAAACATTACTCAACATGCTTTGTAAATTGGAGTATCCGAGTGCTTAGCATCAAATAATTGGAAGGATTAGGGAGTTGGCTGCAGCTTCCACACTACATCTCAGTCGTGCCTGGTGCTGGAGTTCCTTTTAGCATACGTATGGTAGTCAGGGCTGAAGAGAGGGAGTAGTGTTTACATTGGTGTGCTCTCTGCCAGTTGCTGCTTTAAAGGGCTTTTCATTCCTAGCGGAGAAACCTATGCAAGGAATTCTATGGTGTTCTGAGGCTTTCATATTTAGACTGTTTTGAGAAAATCCCTTTCCATACTTGCAGTCTTTTATGAGGGAGACCTTGAGCCAAGATGGGATATATGCGTATTTAAGAAGCAAAATGCTGGGTACTATTTAGTCATGGGGCAGCTGTGGGTGCCTCCTTGTTTCCACAATGTACCCCATTTCTCATGAAGAGCATGCCGGTCTTCACAGAATGCTTGAACAACCCTCCTTCTGTCAAGTCTGGCAACTAGTTTGAAAACTTATCTCTTCTTCTTCCGGAATCAGAATGGACATTTATACAAACCCTTCATTTTTTTGAGTGGAAGAGATGCTGTTACAATTCCTGTTTCCTTTTATTGACACAGGATATCATAGTGTGGCCATTCCCATAAGATTCTGGTAACGGTTGGATTGTCTTCCTTTTGGTGTCCCGAGGAAGGGGGGGGGTTAGGCCTGCTGTAGGGTGACATAGTTTAATCTGAAGATAATTTTTCTCCTTTAAAGAAGGTTGTTAAAATTATTATTTAGAAGGCTATATAAGGGTATGCATGGGCTGGAAAGTTCAGGTAAAATATGCCGAGATATATGTGCAAGCATTTTGGAGCTATCTTCAGAGGTGGAGAAAGCACTGATTTACCCTCCCAAACTGCAGCCCTTCATGTACCCTGCAAAGTTGCTCTGTGGGGTCAGTTTGATCCAGTGAAAGGAGGGTGCGATGGAGCTTACATTTAGGAGGATGGGGAAGGGACTTTAGCTCAGTGTGTTTTGTTGGAGATGTATGCATGTTTTCCCTTTTTTTTTGCAAATTGTGATCTTATATAAATCTTTCAAGAGCCTCTTGTGGTGCAGAGTGCTAAGGCAGCCGTCTGAAAGCTTTGCCCATGAGGCTGGGAGTTCAATCCCAGCAGCCGGCTCAAGGTTGACTCAGCCTTCCATCCTTCCGAGGTCGGTAAAATGAGGACCCAGCTTGCTGGGGGGTAAACTGCAATGACTGGGGAAGGCACTGGCAAACCACCCCGTATTGAGTCTGCCATGAAAACGCTAGAGGGCGTCACCCCAAGGGTCACACATGACTCGGTGCTTGCACAGGGGATACCTTTACCTTATAATTACCTTTATAAATCTTTCATGCTTTTTCTGTACTTTTGATTATGAGCCTCTGGGCTTTAAAATGTTGCCATGGTGGTGTAGAAAGAAGTGGCTGGGAAGTGTTTTTGACACCATAGCAATAACCTACGAGCCATGCTGTTTAGTTCCACTCAAAAGTACGATCACCGAAATCTGTAACCTGGACTCTACTGTGATGCATTAATTCCTTCGGTAGATTGCAGGGGGCTTTTTTCCCCAATGTGAAAGGGCCATGTTGGAACAGTTTTAGAATAGCTTGCTAATGATTAAGGAGAGAATCCTCTGGTACAGAGATACAGGTCTTAAATATTTCATACATACTTTTGTCCTGAAACTAGAACCTGAACATGCCTGTTGATAGCTGTTGCATCATATTTTAATTGGTGAGAATAGCGAGTAGAGTGCTGCAGTTCTAAAATTAGTTGTTTATTTTTCCTTTCTTCTGTGCTCAAGGGTCTTGCATCAGACTGTACGGCATAGGTAGCTCTGTTTGTATTCTACTGCAACACCTTTTCAGATTCTTTAGCTATTTAAATAAGTGTTAAGTATATGGGCTCAGTGACAGCATTTTTAGAAACTGTGATTTGGCCTTAAATTGTTTCTTACTACATTGTTTATGCACAGTGTAAGTGCTCCTGTTTTATTTACTGTGAATAAATTCACTGTTAACTTTGTAAAATCCTGCTTTGAAAATGTGTGATCTTACAATGTTTTTGTTCTTTGCCGTATCTGCCTTTTGGGTTCTGTGTGCGGGAAGACTATAATTTTTTAGCTTTGTGTTAAATGTAAGAGCCAAAAAATTCCACAATTTTCTGGATGTGGGTTCATTGAGTAAGCTAAGTGAAATCCTGTGTATTTTGAAGATTTTTTTTAAATTTTGGAAATCCCAAGTAACACTGTTTGATAGGTTTCTCAAGTGAATTCCCTTAAACTTGTCCTTCAAAGGTTTCCCCTTTACATGTGTTCTCTGTGGAAATCTGATCTCTTTGCAGCACTGGCAAATGTTCCTGGCTTATGGTCTCTTGTTTCCAAATAATATAATGTTGTCTTTTGTTTTAATAGCAGGACTGTTCTTGCTACTAGCTATAAGCAGGGATTTGTATGCATTTTCCAGGAGACAAGACAACTGCTTCCATACAAGACCCATTGCTATGAATGGGAGCTTCATTCAGTAGCACTTAACAATACCTAGGAGACTTTTATAGAAGACCTTCTGAAGGGATTGTGCTGCCTTGCTTGATTTTCTTGTGGAGCCTCTTCTGAGTAAATTATCCATGCACAGGTATCTTTGCTTTGGAAACAAATGGTTGGCTTGAATGGGAAAGAGGGAAGGGCCTGAGGGACTACAGCAGAGAAGGTGGAGGCTGACTGTAGTGGCAAACAGGAAGTTCTCCTAGGACCAGATGCTGCTGTGTGGGACCCGCATGAGATTTTTGTCATAAAGTTGAAGTTGAAATAAACTTCCAAATGCAAGGCTTGGTGTAGTGGTTAGGAGTGTGGACTTCTAATATGATGAGCTGGGTTTGATTTCCTGCTCCTCCCCCACATGCAGCCAGCTGGGTGACCTTGGGCACTTATAAAGCTGTTCTGACCAAGCAGTAATATCAAGGCTCTCTCAGCCTCCCATACCTCACAGGGTATCTGTTGTGGGGAGAGGAAAAGGAACGCGATTATAAGCCGCTTTGAGACTCTGTTCGAGAAAAGTGACATATAAGAACCTACTCTTCTTTCTGTGCTGCATCCAAATAATTTTATACCTTGTTTCTTATCACCTGGACCTGAAGAAGATTACAAAGTGTTGTTTTTTATGTCCTGCTTTTCTCTACATTAAGGAATCTCAAAATGGCCTACTATCATCCCCCTCCTCTCCCTGCAGCAGTGATCTTGTGAGGTAGGTGGGACTGAGAGAACTGTGAGTGTCCCAAGATCACCCAGCTGATTTCACGTGGAGGAGGGGAGAATCAAACCTGGTTCTCTCTAGATTAGAGGCCCCTGCTCTTAACCATAATACCATGCTCGCTCGCCTTGGTTAAAGAAGATACTAGGAATGTGAATTTGGGTAATTCTGGTCTCAATATATGTCCAAAAAGACATTATCAGTATTTTTGAAGGAAAGCCTTTACCAAGGCCTTTACCATCAGTAGGCCTTTACCAAGCAGTGGGATCAGACTTCAGGATGGTCTGCCTGGTTGTGATTATTCTTTCCCAGCCCTCTATGGCTCTCTGAGCATGGGCAAAAAGTTTAAGTAGTGGGGCCTGCAGCATGACTCAATTTCAGAGACCCATTAGTGTTTGTGTATTGGCATCTTGCTAGTTTTGGTTGGCTGCCTTGGTACCACTTGGTTGGTTGGTTTGGCTCGGATTCTGTGGTTTTACATTGGTTCTGTTGGGCTCGTTGGTTCCATTTTGATCGCTGGTTGCTCCTGTATATCTGGCTATTGGCATCTTTGCCCTAGACAAAGCATGGAATGTTTTCCTCCTCAAAGAACGATGGAGACGGATAGGATGGCTTCAGGAACCTTGTTCAGGGGCCTTGTAGACCAAGGTTCCTTGATCTCATTTGCTTGAAACTTTAATGATCTTCAATGGACAGGCATGACTAACTTCCCTCCAATTGTAGTGTCATTTATTTTTACTTTTATAATGATGAAGTGTCCAAGTTGTGTTGAGAGTGTCATAGAGTCCAAGTTGTGTTGAGAGATCAGTGATTATATCTCCATCTCTCTTTCTTTTTTTGGTAGGGTCCCAAATTCAGATCATGATTGTGATCTAGTCTGACAGTGTGACCTTTTGCCCCCTGTTTAATTCTTTTCATGTATACAGTTTTCTTGTTCAAACAAGAAAGAAACCTCAGCAGTTATTTGTCTAGGAAGAGGAAAGGACTGATATTCTGTCTCCCAAATACCCCTATCTGTAGGTGTGACTGGAACCAGGTGTGGAGCAGGAAGGCTGGGCTGGGTGGAAAACATAACCCTCTTTTGTGAGAACCAAGGCCCCAGTTCAAATATATCCTACCAGTCCCTGAATTTTTTTTTACTCCCCTTTAAAAACAACACATTTGGAGATCCAGTCATAGATCTCTAATGCAGTGTGTACTTTGGCATTCATTTGCTCCATTTATAATCTGCTATTCTTTCCAGGTTCAGCTATGTTGCTCTTGTAAGCCAGAATTCAAGAGCTTGCAGCATATTTCCATAGCTTTAACATGCTCATAGACCCTGGGATTCAAGCATTTTCTTCCACCACTCTCCTTCCCTGCCTCCAATATGTTGTTTCTCTGAGAGGGCTAAGAAACTGAAGTGATTTGTATATATATATATAGTATAAAATATATTGTGTGAGGAAGTAGTTTATCCCTTTATTATCAAATTAAAATAATAAAAAAGTCTTCAGCGATAAAACTATGCCAATTCATAACACGAGGAACAAAACAGACAAACCAATGCATAACCAGAATCAGCATAAAGCAAGCCTATCAGGAGAAATGATATAAAACAGTGGAAAAGCCGTAACAAGAGGGTGGCATGGGAGTGAGTGATATTCTTCAGGTACTTTGGCCTTAGCGTTCGCAAAAGTAAACATTAGCAGTTGGAACAGCATATAGGTCTTTTTCAGTACAGGATTATGACCCCTGATGCATCCATTGGTTCTAACTGGGACCAGAGCTTGAATTGCTGGGAGTCATTTTTCTTAAGGATAGTTACATCTGGTGTACCAATTAAGGTTGGTAAAGGGTGCCATGCTACAGAGGAAAGCAGAGCTTCCTGCCACAGGCTAAGGACAGTGCCCCCAAGCTTGTGAACACAGCTCTTTCAAGGGACTGCAACCCCCTCTACAGCAGGGTGATTATATTCCTTAGCTAGTCTTGACCAACAGCACCTCAGTTTTTGTGTGGTTTGAATTTCAGTTTGTTGGTGCTCACCCATTCCATTGCCTTCTTCAAGTAGTTGTTTGAGGACTTCCACAGATTTGAATTATCAGTTAAGTAGAAAGGAGGTTTTGATGGGTCCTTATTCCAGATCGTGCACAATCTGTCTTCCATGTAGATGTTCAGCAGCATGGAAGAGGTAAGGAGGACAGAAGTCCAGCTGAAGATTGTAGAAGACCATGATGTCAGGAGAAGAGACGTGGCCCAGGATAAATGGGATTTGATGTTTGTGGCTGAGAAAACTGTAAAATTGCCCACTGTCAAGGGAAGGGTTGTGGCTCAGTGGAAGAGCATCTGCTTGCCATGCAGAAGGTTTTAGGTTCAATCCCTGGCTTCTCCACTTTAAAGGGACCAGGTAGTAAGTGATGTGAAAGACCTCTGCCTGAGAATTTGGAGAGTTGCTGCCAGCCTGAGTAGGCAATACTCACCTCAATGGACCAAAGGACTGTTACAGTATAAGGCAACTTTGTGTGTGATGGGGAGATAACACTTTCGACTCCTGTATGCCAAATTGCTGCTTTTAAATACATAACCTCCAGAAAGTGTTCTTGTGCAAAGGATATAGCTTCTATGTCTATTTGTTTTGCTCAGCATACAGTACTTTCTTTGGAGTGGTTCCTTGTCATTTTGAAAGGTTGTATATTATATGGCTTAACATGTAGTTGAGACCTCTTGTTTTCCTTTGAACCCTGGCTTTTGAGCTGGGCTTTTTGTTTTTTTTAAATAACCCTTTGAAAGGATTGCATTTTACCAAGATGAAGATGAGGCTATGGTTGCTGGGATTTCCCCCCTCCCCCAATAATTGAAGAGGTCTGTTTTTGAGGGAAAAATTGTCTTTGGATGCATGTGTCTTTTGCCACTAATAAAGGGAATATTGTAAGACAATTTTGATATGACATGTTAATAGTTTTAGTTCTTACTTAGCTTTATAACTGAGTGATAGGCAAAATTGTTTACGTATGTGGGACATGGCCTTCCATCAGCTGAACCTGTTTTTCCCCCTCCCCCTTTTTTTGGTTATGTCACACTGTGAAGCACCATGTTAATTGGTCATGCTGTATAGCACCATTAATTCAGGCAAGCTGACCTCATGGAAAATCTATATAGGTCATATCTGATCCTCCCCCCCTCCCTCCCTCTTTCCATGTTATGTTAGTTAGAAGGAGGCTTCTAACACCTTCTTTTATTACTGTCTACACCTTCTTTTATTACTTTCTACAACTACTAACCTGTAAGGAATGGTAATGAAATAGCATTTCAATTTGTAACCCAATAATCTCTCTCAAGATTGGACTCCTTCAATTCTATCGTGTATGCGGGCATGAATACTTAAAAGTGTTGGTGTGCTGCAGTGAAAATAGTACGTTTAATTGCATCTCTGGATTCTGTTTGTAAATCAAATGGATGAATAACTGCTGAAGCATTTTACTTTCTAAGCCGAAACATAAAAGCAGAACTCCGAAAGGCTGAAACACAGACGAATGCAAGCTGCCTTATTGATTTTGATGTGTCGTATATTTGATAGCTGTTCTAGCACTGCTGGACAGATGTCAATTATTTTCTAGCCACATTAAAATCAATAAGAAACTGTTTCATGTTTTAAAAACGACTAGGGCAGTCGTCCTTCTCTTTTGTGATCCCATAATCTGCAAAACATGGTATATTCTTTAGTTAATTCTGGAAAAATACTCGCAAAGGTTTGTTCGTCCAAAACATTCAGTAACTTCTGAACAGAACTAATTGGGACTAGTAATGAGAGGCCGTGTTAGCTTCTTGATCCAGTTTGGATTTCTAGCTTTGGTCTTCAGAGCCCTAAAAGATTGAAGTTTGAGTAAGTGAAGAAACCAGCTCTGTCTGTTCTCCTTCATTCTCTTCCTCTGTGCTTTTAAGTACCTATGGAGGCTACATGAAATATAGTAAATGCCGAGTGGATGATTACTGTCTTGTTTGTTGGTATTAAAATGCCTTCCCCATGGAGCCCCATGACTTCCTTCAGTCCTTAGAGCAGGGATTCCCAACTGGGAGTCTGTGGTCTTTCTCCTCTTGCCTTAATGGACCCAACCACAAGCTAGGGAACTGACTGCTTTGATTGCTCCCCCTCCGAAATGTGAATGAGTTCTCGTGGTTTCTGGGGAGGGCTGAGTATGCTCACCTGCTCCTTCCTTAAACCACTTCCTGTCTCTCCCTTAGTCGTCCTTGAGCTTGTCTGTTAACACAGGTGGTGATGTCACTTCCAGAGACATGTCACTGGGGGGGAGGGGAGGCATGGAGGCGTGGCTAGTTGATATCACCTCTGGCTCCTTGAAGCCTGAAAAATTCTTTCAGGGGCTCCTTCACAGTCAAAAGGTTGAAAGAGGCTGCCTTCGAGCAGGGGTAGTCAACCTGTGGTCCTCCAGATGTCCATGGGCTACAATTCCCATGAGCCCCTGCCAGTTTGCTGGAGGACCACAGGTTGACTACTCCTGCCTTAGAATGAGTGTAGTGGGTAAGACCGCTGGCTTCCGATCTCGTGAGCTGGGTTTGATTCTCCACTCCACATACAGCCAGCTGGGTGACTTTTGGCTTGTCACATATAGTGCTGCTCTCACAGAGCAGTAATGTTAGGGCTTTCTCAGCTCCACCTACTTCACAGGATTGTAAGCTACTTTGAGACCCCTTTGGGTAGTGAGAAGTGGGATATAAAAACCAACGCTTCTTAAGAAAAACTGGAGTATGTCCTTTGGCCTGCTGCATTTGGTACACAATAAAATCAGAATCCAGTAGCATCTTTAAGACCAACAAAGATGTATTCAGGGCGTGAGCTTTCAAGTGCAAGCACTCTTCCCCAGACCATGAGCTCCTTACATGACAGGGAATATATAGCAAAAAATCTATTCTGTATCTGGTACAATTTTTATTAGCTGGTAGTTGACTTAACACTGGGATTTGGGGGTTTTTTAAAAAAGAATTTTAAGGCAGCTGTTTTAATTTTTTTTTAATCGTATCCTGTCTAAGCTGCTATGAGAATCCTTGGAGATAGTAACTGGGGTATTAAACATTATCTTTATTTTGTAACTGTTTTCCCCTGAACACATAGCATACCTCTAAATGGACCAAAAACTGGATTCCAGGAAGAGAACACTTTTAAATTCCTGAATCTGAAGATCATTTAAAATGAAAGTGTCTGTAACCCAGGTTGTTGTGGTGGTGGTTCTGAAAGGATAATTTTCTGTTCTGTCAGATAAACATCATTTTAAGGGTCCTGGCCTCATCCAGGCTTTTGCTCACTCTCCCCATAACAAACACTGGAGCATTCCTACATCTGGCTTGTGGCCCTCTCACAAAACACATGTTCTATAGCAGGGGTAGTCAACCTGTGGTCCTCCAGATGATCATGGGCTACAATTCCCGAGCCCCTGCCAGTAAACGTTGGGAATTGTAGTCCATGAACATCTGGAGGACCACAGGTTGACTACCCCTGTTCTATAGTATGAAATCTGAGTGCTTAGCTGTGTAATTCAAGGGGGCGGGGGAATCGTGACCTTGGTCTACTGACAGACACATCAACAGAACATGCTGACAAATCCTGGATTGTGGTAAAGCTGAGGCACAAAACTTGTATCCAAAACGCCTTAATCTAATAACCTCGCTGGTCTGTTTTGCGATGTGCATTTTCACAGAAACAAGCTGATTGGGAACTGAATCAGTTTCCTCATGTTAAGAAGTTTCTGAAAGAGAAGATTCCTCGCCAACTGGCAGGAGTCTGAGCGTTACGACAACTTGTCCGCCCGCTAATGCGGCATCACCTTTGTGGATTGGCAAAGCAGCATCCCTCCCTTGGGCTAACACTTTTAATGAGCCACTTGTCTCAAGCTTAAAACATAGCTACTTGTTGTTGTTTGTTCTTCTGTAACTGCCACTGTTTGCCACACTTCCCTAAAAAGAAATGAAGGCCGATATGCTTTGAGTCCAAATTGCTGTTGGGATATATATATTTTTAAATGGAAAATGAGCTGCCGACTTTAGATGTATTACTTTGGTTTAGTGATCTCTTGGGTTTAGCTTCCCTGCTGCTCTTGATTGGATCCCCAGTCGCTGTACTGTTTCAAGAACTTCAGTGAACAGAGGGTGGGCAGGAGGAGGTCAAAGTAGAAGGAGTGATTGTATATGGATGTGTGTACATGTGTGCACACATAAATAGATTCCGGTGACTGCCTTTCGCTATGTAACCTGTGATGAACATAATTCAGCAGTTTTGTTTTTTGTTTTGTGTTTTTATCAATAGGCTGGTATTGATCAAGAGTGCTTTCACTCTTACTCATTCATTGATGGGATGTCTGAAATTGGCCATAAGGGGTTTCTGAGTAGGTGGAAGAATTTAGCAGGAGATTGTCTTTGCCTCCAGTGAGTAGTTGATACAACAAAATACCAGTCTCCTTCAAGGAGATACTAGTAGTGGAGGGCAAGTCCAGAGCTCCTCCTGTTACTTTGGAGTGCCATCCTGCATTCAACACAACGGCTTTCCTAGGTTCCACATGTTGCAACCAGCTGACTTTTGAACAGTGATGCTTCCCCACCTTACCCACATGTGGTTATAGGGCCAGCAGGTAGAGGACTCCTAATTGGATTGACTTAGAAGTAAGCCCCTTGTTGCTCAGTGGGGCTTACTCCCAGGGAAATATCGTTAGGATTAAGGCCAGGGAATCATGATACACCATAAGGGGGACTGGTACAAGTTCATGCAGGATGTTTTATTCTGTGTCCTGGCTCTTTCCAGAGAATGCTTCTATTACTCACGCCAGTGAGTCAGCCATACAGGTAGCAGTGGTGTGATGTTTGCGTTTTCACCAAATGGAAACTTTCCGAACTTACACGATTTATCCTTTCCCCATCCCTATTTTGTTAAAATGCAGAGTTTAAAAAAAAAAAAAATTAATTAAACCTCCTAAGGTGGGTCAACATGAGCCTCTTGTGGCGCAGAGTGGTAAGGCAGCCGTCTGAAAGCTTTGCCCATGATGCTGGGAGTTCAATCCCAGCAGCCGGCTCAAGGTTGACTCAGCCTTCCATCCTTCCGAGGTTGGTAAAATGAGTACCCAGCTTGCTGGGGGATAAACTGGGGAAGGCACTGGCAAACCACCCCATATTGAGTCTGCCATGAAAACGCTAGAGGGCGTCACCCCGAGGGTCAGACATGACCCGGTGCTTGCACAGGGGATACCTTTACCTTTAAGGTGGGTCAGTGGGTCTTTTCTCTTCATGCTTAATAGGTTACTAGACCAGCTTATCTCTTCTGGGCTCCATTAACATCCACTTTATTTTCTTGAAGCAGCCTTGTAGTGCTAACCTTTATTTTATTTTTGTAAAAGTTTTCCATCATTTGTGAGTCCTACAGGACTGGTAACTACTTGAAAGTGTCTAGCCACACGGGAAGTGCTGACTCCCTTTATAAAAACAGCATGTAAAATATTTGTGTTCTGATGGAGAGCAGTCAAGGAGACAGTGGTGGGGATCCTGCCAAATGATAAGTCACACTGATATTTGCCACTGTGCACCTAAGAGGTACGTTCTGGGCTCCTGTTGTAGAGAATCATCTTGCCTTTTGGGGAAGCTAAAAATGAGTTATGCTGTTTGACCAGGAGCCTGTTCTCTTTACAGTATGGACTGTTTGGTCCACTGTACCATACAATGTACAGCAAAGCAAAAGAATCGATAAAGCCATTAGCCAGCTCTCTGTCTTGCTAGAAACATTGATGAATCAGTCCATATTTCCCCCCTGGGTCTATTTAGTGACTTGTGTCAGAGGAGAAATAAGTAGTATAAACAAAGTCTGACCCTTTTCGAGCAGCTCTTCCACTTGAGTACAAAGTATTGCATTTCTTGCCCCCCCCCCCACCCCGTCACATTTAATTCTCTCTGCAGTGTACCCGGTCACTTTATGGTTCTGTGCTTATTTCTGGTTTAAATTTACCATGGTGTCTGGATATTGAAATCCAGAAGTGAGTGCATAGAAGCGTTTTAAGAAAACATTAAAAAATTCATCCCGCTGTCCAATCCATTGTTGAAACTGCACACTTAGTTTGTGCTGCAGTTTAAATAGCATTGAGTCCTCTGGGTTTTCTTCAGCTCCTCTGATCTTTGAGCAGCAGATACATTATGGCGTTTCAGGCTAGGATGGAGGAGACTCAGGTTCAAGTCTGGATTTATCCATGAAGTCCTCTGGGTCAGTCTCACTTGGCCTTTTTGTAAGAATGAACTGGAGAGGCGAGAGTTATGTTCCTCTTCTTAGGAGGAGGGTGGGATAAAGATGTGTTTGGAGAGTCAAACCCACTGCTATGGCAGAGGAAACATTGCCTTCATCACTAGTCAAGCATAGGCATTCGATGGCAGACAAAATGTGACAGTGCTTGTTAGGAGGACCTCTTTGAGTCCGTCATCGGACTGCCTGATGGATTGTGTAGAACATTGTCCTTCAGCAGCATGGATTGCTGTAGGCCACTGTTTTATCGGTATTGGCAAGAGATGGTGGGGAGATGGTTAACCGTGGACTCTGGAAAAATCTATATTCAGGCCCTGGCATCAGTGACAGGCTGCCTAGCAGCCTTGGGCATGTTCCTTTCTCTCGGATTCTCTTTCCAGTGTGTTTCATAGGGTAGCTGTGTTGGTTTGCAGTAGAAGTGCTGGATTCATGTCCAGTAGCACCTTAGAGGGATACAAGACTTTTGGGCTTAGGAGCTTTCAGGAGTCAAAGACACCCGACAAAGGGAGCTTTCACTCTTGAAAGCTTCATGCCCCCAAAACCTTGTTGTTTGCTAAGATGTTAATGGACTAAAATGTAGCTCTTTCTATTGTGTAATTTGGGTGGGTGGTATACAAATATAATAAATATACATAAATAAAAATAAATAATACAATTTGATTTAAGTTATGGAGCTGCTATTGTTCTTAGGGTTTCAAGGATATTAATTGGATATCATCTCTCTAGTGGTTTACATCAGTTTAAGAAGCTCAGTCACCATGTGGTCTGGAACTACCCTGGGCTTCAAGGAGTTTCTAGTAAACTAGAAAGTCTATAGAATGTTCTCTCTTTAAGGTGCTGCTTTAAAATCCCAGCGGTTTGTTTGCCTTAAGAATCCCAGCTGTTAGTTTCCATACCCCTCCCCCTCCCAAGATAAGATACTCCACAAGCAGGATTGGAAGAATCTTCTTGTATATCCTTATCCATTGTCGTTCCTCTATATATTTGTGAACCAGCCTAGGGAGTGGGACTGTCCAAGTTAGAATAGGGCCAATCAGGGTGCAGCCAGCTTTGCCCTGATTGGCCCTGCCCCTGCAGCTCCCGCCCTCCATCCCTGGACTCTAGCCTCTTTGCTCTCAGATGCCTCAGTGCCTGGAGCCAACAGCAGGTAAGGGTAGAGGGCCCTGGGCAAAGGGTTGTGGTGGAGAGCTTGCTAATGAAGGCCTCTTGGCCTGCTAAGCAGGGTTGCTAACGAGGCCCTCTTGGCTTCCTAGGCTGGGCCTGCTGATGAGGACCTCTTTGCCTGCTGACTGCCTGCTTAAGGAGCTCTGTCCCCCTGCTAATGAGCTGCCAAGGCCTCACCCGCCCCATTTGATCTGGCTGTGAGTTGCAGCCCAATGCCACCTTAAGCTGCCTGGCAGGGGGCCAAGGGAGGGGACCCTTTCAAGGCCCATTCTTAGGAAAGGGCTTTGAAGCTAGTCAAGATGTAATTGTTTAATTTGGGGTCTTCGAAGTGTGTGAGTCTGAACCGAAGGCTCTCTAGCAAAATTAGAATCGGCTGAATGTGGAAGCTATGTAAAAGATGAGGGGGAATGGATTTTTCTAGTCGCAGTGTTAGTTTCATTTTAATTAGAAATCGCTTAGAGAAAATAAAAGATAATCTGAGTGTTTCAAGCATAACAGTAAGGAATAAAATGCAGATATTGGTAAGCCCACGCAGTAACAAATCCCTCTAATTCGTTATTTAGCGTTCTAAAAAGAACCCCACTGTCCTTCCAGGGGCATTTTGTTTTGTGCAAAGCAAAATATTCCCAGGCTCCGGGAAGCATTAATACCATGCCAAGCTGGGAGAGGCAGTCCCCTATACAAAGTTTTCATTTTTAAATAGGCATCATGATGTGCTAAATATTTAGGTATTAATATTCCCCACAGCTTGATCAACCTTTGGAAATGAATTATCTGGCTCCTCCACTGCTGCAATTAGAGCAAAACACACTGCGTTGAAAGGGGCTGTGAGTTTCGTGGAGTCGAAAGATATGTTTGGGTTTCAGGAGGAAAATCCTTATGAACTGCTTTGGAGCGTAGGTAAAGCGGTATAAAATATTTTAATGAATATGGTTAAATTACTTATTGAAAGTAATTCCTGTTACTTTACCAGGTGGACCTTTTTTTGGAGGGGGCTAATATGATTGAGCAACAAACTTTAAAAAAGGAAGGGAACTGCTTGTTTTACTACATCCTTGCAGGCATTTTCTTCAAGAACAGGAGACATCCGTTAATTGCCAGTCTTGTTGCGTATCTGCCTGAAGTCCTTGGGTGTTAATGGTTTATTGTTACACTGTAGATTTCAAGGATTTTGTTTCCGGTGTAATTGCTTATTCCACCTTTATGGGCCTTCACGTTTGTACTGGCATGCATTTCTTTTTCTTGTATCTTCATAGAGCTCCTTTCCAGAGAATTTCAGATTGTTTCACAAACTCAAGTTCAGTGTGAGGAGGGGAGAGACATAGCAGTTGGATGATGGTCTACCTATTTTACATATAATTAATGAGTTCCATTTTTAAAATTTTCCTGGAGTTTTGAGGGCAGTACTGTAGGAGAGGGAATTTAGGGAGATATATAATCTAGAATCTACTATGGTATGCCATGGTGTTTTCTTTGAAACTCTTGTTTTCCCAATGGAACCTGACATCTGTAAACTAGAGATCTGTTGTAATCCAGGCCCCTTTGGAGGTTGCCAAAGAGTTTGGGTATTCTTGGTAGTGGTTTGAATTCTCATGATTTTTTTAAGGGTCATCCTTTCCAAACTTGGGCGCGAACCACAATCTCCCTCCCTTTGGTAGAATCATAGAGTTGGAAGGGACCTCCAGAGTCATCTAGGCCAAGCCCTTGCAGAATGCAGGGAATTCACAACTACCTGCCCACCCACAGCAATCCCAATTCCATGCCCAGATGATATCGTTCCCCCTCCCCTCCAAACCCTCCCCCCCCCACAGAATCCCTGGCCAGTCTGGCCTGGAGGAAATTCACCTCCGGACCCAAAAGAAGAAGGAAGTTTATGTTTTCTGAATGCACATTTTGGTGGGACTTGGCGTAATTCTCATGTGAACAGGGGGCTACCATTAATCGAAGTTGCTTGTATATATCAAGGGAATAATGCATTCTGCTTAAATTAGATAAGCAGAAAAGTATAAAAAGACTTGCTGAATACAAAAGGTTATTAAACTACCCGGTAAAGTCAATACATACCTTTACGAAATTGAGTGCTGCTAGGATTTTTAATATCAGTACAGTAAGCCTTCTTTCACCGTCTCTTCTTTTTGCTATTATGAAGAACTCTTTCTTTGCTTTTGAAGATAATAGTCTCTGTGTAATTTGACTTCAAGGTATGCACTTGGTAAAGCCGGCGATCTGATCCTGATATATTGTCTGCTTTTCTCAGCGCCTGATATTGACACAGTTTAATCTGCTTTTATGAGTATTATATGTGCTTAGATTGCAGCCTCGCCGTGGCCTAGCGATCTGGAGGAAATCACCTTTGGTCCCGTAATGATGATCTCTTGTGTAGATCTTGTCTGGGAGGAAGGGGGCCTTCCTCTGCAGCCTTCTTGTCAAGATGTATGCAGTTAATTGCTCACCTGGGTTCGTTTTTGCAACCTTGCTGTGGATACACAGGCTGTTTGTCTGCTGCCGTTTCCCACCTTTAAGCTGGCAGAGCTTGCACTTTAGTGAAAGATCTGGAATATGACAGGGTTTAGCTTAGTTAGAAAGGAGCTTTCCGGGTTTGTGGCAAACCTGTCCTAGTGTAAACAAGCCTTTAATACTAAACCCCCCCCCCCTCTGTATGTTAAAGCACTTCAACATTTTGATGCTGTGGTGGAGCAGAGGGTGCAGTGTTCCAGGCATTGCCCCTGTGCAGCTGCTGTTAATCTTTGCAGGGACTTGCACCTTCAGTCGCGTTGCGACTTGTTTGTTGTAGTTGAGCAATTAGCTTTCTCTTCTCGCCACCGCAATAAACGGCAGGGTGAATTTATAGGGTACAAGAGAGACTGCGCTCAGTTCTGCGTGCTGCATGGGAAGGATGTAGAAGAAGAAAATGGCCAGAGGCTTCGCTTGCTGTTGCAAAGCTGGCATCAACTAAAATGGCCTTGCTTGAAAATCGCCGTGAAACTTAAAGAAGTAAAAACGGAGTCTCTGGAGACGAGACTCCTAAAAGGTGTGCTGAGCAAAAGAGGCATGGGTGTCACAGTCCAGGGCTCTGCTAACGCGGCACAGAATGTGTGTGTGTGCATGTAAAGGTCACACAGATCATGCCCCAAGGAAAACTGGATGGAAGGACAAGGTGCAGTAGTCGTGCAGAATTGTTCCCTAGGATATATTTTGCATAATTCTACTTCTCATGGGTAGAAAATGGAGCTGTGCTGGGCAGTGAAGTCTTGTTACTGTCTCTGGGGATCTTGGGTAAGGTGACCACATGGTAACAATGGAAAAGCGGGACATTGCAAGGTACTCATTTTACCGACCTCGGAAGGATGGAAGGCTGAGTCAACCTTGAGCCGGCTGCTGGGATTGAACCCCCAGCCTCATGGGCAGAGCTTCAGACAACATGTCTGCTGCATTACCACTCTGTGCCACAAGAGGCTCTTAAAATATACATATGGTAATTAAATATAATAGCAGTTTTATAACTTTAAAACTCAGCTTAAAAATCAATTGGTTCAATTATAAAAGCCTGTATGGCTGTCTCTTTCATGGAGCGTTAAAATGAACTATTGACTGCAGGGCCAATTGAAGTGTTTGGAGTGGCACCTATGGGGTCTTTTGAATAAGCATCAGCTAAAACAGTTCTGTGTAATTTATTTAAGGCATTTTTACCCCACCCCTCCACCCAGAAGCTTGGGGCTGTATATCTCCTTCCCTGTTCAGTTTTATGTGCTGACCACCAACCTTGTGAAGTAGGCTAGGATGAGAAGTTACATGGTTAGCTTCCATGGAAAAGTGGAAATCTGAACCTGGGACCCTGATCCGGCGCCATGATGATGCTTTATTTTCCTTGGGCTCACCACAGCACTGATAGAGCTGTTCTGACCGAGCAGTCCTGTCGGGAGCTCTCTCAGCCTCACCCACCTCACAGGGTGTCTGTTGTGGGGAGAGGAAGGGAAGGCGATTGTAAGCCACTTTGAGACTCCTTCAGGCAGTCTCAAAGCAATGTGTAAGAATCAACTCTTTCTTTTTCTAGTGATATGTGTATGTATGCGTTGAGAGAGTTGGTTTAATTGCTACTTTTGATGCTGGCAGGCTTGCGTTTTGCAACCTAGAAGTTTATAATTTTGTTTGTTGATGTTTAATACTTTAGTGTGGGGATCAGTACAAATGGAGGAATTAGCGAGCTGCAAGTTAAAAGCTGGAAGGGAAAGTTGATGGGGGAAATGGTCTAAGGGGAAAAGATTAAACCACCCCTCGCTCCTGAGCTGCTACTTCAGCAGAATTTGCGGCTTCTTTTGGCTGTGTTCGAGAAACCAAACTGTCAGGAGACTAATGACAAGCTTCTCCAGTCCCACATCCCATTTATTTTGGTCCTCTGTGATGCTTTAGTTCCTCAGTTATGGCAGTAAAAACCGCATATTCAGTAGGGTTTTTTTCTCTTTTCAAAATTGCACATACCCTTAAGCATTTGGTTATATTGTTATTGTGTTGTCAAAGTGTTATGGCAAAACTATCTTTATTTTCAGCTTAACTTTTGTTAACAACCGTGCACAAGAATATTTCTTGCTGTTTTTAGGAAGAGTGCTGTGGGTATTTCTTTTGCCCCATATGGATTTATATCTTTCAGGCAGTGAATGAGATGCACGCCACACACTTTAAAATCACATCCTCCATGTAAATAGGCTTTTCACTTGAGGGAAGCTGTTTAATTATTATTCATTGAATTATAAGGTAGGGAAAACATAATTTTTAAAAGCTTTGTTAGCTCAGCCTTTTGGGGAGGCGGTAAAGTTGGGAAGCCTGTGCTTCTGTTAATTTTTTTTTTTTTAAAGAAGGATGAGGTGGCAACGAAGGTTGTGCTAAGAGGAGGTAATATTATCCCTCAGACACTCAGCAGCCTTAATGAAGAAGTCTAATTAGCACTGCTGAAAATTAGCCGTGCAGGTTTCTGAGTCATAGAGAGCAGAAAGGAGCCTGTGGGATGGCTAGCAGGCTTCGGGCAGCTGTTTTATCTCCTATAGAGTCATAATCCAGAAATCACATGTTTTTATCTCTTAAATTTATCCTCCTTGTTTGCTCTGAATTTCTCTCTTACGTTTTGTCACTGGATGCAGCATTTGACAGTGGTGGCTGACTTTTAATGCAGCAGCGTGTGCCAGGAAATGCAAGTAACTGCAGGATGCACAGGGCACGCACTGCAACAAGACTGCTCTTGGACCGTTTTTTCTGGGCCATGGGTGACCTGGGAATGCTAGACGGAGGCAGGAATGTCATGACCACACAACCCGAGTTGTTGCACAGCCCTTGTTGTTGCGTCCTTCTATTAATGCCTGTGGTAGAATTTCCTGTGGAAAACGGAAGGGCTCACGCGGACAGCTATAAATTTGGGGACAGAGCTGTATTTCGGTGCTCCCCATCTTTGCCAGCCAGCTATACCAAGCGCATATCGACATGCTTGCATGACTGAAGAACTGGCACGGGATGTAGAGCTCGCATGTCTGGTTACCCGAGTCCCCCCAAGGTGTGTGTGTGTGTGTGGGGGGGGGTCAGTAAAAAGATCTCTTCCTAGGGGTATGTTATGACATTGCTAGGTGCATGTCCCTCCCTTGCAGTTCCTTAGGTAAATCTGTAACTTGTGGGATTCTGCATCATGTCTGTTATTGGAAATAATATTCTTCCAATTTGTTTGCTAAGCATGCAAAAAGTAAATAAAGCCCCATACTACTACTACTACAAAAATTATTGATTACCTGCCCTTCTCCTAGGGCTCAGGATATTCAGCAACATTTTTTAAAAACAATAGAACAATATTCGAATACTTTTCATATTAAAAATAGTTCGAACCACTTATGTTCTTGTAACAGGCGAGTCGGTGTAGATCAAATATTCATGCTCAGATATAATTTGGATTGCTGTTTTGAACAGGGAGGCCAGGATTTCAGCGCTCTTTTTGGGCCTCAACCATAGGCTGGGTAGAACCTGGGCTTAAAAAAGAAAATATGATTTTTTTACTGATAAAATTTGGTTGCATCCAGGCTTGCCCTTGTATTATGGAAAGCATTCTGTTCATGTGAGGGGTGGTCCCATATATCCCGCCTTCCACTTACAGCTTCCTGAGCCATAACCCGCTCCATTCTCAAGAACACCTGAATTATCAGAAGTGGTGTTTTTTTTGGTGAGTGGAGCAGGTAGGGAATTCTTCGCTCCAAACCAAAATGGCTATGAAAATAACTACCACAGAGATATTTATTTATTTTTATTTATTATATTTATATACCGCCCTCCCCGGGGGCTCAGGGCGGTTTACATAATAACACAAGAACAATACATGGAACAGTCCTATAAAACATTTGGGTAATGGTGCAATAATAACATAATTGTAAACATATAACATATAATTGTGTAACCAATAAACAATACAACGTTGCAACATACAAACAGGTCCAGAGTGTATATAAGTGAGATGATACGAATCATTGTAGGTTTCATGTAACATTTGTTTATAATACTTACTATGTTGGCATGTTGATTTGTTGGCTTGACACCTTGGGAATTTGCCCCGGCTGATTTCCCTTAATGTTTCTGGCCGAGGTATTTTGAATGTTAGTGAAAACCTCCTTGCTCCGAAGCGTCATACAGCCAGCTGGCCATAGAGTTCTGACTCTTAGCAGTCTGACAGAGTGTGGGCGCTATCTAGACACGGTGTTCTCCTTTCAGAGTGCTGATGTCCATAACTTTCTGCCACGCCATACAGATTAACCTCTGTAACAACACGCACGGCAACAGACAGCCCATCGCCAGCTTAAAAACCCTGGTAAGCTGATTATTAAACCTCACATCTATCAATATCAAAGATTAGGTATTTAAACTCCACTCAAAATCTCTCCTGAAGTCTCAACATGTGAAATCACTCCCCTGCGCTTTTAAGCACCCGAAGTGGCTGTTTGCTTGATGTAACGTCAAAGAACTAATCAAGCCCTGCCTAATAATGCAGTGGCATGGAAGCATTATTGTTCTAGATAATATATTCAGAGAGGTGGGGTTGGTTGAAGCATCCTTTCCACGCCTCCCACCCACCCTTGTGTTACTCTTAGGCAAGGCAGTTGTAGTATAGTGCTTATAACTTACCCCAGCGCATTAAAATGGCTTAAAATGGCTGGATTTAACGTGAAGGCAACTTTCCAGCTGATGAGCAACGAAAGGAGACTGGTTGCTTACATCTTAAAGAACCAGCGATGAAGAGATGTTTGAAATTAAGTTTTTTTGGAGACTTGAATTTATGTTGTTAAGTGTGTGTCCTGAAGTACTACCTTCTCAAGCCAGAATTTAGTTTTTCTATGCTACAACGGCAGCAAAGTTAACATTGTCTAAGACATGGAAATCCACGGAGACACCTACTGTTCCGTCGTGGCTGGATACAGTGGCTGAGTTATCGAAAAGGGCAAAACTCACCTCGATAGTCAATAGAAAACTGCCTGTAGAATACTAAGAACAATGGCATTTCTACATGGATTACCTTCGCAAATGATCTTCTAAGAAGTCACTCATATTTTGAGAGGGGGCAGGGTGGAGGGATTTGCCACTATCTGTAATCGCTTATTCTTTTTGTAATTTTTAAAATAAAAAAAACATTAAAAAACCCAGCAATGCAAACTTTTGCTCACAGATAACATCAAAAAATGCAGTCATGCCCTCTGTGTTAGATAGCTTTTAAAAAGAACAGCATGTTTACCTTTCTTGTCTGTTAGCCATGCAAACTAAATGGGTGCTTCATGCACAGTGGTAGCTCATTCCTAATTTCCTAATGCTCGGAAAACACACCAGGAGAGAACTGTTGCCTCTACCTTTACTTCTGGTAGCATCTGGCTTGCCCCCATGGAAAATGGAATGTTGAATTAGGCGCACCTAGTCAGGAGCTGGGAAACTTGAGTCAGAAGGCTAGGGAATAAGGTATCTTCAAGTATTTAAAAGGGGGCCATAGAGAGGATGGAGCAGAGTTGTTCTCTCTTGCCTTGGAGGGACGGACCAGAACCAGTGGGATGAAATTAATGCAAAAGAAATTCCATCTAAACATCCAGAAGAAGTTCCTGACAGAGCGGTTTCTCAGTGGAACAGGCTTCTTCGGGAGGTGGTGGGTTCTCCATCTTTGGAAATTTTTAAGCAGAGGCTGGATAGCCATCTGACACAAATGCTATTTCTGTGAACTCATGCAGATTGTAAGTGGGTGGGCGGAGGCTGATTCTGTGAAGGCTCAAGGGGTGGCAGGTTACAGTGGATGAGCAATAAGATTGTGAGTGTCCTGCTTACTGCAGGGGGTTGGACTAGATGACCCAGGTGGTTCCTTCCAACTATTATTCTATGATTCTAAGGTTGTTTTTTTTTATGGGGGGGAACCCACTCCACCCCCGGGTGTTCCTGGATATTGAGATAAGCTACTTTTCACCAGCTCAGTCGTCATTGTAAACAAAATATCCAAAATCCTGGTATAGAATGCATCCCTGAAAACACGTGGGTTGAAACAACGAAATGCAAGCAAGTTTGTGCTAATTGAGAAGAGTTCTGTACTGCCTCAGAGTCTCCCTTGAGGCAGCTTACAATTAAATTAATAATAACTTAATATAAAAACAACAAGCCATTAAAACCGGCCGTGAGACATAAAAACAGTGTAAAACTACCCATAAAACAGACCTTGGAGCAAACTAGTAAAACAGCTGGCACGATAAGAACCCTGTAATTAAAAGCCTGAGTAAAAAGATATGTTTTGGCCTGGTGACTAAAATATAGTGGAGGCAGTGCGATGTGAGCCCCACAGGGGAAGTTGTTCCAAAGGTGGGGTGCTACCACAGAAAATTCCCCTATAGTCTCCACCCACCCATGGGAGCACTGAGAGAGTTAGGCTTGAGAGGCAAAACTTTACTGGTGGGCTGGATAGTACAGGATCCCCTTTATCTTATTTCTGGCCAGATTAAAATTCATCTCCAATGAACAAGTCTGTGGACATGGTGTGGAATATAAATTTATTAATAAAACAAAGGTCCTTTATAAGTTGAAGGTAAGGTGTCCCAAGATTCTGTCCAGTGCTTATGACCTCCAATTCATCAAGGACAAAGATTTTTTTCAAGGACTATCATAACCTTCACACCTCCCACTCTGTGTCCCAGGTACCTCCTTGAGAACCAGATTGGTGTACTGGTTAAGAGTGGCAGCCTCTAATCTTGAGAACCAGGTTCGATTCCCCCCTCTTCCACATGCAGCTAGCTGGGTGACCTTGGGCCAGTCACAGTTCTCTCAAAGCTCTCAAACCTCACCTACCTCACAGGGTATCTGTTGTGGTGAGAAGGAAGGGTAGGTGATTGTAAGCTGCTTTGAGACTCCTTTGAATAGTGAAAATAGGGCATAAAAAGCCAGCTCTTCATCCTTCCGGTTGGGTGTGATCCTTCTGCCACCACCCTTGCTAAGCTCTGTTGATCCCTTTAGGGTAGCAGGTCCTTTTAAAGAAAAACAAAAACAGTTGTTGCTTGCTAAGACTGTGTTCTTCTTCAGTGTCTCTTTGCTAATAAAAATATTTTCAGGTGAGTTAGGCATGTTAGTCTGTAGTAGAACCAAAGTCTGTCTCCAGCAGAACCTTAAAGACCTGCAACCTTTCCCAGGGTGGAAGCTCATCTTTACTAATGAAGAGAGTGAACCTTGAAGTGAAGGACTGCAGCTTAATTTTTAATATGCAGTGTGTAAATACCTCGCAAGGCAAAGAGTGAACAAATGTTTAGCAGGGTGATAAAAAAAAATGTGTTTGAATGACAGCACATTTGATTTCCACCCCCTCTCCCTTTCCCCCCCCCCCCCCAGTATGTGACTTGAGATGGAAAATGCCGCAGTGTCACTGGGGTAATATATAGCTGATAATAGCGCTTTCATTTGCATTTTTCCCCTTTACCTCCTGCCTTCCCTGGCCTCCCCCCTCCCCGCCCGTTTTGCTTCCCAACCACAAAGCACATGTGTTGGGAATTGAAAATGTAGTTTGCTATTATGCGCTGGCAGTAATCTTTCAATTTTTTTCCTCGTAAAAAATGAGGCAGCAAACATGAGCAGCCAGTGATGTATGGGACAATAGATGGGAATTGAATTTGCAAAGGGAAAATGGGATTTGGTTGCAGTCTGAACTGATAATGATGGGGCCCAAATGGATTTGTGATGGTCATTCGTTCAGTGGTTTTCTCCAACTGTGTGGCTGGCAAAAAAAAAAATAAAATAAAAAAATATATGTATGCAGGTAACTGGTAAGCAGGGTGGGCTTAGCTCCCTGTGTGGGAGTTAGTGGCTAATAGCAAATAATAGGTATGCGAGCAACAGGCTCTGGCCTATTCTGGCTGTGTTAGGCTCAAGGTGTCTTAGACTCACAACTGGCTCACAGAGGAGGCATGACAAGGGGAGGTGGCTGGAGTTAGAGCAGTCTGGTGTCATGAACCAAGGTTACACTCGTATTAGACAAGAGACATTGTTCATGAAAAAAAGAGTTCAGAGTTTATCGTGCCCAAGAGAGTACATCTGGAAAGCTTCATGATAAGAAATTATTTGCAAAGAACTGGCTTGACCTGCCCTAGGATATATATATAGACACTCCCCCTGCCTCCATCAGGGAATTATTTTCCTACTTTCAGGGCAGGAGGGCTTTAACCTTCTAAGAACAATCAGAACGAAATTACTTTTGTACACCTAGTGGCCTAAAGGTGGCCAGGATTACTTGCTGAAGTCATAATGTGCAGACTTAGTGACAGCATCCTGAAGACACTGACTACTTCCTGGGTACAGGCTAAGGTGTGTGCATGTGTGCTGAGAGCAAAGCAAACAGAAAAGGGGGGGCAGGAAAACAGGGTTGAGCCCAAGGGCCCCTTTGGACTTTGGTTCACTCTTTACCTGGATATATGGCACGTAGTGAGGGACAACATGGCAACTTCTGGCTACCGCATCAGCCATAGATTTCCAGATGGAATGGGAACATATCTTGGCAGGCATTTTAAGATCTGCTGTATGTGTCTTGGGAATTCTTTATTGCTCTTCATTATTTATACAATATTGTAATGATGATAGGACACTTCACAGACTGCCTAGGAAAGTGAAGGCAGTAGCCTGAACAGCTGACAGTGTGGCCTAGGTAAAGATAGTACCTGAGGGGAAAAGTGTGAGGCAGTCAGAGCATGACTGATTCTGTAAGATGAAAACGAGACTTTGGAGAAACGCCAGATTTGGCCTTGATACATCTCTGCGCTGTCAATCTATGTCAGCCTATCTCAACTTCTTTTTACCATTGACTTTCCCCTGAAAAATTCTTTGGCTTTAAGAAACCCCATAAGTGGTGCGATTGTGCAGAATATGGTTGAGAGGCATAGCTGTGCACACATTCATCTGGGGGCCCTCCCCTCCCCACCCCTTCCAGTCCCATAATTGGTCATTTTGGGAGGGGGGACAGGTTGACATGACCATATATGGCGATGTTACCTGATAAATGTTTAACAAATTTAAAATATATATAAAGGGTAAAGGTAAAGGGTATCCCCTGTGCAAGCACCGAGTCATGTCTGACCCTTGGGGTGATGCCCTCCAGCGTTTTCATGGCAGACTCAATACGGGGTGGTTTGCCAGTGCCTTCCCCAGTCATTATCGTTTACCCCCCAGCAAGCTGGGTACTCATTTTACCGACCTCGGAAGGATGGAAGGCTGAGTCAACCTTGAGCCGGCTGCTGGGATTGAAAAATATATATATGTATATATAAATTAACTCTTACCTATTTGGGAAACCCTTCCAGGGCTGTTAGGAAACCCCAGGGCTTCACGAAACCCTGTTTGAGCAAGCCTAATCTATGTAGTGATGTACATACATACAGTTTTATTACGGTCATAGACCAGCATAAGAAACATCCATTAAAACCAGGAATTAAAACATCTTAAAATATAGAGAATACAAAAGGTAGAAAATACAAAAGGTAGATAGACACAGCTGTCCAGATTCATTTAAAACAGACCATTCTATTACGAATTTTGATCGCTGCTGCGCAGAACTTAGCAACTCTATAAGTTGTGTTGTTTTCTATATCTGCAAGCAGCAGAGAAATGTAAAATTCTCCTGAGTGCCCTGGGAATCTGCCTAGCAATGGAAGAATTAGACTAGTTCGAATCTCATTATAGAATCGACATTGAAAGAGAACATGTTCCATGGTTTCTACATGCCCAGAGCCACAGGTGCATTTCCTTTCAGTGTAGGGTATTTTCTTATATTTTCCTTCTAATACCGCTGAAGGGAAGGCATCGCAGCGTGCCAAAGTGAAGGCCCTCCTATGACTAGGTACTTCAAGCTTGGCCAGATATGTCATAGGGTAAGATGAATATCTATTGGGTTCACTAATAATGAAAGATGGGTTATTCGCTAGGTCCTGTTGGCGTTCTATGTCGGTCAATCTCTGCTTAACAACTTCTTTGGCCTGTAGTGATGTAACCAAAGGCAAGTGAAACTCATGGTCCTCCGTGTGAATGTTGGAAAGAAAGCACTTCTCTATTGCCCAGGTAACCAGATCTACATATCTTGCAGCTTTCCCTGTCCACCAGTACTACCTCGCACACTTATCTGTAGTGGTGGCAAAATATGGATGAGATTCCTATGGTATCCTCACTCTGTTCTTCCTTATCAACTAAGTGTGAGGGGACAGGGGCAAGGGAATGTTGGCCCAATTATAAATTGTTAAATTAAAAGCCTATTTTAAAAAGGAACATTTGCAACCTTGATGGAACTTAGGCAAAATGGTGGCCTTCCTTGCCTCTTGTAAGCAGATTGGTCTCACAAGTTATATGCAGCAACCTGTGAAAGAGGCTCAGCATCTTACCATCACAGATTTTAAAGACAGTAAGAGGGAGCCATCAGAAGAGGCAGTGGGCAAATGGATCCATAGGAAAACCAGTGTGGTCTCTTTTCTTCGTTTGCAAAAAAAAAAAAAAAGTACCCTTTTTCAAGAAGAAAAAAGTGCTATCAAGTCATAGCTGATTTACATACAGCCTTTTCACAGGATGTTTTGCAAGATGAACAAGAGTGGTTTACCATTGCCTTTCTCCATGTGGCAATCCCACCAGTCTTCGTTGGTGGTCTCCCATCCAACTTCTGAATGTGGCCAACTCTGCTTCACTCCCAAGCCTTGATGTGTTAATGCTTGCAAAACTGTGCTTTTTGGGGGAATGGAAAATGAAGTTTTGTGAAGCAGCTGTGGTAAGGAAGGCATCTAAAATATATGCATCTGGTTTTATTCCTGGTGTTGATGATGTTGATGATTGACTTTCCTTTCATAGGGTCTCAACATTCATTATACTGGCTTCCTACTCAAAAGGAGCAGAGTTCAAACTTACACAATTATGGAATTGGAAAGAGGAGGCTGTAGAGGTTTATCTTCAGCTGATGTCAGGTCTGATTTACCAGTTTTTGTTAAGTCGTTTCCAACACAAGACTGTTCAATAGGATGTATTGCAGCCTCTGTGTTACCTCTGGGGGTTGTCTGAGAAGGCAGAGAACTACAGTGCCTTGTATCCTTATCCATGGTTCCTCTGTGCTGCACCCTGATTGTCCCTGCCCCTACAGCTCCCTCCCTGGGCACTAGCCATGTTCCTCTCGGATGCACCGGAGATAGAGAGAGACACACAGAGCCCTGCCAGACCGAACACGAGCCCTCATTCCCTCCTCTCGCTCCTGCTGCGAGGGAGGCACAGAGAGAGCCGCCCCTGCTGCAACGGAGGGAGAGAGAGACAGACAGAGAGAGCTGCCCCAAACTGCACACCAGCCCTCCTTCCCCTCCTACAAACCAGCCCTAATTACCAACTTTGGCTTCTACTGCGAGGCACACTGAGAGACACGCAGCGAGCGGGAGAGAAAGAGACACAGAGAGAGATCTGCACCTGCTGGTGTCCCCTGGGTCCTTGTATCCATTGCATTCCTAGTTGCAATGGGCTTTCTTGCTAGTATCTATATAAAACGGACTGGAACACTTTTAGTATGGAAATGCTGCAGTTAAGACTTCACGATCTGGCAAAGATAACCTGTGCAAGAATGTGTCCATTAATCAGCCGGCCTGTTGGGTCTTCTACCGCGTACCCCAAAGGGGTGCAGGGAACACACTATCGTGCTTATCCCATCTTTGAGAACTTATCCAGATAGCTGAGCCACATGTGGAAACCTGTCCCCCTTCTAATTGAGGCTGCAACAAAAAAACGTTCAAACCACCTGTTGGAGGTATGTATGAGTAGAGAGACAGATTCCGGCACAGACACACGCACCCTTTTCCTGTTGCCTCCCCGTGCTACCACCCCAACAGGCGATCAGTGCTGTCAAAGCTGATAGTGTTGACCATCTGTTCAGCAACAGAAATCCATATGCCAGCTAGTGAGCATTCAGCCTCCTGCTGTGAACAAGGAATCTCTAGATAGGGACTGAGAAAGTCATAAATGGTATCTTTCAGGGATACTAAATTTAAGCAAAAGAATTACCCCCCCCCTCTCTGGCTTGGGTTGCTCCCTTCTTTCCCGCCTACTTCCATTTCCAAAAGGTAGTGGGTCACTCAATTGTTTTCGTTATGACACCTGCAAACAATTCCAGTAATAACAGAAAGGGCCGTGCTACTTGGCTGGAGCCATTTTAGCAAAATGCGCATCTGTTACTTCTCTAATTTCCAGCACAAAATACCCCATATGCTCACGAACATACTGTGAAGGGAAATTGTTTGCTCTTGTTTAAGCAGAATTTGCTTGCACGGATTACTTTCCCCTTCTCCCACATTGGTTTTTCAGTAACTGTATTGAGGAATACATTAACAAAGCAAGTCCCATTCTGTTGAAAGCCAATGCACATCAAGCTAATTTTTGCATTTTGCGCCAATACCGGTTATATGTCTGCTTTTGTTGTGGGTGCTGCCTCTCTTCCTATGCGTGTGTTTTCCTCCCCTCTTTAACGACTACATAAAACATGGGGCAAATTAAAAATTTACAAGGGCAATCCATTATAAGGGTTAGAAGAGCTTTGGAACAAAAAGGGAGCCATCAGACTGTTTTGTTCCAGTTAACCCCATTCTCCAGCTGTTCAGTGTGCTCTGCCATTTACGGCCAAAGTGTTGGAAAGGTCCCGATGTTGTTATGCTGACACCTTTGTGTGCAGAGCTGCTTTGGCAGCAATGTTAAATCAACAGAAAAGCAATATATTCTTAAAGCTTGTGATGTCTATTACTTCTGTGATCTCAGGTAGGAAGGAGATAAAAAAAAAACAGTGCAAGTGGTTTAGCGTAGATTCTCTTGGAAAGCATGTAAAGTTCTTGAAGCAGTAATAACTGGCAGATTAAAATTGATCTTGGTGAGACTTTTGATGTTAACTGATGTTGGGGGAGTGAATGATTTTAGCTTTTGGGCTGCTTTGTGGAACAGGGCAAGGTGCATTTGTGCTGTCAGAATTCCTGAAAGTTGAGCAACAGGTAGGGCCTTTGAAAGCCCCTTCTGGAGAATGACAGGTCCTTTGCATACAGGCTTCCTTTCCCTTTCAAGGCTTGTGTGTGTGTGTGTGTGTGTGTGTGAGTGTGTCTAGATCCTCTCTCTCTTTTTTAAAAGCCCTTAAAAGTCTGTAAGCATTCAGTTGGGAGAGATGCTGATTTTCAGAATGTGATTGTCATTATACATCTCTTCCAAATCTTGGCCTAGATCAGTGGTCCCCAACCCCCGGTCCGGGGACTGGTGCCGGTCCGTAGATCACTTGCTACCGGGCCGCGGCTCCTCCTCGTCCTCCTCCCTGGCTGCTGCCTCAGGGGCTGCCCTGCCACTCTGCTGCCAGCTCACCTTTGGTGCTCTCCAGCGACTGCCATGGCTGGGGCTTCCCCTCGCCGTGGCACTGTGCAGCTGTTGCTGGCAGCGACACCCAACGGTGGAAAGTAAGGGGCGCTGGCGGGAAAGCAAGTGGAGCAGGGGCTCAGGCAGCAGCGGCGATGTTCCTCGGCAAAAGACTACACCGCCGGGCCTCAGTAAAATTGTCAGGCGTTGACCAGTCCCCAGAGATAAAAAGGTTGGGGACCACTGGCCTAGATGACCCAGGCTAGCCTGCTCTCAAAAGCTAAGCAGGGTCTTGTGGATGGGAGACCCCCAAGGAAGTTCAGGGTTCGTAGGCAGAGGCATTCAATGGCAAACGATCTCTGTTCATCTCTTGCCTTGGAAAAACACCAAGGAGTTGCCGTAAGTTGGCTGCGACTTGCCAACACTTTCCACCTCCACAGCCACCTTTCCGGAGCAAGTTCTCTTTGAGGTGTTGGAGGAGCAGCATATGTCGTACATACATCTTATTAGCCCTGGCTGTATGTCTGAAGCCATTTTCATACCAATTTTTTCCCACATTCTTGTGGCCAAATCTTCCACAATTCAGGTGGTCCGATATGAACCACCTCGAGCCGGCCGGCCGGAAGTGGCGGGTTATAAATTCAGTAAACTAAGCTAAACAACAGTATCAAACTATGTATTCCCACCAGTATCGGGAACGCTTTGGAAATCTGAAGTAGCGTTATTTGAACCAGAGCTTTGCTGTTGCTTAGAATCATGGGTTAAGGTGGAAATCCTGATCAGCATTCATGATTGCTAAAGTGAGTGCAGATCTAGCCCAAGTTTATTGGGCAGGAGACTGCACAATACAGGGGAAGTCATTAGGGAGAAGAATAGTATTGGTTAGTCCAATCCATCTTCAAATTGTTTTGCTGCTATTCCCTGTATTTCATCAGATCCATGGTTCTGCAGTACAGAACATTTGTTCTATGTAAATGTTCCAAAATGTTTTATGTAAACCGCCCAGAGCCATAGGGAAGGGCGGTATAATAAATAAATAAATAAATAAATAATCAATCTATACCAGGGTTAGTCAAACTGCGGCCCTCCAGATGTCCATGGACTACAATTCCCATGAATTTGCTGGCAGGGGCCCATGGGAATTGTAGTTCATGGACATCTGGAGGGCCGCAGTTTGACTACCCCTGATTTATACTGTGTAGTATAACTGTAGCGTTCTGTGAACCTCAGTTGATTCTAGCATGGGGTTTGATTATAATCTAAGTACTTGTGTGGGAGAGTTTGATTGGGGAAAGTGTAGGATAGTTGTTTTCGGATCTCATTGCTGAACCACGAATTAAACAATTTTAAGTGGAAAACGTTAATACTCCTCAAGTCCTACAGTAGTAATTAGCAACTAAGATGTGTGATAACAGTCATAACGATGGTTCTGTGTATATAGAACGGTAAAAATTAATGTAGAAAGTGTGTGCGTATAAAGGGGAAAAAATGTGTTACTTTGCAAGGACTGTACATTCCAGAGGGCCACATCACATAGTGGCAGAATACCTTGAAAGATTAATGGATACGTTAAAACCTGAGCTTTGTGTACTGGAACTCCTTTCTGGACTTACGGGCATCTGATGAAGGCAGGTTCTAGTCCTCCGGAAGTTTATGGTGTCATAAACAAGTTTAGATTTTGAAGGCTTTTGTTTTACTTTCGAATGGATGCTTGAGACACAGCTTGAAACAAAGGTGTACTTGTGAATCAGAGCTGCTTAGCATTCTGAAAGTGCATGGATTTATTGGCCTTGCAAATCATATTTGCCCGTGTCGGGAGCAACAGCAGACATTACTGCATCGCTGAAAAGGGGTTAGCGGGAAGTCATCTCCCTCTCTGTTTACTTCATCAGCATGAAACTATTTCATCCTAAGGGCTTTATAATATATTTAACTACTATCCTGGAGAATACAGAGGCAGGCACACAGATTCATTATTTTGGCCTCAAAACTCATGTTTTGCTTTGAACAAAAGCATATGTTTATTTGTCCCCTGGCATACTAAGATTTCATATTTTCATATTTTAGAACTTATTTATTACTCGGATTAGAAGTTTTCGTTTTAAAGTATGGCTTTGCTCCTTTTAAAATGTATTCCTTCATATAGATTCTCAATCCGATTGTGAAACCTTTTCAGAGGCAGAATTTTTTTTATTATTACTTGCGAGTTTTGGGACATGTATTTTAACAGAGCCTTCAGAATGGGAGAGGAGGGAAATGTTAACTAATGTCTAAGCAGCTTATCAAACTTTTGATTATAACATTAACTCTGGACCTCATTCTGTATCAAAATAAATCATTGGCAACGTGAATACACTTTTGTTGAACTCAGTAGAGGGGAGGGGGAAATCCTGTGCATTTCATTGGGCTAATATAGAAATTTCACTAAAACTGTGTGCACCCAATTCTTGAGTCTTAAGGGTAGGTGGAGGTACATTTCTTGCTTGTCTCCTTAAAATGCTAACAGAATGCAAAAGTGGTGTGTGTTGTCTCTGATTCGGAATATCAGAAAGGGACACATAACAAATGTCACAAGCGAACACCTGTATGGGACTAGATAAGAAAGACTGTACATGTATGTGCATGTAGAATAACACTTTAAAACCTGCAGCAACCTTCTTGTGGAAATGGATTTGTATATGGTGATTTTCTGGTTATGTCCTAAAGAAGTCTCCTGGTAGAGTTTGAGGCCTGTGTTGGAAATCCTTCAATCTTCCCAAGTCTTGGTCATTCTGAGAGACAAACCTCTGGAGCAAGCTACCACTTCCTAAGGGGCCATGTGCAGTTGATTGCTGCTTTCTGATGAACTATGACATCATAGTGTATGCCCTCCTGGTGACCGGTCGGCTCCTGAAAAGCCATGAGTGACTGGCTACACCATTCGTTGCTTCTGCATATTGCAGTATGTCAAGTTTCTGCTCACTAATTCCGATCTTCAGTGACTAACTGATATCAGAGGAGTTTATGACTATCAGAACTGAGGGTGAAGCATTTGGGAACCTGGAATAAAATGGGCATTGATTGATTCAAGCTAAAAAAGACAATGTAAATGTTTGTGTTAAACCCAGTATTACCACTTGTTCCAGTTTTTTCTAAATAAGTGCTTCTATAGAAGTAAAACATTGATGCAAAACTGAGTAGAGCCACAGAAGGAATACTATACAGTTGTTAAATGTTTAATGATAATGTTTACCATTAGATGCTAATATGAAGTCCACCTCTCCTTTTGGTTGAAAGAGTTGGGACCTCTCATTCATGACCATTCAGCTATGGTGGCTTTTTGTAGAACACTAGGAAGAACTTGTTCTTTTTACTTCCATCCGTCATTTTCCCCTTTGGCCTAGGACTGCCCTATCCTTTCCCAGTCCCCCTCCCCCACCCATCCATCAAGAGGTATCATCAGCATACTGATGACAACCCAACTCAAAACTCTGGACTAGTTGGGCCAGAGGGTGCATGAAGATATTAAACAATGTAGGGGAGAGTATTGCCCCTTGTGGCATTCCCCTACAGCAGTGGTCCCCAGCCCCCGGTCCGGGTTCCGGTCCCGGGTCCGGGTCCCAGTCCGTGGATCAGTTGGTATCGGGCTGCCGCTCCTCCTCGTCCTCCTCCCTGGCTTCTGCCTTGGGGGCTGCCCTCAATTTAAAAAATGATTCTGACTTAAATGCTGAGACCTATTTATTTTAAAAATGGATTTTTATTCATTTTGAATTTCACTCATTCATCTGGGTCAGCAAGTATTGTAGAGATCAAGTGTGAATCACCCTCTAAATATACATGGTCCAGACTTGGCCTCATGTTTCCTGCAAAGTCCCAAATTGCTTTCATGACTATGAAAAATGGATACCTGATATTTGCCAAAGGCAGCAATATTCAAATACCAATCCAAACTTTTTTTTCTCTATGAAAGTGAAGTTATTATCTTTCACAAACATCTATATTTTGGCTGCCAGGGTCCATTTGTCGCACTGTTCTATCCTTTGTGCTACTGAGTCGATGATGCTTCATCATAGTTTCTCTATCAGATTATTCTTGTCTGTGCTGACACTTAAGTGGTATGCCTTGCGCCTTAACAGGATGTACACCTGACTGTATAGCAACGATAGAGAATAATATGACTTTGTGATTCCCCCTCGTTGGTGGTTTTTTGATAGAAGTTAATGTATCAGTTCCTTCCTGAAGAAACTGAGGTTCCCGTCAGAACCAGGTTGACTAAGCTCTTTAAAAGTCTGAGGAAAACCATATAAGCCATTCATTCACCTGTTCCTCAGAGGCATGTTTTGGCTCGTGGTCTCCTATTAGACACCTGAAAAAGGAGTTTTTGGCATTAAGACATAGTTAAATTTGGAAAACATCATGGCTCAATGAAGAGATAGTGCGGTTGATAAAATAGCTTCTTTCTGAGATGGTGGTTATTTGGGTCTCCTAGAAGGAGTCTAGCCCTGCAACTCCTAAAGCCTTTGGTTTAAAATGAGCTAATAAACACTTTACTTCTGAATTCAGCTCACCTAGAGGCGATACCCATTCAGAACAAATGTTGCAGAGCAAAGCCAAACAGCTAATTCCGCTAGCAGCCAATTGCTGTTTATTCTGCCACTTTTGTCAACTTGGTAAATCCACTAAGACCGTAGCCATAAAACGTTATCTAGTATGCACAAGGAAAAGAGATTGTTAGGAGGAAATGGAATTAAAAATCCAAACATCAAATAGTCACTGTTCAAACGGGAGAACTTGAAGATGGGCAAACCCTGCTGTCTTGTTTCTGTTCTTTATGTTGGTCTTGGACCTTTTTATGTATCCTTAAACCAATTTTCTTCTTGGTTAAGCAAGAATGACACTGTACAGCCTAGCAGCTTTCATTGGGGATACTCTTCTTTTCAGGAGCTATAGAGCTCTTTCTGGTGACCTTTCATTGCTGTACCATTCTGCAGAGCCAAGTCTGTCTCTCCTCTTAGTCTTGTTTGCCAACCAAAGGGGTGATTGGGCAAACACATGATTCTCATATCAGCTGTTGTTTGTCCAATAGGGAGTGCTAGGTAGGGTAGGAGCAGCTGCCTTAGAAAGGGATGCAAAATGGATATGAATGCATTGACCATGTTTAACTACATTGTGGAATGTTTTTATTGTGTGAATTTATGAAGACAAGAAAATCAAAACACTTTTGGCTTGGATTGGGCCAAGCTGTGAATGACAACGTTGCAGCTTTTCACTACCTCACTACCTCTGTGCCTCCAGCCTACCATTATATCCACCAGATTCTTCAAATGTTTCAGAGAATGGTATGCGGGGGAGTATCAGGGCTTTCCCCCCTAGTAAAAAGGCAGAATTCATTTTTGGTTTTGGTTTTGCATGTTAAGATGTGTTGCTAAAATGATTCCAGAGCTGCTGATGGGAGAGAAGAAACAGGAGACATAGTTGGAGCACTGATGACACTGTGTTTGGCAGCAGTGAATTAAAGGTAGACTAGGGTTAACAGGACCCTAACAGGATTGTAATTCCTCTTCCTGCCCAAACTGTGGTTCTAAACTAGTTTTCAGTCCAGTTTTGGTTTCTACACCACAAATAAGGATTCTAACTTCTGTTAATCCATATGTGTGCAGATGCGCGTCACAGGTAAACAGAATTAGTTTTTAAATTGGGTTCTCTTTGTCATATTCCATGCAAGGAGGGAGTGATAAGACTCATCTGACAGCATGGCAACCATCTGGTAGTTCCCATTCTGGCTTATTTGCTTAGCTTGGTGTGGCGATTGAATGCAGTCGAAATATGGAGCCAAGTCTGTCAGTCTTGAAATCTGTCTTCATAGTGTTGCATGACCATAAGGAGATGCCTAGTACTAAGTCAGACTATCTGTCTCAGTACCAGTCCTGTGCTTTTTACGATATTGAGTGGTTTTCCATTCCTGAGTTTTGAGATCTTTTCCAGGGATCGACCCTGGTATTTTTTTTTTTAACGTATGCCAAGTCTGTTCTCTGCCCCTGAGCTAAGAGCTCCTTTGTGTCGGTGAGCTGCTATTCCAGAAAATCCAGTCAGTAAGCAGACTGTTACCTGCTCTGTTATACTCTAAAATGTAAGCACCTGAGAGGACATTGTGGGCTAGCATAAAGCACTAGAAGTAATGTTAAACATTTTGGACTTGCACCAGAGGGAATTGTGATTAGGTATTTGCTACAAGACTGAGTCACTTTCTCATAACTCCAAGCCCTGATGTGCAAAATGGGAACAATAACCATCCCCCATCAAAGGCTGTTGCAAAAGATGAAGATCGTATTGGTTTGTTAAATATGTTCTGTTAAAGGTTGATAGTATCAGTAGTCATGTTGTGAGCTCCCTCTGGCTTTGTTGTTTTTTTGTGTGGTTTTGTTCATTCTGAGAATGCTTGGTGGTTCTGAATGTTTGGTGGTCCGTTTACTGTATAATAAACTGGATAAAACTGTCTTTGCTCTGGAGTCAGTAGAGCACAGCTCTAAATCCTATCTCATCTGTGTGGTGGTGAGTTCTATCCGCAGGGCAACAGATTACAGTTCCTCATTCATTCATGTCCAAATAGCCTCTTTCAGCTTGAGTGTTAATTATTCTGCTCCTGCGCTGCGGAAAACAAGAATTGTTTTGTTTTGTTTTTGTTGTCGCACTGATTTCATTTAATGTCTGCGTTTATGGCCTAGGCTTACAGTGTGGCTTTCTTTTTGCTGTGCATAATAGAACGTAACCCTGGATGTGTCGATTTTTGGCAATTAATTACCAAAGTAAAGTGGAGACGAGCATCTTTCAATGCATCTTTCAAAACAAGCCTTGCTTGTGGAGCCAGATTGATAAGCTTCCATCTCCCTTGATTCTTTCCTCCCTTCTTTGGGTGCCATTCAAGATCATTTCGTGCAGAGTAATTATACTCTCCCCCCCCCCCATCATTTTCGCTTCCATTCTGTCTCTGTTTAGTTACCCTGTCTGTGGAGCTTTACAGCCCTTACTGCATATGGTGAATGATAAACAGAGGGTTTCCCATGTGGGCTAGTTATTGCAAGTGCAGAACTAGGAAGCTGGAGGTGTTTTACATGTGTGTGTTTCCTCTTCAGCATGTGGGGTTTAAGTAGCCCCTGTAAGAGGATGAAAGTGACATGAGGGCTAGAATAAAAAATGCTTAATCAATCTCAGTCTGCAGTTATGCATAGGAAGGAGTGGCAGTAAATGTATAAGTGAGAAAGAGGGCAGCTTGGATGTAAGAGCACAACTCATGTTTTGGGCACAAAACGTGCAGGATCGTGGAACAGGGAAGAAAATCTAAGTAACAACAAGCAGCCATGAAGTTCCGTTGTCTGAGGTATACAGTTTTGGGTTTTGTTTGGTAGGGGGGGAAGATCCTGGACTTTTTGAATGAAGATAGGTGTTTAGGAGCTCTGCTGTGAACAATGATATGCACAATGAACTTTGCTTGTTCTGTAGACACACTGTTTAGCAGCTTTGTCTATGTTCTTTTCAACACCACTGCGGCTTCTTAACTAATATTTGAAGTGCCAACTGGTGTAGTACTTGGGCTACCTGCTTGCTTAGAAGGACAAGGCATGCAAATGTGATTCCTAATAGTAAAACACAAGTTTGTTTATTCTGGCTCTTCTGGCCATATTCTCTGACCCCTCAGCCCCCCCCCCCCAATCCTTTGTGAAATTCCCTTCTTTGGAAAGAGCAAAGGAGCTAAACTAGATCTCTAGGGAAGCTCACAAGGCACTTGAAAACATACCTCTTAGTTAAAGTTACCAGCTTAATTTGCCTGGCTTGGATAGGTCACGCTGTACTGTGCCCCTTCTACAGGATTTGTTTTAGTAAGAAGACAATTAGCCTGTTGAGTTGTTGCTACACTGTACACAAAATAAGCCCTTCTGTTTCCTTGTTTGTTTATTTGCAGCGGCAACAGTTTCTAGAGAGCAGTGATAGAATATGCTTAAACATTATTTCAGATCAGTGGTGTATGTGTAACTGTAATTAGACTCCTTAAAATTCAGGACCAGTATTCCACATGCACCAGCACCAGCTGGAAGGACTTGATGCTTAAGGCTCATCGAAGAGAGATCTGAAGTCAAGACACGCCAACATTTTTGTCATGTTGGGTAAACTGATGCATAGTGATCAGGGGCCAGGCCTATACAGGGACTATAGTTATCAACCAAACAGTGTTGACATCTGGATTGGGTAAGGGTTCCTGTCTCCTTCATAGTTATGGCAACTTGGATTCCTCTATACTGCAGTGTAAAAGAGCCTCTTGTGGTGCAGGGTGGTAAGGCAGCCGACAGGCTGTCTGAAGCTCTGACCATGAGGCTGGGAGTTCGTTCCCAGCAGTCGGCTCAAGGTTGACTCAGCCATCCATCATTCCGAGGCTGGTAAAATGAGTACCCAACTTGCTGGGGGGTAAAATGGTAATGACTGGGGAAGGGAATGGCAAACCACCCCGTATTGAGTCTGCCAAGAAAACACTAGAGGGCGTCACCAGGGTCAGACATGACCCGGTGCTTGCACAGGGGATACCTTTACCTTTATACTGCAGTGTAGCTGTAGGTGAAGTATCACTTGCTAGGTTTGTACAGTAGAGTTTCTTAAAGATGCTACAGGTTAGGAGCTGGTGACATAAACTTGGGAAGAAGATTTTTTCAGGGTCCTTGATCTAGTCATACTTTTCATACAGTGACGTGGCTCCTAACAAAGATTCCAATTTCCAAAAGCCTTACAGAGTAGAAGACTAGAATAGGAAAGCAGTAACTTTTTGTTCATGTTTAAGGGAAGAAAAATAGGTGCCTGTGGTTTCTTGTATACGGGTTTTGCATGGCCATGAACCTCATCTGTTATAAATACTGGCTTTTAGATACATTCTCACTTTGAGATAACTTCAGCAGTTGACTATTTGCATGGCAAACAAATGCAATCAGACGCTAAAGCTTCAAGGAGATTAGAGAGCTGCCACGGTCCGAATTATATCAACAGCTTGAAATTGGCTCCTTCAACAAAGCTTTGACAGTAGTATGCTGGCAAAACAAACTCAATACTGGTGCAATCATCAAACGGGACACCATGTTCCAAGAGCTACTTTTGCAAGTTTCAGTATATGGGAATTATTATGGATCTCCCCCCCCCCCCCACTAGTCACTCACCAGTTGGAGAAGAAAATGCTTTCAAAGGCTATGTAATGGAGACAGGGCAGCTATAAGATGGTTGGTGGAGTAGTAAAACAAAGGCAACTGTGGAGTAGTAAAATACCAGAAATTGTGGTTTTCCGATAACGTCAGAAGCCTAGAACTCTTCTTCATATACTTACATGGCTGACAGTACAATCCTATGCAGAATTCCTCCAGCCCTAAACCTGGAGTTTAGACTGGAGTAAACATTGCATGGGATTGCCTTGTCAGTTGACCAGTTGCTCCTTACTCAACATTTTGAGCTGATCTGTGACTTGTCAGATTAATCCATTAAAAAGTTGAGTTTCAGAAACTTCCATTTACATTTCCTATGGGTTGCATCTGCCAATCTTAAACCTCAAATCTGGTTTCTTTTCTTCTCCACTACTCTGAATGTATCAACTGAAAATTCCAAGGAACTATTTGGTGTTATTTATCCAATGATCCTCTCAGGACATTCTCGAATATGGTACCCTATGTATTTTGGGATCTCTTCTGATACAGACACATGACATTTCTTGAGTCCCTAAACATGTTTGAATGAGTAATCCCCACTATATGAGCAGAATGTTAACAAGAGTGCTCATCAGTTTTTTCCCCCAAACAAAATTGCATAAAATGATAAACCAGTGCAACCAATAAAACAACATGTAATAACAAAAATATTAGAACTAAGCTTTAAAACTGGCAGCAAAAGTTCAGTTTATTGCCATAAAGCAGAAACAGTAAAATTACATGGGACTGAAAGATTATGGTCTCTAACGAACAGCTAGGATCCCATAACAACCTAAAAGCTTTTTTAAAATAACCAGTCAGAAACTGATTTCAAAGCCAATCCCTTTGAAAACAGCAACAGCATTTTACAGATTTCTGGATGATTATGAAAGTTTTGAACTGATAACAGAAGTTCATGGATTTGTTGCCAGGTAGAGGAACAGAAGAGGGTCTTCTAGAAACAAAGAACCAGGCTGGAAAGTTCTTTTCTCCGAACTGGAAGATGAGGCTGGATAACATGGGCTGGATGTGTGGGCTGGAGAGAAATCACTACTTCCCCCACCTGGAAGTGTTTATGCAGAGGGATTTGGTGATTCATGTTTCTTTTTAGGGAACCCAACAGAAATAACAACAACTGGAAAGATTTAAATTGTAAAAATCATGACAGATACGAGAAGTGTCTGAGCCGCAGACTTCCAGATTCCCCCCTGAATTTTATAGACCGAGTATCACAACAAACAAATTACAGTTACACTGTTTACCTGCACATAATGCCCTTTGACTATTTGCTTTTTGCGCTTGCCTCTTTCCAATCAGAGGCCTAACCCGAACAACGAACTCTGCTGAAATACAGAGGGCTTCACGGAGATCGAGTCATTCTTAATATTGCTGGCTCCATTATTAGGATAGTTTTAAACTTTATTAGCACTGCTCAAGGCCACAGGGTCGAATGAGTAGTTTCATTATTGGTTCCAAAATAAACCTGCCGTGTGACTTGTAATTCAGAATCACAGCATGTCCTGGAAGCCGGGAAAGCATTGTCTTAATATGAATCGTTAGTACCGATGAGTATTGGGGCAGTGGATGCATGAAAAACACATTATGTGTATCTATTTTCACAGGCCCTGGCTGTCACTCCTTGAGACCTAGTTGACTCTTGCAGTTGGCTGTCTGCTGTGGAGTCTCTGTCCAGTGGTTTCTCAGGGCCTCTGGTGACATGTCGAGAAGGCTTAAGATTAAAGAACCAGTTCCCCAGTGACACACTTTCAGGAGCAAGAGCCTTCTTCATATGAATGATTAGCTTAAGCGGAACCGTGCTGTGAAAGAGGTCAGAAAGGAAGGGTGAAGAGATGTCAAGCATTAAGGCCTCAGGGGTTTTGATTGGCAAACCCAACGCATGATTGTGGCAAGATGTATACAGCCAATTGGAGCATGCCAGTCCTTTCGTATACAGCCAATTGGAGCATGCCGGTCCTTTCTCCGGGAGCGTGTGGAACAAAAACAGAATGCATTAACTCGAGTCAAGATTTGCAGACCGTCGACTTAAATGCTGAAGTGTATATCCCCCACAAAGCATACTCAACCTTCAGGTGTGTCATGCAGAGATGTAAGTTTCAGATATTTTCAAGCAGCATCTTAGCAGCATTTGGAATTCTGCAGTTTGCCAAAATGCGCCCTGTTGGTTTCTTGACCCAATTAGTTGTGCATTCCGATTCATATAAGAGCCTTTGACATTGTCATGTGGCCAGTGGGCAACTATAAGCGAGTTACTTAGATTCTGTCACAGAATTCCAGATTTCCATGTCATTGGTGATGTAAAGCATTAAAATTAACCCACTCACACTTTGAGACAGCTAGGAAGACACTTTTCCCACTATTAAGTCATTTTAAGTTTAAAGATATTTATATCTATATGGTCACTTATAGAACTTCAAGGTGGAAGGTATGTGCAACACATAACCTTTTTAATTTGAAGAAATAATTGTGATTGCTTACAGCGGTTAGAGATGTAAACAGATCAGGATATCCTGTAGCACAGGGGTAGTCAACCTGTGGTCCTCCAGCTGTCCATGGACTACAATTCCCATGAGCCCCTGCCAGCATTTGCTGGCAGGGGCTCATGGGAATTGTAGTCCATTGACATCTGGAGGACCACAGGTTGACTACCCCTGCTGTAGCATTCAAGACTGTGTGTTTGTACTGGCATAATTTATTCCAGTAAAAGATACTGCACTATATGTTTTGTCTTCCATGAAGATACGATGTCAAGGATATTTGTGCATATGTCATAAAACAAGATATTTCATTGGAGCGGGAAAATATGGCCACTTTCCACTTGGGTGTTTGGATCAAGCTACTTGACAGAAACTTCCTGTTGCCTTTCTGAATGAAATCTCTCTGTGTTAGAGGGCTAAAATTAGCAGTGTATCTGTTTATTGTATAATTTAGGTGGATGAAAAGACCAGGATTCCTCTGAGTTGGGCCTAAGTTGCTGATATGAGTTTGCTGCTGCACAGTTACTCTGGCAGTCTGTCTTTGAGACCAGGATGTACTGGTGGTGGTAATGCACAACTGGCTTTTGATAGTGCAGGGACCCTTTATCTCCAGGTAAAGCAGAAAAGAGTCATGGGAGGAGCTTAGCAGACAGTTGCAATATTAATGAATAACGTATTTACTAGCCTTAGTTATTGTATAATCATTCCCTATCCCCCTTTGTGGGCCACCTGTTACTTTTGATGGTCAAGCTTCTGTTCTTCCCTTGAGTGATTTAATATGCTGTATTTGCCACAGATGTGTCAGTAGTTGCTCCGTTGACCTCAAAGCATAGGTATCTGTTCAGTATAATAACTTGTTGCATTACTAGCTTGGCTTTATGTCTCGTAAATGCTACTTGGCCTTCTATTGCTTGCAGGATGACCTTGACTCAGTCATTCCCAACCTTATGCTGACCTGAACTTCTCAGAGGAAGGGAAGAATGTAATAGAAGGATAACTGAATTGTGAGAGGGAGATATCAGAGGAGCCCTGCTGAATCAGACCATTTGTTTATTTAGTCCAGTTGCTGCTTCCTACAGTTGAGTATCTTCCTTAGATTGCGACAGTCAGGTCTAAATCCTGACTTTGCCAGGAAGATCACTGGATGACCTCAAGCAAATCATTGTCTCTCAGCAGGAGCCTAATTTGCAGAGCTATTGTGGGAAATTAAACAGGGGTGGAGAGATGGATGTTGTTCAAGCTCTTTCCATAGGGTGCACATTTTAGTGAGTATTTATTTTGCATTAGATGGAAATGAATTTGGTCTCTCTTACTTTTTCAATCTTACCAGCTTCTGTTTTTTTGTTGTTGTTTTTTGCTGGATGGGGTTTTGAAGGCAGATGTCAGTTTTGCTGTGCTCAGAATTTTTGCAGGTATCCTTCTATTATATGACAGGCCTAGTTTAGTTGGCTACATTTGTTAGACTGCAACATGTGGCATTGCGTAGCCATCACTAAGATAGGTGTGGAAATTTCAGAGCCCATTAATAAGATATATGATATAACTTACTGCCAAGTATATTAATGTATTGAGAAGTCTGACATCTATAATGCTGTTGATGTCATGAGGGCCAATGAGGCAATAATGCTACTTTTCTGCAGGAATGTGACTTGCAGCACATTGTGTGCTTGATTCTTGATCGGACTGGCTTTGAAAGTCAAGATGCTAGTTCTCATGATTGTAGAAAATTATCCTCAGTTATTGAAACTGCTGGCCAGCTAAAGGTCCGGGAGACTGTGGTTTGCAATGACTTCCTTGCCTAAGGGGAGCGTCTTAAAACTTGCAGTGAGCAGAAGTGATACATTTATGTTGGAGGGGATTGGCCATTAAGATAAGGTGACCAGATTGTCCCACTTTTGGAGGGACATCTGGGGGTACCTGGCAAATTGTACTCGTTGAAATTTTAAAAATATATATTAAAATACTAGTTTTGCGTTCTATGCGTTCTATGAAACTTTTTGTTGCTCCATATAGACCAAATTTTGTAACAAGAACCCCTCCAGCCAATGGTGTCTCACTTTACCAATGTTAAAATCTGGTCACCTTACATTAAAACCAGCTCGGGATTGGCTGAACAGTCTTTGTTTTCCCTCCTCCATGGCAGGGGAGGGCAGTCAGACCAGGTGCAGGACCCTTTTTCCTCCTTGTCCACCCCTGATTTATGTGCAGGTGCAAACCTTCAGGAACGTGGAGCACGGTTGTCGAAGACTGCTGGTAGAAAAACCAGACTCAATTTTTGTTGTGCTACTTCAGACCAACAGGGCTACCCACTGGAATCTATCTTTGCTGCTAGAAGAGTCAGGCTAGAGCAGCCAAATGTCACAAGAAAAGAAAAGGATGGCTGGTTTGAGCTCTGAATGAGGCTTCTTTGATCACAGTGAGGGAGTCGTTCACTCTGACCTTCCTTCCTGAACTCCTAAGCCTGGCATAGATGTGTGTTTAAGATTGGACATAGGAGACTAGGGGTCAGCCCCTGCTCTACTTGATGCTCTCCGAGAAGGAAGCCATTCTAACAGGAGCTCTTTTAAGAATACAGAAGATGTGAAAAATGGGAATAAAGCACTTCTTTATGCTGGTAAGTAATTTAGAGCAATTGTTGATAACTATGAGGCATCTGTTTATGGCTTACCAGACAATAGCCCATAAAATATTCCACAGGCATCTGCATAACGTGTACAATGTTTTTTCCCCCCAGAAAACCTTCAGGATTGTGCCATTCCATGTCTCAAACCTGATTTTATAAGCTAAATCATTGTGAATTTGCCACCCACGTTCACCGGTCTTTCCCTGTGTGGACTTTTGAGTGCCCCAAAGCATGCTTACAGCGGTATTAATAATTCCTTGAAGAGATATCAAAAAGCATGTATCTGCTGGCAGGCTTTACCATCTAAGGGGAGACAAGATGCACAAGGAAAAAGGACTTACAACCCCAGAGGTTTCTTGGTTCACTAAAAGAACTGAGCCATGCCGTTTTCCTCTAGAGAAAATCGCATGTCTGCTGTTGTTACCTCCAGACTTTTTTTGTCCATAGTTACATTATAAGTTCTACATGGATAGAGCTTGCCACTGAAAATTGTTGAAGCTTCTCCTGGTGGAAATGCTTCTGAGATTTGTTACAGGAACTGCTTGAGCTCTCTCCAGCCAATAACTGATAAAAAATAGGTCACTGGGGGTCCAGCTGCAATTTGCCAATTCCTGTGGATGGCCATGAAATGTACCTTTTCATACACACTTAGCCAGTTGGGCCACAAGGAAAGACTCAATATCCAGTGTAGGGCTTGGTATTTTGAATTGGGCTTCTAGCCATTTAAGAACAGTGACTGAAGTTGGTCAAGCCCAATGTACTAGAAGAACATACCTTCAGTGTACTTTTTGGAATGGGTTAGACGCTGAGAGAAAGTTCTTTATTGGAGTTCATCTTAAAATGCTTAAAAACAAATAATCTGTGCCTGCCATTATGTGTGTGTTCATATTTGTAGGTCATTGGTGGTTTCAGATGGAATAGAAGTTGCACTCAAATAATAGAGCCGTTCTGTAGCTCACGTGGAGACACTGTTTGGGTATGTTCCATGAGCCATAATCCAAAGATATTTCATTAGAGTTGGAGAGAAGTCCACCACCAACTCTTAATAAATTTAATTACTTTCTCTGCACATAAACCTGTCTAGACTTTGCATGAGATCAAGGAAGATTTTCTTATCTTTTTACTCATTAACTTGAGAAACGGCTTTGCTGTTACTGTGAAGAACTCAATTAGAAGATGAACTCGGTGTCCAGTTTCTTGGTACTTTGAGGAGCCAAGCTGTGGAAAACTCTGTTGTCCTTGTTGTTGATATACTTGGTAGGGTTTATGCTGGTAAGTGGTAGAGGAGTGTGAGAATTGATCTATTTATCTAAAGGGGCAGTTTGGGCCTATTTGCATTTCTTAAACGAATTAATTCCTGCAGCAAGCCTCCAAAGATCATACAACTGGATTCAGAATAAGGGATTTTGTTTAAAGATTGTATAAGAATGTTCTTGTTTCCCTTTCAGTTCTATAAGTGTTTCTAATTTTGTGATGTTTGCTCCAAAATCCATGATTCTTTCCAGGGACTAAAATTGCTTTGTGTGTTGCTGTTAGTTGCAGGGATAACATTTCCAAATTCTCTTGCAAGTACTTATGCACAAATACCAAAGTCCTTATTTGTACAGTGACTATCAGATAGCACATTTCTAGATTATCATTTCACATCTAGTGTTAGCTTTTGCCATTCAGTGCAGTTACCAATCCCAAACCTTTGTGTGTCCCTAATCCTGTTCATTGCTGATGTTCTACTTTTCAGCATGTCCCTATGATGCCTTCAAATTGTTTAGCCAAATTGTTTACACTGGAGTAGACCTGCTGAGTATTGCTGTCATGAACCCTCAGTTCCTGACCTGTAGTTCTCGCCCCCTTTTGTGGTTTGCTTGACTCCTTTGTGCTCCCAGATCTCCCGCTGAGTTATGGTACCTTCCTAGGCCTGCTCGAGAATGCCCCTCCCATCTCCGCCTTCATTTCAGATGCTCGTCCCACATTCATTTCCTTATCTCTTCCCCCAAGGCTGTTCTCACTGGTGCTCATTCTTAACATCAGATGGCTGCTTGGGTTGTTTTGGCACCTTGTAGATCAGAGGAAACTGTTTTACTCTTTCTGTGTGAATCGATGTACCTGCCAAATGCTGCCCCTATGCCCCCCTCCCCTAGCTAAGGTATGTATGCTTTGCAACCCCCTTCCTCAGTGTCTCTGTCAAGGTTCCTGTCTAAGAATTTATGTGATGTGCTACTCTTTGTCCTGATTCTCCAAATAAAGACTTTTACTTAAAGCTTCATCCCGAGAGTGATGTCTGTGGTGCCAATCTGCTGGGTCTCAACAGCTTGGTTCCTGACAATTGCTCACTTATTGTACAGTTTCCCAGTTTGCATCAACCTCTTGTCAACTGACAGTTTAGCCAATTGTTGTAACTAGCAAATGGGGTATGCTGATTAGCATGTTGGGATTGAATTTGGGAGACTTGGCCTATTCTGCCACCACGTTTGTTGGGTGATGTGGGTCAGTCATTAATGTTCATCCTAGCCAACATTACAGGATTGTTGAGAACATAAAATAGGAGAACTGTCTTCAGCTCCTTGATGAATTTTTTTTGCTGTCAAGTTGCAGCTGATTTATGGTGACCCTAGAGGCAAGAGATATTTAGGGGTCGTTTGCTATTGCCTGCCTTTGCATAGTGACTCTGGTATTCCTTGGTGGTTTCCTATCCAAATTATGTCAGGGGCCAAGACAAACCTACTTAGCTTCTGAGGTCTGATGAGATCAGACTAGCTTGGACTATCGAGGTCAGGGCGCATTTAGATGGGGGTTATAAAGAGGTAGTTTCAGTACAGCTTTATCTGTCCTGATAAAAGGTTGAATTTAATAAATACCAGAAGATGTCATACTCTGCAAGGTCTACTGTTGAGTGATGGTATGGAGTTCTATTCGAGGGTTGGTAGAAATTTCAATACAGGGTTGGTAGAAATTTCAATACAGGTACTGTTCTATCTCTTGCATACCAAATGCATGCTTCTTAATTTCATCATGGAGGATAACCAGGTGTAATGGGAGAGCATTTGTTTGCATGTAGAGGATCTCAGTTTCAGTCCCTGATGACATGAATTAATGGAGCTCTAGTGGTACTTAGTACTGGGGAAGATCATTTTCTATGGAGATCCTGGAGAGAGTGACTATAATTCAGAGTACACAGTAATTTGACATGGTATAAGATGTCTTCAGATGTTTCACATATATCTCACTCAAGACATATACCAATGATCAGCATTGCACTATTTACTGTTGAGGGGCAACATTTTTAGAAAACATAAAGGGCTTTTAACCCAAGATTATCTAAGTAGGGATGTCAGAGTTTGGACTTTAAGTTGTCTGCAGAGCAGGTGCTGTGCTACTGAACTATGGAGACCATCCCTTGATGTGAGATGGAGGTGAGGCCATATACTCAGGTGTAGACAGTTTGGCTAACATATAATTGTAGGAAGGATGACAGTTGGTGTACCTGGTGGTGTTGCCCATTGTGCTCTAAACCAGGGGTAGTCAACCTGTGGTCTTCTAGATGTTCATGAACAACAATTCCCACGAGCCCCTGCCATAAAATGCTGGCAGAGGCTCATGGGAATAGTAGTCCATTGGCATCTGGAGGACTACAAGTTGAATACCCCTGCTCTAAACTATGGGATTGTTACATGACACACCACAGTACTTGGCCTTGCAACTGCAAGCTATAGTGGAAACTCTTGGTGGCTGCCTATGTCCTTTTGTTGGGGAGAAGGGAGAGTATCTTTTTCAAGGACTGGCATAATGCTTTAATTTTGCTCGAAATGTTTTGAAATTTCTCCACTTCTGTGTAAGGTCTCCATTTACATATCCTCTTTTGAATGCAGAACAGTCTTGAGCAGTGTGTCTTTCCCTTCAGTGCTTTAAAAAAAAAGTAGTTTCAAATAGCGAGCTAGTTTATTCTTCCTTGACTATGCCAAACAACAACATTGAAATGAACAGACATCTTCCCATCTGTGATGGGGGGGGGAAAGTCTTGTTTATATTTCTGCACATACTGCCAGAAATAATACCAATTGTCAGTTTTGGCGTGATAAAGATGTTCCATTGTAGTCAAACTGTGTAGCTCGAAATGCATATTCATGTTATGGATTATTTTTTTTGGTACAATCACGTTGTATTTTGAACTGCTGTCAAATCTTGGTAGGCCTAGCTGAATGTGTTTTGTGTTGTGGGGAAAAGCTCGGGGGGGGGGGGGGAAAGGCCTATAGGTGCATTAGGACCTACTGCTAAAAAAATTGCTTTTCCTACTGGCTGCTGGACTGAGGCTGTATTCGAACAACGTGATAAACCGGAACTCATATAAAAAACGGCGGGTCGTCCACCAGATGGAAATAAAAGTGATCTGGTTTCTGCATACCTCCCCCCAGTTTATCTGGTTGCATCTCTCTTCTTGGCTTCCCTTCATGGAAGATAACCTCCTAAATGCTGTCATCTCTGTGAGCAGGCGGTGTCACTAGTGTGGATGCCTACAGCACTAAATAGATTGAAGTAATGCATTTTAGGCAGCATTAGCTTCTGTCTACTGCAAATTTCACTGTGGAAAAAAGAACCTACAATTGTAGGTAAAACGCTAAACCCATCTTAAAATGATGTGCTGAATTCACTTCAGAGATGAGATTCTGTGCCTGCTGATTGGGAGTAGACCACGTTGAACCCAACGGGACTGGCTCCCAAATACATATGTATTGAGTCAAGTGGCAATCTCAGTGACCCTTTCAGTTGGAATTACTTAGATGTGCTTAACTTTGCCTGGGTCCTTAAACTGTGGATTCTCAACACAAATAACACCGCCAAAATCACATTTAGCCTCAGAACAGTTATTCAGCAAATCACCCTCATTTTACTTATGAGGAGTACAGTGGGAAATGGTACGAGGAAGCACTAGCCCTGGCTATATAGATTAATTATACTCAGTGGCATAACCTTGGGCTTGAGGAAGCTGTTCCAGCCTAACAATCCTTTCTCCAATTTAAGTGGCTCTTCCACTGGAGCCATTCAGCTTTGCAAGTTGTGTGTCTCCCAATGTGTGCAACTTCTTAATGGCAGTTGCAGAGCACTGCCTTTATTCTCTACATTTCATTTCCCCATCTTTTGGTTGACTTTTGTAACTTGCTGGTGGGTGCATAACCTGATGTGGTAAGAGAGAGGATTTTGTACTTTGAGGCAAATACACAAAAGATGCGCACCAGTTGCAGTCTAAGCTGGACTTGAAAATCAAGCTTTCAAGCAAGGTAGATACTAAATGCTTTTTCTGAATGCCTTTAACAAAATCAGTATAGTATTTTTAGAAAGGGGTGTGGGGGGGGGGAGAAATTGTAGGATGCAGTTTGGCTTCCAGACAATATGATCTTCAGATCTGCTGGCCCTGGGATCAGTTGCAAATTTTCTAAATTAGTTTACTATTGCAAATGGCTTGCTGCACATGTCTCTGCAGACATGTCCACTTTTGGAGGGACATCTTGGGGGTACCTGGCAAATTGTACTTATGTTGAAATTAAAAATATATATATATATTACAATACTATATATACTATATAAGTATATACTATATACTATACAATACTATATAATACTATATATTACAATACTATTTTTTGCATTCTATGCGTTCTATGAAACTTTTTGTTGTTCCATATAGACCAAATTTTTAATCACGAACCCCCTCTGTCAACGGTGTCCCTCTTTACCAGTGTTAAAATCTGCTTACCTTAGTGCAGACCCCGATCTATTGTAGACAAAAATAATCTGAATAATTATGATTAAGGATAGCTGCACATACAGTGAAATGCAGGTAAATAGCAGCAGAAAACCTCATGCAGTCTTGACTGTGTTATTGATTAATCCTTGTTTAGATGTAGTGCATCTTAGATTAAACAGGGCATATAATTAAAAATGAGAGCCAGCTTGGTGTAGTGGTTAGGAGTGTGGATTTATAATCTGGCAAGCCGGGTTTAATTCCCCGCTTCCCTACATGCAGACAGCTGGGTGACCTTGGATTCGTCAGGGCGCTGATAAAGCTGTTCTGACCGAGCAGTAATATCAGGGCTCTCTCAGCCTCACCTCCCTCACAGGGTGTCTGTTGTGGGGAGAGGAAAGGGAAGGCGATTGTAAGTCGCTTTGAGAAAAGCGGCATATAAGAACCAGCTCTTCTTCTTCAGTCATATCAGGGCTCTCTCAGCCTCACCCACCTCACAGGGTGTCTGTTGTGGGGAGAGGAAAGGGAAGGTGAATGTAAGCTGCTTTGAGATTCCTTCAGGTAGAGAAACGAGGCATATAAAAACAAACTCTTCTTCTTCTTCTTCTCCTAAATGAATTCCACATTTGCTCATTCTCCACAGGTAATACAGTGAGCTACTTTCTGTTGTTGGGGGAGTGTTTTGCTGACCTGTCCTCCCACTCAGAAATATAGGAACTTGCTGAACTCTTCTTTTTCACCATGAATAGGGCCTCTAATATTGTCTCTTTGGTGACAAAGGTTATTCAGACGTGAGACTATGAACTACAGAAATCTTTATTGATGGATTGCACATATCATGGGCCCCTGCCTTTTGTTGCTTGTCCTGTACTTGTAACTAGCCTTGTTGGCCATTAGCTTTTGGTAGAAAATAAAATAATACTGTTTCTCTATGTCGGTAGGACTGAAGCTTGTATATGTGGACTTCTGCTTTCATAGATAGACAAGAAAATGCAACACTCCCCCCAAATAGGGGAAAGCACTATTTGTTGTAGAAGTTAGACTTTCAAACCTTACATTGGTCTGCATGTGTTTGTGTGTATGCCTTGCTGGATTTGCAAATGGTTCTGTTGTCTTTTGTGTAGTTGGAGTGAGTGGAATTACATATATCATTTGGATCTTGTGCCTGTAGGAAGTTCCAGAACCTGAGGTGTTGGTGACAATTCCGTGACATCCATAATGCATGAGTTGGATAAAATGCTATTTGTTCAGGTACTTGATCCACTTGCCTGCGTTCTTTTGTCTACTAATAATCAAATCAAGCATTCAGCAAGATGTTGCTCTGGAAATGTGGGTTATACATTTTAAGTTGTTTATAAACATGGAAATCAAACTTGCAGTCAATAGTAAATGTAACTTCATAGCATAAGTACATGGATGAGCAACAAATAGACGAAAAGCCCTCCAAGATGTCCTGGCTTTTGTCTTGCATGGAGTGTTTACAATTTCCTTGGTGTGGAGCCCAGAGTGAGAACAATGTGCTTTGCATTAGTGCCAAGCAACATAGAATCCCTTGGGGATGTCTAAAACTGCTCATGAAGGTTATGTTGCAAGGGTGGCGTTATTGGTATGTAGAAATTCAGGCATTGCATTGCAGAAAGTCAGCAGACAGTAATTGACTGTGTTTTGATCTCTTCCACCACTCTGCCCAGTGAATAGGTGCTTTAGTTTCAGATGCTAATTCTTTCCAGGGATCGTTCAGGTGTGCTCTCTCTCTCTCTTGGAAGTTTGAACTATACTGAGATCCTGAAATAACATTTCTCTCTCTCTCAGGCATCCTTGTCTCAATTTGAGCTTCTCTCACAGTTTTCTCTCTGTAGAAGTCACTTCATCCTATATCAGCTACCTACTAATGAACCAATACTGGTTTAGATGATGTGTTAAACCGCCTGTATCCCTCCATCCCAAGAAAAATGTGTCATCAGTATACCCTGTTCTGTTGCTCCTTTCCTGCTTACAGCTGCCATGAAGAAGAAGACGGGTAGCCAAGTTTTTATCTATAGTAATGACCCATAGGGTAAAAAAGTAAATGTCACTGGCTTCATCTTTTTGTATTTGCTGCTCCCTTGCCTGTTGTAACTTTCCTCACAGTTTTTTAGACTTGTATGACAGAACCAATTTGTATATTGTTTTATATCGTGAATGCCATTAAGGGTTTTGTATTGTATTGTATTGTAAGAAGAAGAGTTGGTTCTTATATGCCACTTTTCTCTACCTGAAGGAGGCTCAAAGCGGCTTACAGTCGCCTTCCCTTTCCTCTCCCCACAACAGACACCCTGTGGGGTGGGTGAGGCTGAGAGAGCCCTGATATCACTGTTCTATCAGAACAGTTTTATCAGTGCTGTGGGGAGCCCAAGGTCACCCAGCTGGCTGCATGTGGGGGAGCGCAGAATCGAACCTGGCATGCCAGATTAGAAATCCGCACTCCTAACCACTTCACCAAACTGGCTCTTGTTTACCCATATGGTATTCATTATAGAGTGATGAATGTTTATGTGAAATGGGACAGTTGGATCTAGCCATGGTAGTGGGTACCATTATTTGTGAAGTTGTTATGAATGTTCGGTACAGTGATGTTGCCTTAAAAAAATTTAAAAAGTGCTGATTCTGACCACTTCGCTGCTTTTCTTTTTGAAACATCCGACACATAAGCACCTTCTTGAACTGAGAAAATCATTTCATAACGTTTTCCCATCCACTATTTTTTTTGTTCCTTTTTGCTATTTCAGCACCACAGTAGATTTCTTGTTTATTCATACCACTGCTGATACTTGCATTCCCCCTCCTTTCCCCATACCATCCTACAGTGCCATTCTTTCTCTGAGGTGGAGGTCATCTTGGTTGGGTGATTCCCACCATTTGCTTAGGGAGACAGGAACAAACTGTCTTTTTCATCCTGTCTCCTAAGTAGAAGTCACCCTTTTCCCAATTTTTCCTGCTTTGAAAGAGAGAGCAGGCAACTAGAATGCTCTACTTCTTTCAGTGTTCCTTTACTACTTTTCTTTCTGTTCTCTTCTGCCAATCCTTGCCTAATTAAACCACCCGGAACCATATGGAAGGGCGGTATAAAAATATAATAAATACATAAATAATGTTCCCTCCTACCCTTCCCTGCTTCCTAACTGAAAGCTAGCAGCCCTTTGGGAAGAAAATGGTTTTCTGATCACAGTTTCTTTCTGCGGTCATTGTGACTCCAGCTGAGAGCAATCTTTTCCAGACACTTCTAGCATAGCTGAGAAGGCTTATGAGGACAGAGTCCTCTTGGATGCAGACCTTGAGGCGTTGATTTCTGCCACATTGTGAGAGGCAATGATCCAGGTGAGCATTGTCCGTACAAGGACTGCACCCACCATGGTGAAAAAGGAGCACAAATAAGTGTCCAAAATGCTCACAAGAAACATTGAAAGTCAGAGAGTACTCCTCCAGCGTGGGCTTCATTTCAAAAGCTGAATCTTCAGGAGGAGGAGGAGCAGATACATGTACCAGAGCAGTCTCAGCACTCCTTCCAGCCAGAAGACTATTTTTAAACAAAATCTATGATTTTCTTGGGCCTAAAACAGTCTCTAGTGCTGGAGGAGTAAGGTCCAGAGTCTAAAAGTGGCAATGGGCCAAAGGTAAATGAGAATTCCCCCCCACACACTTGATACCACCCAAAAAGTTTTTTCTTTGCTGGAATGTTTTGAGAAAAAGCTGAGAGCAGAGTGGCTTAGCTGATTATACTAAGGATATTTTACAGTTCTCCCATGTGGATGCCCCAGTCACCTCACTAGAAACATCTGGCCTGCTGTCTGAAGACAGACAAGGCAGCATCAAGGATAAAATGGATAAGAAGTCAGGCTATGCATTAAAAAAAAAACATATGAGGCACTTGCTATAGAGATCACAGCCTCCATCACTGCTTATGTTTTCTCCAGAGTGATAGTTGTGTGGTTCAGGAATATCATCTAGCTGCTAACTAGCAACAACCAAGGCCTCCTCCTTTTCTGCAGATGCCACACTAGATTCTGTCATATTCTCCAGAGTTATGGTATCAACCGTAGTAGGTTGAAGGGCCCCCAAAGCAGAGATGATATCAGACAGGTCAGAATGGCTACTTTGCATCTTTCCTCCCTGTTCTAACAAAGGCCTTTCAAAAGATCAAGAAGCAGCAAGGGCAGATTCCATTGATGCCATCATACTGGCCAAGGGAACCTTGGTTCCAAGGTATCCTTCAGATGACACAGGAATAACATTTAACACTTCCTGTGTCAGAGCACATCCTTCATCAGAACTCATATGGCACCTACTCCCAGACTGGTTAACTTGACCATCTGGAAACTGAGAGGGCATCCTTCTTGAAGAAAGGATATAGTGTAGAAGTTACTAATACCATTCTGGCATCAAGGCGGGAGTCACCACATGCATTTACAACTGTACTTGTAAGGCATTTATTCATTGGTGCTGACACAAGAAGACTGGCTGCTTCCATCCAAAATGCTATGACATCCTGAATGGTCTCTGGGAAGACACCCTCCATAGACAGATGGTTGCATTGGCCACCATTATTCAACCTATCAAGGGGGGGGGTCCTGTTTCAAGTAATCCCAGATTCCTGAAGGGAGCTGCAGCAAAGTGTCCCTTGCAGGTTCACAGATTCCTGTTGTGGAAGCTTCATACCATGCCATCTGCACTTACAAAGTGTCCTTTTGAGCCTATGAAGGCTATTTCTCTCATGTGTCTCAGAATGAAGATTGCCTAGTGGCAAATACTTATGCAAGAAGGGCACCAGAGCTTGGGGCCTTAATCCCTCAAGACTGAGCTCTATTCCCTCAAGACTTTTCATAATCATATAGAATCATAGAATCATAGAGTTGGAAGGGGCCATACAGACCATCTAGTCCAACCCCCTGCTCAACGCAGGATCAGCCCAAAGGAAGGATATCCTAAAATGAACTTCTTCTTTCACAGTTCCCAGGAAATTAACCTGCCATCTTTCTGTCCCAGTTCTGGGCACTATAAGGAGACACTGTGGCATATACTTGATGTCAGAAGAACACTGAAGGCATTCATTCTGTGAATGGAAGGCATTAGAAAGACAGACAGCCTCTTTATTGCAGTGTCTCCCCCTTAAATAGGTTCCTGAATGCCTAAGACTTTTATCAGCAGGTGTTTAAAAACATGTATTATAGAGGCCTACATGTATTATAGAGGCCCAAAACAAAACAAGATGTTCTCCTATGCTCAGAGGAAAAAGACCTTCTGGGTAAGTAATCAATTATCAGTCTCAAACATTGTGTTATCAAAGATCTAATAATCTGCCTTCCCCACTGCTTGAATTGTAACATACACTATCCACATTTTAGTTCACACATTATGGCTTACATCATGCTTAAAGAAAGGGCTTCCATTCAAAATGCACTCAAAGCACTGAACAGTGAGCTTAATCTGTCCATGTTTTTGTGGTTAATTAGTTGAGCCACACTAGTTAATTGATCTGGAGGTTTAATGCTTTGGATTAACATAGGATTGTGAGAAAGTTCCTACAGAGACTTTGGGAGAAAGAGTGGTGTCCTTTTAAATCATGTATTTGTCTTCCCTTTCATTAAAACAATGAACTACATTAGGGCAAACTGCTACCCTTTATCTGAACATTATCCTTATCCATTGTTGCTCCTCTACATATTTATGAAACAGCCTGGCGGTGGGACGTGTCCAGCTGTCCAAGTTAGAATAGGGCCAATCAGGGTGCAGCCAGCTTTGCCCTGATTGGCCCTGCCCCTGCAGCTACCGCCCTGCGTCCCTGGTCTCTAGCCTCTTTGCTCTCAGACTCCTCGGTGCCTGGAGCCAGCAGCAGGTAAGGGGAGAGGGCACTGGGCAAATGGTCGAGGTAGAGGCCTTGCTAATGAGGGCCTCTTGGCCTGCTAGCCTGGGCATGCTGACTGCCTGCTAAGGAGCTCTGTCCCGGCCCTGATAACGAGCTGCCCAGCCCCCGCCTGCCCCACTTGATCCGGCTGCGAGCTGCCGCCCAAGGCCACCTTAAGCAGTCTGGCCAGGGGAGGGGGCCCTTTCAAGGCCCGTTCTTACAAACGGGCTTTGAAGCTAGTTTGAACATAATGATAGTAAATTGAAGTAAGATATTATGGACTCGAACACAGAACCAAACTGGCATACAATAGCACAAACTAGGCAGTGGCATGGCCGTCCCTGGTATCTATTTGTTCTTGTGGGAGTTCACTATTAAAGTGTTCATTAAGAATTTAAGCAATTTTTTTCATCAATTGCTCATTCAGTGTAGACTCTGTAATAAAGGTCTAGAAGAATTAGACGTTCCAGAGGTTGCATCTACTTGGAAGTCTTTCCTGGTTCCGCATGTACAAGAATTAGCCGTGCGTATGAAAGCAGAATGAAGTTGCCATCCTTGTTTGTTAGTGTAGACCTGTTGAATAAAAGGGGTCTGAATATATGAATTAGACTTGCTTAATAGTTGACCGGAAGGTCAAGATAGTCCCATAAATGATCCTACACTTCTGTATTATCTGCCTCGATGGTGTATTAATAATTGGGCCCCAAGGCGGAGCCCACCATTGGCTTGTGTGAGCAGCTAACTACTACACAACTTGTTCAAGCCCAGCAGTGATCTTTGGACAGGAACTTTTGCAACTTGGTGAGGCTTTTCCTTGGGAGAGTTTGCCAGTGGAGGGAAGGAGAAAAACTGAAGGCTGGAATGGCAACTGAAAGTTGGTTGGTAGGTGAGAAGAATAGAAGAAAGCAGAAAAAGGGGAGGGAAAGGACAGATATAGGAGAAAGTGAGGTGTCTCCTGAATGTCCCTACTGAACTGAGGTGTAAGGCTTCTACTTCCATATTTAGCTCATTCCCTTGCTTTTTAAATCTGTTCATTATTTTTTTTTGCACTTCTGCAGTACTTTGGGGTATTTCAGTAGAACCCATTCAAGTCATGTGGCTGGTTGTATCCCTTAAGTAACAGGTCAGCAGGTACCACCTCTGCTCAGGCAGATGGGGGCCATGGCACTAGGAAGTAGCCTTTGGGGCTCATGGCATAAACTTTTGTCTGCTTATATTTGGGGGAAACAGAATTCAAAAGCAAGGACAACAAAATAACTTGTTTCTTAAAATAGTTAATCAGTGTAGTTCCATGTTTTCTCGGTTCATATATTAATGGGGACATAAATTTTAACAGAATCATGGGTGCACATTTTTTAGCAGCACTACTTCCTGATAAGGTGACTTACCATATCCTTGTTCCCTTTAGAACGCTGGATCGGATGGGGTTTGGAGGAAATAGCAGCATGGTCTTTTAATATAAAGTTTTTATCCCTGTTCAACAGTGTTTATCAGCTGTTGGAGTGATAACACCCTATGAGAATGAAGAATGCTGCTTTGCTTGGCTTAATTTTCAAAAATTTAAAGGGAGGGAAAGGCATTTTTGCCTAATCATGCTATGAAATGAAAAAACGGGGGGGGGGGGGGAAACCTCAATTGGTTTTACCTTTGTTTCCCAAAGGTCACTTTGCAAATCTTGCTCTGCGCCACATGTCATAGTCTCTTGCTTGAAAGTTAATGAGATCTCTGAAGACCCCTCCCTCCAAACAAAAGTCTCTGAAGTGTTTTTCAAGATGTTTGCTATCTTGTGCTAAAAATATATCGCGCCACTCCAACGAATTATTAGCTGGATCCACTCCACCACACAAGCTCTTTATCTGAAATTGCCATAAGCCATAATGCAAAACTTTTTTTTTTTTACTTGCACATCACTAATTGACAGAATATTTATTTGGTATGTGTTAAACTCAAGACTGCCCTACTTTTTGAAGGAATATTTATTGCTTTGAACAGCTGTACTATAAAAAGGGGTTGTTGTTTTTTTTGCGTGTCTGTTGTTGACGTGCTAAGGCTAATGAAAGCGCACCTTTGGGTTGTTTTATTAATAAGGCTCCTTCCAAGTGCTGTTAACCAAGGAGTTTTGGCAGCAAGGTGGTATAAATCAGGAATGCTAATAAAGATGAAGCCGTTGCTGTAAATTATTGTTGTAGACAGAAAATGAAAATTGAAGTTTCATTAGACAAGCCTAACATTCAGTGGGTTCACGGAGGGTGTGTGTGTGTGGGGGGGGTGCAAGTGGTGTGACTCCTCCTCAAAAGCCAGTGAACTTTCCTGCTCCAAGCATTGTCAGCCTAACTGAGCAAACCTTTGCAAAAAGAAATTAGGTGTCACTGTTTTGCTGTGCGCACAGATGTGAAAGTATAACATGTTTTGATTTTTTCAAGCCTGTAAATGTTTGTCTCCCGACAGTTGCTGAGGTAATTCAGCTGTATTTCATCTTCACGGCAACCTCTGCCAAGCCTGAATTGTGGAATAATTACAGAGATGCTTGTGGCGGCTCCTCCCTTCTTTTGCGCCTCTTCCCAGCCATAAGCTGTGTGCTCTTAGTTGCCTCAGAACACCTGTTAGGAACAATGCTTATGCTGCTAGGGCACTATTTTGGGAGAACTTTCAAATGGGTATTAATTCATCTTGAGCATCAAGTGTGCCAGTCTTTCTGGAGCTTCCTATAGTCACCGGATCTGTCTGTTGAGAGACTATATTGTTAGTAGGAAGATGCTGGTGGAAAATTCAGTCAAGTTGCAACTGACTTACAGTGCCCTATGGCAGGGGTAGTCAACCTGTGGTCCTCCAGATGTTCATGGACTACAATTCCCATGAGCCCCCATGAGTGTTTGCTGGCAGGAGCTCATGAGAATTGTGGTCCATTGACATCTGGAGGGCCACAGGTTGACTACCCCTGCCCTACGGGAATTTCCGGGCAAGAGCCATTCAGTGATTGTTTGCTATTGGCTGCCTCTGCATAGCAATTCTGGAATAATTTGGTGGTCTCCCCTCCTTGTACTAACCAGTGCTGACCTTGCTTAGCTTCTGAGATACGATGAGATGGTGATGTGACCGTATATGGTCTTTTCAACCCACAATCCCCTCCCCAAAAGGCCAGTGATGTGCCTGGAGGGGTTGGGAAGGGGAGGGGCCTTGGGTGGGCCTGTATACACCTATGCTCCCCAATCATATTCTGCACAATTGCACAATTTCTGGGGTTTCTTGAAGCCTGATGAATGTTTCAGGAGTTTCTCAATTGACAAAGGCTGTTCCAACCAGAGCTGACCCTCCTTTACTTCAGAGACCTGATGAAAGTAGGAGGGGATAGAAAATAAAAAAAAAATGTTTGGCCTTATGCCTGAACACTTGCAAATCTAGACAAGAGGGGTTTCTGCAGGGAGGGAGTATTACAGGCTAGGTGCTGCTATTGACAAAATTCTATCTCTGATGCTTGCTAATTAATTAATTCATATGCTGCCAACCCCGTCACAGCCATCTCAAGGCCATTCACAACATATCATATAAATTGTATATAAAATACAGAACAAAATTGAAAACTACACAGTACACCCCAAACACACCCCACCCCAACCTGTATATCCTCTCCTGCCACACATAGGGCTGCCACACATGCCAACACCCACCAAGGGTGCCAACAACCACCAAGGGTGGGGTTGGGAGGAGGGACCCAACCGATTTTCCGCCCTCGACCTCAACCAAATGCCTGGTGGAAGAGCTCCATTTTATAGGCCTTTTAGAACTGCAAGAGCTCCAACAAGGCCCGTAATTTCCCCAGGAGTTCATTCCACCAGGTCAGGGCCATGACTGACTAAGTTTGCCCACCTATCCCCTGAAAATGAGGCACACGGGCCAGACCACACGCAGCTTCCAGAGATGGTTCCTGTAACTGCTACCATCCTGGCTATCACATTTTGCAACAGTTGGAGATATTGGACAGTCTTCAGAAGCTGTCCCATGCGGAATGCATTGAAGTGTTTGTAATCAGAACGTTGATTTCATGTACCTTTTTATGGAGCCTCTTGTGGCACAGAGTGGTAATGCAGCAGACATGAAGCTCTGTCCATGAGGCTGGGAGTTCGGTCCCAGCAGCCGGCTCAAGGTTGACTCAGCCTTCCATCCTTCCGAGGTCGGTAAAATGAGTACCCAGCTTGCTGCTGGGGGGTAAAACGGTAATGACTGGGGAAGGGAAGGGCAAACCACCCTGTATTGAGTCTGCCAAGAAAACGCTGGAGGGTGTCACCCTAAGGGTCAGACATGCCCCAGTGCTTGCACAGGGGGATACCTTTACCTTTTTTAACCTTCTTATTAAAACTTTGCGCTCTGCAGTTACCAACTTGCTAGTCGTTCCCAGCCCCAAACAAGCTTGCCTGGCCTCGACCGGGCTAGGGCCTTTTCAGTCCTGGCCCCCACCTGGTGGAATGAGCTCCCAGAGGAGCTGCGGGCCCTGCGGGAGCTTTCTCCATTCTGTAGGGCTTGCAAAATGGAGCTCTTCTGCCAGGTTTATGGTTGAGGCTGGGGTCGAGAGGAAGATCAGATTGGGGTTCCCCTCGGTGCTAAGCAGCAGTACGCCAGGGCCATCTATGGCGTGGAGTTATGGCTCCCTCTTGCCATTTCCTCTACTGTGGTTATGGGGGGGATTGGGCAATTATGGGGCTGGGTGATCTGTACTGCCATGTTCTTGCTCTTTTGTTGTAATTTTTATGTCCTGTTGGTTTTAATGGGGTTTTATTGGAGGTTTTAATTGTGGACTATTTGTAACCTGCCACGAGCCAGTTCTGGGAGTGGTGGGAGTAATAATCCTTCTCCGTGGGTCCTGTTATTATTTTGGGAACTGCCCGTGGGGGGGTGGAGCATATCCGGACTTGAATCCGGCCCAATCAGGGTCAAACGAGAAAGCGCATGCTAATTTGCATTTTACAAATAATTTGTACAAATGTTGGAGTCCGGCATTTCTTGATATAAATTGCATTAAATACCAATCACTCACTATTTTCTTACAAGACTTTCCACTTGGTGCCAGCACTGTCCCTCTAGTTTGCTGCTGACCTTGTTGTATGTGGTTGTTCCTCATTCTTATTCATTCTTATATCACATAAATTAGGGTTTTGATTTTAGTCACTCAGTCTGCCGAGCCCTCTGTGTTTGTGTGTGTGTGTGTGTTTGTGTGTGTGTGAGATTGCAGTGAGCAATACCTTGGCATTCATGAAAAGTGTTAAAAATGCTTTCCCTTTTTATGTTACTGCAAAAGGGGGAAAAAAGGCTTGAAAAAATCAAAACATGTTATATTGGTGCAGAGCTGCTGCAAAACCTTCTCTGCAGCCCGTATCCATTTAGAGAGAATTGTAACTGTTGTAAGAGGGGCTGACATGCATGTCGGCAACTTAGCAGAAACGATGCATTTTTGTTCTGGCAAATACACTAAGCAAGGATTTCTTTCTTTCTTTCCCTCGATGGATTCTGTGTTCTCTATTAAATCTTGGTTTTAACACAAGCTGCCAAAACAGGAGGTAAGTCTTCCCTATTTTTAGTATACTTTGGGCGGCCACCACACAGGAAGGAAACACAGGAAGAGAAAAGCGGCTTTAAAAAGCATTGAAATAACATCTGGTCATCCAAGTCGGATACTTTGAATTGCTGGCCTTCCTGAGCGATCTGAAAATCCCAGCTGTATTATTAAAGTTGCTGATCTCAGGGCATGCACCATTGTGGCTGTCTATACTAAAGGAAAATGCTGGGTTTCTTTCTAAATTAAAGTCAACTTTAGAAAAATAATCTCTTCTGGAGCCGTGATTGGATGTGTTTGAAAATGCAAAGTTGTGGACAGAGCTTTTTTGTGACGGCACTGAGTAGTGACACTTATTTTCGATGGCGTCTCCTAAATCCAATCCTTGTACACTGGCCCATCCCAGTCAGCCAGAGAAATAGTTATGCCTTCAGGAGCAACTGGGTCTGCAGATGGGAGAGAAAAACTGCTGGCAAACTGCACAAACTTACTTCTGAGTACTGGTGCTTTCTTTGACAACAGCAACAAAAAGCAATGGCTGTAAATCGTGTGATTTATTAGTAGTATAGTAGGGTGGAGATGGAAGGGGCAGGCAACCAAGTCTCTATTAATTATTTCTTTTCACTACTGGGAAAGTGCCTGCCATTAATTACTAACCTTGACATTTTTATTTCCCCAATGTTTTTGTGAACTACAGTTGAACCCAAAGGACTGATTAGCTTTTCTAGCAAAGAATGATCATCATCATACTACATATTTAGGATGTTGTGACACAGTTTACTAATTTGCTACTAATTTACTTTCTCCTTATATCTGTACTCTTATGACCCCTGTTCCATTGCCTGAGGAAGTGTGCCTGCACACGAAAGTTCACACCATGAATAAACCTTGGTGTGTCTTAAAGGTGCTGTTGGACCCAAATTTTGTTGCGCTCCTTCAGACCAACGCGGCTACCCGCTTGAATTTAGTAGTAGAGGAACTGCGTTGAATTCAGAAGCTCTCAGGCTCAATCTTCAGCATCTCCAGGTAAAAGGATCAGACAGTGATATGTAATATGAACTCTTTTTGAAACTGTGGAGAGCTTCTGCCAGTCAGAACTGGCTATATTGACTTTGATAGCCCAATGGTCCAATTCATTATAAGGCAGCCTCATATGTTTGTACCAAAGTGAACATTCTGGTTCTTCCGCCACCTTCCAGTTTCAAGAGATAAGTGGCATATTGGTATAACCCTACCCATGCCATCCTGTAAGTATAGGCAAAATATGGATGATTGCTGTAGATGATAGATATGCCACAACAGAAGGCATAGCTTGTACTTCTGCCGTTTGTACCTGTAACTAGATAACCTGTGATCGGCTTTTCATGTATATCAACTAGGTATCATGGCTGGACATATGACACACTTAGCAGTGACCTTGTTTGACAGCCAAGCTTGGCATGTTCAAAGATGTTGATAGATGTAAATCACTCAAACAGTGTAACCATGCCTGTGAATCCAGTGGAGAAAGGACAAAAGTGTGTCAATTGGTGTTTTTGTGTAAACCAGTTTTACATTTTAAGTTCCATTGGTTTTGTTCTTTAGCTCAGGGGTAGTCAACGTGTGGTCCTCCAGATGTCCATCGACTACAATTCCCATGAGCCCCTGTCAGCGTTTGCTGGCAGGGGCCCATGGGAATTGTAGTCCATAGACATCTGGAGGACCACACGTTGACTACTCCTGCTTTAGCTGAATGAAGCAGTCTGCCAGCCCACTGATGCCTATCCAAGAAGAGCCATTTCATGTGCATATATCGACCTTCTTTCTCACGATATGCATTAAGGATCTATGCTGCTTAGTCATTCATCTACTTCCCCAGTTATATATTCATCACACACTTGCAACCATTTCATTTGCAATGACACCATCTTATTTATTTATATTTATTTACTTTATGAGCTTTTATAGCATCTGCTTCTCTCGCCATCCAAGCGCGACTGTAAACAAGATGTTGCAAATACAAGCCAGATGCTGACTGGTGCCCAAATTCAAAGAGAGCCGCTATTTAAGGGTTAGGGTTTTGGCCAAAAATCTCTTGAATGCTAGGGCTTGGTTGTCTGGGATTGCAAAGAAATTGGATTACCAGGAGGTTTTGAACTGCAGGAAAAGAAAGATCCTGTTAATATGCTAATAATTTTGTTACGATGTACATATTAAACCCATTAATGGATTTACCTCTGCATCAGACGCCTACCCCTATTTTTCCTGGCGCATCAGTTACATTTCCATGCACTGCAACTTAAATTTGTGTCTCAATTTGAAAGGGTATACATTCTCTTGCTCCAAACTGGGAAACATGTTCAGTATTAAGATCAGTGCTTGGAACATCACAAATGCACATAAACGAATTGGCCTATTCCCATAGCTACCATTCCAGCAGCTATAGTTAATCTGTGTCATGTTCATTATGTTTGTATGAATCTGCCCTAGCCAATAATAAAACTTGGATATCTTTCGTGCTGCTACAAGTGGACCTTTTAGAGACTAGATTAAATAAGATTTAGTTCAGGATTTTGGCTTCAGTATTCAGGCCTGAGAAATGTTTCCCCATAAATTCAGTTTGGGTAAGTAACTGGCTGAGTCATCTGGTGCTGATTGGGGACGTTGGCATTCTGTGGTATACAATTGTCCGTCTGGGCTACATTGTGATCTAGACTGGGTGCCTTCCATTGGGTTTTGTCTTTCACAAGGGTTGGCTGGCCTTCCAGTCCCTTTCAATTTGGGTTCTCGTTTACACACGGGTATCATTGAGATCTGTTGTGATATGCCAGCTAGGCTGCTGGCATTGGATGCAGAAAACTCAAGTCCAAATCCTTATCAAGAACATTCCTTGGGCTTTGGTCAAGTTACTCTTTCTCAGCGTAGCTTCATCACTGCCCTCCCGAAGACACAAACAGCCCCCTTGAGAAAGAGTGCATGGTGTAAAGATATAGCCCATCATTATCTCCTTTCCATTCATTGTTTAAACTGAAACTACCTGCTTCCTGTCGTACCGCTTAATAGTCCTTGTCTGTCCAGTGTGGAAGCAGGAAGTTTCTTTTGGTCAGGAACCAGATGGGGAGGGGTTCAGTTGCAGAGCTGCCGTTGTTGTGTCTGTGAATAGCTCCATTGTGGTGAAGCGGCCAAGGCTATTTCCCCAAGAATGAATTCCTGACTAGGTTCAAACCCTATGATTTTCAACCTGCTTCCCCCCCCCCCCCCCGTTTTGATAGGAAGAACGGTAGTAAAAGAGCAGCCATATTAGGGCTGTCCGTGGATGAAGAGCTCTAAACAGTGCTAGGTTGGAAGCAAGGAGTGAGTGCATTGAGAATTTGCATTTGTTGTGCTTAAATAAGCACCAAAGAACCTACATTTTAGCGTAAGAAGTGAGATTAATCTTGTGACCCAGATGTCTCTTTGTAGTCCAAACGGTTTCCTTTGAGCTTCCCATTATGGTTACAGCTTTGCAGCTTTTCCTGTGCTTAACCCTCCCTTCCTCTGTCCCTGGAGGAAGATCAAAACTCTATACTTGAAATTCCCATCAGGATTGTCAAATTTCTCAAGCCTTCAGCAGAAGGAAATTTTCCTCCTCCGTATTTGAGCCGTATTAAAGCGAACAACAACAACCTTACGGTATTTTGCAGAGGATCAGATTTATGGTGGCAAAGGGCTGTCTTCATCAGGTGCTCCAGTCCGTAATAGATTTATTCGTTTTTAAGGTGCTGCAAGTCTTTTACTGTTGCCACTTGGACATCTCTCTGGCTGTGGGGATTGAATTAAAGATGTCCACTCACATAACTGACCATGAAGCTTTATTATAAAGAATGGCTCAAAGTTCCTACCTGTTGCCAGACTAGCCTATTAAATTTTATTAGCCAATTTCTAAATGCAATCTGTAAATGCAGTTTCTGATCTCAGTGATAATTGCAGGAAGATCAAATTGGAGTGGATAAAGCTTATATAAGAGTTATTGACTCACATATAAGCCGAGGGTGGGAAATGCAGCAGGCTACTGGTAAAGTTACAGGGTGGCCTAAGCACTTAATCCATGCTCAGTCATCACAGGATTTCCCATCCAGCCTCTCTCTCAACAAATTCAGAAAAGACAAGAGGATGAATAGCTGCTGGTTTTTGTACTCCGCTTTTCACTAACCAAAGGAGTCTCAAAGCGTCTTACAATTGCCTTCTCTTCCTCTCTTGATGCCAGACACCCTGAGAGAGCACTGACAGAACTGCCCTGTGAGAACAGCTCTGGCAGGAGAACCAAACAGTGTCCCCCAGGCCAGCAAACCAGAGCAGAACAACAGTACCCAAAGTTGGCAACCTACTACAACAAGTACAACAGCTACCAAACTGGGGGCTACAGTGGCCCCCAGAACAAAACACTGAAATAAAGAACTGTAAAAATCAACTTTTAAAAGAAACACAACCCCAAGAAGAAAAGGCAAAATAAGATAAAATAAGAAATACTGAAAAAACAGTAAATCCCAAAGCACCCCCAAAACCCACCCCACCCACAGAAGTCAAAATAATAGTTTGGAAGAAGTGATTAGGAAAAGAAGGGGAAAAAATATCAATCCCTCAAACCATTGATGTCCTACAAGCTGCCAGAATTTTAGTAATTATGCAACTTTTAGTAATTATGCAACAAGTGATCTGCCAAGTCAGCAACAAGTGATTTGTAATTCATCTCCAATTCATGTATATTCCTGTTTGGGAGTTTTGCCAAAAGATGTATTGGTTAGTTAGTCCCCTGGAATTTCAATCAGCAATCAATCCGTAATATGTTTATGTTTATAAGATTACTTCCATGGTACTAAAACTGGATGCACTTAGTTCTCCGTTACATGACAAATGAGAGCACTACAAAAACATTTTCAAGGTATTTTATATATTAATATGCAGCTTTATGTACTGCATTTCTGGCAAGTCAGTTTGTAAAATGTCTTTGCAAATGAGACAGGTTAACTTCCTCATCTCTGAAAAACCTTGAAGTTGTCAGCTTAGATGCAAATTGTGAAGGGGACTGAAGGAAGCAAATTGCAGCAACCAGTAAAAGCTGCAGGAATCTGGCTGGGATCTGCTTACTGCATCTGGCACCTCCGTGGCAGGTGCGCGAGAGGAATGTATTTTTGAGCGTGTGTGTGAAAGAGCGGGCAGGCTAGGAATGAAGACTGCCAGCTGGACAGCAAGGTATCTTAGACTCCTTCCAGTTTTCGCCAGATGAGGGAAAGGTAGGGCCTCAGGACATAAATTGTACATTGGTGATGAAATATCTGAAGCTGATGCTGGAAGTTTCGTTGACAGGAACCAACCAGGACATCTGGTGGCTCAAATATTGCCTTCCCGTTTCCCTTGTAGCTCTAAATTTTTGTCTTCCTGAATTAGAACCAACTGCTTCTTTTTGTAAGCTGCATCACTCAAATGGAGCTGTTTTTAGACTATGGTTTCATTTTGGTTTGGTGGTAAGAAACATGCCATAGTTCATTAAAGTGCCCGAGTTGGATGTCACCACAAACAGGAATATGAGGAGTTGGGAATTCAAGAGGGATGGGAGTTTCTTAAAAGTTAAATACTGAAGGCACAATAGCAAACAATTCCCTTGAGAAGGAAAAAATGGGAAGAGCCTAAGGAAGCCAGGGTGGTTCCATGAACAGCTTTCAAAAGATTTGAGTAATAAGAGGTCCCCTCTGTACACTAGTGGGGGATGGGGGGGATAGGGTTGCCATATACAAGTTAAAAAAGCTCCTGGAGAGTTGAGGTTGGAGCCTAGGAAGAACAAGAACCTCAGCTGAGTACAAAGCCCACCCTCCAAAGCCCACCTCCAAAGGAACCATTTTCTCCCCAGAAGCTGATCTCTGTAGTCGGGGGATGAGCTATAAATCTTGGTTCCCTATGTCTCACCTGGAGGCTGGCCAAACTAAGGATGGCCAGGGAGCTTGTGAGGCTGGGTTGAACATTATATTAGAAATTATTGTGCTTATAGTTCTCAGATGAACTACTGAACTTAAGAATTGATCCATTTTGGAGGACAGAGTGCAATCTGTACAGGGCAGGGTTTTTAAGAACTGCCAAGTTCACAACCGGTATGCAGAATCAAGTTAGTGAATCACAAAGAGAAAGCCACACAACTTTGCAAGGAAAGGCAGGAAATCAGCATTACTATGCAGTGGTTCTCGGGCAACAGTTCTCAACCACCGTAACGCCGCGACCCCAACTGCGGCGGTGGCAGGCGCACACACAGGGGCACAGCAATCTGGAGGCAGTGTGGAGGCAGCCAGTGCCATCCTGCTGCTGCTGGCTGCCGCCGTGGTCACCAACCTGGCAACCCTGTGGAAGGGGCCAAGCGACCCCACTTGGGGTCAGGACCTCAAGGTCAATTGTGCTAGGGCATTGGCAGAAAAGTGTAGCTGACTTTGCACAGGCGCACACACACACACACTGTTGCCAATGATTACAGCTTGCAATGTTAATTTCAGTGGGTTCTACCATGCATGCTGTACACTGAACTTATTCACCCATATTATGAGTTTGTGTGACTTTCCCGTTTTTGACAGTGGCTGATAACATAGCATCTAATCACCTAGTGTTCCATAATATAGAAAATGGGGCTTCGCATCTGCTTGTCACTTTTAAATACCTTTTCCCCCTTTGCCTATGTTACTTTCTGTTCCCTTTCCTTCAACTAACTAATGTTAAATGCATGTATAAAACCTGAACCAGAGGATTAAAATGAAAGGCACATGCTGGATGTCACTGTGTAACTGTGTTCGGGTAGTTGCGTATTAAAAAAACAACAACTTCGGACACCAGTCTCCACGTGTCCTGTGACATCCCATCCTGGTTTAGAAAAGTATATTTTAAAAATTGTATCTTCTCTAGAATAAATACACAAGAGGAGAAAAAGAATGGTGTGTAAAGTGGGCACAGAATCCTAAATCAAGATTAAAGGCTTACTGTTCCGAAAATCTGCCCCTCTTTCCTGCAGTTCAGAGCAGAATATTTAGTCAAGTTGAAAGGGTTTTTATTTTATATTTTGGTGTGGAAGCAGATTTCCCTGTTCCAAGATGATTGTTGCAACAGTATAAATTGTCTGCCAAGAATCATAATAGAGTTTTACTAGTGTAGAAAAATAAAAGCACAAAGATAAGCCCGACTCGTTAGAATTTAAACAACCCCCAAAAAGCGAGAGAAAGAGAACAAAGGGAAAAAGCGAGGGAACAAGCCAAGAGCTTCACTGATGACATGCGCATGGAGCAATCTTCCATAAATATTAAACAGCTTGAAAAGGGTTGTTAACACAGGGATGAAGACAGAAATAATTACGGAAAGGTTTTGCGGGGCGTGTCCCCCGTCTTGGGTTTTCTCATCCTTGTAGCATGTTTCATTCGTTCTAACTGCATTTGGTTTGCCTCCAAAGCTGAACCTGAATTGTATTGATAGGGAGTTGACCAAAGCTGTGTTATGATCTAAAATGGCCTTGTCTGCGTGATGACTAAGCATGCAATGGTGTTAGCATCTCTTATCATGTTATGACTTGTCATGCGTCCATTTATCACTGTAGCGGTTACCCAGCAATGCGAGATTAGCTAAGAACTCAAAGCTTGCTGTGGTCCAGCTGTTACATCTTATATGTGGGGGCTGAAAAACAATACCTATCAATTTGGAAGGCCAGCAAGTGCTTGCAAGTGTTATGTGTGAACTTTGGAGTTGCACTGACCTTTAGCTAGGCATTGGCCAGGGGTGGAGAGGCGGGCTAAGGGAAGGGAAGAGCCAGCTTTGTGTAGTGGTTAAGAGTGTGGACTTCTAGTCTGGCGAGCCGGGTTTGATTTCCCACTCCCCCACATGCAGCCAGTGACCTTGGGCTCGACACAGCACTGATGAAGCTGTTCTGACTGAGTAGTAATATCAGGGCTCTCTCAGCCTCACCCACCTCACAGGATGTCTGTTGTGGGGAGAGGAAAGAGAAGGCAATTGTAAGCCGCTTTAAGACTCCTTCAGGTAGAGAAAAGTGGCATATAAGAACCAACTCTTCTTCTTCAGTAATATCAGGGCTCTCTCAGCCTCACCTCCCTCACAAGGTTTCTGTTGGGGGGGGGGGAGGGAAGGGAAGGCGATTGTAAGCCGCTTTGTGACTCCTTGGGGTAGAGAAAAGCAGCATATAAGAACCAACTCTTCTTCTTCAGTAATATCAGTAATTATCTTCTTCAGTAATACCTTCTTCACATACAGCCTGCTGGGTGACCTTGGGCTCACCACAGCACTGATAAAGCTGTTCTGACCAAGCAGTAATATCAGGGCTCTCTCAGCCTCACCTCCCTCACAGGGTGTCTGTTGTGGGGAGAGGAAAGGGAAAGGTGGTTGTAAGTTACTTTGAGACTCTGGGTCAGGGGTAGCCAAACTGCGGCCCTCCAGATGTCCATGGACTACAATTCCCAGGAGCCCCCTGCCAGCGAATGCTGGCAGGGGGCTCCTGGGAATTGTAGTCCATGGACATCTGGAGGGCCGCAGTTTGACTACCCCTGCTCTGGGTTGAGAAAAGTGGCATATAAGAACCAACTCTTCTTCTTTTGCTTTACAGTTTGTTTCATTCTTAAGATGCTGGCAAAGGAAATTCTTGCAGACTTAAGGTGGTTAGAATTATGCCTTGTTTCCTGAGACTATTTTATATTCCTGAATATAGGTTGCTCGTATGATTTTTGTGTCCCAGTATGTCTGTGACTACAAGCCATGAGGTATGTTGGCTGAAGCTGTGTTGAAATATGTAATTAGTGATTGGCAAAGTACTCTAGTATGGTTTTCTTTTATATAAGGGGCCATGGGTCAGGTTTTGATTCCCCACCTCTCCACAAGCAGCCTTGGGCTAGTCACTTAGAGCTCTCTCAGCTCACCTGCCTCACAGGGTATATGATGTGGGCAGAGGAAAGAGAAAGGTGTTGGTAAGCTGATTCGGGACTTCTTCAGGTAGTGAAAAGCAGGGTATGAAATACCAGGTCTTCAGCTCTTCTTTGGTGGCAACCAGCTGCTATCCAAACAGAGGGTTCCCAGGTTGAATCCCAGCTGAAAGGATTGGGTAACTTGGTGATGTGAAAAGACCATGGAATGTCACTGCCAGCCAGGGGTAATCAAACTGCGGCCCTCCAGATGTCCATGGACTACAATTCCCAGGAGCCCCTGCCAGCGAATGCTGGCAAGGGCTCCTGGGAATTGTAGTCCATGGACATCTGGAGGGCCGCAGTTTGACTACCCCTGGATTAGACAGTAGTAACTTTGATGGCCCAATGGTCTGATTCATTATATAGCTTCACATGTTCATAAAGAGGTCTGGGTATATTGAGGAAAGTCTGTGTCTCAAAATGAGGGGAGGACAAGTTCGGTGACATTAAAGCTGCCCAAATCGCTCCCATCTACCTCTTAGCTGAGTAGGAAATGAGTTCTGTAAAAATGAATGCCGGTTTCTGTCTGTATTGTCCCCCTACCCACTCCTTTATATTGTTGTAAAGGCTTTCATGGGAAATAAAAAAAGGGAAAGAGAATGAAATATCTGTGTTTTTGTTTTTGAGAAGCTGCTAAACCACACAAAATAGTCTGCTTTTATTGTATGTAATCGTCATAGAAGCCAGTGAGGCTTTCCCCCCCCATTCTAGCAGATGATTGAATCTCCTATTTGTAATATTTCCCCCTACATTGTGATTATCAATCTAAATTATGTGGATCTCTCTCTCCCCCCCCCTTCCCTGCATGAGTTCCTAACAGTATCCTTCATTAAGGCCGCAGATCAGAATTTGTTAGTCTTTGAGGGATGTTAAATGCAGAGTTTGTTGAAGCCTGCTTGCCAAATGAAGTATTAGCAAATCTTTCTGTTCCACAGGAAATCTTCCCAGCTTCAGCCTGTTTTAATTTACCAACAAGGTGGCTTTGAGCGGCACACCTATCAAGTTGGCATATTGGAAGCAGTTGTTACTTATTCTGACTAAAGTACTTGATTGCCAGGCCGGATTTACATAATCTACATGGGGAAAATAATTGTAAAAGACAAATTTTGCAAGTTTAGCATATGTGCAGTGTTAAGTAAATTACAGCTGTTACCTGAATGTTGTTTGATTGTGAACACAAACTCAACTTGGTATCAGGAGGAATGGTAGACACTTCACAGTGACAGTACCATCTGTGGTCGTCCAGGTACATTTTTTGTGAGTACAGTAATAGAGTAGGACTCAGTGGAATACTGACAAGCATCTGTAGGAAATTCAAGTGGGACAGAAGATTTTGCACAGAACTCAGGTTTCCTAGAGAATTGGCATAGAAGTGCACTGAATAAGAAGAATACAGTATTTGCTGGCGTATAAGACTACTTTCCCCCCCTGAAAAACATGACTCCAAGTGGGGGGTCGTCCTATACGCCGGGTGCACTTCAGTTGGGATAGACATAGCTGCCCATAGTGGCCCATAGTACTGTAATGTAATGTAACAAACTCTATATTTTGAGTGGAAATGTTGGGGGGTCGTCTTATATGCCCAGTCATCTTATATGCTGGCAAATATGCAATATTAAAGGGTCGCGGCATTAGGAAGGTTGAGAACCACTGTGGTAGAGCTTTGTCTCTCTTACTAATATCGCATGCTGATTGGATATCCTTTTTGAGAACATTGTTTAGCATTCTTTGCAATAATGTCTGCTTTTCCAGTTCGAGTATTGTCATAAAGTTGCCATTAAGCACTGTATTTGCTGGCGTATAAGACTACTTTCCCCCCCTGAAAAACATGCCTCCAAGTGGGGGGGTCGTCCTATACGCCGGGTGCACTTCAGTTGGGATAGACATAGCTGCCCATAGTACTGTAATGTAATGTAACAAACTCTATATTTTGAGTGGAAATGTTGGGGGGTCGTCTTATACGCCCAGTCGTCTTATATGCCGGCAAATACGGTAAATATTTTCCATAAATTTCTGGAAGCACTTTAATGGAGCTTTCCTTTGCATCCCTGAAATCTAGAAACATTAACTTTTGACGTTTCAGTGTTCAAGGTATTTTGGGGTTTACACTGTAAATCAACAAAAATAGAGTCCAATAGCATCTTTAAGACCAACAAATAATATTCAAGGCGTGAGCTTTCGAGTGCATGTACTCTTCCTCAGCCATCATGACTGTGGAGATATAAGGCACAAGCAAATTATGGCAAATTAGTAAACTGTCACTATATCCTTATCTAGTTGCAAGCTATTTAATTCCTTCTTCATTGCTAAGAGGTTATCAGGTTACTATTATTTAGAATATATAAGATGTTTAGCTTGTCCTGTATAAAACATGCCTTAGAGGAAAAGCAAAAATGTCTTTCGTTCTTTGCCATACCCTTTAATTGTACAGTGATCTCTCTTTGATTTGCCACCTGAAATCTCACTGCTCAAAAATACCTGCAGTCTTGTAGAAGAACAGTTGGTTCTTATATGGCGCTTTTCTCTATCAGAAGGAGGCTCAAAGCTGCTTACAATCGTCATCCCTTTCCTCTCCCCACAACAGACACCCTGTGAGGTGGGTGAGGCTGAGAGAGCCTTGAGATTCCTGCTCGGTCAGAACAGCTTTATCAGTGCTGCGGTGAGCCCAAGGTCACCCACCTGGCTGTATGTGAAGGAGGAGCAGAGAATCAAACCAGGCATGTCAGATTAGAAGCTGCCACTCTTAACCACTAGATCATGCTGGCTCTTGTATGTTTCGTATGTATGGTTGTATGTTTCCTCCCCTTTGGGGACCATATTCCCCACCTCCTTTAAGTGCAGTTATTTTTTTTTTAATCTACCGACAAAGATTCTTGCCCCTTATGTGAAACATCTACCTACGGGGCGAGAAACCTTGTCCCCTGCCCACTCCCCCCCCTCAGCCACACATACCCAGACACCCTCCCCCCATTTTCCTCCCTACCTTTGGGGCTCCTGGGCACCACAGGCAAAACCTCTGTGGCTGCCTGGCCTTTACGGGTGCCACCTCTGCTGTTTGGCCTACCTGGCTCAGCCTCTGCATCTGGGGCCCTCACTGAAACCCGCTTGCCACTGCCACCTCCGCCAGTCTTTTGAAGCAGCTCTGCTCTCCGGGGGGCAGGAGGGCCTCAGAAGACTGGAGCCCATGGTCCCAGAGCAGTGAGTCCCAGCACTGAGGCCCACTCATTGCTCTGGCACTGCTGCCACTGCCGGATTTTCCCAAAGCTGCTTTTACTTTCCACTGCAGGCCATCTACTGGTGCCCTCCCTAAGGCAGAACTATGGGTGTCACATCCATTATCATCTACGTTATAAGGACCGTACCAGTAGATGTTCCACATCAATAACAAAGGAGAAACTCTTGATTCATAGATATGGAACCCTATCAGATATTGGGTATGGAATTTGTATTCTCTAGCCCAGGGGTAGTCAACCTGTGGTCCTCCAGATGTTCATGGACTACAATTCCCATGAGCCCCTGCCAGCAAACGCTGGCAGGGGCTCATGGGAATTGTAGTCCATGAACATCTGGAGGACCACAGGTTTGACTACCCCTGCTCTAGCCTATGAAATTGTGTGCTGTTTCTATTCCTGGAGAAAGATTTTTAAAGCCAACTTAAACTTTAATGGAAACAAGATTTCAATTATTTTAATGGTAAGAATGAAAGTTTTTTCCATTTTAGTGAGAGAGAAACTCCTGTCCTCTAATGAACTTCAGTAATTACAAATGTGCCGATCTGTGCACAGGCTTCTAATGAATAATCTATAGACATGCATGTTGTACAATGTAAAGGCTTCTGTTTTCTCCCCGGCACTGTTTGTTCTATTTGCTACCAGCTACATTCTCTCCTACTGAGACTCCCTGGGAGTTCCATCCGTGTACCATATGGCCACCATCCTCTAGCAATTCATAATGTTTCAGCTGAAGCCTTTGGATAGATTTCAGGGATGGTATTTGTTTGAAGATGTGAGAACATGCAGAATTGCAGCATCGGGTTTCTCAGTTTTTGGCAACCAATGCAAAATAACAGTGAAATCGCAATAAAATGTCCCTTGCTGTCTTTCCATGCGCACCCTCGTGGCTAACACAAATGCTTTTGTCTGAGCTACTGACTTGGTTGGTTGGCCTGTCTTTTCAGTTTTGTTTATTTATTTGGGTGTTTTTAAAGCAGCATACAACATCAAAAAGAGCACAAAACGGTCAGTGGCACAAATATTTAAATCCAGGGTAAATCTGCCTGCCCTCTATAGACTAATACACAGGTAGGGGCAAAGCAGGTGGTTACAGCTCCATCCTTGATGGCACGGTCTCTCCCCACAGGCACTTTACGTAATATGCAATGTAAGTGGTACTGCTTGATTTCATGGCTGGGTGCAACTTTCATGGATGCGTATAATGAGCTTCTTGGCAAACATTTGCATGCCAGTTGTTTTCCCACTACATCTTCTCTTTATCATGAGCTCACACGGCACTAGGGATGTTTAGATTTCGCTGTGCAGGGCAATAATAAAATTTCAAGCATATAAGGAATTAAAAGTTTGAGGGTGGGATGGAACAGAGTGTTTTAACGGCAAACTTTGCGTTGCAGTGTGACCAGCATCTCAGCGCTACGTGAGCTGTGACAGATTTCCTACCAGACAGGAAAATACAGAGAAGCGACATGCATGTTGCCTTCCTCTGTAATCATCAGTGGGTCTATTCCCTTATGCGTGGACCCATTTTGCCTGAACTTCCTCTACCGTGTGGGAAACGTGTCACGTTTGAAATAACGCGCAACAAGGCAGTGTTTGCTTATGCAGGAATTTCAAGGATTTCGCTTGTTGTTCGCCCTGGGCACACAATATTCTTGTGAAGCGGATAAAAAGGAATAGGGCTGTCTTTTCTAAGAACAAACCTCTGAAGGATCCTCCCTCGGTGCCATAGAGAAGCCAAGTGTAGTGATATTCATTCTGAAAGTGGCTGTGGATGTCTGCAAGCACAGCGTTTCAACTTAAAAGGGTTTGGAAGCCCAACTCAAGAAGCCTCTGTGCAAGGTAGAGCGCTGCCCCCCCCGGGGGGGGTCTCAAGTATACATCACCTCCCCCATTCTCTATCGCCTTGGTAGGTGGGAGTAGATTGTGATTGGCTGCCGCCGCGTTATGTTATGATTTTTAATGCCTTTTAATGGGGTTTTAATTGGGGTTTTAAGAAAACTGTCACCCGCCACGAGCCTACCCAGGGAGTGGCAGGAAATAAATCAAATAATAATAATAATAATAATAATAATAATAATAATAATAATAATAATAATAATAATAATAATAATAATAATAATAATAATAATAATAATAATAATATTACTTGATAGTCTCCTTAGTAAAAGACAGAGCAGAAGCGGTATGGTGGAATCCCAGAGTGCTTAAAGATATTCCACCGGTTTCTCATGGTACCTGCTATCCTCCCTTTAAGGCTGCCAGGATAATGGGATTATTTATAATAAATAAATAACAATGCTCCTCTGAACTGCAGTGCTTCACAAATCTACTCTCTAGGCCAGCCATCCTCAACCTTTTTGGGGCCACGGCCCTTTTAGGATCTCTTTTCAGGTTCCAGTGCCCCCCGTCAAACACGGATACAAGACGACATGAACAAGTAGACAGGAAATCCTTTATTATTGAACAACCAAGAAAATGCAAACTTTTTGACATAGTAGAAACACTTTTTATAAAACTATGATGAAATTTAAGTTCAGAATATTTTATCAATTTAAGCCTGTGCATTTTTTCCTTAAATGCATTAGTTCATGGATTATATGATATCTTCAGTCTTTCTCTTCATGAAGGTCAAACTTTTTAGTATTTAATGACATCATATTTAACATAGGGTATTTCATCAGTTCAGTTAACAGGATCCCCCCCCCCCCCATAAACCCTTTGGGCTCCCCTTCTCACACTTTTCAGTCTGTGGCCCCCTTCAAATGTGTGATGGCCCTCTAGGGGCCATTGAGAATGGCTGCTCCAGATTACCATTGACAGCTCTTTTAAGACCTACATAGCGAGCTCAGAGATGGGGAAAGATGAGTTTCTTTTTTTGTGCCTGATTGGTAGAAGCCATGTGGAAAGGTGTGCAAGATCCAGACCATCATCTGACATAGGTTGCTGTTGACAGCCACAGATATTGTCAGGCCAAAAGCATAAATGGAGAGAGGGTACATTGAGAAATGGGAAGACCAGGCTGAACAGGTTCCGAAGCATAACCTATTTATGAATTTAAATTCAGTTAAAGTACATAAAGACATTTTCTCTCTTTGCATCTGGTAGAAACATAAGATATGTCCTGATAGATCAGACTGGTGGTCCATCTAGTTCAGCATCTCTTTATGGTCATCCTCTCCTTGGCAGCTTGTTAGTTTCAGCTCTTCACATACTTTGTCAGTTTACAGCCCACTGCTGACCATGTCTCCCTGAGCCTTTAACATTCAGTTAACATTTACCTGAAAGAGAACCTCTAACAAACCCATTTCTGTTTATACAAACATGCAGGGCAAACCATGCAAGCGATATTCCATTTGGTGGGTTTGTTTTAGAACTATGCCTGCTTCAGTCTGATGCCAAGGATGACTGAAGAACATTTTACATTTAATTCCATTTTTCTTTTCAATATTTAAAGTAGTTTAATGTCAAGCTATAGCTGGACTCCATTTTCTTTTTTATTGCTGTATTTCCTTGGTATATGGTGTTTTGTACCAGTGCAATAGTAATTACAAACCATCTCCACCCCCTAACTATGCCCTTATCAGAACCACACAATTTATATAAGGACTTATTCAGCAGTGGATACAGATACATAATTGGATTCTTAGCTTCCTTAGTTGAGTAAAGGCAGCTAGAAGACTGTACAGAGGTCCCAGTGCCCCTCCTCCTTTTATTTTTTGTGTAAAGGTATCCCCTGTGCAAGCACCGAGTCATGTCTGACCCTTGGGGTGACACCCTCCAGCGTTTTCATGGCAGACCCAATACAAGGTGGCCTTGCCAGTGCCTTCCCCAGTCATTACCATTTTACCCCCCCCCCCCCGCAAGCTGGGTACTCATTTTAGCGACCTCGGAAGGATGGAAGGCTGAGTCAACCTTGAGGCGGCTGCTGGGGTCGAACTCCTAACCTCATGGGCAGAGCTTCAGACAGCATTTCTGCTGCTTATCACTCTGCATCACAAGAGGCTCTTATTTTTTGTGTACAGGGGTACAAATAGAGAATTGCCAGTATAAGCCCGGTCTTGGAAGCTAAGCAGAGCCAGCCGTGTTAAGTCCTTGGATGGGAGATCACCAAGGATATCCGGGGTTACTACTCAGAGTCAGGCAATGGCAAACCCCCTCTGGTCATCTCTTGCCTTGAAAACCATAAGTTGGCTGTGACTGTAGGACAGTTTCCACCACCAGGGAAAGGGGATCTGTAAGCTAGAGAGCCAGCTTGGTGTAGTGCAGACTTCTAATCTGGCAAGCCGGGTTTGATTTCTTGCTCCCCCACTCCCTGTTGCGGGGAGTGTAAAGGGAAGGCGAATATAAGCCGCTTTGAGACTCCTTCGGGTAGAGAAAAGCAGCATATAAGAACCAGCTCCTCTTCTTCTTTTGTTTAGGTAGTTCTGGGTTTTGCTTCAAAACAATCAGGATCATTTATTTCTCCTTGTTTTAAAATAAATTCAAGAAAAATGTGCTCAGGCAGCATTACCAGGGGACTCAGCACTATAAAGCACTGAATTAATACTATCGCGCCATTTAAAATCTTACAGTACTAGCGCTCTGGTTTCTGAGAATCACCCGACTTGTAAGGAATGGAAACGTAATGGTTTTTGTTTTCTTTTTTAAAGTAGGTGAACTTCTGCTCCCAGTGCTGCGTATAACTGGACTTCTCGCAGCCCTGCCTCTGAATAGAGAGTTCTGCTAATGATGTAAATGGGAAGGTGGAATCTGATCATCCCATCCATTGAGCTTAATTATATCTGACATTTTTATATTGGTGACTCCTGGCTGTTCGTTCCCTTCAGCAGTACCTCTCAGGTTCTCTTCCGAGAGTGCAAACATTACACTGCGTCTTCTATTCAAAAACAAAAAACTGTCCCCTTCCCCTCAACCCCACATGTATTAACTCAAGGTATGGATCTCTGCTGCTTGCCTACTCACAGCCGCAGTTAATACAAGTAGAATAATGCCTTGTAAGAACCATCACTAATGGTGTAACTATTCTACAGAGAATGTTAATCCTTTCAAAATCAAAATCAAATCAAATACCTTTATTGGCATAATTGTAAGCCGTTAAGCCTTTCAAGGTCACTCTCCAGCAATTGTCTCAGCATGCCCCATTCTTAAAGCTCCCTGTTCCATTCCAGTTCATAGGACTTGTTGTTAGGGTTGCTGTCTCTGGGTTGGGGAATTCCTGGAGATTTGAGTGTAGAGCCTGAAGAGGGCTGAGTTTGGGGAGGGGAAGGACCCTTCTTTGGGTATAATGCCATAGAGCAGTGGTCCCCAACCTTTATTAGGCTGGGGACCTGCAGGGCATCGGGCCGCGCCTACGCATCGAGCCGTGCCCACGGATCGGGCCGCACGGGCGCGGCCCGGCCCTGATTCCTTCTCCCCGCCCTCCCGCAGTAAGAAGCTTCCCGGGCCGCAAGCTTGCGGCCTGGGAAGTTTTTTACTGTGGGGGGGGGGGGAGAGGGAGAGGCAGCAGCGGCCCGGTGCCATGGCCTTTGCGGCCCGGTACCGGGCCGCAGCCCGCAGGTTGGGGACCACTGCCATAGAGTCCACCCTCCAAAGCAGCCATTTTCTGCCAGAGAACTGATATCTGGAGTCTGGAGTAGGCTTGTATGCTTCGGTGGCCATTCAAGCCTGAGGCGGCCAGCGCTGTGGCTCGGGGGGAGGGGTAGCGCCAGGGGCAGTGCCCCCCACGCCGCAGCGCTGGCCTCCTCGGGCCTGAATGGCCGCCTAAACAGCCAAAGCACAAAAGCCTAGTCAGGAGATCAGTTGTAATTCTGGGAGTTCTACAAGCCCCACCTGAAGGTTGGCCTCTCTACATGTTGTCTGAGAGGGAGTTCTGCTTACCAGAAAACAGAAGCTCCTGCTTTACAACTTGGGCCAATCAAGGCACTCTTTTTGTCTGGTCAGGATGTGTGAAGAGGATCAGGAAGGCTCCTTCTTTGTACTGTTTTCTCTCTCCCTCCCCCTCCCCGTGATAAAGCAAGTAATTCAATACAAGCTGGAAATCCTTGAAAACCTACCTTAAGTCCTGAGTATCTTAGAAGTAGATTTGCCTGTAAGTAGCTTTAAGTCCCATGAGGCTTTGTCCGTCGCCATATGGTCACTTTCTGAGTTTGCGATATGTAACAACATTAAGCTGGTTTGGAATTCTATGCATTTAACACCGGTGTCAAAACATTAGCATCTGTTTTCCACCTGGTTTAAATAAATGTGCAGCTGTGAACCAACATTACTTTAATTGAAAGTAGGCAGTAATATGAGTGTTTGTATTCATTCAGAGTAGAGGATGTTCTCTCTCTCTCTCTCTCTCTCTCTCTCTCTCTCTCTCTCTCTCTCTCTCTCTCTCTCTCTCTCTCTCTCTCTCTCTCTCTGCCCCCCCCCCCAAAAAAAAATATTGGAAAACCTCAATTTTCTACTGCAGCTAGTGTCGCGAGGATCAAGCAAGAATGTTAGAAACATTTCAAGAGTTCTTCCTCAAGGCACTTGGCCTGTCCTGAGTGGGGTTATACTGGCTCAGGAAGGAGCCTGTGAGTGTTTGCATTTGTATATTTAAAACATATGTTCACCTTATATGTTTAAAATAAAAGTATTTTCCCTGGCAGGGGGAGTAACATAAATGAATAAAAGGATAAAATTTAACACATAAAGCACATAAAAAACAAAAGGTAAACCAATTTATGATGAGTCTCGGTGCTTTCTCAAAATGTAAGCCCTTGGTTATAAACACCTGCTTTTCTGTAAAAGGTAAAAAGGTAAAGGTATCACCTGTGCAAGCACCGAGTCATGTCTGACCCTTGGGGTCACGCCCTCTAGCATTTTCATGGCAGACTCAATACGGGGTGGTTTGCCAGTGCCTTCCCCAGTCATTGCCATTTACCCCCGAGCATTTTACCGACCTTGGAAGGATGGAAGGCTGAGTCAACCTTGAGCCGGCTGCTGGGATAGAACTCCGAGCCTCATGGGCAGAGCTTTCAGACTTCATGACTACTGCCTTACCACTCTGCACCACAAGAGATCTTGCTTTTCTGTACCTTGTTCTAAATCCTATATGCAGTTTTGATGCAAGCACAACACCAACATTTCCTACAAGGATAGGATGAGTGAATTACCAAATTACAAACCAGAATGGCAACAAGTGTTTTGTTTTACAAGAAATAGACTACTTTATTTAAAAGACTGATACACTACCCATTGTTTTTTAGAATTTCTTGCAAACAAGATTCACAATTAAAAACTCATCATTAAAGTAATAGTTAAAAGACACCAATTCAGCAAACACCAAAACAATGAACATAAAGTTTTAATTGGGTGCCTAAACTAAAATTAAGACATGCCAATGTAAACAGCTTGTAGTGAGGGAGTTCTATACTCTGGGTGTCACTGAAGATGCTACCTTTCGAGTCACAGAATCATAGAGTTGGAAGAGGCCATACAGGCCATCTAGTCCAACTCCCTCCTCAATGCAGGATTAGCCTGAAGCATCCATGAAAAGTATCTGTCCAGCTGCTGCTTGAAGACCACCAGTGAGATATCCAAGGACCTCATATTTGAAGTGTCCTCCTGCCCAAAGACGGTCCCTTGAAGGAGGTCACAATTCTCAGGGAGCTCACATGGGAGCAAACATCTTCTAGGTACCCAGGTTCCAGGCCTTTTCAGACTGTCCATTAAACAAGGAGCCATTTATGTTGGGTCTTCAGAACTGATAAGAGATAACCCCAGTAACAAATGCCTATCAACATCCTTGGTAATGCCTTTAAATTTGCTGCGGTTTTGGAATAGACTCCAGATGCAGCCTTATTCAGAACACATTACTGTAACACCATTGAGTTGTGATTAAAGCATGAGTAACTGAGGCTGGGTCCTGTTTATCAAGAAACTAATCATAGCTGGCTCACAAACCAAAATGGGCAAACATGTTATATTCTACTCAGAACTTTGAGCCTCTGTCTCCAAGCCTGGCTTGGACAGTAAGCCTAATCAGTTAACTTGCTTTTTTGTATGGAATGCAGTCCAAGTTCTAATTGGTTTATGACTTAATCCCTGATCAGCAGTACTATTGTGTAGGAGTGCCTTGGTGTTTCTCAGGACTGAACTTCAGCTTATCGGCTTTGAGGCATTGCCATTGGCCCATTATAGCCTTCATAATGGTGCTTCAGTATATCCATTACTTCACGTAATGCAGCAGAAGAGGAGAAACTCCAGCTAAAAAGAAGAAAATGACCTGGTATGTTTGTGTGTGTGTTCAGGTGTGTGTCAAAGACACTATCTCCCAGCACCATCTTCTGCTATTGTAAAATGGGTAACATAGGAATAATCAGCATGTGGATCCTGTAATCCAGTGGTCCCCAACCTGCGGGCCGCGGCCCGGTGCCGGGCCGCGAAGGCCATGGCGCCGGGCCGCGGCTCCCTCTCCCCGCCCCCCCCCGCAGTAAAAAACTTCCCAGGCCGCAAGCTTGCGGCCCAGGAAGCTTCTTACTGCGGGAGGGCGGGGAGAGGGAGTCAGGGCTGGCCGCGCCCGTGTGGGCGCGGCCCGATGTGCGGGTGCAGCCCATGGGTGCAGCCCGTGGGCGCGGCCCACGAGTGCGGCCCGATGCGTGGGCGCGGCCCGCAGGTGCGGCCCGATGCGCGGGCGCGGGCCGCGCCCCGTTGCCCTGCCGGTCCCCAACCTCAGAAAGGTTGGGGACCACTGCTGTAATCCACACCTGTTGGAAAGGTACAATGGGTGATGGTATTGAAATATCCAGAGAAGTGCAGGAGTATCAATAGTGTTGAACCTCTCTTCTTATTTTTCCTAGTTAAAAGCATCCATTGTGGTGAACAATGTAAGTTATGGTTCCAGAGGCAGGTAGGAAACTGTAACTAGTCTAGGTTATAATTTTCTTCCAGCCATTCTGTGTTTGAGCAACTAGCCCAAGAAGGTATGTGCCACTGTTTAAATGCCAGGATTCTGTAAAAGTCTCAAAACCACTCACTACAAGATAAAGGAAACCCCGGACTTGCCGGGATCCATTTTTAGGCATGCATAGACTACATAGTATAAATATTATATATAATTTATTCTAGAGGTATTTAAAATAAACCAATATTTTGAACTGAAGTCTGCTTTGTTGTGTTAAGAATTCAGAACAACTTGATTTCTGTCGATGGCACTTCCAGGCAGGAGAGGTTTACTGGGACGATAATGGGCTTATCCCCTTACAGCGTATCTCAACTAAACAACTACAAGGATGTCACATTTGCTTAACGAAGAGGGTTAAAAATGATGAGGAAAAGTTTTGATATATTGGGAGATGAGATAATTAAAAAAGATTAGTCGAGGCTTAGACTGGAGCAGTAGCTTTCAATCTTTTAAGAGCTGGGTTCCAAAATTACAACTCTGGCTTCTCTTAACTTTTTAGTGTATATGATCATCCTTCTCTGTCTTCCTGCCATTCTTTTCCTCCTCTTCCAATGAGTTCCAGTTGCAAGAGATTGAAGAAAAATTCCAGTTGCATGAGATTGAACTTGGGACCTGAAATGGTCAGGGACAAGCTTCTTAGAATACACTTCCTCGATGCATAATTCTCTCCCCTTGGCCTGTAAAATTATTCTTAATTTTATTTGTGTGTGTGTGTGTATGATGGAATATACAAAACTACCAGCTCATATCTGTAAGAGAGGAAATCTTTCTTGGAGAAAGATTTCCAAGACACATCGGCTAAAGTGCCATATTCTATATGATCATTGCTATGACATCTTAATATTGGGATGTGGAGTGTCTGTCAGGAGAATCCACAGGTGGATTGTTCATATTTATTCCCTGCTGCCCCAACAAAAGCTACTTGCACGGGTTGTTGAGACCTTAGCCCAAGGGATCATTCGTTAGTCTCTGTGTTTGCTTTCTGTGCTGTGGCTCTGACGTTTTTTTCCCCCAGCATCCCATAAATGTCCAAGCAAACTGGAAGCAGTAGTGCTATAGCCAGAAGCAAAGGATGCCATTCTTGCATATGTAGATGATTAAAAGTGTACATCTTCATGCTGTTCTTCAAAGTGAATATTGGCTGCTCCAGCCTCCCAAAGGAAGCCAAAAATGGTGAAACTGGTAATCATTACATGGAAAACTGCAGCTATACACACTCACTACATGGAGGCTGTTTCAGGGGTACCACTTGTAAAGGTGGTGTCTCAGTGGAGATTTCACAGTTCTGCTTGCCTGAAGCTCTGTCTCTTTCAGAGAAAGGGAGGATACCATTTTCAGATGGTAGGATGTTTAGATGTGGGGAAAAAGCGAGCAAATTAGGATTTCTGAACACAACTCATTTGTTTTCACAAATTTTATTAGACATGAGCCTTGGAACGCTGATCTGGATAGCCCAGGCTAGCTTGATCTCATCAGATCTCAGAAACTAAAGGTTAACTCTGGCTAGTATTTGGGTGGGAGATCACCAAGGAAAACCAGGGCCATGATATGGAGGCAGACAATGAGAAACTAACTATCTTTGAACATCTCTTGCCTTGAAAAACCTGTGGGTTCTCCATAAATCAGCTGTGACTTGATGGGGAAAAATGAGACATGAAGAGACAACTTTTAGCACTCTTCCCCCCCCCCCCTTTTGAACTTGAAAGTCTGGCAAGTCAGCATGCATTGTACAAAACAAGCAATGCAATGGCAGAAGTTATTTTCCTAGTCCTGTGGAGAGGATACGGCTTTAGATGCACATTACTGAGCCGCTGTGGTCACCTGTCGTAGCAAAAGCTGGCTCTTATTCTGCAGAGATAGCTTCTCCCATGCTACCCAATGGCAGGAACTATGCTGATAAGAGTGTCACCATCTTGCACGTGCCTAATTCCGGCTTATATATTGATGTCACGCCAAAACGCTGAACCTTCGCTTCTGTTGTGCCCTGTGGCACTAACTAACCACTGCCAACTGAGCTTAAAGCTCTTCCCCACTGTTCTGTTCCATGGGCACCACAAAGTGCTAATTCACAGCATGGCCATGTACTTAGAGCCTGTCAAATGATATGGAATGACCTGCTGAGTGGGATTCATATGAATGATTCCCTACCTGGCTTAAGGGTTTGCTGCTGTACAGGTCAGTTTGATTAGTTTTTTCAACAGGAAAGTGTGGGAGGCTCCTTAAAAATGCCACTAAGGATTTTGGAAAGCTACTTCTGGAGGTAGTAATTTACTTTGTCTAACTCCTCAGCGTAAAAGCGGGATGCCGAGCCGAAGCTTAGAAATGCTGTTTGAGTGGAAGAAATTGGCCTCTTGAAACTGCCGCATGCAAAACCCTAATTCCCTAACAATAACTCTGCGACTTTGTTCTGTCAAGGGTAACTACTATTTTAGGAAGTTTAACTTTTAAAGCAACCTGGGGTCAGCAGTTAATGTCTTGGGAGAGGCAAGGCTGAATGCTGGTTGGAGAGCTGTGCCTTTTTCATTTATGCATATGACTTTGCCTTTTTCTTGTGGTTCAAGGCCACTTAAGAGTTCTAAATTTAAACCCCATTAATGCTCCCCCCCCAAATGATATATGTTTCTCAAATCCCATCTAACATCCGCCCCAACAGCGCCCCTCTTAGAGCACCTCCGAAAATGTAAGGACAAAGCCCCCCTCACTGTATCAGGGAGCCATTATTATAAAAGACAGAGACAGACAGACAAAAACAAGTTCTGTTTGGTGTGAGGTAGGCAGTGTTGACAAGAGCAACAGACACAACATGGCAACTAGAAGGCCATAATCAGCACATGGGGGGACACGGCTGAGAAAGCCCTGTGCCATCTTACAACACATATTTATTTAATCAGGGGCTAGGGGCATGCATTGTACGCATAACAACAGACACACTTTTTACCATTCCCTCTTGTATTCCAGGACTGAGCTGAACTTTTGTGGCCCCCATCCAAAGCTAAGCATTGTCTGTACAAAAGAAGAGGGCAATAAATGCAGATCAGTTGGATTTTCAGTTGTAACAGGACAAGTTTATAGCTTTAAGTTTTTGAGTGAATCATAGAATCATAGAGTTGGAAGGGGCCATACAGGCCATCTAGTCCAACCCCCTGCTCAACGCAGGATCAGCCCAAAGCATCCTAAAGCATCCAAGAGAAGTGTGTATCCAACCTTTGCTTGAAGACTGCCAGTGAGGGGGAGCTCACCACCTCCATAGGCAGCCTATTCCACTGCTGAACTACTTTGGAATCATTCCCCAAAAGAGTAGGCCCTGGCTTTGAGGGGTGCCCCAGACAATTCAGCAGGAAACATACCGGCTCCTCCTCTTCGGGGTCACATGAAGTCTATAGCTTTGAGATCCTACTCTGGAGAATCCTTGAGACTCTCGGCCAAACTGCCTGCGTGGAAGCTGTGACCCTTATCTTGCAGTGCTGCTCTGAGGCAGCTGTCAGTGCACCACTCCTCAACAATTAATTTTGGGAAAGGCATGTGTTCGGATCAGCCCGAAAGCTGAGTAAGCAAGCAGAGCACTTCGCATGCAAGAAGGTTTTGTGGAGAGCTAGAAGCTATTCTTAGCACATGTCTGGTGTGGTTTCATGGCCTCCCCTTCTGCCGAAGATAATGATAATTGGGAGTAACAACCAGTGTGCTACCTTGCAAAAAATACACTGTTGGTGTCTCAAGATGACAGTTTTCCTAATGCTTATTGCTTCTTCAGCTCACATATACTCATACGCGCACACACAAAACTGAATGCAAACTCGTTGAAGACTTTTAGGATAAACTGCTGCTTTAGGAATAAGAATGTTTCCAACGTATGATCAGGAACATGGTCCACACAATCTTCCTCCTCAGCAAGGATAGGTGTATGTTAGATTTCTGGAAACAACAGATCAGTTCAGGGTTCATTTTGTCCAGTAGTTTACTAGTGGCCAATTATTGCCAAGAAGTTAGCAAGCATGGCCAGTTATTGCCAAGAAGTTAGCAAGCCTGGCCTGATGGAAGCAGCTGTCTCTTAACTCAGTGGTCCCCGACCATTTTATCACTGGGAACCAGTCAACACTTGACAATTTTACTGAGGCCCGGGGAGGGGTAGTCTTTGGTTGAGGGATGTTGCCGTCTGAATCCCTGCTCCACTTGCTTTCCTGCCGGTGCTCCTGACTTCCCGCCACCCGTTGGGGGGGGCACTGCAGCTGTGCAGTGCCACGCCAAGGGGGAGCCCCAGCCATGGCAGCCACTGGAAAGCTCCAAAGGTGAGCCCGCGGCAGAGTGGCAAGGCAGCCCCCGAGGCAGCAGTTGCGGGGGAGGATGAGGAGAAGCCGCAGCCCGGTACTGACTGATCCACGAACTGGGGACCGCTGTCTTAACTTATTTCTGCTTTTTCTATAATATGCATATAACCCTCTATCATGTTCCAGCACTATGACACCTTTATTGGCATAACAGAAGATCCAAATCAGGGGAAACACAGCTAAATACCAAAAGATAAATTATACTGTACAAATCTAAGTTTGTCCCTTCTACATGTGACAAACAGCAGCTGTTTACTCTCAGCATATTCTCAAGTACATCGGCAACGTTATAAGCAAAATTTAACTTTGGTATTAATTTTTTATTGTCTTTTAAATGTGACTTAAACACTTTTTTAGTAACTTTGAAATGACTTTTATTAAGGGGTCTTATCTGTGTCGAATAGATACTGTGTTTAAATATAAATTGGATTTTTATAGATTCTCCCTGATACAGCTTCTCCCAGATGAAGGCTGCACAGCGAAAGGCACACAGACTTTATGTAATAAATCAATCATCTGTCAACTGGCATTTTTTTCCTTTTTGTTTCATTGACTCATTGCTGGATGCAACCCATTAAAAATATTGCTAATTCAACCAGTTCAGAGAGATCATTTTAGAGCTCTTAATGGTCTGCTTGGGTTTTTATAATCCTGATGGTGTCACCAGAAGCTTAGCTTTTTCACTGGGTATGGACTATCAAATAGCATCAGTCCTGGTAATATTCTTTGGGGGACTCCACTGCTTGGTTCCATCCAATATTAAAACTCTCTTCATCTCATGCCACCTCTTTTACTTTCAGGATGCTTTCCCTAAAAGACAAAACAATAAAAGCCCTTTCTGTATTAGCCAAGGCATGTGGCTTCTAACAGTACGTATAAAGTATTAGCTAAAATATGTGCTGTAAATGAGCTTTGGCTTTATTGTGAAACTAGCAAAAAAAACCTGTTGTGCTTAAAAATACAACAGGTGCTAGCTTTCCTCCCCCCCCCCCCCCGAAAGGCCTGCCGAGGCCTGGAGAGCTGGCCTAGCTTACCACGGGCTTGTACTTCTTCCATGTGGAAGAAGTTGGAGGGGGATGCAGCCAGGGGCAGGGGCATATATTACAAATGCCAGTTTGGTGTAGTGGTTAGGAGTGGGGATTCTGCGCTCCCCCACATGCAACCAGCTGGGTGACCTTGGGCTCGCCACAGCACTGATAAAACTGTTCTGACCGGGAGGAAAGGGAAGGCGACTATAAGCCGCTTTGAGCCTCCTTCGGGTAGGGGAAAGCGGCATATAAGAACCAACTCTTCTTCTTGTGTTCTGTGTTCTATAAAACTTTTTGTTGCTCCATATAGACCAAATTTTAAATCAAGAACCCCCCCAGTCAATGGTGTCCCGCTTAACCAATGTTAAAATCTGGTCACCTTACTATAGGCCGAGGCCTAACTGGGTCCTTTGTGTAGTCTCTTCCCCTGAGACAATTTACTCTGTCAGGCGGAACTTGAAATAACATTGTAGTGCTATATAATGGCTTGGAATGTTCCTCAACCCTTGGACTTTTGATCTCTTCATTCTTCAAATTTTATTTATTAGATTTTTATACCGCCCTTCCATATCCTCACAGTTAGAAAATTGTTTTCTTACAGCTAGCTTCTGACTCACGTTCTATTCACAGCTCCCTCTCATACAGGTCTGCTCTGTAAGCCTTCCCTCAACATTCTGTCAGTTCTCATTGGCTCCACACTCAGATGCAGAACGGGACCTGTCGTGAACCAATTTAGTGTAGAGGTGAAGTAAAATATGAATTACATTTGTCTAGAAATCTCTTGAGCAAAGTGCAAAAGTCATGTTCACTAGTGGTTGCAAGCCTAGGGGGTCATATAAAATGTAAAGGTTCCTTTTGAAGGGTATCAGGGATTTGTATATCATTTAACTATATGTTAAAGGTAAAGGTATCCCCTGTGCAAGCACCGAGTCATGTCTGACCCTTGGGGTGACGCCCTCTAGCGTTTTCATGGCAGACTCAATACGGGGTGGTTTGCCAGTGCCTTCTCCAATCATTACCGTTTACCCCCCAGCAAGCTGGGTCCTCATTTTACCGACCTCGGAAGGATGGAAGGCTGAGTCAACCTTGAGCCGGCTGCTGGGATCGAACTCCCAGCCTCATGGGCAGAGTTTTCAGACTGCATGTCTGCTGCCTTACCACTCTGCACCACAAGAGGCTCTTCAACTATATGTTAGTAGACCAGTAATGAGAGGGAAGCTGCTATGACCATTAGTGTGTCTCCTTTTCTTCCACCTTGCAATGCATATTCATGATGTGTTGGGTTGACTCACTGGCATTTTAACAAGGCCCAGCAGATTTGGCTGGTGCCACTTATGAATGGTGATTACATCGTAGATGCACCATGTAATCCTCTGTTACACAGTGGCTTCTTGATAGACACAAAGATTCCTGCCAGACAAATTAATTTGGCATAAAATAAGAAATCTGGAAACATCTACTATACAGAATTTGCAGTTTTGTCCTTCAGATGAAACCTTAGCATCGTTTGGATACCATGTGCAAAAACTGGAAAAACTGAATTTGGGATTTATTTATTACCACAAGCCGAGTGCCAAATACGAGATGTCATCGGGCCATTCTGTTTGCAGTACAAGGACTTTGTGTTTCAAAATGTCCTGACTTTGAATCAAGATGTTAAAAAAATTACTGTAAGTCGTTGGTATTGAGGACTTATCTTTCTTTGAAGTAAATGTCCTCCATTGAAAACCTATTGTTTGCACCAGCCTCTTTCCTACAGTACATTGCCTGGAAGTTAAAGCCCCCAAATTGCATTCCTGTTGCTTTAACCCTCTGGTACTTTTTTGTTTGTTTACAGAAGACAACAGGTATAGGGCCATATTTTAGGAATATTACTTACTAAAGAGCAGGCCTTAAAAGGAGATACTTTTCTATGGATTCTGCCAAAATAAAACATGCAGCTCAGGTGCAGTTTCCCCCTAGATTATTTCCAAAGGGTTTTTGTGACCCATCTGTTCTTGTTGATGGGACACATCCCTTCCATCCTAGTCTTATGGTCTGGCAAATGCTAATGGTCCTTGCCCAAATCCCCGAGCAATTCCCAGTTCTGGGACTCATGACCACTTCTCATTTCTGAAATTCATGAAAAATTTGTTTTCTTGATTAATAGGGTCCTGGGCTTTAGAGACCTCCTACCTTCCCACCATTAACTTACACTGGCTCCATTTTTAATATACACCGTGTGTGTGTGTGTGTGTGTGTGTGTGTGTGTGTAATTATCCATTTCACTTCCCTAATAATCACTTGCACATTGCCCGGCCCATCTTGCCTCTGCAGTACTGATGCCTAGGATTCTTGTGTGTGTGTGTGTGTGTGTGTGTGTGGTAGTTGGGGGGGTGTTTCCATCTCTGCACAGAAACACACACAAAAATGCCTTCCATCTGCTGCTGTGATATATATATATGTGTGGGTGTGGGCTTCTTCCAAACGACTGCCCCAGAAGGCTGCCTGGTTTCACCCAGTGCTAACGCTGGTCCTGCCTGCTGTAATTTATAAGCATTCCTGCTGTAATTATTTTTATAAGATTGTGCTCAGTGCCTCATATTGGAGTGTGTTAAATTATGGCCTATATAAATCTTGTCCAATATATAAAACTTTAAAAAGGTTTCATACCCCGACATTTATGCATGCGCTCAAGAGAAAATAGAAGCTTTGGGGGAAAAAAGAGATTCACTGGATAGGGAATATAAAAAGTTGCAATTGGTCTAGTACAATGGAGACAATTAAATGTCTATTGATTTAGAAGCCTTTGTCTGGAGTGAAATGGTTGGGCGATAGAATGGTTTATCTTCACTAGTTTAAAGCTAGGCTTATATGAAATAAAACTAACTAGAAGATATAAGCAGGGAAACACCAACCAGCCAAAGTCTTTTAAGACTTTAAGAGACTTTAAGAGAGCCAGTTTGGTGTAGTGGTTAGGAGTGCAGACTTCTAATCTGGCATGCCAGGTACGATTCTGCGCTCCCCCACATGCAACCAGCTGGGTGACCTTGGGCTCGCCACGGCCCTGATAAAACTGTCCTGACTGGGCAGTGATATCAGGGCTCTCTCAGCCTCACCCACCCCACAGGGTGTCTGTTGTGGGGAGAGGAATGGGAAGGCGACTGTAAGCCGCTTTGAGCCTCCTTCGGGTAGGGAAAGCGGCATATAAGAACCAACTCTTCTTCTTCTTCTTCTTCTTCTTCTTCTTCTTAATTAAAATGTCTGAGGTTTGTTTTTTTTTTTTAGAACATGTTACACTTGTAAAAGAGGGAAAGGGTGGGGGCAATGACTCAGTAGTGGTCTTGCATGCAGCATGCTCTGGGTTCAATCCATTTGCAAAAGGGCATCAAGGACCTGTATTTGGGATGACGGGGAGTCTCTGCCATCAGGGCAGATGGAACTAGGCTTGGTGGGTAGCAGCTATCTAGAGCATAATTTAAAGTCTAACTAAAAAAAAAAAAAGAATTTTATGCAAACACTGGTCCTGGTTGGTGACATTTTCGACTGATAAAGGCCATTATAATATAAGTGTATTCTCTCTTCTGTAGAATAAATATTTAAAATGGTTGATTTTAGGCGTTAGGAATAGGAATTGGAGATGTCTTGGGTTGCACATCAGAATGTTTACTGGAGTGTGTAGTTATTGGTTTGCAAATTCCCTTGTACGGCTGAGTTCATTATTTATATGGCATCTTAAATGATAGGTAATATACAAAACGCATAAGGGTAGACAAGGGTAGACAAACCATCGGGATAAAAGTCAAATTTCATCAGTTTAGCACCATTATTTCCCACTGTGAGCCCTGGTTCTGCAATGCTGCTTTAACTTATTTGTTTGTTCAGATGTTTTAACCCATGTTTCCCCCAATGGGGCCTCAAGGTGGCTTACAAAACTGTTCTTTTCCACTTCATTTTTTTCCTCATAGCAATCACACTTTGATGTAGGTTAGACTGTGAATAGATTACCAGGTGGACTGGGGGCAGGGCAGGGGTGTGAGGGGTAGCCGCTGTGGAATAAAACCATAGAGTTTGTACTGAGAGGCCAGACATGATCACGAGCTTCTGGTAGTGGTTGTTTAAATGTTAATATCCTTTTTGTGGTTGCAGCTGAACCAGAAGGAATTGGAGTCTTCCCCTCTTAGGTGTTTGGTGATTCTTACTGAGAGTCACTGGCCCGAGGTCACTCGGACCATTTCTGCACCGGAGGCTTTGCACCGGGCTGCAGGTTGCCCCACCTCTTACTTCTCCCTCATGGGGGGGGGGGCATTTGGCCCAGTGCATCTCATCCACCCCGAATTTGTAAAGAATCCAACAGAGGCTGACGCCTAGTAAGATCTACCAATAACCTCCTCCCAAAACAGCAAGTGTTCTAGGGCAGTGGTCCCCAACCTTTCTGAGGCTGGGGACCGGCAGGGCAACCGCCCCGCCCGCACATCGTGTATGCGCAAAAGTGCAGCGCATGCACGATTCGGCCGCGCATGGCGCATGTGCGCATGCGCAGCCCTGATTCCCTCTCCCCACCCTCCCGCAGTAAGAAGCTCCCTGGGCCGCAAGCTTGCGGCCTGGGAAGTTTTTTACTGCAGGGGGGGGACCACTGTTCTAGGGCCCTGTGTGCCTGGCAGGCTTGCTGTTGGTAATGCCTTTGAAGTCGGATGGCCGTAAAGGGAGGCAGCTCTTCTCCCCATGCTAGCCCACGCTCAGTTATGAATAAAGCTGTGGCCTTATTCTTGCCAAACATGTTGTGTCCGAGTCCTCATTGTGGCGTGATTAATGCCGCCCTGCAGAAGCAAATGAGACATGTGCTGGTGTGATCAGGGAAGTTGGATAAAAAGGGTTTTTTTTTTGTTTTGTTTTTTTACAGTGTGGCATATGTTATGGATAATCTCCTGCTGAACCATTGTAATTCACTACATATGAGCAGCATTCCAGAGATTGTCACCAGCAATTGCAATGTTCTAAAGAAGATGCTACACTGCCCCAGATTTTAGGAGCATAAAAACTGCACTACAGTTTTTAAAAGTTGCAGCAAGTGTTTGGAAACCTGTCTGATAAACTGAAGGTCATTAGCTAATGGCTGCTCGCTGACCTGTGTAAAATTGTGCTAGCAATATAAGGTCAGTGCAAGGTTAGTTGCCAGTCTCCATGAACAAATCAAGCGATTTGGAATATAATCCTGCCCAGCCCAACTCCACTCAAAATGAGTTAAGAGTTGAATTATTTTAGATGTATATAACTCAAGCATTTCTTACAAAAATAGGATGTATCATCAAGTCACCATTTATAAATGAATATCTAAAGGAATACCCAGCTAACAACCATTAGGAAAAACTGTGTGTGTATTATTGGGAAAGGTGGAGGGAATGAACCATCCTTGGAAAAAAGGCATTTCTGCCATTTGAATGCAAAATAGCCATTGACAAAGTTTTCTCTATCCCTCTCCTTCCAAGGAAAGATGGTTTATTCTGTATCAATCCTATTTTCTCTTTAGGATATTGTTACTAAAGAACATGCTAATTGTCCTGGCCGTGTAGTAAAATGAATATGCTACAATTGCACCATGCTAATTAAATTGAGAATATTATTGAAATAATGGCATATTATTATTTTACTATAGGCATTTTATTGCCTTTTGAATATTAAATTGCACTCCATCTGCTGCCGTGTCTTTGGAGCAGCAGTGGACTAACCTCTTCTACTAAATTATCAACAGTCTAACTCTTAATTGGGTGGACATGGGGAATAATTTCCCACTACAAGATCGTTGCTTTATAACTTATTAGAAATAGCCTTTAGGTGTAGGATTCTTATTTAGTGAGTTCCCCTCACTCTATCTTCTCAGTATTCTAAGATCGCCACAAGCTTCCTTTGGGTTAATTAGGAGGGATTTAAAAAAAATTACAAAATTCATATTGGTGCCCTCCAGCATCCTCTCATGGTTACTTCATCTAAGATTCTGAAAGGCTGATATTCATTTTCTCCCTCTCCAAACAGGTTGAAAATATGCTATAGGTCAGTGGTCTCCAACCACCGGTCCAGGGACCAGCTCCTTCTCGTCCTCCTCCCTGGCTGCTGCCTCAGGGGCTGCCCTGCCACTCTGCCGCTGACTAACCTTTGGTGCTCTCCAGTGGCCGCCATGGCTGGGGCTCCCCCTCACCATGGCACAGTGCAGCTGCTGCTGGCAGCGCCCCCCCAACGGGCGGCGGGAAGTCGGGCGCTGGCAGGAAAGCAAGTGGAGCAGGAGCTCAGGCAGCAGTGACGTCCCTCGGCAAAAGTCTACCCCCCCCGGCCTCAGTAAAATTGTCAAGCATTGACTGGTCCCCGGTTATTAAAAGGTTGGGGGCCACTGCTATAGGTTATAGCTGCTAAGTGTCCTTAGCATGAACAATTTTTTATTGATATCCATTGCTTGAGTTTTCTCCCAATCTGCGTCCATTACAAAAGATTCAAACGTGTACACAACTGAATATACCCCAGAATTCAGTCTGAATTAATTTCCAACAACTCTGAATTCCACAAAAGGGTCCTTTCTAGGGGCGTTGGCTCCATATGACCTTGTACCCGATCAGATATGGCTACGTGATGGCACAAAACCAATTTAGAGTGAGAGCAATAATGTGCTCTTGATCTGCAAAGGTGTCTGAGGGCCGCGGAGGTGCAGATACGATCTTGTTTGCAGATCTGCAGGAAACAATATACTGAAAGGCGATGCTTTCTGTAGGGGTAGAAGCATTTGCCAACAACAGTGCCCTCTGCTTCGTCAAGGGTGTAGCTTGCCATATTGCTGTCACTGAAATGAGCACAACAGGATCCACTTAACCTTCTTGCAGTCACATCAGCCGCTGTCGTCGTTTGGACTTGTGTCCGGTATCAGGCATTAAAATTCCCATACCACCACACTCCTGAAACCCTTTATAAATTCAGAAATGTGGCAGATGTGCTTCTCCTACCATCTGGGCAGGCTGTATGGTCAGTGGTTTCTCCTCACAGATGAAGACCAGGCAGTGTAAGAAATGGTTGACTAGCAGGTGGTGCCTTGAATGTGCAGATTGATGCTGGGTGGGATGGCCCTTGTTACGTTTAAATCTTGACCTGTGCATGTGTTTCAGAAGTAGGAAAATTCCAATACTGAGTCTATCTAGTGCCCAACACAGCGGTCCGCAAGCTTCTGCTTGCTGCGGATTGCTGCGGTGTAGTGGGCGGAGAGGGCAGTCCGGGGGCCCGCGCACACGCGGCAGCCCCAGCGCAAACGCGCATGCGCGGACTGCCGCTCACACGCGTTTGCAGCCCAATAGGGCCGCAAACACGTGTGCGCGCCGCCACCATGCCGGCGGCCGCAGCTGCCCTTCCCGGCCCCTCCAGGCCGTGAGCAAATCGGCCAAAAGTGGCCAATTAGCTTGCGGCTCGGCAAGCTTCTCTTCCCTCCCCTCCCGAAGCGAGAAGTTTGCCGGGCCGCGAGCTAATCATCTGCTTTGGCGGCCGATTTGCTCGCGGCCTGGCGAGCTTCTCGCTTCGGGGGGGAGGGAAGAAGGAGCCACGGCCCGGCGCCGAGGCCTTTGCGGCCCGGCACCGGGCTGCGGCCCGCGGGTTGGGGACTACTGGCCCAACATATCCAGAAGTCAGAATGAGCACAAGTCTAAGACTGCAATAATAGAATCTAGTGTCCTCCTCCTGCCCCTCACCTTATGAAGTTGGTCTGCTGGTACTTTTTGGCCTCATCAGCTGTTGCTCCATTGTTGTTTGGTTCCCTGAGCAACCAGGAAAAGAGACAAAAGGCTTTGTCCTTCTTTACCTACCCGGGGGAGTCCCCTTCGTCTTTAATCTTCACCTTTTGGAGAAAGGCATTACAATAGGAAGGATATAAAACAGAGCGCCAAATATGCTTCCAATCATGGCCTTTTGGGAACAGTCATGCATTAAATTATTAAAGGGGGTGGGAAGAATCACAGCTGTTCGCCTGCATCTGCTTTGGGGTGATTCAGAGCCAAGGACACACAGGAAAACACGGTGTTGGGAACTGTCAGGATTGTAATGTTTTCTCCATATGATCTCTCTAGTCACTCTTCCCACCCCCACTCCGTATCTCCTGTGTCAGCCAACTGCAAGCTGTTTTCTGTCTCCGGAGAGAGATGAGTCCTCCGGTTCTCGCAAACACAGAGTAATTTCACACCTGGTCACTTAAGTCTTATCTCCTCCGCTTGTGGCGCATATGATAGATATTCCCTCAAGGGAGCAAAGTGCTCTTTTGCATACCTGGAACACCAGTTGCATAACGTGCTGGCTGGCGTGTGTTATTTAAGAGTGGTGCCCAGCATAGATAGACCATTATTTTACTTGACTCTAGTTCCTGGAGGTAAAATATTTTTAGAGGTAAAATAATTTTTTATTAAATTATCTCCATTCTGCAAAAAACACCATATATACAGCTGATTTATATATATATATATATATATATATATATATATATATATATATATATATATATATATATATATATATATATATATATATATATATATATATATATATATATATATATATATATATATATATATATATATATATATATATATATATATATATATATATATATATATATATATATATATATATATCTTCTATGTACAAATCTTTCAAGGAACTAACTCCAGCTTACAAATTACACAACATTAGCAACTTCAAAAATTATAAATTACAAGATTCAAAATTACACCAACCACAAAACAACACTCCCATGGTTATTTCCCCCCCCCTCCAGCAGTAAATTATAGATACTTACGTGATCAGCATTTCTCAACCCTCCAGCCACAGCCACCCCCTGTGCCAAACTTGTACCGTTTTTTGTTCTTTGTCATATGCAGGCATGTTTTTTTAGCCCAGGACAGTGCTTTTTTAATCCTTGCTTTTTATTTTAAAAGTGCTTAAAATCAGACTGTCCATTTGCCCAAGTCAAACTACACTGTGACCAAGTTAATATTTTTAGTCTGTCTGTCTGTCTGTCTGTCTGTCTGTCTGTCTGTCTGTCTGTCTGTCTGTCTGTCTGTCTGTCTATCTATCTATCTATCTATCTATCTATCTATCTATCTATCTATCTATCTATCTATCTATCTATCTATCTATCTATCTATCTATCTATCTATCTATCTATCTATCTATCTATCTATCTATCTATCTATCTATCTATCTATCTATCTATCTATCTATCTATCTATCTATCTATCTATCCCGCCCTCCCCGAAGGCTCAGGGCTGTTTACAGGGAACAGGAAAAAGATACAGATAACATATTTTAGCTTCAATTCTTTATTAACTTGGTACAAATTTAGTTTTCCCTTTGAGGAAGATCTACCAAGAGTTTGTTATACTTCTCTGAATGGAAACAGGGTTTTTTATGGGATGGGGGTGGGGGGCGATGGTAGAATCACTAGATTTATGCTTGTGCAGTCCAAGTGGGACTCAATTTCTCATATCTGAATCAGATATTGTTGGGGAGGGGGGAGTTGTTTTGTTTTGTTTTCAGAAGGGCTGCAAGTACTAATTCTAAACCGGATCACAATCAAGGTTTACCGTTATAAAAGATGGTAACAGAATCATAGAATCAGAGTTGGAAGGGGCCATACAGGCCATCTAGTCCAACCCCCTGCTCAACGCAGGATTAGCCCTAAGCATCCTAAAGCATCCAAGAAAAGTGTGTATCCAACCTTTGCTTGAAGACTTCCAGTGAGGGGGAGCTCACCACCTCCTTAGGCAGCCTATTTCACTGCTGAACTACTCTGACTGTGAAAAACTTTTTCCTGATATCTAGCCTATATCGTTGTACTTGAAGTTTAAACCCATTACTGCGTGTCCTCGCCTCTGCAGCCAGCAGAAACAGCATCCTGCCCTCCTCCAAGTGACAACCTTTCAAATACTTAAAGAGGGCTATCATGTCCCCTCTCAACCTCATTTTCTCCAGGCTGAACATTCCCAAGTCCCTCAACCTATCTTCATAGGGCTTGGTCCCTTGGCCCCAGATCATCTTCGTCGCTCTCCTCTGTACCCTTTCAATTTTATCTAACCAGGTTGGTCTGGCAGGACCTGTTGGAGACAAATCCATGCTGACTTCCTTGGATCACCAAATTGTCCTCCAGATGTTTGCAGATCGCTCCCTTTAATATCTGCTCCATTATCTTCCCCACAACAGAGGTCAGACTCACTGGTCTGTAGTTTCCTGGGTCATCCTTCCTCCCTTTTTTGAAGATCGGAATAACGTTTGCTCTTTTCCAGTCCTCCGGGACATCTCCAGTCCTTAAAGAGGTTCTGAAGATGATGGACAAGGGCTGTGCAAGTTCTCTGGAAAGTTCTCTGGAAAGTAACACAATGTACCAGATGCTAGGATGATGTGGGGGGGGGGGGGAGGAGAACAAGTTCAATGCTGCATGCTTAAAAATTGAAGACGGGATAGGAGGAGAAAGCGCTTGCATTGTATGTGGCTTTTGTTAAGAATCCCGTTAATGGCATTGTGATTAAGGGAGTAAATATCTGAGGAGCAGTTGTTAAAACACTGGGATTGTTTAAGAGATTATACTTTCAGAGAATTGATTGTGTATTTTCTTTTTTTTAATGTTGTGTACGGTGCAAATCATTGCTTAATCCTGAATCCACTTCCTGTTGGTCATGCAGAAAAAAGGCATATGTTTCCGAGATTTTATTAAATAGAACAGCATAAAAAGACGGACCTATTTTTAGTGCCCACAACCAGATGTAGAAGGGGAAAGGAATATGACGTTGCAGTAAGCAGGCAATAGAAGTAGAAGTAGAAGCAGTAGATATACCCAGGAAACCAGAGGATTCTGGGATTGTGTTTGCTTGACTCTTTATCCATGGTTTTTAGATACCCACACATGTACTGTGTGTGATTAAGAAAAAAAGCACCAACATCCCCAAAGTTGCCTATTATGAACAGCAAGATCCGTTTTGCCAGCTGTACGTGGGCCATGCCAGTCTTCCAAGTAAATTGTTTTCGGGAGTAAATGGGAAATTTTCCGAGAGTAACGCCATCCAATTTGGGGTGTCTTTCTCATTTAGATGGGGAACGCAGCACACAAACTCTAACTCAACCTCCTTTTGAAAGGAGAAGCTCGCTATTGTAGACAGACTTGCTTTTAGAGGCTTGGCAGAGTTCCTAGCAGAGGGCTGCGGTGTGGGCAAAACCTCGCTGTGTAGAGCTATTTAACTCAACAGCGGCTCTATGTTGGGAAGGGTGAAGGGAAGCTCGAGGAGAGCACTTCTCTTTTTTAAAGAATGATGTGACTTGCACATTAAGCATTGGGGTTGTTCTGTGAGGGCACACAGTTCATTAGCGCTATTTTGTAAAGTGAATTAAATATTTGTAGCAACAACCAGATTAATAGCATTTGGGAATGGAAGTCCCTTTCTTTCTCCCCTGCTTACTAAAAGCTACAAAAGGCTGTGGAATAACAGCGTTCCGCAGTCTGCCAATGTACCTAAACGCTCTTTCCACTTTGCCCTTTGGCAGGAAAAAGGTGAATACTCTTGTTGCATTTTGTCTCTGTGTGTGGGTGTATTGTGGGAAAAGGATGGAGTAAGTCCATCAAAATGATACTCGCTACAGGAGTGGTTCATAAAATTATTTGGCTGGCAGATCTAAGTAGAGTAATATGATGAAAACGTAGACTAAGCTTGTGCACCAGGGGCCCGATCCAGACCAATTCCATTTCGGTGCCCATTAAAGTCAATGGAACCATTGACTTTAATGGGAATTCCAGATTCCTACCTTTCCTGGGGCCTGGGGGGTGGGGGTTCCATTTACAGCCTCCAAACTTTCAGGGTAGCTCCAAGAGACTCTTCCCTGGCCCCCCTCCTAATTTCACAACGATTGGACCATGGAGTCCATGTCCAGGGTTCTGAAAGATGGTGCCCCCATCTGCTCTATTCAAGCCAATGGAACAGATTCTCCTTTCTTAGTTATAGACATGGAGATAATTGGAGATTTCTGCAGTTGCCTTTCTTTATAAATAACATTTCCAGATGCTTCCAAACTTCATTAAAAAAAGAGAAAGAGATTATTTGAAAGATTCCATGTTTGAAATATGTGGAAACAAACGATTGGACATTCCATGTTGTCGGATATGAATTCCACCAAAGTTTGTCTTAAACATCTTCATTGCTTCTCTTCTAGCTGTGCAGGAGTGCCGAATCTGACATTTGCCTCCCCTTGCCCTCCCTTAGTGGCTCGGAAGTTGTCATTCCCTTCCAATTCAGTCTGCACTCCAACCTCACACTCGCCGTAATTTCCTCTTTTCCCCTCCTGGCATTAAAAGCTTTCTGAATAGCAATTTTCCATTTTATATCTACTCTGGTGATTATTCCTCCCCTGACACACAACCTTGCATTTATCCGTCTTATACCACCTCGCTCACATTTGCCTGTCTCTCTCAGCGTTCCAGATTGTTATACATTTCAGATGCATCCCCTGCCTCCCAGAAGCCCCACTTTCGCTTCTGATTTTGGCGTCTTCCCCGGTTTTTAACAAACACTGGCCTCAGTCCATACCATTGTTTGGACGTATAGAACAAAACAGTCCATGTCTTCCAACAGATGGCAGCGAGTCTCCACTTAATGGTTGCCTTCCATTGCCACAAATTGTGTTTGTTGATAGTCACACAGTGTACATATCTAATGTCAGAGCTGTTGCTGTAACGAATATTATCTTTGCTCCTTGCGATCTTTTTCAGGGGTTTCTGCCCTGAATGTTCCAGCTGCCAGAAGCATCGCATCCAGCTGAATTAGCTCCTGGCCAGTTTAGGCCATTCTAGGGCAAGGACATCCCAAGAAACTATGGTTTCTGAATGGAGGGTTGTCTGGGGGCCCCTCGGGTTCCTTTCAAGGGAATGAATAGCTTGCTTTCTAGATCATCACAGAAATATTTCCATTTTTTAAAGAAACATAGAATCATAGAGTTGTAAGGGACCTCGTGGGTCATCTAGTCCAACCCCCTGCACTATGCAGGACACTCACATCCCAATCGCTCATCCACTGTAACCTGCCACCCCCTTGAACCTTCACAGAATCAGCCTCTCCTCCAGATGCCTATCCAGCCTCTGTTTAAAAATTTCCAAAGATGGAGAACCCACCACTTCCCAAGGAAGCCTGTTCCACTGAGAAACCGCTCTAACTATCAGGAATTTCTTCCTGAGGTTTAGACGGAATTTCTTTTGCATTAATTTCATCCCATTGGTTCTGGTCCGTCCCTCCAGGGCAAGAGAGAACAACTCTGCTCCATCCTCCATATGGCAGCCTTTTAAATACTTGAAGACATGTTTTCTATTTCCTTTAAGAACGTCAGGGTGGCATATACGACCACCTGTTCCAAATCAACTTATCTGAGAAACTGAAATAATCCACAGAGGTCCTGCTTTGGGTCCCCCTCATCACCATCTGAGGTGAGGTAGGAGGGGGTGGCCAACTGAGAGAGGGCCTTTTGCGGAGTGTCACACCGCCTATGTACATCCTCCTCCTCCTCCTTATTATTATTATTATTATTATTATTATTATTATTATTATTATTATTATTATTATTAGATTTATTTCCCGCCTCTCCCGATAGGCTCGAGGCGGGTCACAACAACTAATCCCATTAAAATTCCCATTAAAATATCAATCTACTAACTAACATGGACTGTTTAGAGCTACTGGCACTTGATCTTCTTTTCCATTTCACATGTCAGGCAAATACTTTACTGTTTACCAAAGCCTTTGTTGCTGCTGGCTGGCTTTCACTTAGCTTTCAGTTCTTAGGGCTAGCTTGTGATTACATGACTGCTGCCATGTCTGTAGTTTAGTTCTGAGTAAACGTACCATGAGAAAAAAAAGAGAGAATCTGTCCCAGGCTATCAAAATCTGTGTACAGTATAATATTTATACAATACACATTAATAAGATATTGACTCAAAAATCAAAACGTGTCTTATCTCCATTTTAATGATTAATGAAGCAACCAAAACGGACTCTAGATTTGTGCCGTTTTCAATGTTGAATTGTCATCAATGGTTGTTTCCTCCTATGATTGTGAAAATTATCCTTGCAAGTTTCCAATACTCCAATATTTTTTCTATTCTATGTTGCTGACAATCACGTCTTTTTACTATATATCCAACTCAAGGTTGTAGCATGCACTCTATTCATATAACACGAGTCTTCAGCTCGCAGGTATGGGAGGGCTTTGTCAAGAGACGTCCCAAAGAGGCCAGTTGGGATTGTCTCATTCTGCCGTGTGGTGCTTTGATTCTGTTCACCCTCCCAGTACGGTGCCATAGGCTGCAGTGTTATACCTATGAGTGTCGGGTTGTAATTCATCAGACCAGTGACACATTGCATTACACCTGTACCGATCTTTACACTGTCTGTATTATTATTATACCTAACATCAAAAGGCTGCAGCAGAAAATTCACCAAGGTCCAGCCATACATTGTTAAGGATGCCTTTCAGCTGGAATCTGAAGGACAGAACTGCACAGAATGAAATGATTCTTAGAATTGTTATCCTGACTCCCGTATGTGATTTCCTTCGAGCAGGCTCTCGTTCTGAACCCAGTAAAAGCAGGTGCAACAGATGACCCTGAGTTCCACAAGGCCTGCAAAATGGAGCTCTTCCACCAGGCGTTTGGTTGAGGCTGGGTGGGAGCCCTGGGGCATTAGATCTGGTCCGCCCCTCCCCTGGCTCCTATTGCGGTGCTAGACTGTGTTGAGGGCCTGTTTCCATCTCCCAGCCAGTACATATTTTAAGACAAGATGCCCAGAATATGGGGAGCAATTTTTAAAGTTATTTAGGATGCCGCCATGTTGTACTTGTATTTTTTAAAAAAGAAAAGATAAAGGTATCCCCTGTGCAAGCACCGAGTCATGTCTGACCCTTGGGGTGACGCCCTCCAGCGTTTTCATGGCAGACTCAATACAGGGTGGCCTTGCCAGTGCCTTACTTGTATTTATACCTGTTTTAATTGTTTTATTTTTTATTTGGGGAACTTTTAACTGATAGTGTTTTTTGTTTTTGTGATTCGCCATGAACCAGTTTCTGGCAGCGGCGGTATAGAAATACAACGATAAATACAACAATGACAACAACAACCTTTATTGGCATAAAAATGATGAATATTTAAATAGATGTGCAAGAATTCCTTTTGCAGGGAGCAGTAGAATGATTTCTTACGGAGAACGTTTGGTTTTAAACGTATCCCTGTAACTGCTTGGCTTGTGCATTTGTTTTGCGTTTTGAGCCCCTTATCATTAGAAAGTCATGACCTGGATGGTCCAGGCTAGCCTGATCTCGTCAGAACTAGGTCGCGAAGCCGAGTCGGCCCCGGTCAGTGCTTGGATCGAACACCACCAAGGAAGCCTAGGGTTGCTACACGGGGACAGGCAACGGCAAACCACTTCTGTTCATCTCTTGCCTTGAAAACCTTGTGGGATTCGCCATTAGGCTGAAAAGAAAAAACATAGAGTGACCCTGTAAGGTAAACGACTGGTCCTTTACTCTTGGGCCATGGCAGAACAAAGTTTGAGTCCAATGGCAAACTCAGTTTTATTCAAGGTGTAAGCTTCGGTGTGCGGAGCACACTTCATCAGACAATGAAACAGGAGTTACAAGGCGACATATATAAGAAGAGAGCAGGTCATGGATTAGTATGGAGAATAATGCAGATGTTTACCAGATACGAGGGTCTCGCTGAAATAACAAACTATTTGGTAAATTGCACATTGGATTGTAACAGCAATGCTGAGGACAGAGATATTTGTTTCGTTCCCCACGTATCTTTCCCAGTGCAAATTCTCCTTGTTCCTCAAGCTGCCATTAGTTCCACGGAGGGGGACGACCACTATAGATAATAACAATTTTGAGTGAAGTAGAATTTAGGTTAGGAAACAAGTCAGAACCACCTTTTCTAGCACAGCTCTTTTGCTCTCATTTATAGCACTACCAGTTGCCCTACTAAAGCTGTTAGCCACGTGATCAGTTGATTTTATTATCTTCACTGGTTGCCTGTTTTTTTTTCCTATTGAGGATGCTGGCAATGACCTTTTCCTAGCATTTCACTGTTTGGGCCCATGGTACTTCAGGAGTGTAAAAATGACAGGCTTGCATACTCTTTCCTTCCATCTCACTCTTCTTGCACATTGTACCAGGGCTAGAGATGCAAGTCTTCAGATGTGGGTGCCTTAATGAATGGAAGTTAATTTCCTTCCCAGAAACTGGAATTCTTAAAGGCAAGAGATTAAGGCAGAGATTTAACCAGGGCCCATTCTGCACATACTGGAAAATGCACTTTCAAAACTCATTGGAAGTAGATTATCCTGTTCCGCACAGGAAAATCCAGCTGCAAAAGGACACTGGAAGTGCATTATCCCACTTGTGCAGAATGGGCCCAGGTTAAAATGCATCATAAACAAACCTGCTGGTTTGTGATCTTGGAAGAAAGGGCGCAGCGCAAGCAGCTTCAACATTATTTTAAAAAACGAAAGTAGAGTTATGGTTTAGAAGTCAGCACTTACTAGAAGAAAACGTAACAAGGAATAGAAAGTACATGGGTTAATACTCTCAAGTTGCGTACTGTCACGCTGTTTTTTTAAATTGACATGTATGAATGTTTTATGTCTGGACAAACTACAGTGCAAAATCAACGAGTAGGGTTGCACGTGGAAGCGTCTGAATCGGCCGTTCCAGGCCGACGCAGCCAGAGCCACCTACATGTGTGCACCGAGTTATGCACCAGTGCCCGTGCCTCCCCCCTCCCCCCGCGGCACTGTCTGCATAGGATTGGAACGGCTGATTCGGCTGCCGCCGTGCACAATGGTGGATTTATATCTCCACCACTGATTATATACCCAAACAGCCCATTCATATATCCTGTGTGTGGTTGTATGCTCTTGAAAAACTGAAGAGTGTTATACGTGCCGTGAAAGGGTGCTCAAAATATTGTAAGGGTTAACTAGCAATAACTGTTTCTGCAGATATAATGTGCAGAATGGGTATTTTGTCTGCATTGCCTGAAGTCCGAAATGAAGCGAGCATAAAATATCAGTTTACCAATCTGGAATAAAAGAGGAACATTTTGTACATTCCTCTAATATTGAAAAATGGGTCTGCTCTGGGTATTCTAATATTTCACCATGTTTATTGCTCCATTGGTATTCCTAGAATCATGGCCAATTTGCATTGTATAAACTGCATTTTGTGCGACATTTATGGTTACAGAACATGTAAGCTCTGCTTTCCTTGTTGAATACTTTGGCTTCCGTCTTCAAAACCTAGATAAGAGAGAGGTTTTTCGGCTCAAGTTGATAGTGTGACGTCAAATTAATTTCTCATTCCTCCTGAAACGAATGATGTGCCCTTCCAGGAAGGCATACTTCCTGAGTCGGTAGAGCAATTTATTTTTTATAATGTCCTTTTTATAACGACTCAGGTCGTAACTTTTAAGTATTAATGTAACTTTTAGTGGTTGTCTTAAATTCTGCAGTTGGAAATCTGGGTAACTGTATGTTGGAGTTTACAAAGAAGGGAGTGGAAGGAGGTAAGCAGCGCGAGAGCTTTTTGCGGAGATGCTGCCATTTTTCAGAGGTGGCCAAACTGTGGCTCTCCAGGTGTCCATGGACTGCAATTCCCATGAGCCCCTGCCAGCACATGTTTAGGCGTGTTAGTTGCTACAAGGATGAGAAGATGATACTCACTAGAAAAGATAATAATGCTAGAAAAAATTGAAAGCGGGAAAAGAGGAAGATTGACTCGATAAAGGAAGCCAGGGACTTCAGTTTGTGAGATCTAAATTTTGGAGGACATCAATGCATATGGTTGCCACTGTTGGAAGATTCTTGTTGGAACAGGTCTCTCTCATACGCCCGCTAGAAGGATCACCACCAGTGTTTACCTTCTGATGGAAGCTTTGCAAAAAGTGAACGGTTGCCAAAGGAAAGCAGCCATTTGAGATCCTGTGAACAAATTTTAGGGGTGAGATGGCAATGTGGGGGGGATGGATATTGGGCACCCACCCTCCACATAATCATTACAATCAGATTGAATTGTGCACCGGGATACATGGTTCAGTCCATACAACCTTTCTGATGCTGGATTGTTTGCTTGAAAATGTTCTTAGGTCCAAAAGCTCCTTGTATGTGAAAAATTGCATGCCAGCATTATTAATGGGCTAATAATTGCCTATGAACATGGTGCGTTTCCTCCCGTTTCCACTCTCCATTTTTATCCCCCATCTTTGATAGGGGCAATGGCGCAGTGGAAGGGCATGCGTACCGAATGTTGCAGGTTTAGTTCCCAAAGACCATACAGTCTGTCTAAGATCTTGGAAAGCTTCTGCCCATCTAAGTAGACCAGTGGTTCTCAACCTTGGGGTCCTGACCCAATTTAAGGTCGCTTGGACCCTTCTGTAGAGTCACCAGGTTGCTGCCTGTGGCAGTGGTGATGGCAGCTGGCGGCAGCAGGTGGAGGCGGGCAGTGGCTGGCGGCCGGTGGAGGCCGGCGGTGGCAGCGGCTGGTGGTCGGCAGAGCCAGGCGGAGGTGGCAGAGCCATTGCACTGGCCACCTCTGTGCCACCTCGATTTTTGTGCACCTGTATGCATGCACACGGGCTGCTCCCGCAGCAACCGGGGTTGCGGTGGTAAGAAGGTTGAGAACTGCTGAAGTAGACAGTACTGTCCTTGACGCACCCATGGTATGATTCAGTATAAAGCAGATTCATGTGTGGTCAACAAGCACAGAATAATGTATGTGGCTTCTTTTCCCCGCCCCAGGCAAAACTTTTGATCCTCCCATAACCCTTTGAAATAGGTTAGGCTAAAAGATACTGGTAGGTTCAAGATTACATTTCCTCCTTTCCCCCAGAATTGTTGTGCCTCTAGTTGGGTCTTTTCATCAGATCTGCATCAATCCACTTTCTATGGAGATTAAACCATACATTCCTTAAATAATAGTGTCTGATTCTTATTTCTGAGCATAGACTTGAGTTTAAAGGTCTTTGAAACTTCCTTTCTGTGTGATTTGAGAGACGGACTGGTGTAGTGGTTAAGAGCAGAGGACTCTAATCTGGAGAACTGGGTTTGTTTCCTCACTCCTCCTCCACATACAGCCAGATGGGTGACTTTGGGCTAGTCACAATTCTCATAGAGCTGCTCTCACAAAACAGTTCTCTTAGAGCTCTCTCAGACCCACCTCTCTCATGGTATCTTTTATCAGAAGAAGAATGGAATGGTGATTATAAGCCACTTTGGGACTACGTCAGGTATAAAAGACCATCTCTTCTCTTTTGATTTTGTATTTATAGGACTCTAATTTAGTTCCTTTCAGTTAGCTCAACTGAGGTGTGTTATACATTATACTGAAAACATTTCCAGCCATCTTCTGTCCCTATCTCCTGTTTTCTTCATTAAAAATCATCTAATGTTTAATTTGAACTGTGATTTTATATCATGGCATGTGCATTATTAGCTTTGTAGATTAAGTGAAGTGAGAGTAAACGTGATTTTGCAGCATATGGAAAGCAAAACGCGAAGCCACAGCAAAACCCATTAAGGGCACATTATTTTCTGTTCGGCGTACCAAATGCTGCGGCACCTAATTACAGCAGGGTAAACCAAGGACAGAGGCCATGCTGCCGGCTGAAGCTTGAGAATTTCTTTGCTTGGGTCCTTTTACTAAATTTTGAAGATTTTATCTGTGGGAAGGTGGAGGGCAGGGTTCTGACCCGTTTCAATAAAACCCTTAATTCCCTCTGTGTGAGTCCCCCGTTAACCCTGCTCTGTTTGACTATATGCACTGGAGGGGAAAGGGGGTATTTGCTCCTTGGAGTTTGCCTGCTGAGATGTTATTCCGGATTGAAGTTAGGCCGTGGTTGGAAAACCAATAGCGATATCAGAAGTTTGTTTTAAAAGTGTTAACTAGAGAAGGAAGAGGTTTTTTGTTTATTTTTAAATGGGTCATCAAAAGCAAGCTGGGTTACTTTTGACATAGAAAGCCCAAATGTTCCTGAAAGATGTCTTCAGGTTAGTGTGCAAAATGGCGAATCTGATTTTGACAAATGGTAGTAATTGGTAATTCTTGTTGGGTGGGGTCAGACTGAAGGTCCATCCAAATGTGTCTCTGGAGCCTGGCTGTTCACCTTCAGCTGCACTGCTTGTGTCTGGATCATGTGATCATTAGGGGATACTTCTGGAAACAGACCTTTTGGCTACATTAGATTATACTGCTTTTCTCTGGTTGACCTTTATTCAGGCTGCCCAGTTCCCTTCCCTTAGCTCACGTGAAGCCCTCAGCAGAACCACAGCTCCCTCCATGGGGAGAGAGTGGAAATGTATTGGAGAGGGAGGGATGCAAACATGACCAGGCTCAGACAGCTGATGGCACCTGGCTGCCTGCTGCAGCTGGGGAGAGAAAAGTGATCAGGAGGAGATGCAGAGTGAACACCCTGCCCTCTCCAGCTGGAGGAAGGAAGTCAGGTGATGTTGACCTTTAAGCCATGGGGGTTGGAGCAAGGGAGAAGATAAAAGGAGAGTTCTCAGGAGACAGAGGGAATAGCTGGAAAGCAGAGAAGGAAGGAAGGAAGGAAGGAGGGAGGGAGTTGGGCATCTTGGCATCTGAGTCAGTTTTGTTGGAGTGGAGGCTAAAGGGCTGCACGGACATTCATCCAAAGTCTCAGGGATTGGCCAATTGGACAAAAGGGGGGCCCCTAAGCCAAGCCCTTGTAGGACCTGACACAGGTCAACTGATACAGGGTAGCATTTTCTCAAATGCATTTCTGAGATATTCTGGGGTGTTTCTGTGGCTAATAGAACTCATGAAGCAGGAAACTCTGCAGGAATAGTGGGACAGCTTTAAGTTTGGTATCTTTAGCAGTGGATGATGCTTGGATGTTTGGAAAACATTCTTGCACAGACCAATTTCCCAGCATGCTTCCTTCCTCTTAATTTACCCACAGGTTTGTAGGAACAGTTGTTTTTCTCCTCTAACATGTTGTGACTCCGTTCTTTCTGCTGTCAGCATGTGGCAAACAAGACTGTGAACGTTCACAACTCCCATCTAGCATCCCATAGGCACTGACAAAAATGAGTCCTGATTTGGGGGGCTGAACAAGGCAGAAGACTAGGGGCACCTTCCTCACAACTTTTATTCCAATTTGAGCTTTTGAGAGTCAGAGGTCCTATTCCTAACAAGCTAGGCTGTGACTCATGAAAGCTCATGCTGGAAATAAATTTGTTAGTACTTGAGGTTCTCTGGGACTATTACATTATTTTATTGCAAAGAATAAGGATCAGGTGAAAAGCAGATCGCTAGGTACTTCTTAAACTACCCTGAATGTTTTTTCCAGACCTCTGTAATTTTTGTCCCCTACCCTGTGTCTTGAGTGTTACCCTCCCGTGCTTTCCACAAGGCTCCCCTGGGGAGGCCGGTACAAGCAGTCAGCTGATACAGAAATGATACTTATTTTTCTCCTATTGCAGCTGTGCTCCAGAATGCCTTTGGTTGTTTTCCTTATGAGTTGGGGGGGGAGGAGGAGGAGGAGGAGCTACGATTTTTGCACACTTCTGAGTTGTTGTCGCACACTTCCCTGCACAAGGAACCTGCAGAGCTGAAACCGATGCACGTGTCCTGCTGGGCTCATGCTCTTATTCTGCCACTGCCTCTGACACAAAGATAATTGCACTTGCTGAGTCCTCTTAGCAGTAATTAATCCTTGGAGGGAGGGAGGTCTGTCCATTAAGACTTTGTTAGCCAGTGATGAAATATTTTGTTCCATTTAGTGAATGGCGACAATGGAATTACTCTCTGGCACTGCAGGTTGCCTGGCTTGTTTTGCTTCTTTCCAGTGCCAGTTCTTCTGGTGGTGCCAATTAGCATCATGGGTCCCCAAATTACTGTCCATGCAGTGTTTTGAGCAGCCAAGTTGTAAATGGAACACCTGCTAATCACCTAGCAAGCATCCCCAAGAGATACTGGTAACCTCCTCCCGTCCAAGTTCCCTTTAATAAGTAAATTGAAAGTTCACTCAAATGAGGTCACTGCAGTAACGGCACAAAGTCAGGATGGTTCTCTAATGAGGCCTTTAATGCCTTGTCTTAGATCTGGAGTTGCTACCTATTCTTGTGACTTGCCCTGGATTTTAGGCATCTAGTCCTGTTTTTCCGGTGCTCACTGTTACATGATAGCTGAGTTTTAAATGAACTCACAATTGTACGGGTTTTTATTCTCTACTGTTTTGGAGGAAGTCCAACCCAATCCAATCCAGATAATCTAGGTCCAACCATAGTCTGAGTCATGGTTGGAAGGCAAGCTATATGTCAGTCTTACTAAAGTTATCCAGGTAAAGTCTGGCCAGTGCCTTAAATAGGAGGCCTTCTGGGAATTCTGTAGAAGTAGCCATGACTTTCCATGGTGGAAGCGGAGGACTAAAAATGTAATAAGTCAGTGGTTCTCAACCTGTGGGCTGGGACAACATTTGGGGTCTCTTGGTCGCCAGGTTGCTGGACACTCCCATGGTGGTGGCAGGTAGAGGCGGCAGGCAGCAACGGCGTGTGGAGGTGGGTGGTGGCGATGGTGGTGGGCGGAGGCGGCAGAGTCATGGCAATGGCCACCTCCACGCCGCCTCTAGTCCTGTGTGCCTGTGCACATACACTTGCGCCCTTGCCCGCCACACGTGCGCATGCTGCCACCGAAGGTGCCACCAAAGTTGGGGTCGCCGAGCAGGTAAGGTTGAGGACCACTGTAATAGGTGAAGGAGAGTTGTTTTTTATATGCCACTTTTCTCTACCAGGAGTCTCAAAGCAGCTTACAATCGCCTTCTCTTTCCTCTCCCCACAACTGGGCTTTATTTTCCTCACAATGAAACACATTTCAGCGAGTACTTCTGTATGTGAAGAAGCTATTAAGTAACTTCTCAAGGTCCCTTTTCAGCCTTATTGTTCTTCTCCCTTGTTAACCTGGAAGAACACGAGTGGAGTGAATGCCTAAGTAGATAAACATTGGTTGGGTGGGTGGGGAATAACATAATGGCTTCTGCGAATTATGCACTCACATGTGTGCGGAAAGCTGAGGTTGTCTTCTTCCTTTCAATATATATAAAAAACAAAACAGAAGACACAAGCTCGATTCTCACCTGTAATGGTACATCCCTGTTCCTTTGTCTACGGAGATGCATGTAAGTTATAAAAAAGCCAACTTGGGACTACTCCATGTTGAATGTTTTAGAGAAGAGCTGGCTTGGGGATCATTAAGAACATTTTTTGTTTGTGACTTAAGAACTTGACAGCCTCTTACAGTGTATACAAAGGACTTGGTGTACAGAAAAAGGATATCTAGAAACTGCAAGTGCTAGTACTTATTAGACTTGCATCCCATCGTTCTAGTATTTGAGGAGGAACGATGGGCGGGAATTTATGCTGTCTTGTGAGCACAACTGCTTCGTCTTCAGAGGCATCAGAAATCTACTGTGGAAAGTTAAGGAGATATTGGGAAGTGGCAATTTGAAACATGACAGATCAAAAATGTATGTGATTCTGCACTGGCTGTTCGACTCTTGTTCATAAAACCTTGCATTTTAGCTTTATTTTATTCTGCTTCCTTATCCATATGAGTGATACATGCTCTGCCTGCTATGCAGCTGTTTGCAGCATTGCCCGTCACAGAGGCTCTGCTGTGTCTCATCTGTATGTCTGCACTTGATTCTGAGAGGCTTAATTTTGTTGGTTCACTCATCCTAACTTAATGTGACACCACATTTCCCTGTTTTTCATCTGTAAAGCACAGACTGCCTTCTACCTTCTGTAAAGCTTCCTGCACTGTGTTTAAGAGCCATTTCATTTGTGATTGGAGAGGGTTTCAGAAGAGTGTTTGAAGCTGCATCAAAGGCATTTAGGTATGAAGGGGCTTAATGGGCTGTAATTTCACTCTCAGGTATGCTCAAATCATTCCCATCCCATGACAAAACTGGCTGCTTGAAGGATATGTTTGGGGAGGTAAGGATCCAGACACTGAAAATTAGCAAGGAGAAAATGGAGATGAGAAAATATAGAAGGGATGAAGCTGCCAATAGAGGTTGATTTTTGCTGGCCTCTTCTGACTTTACTGTAGCTCAGGTTTTCTCAACCAGGGGTTCTTGGCAGCCCTGGAAGAGTTTTCCAAATGGGTGGGAGGTGACTTTTTATATATTAAAAAAATGTTAAACATTTATCGGGTGATGCGACAAACCATGTTGACTTTCCCTCCCAAAGGCCAATAATAGGCTTGAAGGGGATGAGGAGGGGAGGGGCCCCAGGTGGGTGTGTCCACAGCTCTGCTTCCCAACCATATTCTGCATGATCGTGCCACTCCTGGAGTTTCTCAAAGCCTGAGGAATGTTTTAGGGTTTTTTTTTTCCACTGGTAAAAAAGTTGAGAAAGGCTGCTGTAGCCTGTTGTACTGTGGTGTGTTTAGTTCACAAGCATCCCCTCATCCTCAGAACAAGACCTGCAGTGGACTGATGGGGGAAGTTTGGGAATGATCCACTTTCCCACCTTCTGCAAGTTCTTCTGTGGATCCAGTGCCCTTATGGCTAAATGGACCTGAGCTTTTCTGGGCCGATAAGCTGGATGCTAAAAGTGAATATGCTGCCTTTTTGCTGTCTTTATTCCAGGTAATTGTGAAAAACACATCTAGCAATATTGTAAATGGTTGTTGTTAGGTGTGGAGTCATGTCTGACCCATCGCGACCCCATGGACAATAATCCTCCAGGCCTTCCTGTCCTCTACCATTCCTCGAAGTCCATTTATTGGACTTGTAAATTAGCATGCCCCCCCAAATTGTAGAGTTTATTTGAAGCATGAACTACTGATATTTTGCCATTTTCATTTCCTTTATGTTCCTGCTAGGCAATAAGGAGCTTTTACTAGACGTTTTAGGCATACGATGGACAAGTTTAGAAATGTTATACAGCAGGGACAGTTTATCTCATGCAAAATTGCTTCTTAAAACTAAGCCGGATAAGATCCCACTATGTCACTGTCTGCAGGTATGCCAATTTAAGACATTATGGTGTATTTTCAAAGAGGTTAATAGAGATTTTATGAGATTTGAATAGCTGGCAGGGATGGATAACATTTGGATCTAAAGATTTAATTTCTGAGATCTATAAATACCTACTGGTGAAGCTGTTGGAGACCCAGAAGAGAAATTAGGAGAAAGAGTTAGGTGAAAGGTTTGAGGAGAATAACGGACCTCTGGCCGCCTCCCAAAACTTTTTTCCGTCATGTCTCCTTGAAAGAAATCTACAGAGTTGTGAATAAGTGGCATGTCATTCTAATGCACATTCATTATGTATGTAAGCGAGGGAATAGGTTGTGTTGAAACAGATGCAGTAGAAGAAGTCCATAGATCCTTGTTAGTTCATATCCTCCTACTTTCTCAATCCTTATCTAGTGTTTCTCCTCTTTATATTTGTGAAACAGCCTGGGGGGTGGAACGGTCCAGAGTGACCGAGTTGGAATAGGGCCAATCAGGGTTTGCTGGCTGCACCCTGATTGGCCCTGCACCTACAGCTCCCACCCGCCCTCCCTGGATGCTAGCCACTTTGCTGTCGGATGCTGCAGGAGCCAGCACCTGAGAGAGAGACACAGAGAGCCCTGCCAAATGATTACCTGCTATGGATCCTGCTGTGAGGAAGAGAGGGAGACAGAGAGAGTTGCCCCAAACTGCAAACGAACCCTCATTCCCTGCTACATACCAGCCCTGATTACCTCCTATGGCTCCTGCTGAGAGGGATCTGCACCTGCCGGTGTCCCCTGGGTCCTAGCGCCCATTGCATTCCTGGTTGCAATGGGCTTTCTTGCTAGTATGCATATAAAGTAACAAATGCAGTAGGAGCCAGCATGGTGTGATGGTGTGGTACTCTAATCTGGAGAACTGGGTTTGATTCCTCACTGTTCCACATGAAGCTTACTGGGTGACCTTGAGCCAATCACGGTTCTCCCAGAACATTCTCAGCCCACCGACCTCAGAAGATGTCTGCTCTGGGGAGGAAAGGTGATTGTATACCACTTTGAGACTCTTTAGTTTAGAGATAAGTGGGGTATTAAAACATGCTCCTTTTTCTTCTTCAGGATAAAACCGATTTTTACTAAACACGAGGTCCTGTTGCACAGCTGATTGAAGAGAATCATTGTATTCAAGCCCTTAAGCTTGATTTTGGATTCTGTGGGGAGGAGGTGCTGGTGTCCGCATCTGCCCATTTGCGCACCTGCCGGCCTACTGGTGCCTGTATCCCCCCTCCCGCAGTGCAGCGCTCGCTGTCCCAGGAGGCGGTTGATCGCATGGAGGCATTAGGGAGGCATGCCTGTGGTGCGCCGGCACCCACGCCTCCCTTCCCCCCACCAGGGCTCGTACCGAAGCCTCCATGGCCCGGTGGTTGGGGAGCACCGTATAACAATCCAGTGAGGAGGGAGAGGCTGAGTGATTGACCCAGAATTAGCCTGTGAACTTCATGGACGAGTGGGATTTTGAACCTAGATATCTCCAGGGCTGATTCTGCTCTTAGTTTATTCCGTTGTGGATCCTGCTGAATTCAGATTGATTTGAACTCGGGTCTTCCTTTGCCCCCCCCCCCCATTGAAACAGAAAAGTGTTCTGCACGTGATTAAGGAAGCTCAGAAGTGGGGGGCAAGTGCAACAGGAGTCTCTTTATTTTCTTGAATGGGAGGGGGGATTGAAGACAGCAGAGGCAGTTGTATAAATCCAAGAGGCAAATCTCTGCCAAGAAAGTTAGGGCTTCCCCTTTAAGGGTTAAAACAGCATCTGAAGAAGTCCATTCCTAAACCCACCTATTTCCCTCTTGTTTTCCCTTGAGATTTTCTGCTAGGCTGTAGACTAACCTAGCTCTTAAAAACTGCCTGCTGCTTAAAAGGGACAGTCACTGAACTGTATTAACCGCAGCAATGTTTAAAGGTATCCTGAGTGCAAAATTGGTATCCTTTTCATGCTGGATAGACTGCATAAAGGTCCCTGTTCTGCAGAGCAGTGAATGGGATAGGTAAGTTGTCCCTTTGCCTATATTCTGCATTAAAAAAAACCCAGATTGTCCATCTTAGGAGATAGGATTTTTTGTCACTGATGGCAGAAATTTTCAGAATCACATTGGCCAAAGTGCTTATGCAAGTCAGCCTAAAACAGGAATGTTAAAAACAGTTACAGGGCCACATATTCTGGTGATAAAATGTGCCAGTGATAACACACAGATTTGCTCAAATATATATTTAGAGAGAATTTGTGAGAGAGCTAAGCCTTAAATTATAGACTGTGCCATAAATAGGGGAGTACGTTTGAAATTAAAGGCTACACAAAAATACACTTATGGGTTTCTTAGCTAGGTGGCAACCACAATTAGTGTGTATGGCAGATTTAGTTAATACGTTGTGCACGCTTTAGTTCATACAGCATTTGCTAGTGCGGAGGCATGTGCAGAGCTGCCCATATTTAAATGAGGGTATTCATTGGTGGATAAGTATCTGTGTTGTCGTTCTGACTTAGTCAAGAACACAATTGCATTAGTGCTATTGGAGTGTATCAAGGCCTCTGTTAAGCACAGCACAACAAGAAATGTGTTTATGAGTGAATCTGACTTTTGTTTAGTACATGAGCTTATCCTGGCCTTCTTCCAAGGAACTCAAAGCAGCATACATAATTTCCTGTTTCTCCATTTTATCTTCACAACAACGAGGTGAGTTAGGTTGAGCTGAGAAAAGTATGTCCAGCCCTAGATCACCCAGCAAACGTTGTGGTATGGTGGGGTTTTAAGTCTGGGTCTGTCAGATCCCAGTCTAGCACTCTGCACTAACAACATTACCATCAAAAATAACTAGGATAATTATTTAGTAGTAAAAACTGAAAGAATCTTATTGGAATCCCCCTGTACACTAATGTGGCGTTCCCCAACCACTGGTGTTCCCCTCCCCCCCTGTGGCACACACTCGCTGTGCCAGGAGCGATCAGCCACCTCCCGGCGCAGCGAGTGCTACGCTGTGGGGGGGAGGTGCGGGCACCCGCAAATGCGCAGGTGCAGACCTGCTGTCCCTGTGCGTTTGCGGGTGCCGGCGCGCCGATGCCCGCACCTCCCCCCTGCAGCACGGTGCTCACTGCACCGGGAGGTGGCCGGTTGCTCCTGGCGCAGCAATCAGTATGCCGTGGGGGAGGGGGGATGGAGGCATGGCTGCTGATTTGTGGGCGCCGGCGCCTCCCTCTCCCCCTGGTCCCCGGGCCCCCCCCCCGGTTCCCAGCCCGAAAAAGGTTGGGGACCACTGCACTAATGTCTAAGAGTCGGTGCTTGAATAACAGATTATTGCTAGATGTGTAAATGGCATATATGGGAAACAGGGATAGAATTCTACATTTGGAATCTTAAAAAAAAAAAAAAACTCACCCATGAACTTCAAAACCAGCAAAGGTATTCACGATGGAATTGCCTTACACTCCTGAGAGCACTTATCAAACAAATTTGATTGAAAAATTTAATATGAGATGGAGCAAATGGGAAGCTGAATAGACTGTTAAATAAACAGTGCAAAAATTTCATTGCTCCTGCTGGTTGTGGATGTGTGACAAAAGACAGAATCTTTTTTTAGGCTCTGTGCTGGAAGCTGGTGTAGAATGCTGATTAAAATCAGATAAAGTTGGGCTGGAGGGTATGTTAGCCTATGAACCTTTATCTGTTGATTCTCATAAACCGCAGGTAAAATATCTTCCATGTAACCATGGCGTTATCTGTAGTGCAGCTGTTGGGAGGGGGGGTGCTATTTGTCACACGTGAATATATGGGATGTAAGTGTGAACATTTTATTTGACACTTGAGGCTCTTCAACTAGGAAGCAGAGGGTGGTTTACAGCTTTCTGAAGTGTGTGTGCACCCTATTAAAATCCTTACTTTTTATCACTGGGCCCTAAAATACAGTGTTAGCCTTCTGACTGACTTGTTTTCTTGCCTGTGCACCAGACCTGCTCCCTAAAGCCCCAAACACCCATTTCAATCAATACTACATCTGTCTGCTGTTCTGAACCCCCTTCTCTTTTTCTACGCTTTAAGAAATGGTTGATCTGGTAGGGCCATTCTGGCAGCAGCCTTTGAGACTTTAGCTAGGGATGTTTATTTAAAAACAGCAACAAAATACTATGTTTGCATCTCATAAACAGGGCCTCCATTTTAGGAGAGATTATAATAGTCCTTTGTTGTTTCTGTGTATTTGTTTCATATATTCTTACTAAGGGGTCAAGCCCGTTGCATTCAGGAATACATCAGGCGCTAGATTGGGGGGCTGGAAGAACTCTGCAAATGACCTCCCCCTCTCCCCCAGGACTTGGAAAGCCTGCAGGCAGCTGTTACGGAACTCACCGGCAGGGGCAGCTCTCACGTGGCAAGGATCAGCAGCCTCCAAGCCTCAGAGGGAAGTGGAAGGAGGAGGGGGTGGTCAGGGGTAGGGGACGGAAGGCAATTGGCTGGCCACTGGACAGACAGGCAAGCCGGTTGGAGGAGGAGGCACTCAGGGGCAGGACAGCCACCCTGAGTGGATGTTAAGCGCTGAGTGGCATTTAAGACGTGAGACATGCTCCTCCTCCAAGGCCTTACCAGAAATATATAGTGGAACAGATACCGCTTTTTGACAATGCTCAAAGCAGTTTCCAGGATCAGACAAAATCAAGCCATTAAACCTAGTTGGATCATAGATTAAAGCAACATTGGAATGTTTTCCTGACAAATGACAAAATGAAAGGCAAGCCATATGAAAGCCCACCTAAATATTGGTGGCTTTACGCTGCTGTCCAAACTGTAGATGGGAAGAGCCTCCAAAGGCAATCCTTTCCACGGAGACAGGACTGCCACAGAAAAGAGATCTTGTCCTGGTGCTCATGGAGCTGGCTTTCAGGCATATTCTTACAAAATACAAGGGGACCCCCCCCCCCACATACACACACGCAGGAAAGCCACACCATGAAAATACAGGGATATTCATTGTCTATTTTGCTACCTTCGGAATGCAGGTACCGGGAAAGTTAGAAACTACACATTTAATATTTGTGGTAAGTGAATTTGAATTAATTCAAAATAATTTTCGGCTAAACATACGGAGCAGAGCAGTTCCTCAGTGGAACAGGCTTTCTCGGGAGCAGGTGGGTTGTCTTTCTTTGGAAATTTTTAAGCAGAGGCTAAATTGCTTTAGGATGCTTAGGGCTGATCCTGCGTTGAGCAGGAGGTTGGACTAGATGGCCTATATGGCCCCTTCCAACTCTATGATTCTATGAAATTGTCATCTGACAGAAATGCTGATTTTATGAACATAGGCAGAGTGTGGGCAGGAAGGGATGTGCCAGTGTTTGTCTCTTGTGGCCCTTCCTTGTATACCCAAGGAATTGTTGACTGCCACTATGGGATGGTAGGTGGATTTCCTCCGGGCCACGCTGGATTCTGGAAATTTTTGGTTGGGGTGTGGGGGAATCACTTGGGCATGAAATTGTGGTCACTGTGGGTGAGCAGGTAGTTGTGAGTTCCTGCATTGTGCAGAGGGTTGGAGTAGATGACCCTGGAGGTCCCTTCCAACTTTATGATTCTATGAATATTCCTCCTGTGTATATAGGTTGCATTGCATGCCTACGTGGCTGGATGCTCCTATACATCAGAATTTGCTATATTCAGAAAATGGGCTGCTTTTCTGTTTCCTTCTGATTTTGTGTTTGTAGCCTCAGAGAGAGATTTTGCAGCATGGGCTTCTGAAAGGTCACCAGTCAGAGCATAGATGAATGAATGGTTCAGATATTGATGGAAACTCATGGTCCTGCCAGGTTCTTTCACAGCCACTGTTCCCCAACCTCTTTGACTGTCTAATTAAAATCAGCCTCTCTTTTCCTTCTTCACAGACCTCCGTGCCAAGGTGTGTGCCAAAAGTTCAAAAATTCATTGGAAACATGTATGTTGAAAGATGAAAGGATACATATTCAAACCTAGAAAAGACAAAATACCTGATTAACCTGTGTCATTTAGTTTGCTTTGCACCATATCCTACCACTCCACTCAAGAAAGACCGAAGCTAAGGAGGGTTCTTCCCACCTTTCCCTTCTCACAAGAGCCACTTTGGCTGGATGATAGTTTATTAGACTGGAGGAACCTCTTTGGGCTGATCCTGCGTTGAGCAGGGGGTTGGACTAGATGGCCTGTATGGCCCCTTCCAACTCTATGATTCTATGATTCTAGTCTGAATTAGGATAGATGCCACTATTCTGCTGCACATCCAGTGAGCAAATTGGAATGGCCCTTTGTCCTGTTTTAGTAACTTCGCACCAACGACCCAAACCAATGCTATGTTAGTAATAAAGTTCTGGCTCTCTTTGCCTGGAAAAAAGCACCCAATGTAACAGTTTTCTGTGGATCCAAGGCTAATCTACTTTCCACACCACTGAACAATTTGTGGCACGTGACAATTTATAGCAGCCAGTGACAAATCTCTTAATCTTGCTTCCGGACTCTCCCCCTGCCTCCCCTAACCAAATGTTGCATTGCTCTAAAATAATAGTTTTATGTTGCCTCCCCCCTCTTCATTTATTCTAAGCCTCTAGGCAACACTCCATACATTTTAAAACTTAATCTCCACAGTCATGACTATTAACAAACTGGTAAGTCTTAGCTGTTTCACAAAGGTAGACAGAATTTTTAAGCTCCAGGGCTGCTCAAAGCTATTTGGGTCACAATAAACCGTTTGCCAGATTTGACGTGGGTTTATGTTGAGTGCTATTTATGATAACAGCAGTGGCCAAAGAGGGGAGAAGTGAAGGACTTGGCCATTTGCTTTCTTCCTCTTTGAAGTTTATTTGTCCTACAGTAGAAGATCCATAAGGACCATGTCAGTCACACTGTCTGTCTTGCCTGACAGCAGCTTTCTTGGGATATCTAATGGGTAATTTCCAATCTTGGTATCTGTGGGCCTTTTGAGATAGTAGGGAAAGAAGTTTGGGAACTTGTGCAGGCAAACCATGTGCTCTGAGTCATGACCCTTTCCCTAATCTGATTTACATAATCAAGCTACTGGCCATAATGTACAATTCAAACATAATAGATCTTAGAACATAAACCAAATACCCTCTTCCATAGAAACCCATTTAGGTCATACTTTAACTGCAATGGAGGAATTTTTACCACTGACAATATAATAATTTCTTTTGTACGACAAAGCTGTTGTGAAGTGGCCCATTTGGTTGATCTACGGAAAGTTTAGGGATCTGAAATGCCAGCAAATTAAATTGAAGTCCAAAATAAAGACTGCAAACTCTCATACTTTGAATGTTTGTATCCTGCTTTCGTGGTATATAGCACTCAAGGTGACTAGCACAATATAAAACCGATATGATAGCTTAATAATATAATCACAATAAAGCCAGCAGTAGGCAGGGGGGAAAATCCCAGAAGGGCATCATCAGTAATAAAATACTTTAATATTACCCAAGTGCCTTTTGAAATAAAGCAAAGTCTTTACAAAGCACCAGAAGGCAAGGAGTGAAATAGCAGAGAGAGAGAATTCTACAACACAGTAAAAGCACAGAAACACCAAACACAATATATAACCTCCCTCAGATCGTGAAAGTAGCCCAGACGGCGTTTTTTCACCTGTGCCAAGCCAGGTTTGATTCCCCAGTCCTGTACGTGCAGCCAGCTGGGTGAACTGGGCCTGCCACAGAACTGATAAACCTGTTCTGACTGAGCAGTAATATCAGGGCTCTAACAACCTCACCTCCCTCACAAGGTGACTGTTGTGGGGAGAGGAAAGTGAAGGCAATAGTAAGCTGCTTTGAAACTCCTTCTGGTAGAGAAAAGTGGCATATAAGAACCGATTCTTCCTCATCATCGTCTGTAGTTTTCTAACTTGGTTTAAGGCAGCTGCATAGTTTTCTGTTTGTTGGATCTTCTTTGAATAACAATGGTTGATAAGAAAAAAGGAGTGTGCAGAAACTCTTGTTGAATTAATTAGCTTCTGGGCACTCAGCGCTACTGTGGTATAAAAGGCTACAGAAATAGTGTGTTAAAAGATGCTAATGTAGCCTTAGCAAACAAGCATTGGGTCTTTCTTATTTCTGCCCAGTGGGGGATGTGTTGGAGCCTGAGATTTCTGCCTATAAAATCACAAGCCAGCCATCCTTTAGCTGCAGATATATCAAAGCAATTTAAATTTCAGTGGGTAAGGAGAAAGTAGTTGTACTGCAAAGGTTCACCCTGAGTCAATGACTTTGGCGGATGCCAAACAGGGAAGCCAAGCCATAGGCTTCAGAGAAAGTTAACTGGAAAACTCTGAAATCAACTTCCGTCTACTATCTACATGCTGACACACATCCACATTTACTTCTGTTTCATAGGGACCAGTTCCTTGTGGTTTGTTCAGGTGCATCTAGGATGTTAAAATAACCACTGTGCCTCATCAGGGTTTCTTGCTAAGTTGCTTTCTAAATCTTGATACTGTGTGATGCTTTGCAAGGACAGCTTTCACATACTTGGAGAAAAGTACTGAAGGACTGCATGAAGCTTTCTTAAATATTGTTGTTTGGACTCTAGAAAGAGGAAGAAGGGAAGAAAAGGAGCTCAATTTGGGTTGAGGAGTTAATCGGACCTGTTTTTTGTCGTTTCCCACGTTCTGACCACCTCCTTGTTTGTGGTATGCCATTACTTCTCAGTATACAGAGAGTGTAAAATATCCCTGAACTATATTTCCTCCTGCCCCTCTCTAGCACCAATCCCTTTTCTGTTGCCAGGGTCTTTCGATAGGCTTATTTCCTTGTGCTTACCTGTTGCAATGCCAGATTTGCAGTTTGGAGGGAAGTCTATGGGAGAGCAAAGTGAGACTGCACATTTTGAAAACAGCGTCAAATTTTTAATTGCATAAATAAGATGCTGACTTAAGCAAGGGCTCAATTTCACACCACTAAAGTAAAAGATTCATAAAGGCCTGGATTTGCATAATTTAATTTTCTGCACAGAAGATACTGAAAATCAATAGCATGATTCATAGCCATACCATAGAATTGCCATGCTGCCATTCTTTGACTACTCAGGCTGTGAGTACAAAGGGTTTTACAATTGATTAAATTTTGAGTGCTGACTGAGTGTTTTCTCTGTGGAATCTATAAAATGTTTAAACCTGTTCACTTTACCCTTGTGCCAGAGAATACGCAGGCCTGAAGGCCTGTGACTCAAAAACGATTAGCCACAGCATTTCCTTTTTGTGATAAGTAGCAGCCATCTTCCTTTAGGCCAGGGGAGTCAAACATAATGTCTGGGGGCCAGAATGGGCCTGTCCAGGGCTCTTATCTGTCCAGCAAGCAACTAAGAGGGAGGAAACTGGGGACTGCTTGGGAGAAGGGGTGAGTGGGTGGAGCCACTCTAATTATGGCTTCAGAATGGTGGAACAGCCTCGTCTGCAATAGTCAAGTAAAACCTCTCACTGGTAAGTTGGGAAACACTGCAGCTGCCTTCATTTTGGCTCAGGGTTCTAAAGTGAGATCACATTCCTCTCTGCTCAGCCTTCAGCTCTGGGGATGCTGTCCCAGATGGCCATGGAGATTGCCGTTGCTCATTGGGGGGGGGGTGTTTGCAGGTGATCTCTGCCGAGGTCTGCTGGTATCCAGTGTCATTGCCACCATATTTTCAGCAGCTGTGCTTTGGCCCATGGTGGGGGGGGGGTCTTTGGCAGTTTCTTCCACACATTGGGAGCCAAGTCCTACCACCAAGCACACAACCCAGTGGCCAGGCCTCCTTTTCCCATGAACCAAGCAGCTGCCTTCAGCCATAAGTAGCTGCCACCTCATTGGGGAGTGGTGTCAGTGATCTCCAGTTATACTGGTTGCTGGATGGCTTGGGTCTCTGTAACACACATGGCTTTGTGCGTGCAGTGATTGCCTCATCTCCATCCCCAGCTTCCTAGCAGCATGAGAACATCTGCCTAGCACTGCATGCTGGCTCTCCAGTCTGCCCACGTGGGTTTCCTCTATCTCCCCCCCCCCTTGGCCAGAAGAACATTAGAGCAGCCATATTGAATCAGACTAGTGACCCACCCAGTCCAACACTCTGTGTCACAAAAAACAGGTGCCATCAGGAAGTCCACTAGTGAGGCCAGAATTCCAGAAGCCCTTCCTGTTGCCCCCCAAGCGCAGGGAATATAGTGCATCACTACACCAGACTGTATGTATACCTTGTGGCAATAGCCAGTGATGAATCTCTGCTCCATTGTTGTTGTTGCTAGGTGCAAAGTCATGTCCGACCCATCACGACCCCATGGACAATGATCCTCCACTCTGCTCCATACATTTATCCAATCCCCTCTTGCAGCTGTCTATGCTTGTATTTTGGGGTAAATAACTGGGATCCCGAATTCCACAAGTTAGTTATGTTTTGGGTGAAGACGTACTACCTTTAATTTGACAGAGCTGTTTCACCAGGCCTGTAGTTGAGGCCAGGAACATAACACCTATTGTCTGTGCTGACAAGAAGCAAAGTAGCAGTTGGAGCCTTTTTATCTTTGCAAAACTAATATTAGTACTTTAAACAGGAGTAGAGACAGGATTCTAATCTAGGATGGATAGATATGCAGGAAGCATGTCCTGCCTTCATGGTGTCAAGATGGAGAAGAGTGGCGCAATGTAGAGAGAAGGTGTCAATCTGGAAGGAAGTTTCCTTGAGAGTAGCAATCTTCACCTCAGACCAGTAGAAAGGAAGGATAATCCAGGTCCTGACATTATCTATCAGACTCTCTATAGCCCCCTCAGAAATCTGAGGCTAAGACACAGCCCAGAGTCCTTCACTTCCAGCGTCTAATACCTGACATTACATTTTATGGAATACATGGCGAGATTGACAAAGTCACATTTGTGTCAGACCTGGCCCTTGTAATAAATAAGTGACACCGGTGCTTTAGGCAATGTTATGTCATTGTATTTATTTATTTTGGGGTAAATATGAGCATACTTGATGTCCAGTTACTTGGTTTTTCCTGTTCCTACCTGTTCTTATTTGGAGGAGAATGGATAGAGGAGGAGGTGTATTGGGAAGAAGAAACCATTTAGCTATGGCTGGCATCTGATAAGAACCAGGGTGATGGGAAAAGAGTGGTGCACTCCTCTTTCACTTCCTGTTGACACCTCTATATCACTTCCTGTTGATAATCCATAACTGATGACACTGTGTACACAATGCTTTAGGAATTTACTTGATCTAGGAAATCTGAAAGTGTTGTGGTATTACTACTAGTTTTTTAAATAAGAAATGCCATGCTTTTTGCTCCTACGGCTCATTTAAGGAGGGATAGAGAACAAAGGGCAGGAAGTTCCCCTCCAGGCAGGGCAATCCGGCAGCTCTATTGTAAACGCATAGTCCTAGTTATGCTACATATTTCCAATTATAAGGGAAAACCTCTATTTCTGAGTATAAACTTTAGTTTCCTGTTTATTATATTTTAACATGGCTCTTTCTCCAGAGAGCACAGGGCTTTTCATCCCATTTTATCCTCCCTCTACCCCTTTGAAGAGGAGTACGCTAAGAGAAAACAGGCCCCGAGTCGTTCTCCAGTAAGTCTCGTGTACAGATGTGAGGTCACAGATTGAAAAAAGAGAAAAAATTATGAAAGGGAATAACTTCTTTAATTTTTCCGGTGGTAAAATTTCACATTTTGAGGAACATTGAAAAATAGTTCTAGGAAATATTTCTTCCCTCAGAATGACTGAAATTTTCTTAATACTGACTATTTTACTTACTCAAAATGTGCAATATGAAGTTGTTCATCTGAAACACTGGATTATCAGATAATATCTGTGTATACTTTAGATTTAATTCCAGAGGTATGTACATTATTTAAATATGACTAATAATGCCCCAATTTAATGTGTGTTATAGTGCTAGATTAAAAAGTGTTTCTGTGGTTGTAAAAATTTCTGCCCACTGGCCATAACTTTTTGCTATCTTCTTCCTGCTGTAGCCCAGAATGCTGTTCCTGGGGGTACCTGTCCCCCTGGAGCAACGTTTTAGGTTCAGTGGGAGTGGAAGATAGGAAAACCTCCATGTGTGGAAATACATATGTGGAAATGTCTTTGGAATCCAACTTATGTTAGAGAAGAATGGGTAGAGGAGGATGTAGATTGGGAAGAAGGAAACCATCTGGTGTACATCAGCCTTTCTCAACTTTTTTTACTGTTGAGAAACCCCTGAAACATTTTTCAGGCTTCAAGAAACCTCAGAAGTGTTGTGATCATGCAGAATATGGTTCAGAAGCATAGCTGTGTACTTATCCAGCAGGAGCCTCTCCCCTTCCCACCCCCTCCAGGCCCATCTTTGGCCACTTTAGGAGGGGGGATCAGGGCAATATGACTATATCACCTGATAAATGTTTAAGAAGTTTAAAAATATATTAAAAAATTAATTAACTCCCACTCGTTTGGGAAACCCTTTCAGGACTGTCAAGAAACCCCAGGTTCTTGTATCTGAGGAAGTTGCGTGCACCAATTCTTGCTGTCTTTATGGGGTCCACCAGCCCTCTAACATTTAATGATAGAGACATTAATCATATCATTACTATGCATATTTATAGACATCTATACCACCCCAAAGAGCATTGCTCTCCACCAATTCCAGTAGGATCGTGATCGCTGGGCCAAGACAGGTATGTTTGGCTTCAACCAGGGCCAGGGCCTTTTCAGTCCTGGCCCCCACCTGGTGGAATCAGCTCTTGGAAGAGCTGAGGGCCCTGTCAAAGCTGGCCTGCAAAACAGAGCTCTTCTGCCAAGCATTTGATTGGGGCTGATGAATTCCCACAATAATAACATCCAGAACATAATTGAGCTCTCCTCCAAAAGGATCCCCCCTCCCTGGAAACCAACATCTGGAAATTAGTTCCGGATTTAACTAGAGCCACCTCAACAACACCCAAGACTAATAATAGCCATCAGTTGATTACTGTTTAATAGGTTTTAACATTCTATTAACCAAGAAATGTTGTTTTTATTCGTTTACGAACTAATTTTTTTATTGATCTGTTGTAAACTGCCCTGAGCTAGCTATGCCGGGAGGGGGCAGTGAATAACCCAAATACATTAAAATAAATAGATCTGCATCAGCTGCACTATATTCCCTTCTGACTAGTTATGGGGGCACAGGATCAGTGCCTTTTGCTAGAGTGTGGTTTGTTTGTTTGTTTTTTAAAAGATCCTTGGTGCATCTCAAGACACTCCCCTTATCCTTTGATCTTTTATGCATTGAGAGCCTTCTGCGCTGTTGTTTTTCAGAAGTTCAGTTTCTGGAAGAGGTGCAGGGCTGTGTGCATTATTATTGTGCCATCTGTTCTGACTCTCTGACTTCCCTGGGTTCGGTCTTCTGGGCAGGAGGGACTAGGGCACCGAATCCGTGCAGGTGAGCCTTATCCTCTGCCAGCTCCTGTACACTTTGCTGAACCTTTAGCAACTGGCAGGATGCTGCAGTGCTTTCCCCAGTGGATCTGCATTGGCAGGACACCTCAGTGACATTTAAAACTCCAGCACTGTTCTGAGTTTCCTGTGGCTTCCATAAAGGGGATTCTGAAAGTCATGAATTAAGCAAACTGAAACCCCTGGAAGAAATAATAATAATAATAATAATAATAATAATAATAATAATAATAATAATAATAATAATAAACAAACACTGCCCATCCCTGTTCTCTGATCAGGAAAGAATTAAACAGTAACTCGATTAAGCTGGCTTCCTTGCAGTTATTTACTGTGACATACAAACCAGAGGCCATTGTCAGCAGTGCATCCAACTGGGCAGTTGATTGACAGCGGTTGGGAATACATACTGTAGAAATGTCACTGCTTATATCCTGAGACAGCAGGGCATGTCTTGATGACTGCTCAGGCAATCTTTGCTCCTATCCAGTCAATGAAACATTTTCTGACAATATGGTGGCCTTTCGGAAATGGTTGTTACTTCAGTTGCATGTTTCTGGACAGGCTCGTGGTGTTCAGCTGTCCACCCCCCCTGCATGGTGGAAAACCAGAAATAGTTCTGTGGCCTTCCTTTGGTACAAATGAGAACATAGATCTGAGCAGCGGTTAGAGTTGCCAGTAATGGTGTAGCAAGCCGCCGCCACCACTCCTGCGTAGGTGCAGTGCAACTATTGTTGCTAGTTTGGAATAAGGGCTTTGTAGAAAAGATTAGTACAATGATAGTTGAGGATAGAGTGGTGGAAGATAATTGAATGGAAAATGGAGGACCCCACAGTATTCGCAGACTGGGGGGGGGGGCAGGGAACATTAAAAAGGCCACCCATGCTTATGAAGTTGAAGGACATGGAATAAAATTGTTAGTGTGGTTGCTCTCTGCTGTAGTTGCTCAAACCTGGAAGTGCCCAGCTTCATCATGTGAGCTTTAGTAGGTTGTTGGGAGTGTGTATGACTGCTTGTTCCTCCCCCTTCAGCCTCACAGTGTCACCAGGGGCTGAAAGAGTGGGGAAGTTTTCTTCATGCTTTACTTCAGCCCCTAGAGCGCCTGTGGAACCTCATGCTAGGACCAGTCTCTCCATCCCTGGCTGAAGGCTAAAGCGTGAAGCAAGCAGCAGGCGATTTCCTTCCCCAGTTCCTAGCTCTGGCTCGCTGGCTTTCACCTGCATGCTGTTCTTTGCTGCTAGCTTTCCCTGACAGCATGACAGTAATAGGTAGGGGGAAAGGAGTAGGTTATGGAGGGTCCCACCCTGTCCGTTCCTCAATTCTGCCACCCTGCAAGCCAACATTGCGGCCTCTCACATAACTACTGGAGGGTGTAATTGCTTCTGGGCCAGGCTTTGCCCACCTCTTCCTCCCATAATAGATTTACATTCATTTCTCATTTTAGAGAGCAAGTTAGTTTGCATTTAATGGCAGTAGATCCCGTAACCGTGTGTGGTGTATCGTGAAAGAGAGCTGCGTTACATTTTCAGGCATTTGTTAAGTCGCATACCTCCGGTTTTGTTCATCCAAGTGTTCAGAAGCAATAAACAAAGATTTGCATGCATAAAGTAGTTCTCACATATACTCAGCTCTCACTCAGGGGAAAAAAACACACCAAAGAACATTAATAGTAAACAAATCTCCGGTAAATTGTATAAAAGCTCTGGAGGCACGATACAGGGATCCTTTCCCCCTCTTTGTTCTGGTTGATAAATCCAGCAAAGTTTATTTTTTATTTTTTGGAAACCAAGCTTTGTTCCTAGTTTGATATCTGGGAGGACTCAGGAACATAGTGTATGATGAGATACTTTAGCCAGAGAATGCCTGGATTTGGACTAGAAAGGGGGAAGAGCAATCTCCTTGCTGCTAAGGATAACATCGTATATATATAATATCTATCTTTTCATGGGGAACGTTTTAATGTCGTATTGTATTTATGGGGGTTTTATTGTCATATCTGTGAGCCTCCCCGAGCCGACTCTAATCGGAAGGGGCGGGATATACATTCCAAAGTAAATAAATATAAATTCCGGACGGCAAGTATGTGTAAGTATATGAATGTAAATACGTAATTTTGCAATTTGGCCAAGCGAGACTTGCAGAGGTATTACTGTGGATTCACTCCTAGTGAGAATATGTCATGTCCGTTTCTTGACATGCCTTTTAACAGCCTCCTGATTAGAAGCTGCACAAAATGTGTTGATTTCCTCAAACCGAGCATGGGTCAGGTCTCTTCATTCCTTGGCACAGTGGGTGACGTGCAAACAAAAAAAGGAATCTTTGGAAACCTCATTAACCCTGCCCATGTCTAGCTTGGCAGGGAGGAGGAATGGGAAGAAATTATTTGGTGCCTTATGCTGCAAACGGAATGGCTGTTCTGAAGGTTGTCCAGTAGAAGAAGAAGAAGAAGAGTTGGTTCTTATATGCTGCTTTTTCCTACCCGAAGGAGGCTCAAAGCGGCCTTCCCATTCCTCCCCCCAGCTGCCCTGCTGCCATGTCCTCTGCAGTGCTGTTCAGATTGGCATGTGGCTCTTGGGGGGTTTGGTGAAGGGGAGAGGTATGGTTCTTAAAGTCATAGATTTTGGCTGTTTTCCGCAATTCTCGTGTCTGCGTGATAACCCCAAAGTACCCGGGACTGACGGTACATGTGACGGAGGAATGTGTATATTTGTTCGGCCTCACGGTTGCCTTCCGCTGAAAACCACCGTTTTTCCTGTTAAACGGTTATCTCATCCCAGTTTGATCCAGGGTGCTCTGGGAAAGGGGTGTGGGTCTCTGCCAGTAAGTCTGGCCTGGCAAAGAGCAGGGAGCTCTGTCTCGCAGATGATTAATTCATCAGTGTAATAACAGTGCCTTGAGCCTCATATTTTCAGCTGCGAGGAGCTCATGGTCTCCGCCGATCTAATACTTCTAATAATGCGTAAATGATTTAACTTTCACTCAGTGATTGTCACCCGGCTAATTGCTTCTGCTCTTTTTTCCTCCTCAGCTTTGACTGAAGGTCATGATGGCTCGCTGCACGAAAGCAGGCATGGCAGTTCAGTGCAGATACGCCGGCGGAAGGCATCCGGGGATCTTTATTGGGCCTATTCAGGTGAGTTGGGCTGGACGGGACAGAGCGATGTGGGAAACGAGTGTCATCGGCCACCGAGCTGGAAGGCAGTTTGCCAGAACCTAAAGGGGAAAAGCACACGCTCCTGCCAAAGACGGAACTTGATTTGCTTTTGATGTTTCAGCCATTTCCAGCGCAAGGGAGACAAGCCGGTCCTCCTTTCCTGGAGCAGCTTGTCTTTTTAGCAGCAGGAACTCCTGGGACACAAACACTAAATGAAATGCTGGCGACATGTGAGGTGGTCCCTCATGTGTGCGTTATGACCCTCATTTGGATTCTGTTTACTGCACCCGTTGATTCATGTTAGAAAAATACTTACCACTAATCATTGGGTCCCTCCAACACATGGAAGGCCAAGGGTTGCTTGGGTTGCTTTTGCAGTTTTTCATGGCCATGGAAGAATTATAGAGAAGTGTTGTGAGGCACCTTTCCTTCTGCAGCAGTGTAGCTATTTCTCACGGCCAAGTGTGCTCTTCAGAATTCTTGTGCTTATATTATCCATTATATTATCCATAACATTACCTTATTCTTGTCAGTTGCATTTCTAATAGGTTTCCAGTGTTGAGTCCTCCTAAGGATCGTACTCCTCAATTACCTGCTTTACCACCCCATTCCACAACTATTCTGATAATTTTTTTTATAACCTTGTGACTTCTCGTTCGGCACACACGCGCCTCCCTAAATGACTTGTTGGGCTTTCTGTTCAAGAATCTTCTTGGTTTTTAAAATGAATATGAGAAGTAGTTTTTTCTTTTCTTTTTTGAACTGCTGAATACAGATACCGCTAGCGTATAACATTTGTTTAACTTCAGGGCTAGGTGCTGTACTAAAGTGAGGAGATGTGGACTCAGAGTATTGTGTACAATTAGATGACAAGCAGGAAGAACACATCCAGAAAGAGAGGGGGAGCCCAGAGGAAGGTTAGGCCAGAGTCTGAGGAGGCAGAAAAAAAAGGGGGGGGGGTGGCTAGGAAAGGGTGATGAAAGGGAAATTAGGAGAAAACAAGAAGGCTAGGTGGAAGAGTCAGTGGTGGAAATGAAAGCGGAGGTAACCTGAGTAGAGAGCTCCATGTGCCTAGTAGGTTAGAAGGAAAGATGACTGTAGTTTACATATGGTTTTGAAATAGTCAGCCAAATGGTTGAAGGCTTCCAGCTGCACATAAGAAGGGCAAAATATAGACGCTCAGATTCTTTAAAGGATGACAAAATTAATAAATTGATTACCAATTCCTTGCTTGCACCCTGATCTCCAAGAGTCTCACTTTCTCTTTACCCTGTTTTTTTGTGTGTGTGTGTGTGTGTGGGGGGGTAAGGGCTTGTGAGTTTCATCACACAAAACAAAATGCACATCGGTATCATTTGTCAAGTGGATGGCTTCTCTTTTAAACTTGGCAAATACCATTGCAGGATTAAAATATACTTGGTGTAATCCAGCTCACCACTCAGCATGCAAAATCCTGTTCAAACCAACACGACTTAAATTGACTTCACTAGTTTCTGGAACTGTGCCCGTTGTCATGATAAATCTGTATTACATCTTAAATATTTTTCTTTCCTAAAATAATACAGTGCAGCAGGAGCCAAGATTTAAGTTAATAAACAGTTGAAATGGATAGCCCGCTTCTACCTGTTTGTCTTACAAGAATGAAAATGGAGGCTTAAGTGATGAATGGCACATTTATTTTGTTTTTATTACTGAAAAACGTGCTTGGACGATTCATTTCATCCTTTTTGCGAGGGGAAAAAGACTTGGCAAAAGCATTTAGTCGCATATTTCAAAACTCTTTGAGTAGTTTGCATTTCTGGTTGCTTTATTGCTAACCGGCAATGCCATAGTGGTAGGTTTCTCATTCTGAGGGAATTTTTCTCCTCTGGCAGAATTTAAACCCTGGTTTTTGTTTTGGTGACAGACACTGAGTCTTTCCCTATTTTATACAAATGCCATTCATTCTAATCAAGAGATCTCTTGTCCCCATTACTACTCTATGAAGTTAAGCCCTGACTTGAGTGGACTTTGGAGCTTGGTATGTGGCTAGTCCCACGTTCAGTCTCAAGTCTCTCCAGCAAAAAACAAAACAAAACAGGTAATACTTGATGTGAAAGATCTATACCTGAGACCCTGGAGATCTACTACCAGTCAGAGTAGGCCAATGGCCTGACTAGGTATAAGACAGTTTCATGGGTCCAAGGTGATGACCTAGTTAAGCTTTGTCTGGTTTGACAATAGATTTTCACAGTCTGAGACAGATAATGGTCTTTCTCAACATCTGTCATCTGAAATACTTTAGCGGGTCAATTTGCATATTTTTTTATTGTTCTATACTGAGCTGTTCTGTTATGCTGCAGCTCTAATGTTTTTATAAAAATGCCCTCCAAAACACTACTTGTTTGCTAAGTGTTAGAAATGTGGGGGCTCTTCCTGATCTACTCAGGCAGGCCATTCCCCAAGCTGGGAACCACTGGTGGTTGCTGATCTTACCTACTTGCAAGGTGACATCCTCAGGTAAGCAAGGGCCATGTCGTGGAGCAGGGGTAGTCAACCTGTGGTTCTCCAGATGTTCATGGACTACAATTCCCTTGAGCCCCTACCAGCAAACGCTGCCAGGGGCTCATGGGAATTGTAGTCCATGGACATCTCTAGGACCACAGGTTGACTACCCCTGTTGTAGAGTATAATAAGAGAGGCAGTCCTGTTGGAATGTGAATCCAAGGCCATACAGGGCTTTGTGGGCGATGACCAGTATGTTGAGTTGAAACCAAATATGAATATGAAGGCTACGTTCTGCTGCTGAGATGTAGCTACTCGCCTTCTTTGAAGCAAATCTATATTCTTGATAAGTCATTACAGTTTATCTGCTAGCTTTGACGGCTTCCCCTTCCATACCTGCCATGTTCATTGACTAATCTGTAGATTACACAGCTCAAGAAACAGACCTACTCCACGTCTTTTTTTCCTTTTCGCATGTGAGTGAATTCTCTGTTTATTTTATTTATCACATTTATAGCCCACTTCCTCTCCCCCAAACAAGACTTGGGATGCCTATTGCAAATCAAATGTAGTTCTGCCTGATTAGTGCTATCTAACTGAACCCCTTTTTGTCACTATCACTAAATAAAATAAGGAGTTAATAGGGAGGCAGGAGAGCTCTGCTGTACCAGTTCATGCCCCAGAACTCAGGGTATTTATTGTTGTGCTGTCTTCCTGATGTCAAGTAAGAAAGGCAGCCTGGAATGGCCTTGTGTGTTTTCCTTAGTGATCGCTTTATGATTATAATAGCATTAGCATAATCTGCAACTTCATTCCAAGGAAAACATTTTTAACCATTGTTAGAATACAGTTTGGAGGCTATCCAGATGGCAGAGTGAACTGTCACACCAAAGCCATTGTGTATAGTTACATGGAAACAGGGCTACATTGGAGTGAATTATCAGTCCCAACCGAATTGTTGTTTCCAGCTGAGCCATTGAGCAGCAGTAGATATCCTTATCTTTGGGGGAACAAGTTAATTGATTATTATTTTGTACCTTGTCGTTCATCTGCATATTGAACAGTCATAGTCTATTGCTATCTCTTGAGAAGAAGTCTCTCATAGAATAGAATCATAGGATCATAGAGTTGGAAGATATCTCCAGGGTCATCTAGTCCAGCCCCCTGCAGAATGCAGGAAATTCACAACTCTCAGTTGTCCTCATGTCACTCTGATATTGGATGGCTTTTCTGAACAGCAGGGAGTAATAAGTCCTAAAATGACACTTGACTGAGTAATACTTGCATCCAGTCACCACTATCCAAAAGTGATTTCTGGAATTCATTTTCATGTGAGGTTCAGTTTTTATTAATACTTATTATATATTATATACTTACTAAGGACTAGGGATAGGGACAAAGCCTGTTGCATCCAGGCCAGGGGTGGGACAACCTGCCTGATTGGCCATTTGTTGAATGGACGGCCAATCAGGGAGGCGATGAGTTGGTCAGAGCTCCTCCCACCACGCTAGATGTGTTTTATTTATGTTACAGATAAGTCATCATCTATTGATGAGAACCGAGTTTATTAATCTGTATGTCTTTACTACTATTGCTACACTTGGGAACAGAAGTGTTTTTTATAACAGAAATTAATACTTTAACTACAATTCAAGGAAATGTAGTGGTTTTTCACGGAGAGACTGGACAACTGTCCAATATGCTGCAGTTTTTGAATTTCTGAATTGAGGATGCTGTTAGTGTTCTGCAAGGCCCCTTCCAACTGTGATTTTGTAAAATGCCATACTACTGTACTTGGATCTCTTCTATGAAACCCCACACTTAATTTGAAAGGGGCCCTGACTAGTAGAACATCTGCTTGCTTGCAAATTGTCCTATGTTCAGTCCCTGCCTCAGGAGCAGCAGATGTGAAAGATGTGAGCCTGAGGCCTTGCTGCCTCTCAGAGTTGGCTATACAGAACTTGATGAGTCAGTCTGACTCAGTAAAAACAGCTTCATGTGTGCTCAGATATTCATATGCCATTGAATATTGGATGTTTGCTTGTCAACTTGGAATCAGAGTTGCTACACTAGCTCTTCCAATGCAAGGGGGGAGCTGCAGCTGGTCAGGACTCCCTGAAATGTGTCCTTATATGTGTATATTTGCACTTGTTTATAGCCGCAAAATATGTAGTGTGTGGGCTCAAGTTTCATTCAAAGACAAGGATCTTTTGAAGTGGTTCACCATACTTTCTAACATCAAAACTGTGCTTTAGTGTTTGATAGTTTTATTCTGAAGAACTCCAACATCCAGTTCTGGACTCCTAAAGCAGTACTGGTGATTCAAATATTAGTTTTGTTCTCGGGCAGAATACTGATCTTTGAGTTCCAAACTTAAATTATGGGGGTCTAATCAATGTTATACTCCAGGGGTTAGTCAGGAAACATACTTCTGGTGATAACTGTGAAAGTAGGAATCCTATGGAGAGAAAAATGAAGACCAAGGCAAGGGGAAAGAAGCCTTTTGAAACTAATGTAAAACATCTCTATTTACAAAACATGAGGGCCCTTTCTCCCAGTTTACAGGTGAATCTTCCAGATATCTCAGATACTTTTTTCTTATCTTCCCCTGGCAGCAATTGCAGCTACTTTAGGGACTATATTTCTGATTCAGTATTGCATGTACTATGAAGAACAAGACCAGAAATATTAAAGTGCTCCTATTATGATCTGGAACTTGAGGTAGTAATAAGGCAATCAGCTATCCTTCTTCAGTCACTTTTATCTTCTCAGCATATTTTGGGTCTACCTTCAGGCAGGGCCTTCCTCGCCTTTTCTTCGTTTATGTACTCATGAAGCTCATCTGCAGAAAAAGTAGGAAATTACAGAGATCCTGCTGTCCAGGAACAATCATGGAAGATTATTGTTAAGAAAATGCAGATCAAGATTCTCACAAAAAAGGGTTCTCCACAAATCTCTGTGGATCAAAGGTGATCCGGAATACAGGGGCCTCCTTTTTTTTTTTTTTTAGGTCCAGGAGTCCATTGTAAGAAACATGAGTATAGATGTTCCTTAAGTTGAAGGGTTCTGTCCAACATAAATATTGATAGATTAGAATGGATTTCATTTATAGTCTTTGGGTCCTGTCTAAATTTATGCTGGAATATAGAATGTTCTTTACAGTGCCACTAGACTCCCGTTTTCTTCTAAGAAGCTTTGGTTTTTAAAAATCACTTCAAGTTTAGTCACTTTGATGTGTCTCTTTGGATAGAAAAAGCAAGTTACGAATTATGTAAATATAAGTGTTCAGGAATAAGTAACAATAACTTACATTAAGCGCCATCTGGCACACCATACAACTAGAGAACAAATAAGAACCAATTAATGGTCCCAAAATAGTTGACCTGGGACTTTGGATGCTGCAGTGTGCGGATGGAATTTTTAAAAAGTTGTATAGAATAAAATATCCCGCTGTTCTGTTTTCTCTTTTATGGACAGTCTTAAGATGGTAGGTACACCATGGCCGCATGTGCAATAATAGATGTGCAATAATAGATTTTAGAACTTAATTTTCTGTGGAGTTAGTATTCGGGCTACAATGGTTTCCTCTGGTGATGCACAGTGTTTTATTGTATGTCAGGTTGTATTTGTTGATGTAGAAGTAAAAAAGGACGAACTCTGGGAGGTGGGATAAACATATAGATCTTTATTGTTCTGAGGGAACGACCAGGAAGTGGGTGATAAAAAGCTGTGCCTCTGGCAAAAGCAATATGTTCAAAGATTTAAAGGAACACTAGATCACTTGAGTACCTCCTCTAGGGAAAAGTGTCTTGTCTTGGTTCTTTTGTGTGTTGCTGTGAAAGGCAGCAAAACAGGTATTGTTTTGTGCCTTTTTTGCTTTAGATGCGGGCGTCTCTCAAAATAAACTAGAATGGATTACAAAAAGATCACAAGTTCAGCTTGTGAGGAAGCAGATATTGGGCACATTGCATAATTTGTTTTGGGAGTGGGCTATGGGCAAAACTCCTCCTAAGTCACCTAAAGTTTTAAATGAGTCTCCTTGTTTTATTTGAAACAACTGAAGGGTAGGAATAGGGAGCAGAGATAAAGTGGCAGTGTCTCTAAATGGCATTTTACCTTTCTGTGATCAGTTTAGAGCGGAAGGAAAGGCTAAGCTCTTTACTCCTGAGGGGCTGTTTTATACATATATCTATGACAGGGGTGGCCAAACTATGGCTCTCCAGATGTCCAAAGACTACAGTTCCCATGAGCCCCTGCCAGCTGACACATGCTACTGAAGAAAAGCAAAGCAAAGCGGCCATATGTTACACTTCTTCAAAATCAAGATCTTCATTCTTCAGCTGACACATACAGGCACAGATTGGCCACCCTTGATTTATGGGATGTAGTGTTCAATCAAATACTTGGCATATAGAAGGTCCCTGCTTTAGTCATCAGCTTCTCTAGTTAAAGGAGTTTAACTAGCAGATTACGGGAAAGGCCTTTTTTCTTCCCAAGATCTTAGAGAACTGCAGCCAACCTGAAGATGCCAAAATGGATGTCAAATAGTCTGATTCACTGTAAGGGAGCAAATAATAGATAATTCAGTGAGAGATTAAGGGCTTCATTGAGCCAAAATACATTGTCTGTTCCAGCTGGAGGTTCTAGTTCATGCCAATAAGGTTCAAAACAGGCACTTAATGGAAAGCAAAGATTTAGTAAGTTTTTAAACATTTTAAAGTAAATATATGCTTACAAAATTACATAACTAAGAGTAATGGTCTGTCCTTTCTGAGAGGACAAGATGACTTGGCTGAGAGCTCGACTAGGTATTTTCCTCTAATTATTGGTATGCACTGAGTAATGTGAGCTTCCTTGACAAAACCCGACAGCTAAAAGAAGTTAGATGATACTGTTCCCTTACTTCCCTTAGTGCTGGAAGTGGCTGCTGCCGGCAACCTGTGGCTTAAATTCTTTTAAATTACTTGTTCTCAACCTGGGAGTCGGGACCCCTTTGGGGGTCAAAAGACCCTTTCATAGGGGTTGTGGCAGGGCAAGCAGCTTGGTTGGGCGGGGGGGGGGTGCCATCCACACAACAGCCTTGTGGGATAGATTGAGAGAGAGCATTCATCTGTTTGGAGCAGCGGAAAAGAGTGAGATGGGCAAGGTGGGGCAAGAGGCAGAACAGAACTGAGAAACCCAGGGGGAAAAAAACAATTTATATACAATCATGAGCAATAGATCTTCACGCCATTGGTCAGTTTCGGTTTAATTTCTGTGTAAGAACACTTGTATAATTTCATGGTTGGGGGTCACCACAACATGAGGAACTGTATTAAAGGGTCGCAGCATTAGGAAGGTTGAGAACTACTGTTTTAAATGGACATGCCAAAGATTGAAACTGGGATTTTTGGCATATACTTCAGGTCCAATAACTAAAACAGGGTGACAAATATAATTTAACCTGGAGGGACATACAGAAACTGGATCAGTGCTCAGAGCAAATTAAGGACGAAAACCCAGAGTGACCCAGATTGCATGTCTGCATACAATCAGCAGTTACGTGACTAATCTGAACAGGTCTGTTCAATGGTGCTTACTCCCAGGAAATTGTTCTTACAATTTCATTGTAGGAGCATGATTCATATGTTCTCCTGACTTTCAGAACTGGTAGCTGAATGGTACAAATTAATGATCCCTAATGGAGGAATGGAGAAGGGGAACAGGGTAAATTCTTGTGGAGGCCTACTAATTTATAACTCAACCTCTGTTGAATTTCTTCAATAAACTATAATTCAGCTCACACAGCACATCTTATCTTATATACAGTATTTGCTGGCGTATAAGACTACTTTCCCCCCCTGAAAAACATGCCTCCAAGTGGGGGGGGGTCATCCTATACACCGGGTGCACTTCAGTTGGGATAGACATAGCTGCCCATAGTGGCCCATAGTACTGTAATGTAATGTAACAAGCTCTATATTTTGAGTGGAAATGTTGGGGGGTCGTCTTATACGCCCAGTCGTCTTATACACTGGCAAATATGGTAGTTTTTCTGCCTGAGTGGTATGGTATATATTCAAGTAATCTTTTTCCTTTGGGGCATCACTGAAACTTAGGAATAACAGAATGGGTGGCATTTTAGACTCCCAGTATTAATCCTCATCTTCAGAGCAGTTAAATAAGATTCTATTGAGTAATAAACATGAGTGTCAAGACGAAGGAATATCCAGGAGGATCTTGACAAATCAGAGGCGTGACAGATGTTGTTTGAAGAAAAACAAGCTAGAAGTCTGTATTTTCAAGAACCCAAACACCTGGCCGTATACCTGCTCTGGATGAGAGTGGGGCAGGCTTAGAATTCAGGATACAGGAATAAATGTTACAGAGCTGGCAGATAAACAGATTTGGAAGGGAATAGTGGTGGGAGTATGTGCAAGTATGTGCAAGTAGAACCTGGAAGAGTATGTGCAAGTAGAACCTGGTGGGCCAAAGATGATGGGACCTGAAAAGTATGATATATATGGCACACACGTACATATTGTGAGCTAGATCTTAATGTGTAGTTAGTATCTCATAAGTGGCAAGATGTATACACTGAGTTGCACACAAGTCACAATAAGGTTTAAATGTAATAAAGGTGAAAATATTAGCTGAGTCTGTCAAAACATGTAGGATTTAATTCATAGGAAGTGGAGCTATTTCCTCCCTTTTCTGGGTGTGACCACATAAATATTAAGTTCATGTTTCTCTTTTATTTAACCCCCAGAATATCTAAAATACTTGTTTAGACTTATTCTATCCTATAAATGTTCAAGCATCTTATCTTGCATTTTAAAAATATGCAGCTGCCATTGCAGGTCATGGGATTTTACCATGGGGGAAATAGGTCTTAATAGGTTGTTGATTGTTAATAAGAAAAAAAGCCATTAGGAGGGTGCATGGTGCCATGCTGCTATTTTGTCAACTTATGCTTTGCCTTAATGCCACTGAACAAAGCTGGTGATTGTTCCTACACTTTAAAATGCAGCCTAGTTAGAATAAACTAGTGGTGTCCATTTTAGTACCTTTTTGTCCCTTCTATTCCAAAAACGCCTTGAATAAATCTTTGTTGGTCTTAAAGGTGCTACTGTACTCTGATTTTATTATTCTATCCCAAAAACACTCTTCTAAGGAGACTATGAACAATTTAATTATTTTACATATAAGTGATTTTTTAAAAAAATTGTTGTGTTTTGCAACCTAGCTGATCTATCTATAATATTTGGATATCCAGGGTTTTGCCTGGTTTTTTTACCTGCTAACATGAAAAGCACTGGAAACAAATGGGACGACCTTCCTATGGACATCTGAAAGTATTCATCTGAAATGTATAATATGGTTCATTCACTGTCTCCTTTGCCACTGTTCCATCAGTGTTTAATAAATGCTGACACAATATCTGACAAATTCGAATAACATTTTTAGAAAGGCCTTGTTAAATAAACCCCAGTAGATTCAGAGCAACCAGCTGATGGAATGTTGAGAATACTGATGGTTGTATTACAAAGCCTTTGTCCTTGGGAACTTACCCATACATTGAGCAAGAATTGGGAAAATGAGATCTCAGAAATCAAAGAAGTTAGACTGACTTCCATGCAAGGGACTTTAGTAGGTCATGGCATCTAATAATTGATTTGATAGCACCCAAGAGAAAATGGAGGGATTACTAGTGATCATTGTACGTTCGTAAAAGACCACACTTACATGAATTAACTGCCCTCATCATGGCCACCAAGGCAGCAAGCAGATTAAACACATACATGATGAAAACATGTCTTAAAAACCATTAAAACCAATGAAAAACACATTAGTAAAATGCAAGTCAAAATTCACATACCAAACTATAAAAGACAAAGACATACCAAACAGCAATTAGAATGTGGGGAGGGATCACTGAGGGAACTGAGCATTTTATTACATTTACAGATGAAAATCACAATTTGATATGTCAACCAAGTACCGGTGATTGTGTATAAATCAATCACCTGTCTGCTTTTAATGGTTTAATTAACCGACATGATATTACATCAACAAATATGACATTCTGTGAAACGTCCTTTTAACTTGGCTTGACAACTAAGGAAAATCATTGATTGTTTGGACACATTTGACTTTAAAAGTTTGGGGAACCATAAAGGAACATCCCTGCTGCCAGTAATAGCACGATGGTAAGAAAAGAAAAAGAAATAAATAAAAGTGCGCACTGTCATACCTTAGTACAAATGTGGCATAGTTTGCTAGACCTTGTCCGCTGTCTGAATCAAAGGGGTTCCTTTCATGTTGGATCACATAGTTTACACCCCTATATTCTATTCATGGTAATGATTAATTGCAGTAATTAATAGATATGTCACTCTTTATGATGATCACCTTCCTTCCCTTTTTAGCAAGGTAACAACTTCATTCTGTTCCCCTATCTAATTGATCTGCTGAATATGCCAGTGCTATTTATACGACTGTTATTAACTTGGGCGCCTAAATGCCTTCAGACTTCAATGCATTTCTCATCAACGATTCTTTTTGAGATCGGACAGTACTTTCTTCCTTTTTCTGAGTAATTGAGCATTAATTGACCTTTCACCTTCACCTGGAAAGTATGGGGCCATCATTTCTAAAGAAAATCCATATATATCTCTTAATAATCCAGGGAGGTGACACAAGTGTACCTTGAGGTAGGTTGTGTCAACCTGCCAGGAGGGAAGAAAAAATTTGTCACATGTTAGGAGCCAGAGTAAAATACCTGTGTCCTCTAGCCACTCTTTGTCAGGCTCTAACAATCTCTGGTCCCCTTTTATTGGACCTTTAATAGCAGCCTGATGTACAAAAACTTTTAAAGAGCTTAGTACCAATAACACATAGATAATGCCAATTTGAGGGCTTCAGGGAGGAACACAGGGTGAGATGTTGGAAGGAATAAACATACAACTATTTTGGGGGAAAACATGGCCACAGCTTATTTTATTGAATACAAAGAAGCAATGGTGGAGCATAGGGACAGATCCAAGCATTAGGTGACACTCCTGCTACCCAATAAACAAAGCTTACCCAGCCCGTCTGCTGGGAGATAAACCATAGAATGACAAGATACTGGGTGCACATTATCCTCCTAAATTAGGCTGTGTCTGAATGAAATGTTGGAATGCGTAATAACCTTCCTGCCAGGCACCTTAACAAATTGTGTGGCAGCCTTGCAAACCTTCCTTCTGGCCAAGTCCACTTTTTCTGGTGCCAGCACCCTCTCATGAGCTAACAAGACCAAAGTAATATTGTTCCAGGTAGTCTTTGGTGCAAAATCTGGAGGCTGACAGTGGTGGAAACAATACCTTTTTATAACTGGAAGATCACTCTCCCCCAGCTGAATGACAACAGCATGAGATTGGCTATTATGAAAAGCCTTGACATACGGTGGAAAGGAGAGACAGCCATTTATTTCCTCTGCTCCCTGACCACTTGATGTGAAGATGTTCACCGAGACCCAAGTTGGAATCCTATCTAGACAAAGTTGCAATGTTTGAAACACAATGTTATGTCAAATGATCAGAACTATTTTTCTTGTATCTAAGGAGGATAGAAAAACAAGCTGATCAGCATCATAAGCCTAAGTGTACCTATAACTTGCATGCAGAGGAGAACCAGTGGCTCATGGCCATTATCTGATCCAATATAAAACCACATTTGGATGTGAGTATAGCTGCTCCAATCCAAAATGATTGCCCCCCAAAGTTCCCCGAGAGAAGGCCTTGTTTTGTGTTAAATGCCCACAGAACACAAATGAACTGAAAACATAACAGACAAGAGCCATCGACACACCCAAGGAAAGTCCCAGAAATATTAGGCCAGATAGAAAAGTATTCAGAGGCGTAACAAACAGATTGACCCCTGGGAGCATAATGAAGATCTGGGTTCTATGGCAAAGTTAATCCATCTTGGACCTAGATGGTTGCGTACATAGCTCTTAACCACTAACTGAAATATCTTGGAAGGTCAGGCTCATAGTATCACCAAAAAATGCTAAGGAAAAAGCTGCTCTAAAGAGAGCTGCGTCAAAGGCTGAAAGCATATATTGGGGAGATGATGCATGAATTTTTCCCACATGGCAAAGTAAATGGGTCTATGCTCATCAATGTCATGCATGATCTTATACAAATTTCCAGTAAGCACACTTAAACAGAAGAGACTTTATTGAAAGTGTTACAAAATCTATGAAACGAATCTGAAATTAATAAGCAATGTAGAACAAATTAACAAAACAGCGACCCACCACATGCAATTGAACAAACACAAGACAGGACCTTGGCTCAGGCCATAGGTCATGAAATCAGGCTCTCGCAGGGACAGCCTTCTCCAATCCTCTGTCATGAACCAGGTGAGAAGAGCAGCAGAGATTGATAAACCCCTATAAAATACCTTTATGTAAAATGATGATTCTTGTACACAAATTTGTTGTTACATGCCTTGTTGCTAATTTATCTTTCTCAGCATAATACCTTGCAGGCAACAGTCACGGCATTTTAAATGCCTTGTCTTACTTCCAGGATTAAAGATTTCCAATTCTGACCCCCAGCATGTATCAATGACCGGATGTCTTCCCAGAGGACCTTTGGGTACTTGGTAATGATCAATCATTGAGGGATTCTTAGGGTCCCTCGTTACCTCTATGTGTCATTATGAACACACTGCCTTGGCTCTCCTTTCCTTTGCAGTGTCTGTTGGTTTCTACAACCATTTGCTGGTCCCTGTGGTTTCGGTCCTGCAGTTCCTGGTGTGCATGAAAGAATGCGAACTTATTCCTAAGACCTTTAATATTTGTCAACCATATCATTTTACACGAAGGCTTTTAGCAATCTTTGTTGTTCTTTTCTCCAAAAACTGCAGCAGGAAGTCAGCAAACTGAAAAAGAGAGGCTGAAAGCTTGCATGGGCTTACTTAAGTAGCCCATCAGGCTCCAGCTGCACCCGCGGTAAGATGCACAGCCTGACATAACAGGCTGCAGGAGAACCAGGCAGCCCCCCTTTGCCTTGCCGGAGAACGCCATCCAGCTGCAACATAACTCCTTCCAGCCTCCCCGACCTCCTGAACTGTCAGTGACAGTGGAGATGAGTCTTGGCTGTACTTCTTAGTATTTTTAAACTGTAAAATATTGACAGTCTACTTCTGTTGCCACCAAGAACTATGTTTGACAATTCGTGTTATAGATTACTGTATAAAGTAAATTATTTTGGATGTAACTGAGAAATTCTGGTGGCTAATGGTTCTTTAATGCTGATTTGTGTTTAGTAGGGGGAAATGCATTTCAGTTATGCATTCTTTCCTTGCGCTCAGTTATTTTGATGTATGCCCTATTGATTTCAGTGGAATTTTATTGAAATGTGTTTGGGACTGTAGCTGTGTACTCTGATCATAAATATTTGCATCTTATGTTTGTTTATGATGATGACTCTGTGACATCCCTGTACTGTATTATGCTGAAACTGCTGAGGGTGCATCTGCTCCTGAGTGCGCTGGGCTTCAGGACTGAACCCTGTTAAAAGAAATGGTAGCCTATTCAGAACCCTGCAAAGTAGAGTTTCATTCCAGCTTAGTTCCATTGAGCAGTGGAATCAAGCCATCTTAATTATTCTGACTTGTCTGTTTTACATATGAAAAAATGAACCCAAGAAGATTTAAGTATCTTGTAAGTTCTGGGAAGATGAAGCAGAGCCGTAGGCGATAAAATGTCCTATTCACAGAATTTCCTTGACGGTAGAATCCCTTGCGAGTTACTGATTTGACCTTCCTTAAAATACATATCTTTTAATTAACTTTTTTGTGTGGAAGCATTCAGTTTGCCTCGGCCCAGTGAAAAAGGTCGTTTCAAACCGAATCCTGCAAATTTGAATGAATCAAGAAAATAAATATATAGTCGCCTAATAGAGAGTAACGAAGGAGGCTCATTTCCCTCTTTTGAGCCCCGTAGGTAAGCATTGTGTAACGTTTCAGTTTAAGATGTAGCTGAATAAATATAGGTAAGGAAATAACTGAGCAGTGCATTTCAAGTGCCAAGAGTGCTACGGAAGAAAACAAAGCAAACAGCAGGAACTGAATAGCCTGTAGAGTAACCATAGAGGTAGTAAGTGAACTTGTAGGAAAGCTATCACAATAGCCCAAGCATGAAATAATCAAGGCATGAATAGACTCTTATTTGCGGTGAAATTCTTGGGCCATGTAAAAGCCCTGAATAATGCCAGTTTTCAAATAATTGAAGTGGTAATAGACTATTCTCATTTTTGTGACTTCGCGCTCTGTTTTTTTCAGCACTAATACAAATAAAAAGTGCTAGAAACTACTCTTATTTTACACCAGTGTGCCTATGACTAGCATTCCAGGGCAATTTATTTTGTCAGTGGAAGGAGTCCTGTGGACAAACATAAGCTGGAATGCAAACTTCCAGGGAGCAGGTTGCCCACCCACCTAATAATGGGCTGTTGCTTTATAGGGATTTTTTAAAAGGTTTCTTGAGACATTCCATACATTTCCTTCTTTTTATGAATTTAAGCTCTGTGACTAATATCACAAATATAATATCCACTGGGAATTAATGGGGAAAAGCCATGAACAGGAGTGGACAGGAATTTAGCCTTGAACTTACCAAAATCATTTGGGATTTAGCATGCAGGCTTTGTCCTGAATTGCATTTTTGCATAGGCATGTGCACAGGAAAAAAAATTTGGACCCTTTCTGATTTGACCCCAATCAATTTGGACCAAATCTAAATCACTGGACTCACCCATCGCTTGTTTGGATTTGGCTGAATCAGTTCACCTGAATCTGACAAGTACATAGTTTTTTTTTCTTTACATGTGCCCCCCCCCCCCACACACATACCTTGTCAGGCAATCGAAAGGCATTGAAATGATGCACCAAACAGCTGATCATGACAGATCAGCTGCCTGGTGCTCTGTCTCCTTCAGGTTTCTCAGGTGCTGCCTGAGAAAGCAAGGGAAGACATTTAAAGGGCCCTTTCTTTCCCTCCCTCAGATCTTTCCTTTAAACTAGCTGAATTGTGGCCAAATAACGATTTGGATACCGCTTATTCGACCACTTAAAAATACAGGGGTGGGCAATTTGGCTTGGATAGGTTCAAAAAGTACCCAGATCAGCACTGATTCGGGTACTTTTCAGCTTATCTGAACCAAATTTCCTATCAGTGGTAATCTGTGGTGGAAAAATACGAATCATATCATTGACCCAAAGAATCACCCCATCCTACAAAACTGGAGAGTCTTGCTATTGTTATTAGTAGTGATGCAGTGTTTCTTGGTGGTAGGCCCTTAACTAGGCAATTTCCTGGAGTGGGAATTGGTAAGAGCAGTGTGTTTGCTACAAAACAGCAAGTAACGCACAAGTACTTTGACAAAGCTATCTTCTTGTCAAGTGAAAGACAGTATTTTTAGATGTTTGATGTAGTTCTTAAAAGGTGGGCGGAATTGTCAGGTTGCTTTTAAAGTGAATGGTGTATGCCTTTCGTATACAGAGAGGCAGAATTAACAAATGTTGCATGATAATTTTGCATGAATTAGACCTGGTTACCTTGGTGATTACAGCTGAGGATGAAGAGAGATTCCAGGTAACAGTCCCCTTGTGAAATTGGGATGGGGAAGCAAAGAAAATTTCCACATGAGGAATGGATTTCCATGAGTTAACTTAGTAAATTGTAGTTAATATCATTCTAGAAGATAATCCATCTGTCTTTACCAGCGCAGGTAGGAATCTGTAAACATGGCAGAGAATGTCTAGAAAGAATTATTTTTGACTCCTATTTATTTCTTAGATTTTTTTTTACCCTCTGCTCTCAAGAATAGTCTAGTGGCAGGTTACAAGTAAAAAGTAAATACCTGGTACAAGATTAAAACCATAAAACTTAGTTAACCACATACTTTGGTGACAAGAAGTACAAACCCCTCCCCCAATCTTCCCCTGACCTAACCTTCCTCTTATCTAAGTCTTTGAAGTAAGGTAAGTATCACAACACACTGAAGAGTTGAGTACACAGAGTAAATATTGCAGGATTCTATAGCCAACCAAAGAGACATTTCAAAATAGGACACACAGGGCCGTGTACCATTTGACAGTGTACAGAGCATTGCAATCTGTGTACTAAACTTGTCAGATCCTATAAAAACAAAGGGCAAATGAAAAGGTTATGCCTATTGAGGGACCAGCGCATGCCTTATATAGCCTGTGTTATATTAGTTTCAATTTTTGAAAGCAGGTTGTTCTGAAGTCACAAGAAGCTTAAATTTTACCATTCTCTGTGACCTTTTTTGTGTTTCAGGTGTCTTGCTTTCTCTTAGATTGCTAGGCTCACATCACAGCTAGGTTTTATTCACACTTTGGCATGTGAAAAGTGACACTACTGTCCAAAAGTGAATCTGTTGTTAAACAGAGGTAACATTACTTTTTAAAATGTTAACTGCTTGTAGGGTGTTTATTTTGATGGGATTCTTCTTCCACCTAGAAAAGATTTACTGGGAGACACTTATCAAGAAGCCACGTTGTATGCTGTTCTTCCAAAATAATATGTATTTTAATCTAAGATGAAGCCTCTTATTTTGAATATATTTAGGAGTCTCTTAAGTTCAGGGCTTCAAGATTTCATGTTGTTAGTTCCTGGGCTTGCAGGAATGTCTTGTTGAGAAGTGACATATACATAGATCAGTGGTTCTCAACCTTCCTAATGCTGCGACCCTTTAATAGAGTTCCTCATGTTGTGGTGACCTCCAACCATAAAATTATACAAATGTTCTTTCACAGAAATTAAACCGAAACTGACCAATGGCTTGAAGATCCATTGTTCATGATTGTATATAGGTTATAAATTGGCGGGTACCTTCAGGAGGTGCAGCAAGAGTGGTGCCCCCCCCCCTGGCCAAGCTGCTTGCCCTGCTGCGACCTCTGTGAAAGGGTTGTTTGACCCCCAAAGGGGTCCCGACTCCCAGTTTGAGAATCACTGACATAAATAAACACACTAAGGTGCAAATGGTCCAAGAGCTTTATCTGTTTGGAATGAAATTATCAAACCGATAGATTTATCTGTGAAAGAAACAATTCACAAGCCCCTTCTATACCTTCAAGTTGTCAAAACTTGACATCTATACCTATATGTCAAAAAACTCCTGTAACCATTTCAACTCTATGCTTGCTGATGTTCCCATTTCCCTTGCTTCTTGGGGGTTCAAAAAACAAACTGGGTAACTTTTGCTGCCACCATTTACTCTGTCCTTTCTGAACAGAGTTATGAGTATTGCACTTTGCAATTTAGAGGCTCTGCATATTTGCCATTTCTGGCCATTTTACATCACTTGTATAAGATAGTTTGGAGGTGGTCTTTTCAGAACTTTACGATTTTGAACCATTGTGCTTCAGGGATGGTGTGTTTACCTGCTGCCCCTCCCTTTTACTACACTACAGACGGCAAGTTTGAATAGCTGTGGTGTGTTTCCAAAGATTAAATTTAGAACATTCAGAATATGTGAGATTAATAAATGAATAAAAATACTACACATATCCTTTTCAGACTTTCAGGCTGAGCAAGGGTACAAAGAAAAAGTGAAAAAACAGTCCCCTTTTCCTGCCTTAGTGCTTATTCGAAGACAATTTTTATTTAGGACAATCTGGCTTCATTTGAAGAATGCAGTATTTTAAAGTTCAACGTTACCTTAGTTCTTATGGAAGTTCTCAACATTGTCTATTGCTGTGTAGACAAGATGATGTCCCTAAGTAAAGTTCAACCTTTTGTGGTTTCTGCTCTCAAGTAAAAAAAAAAAGATGGAAGAGGAAATTGAACTGTAAGAGGGCTGCTTTTCTGTGACCAGAGACCTTGTAATCTGGTGTGACTTTGATTTTCCAGCATAATTCTAGCAATATGTCTGTTTCTCTCAGTTCCTGGGTGTCACCTTCCAGCAGAGTAAGGCATGGTAAATCATTGTCAGAGTCATTACCATAGCCAAAAACTGTGTGTTTGTGGTTAGATGACTGCTTTCCCCAATCCCATCAATTTTGCCAGCTATGAGTTTACAGCTGGGTTCATTACACATAGAGAGTGGTCACAGTAATTAAAAATGGGTAAATTCTAGGGTTGAAGGCATTTCCCTATAATATCAGTGAAAAATTGGAGTTGCAACTAATAGATAATGCTCTAATTCTAATAGAAAGCATTAAAACTTCCGTAGATTTCAGTAGTACTTCCTTTTTAGACCTAATAGTATTTGCATCAGACATGCCTGACTTGTGGTTTACCAAGCTTATCAAAACACACCTGCTATGTGGTCTACCGTCTGAATAAATCCTCCTAGTTTTGCTTCTTTCTTTGCGCTGCAAAAAAATTGGATGGTCAATCACTGGCTGACAGCCTGTGTTTGGTTGGTTTGGGCACAAATTGAACAGTCCTAATATGAAATTACAATCTTTTGAATGTTAGGAGTGCTTGCTTAAGAAGCTTTACTTTGGAGGGTTATGAATGTCCCATGATCCCATAGGTTCTGTTCCCCCTCCCACATGCACATACTCATGGATTCCTTCCTCTCTTCCTTAGTTTTCACAGCCATCATTGAAAACCTAATCAGAGATACTGTGGTTGGCAAATAACTGCTTCTAAATCACAGTTCGCAAAACTATTTTCAATCATGTTTGTAGGCATGATTGGGTAATCTCAATGTTGGGTTTCCTGACCTTGGTTATCTAAAGATTTTGCAAACCAGGTAGGAGGGAATCTGCATTAAATAGAAGGAAATGGGAAATAAGCAAACTTGCAGTATTTTTCTGATCCTCCACATAATTTTTTTGAGGATTGGGAGAGTGATAACTTGATTAAGACATCATTATTAATTTATTTTATTTATTTGGATTTTTATACTACCCTTCCCTGTAAACTGCTCTGGGCAGTTTACATGGAACATTGCACAAAATGTACATAGAACTTTACGACAATCTATAACATTAAATCTCGTTCTGTTCATGAATGAACTGGACTTCTAAAATCCTTGGGCCCATGTGCTTCCTTTCATTACAGTTTTCCAGGTAGGAGATGTATTGGAATGTTCTTGGCATTTGGAGAAGTACTTTAAACATGTTTTTTAAAGAGTATTTTAAAAGAAATAACACGAAAAAACTTTTTCTTAACTTTCACTTGCACTTCACAAGATTATTCAGTATTTTACAAACGTAGGGAAGCATTGATGTTTAAAAAGATGCTGTATTTTTAAACTTTCTCAGGGAAAAGGTTTTTTTTAATACAGTATGGATCTATGAATTGTGGCATGAGATGCTGTGATTAGAAATGTGCAAAGTGATGGATGATAGCTTGTGTCTGCCATTGGGTGAAATATCGGTGTGTAAATACTTCATGCTGATCATCCAAGTGGGTAATCAACGAGTGAAAAGTTGCTTAATATGTTGTCATCCTAGGCAGAATTCAAGACTTGCACATTTTTATTTTGCAGAATCATAATTCATGCCTGCGTGTTTGTCATAGAGCGTATTTTAAACAATTTGTTCACAGAGGACATATTGTTTTGCTCCTGTGGAACTTAATTTTCCAAGAACGGCTGCTTTGTAGTTCCACTGACAGAATTCTTTGCATTGGTTGGTTCCTGCTAATTAGATTTCTCAAGTTAAATTTATTTTGAAATGCAGAGTTTATTTGAATATATAACCTTCCCTCTTGCCAGGGAGGTGGATTTGGTTACCCTGATTTTGCTACCACATGTTATAAAAGGAAGCAATGCTAGGTGCTGTAGGAATTGATCCCTTGTAGGAATTAATGACAGCTAAAATAATTTGGAAAGTGAGCAATGAGAGACGTTTTGTGTGTGTGTATCTCAAATAATGAAATTGTTGTTAGGTAGTAAAAAATACACTGGAAAAGACTGAGGGTAGCATGGAATTATCTCAGTGCTAGATAGTGACTTAATGACTTTGCATGCAGAGTTCAGTCCCCAGTGTCTCTAATGAAAGGGATCCAAGTAATGCAAAATACCTCCATCTAAGACCCTGGAGAGCTACTGCTAATTGAAATAGACAATGTTGTCCTTGATGGGCTAGTGCAGTGGTCCCCAACCTTTTTATCACCGGGGACCACTCAACGCTTGACAATTTTACTGAGGCCCACTGCCCTAACGTTCTCTGACTCTGGTCGCTATGGTAATGTTTAAACATCCCTTCAAAATAAGATACAGACACGCCACAACAATGAACATGAGGAACATTTTATTTTCATGGAAATTTTAACTCATGACAATGACAAATCAATGGGAACCCTGAGCTTGTTTCTCTGCAATGAGATAGTCCCATGTGCGCCTGCCGGATCGTGGATGAAGTAAAGGGCCGGGGGGGGGGGAGAAGGCGTCCTTCGCGGCCCACCTCCAGTTAGTTGACGGACCATACGTGGTCCACGGCCCACAGGTTGGGGATCGCTAGGCTAGTGAATTGACTCAGTAGGCTGCTTCGTGTATTCAAGTAGCTATGGATGGATCTCTCTCGGCTTAAGGAATGGAACTTTTCTGCCCCTCCCTTTTCACTGTAGCTCATTTTGCCTTCTGAAATGCAAGTTTCACAGTAATCCCGTGAACTCTCCTGTATATCATGTAGTTGGAGATGGTCGTCAGTAAAAAATGGCTCCCTCTTCTGTGGTGGCAAAGTGTTGTCCTAATGAGAGGAAATTGTTGACTACAACCCACAATGTTGAGAAACTCATGTCACTCTGTCGTTCGCACTAGACTGTCTAAGCGTTTTACAAAATTTGTAGCCTACTTGTACTAGCATGTAAAAATGGGGTACATTTTTTCAGTGGTTTGTAGCAGACAAGGCAAGTTCCATCAAGTTGCTTCCAACTCATGGCAACCATATGAATTAATAACATCCCATACAGCCTGTAGTTAACAGCCTTGCTCAAAGCTTACAAAATTTGACTGTATTAGAACGAATGCAAGGATGAGATTGCAAGGTAAGTAATATGTTGGATTCAAGAATAGCAGTTGTATTATCTCAAATTGTGCCTCAGCTATCGCAATACATGTGTATTACATTACATTAGTAAAGTCACCTCAGTTTAGTAAATGTTAGGCCCTCCATCAAAAAGAAACTTCATTCAGACAGTAAAATTTAATATTTTCTTTAATAACGAGTCTTTTCTAATTTATCAACAAGTATATGCCTTTTGGGAACAGGAAAAGATGAGTAATAAGAACATATGAAAAGCCCTGATGAATCAGACCAGCAGTCTATTTAGTCCACCATCTTGTTACTCAAAATGGCCAGTCTTGCCTTGGAAAACCAACAAAAAGGCACAGAGATTTATACCTTTCCTTTATGTTGCCTCCTAGCACGTGTATTCAGAAGTTTAGTACCTCCAAATGTGGAGATTCCATTGATTCACCATAGATAGTAGCCATTGACAGTCCTGTCCTTCAAATGTCATTTTGAAGTCATTTATGATTCTGGCCCTCACTACATCCTCAGGTGATGAATTCTACCGTTTGATTACTTGTTGAATATAGAAGTTCTTTCCTTTGTCCTACATCTGCTGCCCATCCACTGGATGGTCTTGAGTTCTAGATTTTTTGAGAGAGGGAGAAAAAGCCTCTTTGCTCACTCTTTCTATCCTGTGCACAATTTTATACACCTCTATCATGCCCCACCTCTGGTCATCTCCCTTCTAAACTGAAAAGTCCCAGATTCTTCAGTCTTTCCTCGTAGGAAAGGTACTCTAGCCCCTTAATCATCTTGGTTGTAATGGAGATTTGATGCATCATGTTAATGCAACTCATAGTTACTATTATTAGTGAATGATGATATACAGGAAATGGCTCTATAACATCTGCATGAAATTCAACTGTAGTTACAACCAAAGAGTAATGAGCTCTTGAAAGCATGTGGTGCTTTATGCTTTCTTTAATTTTTTCAAGCCAGGCAAAATCCTTCTTGAAATTCAATCATTTATTTGGACAACTGGTTTTATTAGAGCAGTTGGTTTTATTTGCTGTTGGCTACTTGTAACCTGACACTGTTGTTACTGAGCCTTTCCATGCCTTCTTTTGTAATGAGATGCTTCATGTGGGAAGACAGGAACAAGATGGAGGGGAGTTTCCAGAACCATGCTACTGCTCAGGAGTTGAAACTGACACCCTGCAGGTGGCTGGCATGTTTCTTAGTTTCTGGGGGCAACAACTTGATGAGTTACAGTTCCATTATAAATGGATATGCCTGTGGCCCTCTGGAACTTAATGGCAATGGGAGTACACATTTCACAGAAAGGTAAGAGTTAGGGGAGCCGAGCATCAAAGAATTGAGGGTTTTGGACTCTGGTGCTGGAGAAGACTCTTGTGAGTCCCTTGGACTCCAAAGCGAACAAACCTGTTGGTCTTAGAGGAGATCAGCCCTGACTGCTCCTTAGAAGGCCAGATCCTGAAGATGAAACTCAAATACTTTGGCTACCTCATGAGAAGGAAGGACTCCCTGGAGAAAAGCCTAATGCTGGGAGAGATTGAGGGCAAAAGAAGAAGGGGGCGACAGAGAATGAGGTGGCTGGATGGAGTCACTGAAGCAGTCGGTGCAAACTTAAATGGATTCCGGGGAATGGTAGAGGACAGGAAGGCCTGGAGCATCATTGTCCATGGGGTCGCGATGGGTCGGACACGACTTTGCACCTAACAACAACAATGAGAAAAATTTATAGCTGCTTAAGCTACTTATAGTGTGTTCTTGTTTTATGCTGTGAGAATACAAATGTATACCCAATCAACTGGAACGGTTGAGAGGTAGGTACCAATCCGACAATTACACAGATCAAATTATTTTTTATAGCACCACAAGGCAGGTGGGTGTCAGCAAGATTTCTCTTTTAAGCTTTGTCTAGGCAGATCTAAAGTTTTGTTGTGGGATCTAATACATCTCTAATTGTTTAGCTTTGGTACACGTCTTACTGATGAAGACCATAGGATATGCCACCTAGTACTGGTGAATTGTCAGTAGTATATGCATGTTCTACATGGGACAAGATTTTATTTAAAAAGGGATTTAGTCTCAAGTTGATAGCTGCAGAACGAAAGTCTGGCTGTTCTTCCAGAGCAAGTTTTTCTAACCCTTCTCCCCCCCCACCCCCATGGCCCATTTTGAGAGTTAGTGGAAATCTTTACTAGATAAAAACAGTGGTCTGCTGTATTGATTTAGCAGTAAAGATAACAGATTCCTTAATTTAGGATCTTGTCAATAATGGTCAGGCCTCTAGTTAGAATCTTTCTTAAGTAAAATACTCTTAAAGTTAATAAAAAAATCTTTACTACCCCACTGAATCTAGTTTCTGTGTCGTGTTATTTCTAGCATTATTGCAGAAGGTTGTGTGCCAGATACCACCATGATCAAGGACGGGGATCCCTTACTGAAGGACTTATGTGTATGCTGTGTTGAGATGTGAAGAAAGTACTGCATCCGATCTCTAGCCGCATGAAAGGATCTACACAGTAGCATGGAAGGGCAAGAGATGGGGATGCAGCAGAATGTGTAGAGTTGCAATTCTGAATGTACAAGCCGTGGAGTACAGCGGGATGCCCAACCCTTTATTTTACTTATTAGCACCCAGCATCCAGGGCATAGCCCGGATACACAAGCATGGCAAGGCTCCTGCATGTAACTCCTGATATGCTTCCTTTCCCCGCACTGCCACAGACCAGTCAGTGCACCCACATAGCCTTGAGTCCATGTTCAGTCAAGAAAGTAGTGTCTACAAATATTTTAAATAAATAGCAAAAATGTGCAAGCTGATGGGGGAAGGAAACAAATGTGGGATGAAGAAACATGAGAGAAGCATCAGTTGTCAGCAGATGTATCACTAGGAGTGATTATGCATGGGGCGGAAAAGCCGCACTGGTGGCAGCAGGGCTAATCCCTGATTGTGCATGATGCCGCCACCCAGCCCTGTCCTGACCCAGAGACCCAGATGGGCTGCGGTAAGCAAACGCGGATATTTCCACATTCCCCAGCAGAACACGGATGCCACCCGAGGTCCTGCTGGGCCAGCCCTGTGCATAAGGGAAGAGCTGGGCCTTTGTGCCCTGCTCCTTCCCCATCCAGTGGTGTCCCTGCAGGGACACAAAATGCTCCTGTCAGCTGAGCAGAGTCGTGGAGCTGGATGGGGCGGTCTCCCACCCCCATGTTGTGCCACTCTCCTGCCAGCGTGCGGTCGTGCCCCATCCCCCAGTTCCCCCCTGCTGCTGCCGCCGCCATGCAGTTCACTGGGCTTTCCCCCCTCCCTGCATGCTGCTCTCCTGCCAGCATGCTGTGGGGCCCCATGCCCCCTGTTTGCCCTCTGCTGCCACTGCTACGCAGTGCACTGGGCTCTCCCAGCCCCAGCGTTGTGCATGTCTGTACGCTACATTGGGGCTGTCCGCGTGCACCGGGGGATTCTCTCGGGATGCGGCATGGCATGCCACCCCACCACAAGGACCAGGCTGCTGTGCATAATCAGTCTAGAGTGCCTGGTTTTTAGCGGGGTAGGGACTGGAAGTACCATAACTATGCTTTCCATGCTCCAGGCTTTCTAGGTTGGGATCAATCCCTGTACCTGTATTCTGTATCCAGAATAATGCAGATGTAAAATAGGTTCAGTGTTTGCAGGGGATGAATCATGCCCTATATATTCCTCAGCATGTTTTAGAAGATGGTGTTGAGACATTTTCATTGGGGCTTCTATTAGGTGGCTGGTATTGAAAAGTAAAGTATTCAGTGTAATTGTGTGTGTGTGTATATATATATATATATATATTTACGATACTTGCTCTGTGTCTTTAGCACACCACGAAAAGAAAGGGACGGTTCAAAATTATTGTAACAGAAGAAGAAGAACCTATCCCGGGCTATATTCAACAATTTAACAATAAATACAAATAAACGTTTCTTATCTCTTCTTATATTTTTTCTTATATTTTTATGTGTATAAGCACAACCAGAACGGCCTCTAGATTACACCGTTTTCAATTTTGTTTTCCTCAGTGGTTGTCCTTCTAAAATACAAAAGCATACAATTAATACAGGCTTATCAACCATTTTTACAAAACAGAAGAGAACATATTTAACTGAACATAGTCATTATTCTAGTCTACAATAGTACATACCTCCTATAATTTTTATAAATATACAGTCATTGTTTCTTTAATATATATATAAATCAAAAGCCAGCCTTTTGGCTATTATCGTAAACCTTATAAAAATTATAAAAATTATACTAAAGGGCCAAGTCTTACCTTTAAATTATATTATATATATGTGGCCTTTGGCTCTCTGGTTTGGGGAGGTCTGTTCAAAAGACTCATCCCACTGGGTTGTAGACTGCCTCTGGTAATTATACTCTAGCTGAGAAACTTACTCCATGCCACACCTATACCAATTAAAGCTGCAGTCTCATCTAAAAGCGAAGAGTTCCAAACATATGTAAAAAATATATTTTAAGGGCTCTAAATTCTCCCAATTGGCTATGAAGCCTATCAGTTAGGATTTAAATTATAATAAACTTTCTTCCAAGGTACCCCTATAGAGGCTATTGATCTTAAGTTTAAGAAATTACAGCATCATTTTGCAGTCCTTGTGTTTGCAGGTGCTACCTCACAGGAAGCAAGAAAGTTCCAAATTCGTGTTTAAGCCTTTAGGGCTCATAGTTTCCAGTGAGTAAATATAAAAACTTTCACGTTGTCTCAAGATCTTATTGATGTCCATCTTGTGGTGTCCAACAGTTGAGATTTGTTCAAGTCCAAAGAATAGTAAATCTTCTGGTTTGTGTCCTTTTTCCATGAAGTGAGTCACCATCGGAGCATCTGTTATCCGGTGTCTAAGTCTGGACTGGTGTTCCTGGATCCGGACCCTAATTGGACGGCTGGTAATACCAATGTACAATTGCGCACATGGACATATAATACAATATACTAAGTTTTTACTTGAACAGTTAATAAAAACAGTTAAAAAATCCCACCTACACACTTTTTGCTGGATTTATTGGATTTGATTTTTGAAAATAATTACTTTGAATTTGAAGACAATTTATACTTACAAACTCATGGAGCCTCTATGGGCTCCCCGATGGCCCCAACCATCGCAAACCTCTTTATGATTTACCTTGAAAACCAGTGGTTATACAACGATATTACTAATCCATTTAAGTCTGATATTAATTTTTATACCAGATTCCTGGATGATATTTTTCTTGTTTATTTAAATCCAGACTCCATAGAACAATTCATACAATGGGTTAATAGCCAGCATTCCACAATCAAATTTATAGGTCATTATGACATGGTGGAAGTACCATTTTTAGACACTTTGGTCACTTTAAAACCAGATGGTAGATTGACCACCACATCATACAAAAAACCAACAGATCGGAACACACTTCTTCATTTCAATAGCTTTCATCCTCCCCACCTCATAAGAAATTTACCCTATGGGCAATTTTTGAGACATAAACGCATTAACTATTACTCCTCTTCTTATGAAAATGCCAGTAAAGAATTAGGTAAAGCCCTTGAACATCGTGGCTACCCACCATCTATTATCAAGCAGGCTAAAACTAGGGTAGATGCCAAGGAGAGACATGATTTATTGCAGTACAATAAGAGAGTAAAAGATCAGAAATTGACCTGTGCTTTTGATTATTCATATTTTGCCACAAATATCAGAAAAATATTATTTAAACATTGGCATTTAATTAGGGACTTACCTGGATGTGAAAATGGGTTAAGATTAGCATGGAGGCGCAACCACACTATAGGTGAACTAATTAATAAAAAACAATTTAATACTGAAACATCAGCAAGTAACTTTCCTAAAGGCAATTACAAATGTGGTACATGTGGGGTTTGTAAGTATTTGTTACCTATCAAGGAATACAGGGCAACAGGTAATGGCTTCTATGTGAGGATCAATCGTTTTATTAACTGTTCAAGTAAAAACTTAGTATATTGTATTATATGTCCATGTGCGCAATTGTACATTGGTATTACCAGCCGTCCAATTAGGGTCCGGATCCAGGAACACCAGTCCAGACTTAGACACCGGATAACAGATGCTCCGATGGTGACTCACTTCATGGAAAAAGGACACAAACCAGAAGATTTACTATTCTTTGGACTTGAACAAATCTCAACTGTTGGACACCACAAGATGGACATCAATAAGATCTTGAGACAACGTGAAAGTTTTTATATTTACTCACTGGAAACTATGAGCCCTAAAGGCTTAAACACGAATTTGGAACTTTCTTGCTTCCTGTGAGGTAGCACCTGCAAACACAAGGACTGCAAAATGATGCTGTAATTTCTTAAACTTAAGATCAATAGCCTCTATAGGGGTACCTTGGAAGAAAGTTTATTATAATTTAAATCCTAACTGATAGGCTTCATAGCCAATTGGGAGAATTTAGAGCCCTTAAAATATATTTTTTACATATGTTTGGAACTCTTCGCTTTTAGATGAGACTGCAGCTTTAATTGGTATAGGTGTGGCATGGAGTAAGTTTCTCAGCTAGAGTATAATTACCAGAGGCAGTCTACAACCCAGTGGGATGAGTCTTTTGAACAGACCTCCCCAAACCAGAGAGCCAAAGGCCACATATATATAATATAATTTAAAGGTAAGACTTGGCCCTTTAGTATAATTTTTATAATTTTTATAAGGTTTACGATAATAGCCAAAAGGCTGGCTTTTGATTTATATATATATTAAAGAAACAATGACTGTATATTTATAAAAATTATAGGAGGTATGTACTATTGTAGACTAGAATAATGACTATGTTCAGTTAAATATGTTCTCTTCTGTTTTGTAAAAATGGTTGATAAGCCTGTATTAATTGTATGCTTTTGTATTTTAGAAGGACAACCACTGAGGAAAACAAAATTGAAAACGGTGTAATCTAGAGGCCGTTCTGGTTGTGCTTATACACATAAAAATATAAGAAAAAATATAAGAAGAGATAAGAAACGTTTATTTGTATTTATTGTTAAATTGTTGAATATAGCCCGGGATAGGTTCTTCTTCTTCTGTGTCTTTAGCATGCAGCAAGATATGTGTTCTGCTAACTGACAGGATGCATCTTCAGCTAATTGATTCCTACTGGAATTCATCACAGAATTTTATTGACTTTCAATAGAAAGGGAGGATGAAGATGGGGAGTGACTGAAAGTACCAAAATGCTGCCAGATTCAGCAAAGAAACTATCATTTCTCTTATTGTGAAGGGCGGAAAATGCAATGCAATACAGGCATTGGCGTCTCCCGGTAGAAGTGCAGAGAAACATTTAGAAACTACTGAAGGAAGGAATCTGACTAAAGAATATTTAATTTAAAGCTTAATATTTATTGCTAGCCGCTCCTGAAGCCAGTGAGCAAATGCTCCCGACTGTAACACTCGCTGGCTTCTGAGTGACATGTTAATGTTTCAAGGAAAATCCAATATGTGTTTTAAGGTGCTTATTCTACAGTATCAATAAGTGAAAGTTAATTGAGAATTCTAATGTGATTCTCCCTCTCTCTCTCTCTCTCCTTCCCAGGTTTTCCCCCTGCTACTGAATATGAATATTACAGCAAAACCAATTGCATGAACCTTTTCCTCTTTAAAGAAAAGATTAAGTGGGTTTCATGCCTTGGATAACTTAAGACGGGTCTTTTAAGATCTTACACTTTAAGTGAATTGGGCAGATTTGGAGGGGTTTTTTTTTATTACTAGCTTAATCCAAAGCGATGCCAATATCTCTTATGGAAAAATGATGATGCAGAGAGGATCTATGTGACTTTACTCGCAAGCACATGCATTTGAATGACTAAATGTAAAGGAAAACGGAACTACAGAGAAATCTTAATAGAAATCTTCAATTAGATAAATGGTTTGGGTACGTGTGAGAAGATGCAGTGTCACTTGCTAGCTGCTGAATGTTTCATGAGCGGTTAGAAATACCGAAAATAAAATGTAGCAAGGCAAAGCAGCCAGTTGTGAAAACAGATGCATTCGGAGACTCCAGAAGCCTTCTGTGTTAATCAAATGTGATTGCTCTGGTGACGAATCTGCTTCAAATATATTAAGTGTCCTAGACTTTTCACTTTTAAATCTTTTACAGGATAAATGCACCAGTGAAAACAGAAGTGGATGGGCGCATTATTGGAAGAGATATGCCTCCAAGCATCAAAAGCAGGGGTAGTCAAACTGCGGCCCTACAGATGTGCATGCTGGCAGGGGCTCATGGGAATTGTAGTCCATGGACATCTGGACGGCCGCAGTTTGACTCCCCCTGATAAAAAGTAACGAAAACTGAACGTATATTCTAAATAATTTAGTGTAACTGCCCTAATTTAAAAATGTCCACATATCCTAAAGAAGTGTCCCTGAGAATGACCTTTATATAGTCTAACCTATATTTCTTGTATTCCTATGGGGGATCTTTCTTAGCTATAAATTCTCTTCTGCAAGCAGCCTTTTAAAATTTTGTTTTCGTCTTTCAGTCCCTTCAGATGAGCCATCGGTCAGTTTTGTTGCCTGAAGCTGAACACTAGTAAAATTATAGTTCAGGTTGGAGTATCTTGAGCCAGAAAAAACTTACCAAGATCAAACCCCCCCCTTGAAAAAAGTATTAAAAAGAATTTTGTCCTTCAAACAGACTCTAGCTCCACATCCCATTTCCATACAGCTAAATAGGCAGCTTGATCCATCTTGATACATTACAAACAACTCCCAGTTTTGTAGGAGCCTGTAACCTTCTCACCAGATTGTAGCCTGCTGTGACCATTCGTCCCGTTCTTATTTGAAATGAATAGATAGGCTCCCCTGGGATTAGAAACTGGAATTTGAATATGATGTCTAATTAGTTTGAGAGTGATTAAGACCGATTATGCACGGGGCTAGAAATTCAGGATGCCGGCAGCAGGGCAGCCCCGATTATGCACCCTGCTGCCGCCATCCCAACCCTGGCCCGGTGCAGTGCCCCGGAAGACCCGTGACAAGGGAATGTGGAATCTTCTGCATTCACTGAGATGCCATGGGTGCCAGCGGGGGCTGGGTTGGGCCAGCCCCGTGCATAAGCGGAAGAGCCAGGCCTTTGAGCCTGGCCCTTCCCTCAACCTACTGTGTTCCTGGAGGGACACTGCACGCCCCTGTTGGCTTCGCGGAGCCGGCCGAGGAGTGCCTCCACCCCCACCTTGGTGGGAGAGTGGCATGTCGCTCCCTGCCATTGTGCGGCGGGGACCCCATTCCCCCCACTCCCTCCCGCTCACCTCGCTGTTGCTGCCTCTAGGCAGTGTGTTGGGCTTTCCAGCACTGGGGTTGTGTGCATGCGTGTGTGCGTGCCCACGCTATGCCGGGGCAACCTGTGTACTCCTGGGGATTCCTCCCCCGGCATGGCTGCTGCCATTCATAATGGGTCTATGAGACTAAAGAAGTAGAAAGCTCTCCATTATAGGAGGGTACAGTGCGTGTATCATTTTTGTGGGGGGAATGTTCTCTCCACCACCACTACTCAGACGTGTTCACCTCCTGCTTGTTGTACCCTTCCCACTGAGGGCAGATTTGATTTTTCCTTAAAGAGTAAATCTTTGTGCTTACTGGTCCATGAGTTAATCCGAAATCATGAACGTGCTAGCTCTTTCATGACCATTTATTTGTTTTCCTTGAAGTCATATTAGGATATGTAGTGTTGGTATGTTTTGAGTACCCACAACACTGAGTCTTTGTGATTCCTTTTGATAACGTGACTTGCATGGCAGCTGAAGGGACAAATTATTTCAAGAACTAGGAGTATATACCCATGTACAGCATGCAAACATAAACTGTTCCCACAAGTGCTTTTTAAGAATCAAACGGAAAGCATGGTTGTGGATTGAGAAGGACGTAAAAAGTTTTATATTGTATTGTAATGTTAAAAATGGTTTAGAAACTATCTTAAGGGAAAGAAAATTATTAAACTATTTTGTGTTATTGATGTGGTACATCTACCGACACGGTCCCCCAAACAGAAGTCTACGGACGTGATGTCCATAGAGTCCCACCCCAAGGGACTGCACCAGTGGATGGACTGGCGGGGGCAAGGGCAGCACAGCAACGCACAGAACTGTGCTTTGCTGGGCTGGCCTCACCTCCACCATTCCTCTGAGCCTCAGAAGGTTGGTGGGTACAGTCCATCCAGCAGATAAGGAGAGAGGGGAGGGGGAGGGAGGGGACAGGGAACAAGGATTCTCACCCCTTATGTAAATGTTCCGCATAAGGGGCGAGAATCTTTGTCGGTAGATTTTTTCTTCAAAATATGCTCTCCTTAACATAATGATTAAATGATGTCACCCATGAGGAATGTATAGCAAGCAGATTTGATATGACATTTCATATATAAGAGGGGAGGAAAAATACCTGCGGAAGTAATTTGAAGAAAATTGCAAATTCTGTCCTTTTTCTACCGGCATAGATATTGGATGATTAGTCATAGGTGTAGGAATGGCACTAAAGTGGCTCTGGTTCATTTGTTACTGTGCAGAAAATTCCATATTTTCCATATCTAATTTTATGTATTAAAATGCTATCTTAGTGAGCCGTCTCTCCTGCAAACAGCTCAATATGAGACATATTAATTCTACATTTGTTGTGTATGGACCTTTTTCATAGTGCTTTGAAGAACAACTTCAGTCACAGCAGCGTCATGACTATAATTGCTACAAGAGCGGATGACTTGCTTTTGATGTTTGTGTTCTCTGTGGCTGCTGTAGGATTTCAGCAGGCTCTTTTGAAATTCAGCTCGGCACCTGGACATGCATCTTATTTGGCTGAAGGCAGGGTAGTGATTGGAACTCAGGCCTTAGAACTGACATGCTTCATGCATTTTAAACTCTCCATTTAAGAAGAGAAATACAACTATCCATGCAACTGAATTTCATTAAATCCATTCTTTTATTGCCCTCCCCCTCTCTGTAGGCCCCTTCTTTGTGATTGGGGACATTTAAAAAGGCAGCAGTCCTAATAACTGGGGAAGGGGGTATTTTGTATACCCTTGCTGTGTGGGTAGCCGTAACAGAGGTAGTGGGACTATTACATTTGTGCTTGCTCCCCTTTTACGTGTGTTGATTTCAATAGAGCTGTTGTCATATGTAGACTTGCTTGCATTTTGTCCCTATCTGAGCAGAAATTGCAGATTCTTTTGCATGGATCAGGGTTCTTTTGCTTCCTTTGTTCTGTAAAGGGTGCATGATGAACATAGTAATAAAAAAGCATAGATACCAGAAATAGCATAATTAATGGAAGCAAAGAACTGTTTTAAAACAATGCTTTATGGCCTGTTTTGTGCCTTGTTTTCTATTAACTATCCTAATATTACTTCATATGGCGGTCATATCCAGAGGAATGATCTGAGAATCAAGGAGTATGTTGTAGTGCTTCAAGTTGCCTTTCCAGAGCCCAGCAGACCTGTAGTAAGCACCTAAAAGCCATCACCATTCGAAATACTTTGTTTGCACTGCACTCAATTCAGCATATCCCAGGAAGCAAAATCATCCTCATTTTCCTTGCATTTATACATTCCCTTCTTGTCTCTTTATCTTTGTTTCTTTTGAAACACAGGCTCGACATGTTGCTGAATGTGATGAAATCATTACTTTGAACTCTTCTCTTAAAGTAGCTGTGCTTTTCCTTAGGATGCCACTTTTTTTGTTCATTGCAGCCTCTTTACCCAAATGCTGTTCTTAGGTAACAAGGAATGTTGTAGCGGGGCCTCTAATGTGAGCAAATAAATCTCCTTTCTTTTATAAACATCTCGCATCAGGTGGAGCAGTGGTTCTCAACCTTCCTAATGTTGCGACCCTTCAATACAGTTCCTCGTGTTGTGGTGACCCCCAACCATAAAATTATGCAAGGGTTCTTTCACAGAAATTAAACTGAAACTGACCAATGGCGTGAAGATCCATTGTTCATGATTGTATATAAATTGGTTATAAATTGTATATAAATTGGCGGGCACCTTCAGGAGGAGCGACAATAGTGGTGCCCCTCCCCCCCGCCAAGCTGTTCGCCCTGCCGCAACCCCCGTGAAAGGGTCGTTCAACTCATAAAGGGGTCCTGATCCCCAGGTTGAGAACCAATGAGATAGAGGCTAGTAGTTTATATTGGTTTATACGGTAACAAGTTGTCACTCTTCAAAACTACACTGTGAAGTTTTTCTAAAACGGAAGGGTTTCTTCAATTGGCTGGCAGTTTGGGGGGTGGGGTTAATGTGAAAACGAAAAACATGGTAACAAATTATATATACTTGAGGTGAGATGAAATTGTTCCAGTCATGCTTCATACAAATGCTTTTTTTAAAAAGATTGTTCCTTCTGTAAACTTTTTAGTAAATGCCTATTGACTTTCTCTTATCTATTTATGGGACAGTTTTAGACAGTCAAATTAGAAAAGTACAAGCACACCTAGAGGTATTCTAAAACTTTTCACTGCAGCCATTCAGCCTAATTTGTGGGCAAAAACTAGTTTTAAATTGAACATTCACTGTAATTGTGTTTTGATCAAGGAGGCATTTAAAGTGCAGACTCTGTAGCAATTATTTGGGCTTGTAGAATCATAGAATCATAGGGTGGGAAGGGGCCACACAGGCCATCTAGTCCAACCCCCTGCTCAACACAGGATCAGCCCAGAGCATCCTAAAGCATCCAAGAAAAGTGTGTATCCAACCTTTGTTTGAAGACTGCCAGTGAGGGGGAGCTCACCACCTCCTTAGGCAGCCTATTCCACCGCTGAACTGCTCTGACTGTGAAAATATTTTTCCTGATATCTAGCCTGTACTTGTAGTTTAAACCCATTACTGCGTGTCCTTTCCTCTGCAGCTAACGGAAACAGCATCCTGTCCTCCTCTAAGTGACAACCTTTCAAATACTTAAAGAGAAACTTTAAGTATAATTTACACTGTATAATTTACAGTGTTTGCTTGAATTAGGGACAAGAGAACCCAAAATGTGGTATGAGTCAAAAGGCACTAACCATTCTTAGCAGGTTGGTGCAATTTCTCAACAACCGTTTACTCACTGGGAACTTCACTGCCCCAGCTCCTGTGCAGGAGCACAAATCAGGGGCAGATGAGGTGCACCAGACCAAATGCTCCCCCACGTGGGTGCAAGAAGAGGTGGGGCAACCTGCCACAACTAAAACTTCAGCCTGCAGCCCGGCATGAAACATCCAGTGCGTAAACGGTCAACAAGAGGCAAATGTTCCCAGCGCAGTTTTGGTGGCCTCTAAACAGACTTCTTTTTCTTCCTAGGGTGAAATGACTGAATGTTTTGCACAGCCTTACTCAAAATGAAGATATATACAATGCAGTCAGATAATTAGTGGAAGCAACACATAGAAAAAGCAAGGTAGATGATGCAAAATGCTGCTGATGAGCCTCAAAGGTGTCTTGAAGCTAACAAGGTCTGCTAATTAAGTTGCTGTTGTCTTACTGGTTACATATTGACCTGCCGGTTCGGTAATTTGTTTCTTGGGTAATTTATGGTAATATCTTAACAGCATCATAACAGGCTTCAGTAATTTTTCAAACTTCCCTAGATGGTCTCTTTTATTCCAGATCCTGTTCCACTGCCAAACTCTTGGCTATCCAAGGAAGAATCTGAAGGGAATCCCTGTTATGTATTCTTTTGTTTCTTTTGATTTAAGAATAGTGGGGGAGATTTTTGTTATTTTTGGTAGTGTTGATTTAAAATGGCTTAATAGTGTTGTGAAAATGAATGACGTTGAAATTAGATAGCTGAAGGTCAGAACCAATAACAATAAGTAATGCAGTGTTCATATATCTGCCTTCAAAATGGTGCTGTATATCATTATTTTGTCACTGCCTGCCATCAGAAGAGACAAGAGAAGCATATCGTTCTGACAAATGCAAAAAGAGGAAAACCATGGGTAATCGCATAGAAAGCATGTTACAGAAGAAGTTCCATGTTCACAGCCATTGCATTTATCTGCTTTGGATAATATGTGTAAAAATGAATGTGCCAAAGTCAGTTTCCTGGATGAAAATGCATAGCTATAATCAATACACTACTTTCATATATCATGATTCTGGTCCATTATAGAAAATCATTCTCATGCAGTGAATAATTAGAAGCACCCCCTTGATAACTATGGATCAACTTTCTGGCTGCCACTCTAATCTGATTCAAGATGCTTTTTTTAGAAAGAAGCATTTTCAGACCCTGTGAAATGGGCCAGAGTTGTTACAAAGTCTCTCCCAGCTAATCAACCCAGCAAAAAAGCATAATCCTCATCTGTTCCACATAATATTTCTGGCAAGGTCTTGGAAGAAGAGTATGTCTCATGGCTTAAGTGCCACTCAGCGCTTAACACCCACTCAGGACGGCCCTCCCGCCCTTGAGTGCCTCCTCCTCCAACCGGCTTTATTATCACAATAACCCTGTGAAGCCTCTTGTGGCGCAGAGTGGTCAGGCAGCAGACATGCAGTCTGAAAGCTCTGCCCATGAGGCTGGGAGTTCAATCCCAGCAGCCGGCTCAAGGTTGACTCAGCCTTCCATCCTTCCGAGGTCGGTAAAATGAGTACCCAGCTTGCTGCTGGGGGGTAAACGGTCATGACTGGGGAAGGCACTGGCAAACCACCCCGTATTGAGTCTGCCATGAAAAGGCTAGAGGGCATCACCCCAAGGGTCAGACATGACCCGGTTCTTGCACAGGGGATACCTTTACCTTTACCTTTAACCTTTTCTTAGCTGAGGGGGAATTTGAACTCTGTTCTCCCGGACTTAGTTTGACATTCTAACTGCTGCACCTTGCTATGTCATTTTAGGGTTGAATAGATTCCTTCAGAGGATTTGGTGCCCCTATTATTTCATGGATTCATTATATTTTTACTTTCTGTTCTGGTTATGTTTTAGAAACAAAGGAAAGCTTCTGGAAGTTGATGTGTTCTAGAGAGGGGCAATGACTTAGCGAGAGATCATCTCGGCATTCAAAAGGCTCCAGATGCAACCCATAGCATCTATATACAAATAAATATATATATGTACACAAAAATAACTTGTATCCCTTTTTTTTATAGAGAATATAATTTTGTGTTTCTTTTCTGTTTTTTTGTATAGGCAGTACAACTGTCAGGCAAAGCAACCCCAATTCTTCCTCTCAAGGGTTAATGTGCATTGTGCCTAACTGGCTCTATTTTGCAGGTGGTACTAATTCGACCTTCGCAGCCCACAGGCCTCTTATTATCTTCAAGGCCAAAGTAGGAATGGGCTAATTGGCTCTTGGCTCTATGTGATAAGTGGTGAGCCATAGGACGGGAGGGGAAGAATCAGAGTGGTGAGGTAATTTTTTGGAGGATTCCAGCTGGGACATGTTCTGATTGGTTCACTATCATCACCTGACTTCGATGGGCCCCAAATGATAATTGGCCTGAGAATTTTGAAACCAGAGGCTAACTTGGATTTTGAAGGACAGAAGGCCTGCACCTATGAATGTCTGTCAGCAATGTAGAAAGATGTTTGAGCTGAGGCCTGCATTTTTATGAAAGAAGTTTTGTCATATGATGCAATGTCCATCAGCAGTTGTTATTTTCTGAGTGGCTTGATTTTAGAGAACTGTGTTGCCTATTAATATAATGATAAACTGATATTTCTAAATTTCTAATAAACTACATATATAATTTTACAAGACTCTTATTTCTACACATTTGTTATAGGAACTCATGGGGTTCAGGCTTGGAGTCTTTTGACAACAACATATGGCCATCCAGAATCCCCTTGAATAATTCACCTATTATGTATATAAAAACATAAACATTGGGAATGTCAGTAATTATTTTTGAAGAAATTACCCGAGGATAAGAACACAATTGGTATATCTTGAAAAATAATTGATCCAATTACTGGACGACTCTAAAACAAGCATCAGGAATCCCTGCTAAGTAAATGTTTTTATTGTAAACATTGCAACCTGCTTTAAAATAGAGTTGGGACAGGTAGGAATGGAAAGGTAGCCCTTCTAGGTACTATGTAGCGTGAGCTGTATAGCAATAGAAGTCCAGTGGAACCTGAAAGACTAATCAAGTTCCTCCAGCCTAACCTTTCATGTGTTGGAGCTTACTTCATCAGATGTATGTGACTCTCAAAAGCTCATGGTGGAATAAGTGATGCTAATCTTCAAGGGGGCACTGGGCTCCTGTTTTGTTCTGCTTCTGCAGATTAACATGGCTATCCATCTGGAATGATCATATGGTGGTAGAGCTGGTCTTAGGCAGGAGCTTCAGGAAGGAAGGAAACTCTGCTACTGTTCCAAATAAAATTTGTTTCCTTTGGAACAGAACACCAAGGTTTAATGACTTCCTTTTCTGGGTGTGTGTTTGTGTGATGTGCTTATTTTAAACAGTCGCAAGTACTCCTGCATGATTTCCTCATCTCTACGAACAGCCAGAACAGTAGGGGGAAAAATACTGAACTGAGTTTAGGTTGGAAAGGAATTCATTTCCTTTATAACATGAACACAGAACTGAGCACTTTAAGCCAACCCAGACTGGTTGTAAGCACAGCATGTTTTACCTAGTTACAGTAACTGCATCTTGGATTTTCAGTGGCATAAGAGCATCTAGGCTAAAGGGTAATTTACACAAAACATGGAATATGAAGCTACGGACATACTGGATCATGCCACACCCATATGCCTGTTCTACCTGTATTGAATACCCACTGTGTTGAGCAGAAATACAGAAAAGGGTGAGTCTATTCACACATTGCCCTGTAATACAAGAACCCACGTTATCAAGTTCCTTCTCTTGCTTGGTTGAGACCAGAACAATTCACCAGCTAGCACAGCTAATAAACTGTAGAGGCCTCCCTCCATTCATTTCTGGGTCATTCCTGCTATTAACATTATGGGAAGAAACAGACTGACCCTAAAACAGACAAAACAGAGCTTTTATAGTTTTTTAAATATGCTTTTGTTATAATGTATTGTATATGGAACACAGGTTGTAAACCAACCCAAGCCCACTTGTGGGGGGCGGTGGTGCTAGAAAAACTAACAAATAAAAAAAAATAGTATTTGTTCCCTTTCTTTTCAGCAGGTCTCTCCTCTCTCACCTTTCCTTGGGCTCTCAGCAGAGAAAAGATCTGTTGCTGTCAGTCATGCCCTGTAGGCACTGGCTGCTCTTCTCTGAGTAATTGGTGGTGCTGGTGGCGAGTCTGCACAGAGAACAAGAAACCGACCACCTGCAGCTAGGTCATGCTGCCAAGGGGGACAAGTGCCACTGGTGGCATGCTTTCTCCTTGCTAGGGATGCAGACGCAAACAGAACAGGCTAGGGTGAGTGCTGCAGGGGCTCTAAAAGCCTTGTCATTTGAACTAGCTGCCTGGGGAGGGGAGAAGAGGAAACAAGCTTGCTGCAATTTTTACTGAGAGGTAGATGCTTGATTACACATTCCCCCATGAATCGGGGCATGAAATGCCAGAAATAGATATGCAGAAATGATGGCATGCTGCTGTTCAGTACAGGAAGCGTGTTAAGATGGAGGCTTCATTCATACAAATGTCTTTGCCTCTCTTTTCCTATTTTTAAGACTTGAGGTGACTTGAGTTTTACCCACAGATTGCTGTGTTAAGCAGAGACTGTAGCACCTGCAGTTCTAGGGCAACAACACTAGAGCAGGGTTTCACGGTAGTCCTTGTCACTGTTTTGGGAGACCTTGTTCTAGAGTTGCACTCAGCTGCCACAGGGGATTGAAGCACCAATCATCACGAGTCCTATTATAGGTGGCTTTATTTTTTATGCAGGAATATAGAAGATGTAAGTCACGATTTCATTAACTTTTGAAACATTTTACAAAAAATAACGGCAACAGATATAATTCTTGTCCTCATATCTTAAAATAGTATAATAGATTTGGTGCTCCTAGAAAATAATTGTTTAAGCAGGTGTGCTTTTTCTTCTCCCTTTTTGTTTTCAAAAGTCTTTTTTTTCTTGTTTGCAGTCCTTTTAAGTTAGCGCTGTCTTTTTTCTCCTTTCTGCTCTTTGACAGGTACTTGGAGGAGTCATCAAATGGCTGTCATTTCTCATTGTTCAGTAGTGGGAGATGGAAAATTGTTTATGGGGCTCTGTGACTGTGACGGACTGCGCTTTTCTAAGAAGTGCTGTGTAAACAGATAAAGGATGATGAAGGGTTAATTCTTTTCAGAGCCAGGGAGCCTTGAGTGACAGGCTATTCCAGGAGAGCTGATTGGTTAGCATCAACTAAGCAGAGAGAGACTTTAGAGCTGAATGCTGAGGATGAGTCAGTCTGATTTCAGCCCTAACTGAGAAGAGTAGAGTACTGACAGTTTTGGAATTCAGCCCTGATTGAGAACAATTTAACACAGACAGGAGAACTGGGGAAAGTTGTCAAGGATGAGTAGATAGTTAGGCATGGATCCCCATTTGGCGGTCTTCTAGTGAGAGGAGAATTTCTGTATCCAGTCAAATGGGGAGTTAGCTCTGAAGAGTGTAGAAATCCCTGATCTTGTGTGATTAGAAACTGCCTATAGAAACCTTAAGAGTCAATTAAAAACTCAAGGCGAGTACTGGTGTTTCAGGAGAAGGGGCTTGGGTACTGGAAGAATCATACCAGCGTTCTAGAAACCAAAAGAGAATACTCAAAAGTGTACTGGAGTGTTTGGGGGAAACACTTGAACTGCAACTTAACACTTGAACTGCAAAGTAAAGATTTAAGTCACTGTAAAAAACTTAATAAACTCTAATTAGACTGAAACATAAGAACTAATGTCTGTGCATGCAGTGGTTTTCCCTCTGAAATTTCAACCCTGATTTTGCCTGACTTTTGACCTTTATTTTAAATAAAATATTTTGTTATTTTTGAATTTCAAAATGCCCTGAGTGCCATTTAAGTTGTTTAAGTTGAAATGGCCTCTCTCAGATTCCTGGGCTGGGCTGTCAGCCAAAATATACTAGGACAGGGCTGGACAGCCAGAGGTTATCAGCAAAGAAAAAAACACATTACTAGGGTGGTTCAGTCAGTGAAAGGAAAGAGAAAATGGAGGGAAAATCTTCACTATGAGGGAGGGATGTGGATGGGGTCATCATAGAGATGAAGCTAAATCTAGTACGAAGTATGTTGTCTTTATTTTAATTTGCCATGTAAAATATTGCACTAATTTCGTATTTAATACATTTCTTAAAGTGTATTTGAGTGTGGGTTTTGATGTATTCTGCAACACAAAAATCTATATTAATGATTATATTATATCTAGGTATCCTATTGCTAATGAAAGTAGGCCAGATCTATTGAAATTTTCCACTCCTTTTCTCTGAGAGTGTCATTGTGTTTTATGTCATTCCTGCAGTTACCCAGCATTTAAACAGTGGTTTTCAGTGTGGTTGCAGGAGAATCATTTTCTACCACTAGGCATGGAAGAACTACTGACATTTCAGTAATGTGGCCATATAATTTTACTGTGACCTGGAAGTGATGTAGGCACATTGGGGATGTCGGGACAATGCTCTAGTTTTTAGGCAAAAACTTTATAATACTTGTTGTTGTTATGTGCGAAGTCGTGTCCGACCAACCGCGACCCCATGGACAATGATCCTCCAGGCCTTCCTGTCCTCTACCATTCCCTGGAGTCCATTTAAGTTTGCACCTACTGCTTCAGTGACTCCATCCAGCCACCTCATTCTCTGTCGTCCCCTTCTTCTTTTGCCCTCGATCGCTCCCAGCATTAGGCTCTTCTCCAGGGAGTCCTTCCTTCTCATGAGGTGGCCAAAATATTTGAGTTTCATCTTCAGGATCTGGCCTTCTAAAGAGCAGTCAGGGCTGATCTCCTCTAGGACTGACCGGTTTGTTCGCCTTGCAGTCCAAGGGACTCGCAAGAGTCTTCTCCAGCACCAGAGTTCAAAAGCCTCAATTCTTTGACGCTCAGCCTTCCTTATGGTCCAACTTTCGCAGCCATACATTGCAACTGGGAAGACCATAGCCTTGACTAAACGCACTTTTGTTGGCAGGGTGATGTCTCTGCTTTTTAGGATGCTGTCTAGATTTGCCATAGCTTTCCTCCCCAGGAGCAAGCGTCTTTTAATTTCTTTGCTGCAGTCCCCATCTGCAGTGATCTTGGAGCCCAGGAAAATAAAATCTGTCACTATCTCCATTTCTTCCCCATCTATTTGCCAGGAATTGAGAGGGCCGGATGCCATGATCTTTGTTTTCTTGATGTTGAGTTTCAAGCCAACTTTTGCACTCTCCTCCTTCACCCGCATCAACAGGCTCTTTAGTTCCTCTTCACTTTCTGCCATTAGAGTGGTATCATCTGCATATCTGAGGTTGTTGATATTTCTCCCTGCAATCTTGATCCCAATTTGTGACTCCTCTAATCCCGCATTTCTCATGATGTGCTCTGCATACAAGTTAAATAGGCAAGGCGACAGTATACAGCCTTGCCGAACTCCTTTCTCAATTTTGAACCAGTCAGTGATTCCATGTTCAGTTCTCACTGTTGCTTCTTGACCTGCATATAAATTTCTCAAGAGACAAATAAGATGCTCTGGTATTCCCATCTCTTTAAGAACTTGCCACAATTTGTTGTGTTCCACACAATCAAAGGCTTTAGCATAGTCAATGAAGCAGAAGTAGACGTTCTTCTGGTACTCCCTAGCTTTCTCCATGATCCACCGTATGTTGGCAATTTGATCTCTAGTTCCTCTGCCTCTTCGAAATCCTGCCTGTACTTCTGGAAGTTCTCGGTCCACATATTGCTGGAGCCTAGCTTGTAGGATTTTGAGCATAACTTTGCTAGCATGAGAAATTAGTGCAATGGTGCGGTAGTTTGAACATTCTTTGGCATTGCCCTTCTTTGGAATTGGAATGTAAACTGACCTTTTCCAATCCTGTGGCCATTGTTGAGTTTTCCAAATTTGCTGGCATATTGAGTGTAGCACTTTTACTGCATCGTCCTTTAAGATTTTGAATAGTTCAACTGGAATGCTGTCACCACCACTAGCTTTATTGTTGCTCAGACTTCCTAAGGCCCATTTGACTTCACATTCCAGGATGTCTGGCTCCAGGTCAGTAACTACCCCATTGTGGTCATCAGGGATGTTAAGCTCGCTCTTGTATAGTTCTTCTGTATAATTTTGCCACCTTTGTTTAATCTCTTCTGCTTCTGTGAGGTCCCTACCATTTTGGTCCCTTATCATACCCATCTTTGCATGAAACGTTCTCTTCATATCTCCAATTTTCTTGAAAAGATCTCTGGTCCTCCCGATTCTATTGTTTTCTTCTATTTGTTTGCACTGTTCATTTAAGAAGGCATTCTTATCTCTTCTAGCTTTTCTCTGGAATTCTGCATTCAGTTGGGTGTATCTTTCTCTTTCTCCCTTGCCTTTCACTTCCCTTCTCTCCTTAGCTATTTGTAAAGCTTCCTCAGACAGCCATTTTGATTTCTTGCATTTCTTTTTCTTTGGGATGGTTTTAGTTGCTACCTCTTGTACAATGTTGCGAACCTCCATCCATAGTTCTTCAGGCACTCTGTCTATCAGATCTAATTCCTTAAATCTATTTGTCACCTCCACTGTGTATTCGTCGGGGATATGATTTAGTTCATACCTGAGTGGCCTAGTGCTTTTCCCTACTTTCTTCAATTTAAGCCTAAATTTTGCAACAAGAAGCTCATGATCTGAACCACAATCAGCTCCTGGTCTTGTTTTTATTGACTGGATAGAACTTTTCCATCTTTGGCTGCAGAGCACATAGTCAATCTGATTTCTGTGTTCACCGTCTGGTGATGTCCATGTGTAGAGTCGTCTCTTGGGTTGCTGGAAAAGAGTGTTTGCTATGACCATTGTATTCTCTTGACAAAATTCTACCAGCCTGTGCCCTGCTTCATTTTGTACTCCAAGGCCAAACTTGCCTGTTATCCCGGTTATCTTTTGGCTTCCTACTTTAGCATTCCAATCCCCCATGATGATAAGCACATCATTTTTGGGCGTTGCTTCTAGAAGGTGTTGTAGGGCTTCATAGAACTGATCAACTTCATCCTCTTCAGCAGCAGTGGTTGGGGCGTAGACCTGGATCACTGTGATGTTGAATGGTTTGCCTTGGATTCGAACTGAGATCATTCTGTCATTTTGGGGATTGTATCCCAAGACTGCTTTTCCTACTCTCTTATTGATTATGAAGGCTACTCCATTTCTTCTGCGAGATTCTTGTCCACAGTAGTATACCTGATGGTCATCTGAATAAAATTCACCCATTCCTGTCCATTTTAGTTCACTGATTCCTAAAATGTCGATGTTCAGTCTTCTCATTTCTTGTTTAACCACGTCCAGCTTGCCTTGATTCATGGATCTGACGTTCCAGGTTCCTATGGAATAAAAATCTTTACAGCATCGGACTGTCTTTTCGCCACCAGTTACTTCCACAACTGAGCGTCCTTTCGGCTTTGGCCCAGCCGCTTCATTCATTCTGGCGCTACTCGTACTAGCCGTCTGCTCATCCCCAGTAGCATATTGGACACCTTCCGACCTGAGGGGCTCATCTTCCAGCGTCATATCGTTATGCCTATTGGAACTGTCCATAGAGTTTTCATGGCAAAGATACTGGAGTGGTTTGCCATTTCCTTCTCCAGTGGATCACCTTTTGTCAGAGCTCTCAGCTATGACCTGTCCGTCTTGGGTGGCCCTGCACGGCATAGCTCATAGCTTCACTGAACTACGCAAGCCCCCTTGCCACAACAAGGCAGCGATCCTTGAAGGGGGTTATAATACTACCATAGAGTTTTGCCTCCAAACCAGAGTGTCTCCCCAACTTACCTATGTCACTTCCAGGTAATGTTGAAGTCACGTGAGTCCCTCGCTGAAATATTGGGTGAGACTCACTGCTCCTTGTAAGCCCACTCCTCCTCTTCCTCCTCCTCCTCCTCCTCTTCCTCCTTCTTCCTTTTCTTCCTCACAGGGCGTCTGTTGCGGGGAGAGGAAAGGGAAGGCAATTGTAAGCTACTTCAGGTAGAGAAAACCAACATATAAGAACCAACTCTTCTTTTTCTTACCTGCCGATAGAGCCTGCTGATTCACAAGTGAAATTTAGTAGTCTGTGGAACAGAAATCAGGATAAAATAGCCTTTCCAATCTTACTGGACTGCTTTCTTTTTTAAAAAGCTTCCATAATATGTGCTGAAATTAAACTTGCTACTCAAGAACCTAGATCAGAGGATGCCAAAAGCCATAACAGATTATTTTCTTTCATATGTATTTTCCCTGCAGTAAGTAACACCTTGCTGAACTGCGCTGAATTATTTCAACTTAATCCTTGCTAAGGTGATTGTGAAGTTGTTAATTACTGTGAACAACCTTAGATATTAATGGAATTTTTATGTGCTTATCATTAGTTGGTGATGAGGGTTTTTAAAATAAAAAGATATTATTTCATACAGCACTCTGTGTTCTTTTCAAATTAAATTTGTAGTTAATCAAGAACTCTGCTGCTTTCCCGTTCTCTTCTTGCTATGAAGATGACATGCAGAAGCATTTCCATTTGGGTCTTGGAGCCGTTTGTTGGCTCTGTTAAGCATAAATTTGTGAAGTTTTGGGGAGAATCTGTGTGAGGAAGGGTAGATGTCGTAGTGAAAGAGAGAGTCTGGATCTTGCATTAGATTTCAAGTCAGTGATTAAGCTTGTGTTTGGCGTGCGGAAAGTCTTCCGTTCAATCTGTGGGGAAAGCAACCCCTGCTGCAGTCTCTGCGGGGCCAATCAATGTAAATAAGATTGGGTTAGATAGGCAAACAGCTTAAGCGACTTGAAATGTTTCAGGTGAGCCCCTTTTCTAAAATGATACAAGCCGTGGTACCTTTCTGTGGTCACAGAATTCACTCTCTCTTAAAGTTCTACCTTCTTTGTATCTTTTTGTTTGTTTGTTTGTGTGTTATTGCTCTTGAAAATGCTGCTATTTAATGATATTTGCTTGGCTTGAAAGCTGAATTGCTGCTGTCTGTATGACAGCCAGCTTGGTGTAGTGGTTAGGAGCACGGACTTCTAATCCGGCGAGCTGAGTTTGATTCTCTGCTCCTCCTCCACATTCAGCCAGCTGGGTGACTTTGGGTTCGCTACAGCACGGATAAAGATTTTCTGACTGAGCAGTAATAGCAGGGCTCTCTCAGCCTCACCTCCCTCACAGGGCATGTCTTGTGGGGAGAGGAAAGGGAAGGTGATTGTAAGCCCCTTTGAGACTCCTTCAGGCAGAGAAAAGTAGCATATAAGAATCAATTCTTCTTCTTTAAGTCTTTGCTTTTAATTGTTTAATAGCTGTTGGTTTCATCTGTGCCTCTTCTGAGCAACTTTACCCAATGTGGTATCTACCTCAGGTTTTGTGAGCGTGAGCTGTGAAGACCATGGCTGCAGCTGTTTCTCAACTTGAAACAGATGCTGCTGGAGGAATACAAAACCTGCAAGCCTCCGTGAGGTGCAGGTGGCTTCATGCTTGGGGTGGTGGTGGTAGAAATAGATATGGTTCCCTTGGTGGATAATAATTGTGAATGTGGTTCTCCGTGACTCCTGGAGTGAGTCCCATTATTTTGATCTGCTTTGAGCTTTAGGAAAAAGCGATTATAAATATAGTCAAATAAAATATGCTCAGCTGTGAAGGCATTTCAGTGACTCTTGAGAAGGCTCTGTAAGATCACTGGAACATTTTGAAGAAAAGAATGCACAGGCATGATTTAGTTACTTCATCTGGTTAAATTAGCAGGAGACCATTTGCTCTCCACTCTTAATAGGGTACGCAGCGCTAACCAGGCATATTCTTTACAGAGTTATTTCAGTCTAAGCCCATTGAAATCAATGGATTTGGTCTGGAGCAAGTCTGCATAGTAAATTACGCACATCATTCTTTGAGAAGAACACTCCCTGTATCGCCGTAATGTACACTAGTTCAGAAGTGCACTATACTGGACGTTTATTGTATCCTGTTTATTCTATTATATTCCTTGAATAGCATTCAGGGAAATGCAGTTCATGATATCTTTTTAAAAAATCCCTCTCCTTTCTAAAGACAGCTTAGAGTCAAAGTATCATAAATCCAAGTATATTTCCTAAATGAAATTGCTGTTAACTCAGTTGTATTAACATTAGGTTGCACTATATCCATCATGCTTTAAATTTTTCTGCATGGTAGTTGTGTGTGGCTATACGGCAAGGAATTCCCTGTCTCTGACCATTTCCGCACTACAGGCTTACTTCTTTTTAATTGCGGGTTGATTTCCCAAGAGATTCTTCGAATCTCTGCAAGTCTTCCTGCAGTAGGGCTTTTTTTCTTCTTCTAAAGATGCAACCTACAGCATGGTTTCCACATTTGTTATGAAATAGGGGCAACCTTCTGTCATGCTCTTTGCCATTTTCATTGTTTTCTTTTGCTCATGTATGTTAAGGTTAATATGCTATTACAATGTTAAAATGTCAAAAAGCCTGACCCACTCTTCTCATACCCTTCCTTCATCAAAACCGAGACAGAGAGACAACTCCATCCCGTGATCCCTTGCCACAGCATATTCTAAGGACATTGGAGAGAGCATGCTCCCAATAAAGACCCCTGGGCTGCCTCCCCCCCCTCCCGATTCCCGCCCTCCCTCTAGTTGCCACCCGGAACAAAGTTTCTCCTTTGCATTTGGGACTGTGCTCAGAAAAGGAGGCGGGGGATTATTATTATTCCAGTGTTTCAACGTTGCTTAAACTGCATGAAATTAAGGCCTAATTCGGCTGCTTGTACAGCAGTGTTGAGGATTCTTTGTTGAAATCTACCCACCCAAGGAGTAAAAACCAAGGAGTCAGAAATGGTGCAGTAGGAGTGCCCAAAATCCGAGTCTACAGCTGAATTAGTGCAGAACCGAGGGCATAGCTCATGGCTTTAAAAACACCATTGTGGGAGTTAGCTCTAGTATGGAAATGGTCCCTATGTTACTGCAGATGGCAAAGAGAACATGGTAATGTTGTCTAGGGCCTGTGCTTTAACATAACTAATTTGGATTCTACTGGACGTTACAGAGCTGATGTTAAGGTGGTATTAAGGTAGTTGTTTTTCAGACAGCATCCAATGTATTGATCATTTTATTTTGCTAGGAAGAGCCAACTGTTTTCTGAGCATATCTGCATTCTTAGAGGAACCATAAACAGCTGCGTCTGTCACTTAAAAATGGCTTTCGTTGACTTAGGAGCCATGTAAATGGGAGCCCCTATCCACTGCAGAACCTTGTTTTGATAGTCAGAATAAAGAGCACCTTAAGACCATCTCATAAGATTATCTTGCTCTTTTCTGTCACCTTTATTTCTTTATTGATTGGATTATCTGGTCAGCAGATAAGTCTGAATAAGCTATTATTTATTGACTTGGGCAGCGAAGGTGAGCTATTTGCTGATGCAGCATGCGCTTTCCCTCAGTTTTGTACAAAATTTTACAGGATTATTAATACCTTCTTGTGTACCTGTTAGTGTAAGTATCTCATAAGATCACAATAGTACAGATGAAATCAACCAGGAGTAAAAAAAATTAAATCTATCTTGTGTAGATTTACACATGACTGTGCATTCAAGTTTGTGGGTGATGGTATAGATATATATAGAATGAAATGAGTTTGCTCTTTTAAAGAGGAACTTCAAAGCTCTGTTTATAATCATACTCCTGAAAATTACCCTTACATAGAACATCCAACATACAATTTATCTCTTGTAAATAGAATGGGCTGGGATATGTTTCTATAAATTGATTTTCTGATTAAATAAAATATTTTCTATCAGAACAGTTTCCAAGGAAAGTCTGTACAGAAGAAAAATGGATAGTCTATTTCTTCTTACAGTTTTCTGATGTTCTTCAACTTGGATTTTTTTGTAGGATTCATTTGGAAGTGCCAATGTGTTACTGCAACCAGAGTCTTCAGATATACTTCTATATAATTTAAATGTAACAATGTTTTTTTACAAACTGCAACCTTGTCTTTCAGTAGTTTCTTAAAGTTCATATTTTTCTACTTTACCTGCAAGCTATTTTTTTACATACAGCACTGTGTTGTATCAAAAAAAATCTTGCCCAGAGATTGCTCAGAGCACTTTTAAAATTTGTACAAGAACTCATGGCATCAAAAAATTGTGTTTCTGCAGTGCTAATGCATTATTAGAAATGCTCTATCGGGCAGCTCTGAGGCCTGTCTGAGCCATAACTCTCACTCTCCATTAGCTTGTTGTAACTTAGTCATCTGACCACATCCTCAAAGCATGGGTTCAAAGCCAAGATGTATATATAATACATCTAAAGGCTTGGATAGTGAATTAAATAAAGAGCTGGGTGTCATCTGAGTGTCAATGACACCCATCTCTGAAGCTCCAAGCCATCTCTTTCAGTGGTCTCATATAGATATTGAAGTGTATAGGTGAAGTGTATATTAGACAGCCCTACTTTATTCCATCCTGTCTTACACAGTAGCCAACCAGTTCCTTGGGAGGTTTAAAAACAGGGCATAGAGACAGACCTACTCATTATGTCCTTTTCTGGCACTGGTATTCAGAGGTTTACTGCCTTTGAATGTGGAGGTGCCTTTTAACCATAATGACTAGTTGTTGTCACTGATGAAATCTAACCTAGTTGGTTCTGTTCTCTAAGTGGAAACTCTTTATGTTCAATCAGACAAAAGCAAGCTTCCTGAAACAACTGAAGAGCTGCTCCCTTAATGCTAACTAAAGGTAAAGGTAAAGGTATCCCCTGTGCAAGCACCGAGTCATGTCTGACCCTTGGGGTGACGCCCTCCAGCGTTTTCATGGCAGACTCAATACGGGGTGGTTTGCCAGTACAACTGGTAAATAAGAACGGAGTGGTCAACTGGATCAAAGGGTGCTAAGAGGTCTTAACAGCTTGAACAGGGATGAATGTCCCCTATCCAGCTTGAAACAAAGATTGTCAGTACAACTAAATCCATCTTGGTTCCAATCTCAGACCTGAGTCAAGGGCAAGTGCCTTGTCCAAGAACTCCTGATACTGTTCCATGACCATGTGCTCCAGCACCTTCCCCAGAAATGCAAATTGCAGATTGGTCAATTCGCCCTTAGCCAATGAATGGCTTGAATTCTACAGTAAGCAGTGAAGGGTGAGGCCTATGTCTATTCTAACTGCTTGTCAGATGCAACTGTAGTATGGTGGCCAGGTTAGAGATTAAGGATTATTAATAATTAAACATACAAATATGGGACTGACTCCCGATGGTGGCTGGACATTTACTAATAACCTATCTAGAATGCATACCAAGTTTAGAATAGCCATGTAGTGTGAACTATTTTCTTGCTGAATAAAGCATTGGGGCAGGGGCACCTGAACGGCATTTTCTGTTTCTCAAGGTTCTTTCGCAAAGCTATATGTTCTTTCATTAATGACTTAATCAATACCTTTCTCAAATACAGACAGTTCTATCTCCTAAGAGTCACCTTAGCAGACCACAGGAAGATGAATAATTAAATGTGAGGTTGACTGTCCTCTTGAGTCCCACGGGGACTACACAGGAACCTCGTTCTTTGATTTCGAAAGTAAAGCAAAACCACAATTTCCCACCTCAGTCCCCCTCAGATAAATAGAAAATTGGTTCCTTGAGATCTTGTTCTAATATACTGCTGACTGAGTAGATTTTTAAAAAACCCATCAGATATTCAATATATAAAAATGGATAATGTTTTGGTAATACTTATGAGCCCCATTGCCACATATATGACCCACTAAATTCAAGGAGAAATCCACTCACAGTTTTACACCAAGATGGGAACTGGTGTTCCTTGCTTCCTGCAGCTTACCATGCTGGGACATACTTCATTTAGCTGAAGGTGTAACTGGTACAATCATCCATTGTTCTGGAAAGGCTGACAAAAGTGCTAAAAGGCTAGATCAGGGGTAGTCAAACTGTGGCCCTCCAGAAGTCCATGGACTACAATTCCCATGAGCTCCTGCCAGCAAATGCTGGCATATCTCTTCGAGTTAAGTAGTAACAAGCTGTCTGAGAGTACCTACCTGAGAGCTTCCACCCTTCATTCTGCATGGGAATACAGGATGAGTTATGTTGTCAGAGAAAAACTTAGGAGGACCAGTTTCCTACTGAGAGTCAAATTTATGTCCAAATAATTCCCCCAATTTCCTGCCACCTGCAGGTGGCTGGAGGTAGGGACAGGAATTAACTGTGTGCAGTTGCTATCACTTCAGACAATCAACAACAGGAGATTCACACTAATTAAAAAGAATTGCGTATTGCCTTGCAGGGGGATATTGACCACCTAAAGAGGACACTAACAACCATAATTTTGGCATAAAATATTTGGCCAAAGCCTTTATTCAACATTGAGTGTGGCAAGCATGGAAAGAGAATCTTGCTATCTTTCTGCTCTCTGACAAAGACCCAGAGATAACCATTTTAGTTGCCAGAGTTTTAACTAAGATGCTTTTATAATATGCTGCCTACCTTGTATTTTATCTCTTATAGTTTATTTAATCATTTTAAGATCTGTTTGGTCATGTAACCCCATTTTATTATTTTGTTGAAATTTTAAACCCTATTTTTATATGTCTTATACATTTTATGCCAATAAAAGGTGACTGACTGACTGACTGACTGACTGGCTATCTTGTGGTCAGCTGACCACCAGGCAGCCCACTGCAGCCTGCCCCTCAACGGGTTGCATTGGCTATCCAGGAGGTATTCTGCATGGAGCCAAATAAAACAGTTTAAAAAACAACCAGTTTAGACCGCTTTATTATATTACAATCATTGTTCTGCATTGAATATAGTCTGTTGAAAAACTACTTTACAATACTCTCTGCATGAAACAATTCATAGCCCTGCTCCCTGTAGTTTAGCCAACTCCGCTTTGTTCTCTAATGCAGTCACTAATCTGCATAACTAAAGAGCTTCTCTGCATGGCTAAGTTCCTCTCAGGCAGGCAGAAGAGAAATGAATCAGTGAAAAGCATCCTTCAGAAACAACGCCTAAAAGACGCTTAAAGCACAGAAAAGGCAGTTCACCATACAGAGCAAAATCAGTTTTGCAGAGTAAATTAACTCTTCTGTGCAGAGATCAGAAAAACGGCACTTTATTTAGTGAGTTTTCATCAGCTTATCCATCATGTAGAAGAGGCCCAGGCCAAAATCCCGGACCTAATGGCAGGCTGAAAAAGGGGGGAGGAATTAACTGTGTGCAATTGCTATCACTCCAGACATTCCACAACAGAAGATTCATACTAATTAATAAGAACTACATATTGTCAAGTTACAACTGACTCATGGCAACCCCAGGGCCATGGGGTCTTCAAGGCAAGAGATGTTCGGGAGTGATTTGTCTTTGCTTTCCTCAACATAGCAACCCCAATCTTGGTGTTCTCCATCTAAGTTCTGACCCTGGTCAGCCCGTGCTAAGCTTCCAAGCTCTGATGAGACCACACTAGGCTGGACTATTTTACATAACAAATGATAGCAAAGCCCAAGGAGCCACAATGTGAGTCCTGACGTGTATGCATACTGCTTCAGTAAATGAATATTTACAGTAATCTTTAGCAGCGTGCTAAGAATTTTAAAAGAAAAAAAATCTTTACCCGAAAAGGTATTAGCTGCCAAAGGCACCTATATGCATAGCACTACATTCAATGCAGTGTAATCATTCTGACTTCTTGAATTTGTCTCAAAGAGAGCAGATAAACTCAGTCTGCTGAGAATGAGAAATCTTTCATTGTTTTCAGCCCGGTGTCTCTAGATAGTAATGAGAAAGCCCAATTATATTGTGCATACTTGATTGAATGATATTAGAATGGAGGTAGGATCTTCGCTTACGGCAAAGGCAGCTTACACAAGCTAAATGTTCTGCTATATTTTCGGGCAGCATTTCACATCAGACTCCTGTCAGCACAATCACCCACTGAGTCAAATTGATACTGAATGCTAAAAAAAGGAAGCTTGTTCTTGCAGCTTACAATTCAGTTACCTCTGTGAACTGGTGAGATCTTTTAATTCTGCATAATAAGCATGTGAATGATGGACAGCTCTTAATCACGGTGCCTGTAATTGTTTTCCTTCCAAGGTACAATTAGGAAATCACATGATGCGACCTTGTGAAAATGAAAATAATCCATGTTGAATAACAGCAGGGAACTGAGGGTTTTTTTTTTTTTTTAATGAAGAGGCTGTAGAAGATGCTTAGATCTCAGCCGGACCGTGACATTGGATGCCACAAAGCATGCTTTTGGATATTCTAGCATGGGTTGACCAAGGCATCAGATTATTAGATCCAGTTTTGTGTGATGTGTTAATTTAATACCTGTAGGGCAGTGGACAATAAAAAATAGTTTCAGGAGGCTAGTTTGGGGATCTGAAGTAGAAGAGCTGGATTCAAGTCCAACAGCACTGTGGAAACTGAAAAGATTTTTTATTATTGTTATTATGTGCGAAGTCGTGTCCGACCCATCGCAACCCCATGGACAATGATCCTCCAGGCCTTCCTGTCCTCTACCATTCCCCAGAGTCCATTTAAGTTTGCACCTACTGCTTCAGTGACTCCATCCAGCCACCTCATTCTCTGTCGTCCCCTTCTTCTTTTGCCCTCGATCGCTCCCAGCATTAGGCTCTTCTCCAGGGAGTCCTTCCTTCTCATGAGGTGGCCAAAGTATTTGAGTTTCATCTTCAGGATCTGGCCTTCTGAGGAGCAGTCAGGGCTGATCTCCTCTAGGACTGACCGGTTTGTTCGCCTTGCAGTCCAAGGGACTCGCAAGAGTCTTCTCCAGCACCAGAGTTCAAAAGCCTCAATTCTTTGACGCTCGGCCTTCCTTATGGTCCAACTTTCGCAGCCATACATTGCAACTGCGAAGACCATAGCCTTGACTAAATGCACTTTTGTTGGCAGGGTGATGTCTCTGCTTTTTCTAAAGATTATAGGGTCGTGTATTTACTGTATGGCATGTGTAGCATCACGAGGAGAACCAAGGATTGTCCTACAGCCAGGCAAGGGGCTTTGGAGGTGGTTTGCTTTTGCTTGCCTGCCTGTCATGACCTCTAGTGTTCCTTGGAGGAACTCCATCCAAACATTAGCCAGGGTCAGCCCTGCTTAGCTTCTGAGACCAGATGGGATCAGGTTTGCCTGGGCTATCCAGGTCAGGGGTATATTTTTTAGGGTTATAAGCTTTCAAGAGTCAAAATTCTTGACACCCATCTAACACCTTGCTCATGTATATCTAACAATCAAATATGACCATTGTTTCACCACCACACTTATTCACTGAATTGATCAATTCCCAAACCAGCCTGGGTGTTCTCTGTCATAGAACGGTATGATTAAGTATAATTAAGTACGGTTTGATTAAGTAACGGTATGATCAAGTCAATGCAACTTGGCTGATTTCATTCCTCCTGGTCTTACTGGAGTTCCAATGATCTTTGTGGCTGCTCCTATACTTGGGTTGTCATGACCCCAGGAATAATCCTCCCTGGGATTTAAAGGGGACATGGAAGAAACGGCCATTTCTGGTAGTTAATACAAGCCCAGAAGGTAGAAAGGCTCAGTAAGTGAAAATTAAATTAACCAGAGTCCATTATGTAGTTTTCAGATATTACTTCTGAGTCTCTGCTCCGCTTCTGAGGCTTTGGGATATATGACACCAGCAGTATCAAAGTATTTTGTCACACCAGCTTTGTTGAATTCTCAGCTGGCGAAACACAACTTAATAACCATTGGCCTCATGGCTGTCTCAGGCACTGTGAAGTGAACACGTTTGTAACTTCTAGAGGCAATTTATATGCATACTAGGTAAAGGTAAAGGTATCCCCTATGCAAGCACTGGGTCTTGTCTGACCCTTGGAGTGACGCCCTCCAGCGTTTTCATGGCAGACTCAATACGGGGTGGTTTGCCAGTGCCTTCCCCAGTCATTACCGTTTACCCCCCAGCAAGCTGGGTACTCATTTTACCGACCTCAGAAGGATGGAAGGATGAGTCAACCTTGAGCCGGCTGCTGGGATTGAACTCCCAGCCTCATGGGTAGAGCTTTCAGACTGCATGTCTGCTGCCTTACCACTCTGCGCCACAAGAAGCCCTATATGCATACTAGTATGCATACTAGTGTGCAAAATTTTTGTTTCACACAGATCAGATAATGTTTCCAGTATGGAATTAAATGTTAAGGCACTGGCCTGTTCTTAACTATTCTAAATTGACCAATGGGAAGGGTTGACCATCTGTGACAATATGGCATTGTTTCTTGAAAAATTGTGGAAGTGATGTCACACCTAGAATCATAGAATCATAGAATCATAGAGTTGGAAGGGGCCATACAGGCCATCTAGTCCAACCCCCTGCTCAACGCAGGATCAGCCCTAAGCATCCTAAAGCATCCAAGAAAAGTGTGTATCCAACCTTTGCTTGAAGACTGCCAGTGAGGGGGAGCTCACCACCTTCTTAGGCAGCCTATACCTATCTAGGAATCACAGGAAGCTCTGTGGTGGCATCTGTAGATCAGTTCCAGCAGGCCTGACTAGGGCCACAACTTCTCCTAGGAGTTTTCTTCTCTTTTCTGTGTTTTCTCAACCTTTCCCAGCCTCCTTGCCATCCTCTTCTTTCTCCTTCTGTTTTCCTCTTGATATCTTCCTTTTTATCCATGGGGATGTGCCTGTGCTGGCCAAGCCCAGCACTCCTCCCCCCTCCTCTGTGCTTTGTCTATCTCATTGTCCTTGCCTCATCCAGAGACTCTTGATGGCCTTGGGCTCGCAAAACTGCTGTCCGTGCTGCTGGGGGCAGACTTTCCTGCAAGTGTTACACTCCCACTCCTGCTGGGGTCATTGTGCTGCTGCCGCCTCAGATGGTGCCCTATCCTGTCCTGGAGCAACTGCTGGGGTGGGTGGGTTGCCTCTGATCACCACTGCCTCTGTGGCACCATATTGGGAAATTGCATTGCATTCTGAAGTTGCAGAGTGTTATGTAATTGTCAGTGACGCTGAAGGTTATTTGTAGAGCACAGAGGAACATGGCAGAGTTGGCCAACGCAAATATGCAGGAATATAATAGTTTGTTGGAGAGTAATAAAAAATGATTACACCATTGAGGACTTAGTGAAGACTCTGCAAAGTTAATCAAGATAATAAATCTGGAACACCTCTTTAAAATGGGCCTATTACACTGAATTGCTATCAGTACATATTTTAGAAGCCTGCACTTGTAATAAAATCTTGCTTTTTAGGTTGGACATCTGAGACCAGTCTTTCCCAGATGCATTCTGTAATCCCATTTAAATTGTCCTATAATTTTACTGGCCCTGTTTCTGTGCTCAGTACTGGCTCTTCAAACAGTTTTTCACGGTAGATATATAGAACAAATGGCAAGGGTTTCATAAATATATGCCATCTATATATGAGTCTTGGAGGAAGCAGAGAAACCAGAATTTAGTTGCTGGCAAAGTTTGCTGTGATTCTTTCAATTGAACGTTCAGCATATGGAGATCAGGAAGGTGTGCTTGGTGCAACAAATGAAGACAAGAAATTGAGTCAAGGAAAGATGGAAAAAAATGTTGCAGATGGAAATAAAAGCCTACGCTGTTGACTTCCGTGGACTTACAAGGGAATAGTTCTACTTGGGACCCCACTGTCCATTTGACTTGGTTCCATAGCTAACTGAACAGTAGTTCAAAAAGACATGATTAATTTAATCTGTACCTGTTTCTTGTTCCCTGTAAACCGCCCTGAACCTTCGGGGGAGGGCGGTATATAAATAAATAAATAAAATAATTTATTTAACAGAGATGATAGATCTGGATGCTGTGCTGAAAGCATCCCACTCCACCTAGTATTAGCTGTATTACCTGTTCCAAGCTTTTCTAACTGTGTCTACCACTTCAGGTCTGCTCCTGTGTTCTTAACCCATAACACCGGGCAGAAAGCCTATGCAGCAAAATACATCTGACAGTGGTAAGCATGAAAAGCAGTTTTCCTATGTGAGAGAGGGACTTTATAGCTCACTTCAGAAAGCTGCAAGTCAAGGTCTCCGCTCAGCTCTCCTAATACGACGTCTATTGTGGCCTCTTGTGGCGCAGAGTGGTAAGGCAGCAGATGCGCTGTCTGAAGCTCTGCCCATGAGGCTGGGAGTTGAATCCCAGCAGCCAGCTCAAGGTTGACTCAGCCTTCCATCCTTCCGAGGTTGGTAAAATGAGTACCCAGCTTGCTGGGGGGTCAACGGTAATGAGTGGGGAAGGCACTGGCAAACCACCCCGTATTGAGTCTGCCATGAAAATGCTAGAGGGCGTCACCCCAAGGGTCAGACATGACCCAGTGCTTGCACAGGGGATACCTTTACCTTTAAGCATGAAAAGCAGTTTTCCTGTGTGAGAGAGGGACTTTATAGCTCACTTCAGAAAGCTGCAAGACAAGGTCTCCACTCAGCTCTCCTAATAAAGGTAAAGGTAAAGGTATCCCCTGTGCAAGCACCGAGTCATGTCTGACCCTTGGGGTGACGCCCTCCAGCGTTTTCATGGCAGACTCAATACGGGGTGGTTTGCCAGTGCCTTCCCCAGTCATTACTGTTTACACCCCGGCAGGAAGCTGGGTACTCATTTTACCGACCTCGGGAGGATGGAAGGCTGAGTCAACTTTGAGCCAGCTGCTGGGATCGAACTCCCAGCCTCACGGGCAAAGCTTTCAGACAGCTGCCTTACCACTCTGCGCCACAAGAGGCTCTCCTAATACGACATCTATAAACTCATTTACATTTTTTTTTCTATTTGAGGAAAAAAAAACCCAAACCTGAGCACATCTTTCTTTATTGTACAGAGAGAGAGAACAGTCACCTGTGCTGTGAAATGCACTGTGGTGATCCATTTTAACTGTTAAGATACCTGCATAATACGTACCGTGGCAGGAGAGAGAACAGCTGAGAACCTTATGGCCAGGAGAGACAAATATCAGTAAGGTTTGTTAAACACGCTGTTGCTTAGAAAAGCAGTACCTATTTTCAAAAGATTATTGTGCATATCAGTTTTCCCGCATGGATTCTACATCTTTCTGATTGGGGATGTACAGATTTCCAGTTCAGTTCTTTTGAGAGAGCTTTCTGCCTTGAAGTTTCCATTCAATGAATTTTTATTCCATTTTTTTTTTAAAGCCTAGAAAATTGTACTTCTCAAGTTCACAATGCCCTCAGGCAGCCGACTTTGAAAAGGCAAGATGCCTTGTTTTGCTCTTTGCTTCTAACAGAGGTTTTGTAATTACACTCAAAAGTTACCCAGCCCCTGGTGTCAGAAGTATATGCTACTACACTAGGGCATCCTCTTTGCTTTCTGCTAAGGCAGAATCCTGCTGTGCCATTTTCGTCACACTGCTAGAGTTAATTTTCCCTTGTGGATTCCGGGGCTAATCTTCTGGTTGAAAAACAAGGAGGTTCATACGGGCCGCAGAAAAAAGTGCAAAGAGAAAGGGCGTTAGTCACATTTATGCTTGCAGTCCCTACAAATGAGAATGTTCCTGGTGGAGTAAAGCATTTTTATTTAGTTTTGTTTTGTCACAGGATGTGATTTGCGGGCCTTTTTAAAGATGGCTTGAAACCATGCCTCAAGGAGCTCAGTCTCTGTAGATTATCTTAATGGAAAGCTGAGCATGTATATATCAGCATTCCATTTATCCTGCCAAATGGTAGGGTGCTGTTCAGAAATCCAGGAAGCAAAAGAAATGCATGCAAATTAATTAAAGTCTCTCATAGTATCGTGGCAGAAAAATGGTGCCTGCAAATTAATGTCGTTTGGAAAAATATCATAAATGCCATACTAGCTAAAATGGCCCTTCGCTCTGCTTTTAAAACATAGTAAATTCCCCCCCCCCAATAGTGTCAGTGCTGTGTATATATTGGTGTGAGATGCAAATAATAAATATATCAGTCTTAGGCATTCAATTTCCAGCAGAAACATGAGATTTAGTCTTCCGTTCCTACAATAGTTCCGGAAACCTAATTTGAATGTGTCATGTTACCCAATACCTGATGGGCTTTTTTTTTTTTTTGCGCATATCAGTGCCAAAATATTGTACTACATTCCTTGGTTCCTTATTTAATGGCATTATAAAAAGTCAGATTACCCTTCTCTTTGTTAAAGAATATCATGAAAGATTTAATTGAGCATTAGGTCATTCTTGCAGATGTAATTTTTTTCTTAATGTAATGATAAATACCTTATAGCTCAGTGAAATAATAGAATCAGGTGGGCAGCCATGTTGATTGGTCAGAATTAAACTTTATTGGTCTTAAAGCTGCCACTTGGCTCAAACTTTGTTCTGGCACAATAGAAATCTGACTGAGTTCTTGCAAACATGTGAGATTGTAACTCTGTAGTTGGACTACACATGGGTGATCATATCAGTGAATTCTGTTCCACACAAAACAGTTCCTTGCAACTGAATGTCATTGGAAATTCTTCTTCAGAATCATAGACTCGTACAGTTGGAGGGGGCCATACAGGCCATCTAGTCTAACCCCCTGCTCAATGCAGGATCAGCCTGAAGTATCTGTGATCTGTCCAGCAGCTGTTTAAAGACAGTGGAGGGAGCTCACCACCTCCTTAAGCAACTGATTACACTGCTGAACTACTCTGACTGTGAATCCCCCCCCAATATCCAGCTGGTACCGTTCTACACATAGTTTAAACCCATTACTGCAGGTCTTATACTCTGCTGCCAATATAAATTTTTCCTTGCCTTCCTCTAAGTGACAACCTCTCAACCTCTTCTTCAGGCTGAACATTCCCAAGTCCCTCAGCCTTTCCTCATGGGGCTTGATCATCCTTGGCGTTCACCTCTGAACCCTGTCTTGTCTTTTTGAAATCTCACGTCCTTTTTGAAGTGGGGCCTTCAGAACTGCACACAGTACTCCAGGAGGGGTCTGACCAATGTGGCATACAGTGGGAGTATGACATCTTGTGATTTTGATGTGATGCTTCTTTTGATGCAAGCCAAGACTGCATTTGCCTTCTTTACTGCTGCATCACACTGTCTGCTCACATGTAGCTTACAGTCCACAAGTACCCCAAGATCTCATTCACACACAGTGCTACCCAGAAGTGTATCTCCCATCCAATATGTGTGCTGCTCAGTTTTGTAACCCATATGTAGAACTCTGCACTTTTCCTTATTCCACTGGATCTTATTCTGATTTGACCACTTTTCCAACATATTCAGATCTCATTGAACCCTGTCTTCTGGGATGTCTGATACTCTTCCTAATTTGGCCTTGGAATTTAGGATAATCCAGTTGGAAATGTTTGCTGTACTGGCCTTGATGTCAGCAGTGTTGGCGCATGTGGCAGGATGCTACCAAATTACTAGCTGGCCCTGTTGAACATGGGAGGTTGACCTGACACCATAAACGAGGGCATCACTAGTGTGCCATGGCAGAGCCACTGGCGCTGCCGCCGCAGTGGCTGATGGGTGGACCTAGCACAGGCCAGTGATGTCATTACTTGGGCCAACAAACTGCTTGACAAGTCAGTCCTGGGTATCAGTATGGAGGGCTATAGCCTGTGTTTCTCATGGATGTGCTCATGTCCTGTTTGATGGAATGTCCCCTCTCCCCATAGTGGAGCCTTCTGTCCTATGAGTTCTCTCTTGTTGTATGAGATAGTACAGACTAGGCAAAGGTTTTCTTGGGTTGTCTGATGTTTGAGAGAGCCAGCCTCTTGTTGGGTTCAGAAAGAGAAGATAATAGATGGAAGTTATGGGAGGGGGAGATGCTGGGGAGATGGCTGCAAATGTTTCAAGGTTTTGTGATTTTTGTGGGGGGAGGGGAAACTTCGTAGGAAAATTAGCTGCATTTTCAAAACCTGTTGATGTTTCAGCATGTTTTTAATTACTGACAAAGGCAAATCAGAATAATTTCTATCTTCATTATTCCAAGAGGGTCTCCAAAAAGTTACCATGAGCTCTGCTTAATGAGACAACCTTTTAGTATAATAAAAGTGGAAAGGAATTGAAGATAATTTCTAAATATCCAAATTGTATTGCTGCCTGTAGAAAGAACTTCCTGACCTGGATGGTCCAGGCTAGCCTGATCTCATCAGATTTTGGAAGCTAAGCAGAGTGAAGGAATTCAGTGATTCTATGCAGAGGGAGGCAATGACCCCTGTTCATCTCTTGCCTTGAAAAAACCGTACAGTAGCCATGTTGGTTTTGTGGTTCTCAGCCATTCTAATGCTGTGACCGCCCCTGTGGAAGGCTGACCAATTACCTTTCTTAAGTACTTAGCTGTTTTGCTGTCACTGCTTTCCCTCCCCTCACGTTTTAGGATTCATTTTGAAAGGGGACTATAATGCAGTTAGCTAGCTAGCTTAGCATCACAGCCTGAATGAATAAAGTTTCTTAGAGATAGTTTTTATATGTTGGAGTCGTGCAAAGTCATTTGTAAAACTGATTTCTGGGGGCTTTTCTGGGAGTAAAGTGTTAATCCTGTACTTGCTGCCATTCATCCTCGTCCTTATCATCAGTTGGCTCTTGTCAGTTTTCATTAGTAAACTGCTTGCTCTGCTGAAAGGCACAGTCCCTGCAAATACATTAAGAGTACAGTCTGTGTACGTAAGACTGAAAGAGACCGGATGCAGATCTATACGGGGGAAGTTTTCTGGCACTGCCTGCACTTGTGATCCGCTTGAAACATTTTTGTATTATATACCACTTTTCGTTACCATTTAGAAGTATAATCATGGCAGTTAGATCTGTATTTTATAGGGTTTTAATGTTTTTACTGTGTTGTAAGCCGCCACGAGCCAGCTTGCCTGAGAGTGGTGCGGTAAAAATCTAATAAATAAAACAAAATAATAAGTTCTGTACAGATACAGAACGGGCTGTTTTATACTCTACTAAACTGCCCCCTTAATGAAAAAATTGCCCCTCCTAACAAAGACACTTCAGCTGTGGGCCTGCCAGGTTTTACATAGCAAACCTGGTATTTCGGGACGGAATCCCATCTAAATAGTAACCTGGACCAATCCTGATTAACTTCTGAGAAATGCAGTCTAGCATGGACTAGCCAATTTAGCACACATGGGAAGCTACTGAAGGCCATATGGATTGTAGTCAACTAGCAAGCAGAATTTGGCAGAAGGTTAACAGATTTCATCCCAAGTATCCTTTCAACTAAATTGTCTATTAATGTTCAGCTTCCACAAACGTAAGATTCTTCTTGTAGCAGAGAAGGAATATTTAAGTCCAAGCCCCCCCCATCTTTTCCTTTAACATGTTTATGCTAAAGTTGGATTTATGCCCTTACTAGTGTGTAACAAATTAGGCTGTGACTGTTTGATGTCAAGCTGTCATGACTGAGCTTAAAAGCCAATATTGAGTGGTGGTGATATACAGTAACATTAAAATATGCATACTTGGTGATAGACTCAAACTTTTCCTCAATCAATGTTTTGAATCAAGCTAGTTAGAAGGGGGAAGGGTTCAGAAAAAGAATAGATGGACATAAAGCTGACATCAAGAATAGACTGGAAAGGGAAAGGGCTAAGTTGCAAGTTATTACAACACTCAAACCTCCAGGACTCAACAGGAATATTGTGTTTTTTTTTAAATAACACTACACATGCTAACCTCATGCACTCCTTATATCTTCATTCCTAACAATGTGATCTGCCTTTCTTGAGTGAATGGGTCAACTACAACCTTTCATGGATCATTTCCTCTTGAAAGAATGAACATTGGGGTGTTTCTGAGAACTTTCACAACTCAGAAAGCACCAGAGCGCGACTACCTTGTCAGCCTCAGAATGGGGATTAAAAAACACGGATTCATGCATCCAACTCAATATCCAACATGGTAATTCAGACGTTATTTATGCAAGCTGTTACAGTCTATTCCAAGGACTTGCCATAGCTAACCAGTACATTAATTGCACACCTGATTGTTTATTTAGGACATTTTAATGCTGCATCCCCAGGAATCCGGCCAAGGTAGCTTCAAATAATAAACCATTAAAGATATTAATCAAAATTCATCAATTAAAAAAGCTCCAGAAAAGTATAAGAACATAGATTGTAGACCATGAACAATGTAAAGGCTAAAATTGTGTGTGTGTGGGGAAAAAATCAAGACCTTAATTAAAAACTTGGGTGGACAGAAATGTTTTGACCTGGTGCCTGAAAGAAAGCAACGTAGAAACCTATGAAGTACCAATTTTCAGGACAGTCTTGCATGGGAGCTCTGTCTGTTTAGACTGCTCAACAGATTAGCATGGCAAGGGATATATATTTTAGAGGCAGTAAGGAAAGGAATATTCTGCATATAAAAGCTTCCAGAAGCACTGAGTGGATGCATTCTCCAAGGAGGCAGCTTGCCTAGACCATTCGCCCTCTTTCCCCTTCTACTTTCCTGTATAATGGAAAAATAAGTGTACCTATTTTAACTCTGGGAACTGTTGAAGGATATGATTCACAGTATTATAGTATCTTAAAATAACAGTGAAGATATTCGCAACCTGTCATGTGGGTTCACCTTTGGCAGAAAAAATTACAAATGAGGGAAAGTAGCTGCCTTTAACCGATTTTTTGAGACAGTGGTGAGAATCTCCCCCTCCCTCCAGGCTCAGGATTGAGTATTAGACCTGTCTGAGCCGCTCGGCAACCAGCTCTGTTTGGCATCTCTGGTCATTAATGTTTAATCTGTCGCCAACAACCTGAAATGTTGAAGGAAGAGGGATTTTTTTTTTTTACGATATTTTGAGTGATCGGAGTGGCAGTAGCAAATTTCAACAGCACCCTCTGTCACGCTCCCCTCTAAAATGGTTTCTTTGAGGATGGTGAGGGTTGTGTTTTACCGCCTCATCTTATCCCCAGTGGGGGTTGAGTATATTTGTATTGTTGTTGTTATGTTGTTAAAGGGGTTTTTATTGGGGGTTTTAATGTTGTAACTCGCATCAAGCCTTCGGGGGAAGGCAAGTAATAAATTTAAATAATAGTAATAATATATTGTACCGACATTTATTTATCTAGTCAGTTTGGTGTAGTGGTTAGGAGTGCAGACTTCTAATTTGGTGAGCCAGGTTCGATTCTGCACTCCCCCAAACGCAGCCAGCTGGGTGATCTTGGGCTCGCCACGGCACTGATAAAGCTGTTCTGACCAAGTAGTAATATCAAGGCTGTCTCAGCCTCACCCACCTCACAGGGTGTCTGTTGTGGGGAGAGGAATGGGAAGGCGACTGTAAGCCGCTTTGAGACTTCTTCGGGTAGAGAAAAGCGGCATATAAGAACCAACTCCTCCTCCTCCTCCTCCTTAATGTTTTATAGAGTTTTAAAGACAAATAAAGGGATTATTAATTGAAGATGCTTTATTCTTGTGATGTTGTTTTAATGATATGTTTGTGAACCGCTGCAAGCTGGCTACGCATAGAAAAGCAATAAATAATAAATAAATATTCCAATTGCCTATATACTTTGCTGATAAGGGGTTTCCATCCCAAATCCCCCACACACACTCCTTATTGCCCACTATGTGCAGCTAATGCACTCGGTTGCATGGCTGTATTGGGTTGATTTAGATTTCTTCTCTCTGTTCTCCCAAAAGCTATTGCAGGATAATTCACTGTGGTGACAAAAATGCACTGGGAGGCAGGGTCAGAAACCCTGGAGCTCTCATGCGCTGATTGACACGGGAATTTTTAGTCAAGGGACATTCCTTTCTCTCTATGCATCAGCTGAGCCTCTGGTATAAAACTGAAAAGCCAGCCGCCCTCTCTGGCCTGTTAGTTGCAGCATGACTGACGGATCCCTAGGTCTTGGCCAGGGGTAGTCAAACTGCGGCCCTCCAGATGTCCATGGACTACAATTCCCAGGAGCCTCTGCCAGCGAATGCTGGCAGAGGCTCCTGGGAATTGTAGTCCATGGACATCTGGAGGGCCGCAGTTTGACTACCCCTGGTCTTGGCTATAATACTGTTGTTCTTTTGTGCAAGTGTTTTCTCCTCTGCAGATCTTGTTCTAAATCTGAGTCATGCTAGAGTGAAATAACCTGGCCCCAATGCAACTAATGACATTTGGAAAGTTTTCAAGTGCTTGCCTGCATTCTTATTTCCAGGTCTGGAGTTTCAGAGCCCTTGCAAAAGGAATCCAAACAGCCTGTAATTAGAGAGAGCCCCTCAAATGGATTTCTACAGGCTGTTTCCTTTCAGGACTTGATCAATACGGCAGTGTATCTAACACTGTTCAAATGAGTTGGTTGCTACTTGTTACAGAGTCACTGAAGATGGTTGGCTGCCAGCATCGTTCGGATGGAAATGCTCAGTAAACTTTGCCTGGGAAAGAAGCAGTTAAGAATACTGTGTTCGGGTGGTGTTTTTGAAGGGTTAGGGACTCTCCTAAGTCACAAACCTCTCTGGTTTTCTGCAGTTGATTGGTCAGTCACTTCCCTGTTCATGTTATTGCTCCAGTTATCATAGCATTCTGCATGTGAAGCTGCATGTGGGGGGACACAAATGGCTGCTTGTTCCACAAGTCAGATCCCAGTTCCAGTCCTGGGTTTATCCGGGGTTACATGCTCCAAGTTAGGAAATTCCTGGAGATTTGGGGATTGGCACCTGGGAGAGGGTGGGGGAGGATCTCAGCAGGATATAATGCCATATAACTCACTCTGCAACTCAGCCAGTTCTCCAGGGGAACTGATCTGCCATACGGAGAGCATTTCCAATTGTGGTAGAGGAACTGGTTGGCCACTCTGTGAGATAGGATAGGATGAATCACTTGGTTGATGCAGCAGGGTTGTTCTTATGTCCAGGCTTAGCCTGGAGTTTGGCAACCCCAGGTTAACCATAGGGAAAGATGATACGTCGCAAAGATTGCTTCTGCCAACAGTGGTAGTCTGATAATGTCAAGTGCTCTCCTCTCTCTTGATCTAATTCTGATCACAGTGACATGATGATGTTTTGACCTGCATTGATGTAAAATGGGTCACTTTTCACAGTTTATTTGGGGCAGTTTATTTCTGCCCTGCATGACAAGAGTTGTCCAAGTACTTAATGGGGTGAGGAATGGCAATCTTTTAAGAAGTCCCCTAATGTTAGTGTATACACACTAAGCTAATACTAGCCTTAAATGCTGGGCAACCTAAACAGAAACGGTAAGATTTTATATGATGTTTTCTTACAACTTCTGTTTAAGTAAAGGTAAAGGTATCCCCTGTGCAAGCACCGGGTCATGTCTGACCCTTGGGGTGACGCCCTCCAGCGTTTTCATGGCAGACTCAATACGGGGTGGTTTGGCAGTGCCTTCCCCAGTCATTACCGTTTACCCCCCAGCAAGCAAGCTGGGTACTCATTTTACCGACCTCGGAAGGATGGAAGGCTGAGTCAACCTTGAGCCGGCTGCTGGGATTAAACTCCCAGCCTCATGGGCAGAGCTTCAGACTGCATGTCTGCTGCCTTACCACCCTGCACCGCAAGTGGCTCTTTCTGTTTAAGTAGAAATGTGGAAACTGTCATGTCTGATACATTCACCAAACAGGAATGCCCAGTGTGTATTGTAATTCGGTAATGACTGTTATTTATCACAAATCTGCCACATGTTTGTTCACCCTGACTAATGAATGACCTTTCCTGTTCCTACAAGCAGACCTGCACAGCTCTCGGTTGCTGGAGGTGTAGAGAGATGGCCATTTGTCATGCTTCACTTACACTGATCACTGACTCGAAGCCATCTCGCCTGGGATAAGCAGCTTGTCCTTGTGTTATGATCCATACATGCTCATGCACGCGGACACGGGTACACATGCACACCGTTTAACATATGAGAAAAATCTGCATTCTGTCCCCAGTTGCAGTACTTCGAAGTTGACTGTTCTAGTGTTTGAATCACATTACTGCCAATATTGTCCTAGCAAATTTTTCAAATGAGGATTTGTTTACTATGTTTTGGCAATGCCTGGTTTGATTTGTTGTCTGTTTCAGGGTTTCCTTTTGTATTGGTAATGCTTCAATTCCTTACATTGACAAATGGGACAGAATACACTTAGGCATCTCAGCTTCTCTTCTGACGAGGAAAAGGGCGACGAAAGCATATGGAAACAGTTAAATTAAGAAGAAAAATGGGCCTTAAGCAAACCTATGCAAATAGTTCTGGGGAATCATTGATCTTAGCAAAACTTGCAAATACATATTGGTTGTAAATGAAATATGGTATGAAGATGGATTTTTTTTTTTAAATTTATATCTGGTTAACCTCAGAAAATGTACAGACAAAGGACCATGAAGTCAAGGAAATATATATTTTAAAAATATATAAATTCAATATAGATTCCAACCCCCCCCCCCTGTAATATGAATTTGTTGCCAATTACAGGAAATCCATTGTATATCCTGATTATGACATTTGCCATTCAAGCAGAGCCCCATATAGAGATTACAGAGATGTCCACGAGCAGGACAGCAGAGTCTAGGAAGCTAAATGTATGAATTACATAGAATCATAGAGTTGGAAGGGGCCATACAGGCCATCTAGTCCAACCCCCTGCTCAATGCAGGATCAGCCCAAAGCATCCTAAAGCATCCAAGAAAAGTGTGTATCCAACCTTTGCTTGAAGACTTCCAGTGAGGGGGAGCTCACCACCTCCTTAGGCAGCCTATTCCACTGCTGAACTACTCTGACTGTGAAATTTTTTTTCCTGATATCTAGCCAGTTTAGACCAGGAAATTCACTGAGTGATCCTGAGCTAGTTATTCTTTCTCAGTTCTGTTGTGAAAATAAAATGGAGGTGCATGCAGAGAACTGACATGAGCTCCTTGAAGGAAGGACAGGGCACAAATCTGATAATACCAAGGTAATAGAAATTAACTAGAACTGGACTCCTCCCTCCTTTCATGGCAATTTGCAGGTAGAAATATAATAATAGGAAGTAATAAAAACAAAATAAAGAGACTCACTTGCTAGAATTCTGGAACAAATTGCTCACCTCGAGTCTTCTTTCCTGTTCCTTCTAAACCGTGTAGTGCAGAACGGGAAAAAATGTTCTTAATGCTTGCCAGGGGATGTGCAATTGTTGTGAAGAATGCTAAATGCCATTAATTCATATAATAATGTTATCATCATGCTGTTTTACAAGCCAATAATTTAGTCCTTACTCATCCTAATATTTGTCTATACAAGGGTTATTGCCTTATAAAACACCGCAACAATATTAGCACTGCTCTGCCAGTGTTGTGGTGAGTATTATGATCAAGATCTCTTTCTGTCCTGCCAAGTGTTGACCTGGAAAATTAGGAGTTGATGGGAGGCTGAACCCTTGCAGGGACCTCTTTCCTAGGGTTGCTTGCTCTATATCTGGTTTTGAGAATGGTTGTGGTCACAGTTATTCGTGGCTTCAAATTTTCCTGGACACTGAGAATGAATTCTGGGGCCAGGTCTTGTGGAGTTCAGTCTAACTAATGGTTCTTCCAATGTGCTGGGCCAGCTGCTCACAGGATGTGGCATAAGATGGGTAAATTTGTCTCCTGGTGCCAGTTACTCCACATGTCACTGATGCACTGGTGTGGCAGCCCCATCGTGTTGTAGTGTGCTATGTTAAAGACGTCTGCTACTTTGAGGGCAAGAGGCAACAAGGGACTATTTTAAAGTGCTAAGCAAGCCACCTGAACTGCAGAAGTATCTCTGATGCAAAATGTCCAGCTGCGAGCGAGAAAATGACGAGTTAGGTAAAGAAACCATTGGAGAAGAGTGATAAAGACTCAGTCTACTGTAGGTTGAAGTATCAAGGCTCTCTAAGCTGGAACAAGAACATAAGGGGAGAGTTATATTTTATTATTATGCCGTTTATGGAGAGTTGATTGTCTAACCATTATTTTTAAAACTTTGCACTTTGGGAAGTCTCACTTGTATCATCTTAGAGAAATGTAATGTCAGAGGGTTGTACGGATTGAAAATGTGCAGTCTTCAGAATTGCTCCATGGGGTTTACTACTTCTGAGTGCATCTTACCCTCCTGACACCACATTTCCCCTCAGCATCCTTGACACTGATGACTCTCAGATGATTGGCAAGTTCCACTGTATATCTGCAATCCAAGAAAAGTGCTGAACAGAATAGAACATTTTAAAGGTCCTTTTTGCCAGTGTTTTGCTATCTTCGGTCTTCTCTTTTTAATTATGCTCTTATTAGCGCCTTTAATCATTCAGAGTTCAAGTGGCCACGGAATAACCTTCCATGTTTTCTCTCCAGGGAAAACATTTTGTCCAACCAGATTGGCAAAGCTTTTTTCTTCTATGCCAGGTGCATGTTGATTAGCACAGACCAATTATATCTAATTGAGCTGCGGCGGCTGTGGTCACTCAAAACGGGATCAAGCCCATCAAATTCAGATGCCACTGCCATTTCATCTAAAGCTTAGTTCCCGTCTGCATTCTGTCTTGAAAATCACATTGTTTCTATGTGTTGCTTCCCTTGCATTGAATAGACTGACAGATACAGGTAAATGATCTTGCTTTCCATCCCTTTAAATACTTCTTGCATTTGGAATGACTTCCTTTTGCTTTCTCTTGATTGTAAACTCATTGGTGAAAGATTTTCAGTGACCACACTGTATTTAGACGAATGTGGTAAGACAGAACCATTTGATTTCTGAAAACTTCAGTTATCCATATGCCTCTGTTGTCTAAAACTGCCTCTTATTCCTCCATTGGCTAATTGCATTGAAAATTATCTTGATTGTCCACTTTTCCTATTAACTAATTTGGTGTTGCGTGACATTTGGATAACTAAGGTCATTTCCTGAAATTCTCAGAAGCTGATCAGCCTTTTGACATTAGAGGGGCAGAACTCTGTCCACATTTTCTCCTACTTCTTGACCTCCATCAGTCAATTTTATTTCTTTAAAAATATCCCTACTCATTCCATGGGGTCACCTATGTTTCTGTTTCAAAGGACTTGGGTAAGTAAACTTCAGCTTGGAGCTACTATTCCTGGATCATTCTGGTTAACAGGCTTGCTGGCTACAACTTTCTTGTTTGTTGGTTTGTAGCAGCCTGCTTCAGTTGACCTCCAGGATCCCTGCAGTGCTTTATGGGTGAGACTGTGTTTGGTGGTCATAATGCCCAGATTATCACATGACACTGGGGCAAGCAGAAAAATTCATAAATATGTAGACATCTCCATATCTCTGTCTGCCTCTGTATTTTTCAACATTGCAAACTACTTGATCACTGAATCTTGAATCATTTCTATATTGCATGGGTATGTGTGTGTTTTGGGGTGCCAGAACCTCTTGTTCCTCAGTCTGCCCTAATGTATTGCATGTCTTTACCCCAAAACTAGAAGAGGAAAATGGGAGTAGCCCCCTAACACGTGAAAGGGCTGTGTATGTTTAGCTTCTGTTGCTTCTCCAGAATCTTCCTTGGGGATACAAATAGCAGATTTAAAAATCTATAAAAAGGATTCCCGAGTGTAATCTTTATTCCTGGAGAAACGAGCTGATTTGAAAATTAACTCTCAAACATTTGGTATTGACAGCACATTTTTAATGCTTTGCTTATTTTTCCTATTTGACAAACTGTCATCTATAATTAATTCTTGCCTCCTGTTTCCATAAATAGCATGGTGTTACTTGCTGTTCCCAGACTTCTGAGAATTTGCATATAAAACACAAAATATGATATGTATATAAGCATTAATGTGGCGAACGAGAGATGTGCTTTGGTTTATAATGGCAAATATTTATACCTTGCTTTTCAGACAAGATAGGTTTTCAGTGGCTAAGAGCCAGTGGAAAGTGTTAAGGATAAATACCTGTGTGAGAGAGAGGGGTGGTGGTGGTGGCGCAGAGATTGTCTTTACTAGCTCTTGGCAGGGGATGATGCCTTCAGAAGGTAGGAGCAAAAAGAGTTGTAGGTGGACTTAGCGTGATAAAGATGACAACCTTTAGAAGTAGCCAAGCTGCTAATCTGCAGGTGGTTATCTCTTTAGGAATATGTGTATACTGTCCCTCCATAGGGCAGCAATGTGGTTTACACCTGAAGAAGTGAGCAGCAATCATGAAAGCTCATATCCTGCCACAAACTTTGTTAGTCTTTCCGTCTGAAAGCTTTGCCCATGAGGCTGGGAGTTCAATCCCAGCAGCCGGCTCAAGGTTGACTCAGCCTTCCATCCTTCCGAGGTCGGTAAAATGAGTACCCAGCTTGCTTGCTGGGGGGTAAACGGTAATGACTGGGGAAGGCACTGGCAAACCACCCCATATTGAGTCTGCCAAGAAAACGCTGGAGGGCGTCACCCCAAGGGTCAGACATGACCTGGTGCTTGCACAGGGGATACCTTTACCTTTTAAGGTGTTACTGGACTCTTGCTCTTTTCAACAACCGAGGGATAATGCTGAAAAAGGGGAGCCACTGTAATGAATACAAAACAGGTGTTACCTGCCTCATTGCATTGACCACAGATTAGCATTCTGGCTGTCTCATCTTGCAGACAGAAATCTGCATTATCTTTAAAGTCAGTCTTGAGCAAAGTGAGTTACAATGGTGCACTGTGGATGTAGCCAAGGCATGAGTAATTGTGTTCAGATCCACCTCCTTGAACAGCTGCAGATGGTGTGCCAAGCAAAGCTGGTAAAAAGAACCCTTAGCTGCCTCAGACGTCTGGCTCACTAATATCAAAAAGGAAATCAGTACAACTCCAAAACTATGAGCCTGCTTTTTATATGGGAGTACAACCCCATCCAGAGCTGGTTTGATATTTTCCTTGGCTTGTTTTCCCCCGTCAATGGACAAGGTTGCTGAAATTTCCTAGAATTTTCACCTTCCTCCTTCTAAGCTCATTCTGGATATTTTGAACGGAATCCCGGCTGCATAGAATATAGTGTGACTGATTTAGGTGTCTCATGACTTGTGATTCAAAATTGTGTCTATTCTGTGTGACAGTAGCTTCCCCTTTGTCTGCTGTCTGCCTCATTTAATCATATTGCCGTCTTAGGCTGAGCTGTTTAATGCCATTTTTCTTGGTTACTTACGTTAGTATAGTTAGGCTTGATATTACTTTCTGATCTTTCCAAGTCATGAAGTATGTTACTTTCAAAGATCGGTATAGCGAATCGAACAGGACCTGGGGGTGTAAAGTGTGCTACAGAATGAACAAGAATGGAAATAGGAAACCTGTGTTGTCTATTATCTCCAAGGAACACCTTTAGTCTCAGAACTTTAGTGAATTTTAAAATATCTAACCTTACACCCAAAGGATTGCAATGTGGAGTTGGCAAAAAAGATAAACCCCTGTTTAAGACCTTCATGTCATGCTCAGTTAAAGTCCTGTCAGGCAATCAAAGTATCCGCCTCATTTTTGGCCGGTAACAGGTCTTCTCTTGGAACTTTCCCTCCCTCCTTTGCCGGACAAAATGCCTCTGGTTGTATGATATGGCAATTCTGTGGGCAAGAAAGATGCTGAAGCTGGTCTGTTTTGCTTGAGTTCTTATCTGTACTGATATTAAATTAATTTTTAAATATATGTATGTATTAATGATATGTATCAGTTAGTTTTGGGAGTTGTGGTATATTTATATATTTCCAACCAATGACACATAGGTAAAGGTGTGAGGGTTAGCATCAAATAATTTATTTTACGTGCTGCAGCAATGGTTTGCTTTGGAGCAATTATATCTATCAACTATATGGTCTCACAGTTCCAGTGGTCTGCCATATCTGTGGTTCAGTTTTTCTAAAACATGGAACCTGGATTATGTACTGCAACATGTGTGTGCGTTAATTGAGGCAGGCCCGTGATTGCTAGCCCAATTACAAAATCCCTGTATGTCCTGTGTGGCAGCTTTGTTCTTTGTCAGTCACTCCTCTGTTTGAGGCACATGATACAATTGATTGTACGTTGAAGCCCCACCCACCACCCTGGGTACCTCCAAGTCCAAGCTGAGATTAGCTCAGCTAGTTTATCATTCATTCATTCATTCATTCATTCATTCATTCATTCATTCATTCATTCATTCATTCAATTTTTAGCTGCCCCTCTTGACATGGCCATCTCAGGACAGTTTACAACAATTCAGAATACAATAAATTATGAAACAATAACAACATTTAAGCACTTAATAACATTTAAAACCATAAAAAGATTCTTCACTGCACTTGCCAGTCTTTGCCATTAGGTTAGCTCTGTTCCCTTCTTGATTCCAGGTGGGGATTCTGCAGCAGAGGGCCCTCTTGATGCTCTGTTACTTATTGGCCCCAACCAAATGCCTGGTGGAACAGTTCTACCAGGTGGGGGCCAGGACCGAGAAGCCCCTGGCCTTGGTTGAAGCCAAACATACATCTCTTGGGCCAGGGATCACCAGCCTGTTTGAGTTGGCAGAACATGTCATGAGTTATTGTTCTCCCAATGTTCTATTGTTCATAATGTTATTTGTACAGTTATCCCTGTTTGATGTAAACCGCCCTGAGCCTTCGGGGAGGGCCGTATATAAATGTAATGAAGGAAGGAAGGAAGGAAGGAAGGAAGGAAGGAAGGAAGGAAGGAAGGAAGGAAGGAAGGAAGGAATAAATAAATAAATAAATAAATAAATAAATAAATAAATAAATGATGTTCTGCTCCTATTTGCCCCTACTGTGGACCTCTTCTACTGAGGCAGTGTCATTGCATGTGATGTTCCATTGGTTGGTGTTTCCACTTCTAAATACTATTCCTTTGTGCATGAAACCAGCTGTAGTTGATAGCTCTTGTCTTCTTGGCATTACCAGCTGCCATCAGCAAGGTCAGAGGGTGATGAGGCAGCAGTTTGATCTCCCTGGATCACGCCAGTACCAAGACATGACTGGAATTATACTTACATCCATATTTCATGTATATTTATATAATGAATTATTTAATTAGGTAAATTTATATCCTGCTGTCTTCGGACCTAAAGCTTCTAAAATGGCAAATAACCTTGAGAACCAATTTTCCTCTCTTGAAACAAAAGCGGTGGAAAAATTTAATGGCACCGACAGAGAGATATTCTTTTAGTAGTGCATAGAATATTACATTCCTCTAATATTATTTGCTGAAAAAAATTATGTACCCGCATTTCTTCCAAGCATCTCAAGACCCAAAGCCATGCATTTATGCTGATTTTTCTGGGGTTTATATCGATATGTTCATCATGCTGGAAATGGACATCTTGAAATAGATGCTCAGGGTAATGAGTAGGTTACCATTTCAAAAGCATCAACAAAAATATTTTAATTAATAACATAAAAATATCCCCTCTGTCACTATTACTGAATCCTAGTTTTGTTCCAAAAATTGAATTCAGGAATTTTCATGTGGTTGTACGTACTTCTAGACCACCCTTATACGGCCATGCCACAGGGGGTCTCTTATTATCCAGGGTTATATATCTTTTCCAGTTACTGCTGCAGAAGTACAAGCAGAAACATTGGGTAATAAATCAGTCAACATAACAGCAGTCTATTCTGTACTTAATGAGGGCCTGTCTTTGGAAGTCAGGGTTGCTGCATATTTTAATTTGGAATGTTTGTTGTTTTAATCTACCTGCCAGCATTTGTAGTCAATAGTCTTGCCCCTCTCCCCCCCAGCAATGGATTTTTTCCAGAAACAATCCTGCAGGGTGATCCATAAATAATTGTGCATAGAACAGGTGGCACGCTGGCACTTTCTGTTCTCACTTGGTATAAATTTGGAGTCTTGTCTCTTGGCTGGGCCATAATATATCTGCTGCAAAACCAGGTGCCATTAGTATTTTAGAAGATAATCTGATGGCAAATGTAACTACTCTAGCTGTAAGATGTCTCTGATTAACTTTTTAACAGGAGATGTCAATGAGGGAGCCAATGAGAAAAGAGAAACCACTGACCTACAGGGAAGTTATTTCAGCAAACTGAGGATTAGCAGTTGATTTGCTTGTGGAAAGTTCATATTGGAGGCCTTTATTAACCTCAGGCATGACTGCAAAGACCCAGGGGGGGGGCATAAGTAACCTTTCCTTGTTGCTTGTTCTTCCTTTAAATGCAGATGCTAGTGCAAAAGGCAGATGGGAGTTACGTAATGGCTAGTATTTTATCCAGCTGGAATATTTTCATTCTCCACCAACCTCTGCCTTTTAACAGGACAAAACATGCTGAGAAAGAGGTGCTAGAAACAATTTTCAGAGCAAGGACAGGATATAGGGCTGGAGCCTAAAGAAGCCATGTGCTACCTTGTATGATCATTGGGGCTGCCAAATGTGGCAACTTTTGGAACATGGAGAAGATTGGGGACTTATTATTTGAGAGCACATTTCTGGCATTACTCTGAAGTGACATCATTCTAAGGCTGGAAGGTCTAGCATTTACCTAAAACTCTAAGGTTAAACCATAGAGTTTTGGTGAACATTATTCACTCACTCCCAGGTATGATGGTGTCACCTTTGGGTCACAATGAAAGCCATGTCATCATACCAGGAATTTTGAGCTTTCCTCCCATTTCATCAGAGAATTTTGCCCCTCAGCCCAGCATTGCCCAATGTGCAATGACAGTGGTGAATAGGGAATCACACAGTGCCACAGGGCAACTGGCAGCCCTACCTATAATCACTCATTGAGACTGTAAAATGCCCAGGTTTTACTGCACTGTAGTCAAGCAGGGTGTTTTTTTTTGGATGAAGAATACGTGATTTAGTCATAAGTTGTTTTAAAAAAGGCATTCATACCACTTCATTAAGATAGGCCTAGCAGACTGTTATCTTTTTTGAGGCAGCTTATAATTGCAATATTTCCTGGGCTGTTTTGAGCAACTAGTAAAATATTACTTTAGTCATAGCAGTGGAGATCATAATTAGCATAATGTAGCCAGTGTGGTTCATACAGGCCATTTGAAAGGTATACAGATTAATGGGTTAAATCTGGAGCACTGCTAATAACACTTCTGTTTCCATCCATTTACCTTCCCCCCACTGCACTCAAAGATAAGCTTATAGACAAGAAGCCATTAAAAGACCTAATGGGGCATTGAACTAACCCAAGGCATTTTGTGTAGGGAACTGCTTCCTCCTTAACTTCTTATTAGAACTCTCTCAAGTATAACACCAGGATGGAGGAAATTCATACTGAAAACCCAGACTAAACATGCTGCATTTGTTTTTAGACCAAATGAAAGGGCCATTTAAAAAAATATCACGAAAGCAATCGGTGACTGTAAAGACAAAACAGAAAATGAGAGAAAAGGACCAGTCAGGGACCTTTAAAGGTGAAGTCAGCAGTTAATGAAACCTGTGTAGAAGATTTGTCTAATAATGTAAATGATTTAACTTGGCCATTACCAGTCAGTATTGGACTAATCACTTGGCCAAGGTTTTTTTGACAAGCATACAAACCTACCATTTCATATCTAGAGCCAGGAGCTTTGAATACATATTTGAGTCAAAAAGTGAAAAATTCTTTTCCTTCCTTCCTTCCTTCCTTCCTTCCTTCCTTCCTTCCTTCCTTCCTTCCTTCCTTCCTTCCTTGTGATTAAGAGTGGTGGTTTCTAATCTGGAGACCCGGGTTTGATTCCCTGCTCTTCCATATGCTAGCTGGCTAGTTGGGTGACCTTGGGCTCATCACAGCCCTGATAGCACTGTTCTCACAGAGCAGTTATGTTATATCAGAATACAACTACCTCGCAGGGTGCCTGTTGTGGGGAGAGGAAGGGAAGAAAATTGTAAACTGTTTTGAGACTCCTTCTGGTAGAGAAAAGTATAAAAACCAACACTTCATCTCCCTCCCTCCCTCCCTCCCTCCTTCCTTCCTTCCTTCCTTCCTTCCCCTGATCAGTTCATTTTAGGTTATTGTAATACATATATTATCTAGAAGTTTCATGTGTTCAGATGTTTTTTTAAAAATCCCAAAACTTCTGTCTGCTTTCTAGTAGTGTATCCTTGTGCAGTTAACTAATTTTCCTGAGATCTGAAAGTATTTGAAAATATACCCTTGGGAACCATCTTGTACTAGCAGGGAAGTACAGAAGATGAATGAATGAGCTCTTGCTGTCTCTTAATTTTCACAGTCCCTTTTTATGTTTTCTCTCCTCATGAAATTGCTTAAAATTTGAGACATTGCTCAGCTGGCATCATTTAGTGATCGTTTCCTCTCACTCTAGCAAACTAAGGAGTCTGAAAGCATGTATATAATTTGATTTAGAATTTTACTAACTAATACAATTATATGGAGAAATGGGATTGAAGGGTCATAAATGCGCGCAGTATTTAGTCACTATTCACGGTTTCCTTACATGACAGTCACCGAGGTAGAATCTGAAGTGGGAAGAGAGATTAAACCGTGATTTGTGATGCACCGTCTAGTTTGAGGGGAAAGTGAGAGGTGAGTAGATAGTGGGCATTCTCCTTTCACCTTCCTTGTCTGCAGAGATAATGTTGACGCAGACAAGATGTTCAGGCTGTGTTTTGTGAACAAATGTATTTGCAGACTGGTCTTTTCTTTTTGGCGATGTTTATTTACCAATTTAATATCATTCCTAGGTTATTAGCTTTTCTTAAAGGCTGGGTTTGGGTTGTGTTTTTCTTTTCTTTTTTCTTTTGGGTGCCTTGTGTAATTAAAGGTGTTTTCTCATGGTTATATTTGTGTTTCAAATTGTTTTCTGGAGAAAGGCTACCCAGGCACCAAGGGCTCAGGAAGATTTCTTCCTAGGTGATGCAGTTGCTTCAACATATATCTCAAATGTGATGGCAGAATCCTGTGATTGTGGATTAGTATCACTTCAGCCTTCAGGCAGAGACTCCCATTTTGATGGTCTCCTTCATGATGAACTCATGCAACTTAGAAATTAGCACCACAGGGAGAAAAGGGGTTCGAACGTTTCTCTTTGAAGTCCTAGTTTACCACTTATGAACATTCAAAACTGGTAAGGCTTATCAGCAGTTTAAAGCGGTATAATCAGCTAAACTGCCTCAGGATTGTACCACCACATCCTGCTGCATGTTACAGACAAAGTTGTACAAATCTTTTCCCGGACAATATGGCTTCTATGCATATACAGACATAAATTTCCTTTCCCCCACTTTCTCTGTACAGTTGCTGCTGAGAATTTGCAAGTCACTTATAAAATAAAACAAAGTGGTGCTAAATTGCCCAAAGGCAGGTCTCCTTGCAGTCATATCTTAGCAACACATGAGAGGGAAGAAAGAGATCAGAAGATGCAAAACTTTTAATGTATCATTTGTAAAGTGCTGCAGCTTTCCTTACAATGAGCTATCATTGTTCCCGGTCAGTAGAAACTTTCTTTGTTTTGTATTGTTGGGGAAATGAATTGAATATGATGGCCACGCAGTCTGTACATGCAAGGGCTATTCCAGTTCTCAAGCCACACTGGTATATAATTTTGTGGAGCAAAAGAATAACTAGGGAACAAGGGCCCTTTAAGGCTGAGCAAAGTGCACCAAAGCCCGGCTTGATTGACAGTGAAGGTCTGTCTGGAAGGCATTATTTGGGGGAGAGGTTGGTTGTTTGGGGCACATTCCACACTTTCTCAGGTGAGGGCACGCCCCTAATTCAGGCTTCCTCAACCAGGGTTTCATGAAACCCTGGAGTTTCTAGACGGCCCTAGAAGAGTTTCACAAATGGGTGAGAGTTAATTATTTATATATTTGCATGTATTTTAAATTTGTTGAACAATTATTGGGTGATTATTATATCATGTCGGCCTGGCACCCCATTCCAAAGTGGCTAGTGATGGGCCTGGAGGGAGTGAGAAGGGCCCTTGGTTAATGTGTATAGAGCTATGCTTCCCAACCATCTTCTGCAGAATCATACCGCTTCTGGAGTGTCTCAAAGCCTGAAGAATGTTTCAGGGGTTTATGGTGCCCTGATTGGAGAGGTCAGCAAATGTGGGGACGGCAGAGATTTCGGGCAGACCTTGCAGCTATGGATCTTAAGCTGGAGGAGGACTTGAGGGCAGATTTGGAAAGGAGTCGGGTGGCGAAGAGTATGAGGAAGACAGAGGAGCAGGAGGCATTGAGGGCAGAATGATTAGCATGTGGAGAGGAAAGGTGAAATACCTGTCTGAGAGAAGGAGTGGAATGACCTGACCACTCTGAGGACCTAAGCTGGTGGTCCCTGCGTGTCGGTGTCCAGATAAAAGCAAAGTTAGCAACTAGGAGTAATTGTGGGGGGTAGGGAGCATGGATAGTTGGCCACACCCTAGTCTGCTGGGGTCACCCCTGATGAGTTTACAGGGACTCCAAACAGGTACAGAACGCAACACTGAGGCGACAGATGCTCGTTGAAGCCAGCATCCCTAGTAGAAAGATCTTTAGACGTGGCCTGTAGCTCATTTGGTTTTCATGCCATGCTTCTGCATTATCCTTTGGTATGTTTGTCAAAACTAGGCAGAGGAAATGTTTGAGAACGCTATAGTAATATATCAGAGAAAGGGGGAGATTAAGCTCCTGCAAACATTAAACAATTCTTCCTGTCTAGCAGGCCCTTTTAGTGTGCGCATACTTCCCTTCAGATCCCAGGCAAAGCGCTTGGCATTCTGTTGAAGTAAAACAAAGTACGATTTTATCGCTAAAGATTAGTTGTTATTCTAGAAAGTTTTTATTCATTGTTTTATTTAAAACAAGACTTTCTCGCAGACTATATATTAAACTAATTACTTCGTTTGAGCCCTGATTTAAACATGTTTTATTCAATGCAGACTGTATACTTAGACCTAATTTATGGCATCGAGATAAAAACAATCCTGTCATTTAGTTTTATGGCACTTCCTAAAAGAAAGCAAGGGTGGTGTTTTTTTTTAGATGTTTATATTCTTTGAGGAATAAAAGAGGGCTACAGTTCAGACAGCCCACTTCCTTCTGTAACGGGAAATACTCCAAACGCTTCTCTTCAAACAAAACCCAAAAGATTATTTTTTCAGACTTCTTGTCCAGTGGATTTTGGACTACACCCTGGAACAGGAAACCACAGTTCCTCCCTCATTGAGGCAGGATGGAAATAGATAATATATTCCTGTTTGAAAACATTGACTACAATGGGCGCTTTTAAAATTTATAAAGTAAAATTTATAATGCAGGTTTTACTTGAGTCATCAATCCAATTTAATGTTAGTTAAAAATAACTCAGTTCAAAGCAGTCGGCGCACAAAGACTATATAATTGGATTATATCAATATAATGTTCGTAGGATGTAAACACGCAAGGTGTCAAACAAGAGATATTTGTAACAGGGACTGGAAATCTCAGTATGAAAAATAAAGGTTAACCTCCATAACTGAACACTTTGAATTGTTGTAATCTGCTGATAATTTGACAGTGTGTTTCAAAGCAACCCAGAATGTTAAATCCTGAAATGAAATGTGTTTGGATTATGCATACCAGATAGAGATTGTTTGCTCAGCCAGACTGATCCTTTCATATCCTGCTGTCAGGAAGTAGCACTATGATTATGGGAGCATTGTCGTTGAAGTTTCCAGGTTCGAAACCCCACTCTGCCACAGAAGTCTGCTGGGTGACCTTGGACCAGCCATATACACTTAGCCTAACCTGCCTCATAGAGTTGTCGGAAGGATAACATGACGAAGAGGAGAACATTGGAAGATCCTTTGATTCTCCATTGAGGAGAAAGGGGTGTGTAAATGAAGTAAAGAAATGGTTCCATGTTACTTGCCTTCAGCTCCCGCAGTACTCTTGCACAGCCCACGGGCTTGTGTTCAGCTCTCAGTTATCCCTGATACGGTTTTTGGAAAGTTTTGTAGTCTTTTTATCTCCATAGAAATGCTGCGAAAGCAAATGGGACAAAAGAGTGGTCTGCCAAACCCACAGATGGCTGAAAAAAGAACTTCTGGTTTGGTGAATGGATGACTTATCTTAAAACTTTTGATCATTTTCCATTTCTGAAGATGTAAAGGTATAAGCTGCAGAAATCATGGTCACCGGCCAGCTAGCAAGCCTCTGCTGATGAGAAGCACATAGCTTCTTAAAGAACAAAAGCTACAAGAAAGTTTCAGAACAAAGGAATGTCTGGTTCATCTGAGAGCTTGGGGAATTTGAGCGGGGGGGGGGGATATTTCAGCAAATACCAGCAATATTGTCTTTTGTTTGAAAGGATATGCTGGAGATAAGGTTCCAATATGCAGGTGTACAACTACTGGCACATGGACCAGGACCAAAGGATCTGAACTGTGCACTAGGGCATAAGACTAAGGCATCTTAGATGTAATTGTGAGTGTTGTCTTTGTTAAAGATTAGATTATCCTCAACATGCAAGGTATAAGAGAGTGTTTTTTTTTGGGGGGGAGGGGTTGGTTAAAGTGTATTTTATAATCTGAGGTCTACTGGGTCCTTCTGTGGGAGCCAGAACAATTTAGACTAAGAATTTAGGTAGGTATTGTCTTGAAGCACTCTGGATTTATATTTGCTATAGTAATTAGCAATGGGCATGAACTGGAAAATTCTGGTTCATTTCAGGGTTTGAGATTTTCATGAACCAAACTCCCAAACTGACTTAACCCAAAGCCCCAAAATGAATCAGTTCAGTTCAGGTTCTTCCACTTTGCTCCCCCCCCCCGCCCCACTTCCAAGGGAGGGGAAACAAAATGGACTACTAAAATGGCTGACAGCAGATAGGAGTATCTTCCCTCTCAGGCTAAAATGGCTACAAATCATTTCAGTGATTCCTTTTGCTCTTTCGGGGGAAGCAAAATGGAGCATTTAAAAGGCCACTGGCCATTTAAAGCGGACAGGTGCCCCCATCTACTATCAGCCTGAAATGGCTGGTAGCCATTTTAATGGTCCATTTCGCGTCTCCCCAGAGGGAACACCATCTAAGGAGGAGGGAGCACAATCCATCACTGAAATGGCTTGTGGTCATTTTAGCCTGACAGCAAGGTGGGAATGACCATCTGCTGTTAACCAGAAAGTGCAGTCAGCTGAGACCCTGGACCAAACTGGACAAAGGTCTGGGAAATGTTCAGGCGCATCCCCCAAACCTTGGTTCAGGGGCATAAACCAGGGCATTTTCATGGGGAAATCTGGTTCATGCCCATTCCTAGTTGTTTTCCTTTAGTTCCTTGGCTAGTTGCTGCAATTATTATTTCTGTTTTCTAATGATAATTTCAAATTATATTGTTTGTGCATTGGGAGTGTGCATGAATTGAAAAGCTAACAGTATTGTCCTAGTCAGGAAGTTGTTGTATGTTTTAGAATGACTTCCCGGTATCATACAATCCCGAGTCCTATGATTCATATACAAACCCCAAAACGTCCATGTATGTTCACTTGGAAGTAAATCCTGTTCTGTTGAATGAGGCCTGCTCATTTCCCATCAAGAATGGTTAGTGTTGATTTGATGAAATAGCAGAACAAGCAGTTTGGCTCCAACTAATTCTGCAGGCGTGTGCTGATAAAAACAGATTGGTCAGAATGCTATAAAGCTCTCGGGTTGGCTTTTGCACAATCCAATGGAAAGTAAAGGTATGGTTCAGTGCAAGGAGCTTGTTCTCTCTCTCTCTCTCTCTCTTTTTGCTTTCATCTGCACATCTGAGCATGCTTGCAGAATTAGTCAGGCACCGGCAAACCACCCCGTATTGAGTCTGCCAAGAAAACGCTAGAGGGCGTCACCCCAAGGGTCAGACATGACCCGGTGCTTGCACAGGGGATACCTTTATCTTTACCTTTAACATACAAATCAAAGGTGTTGGGGCACACGTGGGGCGGACCCCCCTCACACTGCTATTAATGGACATTAACCTTTGAACACCTTCCTGGATGTGCCTCTTCATGTGGCACTGTTGGAAAGTAAATGATCTTGTTTAATATCTCAGGGCTCCAGTGAATGTGAACCCTTTAGACTAAAAATGTCCTTATTGTTAGAATAAATATCTGGTTTATGCTGATAAGAAGTGAGAGGGGTTCATGTAGCGCTGGGCAAGAAAGCCCGAAGAATAGGTTTAATTGAATCTTCTTACTTAGAATGTCACAGTTCTACAGAATGGTGGTCTAGGGAATAGTCACAAAATGCTGTCTTGGCACCTTCTCATTGGCTGAATGGTTCTGTTGTATTATTGCTTCTGGCCCCACTGAAACCAATTGTAGGCAAGTCATTTTTTAATGGCAAACAAAATGTGTGTTTTGCGCTAACCTTGGCAGTGTTGATATATAGCCCAGGCTACATACAGCTGAATTTATTAGGTCAAATGAGTGAAAAAAATAACAATAAAATGTTAGCAAGAAGAGGAGACATATTTCTTAATGCTTTTGTTTTATTATTTTATTCACATTTCAGAACTTACATCCCTTACTTTGGATGCAAGCTTATTTTTGATCCCTAACCTGATGTGATCTTTGTGATCTGTGTTCAGAAATGGGGGGGGGGGGGGGAACCCTAACTAAAAATGGAAATGCTGTTGCTTTTTGCAAAAAACCCTCTTACAGTTGGTGTTTGTTTTTACATGCTCATAAACATGAAATGCAGCACCCAAAGCAGTAATTAGCCCTATTACTTTCAGTTAAAAAAAAATCCCAAATTGTGTATCCACCAAACATTTATCAGAATATTATTGTCATGTAGATCTTGGAGCAATGGTGCATGAATGCAAATATTATAGAAAACAGAGGAAGATGACTAAGTGTCCGTGAATATCTTTAAGACAGAACATTGTTTTCAGGGAATTCAGCAAATTGCACACCTTCATTCCTACAGAAGAGATTACTTTCTTCACCCAAGTTAGAGGGATAGCTACCTTGCAGTGCAATCCTTAAGTAGAGTTGCACCTTTTTAAGCCTATGGACTTCAGTGGACTTATAAGAATGTGACTCTTTTTAGGATTGCACTGCCTTTCTGCTGTAGCCAAAATAACAGTTCTGTTGCAGAGCTGCTGTCAGAGTTTGTGTACCGAGCTGGAGGAACCAATGATCTGACGCACTGTAAGGCAGCTACATCTCCAGGTGCAACCATATTTCCCATTAGAATGCCCATATGGTTTAGAATGACAAGGATCATACTGAGAGAGCCAGTTTGGTGTAGTGGTTAGGAGTGCGGACTTCTAATCTGGCATGCCAGGTTTGATTCTGCACTCCCCCACATGCAACCAGCTGGGTGACCTTGGGCTCGCCACGGCACTGATAAAGCTATTCTGACCGAGCAGTGATATCAGGGCTCTCTCAGCCTCACCCACCCCACAGGGTGTCTGTTGTGGGGAGAGGAATGGGAAGGCGACCGTAAGCCACTTTGAGCCTCCTTCGGGTAGAGAAAAGCAGCATATAAGAACCAACTCTTCTTCTTCTATTGGGTTTTTGGAGAGTTCGGAGTAGATCGGTTTCAATGGGTTTTAACTATGGGTTTTATTGTAACATTTTTACTCTGTAAACCTCCGTGAGCCTAAGGGAATGGCGGTATAAATGTTCAATAAATAAATAGATCGATCATGGGATGTCAGAAGGGGAAGGATGTTAATGTCATAGTGTGTACCATCCAAAACAGCCATGATCTTCTGGGAAATGGAACTCCGTAGTCTGGAGATGAGTTGGAATTCCAAGACATCTCCAGGCCTCACCTGGAATTTGGAAACCCTATTCGTTTAAAATCTGTGCTCATATGGTTTCAACAAAGGGTTGGTGGGAGGGGATAACATTTTTTCCCCTACAGAACATTCCTCTTGCCTTACCTGTTACTGGATGTTTGGCAGTTGTTGTTGTTGTTGTTGTTGTTGTTGTTGTTGTTGTTGTTGTTGTTGTTGTTGTTGTTGTTGTTATTATTATATTTATATTTATACCCCGCCTCCCCCCGAAGGCTCGAGTTAAAGTTACTGGCATCCTGCAACACCCTTTGTGTCCTTGTTTGTTTTGGAAACATTCAGCTAAGGAGGTTGGTAAAACTTTTTGTGGAAACTTGTAAATTAGTTCTAAGAAAAGCAATATGGTTTGTGAAATCTCAGATGATTACTATATTGGAAATTGAAATGTGTAAAATAATAGGAGTGGGAACATGCTGTGTATCAGGCAGAGTGGTGTGTAGAGTACCTTGGAAAATAAATCGTACATGATAAAAGCAGACTAGGCTAGCAAAGAAAACTTGACTTAAAACCAGAGCTCTGTTCTGATATGCCCTGAAATAATAATCTTTCAACTTTCTTAGGCTGTGTTTGATTTGTCTGTACACGAGGACAGCGTGAGAAACCATTTCTTGGCTTATAAAAGCTGTTGTTACGTTCTAGTCATTCAAAATGGCTGCTAGTCAGGAGTCATGTGGCAAGGGAGCATACTATTATCTGAATCTTAAAAGGACAAAAACCCTGCATCCTGCACATGCTGGAAGGAGATGCACTGTATTAAACTGTCAGAACTTAATATTAACTGGACAGCTTTATTTTCAAGGTTGGCTTGGCCAAAATTGAAAAAAAAAAGCTTCCTTTGATGTGGTGCTTGCCAGGAGAGGGGTGGGATGAAGACGGACTCAAGACACCATTTTGCTGTCAAGTTGCCACTAACTTACAAAACCCCTATAGGGCAGGGGTAGTCAACCTGTGGTCCTCCAGATGTTTATGGACTACAATTCCCATGAGCATTTGCTGGCAGGGGCTCATGGGAATTGTAGTCCATGGACATCTGGAGGACCACAGGTTGACTACCCCTGCTATAGGGTTTTCAAGGCAAAAGACATCCAAAGGTAGTTTGCTATTTCTTGCTCCTGTGTAGCAGCCCTGGTGTCCCTCTGTGGTCTTCCATCCAAATACGGCCAGGGCCAACCTGATTTAGTTTATGAGATTGGCTAGCCGGTTATAGACACCCATTATGAAAATTAGTCCTTTGAGTTGCAAGCAATCTCTCTGAAATTTACAATTTTGCATCCAGCTGTTAGTGAAAGGCCCGTCCTTTTGTCTTCCAGATTCTTGGTGAATTGTGCAGCCCAAAATGCAATGATGACAGGCCCACCAAAGAGGCTTGTCTTTTGTGTTGTTGTTTATAGGAAAGCACCACATTACGTTATTGGCAGAGTAATTTTCAGCACCGGGTGAGACAAGATCCGTCACAGTGGTTTTCCACAAGATTGATATGAAGACCTAGAGTGGTGCTGCTTAATCAGAGACGGGGAGAACATGTTCCTGCATACGCAATTAGTGTAACATTTCACAGACTGGGGAATAGTAGTGCCACCCAGCCTTGCTATTAAAACAAAATCTTTAGTTTAATTTGAAAAAAAAAAAAAGATTTACTGAGCACTAAAAAACATTATTTGCTTCTCACTGAGGGATTTGTATATTACATACATTCTTTATTTATGTAATGTACAAATGCCTTAGTGCCTCTGTGAAGCAAATAATGTTTAGTGCTCAGTAAAATTGTATATTTAAGACATTTATATCCCACCATTTCCATTTTTAAGTGCATTGAAGCCTGTTTACTCTTCAGCCTCTCCTGTTGAGAAAGGTCCTGCAACCTCTTGATCATCTTGGCCTTGGGTGACCTTTTCTTCTCCCCATCTCTTAAGCTTAAGCTCTTAAGTCCTTTTTGTGACAGTGACCAGAATTGCACACATCAGTCCACATGAGGCTGTACCATAGATCAGCGGTCCCCAACCTTTCTGAGGTCGGGGAGAGCCGACGGCCCAGATGCTGTGCACACGCGCAGCAGCTGCACACAAACGTGGATGCGCAGTTGCCATACATGCACATTATTGCCACCAGGGGGCACCTGCCTCTTCCCTTCCTTCTTGCTGTGTGGGGGGGGGGGGAGAGGCAGGTGCGGCTGCCTCTCATTTGAATCTATCCTCTAGGTATAGAATGGTACCGGCTAGATATCAGGAAAAAGTGTCACAGTCAGAATAGTCCAGCAATGGAATAGGCTGCCTAAGAAGGTGATGAGCTCCCCCTCACTGGCGGTCTTCAAGCAATAGCTGGATAGATGGTTATCCTGGATGCCTTAAGCTGATCCTGCTCTGAGCAAGGTCTAGATGGCCTAGATCAGTGGTCCCCAACCCCTGGTCCGGGGGCCGGTATCGGTCTGTAGATCAGTCGGTACCGGGCCGCGGCTCCTCCTCGTCCTCCTCCCCGGCTGCTGCCTCGGGGGCTGTCTTGCCACTCTGCCGCCAGCTCACCTTTTGTGCTCTCCAGAGGACGCCATGGCTGTTGCTCCCCCTCGGTGTGGCACTGCGCAGCTGCTGCTGGCAGCGCCCCCTAGCAGGTGGCAGGAAGTCAGGCACGCCGGCAGGAAATCAAGCGGAGTAGGGGCTCAGGCAGCGGTGATGTCCGTCAGCAAAAGACTACCCCCCCCGGGCCTCAGTAAAATTGTCAAGCATTGACCGGTCCCCGGTGATAACAAGGTTGGGGACCACTGGCCTAGATGCCCCCTTCCAATTCTATGTTTCTAAGTCCCAGGCTCTTCAGCCTTTGCTGATGGAAAAGGTCCTGCAAGCCCTTAATGGTCTTGGTTGACCCTTTCTACATGTTTCCCATCTTTCCAGTTTCCGTCATTTTTGTAATATAGTGACAAAAACTGCACACATTATTCCAAATGAGGCTGCACAATAGATTGATATAGAGGTGTTACAACATTGGCTGTTTTATTAACAGTCTCCAGCATGGAGTTTGCTTCTTTCAGTACTGTTGCACAATGAGTTGACATTTTCGTTGTATTTTTCACAGTGATCCCACAATCTCTTTAACCTGCGTCTCAACCCAGGCATGTTTCATTGTACATCCCTTACTAACATAAAACTTAAATTGCCATGTTGTTGCCTAAATGCCAACTTACAGAGGTACTTCTGTAAGTGCTCACCATCCACCTTTATTTCCCCCATCCTGAATAATTTGGTATCACCTACAAACCTGAAAAAATGAAATAGTTGTGATATCGTTTGCTCTGCTCAGCATTGTTTGTTGTTATCCCAATTCTCTGTTCTTTTCAAATATTATATCCTGCTCTTCATCTCGGATTTCTGAATGCAACACTATCCTTGCAACATCCCTTTGACGTGGAGAAGTTTGATCAAGAGTAGTTTTTCTCCCTCTCCCCAAATGCTGAAACTCTAGGGCAGGGGTAGTCAAACTGTGGCCCTCCAGATGTCCATGGACTACAATTCCCAGGAGCCCCTGCCAGCAAACGCTGGCAGGGCCTCCTGGGAATTGTAGTCCATGGACATCTGCAGGGCCACAGTTTGACTACCCCTGCTCTAGGGCATCCTATGAAGCTGATGGTCAGTAGATTCAGGATGGACCACAAGAAATACTTCTTTACACAGAGAGTTATTAAAATACGGTATTCGCTGCCAGGTGGTGTAGTGATGGCTACAGAGATAAACAAGTTTACTAAGGGGTAAGATTCATGGAGGATAAATTTTTCAATAGCTGCTGGCCATGGTGACTGAGAGGTGTCAGTGTCACTAAACCTCAATCCCAGAATGAGGAGGCAACATCAGAAGAAGGGCTCAGCTTCTATCCCTGTTGTTGGCTCTCAAGAAAACTGGATGCCTATTGTATGAGATAGGATGTTAGACTTGATAGACCACTACTCTGATCCAGCAGGGCTGTCCTTATGTGCGTATGACGCTGGTTACACTGCGAGCAGCTAAAGTCCAACAGTGTCGCTTACATTCCTCCGGTTGTGCTCTGCAATATTAAGTTTAGTTAAATGGTGGCTCTTTTTATACAATGATGTCTCTTGGAAAACTTAAACTCTTTTGAATAACTTACCCTGGACAGCTGTCCTTGGCTGACTCTGTATTCATTTGGACCGATCCACATAAGGTTTGAACCTCAGATGGGATTCAAGATAGCTGTTACTTAAGCATATAAACCATATGTTAACATTTCTGGTGAAACCCTTTCTTCTGCAGGATCCATGTGTGTTGTTTTGAAAAATGAGATCTATGTGGGCTTATTCCTGCATAAAAGCATCTTTATTTTTAAAAGAAATCTTTTCCCCCAGTGTTCCAATCATGTACTTCAAATGAAACGATTGCCTTAAGCCGTCGGCGTTGAAAAACAAAACTTGCCCTGCATTTTTAAGTCTCTGAAAATAAACTGATTTTAGTCGCTTTTATTTTATCCATAATTGCAGTTTGCTTTGGCACAGCTGTTTGAGTAAACCTGCAAAATGAATTAGGAATAGATTAATGAAGCTGTAAGACAAAATACAGAAGGCTGTGGTTAAGCGCTTTCGGGAAAGGGGGGGGGGGGCTCCTTACACCCTTCATTCAATTGTCACTATGTAATAGCTTTATTTTGAAAGCAAAATGAAATAAAACAATAGGCCCCAATCTCTGTATTAACAACAAAGGCATAATTTTCTCACAGGCTTCTCAGAAGTGCGCTAAATCCATATAATTATCTTTCAATCTGTACAAATGTTACCCGTGTCGTTTATAGTTAAGTAAGTCCCATGCCCTTCTTACACAGCCCCCGTCAAAGCCTTAGAACATGTTAGTGAACTCTGCAGACTCCCAATGAATTGATATGTCATGATGGATTCACTTATTGCTTATTTTGGTGGAGGTCTGCACAGAAGTGCATTGCTCTGGCAGTAGATGCCAAAAATTTAACAACTTTCCATTTATAATTGCTTATTGAGATGGCTATCCCCTTAACGAGAAGTGACTATGTGTAATGAAATTCCCCAGCAGCTGCTACAGGCAGCCGCAGGTTTGAGATCCCCCCCTTCCTTTCCCCTCCTCATACGCCATACTTCCAATAAGGAGGGATCAGATTTTCATGTGCTCCAGAGTTGTTGTTCCTTGTTCATATTTTAGTGCTGTCAACTGGGCATGAAAATATGAAAGAGCAGGATGGCCAGTTGTATCCAGAGCAGACGAAACATCTAAAAGGATAACAATTAATGGCCTTGATGTTTATGGAAATGGAAAAATAACTAAGCCATACATTTGGGTATTGTAAATAGAAGATTATCCTTGGATTATACTTAAGAAATGCTAATTTTATCACCTTGCAGACCTTCGAGTTTTCTGACAAAGCTGTCCATTTCAGAGTAATCCGTCACTGAAAGGGATTTTCAGATGTTTAGCATCTGTCCAACATTTTTTGTCCCCAGGATCATGCTTTCCGTTGTTCAAACATGTAACCGAATGTCAGTGTTCTGGCTCTCTTGTGTGTCTCTTGTGTGTCATTTTGTCACCGTCTTCCAGGTCTGTTGAGAGTGATGAATAGAAGAACCACTAGAAACTTTGATTTTATGTATGGAAACTCCACAAATTAATTGATCTTACCACTTAGTGAAGCCATGATTACTTGTCTACTAGGTTGGGGCCAAAAAGTCTGTGATTTTCTTACTGGTGACCGATACCGATACATAAATAAAAAGAAGCCCTTACCTTCTGTTTGTTTTGTTCCTTTCCTATTTGAGAACGATAATCTGTACCTATTATCTTAGTATCTGATTTCAAGGAATAGCACCACTCTTTGGTTACCCATTGTGGTAACCAATTAAAGAACATCCTGTCTACTTGGCTAACATTTAATCAACCTTTACTTGGATTTTTTTTTTTTTTTGCTAAGGAAATTTGAATCATTAATTCAGTGAGCAGGGAGAAGAATCAAAGTGTTAAAGGTAGATGACTAAAAATTCATTTAACTCTTCTAATTGCGTAGCCCAAAGCTAGTGTAACGGGTATGGGGAGAGGATGATTTGTTGTCCTTGTTGACACTGCTTTCTGATTAAGAACAATTTGTTCCACAGGAGTCCTGTCATTTGTGCAAAATAGCTTGACCTCAATCCAAGCTGTGGAATAATTATTTTCCATTGTGAGAGTTGCCATTTGCCTTAAACTTCTAGAAGACAAGATGCTCTGGCAGGGCTATGGGCTGAGCTGGGGATTTATGGCAATCTATATAATATAATGGTCTCCGATCATCAGAATTTTAATAGTTGACCTCAATTACTGATCATGTATGCTGTGTTTTCCCAAGTCAGTTGATTCTGGCTTCTGTTAGGGCTGTGGTTGTATGCAATACATAAATAACTTCTCTTGTATATAACAAGGCTGTGACAAAATCATGTGGATGGATTGTGGAGTAGATATTGCTTCCCCAAACTGGACTTAAAAAAAAATGACAGCTGTCTGTTTGAGACATCTAACCATTCCTTCCAAATCATATTTCTGGTGTTTCAAAAATCTTCTGTGAGAGCATCCTAACATCCCAAGGAATGGGGTAGATACTTCAAGGTGAAGGTACATGATGTGAATGGAAGAGAAAAGAGTTGTGTGTATTAGTTATCTGACTTAAGGAGATGAGCATGGATCTGGGAGAGGACTAAAAGCTCCCTCAGAAGCTATTGCAATGCAATGAATTATTGTATGGTGATAAAGCCTGTTGGCTATGATTTGCAGAACTTCCTTAGAATCACAGAGGAACATGGCTGCCATTGCTTTATCTATTCAGGATGGAACTACAAACCAGGCATGTTTATTTTATTTATTTATACTTATAGACCGCCACTCCTGGCACAGTCGGCTCGTGGCGGTTTACATAAAAAAGATAAAAACAACATAGAAACCCCAGTACAATCGATCAATGGCGACAACAATCCACAGGATACTTTCCCTAATGCAGACCTTCAGGCCTTCTGAGCAGCCGTCACTGTTGTGCTGTTAGGTGACCACAGGCTACAGGTACAAGAGGTATAAAGGGGTACAAAGGGAAGGGACCTGGGCCTAGTCTGCACACAATAGATAATGCACTTTCAATATGCTTTGGCAGCTAAAGTGCATTGAAACTGCATTATCTATTGTGTGCAGACTAGGCCCTGATCTTACTACCCTGGCCTCAACCAAAAGCCTGGCGGAAGAGCTCTGTCTTGCAGGCCCTGTGGAACCCAGAGAGCTCCATCAGGGCCCTCAGCTCTTCTGGGAGCTCATTCCACCAGGTTGGGGCCAGGACTGAAAAGGCTCCGGGCTTGGCCAGGGCCAGGCGCACTTCCTGGGGCCCCGGGTCGACCAGCAGATTCATACCCGCAAAGCGAAGAGCCCTGCAGGGAGCATACGGAGATAAGCAGACTCTCAGATAGGCATTCTTGCTAAAGCTAGCAAACAACAGCTTGTGTCAAACTTAATTCAAATGACTGATGATCGACACTAAACCGTGTTAAAAAACCAGCATAGAGGAGGATTTTTTGATGTCTTCCAGGAGGACATTCCACAGTGTAGGAGCTATTACAGAAGGAGATTGAAATAAGCTGAGATGGCTCTCAGTAGTACACAGGAGGGGACTTAGTAGGACTTTTGAGCAGAATGCAGTAATTACATGGTTTGATACAGAGAAAAAGGTTCTGCAGATATTTCGGCCCCAGTCCTGTGAAACTTTAACTGAAGTACCACCACATTAAATTGCACTCAAGAGTGGGGAAAAGCCAGTGAAGAGGTTCTACACTGAATAGGTACTATATGTTCAGAACAATTAATTTCTATAAAAAACTGAACCAATATATTGTACCGAAGGGAGCTTCCAGGTCATTTTATTATTCCAGGTCATTTTATTTAATAAGAAGAGACTAAGCTATAAGTACAAAGAGTGCTTCACGGCTTTGTCAAAGAAACTTAAAAAACAAAACAATTTTAAAAATCCCTTCAAAAATTAAACAGGTCAACAAGATGTATGCTAATGTAGCAGGATGAAGAACAGATGAATTAGTCTCCTGAAAACATAGAAGAAAATAAAACAAAATAAAATGCAAGATGAGCAAACAACATCATTTGAGTATGTATTATGTAACCAGTGATCAAAGAATGAAATCTGGGTTATAAAAGAGCTTTTTACTACTTTAGAAATCTGGGTTATAAAAGAGATTTTACTACTTTAACTATTATTTAACAAAGAGGTCAGAACTGTTTTTGAATTGTCAGGAAATGAAGAACCACAGTTTTTAAAAGTCTGAGTATAATGAACAGAGGTGCAGATAAAACATGAAAGATTGTTTTGTCAGATATAAGGAGGAAAAGGGCTTAAATTGCACCTAGACCATTTCTACACAGGAGGCTTCACTCCAGGCTGTAAGCTGGAGTTTGAGCTGTGGCAGGTTGCCCCACCTCCTCCAGCTGCTGCTGCACGGGGGAGTAATTGGCCCAGTACAACCTCGTCTACCTTGCATTTGTGCTCCTGCATGGGAGCCAGGGCAGTGAAATTCTCAGTGCGGAAATGGTCCTAATGAGCTTTCGATTTCCTTAGAAAGAATACTAGTAATTTTAGAGAGATGAGGGAGGTAAACATTTAGTACAAGATTTGCATTTATTTACCTTAAGCCATATGTACCAAAATGAGTTTAGACAATTTAGCAATATCTATATTGACAGAAAAAAGAGCCTCTTGTGGCGCAGAGTGGTAAGGCAGCAGAAATGCTGTCTGAAGCTGTCTACCCATGAGGCTGGGAGTTCAATCCCAGCAGCCAGCTCAAGGTTGACTCAGCCTTCCATCCTTCCGAGGTCGGTGAAATGAATACCCAGCTTGCTGGGGGGTAAACGGTAATGACTGGGGAAGGCACTGGCAAACCACCCCGTATTGAGTCTGCCATGAAAATGCTGGAGGGCATCACCCCAAGGGTCAGACATGACAGAAAACAACAGCATAATAAAAAAAGAGCGAATTCCTTTCAAAGTTTTGTCTTATGTACTGCATAGGTAATTTTATGCAGTACAGATTTTATGCAGTACTGCATAGGTAATTTTATGCAGATTTTTAAAATATCTTGAACACAAAAATCATTATCCAAGGAGTTCAGCTACACAATTAGAAAAATATCCTTGGCCACTCCAAGTTCATAAATACACTTTGGCTAATTTTTTGTAACGTATCTTTTACCTTGTCTGCTTAAGAGCTACAGGAGTATTATTCATTGGGATTATTTAGCTGGTGAAATTTTTAGGTCGTATTCAGACATCGCAAATACTTCTGAATATTTTTCATGTAAAAATGTCACATGGTCTCAGTTACTGAGAAGAGGTTACTGAGAAGGAAGAATAAGCTCTTTTAATAGAGGTGCATGCATTCTGAAGCCACAACAAATAACAGTGTTGAAGGCATCAGTCTTCTGTCTCTAGCACTGAAGAAGGCAATGAAGAGTGGGAGTCTGACCACTAAACAGGAAGTTTGTTCATAATGTTTTAACTGAGCCCTACCATCTTGCTTTTCTGACTATTGCATTTGTGACCATCTTTCAGAGTAGTTCAGACTAGTAGTTTAGTCTTATAATTCCCAACGCTATTCCCTCCCTGCCCCCCCCCCAATTATCTTCAGTCTGGCCTGCAGATTTGATATTGGCCAGAAACATATGCACAGCCACGAAAAAGGGAGGGGGGAACCTGGAAAAGAGAGGCCTGTATGATGTTAAGCTGCCCTGGTCTCAACCATAGGCCTGGCAGAAGAATGTTGTCTTACAGACTCTGAAGAACTTGATAGATCCCTGATCTCAGATGGCGTCTCATTCTACCAGGCTGGTATCAGGGACAAAAAGGCCCCTCAGATATGCAGGGCGTGCTGTGAGCTAGGCATGAGCTTGATGATGCAATGGAAATTGCAAAATATTCTCATTTTGTGGCTTTTACTGCCATCTCATAGGCCCTCATAAGCATCCTATGAGATGTTCTTGTGTCTTAAGTCCAAGCTCATGTCAACCTGCCATCCCCCCAAAAAACTATCCTCACTTTATAGTAGATTAATATCATGTCCTGTCCCATTTTGATTCGCCGTACGCATCAAGGGTGGGAGAAGTATTTTGTTTTAAGATCGCATCCCATCACTTTTATCTAGGTCCTGAGCCATGATATATATGGTGGTGGGAAATGAGAATGTTGGGGTCAAATTGTTGCGGACTTGGAAGCGTGCGTTAGGATTTCAGGTGTGGATAAGACAAAAGATCCTTGAATTAAAAAAAAGATCAGAGCTAAAAAAAAGAGAGAGACTGGAATAGGGCGTTAGAAGATTAATTGTAGGAAAGTTCCATCTTGCTATTTAATAACAAGTTGAGGGGAATAACACTAGTAGGACCTTGAATCTTACAAATGCTGAATTTAAGCCTTGGGCATTTTAATGTAATGGGAATTTTGCTAAAATGGCCACATATGAGAATGTTAATGAGATAATGTAAATGAAAATGTGACAGAAGAATCTGTACAATATTCCAAAAAGAAAACCCATGTTATACACATGTATGAACTATTGGTAGGCAGGGTTTTTTTAAATTGGATTATCTATGGCATCGTCCAATATTATGAAATGCAAGTTGTAGTTTTTGGTACCAAGAGCTGTTCCAGTTGCACGAAATACATTGAACATCCCCATCACTCTCTGGGTTTAATCTCAGCATAATTAGCTCCTTGCACAATAGAGTGCTTAATTTGAATGGCTGACAGGGCTCATTAACTCACAGAAGTAATTCCTGAGGTTTCTGTTGTTAAGTTTGGGATTTCAGTGCAAGGGAATTGGGGGCGGGGTAGCCAATATCGCTGGGCTCTTTCCAATGCATTAATTTCTAACATAAAGCTCGGTATTTACATATTAAAGATATGTCAGTGCAACACTTCCTTCAGTGGCAGACGATGAATTCTACAGCTTAATCAGAAATGGATGCTTGGCTCCTACAAAGCCATGTGGAATTCAGACAATAAGTGATTATCTGCTTGTGCTGCCAAAGAAAAGTCTAGCACTCTGGGATGCTGTATGAACATATTTTGTGTATTGTTTATCTTTTTCTTTCAGAACATACAAGTCTACCGACAAAGTGATTAATTGTATATAATTGATGGCATACTCCTTGTATTTCACCCTTAACTTTTAATATTGCTAATTTATTTCAATCCTCATTACCTCTGGGAGGGGCATGTATATAAAACGGTCTTTCTGTTTGTGAAGGTTGCCATTTTCTTCCATATCACCACCTTAAGCAAAGAGTATCCCCGCTTGAAAGCAGGACATGTGTTGTGTTCAGCCAGTTCTTTGAATACAGAATTTGGATTAGAGTGTATATCCAGAGGTCTAAAGAAATGCCTATTGTTTTCACATTTACATGGACTATGACTAGATTGCAGCCCTGGCAGTTTGCTCTATTTAACTTCCACAGAGGATTCTAGATCATGATTTGACATTTCTCAGGGCCCCATGTGGAGGTCTGGAACTATTTACTTCTCCTTTCCTTCACTGTACCAGAGCACAGCCAACGTGATTCCCTTCTTTACAGCAAGTATCAGATATATTCTCCTCTTCCATTTGTTGTTTCATCATTTTGGCTTTGGTAGTTTCCAGATGGTCTTGTTCCGTCCCTTTGTGATCCCTTAATGCTTTCAAGTCTTCAGATGCCATTTGCTAGAATTTCTATTCCATCAACTCAGCCTCTTTGAATATCACCTTGTGCCTTGTGAGCAGAGAGGCTTCTTGGAGGGTCTTGAGGAATTGCAGCTGTCTCTTTTTAGAAACAGAATCTGCTGGGGGAGTAGAGCCACACTCTTTTATGTAATCAGCTAAGTTTCGTTAGCCGTCTCTAGTGAAGACTAGAGGACACTGAGGTTCCTTGAAGCCCCAGATTGTAAATAGTGTATCTGCTCCTGTAGGATCTGTTATCTGTTATTTAGCACTTACAAATCAATTTTTTTATTTCATCGGCTTTTCAAAGAAATCAGAATAGCGTACAAGGGTCTTACTGCCAAAACAACACCAGGAGACATGATTGAGTGAAGTAAGGGGGATCGGCCCCAGGTCATATTTCATTAAGGTGACGGTTTAGTTGTCGTCCCCAAACTATTAATGTGGCTAGAGCTACAGTTTTTTAGAAGGGGTGGGGGGAATCAGGAACCTTTCCCTCTGCCATTTTCCCAAGAAAAACTTAGGGTGCATTGCGGAGGGGAAGAATTCTGAAATACTTTCTTCTGGGGAATGAGTGAAATATATTCATAGGTGACCTTTTCTCAAGACATGGAGAAGGAAGGAGCAGGGGCTCAAAAACATACCTTAATATTTTATTCATATCATGATAATGTATAGACAGAACGATAATAGTAAGAACTTAGAAAGTTTTAATTAATATTGACCTTGGTAAAGTCTAGTTCTATCTCCAAATAATAAATCGTTGGATTACTATGCAATTTGTGGTTCTTATTTCCAGCTTTTATTCCCCCCCCCCCTTTCCCATTTCTTGGATGGCAAGAACTAAGATATATGTGCTTAGATAACGTAGGGTGCAGCAGTTTACAACTCTTTGTAGCATTGGGCATATTTGCAGTTTTGTTGGAACAAAACCAAGTTATTTATACTTTTACATTCCATAAATATGTCCAGTAGTACTGTGCTATATGCTAACAAAGTTATGAATGATGCATTTTATGTTCTAAAAGCAGTAAAATAAGTTTAGACTTGTTTTTTTAAAAAATGTTTTGCATATATTTTAGCTTTCCCTATAACTTCTGCTATTTTCCCCCTTCACATCACCCTCTCCCAGACAAAAACTTCCTTTCCAGAAAATGGGTATCACTAATCCAGTCCCCAGGGAAATGCATGGAATTTTAATTTTGTGGGCATTTTTCTGTGCCCTTATTCAGGATTTTCAATGGAAACAGATGAGAACTAGTAAATACTTGCATGTACCCATCTACCCCTATCCATGCTAATTTTTTTCCTTTTTTCAGCTACAGACCTGGAGCGTGTATATGTGTGTGTATAAGTGTATAATACAGAGAAAGAATAAGAGAGACTGAAAATCAGCCTTATCTCGTGTATCTTTGTTTTGGCTGGAGGTTTTCTGTTAATGCTGCATGCTGATGCATAAAAGATTTAAAGAAACTGTGTACCCATTGTTCATTGCTAGACGTTGACATTCCCAAGTACCATACAAAATGGCTGTGCACATATACCTTGTCATTTATTTGTACTGAATTCCCCATCTTCTGAGATTTCACACTGCCAGTCTGAGACGAATGGTAACAGTTTCCATTTAAACAGCTTGACACATCTTGGAGCAACTTGTGTGTGTATTTCAATTTTGCATTATAGATAGATGGATGGCTAGATGGATTTTTAAAATGGCCTTAGACTTCTACAGAGAGAATGACTGACCTGCACGGGTATTTTGCACATAAGTGTGTTTGCCTTGAGATTATGTTTTTGACCATCCTGTTCAGATGTAGGCAAATTAGTTGATGGGGAACTAGAGAAGCTGGGCTTACTTGTGTCACTGATGCTGTTTTCTAGCTGCGTAATGCCTTTCATATCAAATCAATTGAATGTACTCAACCACTCACCCACCATTTTAGTCAGTTATGTTAGCAACATCTTGGGAAAGGGATCTCTACCTGAACCTAAGGTTTAAATTCTCACATAGGGTCAAATCCCAATTAAACATAGGTGAAGGTCTTCTTGGGGAACTGATATTTCTTATATCCCCTTACTGCTTCAGCCTCTTGTGCTCCCAATAGCTACTAATGATCAGAGGACCCTTGCGAATGGCCTTAAGGTATGGCATTGGAAGCTGCAACTCAATGGAGGAAGTCCATGGGGATTTCAGGCAAGTAAGATTAACACAAGGATTGCTGGCATTTAGTCAGCTGACTTTTTCCTACATGACATTGTGTAGAGTGCAGAATATTCTGGCCTTGATGGCCATGGTTCCAAGCCTTTGATGGATGGATGTGTGCTTCCAGCTTCACCCACTGAGCATTGCCTTCTCTATGATGTGGTGGATTATGTAGGGAGCGTAATGCCTGTGCTTACGGTTTTTCTGTTCAGACCCCTTGTTCAACTGTGATTTAAGTTTCACAAACCATGACTTGGTGTATTGTCTGAATTGCTCCAATGTCTCCCATCCATGAATGCGGAACTAATTGCAAATCTCCTTCTAATCTGCCCACACCATTCTGAGATGTTGGCATAATTACAGTTGACACACTGTAATGTCTTTTCACATCATTTCACAGGCTACTTGCGCAGTGACTGGTATTAACTGTTGGACTGAATTAATGGTTGGGTTTTTTATATATACTAGGGAAGAGTTCTTGTTAATATTTGCTGCTTGCTACAAATGTTTCTTAGTTTTGATGGCAGATTTTTCGCCCATATTTTACTATCTCACTAAAGAAATGTATTGTATGGACACAGATATAGTGACATGGACTAGCTTCATGCTTTTTACTTATTTATTTATTACATTTATATACCTCCCTCCCCTGAGGCTCAGGGCAGTTCACGTGAAACATAGGGGAACAGGAACAGCACTGTTAAGCTCGGTAACCATGAATAACAATAGCAGCCTCGGAGACTTACTGATGGGGCCCTTTGCTACTGTGGGGGAGCCAGTGTCGGGGGACCTGGCTGTTTTTTCTCTAAGCTGCTGCTGGACTCAAACCTACCTCTTTTACTGCAGACTGGCACGCTACCCTCTGAAATGGAGCTCTGCAATGTGTTCATTTGTCAAATCATAAATCATGCATATTAATGACTTTGTCAACAAAACAGCATCAACGTTTACTTCCTTAACGTTAGCTGAAAACCATTGCTCCTAATAAATTCTGGGCATTTAATCTTTAAACAAGGCACCTCGCTTAGTGTCGATTAACTTCACAGCTACCAATTTGCATCTCTCTCACATATTTTTCTCCTTTTCAGTTGAAGATGGGCCATATTATTTTGTATTGAAAAAGTCCTGTTGGTTGCATGATAAGAGGTTTTAAAATATGCTCATAGGTAGTATAAGGCGTGCTGTTTAATACTAGCCACTCTGTTTCAATGATTAAAGAAATTAATTCATATGTACAGTTGTTCAGGCAATATGTGAATTACAAGATGGGAAGTGTTACTTTTTTTCTTCTTGTTCTATGCTTTGGGGAAGATTTTTATGACATTGTCTTGTATGCTTTCTGTTGACTTGTTAGCAGCTCTGAGTTGTGGTTTAGGAAACTTTTAAAATAAACAAGCAAAGGAATAATATTGGTGAATTACATCAGCCTTTTACGGTCTCTTGATTTAAATTGGTCCACGGCGATGAAAAAGAGCTCTTCGGAGATAATCAAGTGTGTATCCAGTCATAAGATTCCTGTATGCCTATATATTCAAATTACACCTAAAAAAAATTAAAGGCAACCATTTGCGTTTTATATGTCCAGACATCTTGCCTGAAGACTCATCTGTGTACTTCTGTTTAGGCAATTCATGCTAATCTGCAATATGCTAGTTTTAGAAGTAACCACTGCAGTATATTTTTTACCAGATGCACATTAAAGAAAAACATATGTGCCTTTAGCAAATGATTATAGAAGACAAAATGAAGATCTGTGTACAGTGGTGTGCTTACCACTGTACACTGTTGTAGAAATTCTTTGGAGATTTTGTATTGTCCACATTTTGGCTACGATATTCTCCAGTAGAGGAAAATAAATCAAGGTACAAATGAAATAAGATTATTCACTGTGGAACAGGATAATAGGATGAGGTGGTAGAATGCTATAACTACTTTTTCTCACCCTCCTGTGTACCAGAAGACTGAATGTTCATTCACTGTTGTGATTCATAAGGACTGAACTGTGACAATTCATGCCTACTTCTGCTTTGTGGCTGGACACAATGTGCATACATTCTAGTCTGAGGAGGAATAGGTGAGCTCTAGTATGAAGAAGAGTTACACTGTGTATGTCAGGCTTTCTCAAGCAGGGTTTCATGAAACCCTGGGGTTCCTTAATGACCCTTTGAAAGGTTTCCCGAGTGGGTGGGAGTTAATTAATTTAAATATATTTTTAAAATTTGTTAAACATTCAGTGGGTGATATTGACCATACATAGTCATGTTGAACCCTTCCTCCCCAAGGGGCCAATGATAGGCCTGGGGGTGGAAAGAGGAGGGGCCCTGAGGGGCCGTGTCCACAGTTATGCTTCCCAACCATATTCCGCATGATTGCGCCACTTCTGGGGTTTCTCGAAGCCTGAAGAATGTTTCAGGAGTTTCTCAACGGTAAAAAAGTCGAGAAAGGCTGGCATATGTGAAGACCCATCTGGGTTTGGTAGTCACTTAGAAACAAAGGGTGGTTTGTTCATTAGGTTCCATTGCCTGCAAAATCATTTACAGTCAATTTACCTGACACCACTGGAGTAGACAATGGCACACTGGAAACCACATTTAAAATGTCGTGTTTTGTATTATGGAGAATGAGTAAGACAACCTAGTGATTGTGTGTGTGTTTGTTTGTGGGTGTTCCTTGTGTTATATTTCTGATGCTCCCTGCCTTCCAACATGCGAGGAAATGTATGTTTGTAGAGTTCAGCTCCATTTAAACTGGGATTTTGTACAAAGCCTCCGTTTACGGAACCTAAAACATCATTAGTACTTCTGCTAAGCCATCCGAGAGCAGACTATTATCGGGGTCTTTCCTTAATTCTTCCCTGCTCAACCACAGACACAGGGAGAATGTACTCTTCAGCGGTAAGCATGCTTGTGGGGCAAATAATTTGGGAGAATGATTGGTTATTGGTAAGCACCCATCTTTCTGTAAGGGAAAGAGCTGTATGCTATAATCTTTCACAGCTACTCAAAAAAACTCTCAAGGTGTTTAAACACTTGCAGGATTAAGGCTAGGAGGCAAAATTCATCCCACTGTCGGTGCTCACTGGACGGCACTTTGGTATTCAGTGAGTAGGATCATAAATACAAAAAGTTCTTTTGCCTCTGAAGCCTAAATGATTTAAAGCTTTGTATCACTGACAAGATCAATACTTGGTTCTTTAGCCTCCCTCCTCCCAATCCTCACCCTGTAAGCTTCAATCCTTACATAAATCCTGCTGCTCTTCCTGAATAGATGGCAACCTCTGTAATCCTTTGTGGAGTTTCTTGGAAAGTAGCCAAAGCGATGCCATAGTATCTGGAGAGAAAAGCTTCACAATGCGTTTAAACATACACGCATCCCCCCCATTCCAGTAATTAGGCCACAGTAAATCTTGGATTTACCCAGTTTCTCAGACAGCTTCTCATCACCCTGGCAAAAGCATCTGACAACTCAATGAAAAACACAAACAAAACAAAACAAAACAACTATCAGAAGCATACAAATAGAAGCAGTTGTCTACCGCATGCTTAATTGTGAATGAAAACAGGAAAAAATGTTGATTTATCAATTAAGAAGGCTCTTTTAATAAAATGGTTCACCTTACACCCAAGTATCTTAAACCCAAGGATACGTGCAGTACAGCTGTGAAAATTTTTTAACAGAAAAATGTGTCCATTTCCTATGCAGTCCAAACACTTTATGCTTACAAAGAGGAAATAAATATTCTCTCTGCCTCTGGAAAATTCCCCTCAAGTCTTACCTTTGTACCATTATTGGACTCCGAAAACCTTTATTGACATACATAAACACAATCCAAGGAAACAAAAGGGGGTAGACAAGACTACGTTTCCGCACTAGCATAAAATAAGTAATTTATTTGGGACATGCTTCCAAGGGCATTGGCTATCTTGGCAAGCTTAATGGGATCCTTATCTCAAAGCATCAATTTGATGATGAGGGATTTGGAATTGACTTTGGAATTTAACTCCATCAAATATGACTGGATAGAAGCTTGTCGGGGAGAGAAGACTAGACATTCCAAAACAACATGTGGTAGTGCGTCCGGGACTTTACAACCATGTAGACAGAATCTTTTGAAGGAGGGAATCTGAGTCTGAGTCCATTATTGGCTACAAACTTTGAGAAAAGAAGCCAGTGGGGAGAAAGACACATGGAGGCTAGATTTGGTAGAAACTTTCTGCTGACTTAAGGGGTGTGCACACCAGCTTCATGCCTCACTGTGGACCTCTGGATCCCCTATCATGCTGTTTCTGGGGGGTTCCCTCTCAGAAACCGCATTTAAGGGAAGATCTTTTGGAATGCAGTGAGAAGTCCTACTTCACTGCTCTTACCTTAGTAGAAAATAAATTCCATCTTTTTAATACTCCCCCTTTGATAATTTGTACCAGCCTACCGATACTTTCATTACTGGCATATTTCCTTGCCAATCACCAGCTGCACAAGTTGGCCGTTGTTCTCTCAGAAGGCCCTCTGTGGCTCAACGCAGCAAGGCTCTTTTTTTTCTGAACGGCCTGCTCTTGAGACAGCCTGCTTGCGCTTTCTAAACCTTAATAATTGTGGAGGGGCATATGCAAAGTTAATAAATCTTTGGCTGTTGAAATTGCATCACTTGGGAGAGTTTAAAAGCAGGCTGAACGTGAAACATACTGGAGGGAATGATCCCCTGATAGAGGTGCACAAAAGCAAGTGACCTGTCAGAGCTGTTCAGCCTCTGGCTAATACAAAAAAAGTGAAGGTGTCTCGGGCCATTCATCTCTCGCTTCCATTTCTTGGCTCATCTCCATTTAAATAAGGCATTATGTTTCCTTGAGGAGATAGCAGAATACTGGGGAAATGAGGAAGAAATATTTTTGCGAGGTAGCCGGTAGACTGTTTTAGAGGAGAACAAGCTTATCAGATCCCAGGCAGAAATTGGGGGCTCAGGTGAAACAGGCCTTGATCAGTTTTCTTCAGACCTTGGAGCCAGCCTTAAAATTTAGGAGCTTAGACTCATTTTTCAGCCATCAGGGTTTCATAATTTAATGATAACGTTGGCTTCCGCAGGGGGACATTCTACGTGCCACAATAAGGACTCGGACCCCACATATTTGGCAAATAATTAGGCCACAGCTTTATTCATAACTGAGCGTGGCTCAGCATGGGAATGAGAACTGCCCCTTTTGCAGCCATCCAACCACAAAAGGCAGCAACAAAATAGATGGCCTCTCTCTTAGTTCCCCCTGCAATCCCGCAAGGCACGCATGGCCCCTGGAAGGCTTGCTATTTTACGGAAGGTGATTACTAGGGAAATCCACTGGACGTCAGCCTCTGTTGGATTCCTGGCCACCTGGAAATGTGAGCCTTGGGTGAGTGCCTTCTTGCCTACATCCACACAGCCCTATATGGGCCCCCCATACTTTGGGAGGCCAACGCTCAAGCTTGGCCGTCCCTTAAAAATATGTTCCCCATGTTTACTTCTGCCACTGAGTCAAGGGAAAAGGATACATTCCCCTGAGCTCCCACCAAGACCCAACCTGCAGTGATTCCAATATTGCTGCTCGTAGCCCATTCAGCCAAATATCTGTCCCCCACTTGGACAGGTGAATGCCGTCCTCTCTGAACAGGGCAAACTGCCTGTGTGTAATATCCAGTGGCTGTATGACCATGCTCCTGCTTGTTATAAATTGAGCCACCATCTTATTAGCCCTTCTGCCCAAATCTACCCGACCTGGTGACCTTGCCCCTTGCCTGTCTCAACCACACAACAAAGACCTTAGGCAGCTGCTCACATATTCTCTGTATATCCTGAATGATGGTATTGGAGAGGCCCCTGCTACACATCTCTGGGATGTCGTTCTTACTTAGCTGCACAATTATAATACTTGGTGCCCCAAACTTCCTGACTGTCCAAGCCAGTGTTCCCAGAAATGAAAACCAGCTCATGCCACGTTGACCAAACCATGAAAGCTGCACACTGTTCTCTAGTCCCAGTTGATCGCCCCATCCGGATCTTGCAGCACAGCGAGCAACATGATAAACAACACTGTGGCAAATGACAAATACTGCTGGAGTAGTAGAGTTCATTTCTGAAAAATGGAAATCAGATAAGAAGGCCTGGTCTAACATACTTCTTGTATGCCAATGATTGCCAACGGCCTAACAACTTTATAGTGTCTGCTGTTGAGCCATTTATTGCTGCTTCTGTGTCCACCCTCATTCTAAAAGAGTGAGTCCCATATTGCTCAGCAGAAACGTTCAAACGTACAAGGCATGATCTCATCGCCACAAATAGATATTGCAATATGCACATTTAATCTGAATGTACAAAAAGTGGACCTTGAATTTCCAGTCATACATGCAGGTAGCCCTGCATTTATTGCACTGGGCAGGAAGGTTCACCCTGAACTGACGTCAGAACAATAGACACTCCTCTCCCAGACTTTTCTGTCTTTGACCAATGCAGCTGTATATACATCTCCTTGCCCAGGAATGACACATCCTGGATTGCCACCGACCTGTCCCTTGAATATGAAAGAGATGCTGACAGGATATTGCTGGTTCTAAACGCCCCATAGAAGAACACGGTGAATGCGGCTGAAAACAGGATAGTCTCATAGTGTCGCAAACATTCAGTAAGAGTTGCAACATCTTATTCATCAACATAGTAGACACAGGCCTTCTGTTCTGCCATGATAGAACTAGATGTTTCCACCCTGCTGTTGCTCTCCAGGCATGGAATGAAGAGACGAGATCCCACCGGTTTTGAGTTCTACAATAAAAGGACAAACTGGCCAGGTGTACACCCAACGTCTTTGTGAGAACCCTCGAGACTGCAGGTGGACTAAATACCTCAGGACCCAATCCTCTCTTGGTGGGAAGGGACAGTAACACCCCCATGTTGTGGAGAAAAGCCGATAACATTCCACTGTGCAAGAGTAAGAATGCTGCGTCGCTGAAGCCAGAAAACCAGTCACTGCCCATCGGATGGCTCACAACCAAGGTTCCATAACTCCTCCAGAAACGGCTGTGTTGCCTAATTCACTGTTGAGACCCACAACTGGAGCTGCTGGAAATAGCACCTGAACAATGTGTCTGCAGCCTCATTTTGTACTCCTGGGATGTGCTTTGCAGAGAAAGAAATGTTACTCTCTGAACACGTGTGCACTAGCACACATACTATCCTCATAACTCTTTCTGATTGGCTGGTCTGCCTGTCTATGATGCGTACAACAGACTGGTTGTCACACCAAAAAAGCACTTTGCAGTTTTTAAACAAAGCCTTCCATAAAACCACAGTAACTTAGACTGGAAAAAGTTCTAAGAAAGTAAGATCCCTAATTATGGCTGAGCCAGCCCACCCTTCTGGCCACCTGCGAGTGCACCAACGCTTCTCTTGGCACACCCCAAAACCCGAGCTGCCTGCGGCATGGGTGTGTACCTGTAGGGAATTCCTCGGGATAATTGGGAACTGCCACATGGCTACTCTGTTGTAGTCTTCCAAAAAATCCCTCCACACCATTATGTATTCCTTAATCGCCTTAGTTAGATGTTTGTGGTGGTGCAGGATGAGAAAACCTGGCTATCCACTCACAAAATGTGCGTCCTGGTGTGACTGCCGTACATGTGAAGTTAAGGTGGCCGAGTAAAACTTGCCTGTTCTACAAAGTACACTTCTTTATTTTCAGCATGCTTGCCAATAGCTCTCTTAGCCAGTTTTCCCTCTTATAGCTGGGATGTACCTGCCACTGTGTCTAGCAGAATTCCCAGGTATGTCGGGTGAGACATCAGCTCCTTGGTCTGCTGCTAAAGGCACCCCCAGCTCACTGGCCAGAGACCGAAAGGCCGATAACCTATATGCACATGCCAACATTCCTGGTGGCCTAACGAACAAGCAATCGTTGAGGTAGTGTGTTACATGATGACACCGAGTCCTATCCCTTACTGCCCACTCCAGGAACTAACGAAAGGCTTCAAAAGCTGCTCATCTAATAAAGCATCCCATCAGTAGTGCTTTATACACAAACCAGGCTCCTTCAAAATTACATCACAATAGGCAAAAATCTTCTGGATTTACCAGTAGCAGGCAGAATGAAGATTGTATATCGCATTTTGCTAATAGTGTCCCTCTCCCACATGCTCTAATTATCGCCACACCATGGTCAAGCGATGCATAATGCGTCAAACACAGCTCGGGTGCAATGGCAACATTTATGAATGAACCTTTGGGATAAGATAGATGGCTTATTATCTGATACTGTCCCGGCCGGGTTCTTTTTTGGGACTACTTCCAAAGGTGTGCAGGGGGGGGGGTCTTCTATATGCACCTGCCTTCCTACCTGCTTCACATTCCTTTGCTATTTTTTGCTGCCAGGACCTCAGACAGTTGAGATGCTGATTTTAAATTGCTGCATATCAGACTCCCAGGCAGAAAATGGGGGCTCAGGTGAAACAGGCCTTGATCAGTTTTCTTCAGACCTTGGAGCCAGCCTTAAAATTTAGGAGCTTAGACTCATTTTTCAGCCTTCAGGGTTTCATAATTTAATGATAACATTTTCTATTCATTGCTACTACAAAATTTAATTCTTAATCTTTTTTTCACAGGTTGTTATAGTCTTGATTAATGCTATGACAAAATCGTTGCAGTATATGAACAAATACAAGAGCGACCCGGGTTGTCATCAGAATGACGAGATGCAGAAAGCCTAACCTAACATTTTCTCCCCAATTTCTTGTAGTTTTATTATTTCTTAAGAAAATCTCCTTTGAACTGACTGTATTAGAATCAGTGTAGAAAATAGCTGGTTAAGAAATGAATTCCTTTGACCCTCACCTGCATATGGATTCTTATGCCATACAGGCAAAGTGATGAATGAGCATCGTATGTCAAAGCTAGGACTGCAGAGAGACACAACAGAGTCGTTATTCAACATACTAGGTGCCATGGGGACCTGATGCCTGGGATTTCTGTAGCCTTGCCATAAAGCATATAGAGAAATGATACATCGTAAGCTGTTATATAGGGCTGTTTATAGTGTTTCTGGTACTGGAAGACCTAGAATTCAGTTATGAGCTTTGAAAATACATGGCCAAATAATGATCCTATTGCATTACAGAATGTTCGGTCAAAATGGAAGCTCCCAAATTAAAATACTGGGCTTTGCTGCTCTATTTACATTCTAACTCCATACTCTTAGTGCAGTTATTTGTAACTCTTTGACCTGAGAATGTGCATTTGACTTTATAAACCTTCCGTGGAAAAATTCATTAGAGCTGCACTCCAGGATTACACAAGAGACAACACTGTTAATTCTCTGGGAGATACGCCTTTACATGAAGAATCCTTTTCTTGCCTTTGTTCAAATTAATTTCATGGGAACAGTTTTTATATCATTTGTAATCCTCGGCAGTGACCTTATGGGTTAATGCTGGCTAATAGCAGAACAGAAGGTGTAACAGGGTAATTAAAAGTAGAAATTTGATGTGTTCAAAAACTATGTTCCCAGTTTCCTCACACAGGGATGTAACAGATGTTATTACAGCATCCAGACTGTTATCCTGATAGGTGACACGTCATTATCAACAACTGTTGATGAAGTTGCTTACTAATGCCCTGGAGACATGATGTTATAGAGGTGAAAAAGCTCTAATTGGGATACACTTACATTTGTGTGTGTTAATTTTTTTTTTTTAAAGACGTTATCTGGGTTATTAGAACTAGTGTAGTTTGGGAAAACGAATACTTCTCCACTCGTGGAAATTTTCAGTGTTAGAAAATATTATGTAGTGAGAGCTGATCCAGGAAAGCGTAGCAAAGAGCTAAATGCACGCAACACCACCCCGTTTCTTTCTCCTCCCAATACGATTCTCTTTTCTCGCCGACTGAATTAAACTTGGAAAATATTTGCATCGTTGACTATCTACTGCATTGGTTCTGTATTGGGTGTCTAATTTTATACCCCAGGCCTAAATATTGCTAGTATATTATTTGTACGGACAGGTGATGCATAAATAAATATTTAAATATGATCTGCTGGCATACTGAAGCTTCATCTCTATTAGGTTTCATGGCCTTGGCCCCTCTTATTTGTGGGACTGCCTGTCTCCCTTTGCTCTGCCTCATGTCAACAAGGGGCTACTGGAGGTGCCAACCTGTAAATGGGAAAAATACATGTGCTTTCTCTGTTGTGGCTCCCACCTTGTGGAATGGCCTACCTGAGGAGGTTATGAAAGCTCACATTCACCTGGCCTTCTGTAAACCATGCAAAACTGAAGTAGGTTTTTTTTTGTGCAGGATTCACCAAAGACTTGGAGCAGTGATCAGGCCTGTGGTTTATACTGCTGTGTAGAGCTTATTGTTAAGTAGGATCCTGTTATTTAATTTTTGTGGTGCTTCATGTGTCATGTTCATACTTATGCAATGCTTCAGTTCTTTCCGGTGACCTGAGACTTCTGAGTTCCTAATACACTGATTACTGAATGTCTCATTTTGTTTATTGTACGGACTTACTGTGTGTCATTCACCTAAAGTCCCTATGAGAAAGGCAGACTGTAAATAAAATAAATATTTTTGATGCAGGTGGCACAATCCAGGGGGAAAAATCCAAATTAACAGTGCCATCCTAAGCCTTGGAAGGGACTTAGGAAGGGGTGTATCCCTGTTTAGGATTCCGTTGTAAGTCAGACTGAATTCAGTGGAACTTTAGTTAGAAGTACACTGAACTGCAACAGAAACACATAATTTTAGTGGTGGGCCAACTGTGGAAACATATACTACATCAGGCAGATATATAAACTCTCCTTGTGGACCAAGCCTAGTTTTCAGGGAAAACTGGATTTACACGGTACTGATTGGCTGGTGCTTTTGTCATGCTTGAAACTAACTTCATCCTTCTCTAAGCAGAGCCAAGCCTGACTGTATCAATCCCAAAGGCATTTTATGCCCTTCTCAGAATAGTTTCCAAAGTGTAGCAAAATATAGTTCCTTGCAAAAGTAATACTTGAGTAAAGGGGCAAGGAACTTGAGAATGAAAGCATGATTAGCAAGCAAGAGGGGCAAACAGTGCTTGACCTGCAGGTTAAATGCATGCACCAGTTGCCACATGCGTGCTGTACACAGACTATGTTGCCACTGCATCCTTCAGCATGTCGATAAGGATTAGTAACTAACTTTTTCTATATTGTGGCCACCGTGTGTTAATCTTTTTTACAGATGTGGCCTAGAATACAGCATGCCAGTCTGTGTGCAAGGAAGACAGCAGACACAAGTTCTTTTGGCTTAGTTTTGGGAACAGCGCGTCCTTTTTGAAACTGCACCAGAGGTTTATGTGTTTCTCTGGATCAGCACTCTCTTACATTATACTAAAACCACCGCAGCCTCCGTGAGGCTTGTACTTGGGGCAGCAACACTGCACTCTGTCGTTGGTTTTGTAATAAAAGATGGACATATAATTCACCCCCAATAACTTAATCCAAGAGCAAACTACTTTAGTCTGCAGTGTGTCGAATATATTTTATTTAAACAGCTGAATTTGCTTAGATGACATGTGGACGAGTTGTGCTGCTGGCAGGAAATAATGGCTAGTAATTTTTCTTTTCATTTTAAAAGTTACACTTCTTGTCCCGTTCAATTTGTGCCTAATCGCCAGTCCACAGAGGAGTAGCTGAGGTTGCAGGATACACAGACCAGGCACAAAAGCCATCCAGGAGGAGGAGAATTTATATATGCCTTTGATTAATGAAGTGGATTCTTTACCATTCTCCTTTTAATTGCATAAAATGCAGAGTGTGTCTTAGGTGGTTCCAGCGCGGGAAAATGTAAGAAGCATTATTGCTGTTGAACTTTTCCTTCCTGCATTGATTATGGCATTTTGCTTGGTTGGGACATTTAGGGCAGTAATATACAGCATGACTGCTCAGTATAAATTCAAATAAACCCCCATTCCAGCAGCTTAAGAGCCTAGAAAGTAGGAATTTTGAGAAGTGGAGCTAGGGTGCACTTCAAAACTGCGCCCAGATGCCTTTCCACTAATGTTCTATTTGAAGTGACAAAATGACAGTAAATCCTGTGGCTTAAAGCCTCAGCTGAGGCGAAGGAATCATAAATTTCAATTCTCATGGCTGTTGAATAATGCTTCCCCAGGGTCCTGCAATGGACTTCTATTCTGCAACAGTGTTCTGGGATTCAGAACTGCTAGTAGGGGCTGGTTTTTCTGGTCGCTGCTCACGGTTAGTTCAGATAACCAATGTGAAGGCAGCAGCCGTACAGATCTTGTAAGAGACTTTCTGTTTGATACCCTTTCTGACTTTTGGTGCTGTTCTAAGGAACTGTCACTCATTTACAGTCTTCTGGGCCCACTGACTTCAGGGGGAGGGTGTAACTGCGCTTGTGGTTGAGCTGTTTACGTGGAATTGTGTTGCTGAATGGTAAGTGGGGTCTTCTTCCTCCCGAAATGTTGGCATACTTCAGTGATCATCAGTTTACCAGTTAAAAACTTGTCCTCGTTTGTTCACTTGAGAGGAGGGTAAATTCAGCAAAGGAAATTTTTTTAACATTTCCATTCGTTATTGACATCATGTCCTCCATTGACTTCTCTGTTCTGTGTGCATTTTAAAAGGTGCTGTTAAAAAAACAACCAAAGATTATACAGTTTAAAAGCCAGAGACCCTCAGGGACTTGCCGTGGAAGGGGTCTCTGTTTCCTTTTTGCCTTCTCTGAAACATCTCAGAGCCCCCCCCCCCTCTTTTTGCTGCTTCCTTCTCATTCCAGTTTACCAGAAAACCTACCTTTATTTGCTCCCTGCTTTTAGCTCCCCCCCCCCATGCTCGCCCTGAGAAAATTATGGTCCAATAGTGTGGTGGCTGCTATTCCTGGGCCACTCCCAGTACTGCCACCATCAGGCTAAAAACAGTAACATGAGTAGTGAGTTTCTAGTGGACATGCTTGGCCTGTACCTGATGAGTTCTCCTCCATCATGGGATTTGACGGAGGAAGGGGACAAGACCTTGTCAAGTGTCACTTGGGCTCTAAGGGCTCCCTACTAAGGCATTGCTTTGCAGACACCAAGTCATTAGACGTCTCATTAATATTGTCATGATTGCCTAGCAGGGTTTGAAGTGACCACTAAGTATTCAGTGGGCATTCTTTTCTTATAGCTACAGGCCTTGTTTCTATTATTTTTGGGAGTTGGGATTCCTCAATCTATTTTTTTTGTTTTAGGTATCAGATTTTTCTGAAAACTTGAGACTTCTTCAGGTTTGTAAAGAACTGATCCCCACCATCTGTCACTAACTCCAGTTTGCAAATCTGCTAATCCCCTATGGCAATGCCTCCCTAAACATGCCTGATCTTGTCTGATCTTGGAAGATCAGCAGGATTGAGCATGGTTAGTTCTTGGATGAGAAAGAGTCTGGGAATAGCAGGTGCTGTAGGCTATTCACTTCTTAAGATTGCTGTATCATAGGGCTTTTATTGTATAAGAAAAGGAAACAAAAAGAAACCTGTTCATCTGCGCTCTATGGCATGGTTCCATATTAATATATAATTTGCCTGATGTTGTATCAAAAAAGGAATGTAACGTCATCAGTGATGAATGTGTATACCTTCAGAGGGCAGAACAGCAAAGCTTTATGGAAGTCACTCTCTCTATATGTGTGTGTGTAGTTAGGAACTCAGACCAGTGGTTTCAATTAAGGGTGTTCAGTGTTACAAGAGACAGGAATCCCACTCACTCCTTATATCTGGAAAGGTCCCAAGAAGAAATGGAGCACTCGGTATTAGCAGCTAACAAATGCTGAGTCACATGAACACTCTTCCTAGTTTTTCACTGTTAGGAATGAAAGTCAATGTTCACTAAAAGGAAACTAATACATTCATACCCCCCTTTATCCACATATTTCAATCTGATCTACATTCACTCCTGGCCTAATTTGTCAAGTTAGTGTGATTAATCTCAGTCGTGTCTTTTGGCACTAAGATGGGCTTCTGTAAATAGCCATTGTGACATCTGGTGAGAGGTTCTTTTTGCCTGTGGTTCAGGAGGATCAGACTAACATAGAAGCCGTCACAACTGCAGAGCATTCCATCTGTTTTCTTACTGTTTTTTTGCCAGAAGTTCAAACTCTTATCCATCAGCGAGCTAAAATCTCTAGCCCCATAGTTCCTTCCCAACAGGTTCTGCTTGTACTAAGCTCTTAGAAGTGTCCGTGTGTTTTTTCATTGGCTTAAGTGAGCATCGGTGTCTTGTTACCCCAAATTATAATTGGATAGGGGAATTTAGCATAGCGAGAGGGGTAACAATAGGATCTCCACCAGTGTATATCAGGGTTATTCACTTAGAAACTCTCAATGAACCAGAACAGCTAAACATAAAAGTGATTTTTATTGAGAACAATGATTGAAGTAAAGGACCACACTTGCACACAAATTAAACTAAACACATACAAGAGTGAAACAGAGTTGAGAGGGTGTGATAGAGGAAGTAGGGGAGAGATGAGAAATATAGCTACCTTCATAAAGTGGAGAAGTCCGCAGGAGAAATGGCCAGCATTTCTGGAAGGGATTGTAAAGCTTGTAAGAGCAGGCAGTGTATGTGTGATATTTAAGGAAGAGAGAGAGGCTCTGTGTGTGTCTTAGATAACCAGATCTTATCTTGAGGCTAAGGTTGAGTGTTATAGCCCCTTAAAAAGTGATTATGTAGGTATAATAAAGAAAATGGAAAGCATGTGATGGTCTTGTCCGGTTTGAGAAAAAACCTATGGCGGGATTCTGGAGGTTACCTAAAGTGGGAAAAATACCTGGGATTGCCCTGAGTGGATCTTTAATGAAATTCCCAGGCAAAGAGACAATGTCATGATTGCATTATCTGTGTGAGACTAAAAGCATAAGTGGTTTCTTGATGACCTGTAGATTGTGGGACAGGATGCTGACTAGGTGTGGCAAGCATGTTAGTAATTTCCCTAATTGACTTCTGCCAGGTGAAGGGAAGGAAAAAGCTTTTAGCATTGAGATTAAAAACACCATTAGGAGTCCTGTTGTCCGGGAGATATACTGTGCTATTTGCAGTTATCAGGTCCCTGTGGGATCACAGGGATCTCATGCAAGAATCCAGGAAGCTCCAGGAAACCTGGCAGAATGTTGGAATGTAGAGTTTCCATTTTCTGCTTGGGAGCAGATTGTGCATTTGGTCAATGTGGACACAACTGACATCCATCTGCACATTTCACCCAGGCAAGATGATAGCAGAGCAATATGAGGGTGGTATTTAGGTGATCGTGGCAAAGGTGTTTGTGGGCAAACTTCTTCTTAATAGTGTAATTTTAAAAAACACCCAAAATTATTTTTGCTATGAAGGAGGATTGTGGGAGTGCGAAAAGGCAGGTGTTCTTTGCTCTTTCTCATAGAATCATAGTTGGAACGGGCCATACAGGCCATCTAGTCCAACCCCCTGCTCTACGCAGGATCAGCCCTAACCATCCTAAAGCATCCAAGAAAAGTGTGTATCCAACCTTTGCTTGAAGACTGCCAGTGAGGGGGAGCTCACCACCTCCTTAGGCAGCCTATTCCACTGCTGAACTACTCTGACTGTGAAATTCCCCCCCCCCCCTGATATCTAGACTATATCGTTGTACTTGTGGTTTAAACCCATTACTGCGCGTCCTCTCCTCTGCAGCCAACGGAAACAGCATCCTGCCCTCCTCCAAATGACAACCTTTCAAATACTTAAAGAGGGCTATCATGTCCCCTCTCAACCTCCTTTTCTCCAGGCTGAACATTCCCAAGTCCCTCAACCTATCTTCATAGGGCTTGGTCCCTTGGCCCCAGATCATCCTTGTCACTCTCCTCTGTACCCTTTCAATTTTATCGACGTCCTTCTTGAAGTGAGGCCTCCAGAACTCGTGAAGCCGAGGCTAATTTTCAGGCTCCCTCGGTTTTAGTTTGTCGATTTTTGTTCCATGTTATGATCCTGTGGGTGAAGCCAACTTTGTTTCATATCGTACACTTTTTTTTGGGGGGGGGGGTGTGCTGTGGAAGGCCAGCTTCCACGGTGTACATTAACGTTACGTTGCCAAATTGCTGACCTGTGTCAGCCTTTGGTTTTATGACTCAGAGCTAAAATGAAGGGTAGAGATGTGGTGAAGCAAAACACTTGGTCATAGGGCCAATTTTTCGTCCCCATTGGTATTCCCATGGGGATGCAAAAGATAAATACGATAACAAAATGCTGCTTTCAATCTACTGTGGCCTAGTACTGAGGCAGGGGGAGAGACATTTAATTGGTTCTTGGCCATTAAAAATATCTTGGGCACAGCTAGTGTGAATTCTGAAATGTTGACATAACTACTCCTGCCCCGGTGTAAACAAACCAGTGCTTTGGCTGCAGTAGGTTTGGCGGTTTAGATTTGGGTTCAAAGCATCAGGTTTATAGTCAGATTACATGAGATTAGTGAAAAAAGAAAATAAAAGAAGATTTCCTTTCCCTAACAAACTGGACAATGCTAGTGTCTTTCCCCGTTCCGTTTTCATGGTTTTTGTCCCTTGTGCTAGATTCAAGTGGACAAAATCAGAGTCCAGTGGCACCTTTAAGACCAACAAAGATTAAAGGTGCCACTGGACTCTGATTTTGTTTTGTTGTGCTGCTTCAGTACAACACGGCTACCCACTTGAATATGGAATGCACCACATTTAGCTGCTTGGAATGGAACCTTACAAAAAAACTTGCACAGGTACAGACTGATATTTCTTTTCTTCCTAAATGCAAACGCCCGGACATTATACCTAAAGGATAGAGGATTAAGAATCCGCTGCAATCCACTTACCCTACACACTATGCAGAAAAGCTTTGTGCCAGTTTCTCCATGAAACTACTCAAACATCTGATCAGTGTTCTGTACTACAAACAGAAGCTGCTCAAGGAGAAACTTTCGGAACTGGACATCTTTACAAGGAATCTACCCACTTGGCAAATTAATGTTTGTTGGTCTTAAAGGGGCCACTGGACTCTGATTCCCTTGTGCTAGTTTGGCATATGTGCCAGGAGGAGAATTTTTCTTACAGAATATTAACTCTTCAAGAGTTCCATGTACTTCCTTGTGGACTGTTTTTTCATGTTTTCCCATATTTAACTTCTAGAACAGTGGTCCCCAACCCCCGGTCCGGGGACCAGTACCGGTCCGTGGATCAGTCGGTACCGGGCCTCAGCTCCTCCTCATCCTCCTCCCTGGCTGCTGCCTCGAGGGCTGCCCTGCCACTCTGCAGCTGGCTCACCTTTGGTGCTCTCCAGCAGCTGCCATGGCTGGGGCTCCCCCTCAGCGTGGCACTGCGCAGCTGCTGCTGGCAACGCCCCCCCCCCCAGTGGGCAGTGGGAAGTCAGGGGTGCTGGCAGTAAAGCAAGTGGAGCAGGGGCTCGATGGCAGCGGTGACGTCCCTCGGCAAAAGACTACCCCCCCACCAGGCCTCAGTAAAATTGTCTAGCGTTGACCGGTCCCCGGTGATAAAAAGGTTGTTCTAGAAGAGGATCAAAAACTAAAATATGTAGTTATTTTTCAGCCAACTAGGTTTTCCCACAGCTGATCATTACTTTATTTGTTCAGGGAATTTCTGAATTTTTAAATAATAGAGTCATTAACACAATTTAAACAGCAGATAAAACAAATCGCAGCCAGCCAAGCATAATCAGTCAACTAGGCTGCCCACTTGGAAGTGACTACCAACATGAAGTGAGATGGAATCATCTGTGAATTATCCCAACAAGAGTTGGATGAGGAAGAAAGAATATATGATCCATCATATGTCTCAGGCCAAATCAATGATTGTAACTGAAGATGTTGTGCATAGATCAGCATATCATCTCCCTTAGAATCAATAGCAGATTTGAGAGCACTGCTTTTGACCTTAGAAAAAAGGACTATCAAGGTAATGTCACATGCCGTGTGTGTGAATCCTTTATCTTGGTGCTAACGTTCTGACTACATCTGCATGCATGGATTGCCTAAGACTTTATTTGGAAGCTCTTCCACTGCACATAGTCATACTTGGCTTCTTTAGTTAGTCTTTCCTTTCATGACACAGTGCAGAAATTAGCCCTAAGCACAAATCAGATATAGAGCAAATAGGAATCAATTATGTTTTATGAGGTTAAATGGACCATAATGGAAAGTCTGTTGATAATGGCACGTATTTATTATCATTAATCTACATAAAAATGAATACTGATGTAAAAATAATGTTAGCTATATCGATGTGACTTGAATTTTCAAATCCCAGTTGGGGACTTCGTTGTGCAGTTGTATCTGCTTGCTCTGGTCAAGTGGGATTGAGACTGGAAGGAGCCAAGTCAATGTAAAATGTGCTTCGGTGACTGGATGAGGCTTTTAGATTTCAGTGAAACGGTTCCTTCTGAAAAACAGTATTAGAATTCTGTCATCTGTAAATGATATTTTAGGAAAGTTTAATTTCATCAACTATTGTTACTCTGTTATAGCATGTTTAAAAACACAGAAAATAGAGTTAGAAGTCTAGAAAGAATCTCAAGAAATCACATACAATATCCACAAGCTCTGGGACAGGTTGTCATATCAATAGCACTGTATATTAAGGCAGTGGTCCCCAACTCAACTCCGGGGACCACTCAACGCCTTTTACTGAGGCCTGGTGGGGGGGGTAGTTTACTCCTCTGCTCTCAACCACTGCCCTAACGCTCTCTGATCGCTATGGTAATGTTTAAACATCCCTTCAAAATAAGATACAGACACGCCACAACAATGAACATAAGGAACATTTTATTTTCATGGAAATTTTAACTCATGACAATGACAAGTCAATGGGAACCCTGAGCTTGTTTCTCTGCAATGAGATAGTCCCATCTGGGAGTGATGGGAGACAATGACACCCGAAGTGTGTTGTAAAGGGCCGGGGGGGGATGAAGTAAAGGGCCGGGGGGGAAGGCGTCCTTCGGGGGCCCACCTCCAATTAGTCGACGGACCACATGTGGTCCGTGGCCCACAGGTTGGGGATCGCTATATTAAGGCGTTTGTCTAGTGTGGCCCGACCCACTAATGTCTCTTGTCCCATCATTGTAGGTCACCGCCATTTTGTTCAGTTATGTGTTTTGTTTACGAGAAACTGTCAGGAAAAGGGGAAAGGGTTAAGAAAGCAAGTGTAAATGGAAAAATGCAGAGAGCTAGTTACTCAAGGTTTAGTAGAAGAATGAAAATGAAGAGATGGAACTCATCTCTCTGCTTCATGAAAGCCGTATCCCTTCCCTATACAAACAATTAAAGATACAAGGACCGGATGCCGTGTATTAGGTCACCTGGAGAGAAGATGAAAAATATAAATGTATATAGTGAACCATGAAGACATGGTCACAAGTCAGAAGACCATACTAGTTGAAGCTTGTATCTTTCCTGTATCAAGGTACTTTGGTCTAGGCTGCAGAGTGATGGAACGCAAGAGTGATCCATACCAAGTAGACTGTGACAAGGTTCTGTGGGAGCACTTTCGTTCTGCAGAGACATAATGACCATTTATGCACTGGGAACTTCACTGCCCCAGCTCCTGTGAAGGAGCACAAATCGGGGGCGGATGAGGTGCACCAGGCCAAATGCTCCCCCATGTGGGTGCAGGAAGAGGTGGGGCAATCTGCCACAACTAAAACTCCAGCCTGCAGCACGGCATGAAACCTCCAGTGCATAAACGGTCAATGTGATTTCTCAGATGTTCGGCAGAATTATCTTCACTGGCATGTACAGAAAGAAAAGTACTCGTCTGCTGTGTAAGAAGTCTGTCTCGCTGATTAGTAGTTGTTTCTATGATTATATTTATCTCTGACCTGAATAGCTTTCCTCTTACTATTTTTGATATCTTTGCTTGTAGAGTGCTGCCGTTGTTTTTCTGCCCCCTTCTTCTAAATTGACCTGTTTTTTTAAATATCTGTTTGAAAGAACTGATAGCTTTAATAAATATAATGTGTATAATGTGCATGTAAGTAACTGAACTTCTTCTGCAAAGAAAAGAAACTGAATAAAGTACCACTTCAAGTCCAAATGATAAACATCTATTCAATGAAGTCATCTAGCTTATCAGTGCTCTTTAAGGCTAACGTGAGGTGTCTGACATTCATCGTACAGTTAAGGCACGGGAAGTTCAGTAGACTTCCCTTCTGGGCTAGGTGATGACATTTTCAAGAGTGGTTATTTTTGTCATGATGAGAAGCAGGGGGGGGAATGCAGAATTCTCACCCCATCAGCTCTAATCGCTTCCTTGTAATGACTTTATTTCAGCATTGTTGTGGCTACAGTAAAAACAACTATAAATATTTAATTTTCTTTGTCTAAAACCATATTCATCTGAAATGCAAATTGGCATGTTTATATACAAGTTTTGCTAGCGTTTTTAAATTAAAATTTAAATAGGAACTCGTGTAATACTCTGAATTAAGGTTTGCTTACAGATCTGACGTTACTTAAACTCACAGATTGTTTATCTGCTTCATATTGAACTAGTTAAGAGCCTGTGAGTATAGCATACCTATGTATAAGAATAATCCAGTCTCTTCCCATGGTCCTAATGTCTATTCTTTATCAATACTTTTCCCAGTTCTAAAACTGGAAAGTATTTGCTCTGTTGTGATTACTCTTTCTGAACTCCTGGATGGATTTTTGACTCTGATATTACCCAGTCCATCCGTCATCTGCAGTTATGTCACAGCCTCAATTGTTATGAAATCAAACCCCAAACCAGAGATCTGCAACAGGTAGGTTCTGAACCACTGGAAGCTTGCAGGCTGCTGATGTATAGCTCATGGAGACCCATCAAAAGGTCTCCTTCATGAGGTTCAGAGATAAAGAAGGGCTCAGTCATTAGACCTGATATGTCTATCTGTACTAAGGGACCAGTGCTGCCATTGGCTGTTCTCCCTTTTTTGTGCTGAGAGTGGCCAAAGGTGACATGGACAGGCATGGGGAGCATATTCTCCAGTAGGCATGAGGAAAAAGTACAGTCATCTCTGGAAGGGCTAAATGAAATTGTGGGGACAGAGATGTCATTGAATTGGAAACTAACCAGTTCATACTCTTGGGAGCCAGCAGTTTGCCATTTTTCTGATTGCGACAATCTTCTGAAAAAGTTATTACCATCTGAAATATGTTACTATGTTTTTAAACTATTTTTGCAGCAGCCTTTGAGTTCTACCATGGGGTTCACCATGGTGTATATTAATAGAGTTTTGAAATCTAAATATATTTTTGTAATATGGGACATTTTTTTCTTAAAAGGAGTTCTCACCAAGGATTCTTATTAAGACTGATGATGAATATTTAGAATCAACGAGAAAGCTTTCAAAACAGCACATAGGCACAGAGCATGCCTCCAGATTGTTGTGCGCACGTCTCCCTCCCACGTGGGCATGCACCGCCCCCCCCCACCACTGCAGTTGGGGTCGCGGTGTTAAGGCAGTTGAGAACCGTTGTTCTAGGGCTAGTCATGTGGGAGATTTTACAGTTGTACTTCAGCATGTGGTCTCAGTGTATACAAGTGCACACACTCTTTTGCTTGTGCCTTTTAAAATGTGATCGCTATAAAAGTTTAGGGGGAATAGTTGTAGCCCTTCTGGTGATATAGGAACATTTGGATACGGGTGTTGTGCCTGTCCTGTATATATTTAGAAATAATAATAATATAATGCTGATGGTAGGTGTCGTAGACGTAGGCAACTTTGAGAGGCAACTATCTCTTATTCAGATACAGAAATCATTTTGGATTTTGATTCAGGCAGATTGCTCTTAATTTGTCTAATTCCATTGTTTCCTGTTTAATTCCTCTTTGATTTAATTTCCCTATTAATTTCCCTATTCCTCTTTGCACTGAATAGGGAAATATGAATGGCTTTCACGTTACATGGAAATTGTAGCCATTCCCATTGCAGAAAGTTGAATGAAAGGGAAGTGGATGATTTCCCTTCTGGTTGCATGTGTCCTAAGTAGAATTCATTGGTAGTAACTCCAGCACTCCAGCATTGTCTCTGGCTCTTCTGTCTCCTGGGAAGATAAGCTTTTGTCTGCCAAACAGCTTTAATATTGATCCTGCAAATAATCTATTAAAAAAGGAGAAGCACATCTGCATTGCTTGCATACAAATGGTCGTCATTCTCCTAGGGCCGAGTTCACCTTGGATTCCCCGCACTCCGAGCTCCTGAGTATTTCTGAATTACAAAAAATATTTCACCAGTAGCTGACTTGAAACAAGGGCTGCTGAGGCTCAACCCTACTCCGATTTCGTCAAGCGATGAGGCTACTCTTGTGTTCTCCGCATGGAAGCAGTGGGGCCTTGGGAGAAGGAGAAGAGCTGCTTGGTAAATAGGAAGAGGCATTTTTAATTATAGTTTCTCCAGTTCTTACGCCAGAGATGAATATATTAAAACCTTGCCAATCTAGTTATGGAAATTGTATCTCGAGCTTCATCTGTAAGATGTACATCGGAGACATCCTTTTGTCTCTAGGACTTTTGAATGATATGTGATTTTTAAAAAGATTATTCTTTGGTTAGTTTTAGGCACTGGGTATTAAAATGAGCCAATAATCTGCTGGAGGAATGCAAAGGCTACACAATTCCTCCTTCCCATGCACACCTTACTACTGCTGTTTTGCATCTGCCTACAACTCTGGCAGGACATCAGTGTTGGTTTTAACCATGGGGCCCCTGGTGCGAATGCCCTGGGCCCTCTGCAAGGGGAAGGGACTTCCTTGGAGCCCCTCTTGAATATTTCTGACGGTTGTTGAGACACCAATGACAGTATTACCGAGGCTGGAAGAGTTCTCTAATGAGGTAAGAAGTTTCAAGAAGTAGGTTGTTCCAGAGGAGTAAAAGCCAGGAGTTCAAGGGTTAAAATAGGAAGCAAGAAAATAAAGGAGCTTAAAACCTTAAAACTGTGGGGGGCTTGACTGTGAGGGTGGGAGACTGCATCTAAGGTAGCAGGCCCTCGTTCATTCCCACATAGGAGAAGAAGATGAAGTTTTTCCCCTTTAAAAGTAAGAGGGTGGTTTCTCCCCATCCCTGTCAATGCCCACTATCAAGAGCAGAGCTACTGAAGCTTGATAGTACATGTGCTGAGGAGAACTGGACAGCTTTCTTAACTCTTGCCTGGCTGCAAAGTGGGGCATCAGCTTCCACTCATATGTGTTGTGTGTGTTTTCCCTTTCCCCTTCTCAGTTAGAAGGCTGTAGTATCTGGAAATGGAGATAGTGACAGATTTTAATTTCCTGGGCTCCAAGATCACTGCAGATGGGGACTGCAGCAAAGAAATTAAAAGACGCTTGCTCCTGGGGAGGAAAGCTATGGCAAATCTAGACAGCATCCTAAAAAGCAGAGACATCACCCTGCCAACAAAAGTGTGTTTAGTCAAGGCTATGGTCTTCCCAGCTGCAATGTATGGCTGTGAAAGTTGGACCATAAGGAAGGCTGAGCATCAAAGAATTGAGGCTTTTGAATTCTGGTGCTGGAGAAGACTCTTGCGAGTCCCTTGGACTGCAAGGTGAACAAACCGGTCAGCCCTAGAGGAGATCAACCCGGACTGCTCTTTAGAAGGCCATATCCTGAAGATGAAACTCAAATACTTTGGCCACCTCATGAGAAGGAAGGACTCCTTGGAGAAGAGCCTAATGCTGGGAGCGATCGAGGGCAAAAGAAGAAGGGGACGACAGAGAATGAGGTGGCTGGATGGAGTCACTGAAGCAGTCGGTGCAAACTTAAATGGACTCCGGGGGATAGTAGAAGACAGGAAGGTCTGGAGGATCATTGTTCATGGGGTCGCGATGGGTCGGACATGACTTCGCACCTAACAATAATAACAATAAGTATCTGGCCCGCCTCACTGTGCCCTTCGAAGATGGCTGCCTCTTCTAATTTCCATCTGGGATAAAGCAGACTACTTCTGTCTATGTCTATTATAGTTGTGTCTCTCAGCAAGAGGCAACCACAAAAAGTGTAAGGGGGACCATGCAGTAAGAGAATGTGTTAAGGCTTACGATAAGCATTCAAATGAGGATGTGAAACTTAATGCAAAAGGAGGAAGCTTTGATCTAAACAGAAATGAACTGCTGTAGACATTAATCTGACTGAAGGAAGATGTAGGCCACTTCACTACCATCTATGGTGTGTGTGTGGGGAGGTGGCATTCTTCCAGAAAGCATTTAACATTGCGATCTGTCTTGAATCTATGTAAGACAGAATATAAATGAAATAAATCAATAAATAATAGGGACACAATTCCAGAAAGTGCTGGGACTAGACATGATGAAGAACTTAAATTCCCATCATGCCCTATAACCATGGTGACATTCCTTGCTGAGGGGAAGACAGGACATTAATGCTTTGTGTGAAATTATGTGAGCTGTTTAACCATTCCAAATGAATAAGAGAATTGGTTCCAAGGAACTGTACACAAGTGCCATCAATTCAGAGGGTTAGGTGGGTTAGGGTTGGCAGATATTATAGTTTTGTTTTTAACCTGATGTAAACGGCCATGAGCCAGCTGAACCAGGAGTGGTCGTCACTAATTGATTGATTGATTGATTGATTGATTGATTGATTGATTAAACCAACTTATAGTGGTTCCAACAAGGGCTTTCAAGATTTGTGAGGAGCAGAGTAATTTGCTATTGCCTTTCTTAGCAGAACCTTTGGAAATCTCCCATCCAAGCATTTACTTATTTTATTATGGGATTTTTAGGTGGCCCGTCTCTGACAATGGTCTCGGGGCAGTTCACATCATTAAAATCATGTACAAAATTAAAAAAAAAAAATCTAAAACCAGTTTCAAGGTCCTTAAAAATTCCCTAAAAAGCCACTCCAGTACAAAACTCCCCTTGAGCTGTTGGTCAAGTAGGTCCAAATTCAAATTATAATGTGCAGGTTCCAATGAAGAGGGTAAAGTGCAAACAGGGGGCCCATTTATTGATGTTATGGGGTTGCTGGCATTGGGCTCAACCATACTCCTGGTGGAAGGCCGCCAATTTACAGGTCCTTTGAAACTTTGACAGCTCCAAAAGGACCTGGATCTCTGTTGGCAACTCATTCCACCAAAAAAGCCTTGGCTCTTGTCAAGGCCAGCTGCACTTCTTTGGTGTTACTAGCAAACTGGCATTCACTGAGGGAAGAGCTCTTTGGGGTACATACTCAGAGATGTGGTCCCTTAGATATGCAGGTCCCAGACCACTTGAGTACTTACCCATCTTAGCTTCTGAGTCTGATGAGCTGCCTTCCTTCCTTAGAAGACTATGGGAAAATGCTGTATGTATACATTCTGCTTCTTAGGTTACCTGCATGGCATCTGGAGCCCAAGGTGAATGTGGGTGTGTACATCTGTCACTTGATTTTGGATTTAAAAAATTTATTCCTTTGTATAGGGGTTTTGGTGTATCAGTTCTTCCTCTTCTCTGACTTGACTTCTTAAAAATAACAATGATAATAATTTTGGTAATTGAAGCAAATCATGTAGGCATTAAAAGTTTTGATGTCAGTTTATTGACTAGCTCTGTAGATTCGTGAAAAATGAGGCTTCCTCTGTTGGGCGTGAGCCCCTGGTTTCCTGTCATATTGGTGGCAGCTCCATGAAAATCAACAGCTATAGCAAAGGAGTCAAGATTGGTGGGACACATCTACTGAGGAAATAAATGTGAAAATGATTCCCGTATAACTGCATTAATATGTACATCATGTGCATCTCATATCCGTAGAACCTATGGACTGAGGACATTTTAGCTGCTTTCAAGGCATCATCATAGATCGCGTGTTGATCTTCCATCCACGGGGGATGGGTTGTATTATGGCGGTGGTGGTTACATTCTCGGATATTACCTCATGCTTTGTGGGCTTGTAGCAGCTGTTCCTTCAAAAACAAATTTGGGCGAGTGGACTTGTGCCAAAGAAAGATGCACGGTGCCTTATTACGCTTCAAGCTTTCATTGAGCCTACTGCCTTGCAGTGGTTCAGATCATTGCAGTGCTATGTCATGCTGAATAATTCGCAGCATTTAGCACTTAAATTGGCTCATTGCAGACAATCCAATTAGAATGAAGTCTATTATCGTTTTGGTACCTTGGTAGAGAACAGAGTGTTGTAATGATGAGAATGCCATGCGGGCATTAATTTTTTTAGGGGGGTGGGATGTAGAGGTGTTGGTAGAATATCTTGGGGACTTTAACGATTGATACATCCGGTAGATTGATACATCCGGTACAGAACAAAAGGACAGCCGTTTCTGCACAGATATTCCAGCGATTTCCCATTTGAAGTTACATTTTCATTTTCAGACGTGTGAAAAAAGTTTAGCAGAGATAAGAACTTGATTCTCTCCCCCCCCCATTTATATTGACATATCCAGTTTTCTAAAGCATTAATCAAGATCAGAAGAATGCCAGAGACTGAATCAAGGTGATTTATGTGACTGAAGCACGGGACTTGGCAGGCTTTAAATATGGCTCCTTACTTGGATATCTGGCTGACAATTGAACTCTGAAGGAGGTTGACTTCTCTGGCAAGAGCCTTTCTTTGGGAAAGGATTCTGTGGAGTAGAGACATCCTAAACACATTGTCAGACGGGAACCAACCTTTGGTTTAGGGGGGCTTACGCCTAATGCTGGGAGTGATTGAGGGCAAAAGAAGAAGGGGACGACAGAGAATGAGGTGGCTGGATGGAGTCACTGAAGCAGTCGGTGCAAACTTAAATGGGCTCCGGGGAATGGTAGAGGACAGGAAGGCCTGGAGGATCATTGTCCATAGGGTCACGATGGGTCAGACACGACTTCGCACCTGACAACAACAACGACAACAACACATACATCAAATCTCATAGTTAAGTCCCACATTGTCTGTCAGATCAGGTATATTTTCTGGCGGAGTGAGACACTGACAGCTGCACCCCATCCTGGTTGGGCAATTGTGCTTTCTCACTTGGACCCTTTCTGCCCAGCCATAGATCCTCTGTCTTTGAAGGGTGGATGAATCTGCTTGAGCCATTTATTTATTGCATTTATTGCTTGGCATTCCTTGCCGTGTCTCCTAATATCAGTATAACGTATAACATTTTTATTGTGATACTGTTTTTAAGCATAATGCAGTGGAGAAGGAAATGGGTAATGCTTAGTATAATCTTGAATACCTCCTGTAGACATCTGTGGACATACTACTTAACTGTCTAGCCTCTCTTCATTATAACGAGTTGTGGCTTGTGCTCTTCACAAACAACTGCATTCAGGGTGCCTTTGGAGGCTTACAGCTTGGCTTTTCTGGGGTGGAAAATGAAGAATTGAATTCCCCCCACCACTACCACCCCATTGCAGACTGATCCCATATGAGTTAGTGGTAAGGTCAGAACAGTTGGAGCGAAATGGGAATCAACGTCGTTTTCTTACATTGACTAGCCCTTTGTTTCAGAATAACCAATTAAAGACACACACATCTAGAGAACACTTTGGTGGAAACCATCTAAAAATAGAGGTTCTGACACCGAATTGCTATCACAACTCTTCACACTCGGCACCTCCACTGCAATGCCGTAATGATGCCTGGATAACTGAAGCCGATGCAGGAGGTAATGAATCTTCAGTTGGGTACGAACGTTATTATTGAATGTGGGGTTTTCACTTTGAGCCTGCTTCTGGTTGTCACAAGAGCAGCATTTGCATAATTAAATAAATGATCTTAAAACTGTCTCCTCCAGTGGGGCTGTGAAATACAACACTTCTTCCTGTCAGTACTCAAGCTCCCAGCCATGGATTATTGGAAAATGCATCACAGAAAATTAACGTCAAACCTCTGCTTTCGGTAGTGCGTGCCGGAAGCAGATGACTTACTGAGACAACCGGGTTCTAAGTTCTGCTTCTCTTGTCTTCTGTAAATTAATCTCTTGTCTCATCTTTCCACTGAAAAGACAAGAGGCGCCAAAGAAATGAGCAAATGCTTAGCTGTAAATAAGACTATTGATAATAGGTAATAGGCATCCAGGTGGGTTTGGAGGAGTATTCCATCTAACAGGGCAGAATGCTAACAACAACAAAAAAGTCTTTGTAACGATGGATTGTTTTGTTTCTTGCTAATTCTCCACTGTCAAATTTAGTGTTTTTTGATGGACGAGTTTAGCAATTGGGTAAAGTGACTGCAGTTCAGGAACATAACAAGAAAAGAAATTTTTGATCCTTCTGTTACATGCATTAAGAATGATGCTTCCCTCTCTCAGTTCTCTTCCTTTTCTCTTGGTTTCTCTACCTTTTCCATTATGTCTCTCTGAATGTTGATTCTTATCAGGATGCCAATGATCACAACAGCAGCAACTGGAATCAGAAAATCATGGCAGAGTGAGAGTAACTATTGAGTGCAAGCAGCCTCCAAAGATGGATTCCCCCAAGAGAGGGGAATCAGTTTATGCTGCTTGTCTTAAAATATGTTTAGGGAAGGGGAATGCTGCACTCCAATCTGCACTCCAATCCTACAAGGAAAAGGTATGCACACCTTGGCACTGGACTTGGACAGCTGTGGCTATGAGGAAGCTTCTGCCTATGCAGAATGACCTGTATTTATCCTAAATTGTAGAAGGTCAGTGATCCATTAAGGGTAGCTCTTTATTACATTCTCCTGACTGGATTGGTGGGGATTTTAGTATATAAACTGCTGTTTGGCTCCCAGGAGAGATACCCTCAGATCCAGTAGAGGTGATAACAACAATTTCTTACCCGTTCAGAGATTCTCCTGTGCATAAAGAAAACATGGTAGCCTCTGGACAACACTAGTATCTAGATTTGGGAAATTCCTAAAGGCTGTGTGTGTGTGTGTGTGGGGAGGGGGGTGCTGGATCCTGTGGATGGTGAGATTGGGGAGGGGAGGGACCTGAAGGTCACTGATCCAGTAAGAATAGATCTTTATTACATTCTCCTAACTGGACTGGTGGGGATTTTAGTATATAGACTGCCATTCACATTTAGTGATAATAACCCTAAAAATAAGGGGGAAATTCTTTTAAAATAAAAGGCTATCTTATAAAGAACATTGTGCCACTATTTGAATATATAAAGGATTTTAAAGATATAGCAGAGGTTCCACGTTATTATTAGGATTTTCAGTGTACTGGATTGTATTCCATTGTATTCCTTGTTTTTAGAATAAATGCACTTTGATCTCTCCCAGGCTACTGTTTCAGAAAATATGAACCGTGGCTTAAGTTGATCATTTCTTACAGGACTGTCAGTTGCCTGGAACTAAACCAGCCTACCTCTCAGAAGTGGGCAGAGCTTTCCTTCCAAATAGCTGATAAATCCATTCTGAAGTCCTCCATTCTGAAAACATAGAAACTTCCTGCATCTAACACAGTGACCCATTATGGACGGGGGGAATAACGCACATTCAGGGTGGAATGACGGCGACTAAATTCACGGATAACTCACGGTGCCGGCTGCAACCGGCCGCAGCTTCGGTGCATGCCGCCGAAAAAGCCGCGTTAGTGAAACGCGGAAGAAAGCGCAGCTTCCGGGTGACCAGGCTGCAACCAGAAGCGGCGTCGGGATCGCCACGTGCATAATCGGTTACTCTGGGTTTTGCCGCCGTCGCGCCCCGTCCCGTGCATAACCGGTGTGCTTCGCGTCTTCCCCCTCCGCGTTTTCCATGTGACCCGAAATCACCGATTCGGTGGCCGTGCATAATGGGCCAGTGTGGGAGATTTCCTTAGTATGATTTTATCCTTCTCTTCCTCCTAAGAAATTCCAGGTGGCATATGTGGTTCTCCTATTATCCTCATGATATATTTGTTTAAAAGACTTTGCCTGAAGTAGGTCTCAAGCAATGGTGTATCCCAGCATGAGATTCTCAGTTGAAAATACTGTGGTTTTAACGTAAATATTATGCATGCAGAGTATGTGACCTTCCACCGACCCTCCAGTCACTCCTCACATGAGTCATAACCATCAGTCCTTCACTCTTTAAATAGGTAGCAATTTTAGCTACATGTACCCTTGCTAGGATGTACTCCAAATAAGAGTGTGCAGACAAACTTTTACATGCACAACTATAACCATCAGCTTCATAGTGTGAAGTTTGACAACATGGCCATAAGGCGTTTTCCTTGTATTGTAAAATAAGAACTCTGCAGTTCTGGGAGGGAGGGGAAAAGGTTCTCTTTTGAAGTTAGAGCTGTGATCCCCTCTAAGCTAAGCTGTTCGACATTTTATTAAATTCCAAGGGAGAATTTTCCCATTATATTGGACAGAGTAAACATTTAATGACTTAACTGCAGGAGTTGATTCCTTCCTTCCTGGCGTGGTTGGAAATCTACATTTTGAAACTATGATCCCCAAGTGTCTTTAGCAGTAGATGTAAGTCACCATAGGGTGGCCAAACTGCGGCTCTCCAGATTTCCAGGGACAACAATTCCCATGAGCCCCTGCCGGTGCTGGCATGGACTCATGGGAGTTGTAGTCCCTGGATAGCTGGAGAGCCGCAGTTTGGCCATCTGTTTAGACTGCTTGCCCTCTATCTTCTTATATAGCACCATTTTGTTGTCATGCAAGGTGTAATGTAAAACAACATGCGATGGATACAGAATATAGGCTTCAGTCCTGCCTGTGCCTGTTTGATGGAGTACATCTATGGCCTACTAATCTACGTAGACAGAATGCTAGTTTGGTGCAATTTCTTTTGTTCTGCAGGCTTCTGATGTGTCTGCCAAGATGAGGAATGACATTTAATGAGGAAAGTATCAGAAATGGCAATACTATAATGCGCCTCAGGTGTTCAGGAGAATCTCCCTCTCTTGATGAGATTCTTTTGCCTTTGGCAAAGCAGTGATATGCATAACCTATTCCACTTGGGAATTTCTGGCATGCATTTTGCGGTCTTTGCACGTGTTAGATATCATTTTTTGCCCTTCCTACAGCATAAAAAAGGCATTCATTTTGTAAAGTATCAGAGAGCTAAATAAGATGTGCAGCGTAGCAAAGATGTTCAGTATATCTAGATGTGGATGAGTTCACATTGGTTACCTTCCGTTAATCTTCATTGTTGGGCTATGGATCCTTTGTTTTTATCATGAATTTATTTGTATTCCGCCTTTCACCCCAATGGGGACTCTCCTCCATTTTGTATTCACAACAACGCTATGAGGTTGGTTAGGCTGAGAGAGTGTGACTGGCCCAGGCTCAACCAGCAAGCTTCCATGGCAGAGTGGGCATTTGAACCTGGATTTCCCAGATCCTAGTCTGACATTTTAATCCAGGGGTAGTGAAACTGCGGCCCTCCAGATGTCCATGGACTACAATTCCCAGGAGCCCCCTGCCAGCGAATGCTGGCAGGGGGCTCCTGGGAATTGTAGTCCATGGACATCTGGAGGGCCGCAGTTTCACTACCCCTGTTTTAATCCCTACACCACACCGGCTCCATGTTGGCGTGTGATGATGGTATCGGAATAATGACTGCCTGGATCCCATGGCTTTATTGTTCCCGTAGTACAAGGGGGAATGGCTGGCCTTGTCTGAGTTCTCTTCTACATTAGGCACATCCCATGTGAAATGAAGCCCTGTCCTGTGCAGTGGTTTATTATAAGCTTTTGAATGTCATTTTGTGTATGCAAATCAGTTGAACCTTTTGGGGCTATTAATAAGAAAAGGGGCAGATTTTCAGGGTTTAGAAGGCTGGATTGTAGAGTTTAACTGTTGTTCATAAAGACCAGTTTCATTGGGAGTAGTTTAGATAAAGCCAAAAAGGGTCAGACAAAGGGTGTTAGGTGGGTATTGATCCCTTTCCCAAGGCCTGTTTTTACTCCATTTGTAGTACAATACTCAACAGTGTTACATCCTTCTAAACCCATCGACTTCAAAAGATTAAGAAGAATGTCCCTTTCCTTTGGGCTGCCTTGTTGGCCCCTGAAAAGTTCCCTGGTGGGATCAAATGAAATATTTGTGGCCGCGTCACTGGCTCTTCTCATGCGCGCATTGTCACTTCTCATAACAAAAAGAGAAGGAATGTTGAAATGCCATATATGTTTTCAAGCTTTATAAGTTTCTGTAAAGATATCAACTGTACCATGACATTTTCCAGATATAATAAAATGTCACACTTCTGCCCCAAACCCTATGATTGATTGCCAGAATAATCAAAGTCAATGTACATTCCTGTACACCTTCGTTCTCAAACTGCTTTTTGCCTTCACACTTTTGCTTGTTTAACCCGACATTTCCTATTACCATATCAAGACACCTAAATATGTCAAATGTTTATAGTGTGTAAAGAGTGCTATTCTGTGGAAATAACACAAATCAAAAGTGAATCTTGCATAAAAGGAATGTCTAGCAGGTTATCTACCGCAGTTGGGCATAATCCCCTATTTGAAAAATCTTTTTTATGGGAAATGTGTTGCCACAGAAAGGGGAAAGAAACTTGATTTATAGTAGCAATTCAATCCCCCTTTTAATCCCCTTTTTATATTCTGCACCAATTTGATTCTAAAGTTATTTCCCAAGATGGGGGGAACAAACATTTGTTTGCAAAGTGAGCGGCTTATTCCATTTCCTTATGTTTTTTAATTTGTTTGTTTTCCTTTGAGAGAAGATCTTTAATTGAGAAGAATTGCCCTTTAGATGTTCAGCTTTTTTTTTTTTTAAGAATTGTTTGTTTGTGCGAATCAATTGCCTGAAAGGTGATGGTTTCAATGTGAAGCTGTGATTTGGCTGACTGGCACAAGAACTATTTTTTGAAAAGTGAAGATATGTCAATCAGCGTCCAGAGTACAATAAAATCACTCAATACGTGTCTTATTTGAAACGATTTACAACAAACAGCTCTCTGGAATGTTGGCCCATTGACATACTTAAAAAAAAACCCTTTAAATAGGGGCAGCATTAATGTTGCCGTCATTAAAGTATCAAAAGACATTTCTGCACCTGGTATGTCTTTCCCCCCCCCCTTTTTTTTTAAAAAAGCACCTATTAACAGTGTAGAGTGCATGTTGACAACAAACAGGGACATCTCCTAGGCATTTTGGCTGTCAGCAAGGCTCTGGCTTTGAGTTGCAATAAAGCAATAATGAAATACAAGGGAATAATTAAATTTAAAGCCCTTGGTGAGCCTTGCCTCTTTGTTCTCATTTTATGCATCAACAGAACTTTATTGAAGAGACGGAGCACCGTGCGTTTGCGTTCAGTTGGTTTTAAGACTGCCAGTGGATGCAGTGAGGAGAATTGGAGCATGCTGTGGGGGTGTTTAATGGGTTCTGCTTACAAATGTACAGGCTGGATTGACCAGACCAGGAGTGTTACAAGCTTGCCTGTAATAACCAGGGTTCTAATACTGTAGAGCTATTGTGTAAAATGTTCCAGTTATTATTTTTTAAAGGCTCGCTTCTGATATCTGAGAATGACTGGGCATTATTGCGATCCCTTCTATAGGCTCGTGGAGAGTTATTTTACTGCTAACATGCATTTCTTTGCAGATCCTCTTTACAGCTGTACATTAGCCAGAGGCCTTAAGTTGCACTTAATAGTAAAAGAACTTAAGAGTGTTTGAAGATCAAAATATCCATATCTCATTCCTGAGGATAGCGAACAGGATGGAGCGCTTTATTTGTGCCAGCAGAAGCTGTATAATATTTGCTTAATCATTTGTTTTACTTTATTTCTTGTACTCTTTTTTTTTTGCCGAGACTTGAGGTGGGTAGGTTTAATTAAAGTGCAAGCAACCGGGTCATGTCTGACCCTTGGGGTGACGCCCTCCAGCATTTTCCTGGCAGACTCAATACGGGGTTGTTTGCCAGTGCCTTCCCCAGTCATTACCGTTTTACCCCCCAGCAAGCTGGGTACTCATTTTACCGACCGCGGAAGGATGGAAGGCTGAGTCAACCTTGAGCCGGCTGCTGGGATCAAACTCCCAGCCTCATGGGCAGAGCTTTCAGACGGCATGTCTGCTGCCTTACCACTCTGCGCCACAAGAGGCTCTTAGGTTCAATTAGGAATAGCCAATATGGTACAAAAGAGCATGGCAAGTTTTTGAGTTTCACCAGAACTCTTTGTCAGGCTGGATGTTTTTAAAGAGGGCGGGGGGTGATGTGGGTCAGGCCGTGGTCTTGGCTAGTAAGCATCCTATGTGAAAAGCTGAGAAGATGTGCAATTTTAAAATGGTACTGCCGTGAGGTTTAATTCTTGCACTTCTGCGAAGAAGAAGAAGCAAGAAATGAAAGCATCCCACTGTAGATACAAAAGCAGTTATTTATTCTGAAGCGTACTCATTGCATACTATTTTATGGGTTCTCTTTCTGCCATCTTTCTCTTTCACTGCTTTTGCTCCCAGTCCAGTGTTGGCACATATGTGAGCATTCTTGTGTACCTGGGAAAAGAGACCTTTTGCACACTCATCTCTTACCTTGTACATTTGTCCCTGATTCTCCTGGGTGTATGAGAATTCTCACATGTCTAGCCCTGTTTGGTTTACTTAGCTACATCTAGGTGAGGGCTTGCTCAGCATTGTGCGAATAGCAGGGATTCCTCTAGTGTCCAGCAGGCCTCAAGCAAGAGCCTGAGTGGAAAAATGTGCAGGATTAAGGCGAATGCTGGCAGGGGCTCATGGGAATTGTAGTCCATGGACATCTGGAGGGCCGCAGTTTGACTACCCCTGTGCTGGATTATTAAAAACCGAACAGGTTTCCCTCTGCTTTCCTTCTTTTGTCACCACCGTGCTGGGGTGTCTTGCTATGCTGTGAATGTTCTCACACCTCCCCCTACCACACCACTGGAACGCACCTGTGGCATTTGGGCTGCTTCTTTCTGGCAGAATTAGTGACAAGAGTTGTCAGGTCCACCCTGGCAACTAGAGTGTGGGATGTGGGGTAGAGATGCCAGATCCTGGCTGGGAAATTCTTGGAGATTTTTTTGGGGAGGGGAGGCTGGTGAAGCCAGGGGCCTCAGTGGAGTACAATGCCACTGAATCCATCCTCCAAAGCAGCCCTTTTCTCCAGGGGAACTGATCTGTGTATCTGAAGATGGGCTCTAGTTCTGGGGGATCCTGGAGGCTGGCATCCCTAGTTAGTGAGGAATTGAAATAAACTTTAAATTATGAGAGGTGTAAGGGGCATCTGATATGCTGTTACTGGAAGGATGTAAAGAGTGTGGCAACCATGCTTCTCTTGAGGTAAAGTGTTTCATGGTATTGCCGGGAAAGAAAATATTATAGATGTGCTAGAAGAGTCTACATTTGTAACCCGCCTCCAAACAAACAAGCACACAATGAGATTTCTTTTTAGAAGATGAAAAGTGGGTCATTATATCCCACTTTTCACCACCTAAATGAGTCTCAAAGCAGTTTACAGTTGCCTTCCCTTCCTCTCCCCATGATAGACACCATGTGAGGCTGATGAGGCTGAGAGAGCTTTGACCGGACTACTCAGTGAGAGCAGCACTATCAGGACTATGAGGAGCCCAAGGTCACCCAGCTGGCTGCATGTGGAGGAGCAGGGAATGAAACCTGGCTCGCCAGATTAGAAGTCCGCACTCCTAACCACTACACCAAGCTAGTTCTCTTTAACAGGAAGACCACTGAGGTTCCGGGACAAGGATTTCAAATTGCTTCGGTAGCACCATATTCCTAATCTGAAGAAAAGGACGGCCACAATCCGACAGGAAACTGAACACTGCAGCTGTCTCAATGGGCAGGCTAATGCGGAACAAGGGAAAGGGATTTGAGAGGAAACAAGTTTGGGAAGGCCAAGAATAGTAGTCTTGTAGTCAAGATGAGAAATCATCATTGCCCGTGTGAGAATTTTTTAAGCGTGAGAATGAAGATGAACAGATGGATCCTGGCGATAACCCAGCAGGGTTTAGTGACCCTGTCAGTGCTCCAGATTCAGGGAGGATATAGTTTTCATGTGCACAGTGACGGCTTTTATGTAGAGCAGCCTTCAGACCGCTGATAGTATTCATGCCATTTGATATTGAGCTTGTGTAAACAGATTAGAAGGTCTCTGACAGGCTAAAGGAATGAAAGGAATAGGAGAGGAGCCTTTTAGGCTGCATAGTGCTGCTCTGCTTTCTAGAACTGGGGTGACGGGAGGGGGACTCTTGATTGTTGACCAAGTCAGGCGTTCTTCCTATATTTCATTTTGGCCCTTGGGACTTGATTGCCATGCTTTCCTTTTGGAGTGGCTCCAGCCCCATCTTCTGTCAGCCATTCAACCTGAATGGCATTTTAGGAAGACATCAATAGGAGCTGGCCAAAGGGAATTTTTTCTAGGAGGAAGGACATACAGGCCTTTTATGCTGAAGGGAAGTGAATGTATGTGCATGCATAGGCAGGACAAAGGGAAACAATTTTTTGTGGCAGCATGCATTGCTTGTAATGTGATTTGCAAATCATTTTTATCAGCCGGATGGATAGTAGCCATGTTGCAATCCTTGAATGGTATTTGAGCATAGCATAAAGCCAGAACATTTATGTTTAAATCAAGAGTCAGTTTTTAATAAACCTAAGTATGTAGTCACAGATTGCAGGGGTGCAGTTGTACTTACATGCCTGTTTCTTTCATCATGCAAAACAGTAATAGCAAGGAAAGGAGGGGCTGCACCTAAAGGGAAAGATATCCCCTGTGCAAGCACCGGGTCATGTCTGACCCTTGGGGTGATGCCCTCTAGCGTTTTCATGGCAGACGCAATACCGGGTGGTTTGCCGGTGCCTTCCCCAGTCATTACCGTTTACCCCCCAGCAAGCTGGGTACTCATTTTACTGACCTCGGAAGGATGGAAGGCTGAGTCAACCCTGAGCTGGCTGCTGGGATTGAACTCCCAGCCTCAGGGGCAGAGCTTCAGACTGCATGTCTGCCGCCTTACCACTCTGCGCCACAAAAGGCTCTTTTCCACAAGAGGAGGGGGGGCTGCACCTAGCTTGGGACAAAAAAAAACCAAGAGATAATTGTTGCAATGGGTGAATTTTAATTCAGTTTTGTGACCCCAATGGATTTTGCATGCGTTTTGTCAGGGGAATCTGTAAAATACCATAATCCGAAAGTTCCCACAGCAGCGGACGATGAACAAGATGTTAAAAATACACACCAAAACTAATGAAAACAAATGGACAATCCAGTGCTTAGCGGCCAAAAATAAAATAAGCCCGAAAAGTCTCAAAATCCAGCAGTAAACCCAACAACATGTTCAAAATCCAGTATCAATCCATGATAATCTTGAAGTCAGCATTATTTAACTTAATTTCCATCTTCCACTTTGATATATCTGTCCCTGGGGAAATTTATGGATTTTCAAATCAAGGACAGATGAATCTCTCCTACCATATCTGAATACAGAGATAGCCCAGGGTAAAAGATCTGTATGTACAGCATTTGACTATCCTGACTTGACAACTCCTACGAAAAGTTAGGTCTATACAGTATGCATGAAGCGGGCAGAGAATTCAATTTTGAATTTTTCTGCATGTAATGAATAATGGTAGGCTATGTGAAGGACCTTTGACTCCAACCCTGTTGAGCCACTGAGAGTTTGAGTAGAAAATCCAGACTTCAGAGGACCAATGGCCTGATTCTTCCTCCACATGCAGCTACCTGGGTGACCTTGGGTCAGTCTCAGAACTCTCTCAGGATAGGAAGGGAACTTTAAGGCTCATTCACGTAGTAAAAGGTGGGGTATCAAAAACAGTTTCTTCTGCATCCACCAGTTCTCTTCTCCTGCTAATCCTAGCTGAGAATTTCCCTGTATTTAACACAACTTGTTATTATTGTGGCTTTTATGGCGAAGTTATGTCCGTTTGAAGTCTTCTAAAAAAATAAAACAGAAGAAGAAGAGTTGGTTCTTATATGCCATGGATGGAACAATCTGTGTTTCTAGGAGTTGATTCATTTGAAATACATAACATCCACTTCTGGCTTTGGGCAGTTGATCTGTTTGTAGACTTTTAAACATATATCCTGAGTTGCTTTATGCCATTAACTAGCTTCAAAGCCCGTTCCTAAGAACAGGCCTTGAAAGGGTCCCCTCCTCTGGCCCCTGGCCAGGCAGCTGAAGGTGGCCTTGGGTGGCAGCTCGCAGCCACATCAAGTGGGGCGAGTGGGGGCTGGGCAGCTCGTTAGCAGGGCCGACCGAGCTCCTTAGCAGTCCTTAGTGAGCAGTCCTTAGTGAGCAATCAGCAGGCCGGAGTGAGCAATCAGCAGTCCTTAGTGAGCAATCAGCAGGCCCTCGTTATGAGGCCCTCCACCATGACCCTTTGCCCAGGGCCTCTCCCCTTACCTGCTCTGGCTCTAGGCACTGAGGCATCTGAGAGCAAAGAGGCTAGAGTCCAAGGATGGAGGGCGGGAGCTCCAAGGGCAGGGCCAATCAGGGCAAAGCTGGCTGCACCCTGATTGGCCCTATTCCAACTTGGACAGCCGGACACATCCCACCCCCTAGGCTGTTTCATAAATATATAGAGGAACAACAATGGATAGAGGAACAACAATGAATAAGGATGGCCTGCCTGGTCACTGGGTTACATGGATACTCCAGGTGGAGACCGGAGATCTCCTGGAATTACCACTCATCTCCAAATGACAGAGAACAGTTCCCCTGGAGAAAGTGGCTGATTTGGCAGGTGGACTCGATGGTATTATGCCTGCTGAGCCCCCTCCCCTTTCCAAATTCCAACTTTCCCAAGCTCCATGCACCAAAAATCTCCGGGTATTTTTCAGCCCAGAGTTGATAACCCTGTGCATGGAACATTCTGTTGTCCTCTTTGCCACCTTCAGTTTCTGTGAAAATCTCTTTCTGAGAACTGATATAACTCCCAAATGCTGTAAATTAAACTTTCTCATAGGACTGTTGCTGGGTTCGGAGCCAAATGTATTTATTAGCTTTATTCTTATAGGGAAATTTGTTAAATTTATGTATTCAGCTCTCTAACACGGAAAAGGTTAAATTGCTGTTTATATCTGATTCAGAACTTCAGCTCTCATCCAATCATTAGACAATCCTTTCTTATAAGTTGTGAAGCCAGGAGTGTGAAAAATTTTCCCCTTGCAGGAATTTGCTGTACAGTAATTGCTGCAGAAGAAGTCAATTGGATTCAAATAACAGGAGACAGTTGAACACGCTCTTGTTTGTCTGTGGTAATGCTGCGTTTGAATGAATTTTCCTTGTCCTAGCTTGCCTGGAAACATATTAGTCTCCTTTAGTGCCATTGCAATTGTGTATTAAAGGCATATTTTGATCTTTGCCAATGCTAAAACCCTTTTTAGACAATATAAGAAAATCACCAAAGAAAACACCCTTCATCTTAATGTTGTTGGTCAAGTACTGAAGATTCATATAACGAGTGTTTTAGGGCAGGGGTAGTTAACCTGTGGTCCTCCAGATGTTCATGGACTACAATTTCCATGAGCCCCTGCCAGCGTTTGATGGCAGGGGCTCATGGGAATTGTAGTTCATGAACATTTGGAGGACCACAGGTTGACTACCCCTGTTTTAGGGTATGATTAATATATGAGTCCAGCTTGCCTTTCTTTATAGTTGTCCTACATGTGTATGTTGAAACGTAATACAATATGTTATAGAACAGTTATTTATTTGATAGTGCTTTACATAATATCGCTACAATTCTTTGTTCTGTTTTAAATGTTTCCCTATAGACTTCATGCTATGTGTTGTGTTGGGATATTTTTCAAGGAAGAATTCGGAGCCCCAATCCCTTTCTCTCCCCACCCCCATAAAGACAGCTAAACCTGATGTGCGTTCAGGATGGCCCATGCAGATCTGTAATCATGAGCAGCTGACTCCTGAACATTAAAGGTTTATGGGATGTGATGATGACATCTCACCATCTTCTTGAGCATGTTTCAGAATAGGAAGTATCCAGATACAGAGAGGTTGGATAGTGCTTATTTATTTATTTACTCGCTTGTCTCACATTTCTATCTAATCAGGACCTATAGCAACTTAACACATCATTCTCCCCTTCTCCATCTTATCTTCACAACAACCATCTTGCGAAGGAGGTTACAGTGAGAGATTGACCCAGGATCACCTGGTAGAGTGGTTATTTGAGCCCCAATGTCTTGCACTCTAACCATTATGCCATACCAGCTGTTATGATGAGAAGGCTCTCTGATACATACCAGAGTCATGTTTGTTGATTAAAAATGGAAGGAGCTTTTAGATAAAAATCTTCAGATAAATTATACTGGAAATGGCCAGCATCTGTATTGTTGAGTATCCTAAAGGGTGACCAGACTGTGACTCTCCGGATGTCCGTGAACTACAATTCCCATGAGCCCTTGCCAGCGCTGGCAAGGGCTCATGGGAATTATAGTTTACGGACATCTAGAGAGCCAGTCTGGCCACCCATGCTCTGTATTATCCAAACAGTAGTTAGAAATGAATTTAGCAGTACAAACGGAAGGGACAAAGTTGGTCCTATAAGCCGTAAGTTACTATATGTTACATAAACAAATAAGGTCTAGTTGAGGGCCTTTTCAGCCACACTCTCTGAACTCTGAACACTCTCAAGAGGCCTGTCCTGTTCTGTCACTCTCTTCTTCCAGCAGATAAAAACGTTAAAAATTTTGTCTGGTGTTCACTCTATGATCCCTCCTTCCCTGTTTTAATTCTTGGTTGTTATTGGGTTTTTTGTGCTTTTAATATATATTTTTGTGGGGGTTTTTAATTGACTGTTTTGATGATCTGTTTGTATAATGGTTTATTTATTGGTGGCCCTCTTTGGAGAGCATAAAGGCAGCACACAAGTGGTGTAAATAAGTTTTAGTGTAGTATTCTGTACATACAATCCAAATCAGTCATAATTTAAAGTATATGCCATTCCTTTATCTTAAAGCCTGAAGGTGCTTTTATTTTCCTTCTTGTTGAAACCATGGAAAAACTCTTCAGCATAATTTCATTTATGGGGCGATCAGGAACCTAGAGTAAAAAAAACAAACAAACAAAACTAAGGTGCACATCCAGCACCCAGGCTGCCAGTGTCCTTAACTGAATTAATACCTGTTTATTGTATCTGAATAACCTGGAACAATTTCTCCTTGATGCCAGTCAGAGTGGCATGTCATCCAGTTGGGGAGCGGAGACTATTTTATTCTTCAGTCTTGATATTCATTTCATGTCTGACCAGCATCCACAAAGTCATTTCATTTAAGCGCAGCCGTTTAGTCCAGATCTGTGCATCTTTGAGCAGTGCCTACTGGGATATTATCTAATAGATATCTGTTCACTTTAACAAGTACGTCTTTCTCAAACACCTAATTTGGGTGGGAAAGTTGACTAATATAGGAGCGAGATGACTGCTTGCTTTTGTGATAAATACATGCTCAATTACAGGCATCCTTCAAGGTTCTGTTATTGATCTACATAGTCCTTTGTGGCTTGAGTCATGGGGGAAGTGAGGGTCAGTTCACTGTCATAGCATTATTGATGAATGGCGATAAGGCCTTGGTGCGGAAACAACCCCCCCCCTGCTGAATGTCAAAGGGAGTGTCCATTCACTGAAGGGCCCTTCGGCAGGTAATTACCTTCCCTTGTTGGTTTGTCAGCAGCTGCATCTGTTGACATTTAGGACAGAGTGTCAGGATCGTACATCACTTTGGCTTGTGCGCTGGGAGCAGATGGAAGAGATTGTTATTAACTGTAATCTGTTGGAAGTCTGTCTGCCTTGTCATTTGTCAATAAGCCATATATTTTTTTGTAATACATGAGCCTATATATTATATTCTTAAACTCCTCTCATATATTTCCAAATAAGTAGGTTATTATTTATACACTTTTCATAGCGCTACTGCTATAATAATAATCTCTTTGGGCAGCAGTTCAAAATAAGAGCTCAACTGTAAAAATCATTTACAAATGCATTGGCTTAAGATGATTGCTTTGAGATCCTATGTTCAAAGCTTATTTTGGATTCCCGCATTAACAGTTTTTTTCATTGACATGCTATATCTTTTAAGATACCAGAGGGTGCCAGATGAGTGCTTGTGCGACATTTTTGTTTCTGAGCTGTTGGCTAAGGGCAGTTAACTGTTTGGGTCAAATGCTGGTAGACCTCTGTGTTAAAACACTGGTGTGGCCCAATCTTGTAGGAAAAAGGAAGATCCAGCATGGGTCCAGTTTCAAAAATAAAAGGAGTGCGTGGATGACGAGCCTTAAAATTTCCCACACCCAGTGCAAGCCCTTCTTTCCCAGCTCTTTTCTCCATTGGAGTTCTCTTGGATGTTGCCTGAGGAGAAAAATATCTGAGAGAACAGACTGAGGGAAGTCAGCACTGTGCATGAGGAAGGCTGAGCAATCTTGTCTCATTTTACCCCTTTGTCGCTTTAATCAACAGTTCTCTTCTCATTGAGGTCAGGGCACAGGTAAGGTAGTAGAGACCTTTTGGTCTGTGAAATGTGGAAGTGGAAGTAACCAAAGATAAGAGAAGAACAGTGCTTGCAGCCAGGACATATCCAGGTGTGTAACCTTACAGCATTTATTGCAATTGGATTTATTTAGGCAGCAAATTGATGTGAATTTAGAAATTATCTTTTACCATTGTTTCAGATGAATATCTCTAAAGTGGTTTAGCCCTGAGCTGAATGACCCAGGCTAGCTCAATCTCATTAGATCTTGAAAGCTAAGCAGGATTTGCTTTGAGGGGAGAATCCATCCATCCATCTATTTATTTGATTTATAAAGCTGCCCCTCTTGGCCCAGCCATCTTAGGGCAGTGTACAATCATTCATTAATTAAAAAATATAATAAAACACACAATCAGTTGCTATCTAAAACAGCCATTGACTTCCTTTGCTTCCAGGCCTCGTCAACATTACTCGCCATGTTACCCCCCCCCCGCCCCACATTTCTCACCACATTCAGGGTATTACAAGGGAGAGTGTTTCCAGGAGGGGAGAGGGGGGTCCTTAGATGTTTCTGGTAGCTGGCCTCAATTGAATGCCTGTTGGGAGAGCTCTGTTTTGTAGGCCCTGTCAAACTCAGTGCTCTCCGACAGAATGTCAAAGAGATCCAGTGTTGCCTGTGAAGGTCTCTTCCCTTGAAACCCCAAGGGGGTCGGCCAAAGTCAGCTGGGACTAGAAAGCTCTTTCCACCACCAGACTGCCTTACATATTGATTTTTGTTGGCTCTTCTGTTACTTACAGATGAATGCACTCTATAAATGTGTAATCAAAATGATTTTATTTTTATTTTATAAATCAAAATAATGAGTAGAAATAAATGACGTAAGTCTTCTTCTTTCAGGGTAACCTACTATTTGTGGTTAAAGAACCTGATACATTAGAAGGGAAGGAAGCAGCCAGCTGTAAAATATAATACTTCCTATAATGAAGTCACGGTAGGATATAAGATACTAAAGATATGCATATAGATTAGGCAATGAGTCATACGTCATGAAGCAATTCACCAACCATCACTACTGCTGTAGTCACTGAGGTTTATCCAGGAGCCATCAGCATGAAAGGCAGCTGCTTAGTAGCAGATTAAGCCCGCTTTTCTTTGTGTCTTGACTGAATAGTTCAGAGGAGAAAATTAGTTACATTCCGGTAATGGTATATCTACAATAGTTTTTAGCATTTTCTATTACAGAGAGCAAGGATACATGGTGTGTTTGGAAAATGATAACATAACACGAAAAGTACACTTTCCTGCTATTAAGATTCTAATGACACATTGCGTCAGGACCAGTTAGCACGGACTGTACCCTAGAGAGAGATCTTCAAATATAAAAAGCAGATATAATTAAATTTATGGAAGGTTTTGAAACATTTTTGGTTCTGCAGAAGACACTATAAACATTTTATGGAGTTCATAAACATGATTGACATGCAGTTTCTGCCATACCTCAAAGGAACACGTCGAGACATTAAATAACCACACCATGGCACCATCTTGATTAAGTTGACAGGAGTTATGAGGAACAAAGAATTCAACAGATGTGTTAGGATATAAAGAACTGGCTGTCACACCATCTAGCACAGTAGTGTCATTCCTATCTAGATCAGGAACCAGTCCTTCAGGGTTTTAGACCTAATATCTGACATATCATAATGAAAGACTCTGAGGCTCAAACAAGGAATCCTGTTCATGAAAATCATAACATTTATCACCAAGTTACAGACATTATCCACAGCAGGAGAGATTAGTATGTGTGTCAGTTTGATGATGAAAATGTTTGGATGTTTGGTTGGTTGGATCATGGCCTTTAGGAGAACATAGTCTAGAAACTGTAGACGGATAGCCAGAAGACTCAGTCTTTTGGTTATGTCACTAAGAATTCCACTTTTTGGATTAACTAAAGTGTGGTAAGCATATGTAATAGTGAAGACCAATGGTTTTTAATCTGCTGAGCCAGGTTTGATTCCTGGCTTCTCCACATGCATTCAGCTGGGTGACCTTGGACTTATCACAGCCCTGTTAGAAGCTGTTCTCACGAAGAGTCCTTTCAGCCTCACCTGCCTCACGGGTATCTGTTGTGGGGAGAGGAAGAGAAGTGTGATTGTAAGCCACTTTGAGACTTCTTTGGGTAGTGAAAAGTGGGGTATAAAAACCACATCGTCTTCCTTGAATCTGGTGAATGTGATAGAACTAAGATGCTGAAGAGATATGAGATGATGTAGTTGCTACTGGAGTGTTTTTGTATGTTTTAAAATCTTAATTACTGGGGTCATAGTGCGGTAGTTGGTTGTGGGCAGGGGAAAGATTTTAGCCATCTTGTTGTTAGGGTTATGTTTGGTTTTTATGGGGTGAGAGTTGTAATGGATTTTTATGTCTGATGACATTGGGGTGTGTGTGTGTGCTCAACAGTGATGTGATGTCAGTTCAGTCCATCCTCCAAAGCTATTTTCCCTATGGAAACTGATTTCTTTAGTATGGAAATCCGCCGTAATTCTAAGAGAACTTCAGGCCCACCTGGAAATTAGCAGCTATAGTTTTATAACTCTGGGATGACATGCAAGTTGCATGGCAATTAGTTGCCCAGTGGATGTTGCTGGGGCTGGCCCTAATGAATCCTCCCTCCGAGACATCAGAGAGGGGAGCAAGAATGGACTTGAAGGCTGAAATAGACTAGAAAGGATTTGGCCCCATCTCCTCTGCCATTTTCTGAGAGAAACAAAGGTTTGAAGGCTGGCAGTATTGTTGTGATCTCCTAGCAACTCCCGCCCTAGCCACTAAGAAGACATTCATTTCTTAAATATACTGGCACTACTTCTTTTCTTTGTTTGTTTGTTTATTATTGCATTTTTATGCCACCACTCCCAGAAACTGGCTCACGGTGGTTCACAAAACAAGAAAAAATACAGCAATATCAGTTTAAAATATCCCATTAAATCAACCCTAACACATACAGTACAAAATGGCGGTATACTAACAACCTAAAAAGATCTTACCCCATACTCCGGACATCGGCCTCAGTATAGGTGAATATAACCAGCTGGGAAGGTAGAATCAGGCTCCTAGCAAGGTTGGAGTGTTAAAACCCTAATATATGCTATTAAAGGCTTGTTGTTGTTGTTGTTGTTAAAACCCTAGTGTGATTTTTTTTAATTTCAGATTTTTCTTCAAACCTGACGCTTTTCCTAAGATTTGTAGAAAGATCAGTCATGTTAGTTCACAGCTCTAAGTATCCACTGATAGGACCATGTTGAGAATGAGATTATCTTAATAATGCTTCATGAGCATAAACATGTCCAAATAAATACAGTATAGCTCCCAGTGTGATCACCTAACACTTAAAATGACAGGCATTGAGAAACTGTGCGATGTAGTCAAAACTGAATGAGAATACTGATGAAAGCAAGACTATGTGGTAGGATGTTTTAAAAAGCTATTAATTTATTTCCTGTTAAAGTTTTATTACAATACATTTATGTCCATTACAAAATACATTGAAGACGCAGAATAATATTACAGCATCAAAATTATACATGTTCTTTTTTTCTCCCCCTTCACCAATAGCTCTGAATTGTGGCAAAACCCAAACAGTGTTGTTTAAAGCCTTCTCCAGGGAATTGTAGGTAGTTTCAGCCGTATTAAAAGATTATTGCTGCGTTGAAAAATTGTACATCTAATATGAAATTTGAGACAGATTTCCCCATCCCATTGTTTGCGTCTCACGTTTTCAGTGTTTGGGTAGTCATCTTATTCTTATTTTAACTCATCCCCCAAGCTAATTGTTTCAATAACAGTCGGAATGTTAGTTGGGGAAATCTTATGAGAGTAGTAATGGATCTTTTATATTCTTGCTTTTATGGATGAATACTTTGGGGTATTTTAAATAGAGCCAGAGGAATTGAATCTGATTTTCTGTGGTGAGTTATAGATCACAAAGTTATTAGCAAACTTCCTTACCGTTAAAGGGACTGTTTCACCTAAAAGTCTCGCATTAAGCCAAAAGACTAGGAAGTGCATCTATAGCAGTAGCAGAGTCATCTTATTATCCAGAGAATGTTCAGAAGTCTCAGAAACTCTGCTGTAGATAGGAGCAGGAGAAATATTCCATGATACCTCCATTATTCGATGTATCTGGATTAATGCCATATTAAATATTAAGTGAAAAGGGCGGCTTTCCCGGCGAGCTTTAAAGGAGTCTTTAATAGTTGAGCAAAATTGGCAGTTGGCAGAAAGCGGAGTTATTTTTCCAGATACTAAAAGTTTGGTTACTGTTAAGTCAAAAGAATTGGGGAGGAAACAGCATTTCTCTGTTGAAGAACCAAAACCTCAACTGAAGGAAGGCTTATGATACATATACATATGCATCTGTCAACTGAAATGAATATTTCAGTTTTAAAACCTAATCCTTGACCATACACCTGTGCCAGCAGGTTCCATGCTTCTCTGTTGGGTCTCCTCTTGGTCGACCCTTTGTTCCCATGTTGGCCAACAAGATGCTCCAAGAAATGCAGAACCTAGCCATGAAGGTCAAAATTCCTCTTGATATTGCTTTCCAGCAGCTGGCATTGAGAGGTATGCTGCCTCTGGAGGTAGTGGTCCCATTTAGCGAACATGGACAGTAATCAATCTCACGCTCAATAAACCTTTATTGGCATACAAGACCATCATTTCGTAGGTTCAGAGAGTGTAGCAGAAATAGAAATTAAATTAAAAAACTCAGCAGCTTCACCTAGTGCAAACTCATTGTCCACATCTACAGTAACCAGAAAACCCCAAACATTTAGCTTTGTCAAATACTTTTAAAGTTATCTTTGTTAGTAGAGCATTATCACATCCTGTGGCAATGAATGCCATAAATAAATGTTATGATGTATGAAGTATTTCCTTTTGTCTATTCTGGATCTAATCCTCTTCAATTTAACTGTGTGACCCTAAATTCTGATATTGGCAGGGAAGAAGGGGAAGTTTATTTTCCTATCCTCCCTCAGGTGCTGTAGCTTTAGAATACAAAGCAGAAGAACCAAATAAATGCTCCCCCGACAATAATGTCCCAAGGGGATGTGGTGGTCCAAAGAAAAGTCCAAAAACAAAAGCTATGCAATACCTTAAAGGTCTTGCAAAATTATGATGTACCAACTTTAGAGTTCTCTTGAACCCAGTACCTTACACACTGGAGTTGCCAATTCCAGGTTGGGAAATTGCTAGCAATTTTTGGGGTGAAGTCTGGGGAAGGTAAGCTGTTCCTTGTTCTTTCCCCACTTTCCCCTGGCTTTTTTTCCTACCTTTTTCTCATTTTTAATCTGTACAAAAATCTATACTTAAAAAAAAAACTTTTGAAAAGTTGTAATCGTAAAGCTCAACCTGGTAGTTGGCAAACCTTTGCACACAGTTGTTTGTCATTTTAGTTGGTTTTAATAAAAGTTCAGGACTGACTTGGAGAAGGCCCTGACAGTCAGACTTCGGTGAGAAATAGGGTTGCCAGACTCCTCTGAGCAGCCAGTGAGGGACGGACGGTTAGCTTAACAGGAGGAGAGAATTTGATCAAACATTTCAGTTACATGCCCTCTTGTGATTTCAGTGTGACCCAGAAATGACATAGGCACGTCAGGGCAAAACTATGGTTTTGGGCCAAGAACTCTTGTGATAACATTAGTTTCTACCATACTTTTTCCTCCCAAAAATCAGAGTGTTGCCCTGGCATCCCGATCATGCTTATGTTTTTTTGGAGGGGTATTTCCTCTGGCCGGCCAACAAATCAGTGATGGACCCCCCCCCTCCACTGATGTGTGTGTTTCTGGCATCCCTAGTGAGAATTCTTTTTAGACGTATATGGCTTAAAGAGAATTCTTGGGCTAGCCTTCTATTATTCACAAGTAGTTTTGAAATCTCTGACAGTTGCAGCTGCCAGAGAGCAACTGGGGGTATGGATTTTTCGGTGCTTTCCTGAGCGTTATGTGTCTGCCTGCATAGAACTAAGTAGCCACTGTAAAAGCAGCCTCCAGTGGAATAATTAAAAGCAAATTCATTCAATACTCTTAAGTACTAAAATAAGCTCTAACAATTGTCCAATGAATAACCTGCAGTGAAATCTGATAGCCCTGAGGGGGAAAGTACAGGGAGAATGAAGGCGCAAGAGAGCTCCCATCAGCAAGACATGGACTCCAGCAGGTACTTAACAAATCAGGAGAAGGGGAGCCTTGAAAATAAATCAATTTGAGCAAAAAGAATGCATTTATCAGCGGTTTGATTAAACAATACAAACATGTCATAGGGAGGACTGGCCATCTTTTTAATAGTTCACTAAATCAGCCTGGAATCAAATGAGTCTCTATAACCTGCTCTGTGCTTGGTAGATTATGGGAGAAAAAAGTCAGCATTTTAAGCATTTCGTATTAGAATACATACCTATCCAGTTCAGACCTGTCTGGTCTATGTGAGTTTTTGGAACTGTGTGGCCAACGCTAAGAAAGGAGGACTAGGCGTCTTATTTTGGACTCTGATCCAATATAAATGAAGTGAACACACATGAAGCTGCCTTAAGCCGAATCAGACTCTTGGTCCATCCCATTCAGTATTGTTTGCTCAGACTGCCAGCTGCTCCCCGGGGTCTCAGGCAGAGCTCCTTCACATCACCTATCACATGATGCCTTTACTTGGACATTTTATGGAACTGAATCTGGGACCTTGGGCACGCCAAGCAGATGCTCTACTGCCGAGCCACGGCCCCTCCCATGAAAATAGCTCATGTACTTCAGTCCCCCAAGTACTGTTCTCTGAAAAACGTATTCATTTGCAGTGTGCATCTTTTGAAAATACATAGTCTTGACAGAGAATGTAGCGGATTGAATTTTCATTTGTTTTTTGACCTCGGGTGTGCATTATGGCTGCTTTTTCTCACATTTTATGTGAAGCAAATGTTAAATAAATTGAATTTTAATGTTTATCATTGCCTCGTAGGAAGATCAGGCCATTAGCTAATGACTACTGTGATGAACATATTTGGAATAGTAAGCACCTTTTAAAATAAATAGGGGGAAAAATACGCAGCTTAGCTTATGAGTTCCTTGATAAGACTCTGGGGAATTGTAAGACAGTAGATTCCGTTCAGTTATGCATGGCTGGATTTTTAGCGTAACGCAGGCCTGCTTAGGGGGAGAAAAAGTGCACGGTTATTTTATTTATGGTATTTTATGACACTCCGCAGGAGGGTCAAGGTAGCATATACCACTCTCATCTCCTTTGTGTTATCACAACAACCCTGTGAGGTAGTTTAGGGGGAGAGAGAGTGAAAGAGAGAGCAGGTGTGTGACTGGGGTAAGTTTATCCAGTACATTTTATAGGTAAAAATAAGGATTGCCCTGACCAGGATAGCCTAGACTAGCCTGATCTCATAGGATCTTAGAAGCTAAGCTAAGGCTCTGGCTAGTATCTGGATGGGAAACCTTCAAGGAATATCAGTCATTACATGGAGGCAGGCAATGGCAAACTACCTCTGAATGTCTCTTGCCTTAAAAATTCTACAGGGTCACCATAAGTCAACTGGGACTTGACCACCCCCCACCTCCAATTGGCTGCGGATCCCTGGCCCCAGAGAAGCACGTTGGACCTCACAAGGCCAGAGCCTTCTTGGTTCTGACCCCTACCTGGTGGAATGAGCTCCCTAAGGAGATCAGAGCCCTGCCCAAACTTCCACAGTTCCGCAGGGTCTGCAAGAGGGAGCTCTTCCACCAGGCATTCGCTTGAGGCCGACCGACTCAGAACATCTGCTGGTCCCCCCAGACACCCTCCATGACACTCCCAATGTTACTGTTAATTGTTATTTATATTTTAAATGTGGTTTTGTAATCTTTTGATACTTTATTGAAAGTTGTTTTGATGTTATAGTCTGTATAATGTTCCATGTAAGTTATATAATGTTCAGTGTAAACTGCCCAGAGCTGCAAAGAAATGGGCGGTATAGAAATCTAAATAAATAAAATAAAATAAAAAGTTAGAATTTGAATCTGGATCTAACCCTTTTCTTCAGCCTGGTGTAACTCTGTATCTGCTACACTGCATTTTATTAGGATATGCTAGTTTGGAGGAATTTGTGGCTTGATTGTTGTTTGATGTTTTCATGATTATGTACTGTAAACTGCTTTGAGCTGTGAAGAAAAGTAGGGTATAAATGATTTAATAAAGCAACCAAATGACCTATACTTGCTCGCATCTGTGGGCTTCCCTGCACAGGTACACGTGGGGAATCCGCAGATCTTTCGCCTATTCTTTTATTGCCTGTCCCTTAAGAAAATTCGGCATTGTAAAAGAATTGAATTCGTAATTCCGAAGTGTATTTGGGGAAGCAACTTTCTTTGATTTTGCGCTCCGCATGAAAAGAAGCAAGCTGTGGGTATAGACTCTTATCATATATTCAGTGAATAACACCTCTGCATTTTTAATATGCTGTTAGAACAATGATGCTTTGTGGTTTGGGTTTTTAAAAATTAATTCTACATATGCTTGCTTAGATGTATACCGCTATGAATTAGGTTTTTAAAAAAATATATTGTGGCATCTGCTACGAAGCCAACATTTTAGAGTAATAGTGTTCAATAAGAAGCTTGTTTCCTTCCTTCCTTCCCTGACTTCCAAACATCTGTAGCCAGCCTTTATTCCCCTCCTCACCCCCCACCCCCAACTGTTACATGAAGGAAAGCATGCTGAGAAATTGGAGCTTGTGGGCCAGAAGATTAGGATTTGGGGATGCTGGGAAGGGACAGGAGAGAGCTGTCCAAGGCTCTGGCCATTCCAAAGCCCGGCCACTTGCTCCTTGGAGTGTGAAATGAGGAGCAGTTTAGTTAGCTAGCTGTTAAACTCATCTGCCTGCCTGATGTGAAAGCCGCCCCCTTGCCGAGCAGTCACCACAGGCCCTCTTCCGCTCTGCTCAAATCACATTTAAATCCTTAATAGGCAACATAATTGGAACATAAGGCTATATCAGGCCCAATGCCCTACAGTCAACTTCATCCAGCACACAAAGGAGAGACAACGGCAGGACACACTTATATAGGTCATAGTCACCACCATCTCAAGCCTCTATAAATGGTGGAGAGACAACTTGAAGGAAGAAGAAGTCAAAGAGTCGGTCTTATATGCCACTTTTTCTCTTCCAGAAGGAGTCTCAAAGTGGCTTACAATAACCTTCCCTTTCCTCTCCCCACAACAGACAGGGAGGTGTGAGGTGGGTGGGGCTGAGAGAGCCTTGATATTACTGCTCAGTCAGAACAGCTTTGTGGGGAAGGAGCAGGGAATCAATCCCAGTTTGCCAGATTAGAAGTTGCCACTCCTAACCACTATTGGAAACACAAGGATTTGTAATCTTGTTTGTCTGCATCTAAGATTGGTCATATTCTTTCTCATGGGGACAGATTCCAAGCTTTGCAACCTGCAAGCTTGTGCCCAACAAAAAGGTGCTTCTTGTTCACTGCAGTATCAAGTAAGTGTGATAACTGAATAGGTCTATGTACATACATTTTCAATGGATCCAGGCAAGGGAGTCCATAGTTTCACAAACATCAGGTTCTTAGTCATACATAAACATAAGTAGGGTGTTATAAGTTTAAAAATTCTAGGGAGGTAAAAAAAAATTGCATCTTACAGTTCCTGAGAAAGTCAAGGGGATGACCCATTTTTTTCTCTTCTTCCTTTTCTCACGCTCCTTTAGCTGTTCTCCCAGCCCTCTCCGACCACCTACAGAGACTCAACCAGCTTTTAGTGGAAAGATGACTGGGAACAGACACACTCCAGTGAGAGAAATGAGCCAGGGCAAAGTTCAAGCAGTTTCCCAGAAATCCAGTCAACTAAAAACTGTGCGGCATCCAAAAATGTTGCAAACATATAATCCACGAGAAGCCATTAAATATTCAGAATCATTTGCCTTTCAGGCTGGGCCTGACTGCCCATGCAACCCTGAAAGTTGCTTGTAGCGGCAGTCTACAGAAGCTCCGATAAAGTCAGGAAAAGCTGACTTTACAAGGGATCCTGGGGTCACAAGGGATCCTGGGGTCTCCCTCTCAAATTAGCGCAAGACTGCCTTTTATAATCATCACAGATACGGTTGTAAGGTCCCAGGGTCTTGGGGGGGGGGGGATACAGCTACTCATCTAGGTTGCAGATTTGAGCATGACAGCTGTGGAGGTTAGAAATCTCTGAGGGGTAAAGGCCATAAAGTTTACCATCCAAAGCAGCCATTTTCTCCAAAGGAACTGTAATCTGGAGATGAGCAGTAATTCCAGGGGATCCCCAGGTTCCACCTGAAGGCTGGCATCTGTAGTTACAGCTCATGTACATGCTTTTGCTACAGGAAGAAGGGTGACAATTGGAAGATGTCTTCTTGTCCTGTTACACTGTGGGGGCTTATTCAGATCTTGCTGTACCTAGGTGGACGGGAGACAGCCTAGTGGTAGAGAAGTTGTTTTACATGTAGAAAGTCCTGAGTTCAATTTAAGACATCTTCAGTAAATGGGATTTGGGGAAGATACACTGGAGAACACCCAACAATTAATGGGGACAGAACTGTGTTGCAGAGATCAATGGTCTAATGGTAGAAGATATTTTTTTTAGATTCCTGGGTGTACGTACTACAGTTCTTCCCATTGGGGCATTACAGCCCCAATCCTGTTTACATTCATCATTGTGAGGTTGTTGCCTAGCAACAGCCATGTCCTTTGGGTGGCTTAATGCAACCTCATGACAGGATCAGTTTCTGATTTTTTAAGGACTCAAGGGATAGGGAAGATAGGAGTAAATTCTGGTAGAGATTTGTCTTGGGAGCACTGTTCCCTCTAAGTTGTGCGTATGAGTGGCGCACACATTAAAACGGGAAGCCCTGCTCATCAGCAAGCTGGCGCTGTGCAGCATTTTGTAGTGACCATTTTAAGATTACTGCACTTATATTTTGCTCAGGATGTGAACTGCTTCGCTCAGAGAGAGAGAGAGAGAGAGAGAGAGAGAGAGAGAGAGAGAGAGAACATCATTTGGGAGACCACTTTTAGAGGCTCTGGGTCAGAATCCCAGTTTGCATAGGACTTGCATCTCCCTGCCTTTGTGCTCTTCTCTTGTGATCCATCTACGGGCGTTCAGAGAGCTGTGAAGCTCAAAGGCTCCTCAGACTGCAGGATATAAATTGTTACCTTGTTCCTTCACTTAATTTTGCCTTTAATCTCAAAGCTTTATATTAGCACGCTGCGAAGTTGCCGCCCCATACGCTTCCTGTGTTGCAATCTAACATAGAGGTAAATCAGGGTGTCAAGATGAAACCGTTGTCTTCCTTGGCCAGTGTCTGATAAAGGTCTGTTCGGATGTGATGAATTATTTATGTTTTGTAATGAACTCAGCCAGGACCGCATTCAAAAACGCAGGCGGGATTGAAAGAACCGGAAGCCAGGCGTTGCCGGATTCCATAAAACAAATTCTGCAAGTGACGTCCTCAGTACAGACCCGACTGCAAATACCTGACCCCCCCCCCCAAGCAGTTAGTTCTTAGATAATGGCAGCAGTCTACTTCCAAGGCTGCTTAAAGGGTGAGAGTTGAAATGACAAAAGCAACCTCTTCATATCTTAGCATTTCTGTGCCGGATTTATTCATAAGGCGAATCACACTGGTCCCTTCTGGTTTAAAAATCTGTGAATTATTGATTTTTACATTGTCGAGGTTTGTGTTCCGACGTGTCTGCAACCATTAACATGTGCTTCAGTATCAATAAAATATGCAGAAGCGTTAGCTGTCAACCAGGAATTGATGAACTGCCGTTTACGGTAGATCACATCATCTTCTAAGCTATGAGACGGCAGCAGCTAGCAGAGGGATATTGCTGTTCTAGGAACTCCTCCTTGAGAAACCTGGCGAGCCCTGACTGTTCAGTTCTAAGAAGCCTAAAGTTCACTCTTAATTAAAATATCGCCATATAGATTAGACTGGGGGAGTGCAGCATGGCCAGCTTCTAATGTCCTCCTTGCAACTGTTGAATAATTATATTGCGGGGATAACGTGAGGCGAGTACTTTACAAGCAAGAAAAAATAAAACCTAGGCAGCCACTTTGAAAGATTATTTATTCCAAGACGAGATTCTAGCATACCTGCCGTGAATTTTGAAACCAGCATTTCTTTTGGCTCCCTAATTCTGCTATCCTATGCTTTAGATTAGCGATCCCCAACCTGTGGGCCACAGACCATATGTGGTCCTTCGACTAATTGGAGGTGGGCCCCGAAGGACGCCTTCTCCCCCCCCCCCCGGCCCTTTACTTCATCCCCCCCAGCCCTTTACAACACACTTCATTGTTGTGGCGTGTCTGTATCTTATTTTGAAGGGATGTTTAAACATTACCATAGTGATCAGAGAGCGCTAGGGCAGTGGTTGAGAGTAGAGGAGTAAACTACTCCCCCCCCCCCCACTGGGCCTCAGCAAAAGGCGTTGAGTGGTCCCCGGTGAGTGGTCCCCGGTGAGTGGTCCCCGGCGTTGAGTGATGAAACCCCGGTGATGAAAAGGCTTTAGATGTTCCGGTTCGGTGCAAAAGATTCTACACAATGGGCTAAAATTTGCCCTCAGAGTTGCGTTTTCACAATGCGAACAACATTCGCGACGCATTTTAATGGAGAAAACAAAATGCACCAGGCAATCCTTCAGTATAGATTTTTCTTGTCAAAATAATTACTGCCTCTTTGCCGACTGCAAGAACAATTAGGCATCAACTAATGAACAGTTTTTAACATTAGCTGTTATTCTGTCCTATTTTAATAGTTCCTACCTCATTAAATAGCTTTCTTCAATCATAACTGTCTGACTTTGTTCCACACTTGATGACTACGGGAAGGAAATTTCTAATCCCTTTATCTTTAGAGAGATTTCTTCTTCCCCCCCTAGGTGCATCTGTTTGTCAAAAGAAAAATGTCCATTTCCGTTTTATAGTCATTTTAATTAAGCTTCAGTAGCCAGTCTTTGCATACAGATATGCTGTACCAGAGCACTTTGGAATGGGCTGTGCATCAGAAATTGTGTGATGCTGTTCACCCAAGGCTTCCTACATTCCTTGTGTCCTTCCTTGCATCTTCACCCTACAAATGTAGACAGCCTGCTTGCCTTGTTTCCGAATGCTCCTTTTAGCACTTCCTTCTCATGAACTCTGGCTACCTGCATCTGGGACTGACAAGTTTGCTAACCCTGCAGGACCTAAGATAAATTTGGTAACCTATCTAAATCTGGTCTTTCAAGTGGGCAGCCATGTTGGGCTGAAGCAGCAGAACAAATTTAGCATCCAGGGGCATCTTTAAGACCAACAAAGTTCTGTTTTTGTAGCTTGGACTTTTAAAGCTTTCCACAACTAGGTGAAGCCATGCCCCAACCAGACTTGAATATTGGTTTCCCATTGCTCCCCAACCTTTGCTTTTCCCCTGCTTCTTAAAAGAAGCGTTGGTGCTTTTCTTGACAAGAAGGGCACTCAGAGAGGCTTACAATCGCCTTCCTTTTCCTCTCCCCACATTAGAGGTTCTTGCTGTCCAAAATGGCACTTCCCATTCTTTCTTGCTGCCTTCTATGCCTGGAATTCCTTTCCCGAACTCATAACAGGTGCCATTTCCTTTGCCCTGCCTCAAATTCCTTCTCAACCCCCTGTCCCCCCCTTGTTTCTCCATATCTGAAACTAAGGTAGGATGTATATGTCATTGACTAATGTGCCATTACAATCATTGATCTCTTGGATTTTTCTGGAGGCGAATGACTAGCATAATATCCAGTGACATGTGGATGGAGCTGAAATTTAAGAACACGTACCTCCATTTTTGCTGCTTTTACCTATCCTCCTTCCTTAGCATATCTCCTCTGTATATTTATATACCTCTTTTCTCCCCACAGGTTATACATGAATAAATACCATAGAATAAACGTACAATCCACATATTTATTTGTGTCATTTATAGTCTGCCTTCTTCACTGAGACTCAAGATGGGATTACACAGCATGATGTCGTTTTGATCAACAGGAATGGGACTTGAAATACACAGTGCAATCGATGTCTAGACTGCAGAAGCAAACAGAAATCTGAAGGCAGAGCTGAAACCAAGTTCAAAGAAAGCATGGGCATCAGCTTGACACATTAAGAAACGACAAAGTAGGATCGTGTTAGTAGCTGTAGACCGTACGTCTTAGACCCGGTAGCATAGACCAAAGCCCCTACCCCTTTACCGAAGCATCTTTCTGAAACATTTCATTATAGTGTAGCCCTCTTTAAATAAAAAGAGTAACCAACAGTGCAACTTGACTAGTCTTGAAGTGGATGGTCCAACTCTCACGACGTCTGCCGCGTTGCCTCCACCGATTCATTTGTATCTTGCTAGCATGCTTTTTCACTTACCTTTTTGATATGTTGCTTTTCTTCTGAGAACCCGGCTCCTTTTCCAGCAATCGTTTTAGGAGGAGAAGTTGCTCTTATTTTTCACAGGCCCTAAGCAGCAGTTCCAGACCTTTTTTTCACTGCAGGCATGCATCTCGGACCTGTTATTAAAGTATTAAAATATCTTGATTCTTGACATTAGCCTGGAGGAAGTGCTGCTAGCGATGGACCTGCCTTGCAGGCACTGCTCCAGTCTGGAAGTAGAACACTTCATGTGTGTGAGGTCTGTTCTTTCCCAAGTTAGTGGTCGGTTGATATGGAAAGAGTATTGATTTTATATGCCCACAGCCTGGCTTCCAACTATGTGAGAGCTCAAAGAACATGAGAGGTTGACAATTTAGTAGCCCCACGGATATTGGTGGTGATAGACAGAGATGTTTTCATTCGTTCCAGTGTTTCTGTACTGGACGGGAGAGTCGTACAGGAGAGGAGAGGGATTCATTGCCTCAGGGAAGGCGGTATATAAATACAATCAATACAATCTTTAAACAGCCCGCACCACAGACTGAATAAAGCAGTAAGGGCAGTGTGGGAGGAGTTAGGGCGGGCCCTGTCCGGGATAAAAACTCAGAGGGGCCAATCAGGAGCCGCGAAGCGAGGCCGCTCTGCTGGCCGGGAGAAGGCTCGAGAGAGCCTCGGGTGGCGGGTGGGCCTTGCAGCCTTCTCCCGGCCGGCGGAGCGGCCTCGCCGCGCTGCTCCGCCGGCCGGGAGAAGGCTCAAGAGAGCCTCGGGTGGCGGGTGGGCCTTGCAGCTTTCTCCCGGCCGGCGGAGCAGCGCGGCAAGGCTGCTCCGCCAGCCGGGAGAAGGCTCAAGAGAGCCCCGGGGGGGGGGTCGGCCTGCTCTCAGGCCATCTATGGCCCATTTCATTACAAAGTGAAATGGGCTTTAGATCTAGTCAATAAATATTACTGATGAAGGGGGAGAGGGGGAATTCTTTGAGAATTTCCCAGGAAAAGAGAGAAAGCCATCATTGTATTTACCTGTGTGAAGCTTAAAAGCATAACTGATTTCTTGATGACCCCTAGATTGTGGGACAGGATGCTGACTAGGGTATGGCAGGTTGTTGGTGATTTCCCTAATTGAATTCTTCCAGGTGAAGGGAAGGAAAAAGCTTTTAGAATCAATGCCATTAGTATCACAGTTAGGAGTCCTGCTGTCCTGCAGGTATGCATTGCTATTTTGAGTGGGGTGGAAAAAGAGTCAACAGTTCACATCTCCTTGCGGGTTCAGTGATCTCATCTGAAGAGTCCAGGCTGTTCCTAAAAGCATGACATCAGCTTGGAGTGTCCATTGTCCTTTTCCACTTTGGTTTGAGGAGGACAGTGCAATCCCAAGAACAGTTTCCCGGTAGTAATTCCAGTTAAACAGATCTGCTTGTTTGCTGTCTGAAGCACTGGAAACATATCCCCCGCCTTTCCGCTCCTCGTGGTAAACTCTAGGTTGGAATGGATGCCTCTCCCACTCCGTGAGAACGATTTCCTGCATTCTGGTGGTGGTTGTTATTCTTTAAAGCATGCTGTGAATATGGTAACGTGATAGGATGTAGGCAAGTGGCTATTATAACTATGGACTGTTTTATTTTTATTTTCATTCTTTGCATGGCCCTGCAGCTAGCTTTCCAGAATGTCAAGAAAGAGGCTGGTCAGAAGCCAGGCAAGCAAGATAACAGTCCTACTGTGTCGACTCTTCGCACCAAGTTGCATTCAGATAATTACACCATAGAAAGGCTTCAATTTGACTGGGGCCGGACTCTGAAGCACTCTTTACCTAGTGGTTAATTACAAGCACCTGCAGAGGACCGTGATTAGAGGCTGTGCCTTGCTTGCTTGCAGATCCTTCCCTGCGGCGAACAGAGTTAACCTCCTTGCTCTAGGAACTGCTTAATATCATGTGTACATTAATATTGTATGTGCATTCTACTTCATGGTGTGCATGATACTGAGTATTTTTCATGCAATGCTTAATCTTGTCACCATCACCATCGCCACCGAAATTTAAAAGGCAAGTCTGGGGAACGGAGGCAAGTAATAGGGATTGATACAATCTGTCAAAGTAAAAAGTGGTTTAATAAACGGTTTGATTACTGCAGGGTTTTCTGATTCACTATCAGGATCTGAATGGATCAGGTAGCTTCAAAATGAATTCTAATTTTTTTTTTTGTCCTTTAACTGCTTTGAAAGCCAAATAAGTCTGGATAAATGATCATGTGCATTATTTTGCACTCTCATCTTCCTTTTGCTACAGTAAGTGTGGGTTATTTTAAAATGAAATTGTATTAAATCTCAATGTAAAGATAATCATAGAATCATAGAAGAGTTGGAAGGGACCTCATGGATCATCTAGTCCATCCCCTTGCACAGGACACTCACATCCCAATCGCTCATCTACTGTAACCTGCCACCCCTTTGCCTTTACAAAATCAGCCTCTCTGTCAGATGGCTATCCAGCCTCTGTTTAAAAATTTCCAAAGATGGAAAACCCACCACCTCCCGAGGAAGCTTGTGATGTGCATGATATTTTGCTCTAGGAAGCTGGGACACATTATTAAAAAATAGCTCCCAGTTCTGAACTTAATAGGGGTTGTCTGAAATTATCCAGTGGGCATTTGCAATACAATTTTGGTCCCCCTGAGAAAGAAAAGAGAGCCAGCCTCCCTCTTGCTTCTATTATTATTTATTTATTAGGCTTATTACCTGCCATTCCTGGACTGGCTCGTGGTGGGTTACAACTTGTTCATATAAAAACCCAATAGAACCCATTAAAACCTGATAAAACAATTTGGGCATAACATACAATAAAATCAGATTCCTAAAACCATGGCGGTCTTCAACCCCCTACTCCCCCTAAAACATCTATATATAGGAGTGGGAAGAAGGAGCATAGATGATGATGATTATTGCTTGCCCTCTTAGCACCGGGGGCCCCAACATATCTTATTCGCCACGCTGGCCTCAAGCAGAGACCTGATGGAAGAACTCTGTCTTGCAGGCCCTGTTGAACATTGGAAGCTCCCGCAGGGCACGTTGCTCCTCCAGCAGCTCATTCCACCAAGTGGGCGCCAGGACTGAAAAGGCCCTGACCCTGGTTGAGGCCAGGCGTGCCTCCCTAGAGCTGGGTACAACCACTGTCTGTGCCAGTGGAACTTCAAAGCAAGCAGATGGACATGGGAGCCCAAGTAGGCATGTGAAGCTACAGGTGGGGAGGAGGACTCTGGTGGCGCAGAGTGGTAAGGCAGCAGACATGCAGTCTGAAGCTCTGCCCATGAGGCTGGGAGTTCAATCCCAGCAGCCGGCTCAAGGTTGACTCAGCCTTCCATCCTTCCGAGGTCGGTAAAATGAGTACTCAGCTTGCTGGGGGGTAAACGGTAATGACTGGGGAAGGCACTGGCAAACCACCCCATATTGAGTCTGCCATGAAAACGCTAGAGGGCGTCACCCCAAGGATCAGACATGACCCAGTGCTTGCACAGGGGATACCTTTACCTTTAAGGGAAAAAATGTGGCACATTAGTGGGGTGGGGATGGCTTGGTAGAAGTAACAGGCAGCAGTAGCAATGGGGTTGGAAGGAAATGTGGATTTCTCCCGTATTTTCTCCCATATGACACCTGTCCCCCTGATATACATAAGTGGAGAATGAGTGTGGTTTTTCAGTGGAGAAACCAAATCTTTCTATGCAAAGAACTTTTATTAGTGCTATGAAAATCCCAATGAGTTAGCTTTGTGTGTATTAAACATTGTACCTCACTGGCATCAAAAATCACCAGTCTTCTACTGAAAGTAACAGGTGGCCCGTTCTTTGACCCATATCTTGTGTGTGATTGGGAAAGAATGGGTTTGGTCACCTGAGCTGGCTGTTTGGTTGGGCTTCTGGCTTCTAGCAGTCTAAGATGTGCGAAACCTTGTTGTGTAATATGTTTCAGAGAGCTCTTGCCCTCTTCTCTTTTCTCCTCTGCTCTTCTAAAGGATCAGTTCAATATTTAATAGTTGGACAGATAGACCCCAGCCCCTTCCTGCAGTCTGACTGGCTTTGGCCCAGTCTTTCTTGCCATAAAATGGCACCTGCCGTTACCAAGACAGCAGTGGACTCATTGTGCCAGTTGGGGACTGGCTTACTCCCTGTCCCCTTTCCCCAGCTAAAAAGGAGAGAGCTCTCTCATTAGTGAGAACAACACTTGTGAGTAAAATATTTCTGGAGGTATAATATGTTTTATTAAATTATCTCCATTCTACAAAACACCATATATACAGCTGATTTTTTTCAAAATATCTATAACTCTTTTATGTACAAATCTTTCAAGTAATTAACTCCAGCTTACAAATTACACAATTCAACATTAGCAACTTCAAAAATTATAAATTACAAGATTTGAAGTTACACCAACCACAAAAAACAGTTCTGCTTTAGGATGCTTAGGGCTGATCCTGCGTTGAGCAGGGGGTTGGACTAGATGGCCTGTATGGCCCCTTCCAACACTATGATTCTATGATTGTAACAACACTCCAACGGTTATTTGTTTCCCTGTAGTAATTTATAGATACTATCCCCCACCTCCTTATGTGATCGGCTCTAGGGCCAGTATTTCTCTACCTCCATTGAACCTCAGAAAACGGATTGCTGAGAGAACATATTGCAGGAAGGGAGAACCACACATGCCAACTTGTGCTCCTGTAGAAGAAGGGCAGAAGTAAAAAGGGATGAGATTGGTTAAAAAACAATTTTGTTTTTTTACAGTCCAGATTCTGTGTTGGTCACATCTCATTTATTTCAACTTCTGTTCTCCATATTTCCTAAAGGCCAGAGGGAGGGAAATATTTCCAAAATGAGCTTCGATGTGATTGTTAAAACGGTCTGAAAACCCCTTTGAAACTCCACCGCTAAGGATGTTTGCTCAAGCTCCAAACTCCATGTTTTACAAAATGCCCCTTTGCTATTTTCTGTGGCATAATAATATATTTGGCAGGAATAGGGTAAGCTGTAATTGAATGAACTGGAGTGTCTTGGTTACTAAGATCCCGGAAGGGGGGGGGGGGCTGGTCCAGGGGAAAAGAACTAAAGTAGTTTGAACAGCAGATAGCAGTTGACATTCAGGGCATGGTATACATCTTTTGTTTGCTCAGGCTTTAGTCTGTGGTCCCTGTACCAAGCCTTCTTGTAAAAAAAATATATATATATATAAAAAGGCTCAAGATTCCACTCAGCATTTGTCAACACAGTTACATGCGCCTATGTTTGATTTTCCCCAACCCACCTCTGGGTATGTGCGCTGCTTGCTTGGTGCATTCTCTAAAAACCAGAATGAAGGAAGGAACATTGGCACATCTATCAGGAGGGGGGAAATAATCAGTGAGCTATGGAGAGTCAGGTGTAAGCCAGTTGAAAAATAGGTGGTGCGTATAGTGGTAAGATACTGGGCAAGGGTTTTTTGGAGGAATGCATTCCATGCAAACATAAAAAGTGTAAGCGGATGATGGTGAAAGCATTTGATTAGAAGGACATCATACTACATTAAAGTAGGTGATGATGCCACATATAACTCCCAACGAATAAAACTCTGGAAGAGCCATAACTGCTTCCCACGGAAGAGACTTTGGGGAGATGTTGCTTAAACACAAGCCAGAAAAGCCACGGTCTTTCCCATCTCCTAAAGCTGAATCTCGTAGGCTAGAAAGCTGCATGTGTTCTGGGACCGCAAAGCGACGGAACATTTATTGATTGACTGGTTAGCTTCATTTCTCCCTGTCCGTTCTCCCCAGTGAGGACTCAGAGTGGCTGACTCTGTTCTCTCTCTCTCCCCCCCCCCCACCATTTTATTCTTAGAACAACTCAGAGAGGCTTGTTGGGCTTGAGAGAGTTTTGCTGGCAACTTTCCATGGCAGAGTGGAGATCTGAACCGGAGTCTCGTAGAAGTTCTGTTCCAGAAATGTCATTTTGATTAGGGGGGGGGGGGGGGAGCAATGAAGTTTTGAGTTTCCTTAAACTTGAGGGAAAGGATTGATTGAAAGGAGGAAATGCATAGGAAAAAAATCAGTATAAAGAGATGGATCTAACCTGTTATTCTGCTAGTGAAAAGGGGGTCCCATTGGACCACCAAAGAGGGTATATTGAGAATTGTGGGACCTGCATGTAGAAAAAACATATGGATGGGACCTGTAGTAGGGAGGGGAACTGGGTGAGTTAAGTAGGTATCTGAAGTAGGTTAAATATTATTTAGGAGGAGCCTGCAAATCTGTTTATATTTGAAGTTTTGAATGTATTAGAAGCCTCTTGTGACTTTGAGTTTTTGTGGAGCAGGGAATTTAGCGGGGGGGGGGGGAGTGTCTTAGTGGCAATTAAAGATCATGCTGTCTTACATTATCTGCCTGAGATCTCAAATGACACTTTCCTTCGCATAAAAATTGATATGCCCTGCTCTCTAGATACCAATAAAATCGATAACCCTGTGTTCACATTTGTCTCTTTTCTGCCTTGTTTTTAATCTTTTCTTCCCTTAGCCTCCAAGGTATCGCTTTTAGAACTCTCCTTCCAGCTTCGAACGTGAACCCGGATTGTTGTTTCAGTTTATATTTATGCTTTCACTGTCACCTCTCAGTATTTCCCCGCACTTTCTTTACAAACACAAGAATAAAACCCTCCTCTAAACAGGTTTCTTGTGTTTTGAGTACATTTGCAAGGTGTTGATTGAAACAGAATACTTGATACTCCCCCCCCCCCCGGAGGAATGTGGTTCTCACTTGCATTGTTGAATGGTTTCTCTTGTGATTTCTTAAAGTGGCAACTCCCATAATCCTGATAATGCCACCCGTGTTAATATTGTTTCTATTCTCCGTGATGGCAGAGCAGAGTCGGTAAAGTATGAATGTACAGAAATCCCAAGGACTCTTGACCTACCCTAATGAGTCTTTTCTGGATCGGAGCCTATGTCTATAAAAGAGTAATGCTTAAGAATTTCTGGTTACAGGATCAGAACCATGTAAAGCTGAACCACTTCAGGGAGAAAGAGGAGTTAAGCCTGTCTCTCTCAACAGAACAGTAGTGTTAAAGATGACAGCACCAACCATTAAGTGGGTGCATGCAAATAGAGATCTCAAGTTGGGGCACTTGCCTATGTAAATATTAATGGGCCCTTTCCCATGATGCACAGCACCCACTACCTAGGATGAAATGTCCAACTCCTGAACTGATGAATTTTTGTTAAGTCTCTCAACGGGTTTCCCTAAATTACATTATTTTCTGGGCTCCTTGCCCAGACGTTGTCATTCTCAGCAACTTGTTCGACAGCTTAAATAACAGCTTTCCACAAAACAGTATGGCCACACTAGGAAGGGGGAAACAGGGTTTTGTTTTTAAACCCAGAAAGGATACATGGATCTATATTTCCTGTTCCCTATAGATGTCCCAACAGAACACAGCTTATCAGCTGCGTTTGTGGAAAACAGACCCATAAAAGGATAGGGTTTTAAACAAAAGAGTTTTAAATAAAAAGGGATTTGTACTGTAGGCTGCCAGACCAGAAATGCAACTTGTGGTTATCCCACCTCCTTCCAAAAACTATTCCTTGTGCCTCTTAGGAAAGAACAGTTCATATGACTATTATAGCACAGAACAAGTACCTTGGAAAGCTTCTGGAACAGAGGAGAAAGTAAAGGCATAGAAAGGCAGACTATTATTTTTAGCTTGCTGGCATGCATACACTAGAAAATGACTCCCCTGCTTTTCTTTACATCAGTAGCCATCCCCCATGAAATGATACTGGCATATCTCACAAGGCTGTCGAACAAGCTGGAGCGTCAGCTTCTAATCTGCCAAGCCGAGTTTGATTCCTCACTCCTCCACATGCAGCCAGCCGGCTGACCTTGGGCTAGTCACAGTCCTGATAGTGCCGTTCTCCCAGAGCAGTCCTGTCACAGCTCTCTCAGCCCCACCTCCCTCACGGGGTGTCTGTTGTGGGGAGAGGAAGGGAAGGCGATTGTAAGGACCAACTTCTTCTATTGAACATGTGGCTGTGAAGCATTTCGAACCCTCTCCTTTACAAACACTTTAGTCATATAAATATTATTGCCTAAACTCACCTTCCTGGAGCCCACCCATCTCCCCTGGCTGGGACTGCTGCTGCTGGCCGGCCATTCTGTGCTGCCATTTTCTCCCTTAAAAGGGGAATGCTTTTCTCGTAAAGTTTGTTTGGAAATGGGGCTGCATACTTAAGTACCTGCCTGTGATTTTTTTTTTTCCTGTGCCAAGTAATGTGTCAGGAGCTAGTGGAGCATGGTAAGTTAATTACTTGTGTGCACAGTGAGAGGGAACAACAAACAGCAAGGCACCAGTGATAGGAAGAAGGCGACTTCATTTCAGTCACCAGAGATCGTGTTGTTAATGAATCCCCTCAGTCAGCTGGGAATCGGTAATGCAGATGAGGCTAGCGATGGGCTCTATATCGATATGAAGATTCGCCTCTTGAGTAAAGCATTTTTCTTTCTCACCACCCCAGTCTTTCTTAATACTGAATTGCAGTTTACTTTTTCTTCTCTATGGATTTGGGCCATTTTTTTTAAAAAAATGACATATTGAACCATTAAGGCTCAGAAAGAAAAAACATGATGGAATTGAATGATGACTTCTGAAGTCTTGCCCATGCACCACCCTGTAAATCTAGGAAGTATAGATAGGATAGTATAGATCAGGGGTAGTCAACCTGCGGTCCTCCAGATGTCAATGCTGGCAGGGGCTCATGGGAATTGTAGTCCATGGACATCTGGAGGGCCGCAGTTTGACTACCCCTGGCTATAGGCAGATCTCAGAAGCAAGGGAAGGTCCGCCCTAGTTAGCACTTAGATGAGAAATCACTAAGGAAGTCCAAGGCTGCAGTGCAGAGGCAGGCAATGGCAAACCACCTCCGTTCATCCCTTGCCTTGAAGATCCTACAGGGTCACTACAGGGTCACCATAAGGCTGCTGAGACTTGACAGCACTGTCTAGCAAATGGGGGATGTTTGTGCATGAGATGTGCGGCCTCACGCCCCTCACTGCCAGGCCGGCAGGTTACCAATGCGGAGGAGCGGGGCTGAAGGAAGGTCCCTGCTCGTTGCGCTGCTGTATTTCGTGCCAAAAGGGGCCGGGGGAGGAGGCACGAGCCCGTGGCCCCTTATAGGCGTACCACGCAGTTGCTCGGCCGCCTTCTTCCCACGAGCTGCTGAGGGAAGCTTCCCCTTTTTTCTGTTTATTGTTATTAGCGCTTTGAGCTTGAAGTATGTTATTTAAAAAAAGAGAGTTTTGTAATAATAATGGAACGTTACTGTTTGTTTATCATAGACTAGAAATATAGCCCATTGCAGATTGAAATGCAATGGGCGCTAGCAGTTATCCCCCCCCCCGCTCCGTGGAGCAGCCTACCTAAAGCGTAGGAGGGAGGGAGAGCCATTCTCCCTCCCTCTCTTAGTTTCGTCCTTCCAGCTGCCCTGGCCGGTCGTAGTGAGCTCCTCAGGCTCTTCTCTGAGCTTGGCTGGCTGATGGGCAGGAGAAGGAGGCTTCGAGCCAGCGGCAGCAGCAAAATCCTTGCAGCAGGAAGAGGCGATGGGGCGTCAGGGGCGGGGCGGACGTCTCCGGCGGCGCCGCTGATGGGGCGGCGAACGTAGCTTCCGGCGGCGGCGCAGCAGAAGCGGCTGTACTGTTGGGCTGACGGCCCCACCGGCTTCGGGGCGGTCAGCGACTCGGCGGCGGGCTGCGGGGCTCGTTGTTGTTGAGCAGGCTGCGGTCCAGCTTCTTCTGCCTGGGAGCCAGCTGATCCTGCAGGCGCCGCGTCCGCCAGTCCAGGTACCGGCTCCACATGCAGCTCGCCTGCCAGCCCACCAGCAACGCCGAGCCGAAGGCCAGCAGGACAGCCAACAGCAGCGGCCGTTCCGACAGCGGTAGGAAGCGTCAGGCCGCGTCAGGCAGGGAGCCCCCGGCAGTCGCGCTGTGCGAGGGCTCCCTCAGGCGGCGGCCTGACGCGGCGAGAGGCGCTTCGCGCCTCTCTCCGCGTCAGGTCGGGAGCAACTGAGAGCCGCGCTGCGCGCGGCTCTCAGTTCCTGGGGCTGGGAATCGGAGGGATTGTCTGTCCCTCCGATTGTCTGTCCCTCCGATTGTCTGTCATGAGGAAGGGTCCAATCTGGACCCTTCCTCATCCCGGACTCATCCCGCCCCAGGACCCCTTACTGCTTTATTTAGACCGTGGCGCCCGCGGCGCCACGGGCGGTTTACAGATGGCAGTCTAGGTGCGGAACTGAGCCTGTTTTGTGGTCCGGTCTGCACATCGGATTCGCCACAGGCGGAATGAGGTGGAATGTATGCGAGCCAATGCCAACCCGGCTTGGGGAGGCAAGGGCAGCTTACAATGCCAGGTGATCCAGATAGAGGATTGTACCCAGTGGGTTCCCAAACAGCCACTTTTCAGGTGGGGTTACCAGTGGCAAGGGGAGCCACATTTGGGAGAGGGAGTAGTGGTCACCCTGCAGTAGTGCTTCCTGCTTCCTGAAGTAGTGCTTCCTGCAGGAAGAGGATCCATTCCATGCCCTGCCAACGCTCCTGTTGGAACGTTAATAAACTGTGGCCTGTTTCATTCCAACCTGTTGGCGTCTCATCTTCTTTCCGACACAGAATGCCATCCTGCAAGGCAATTGTAGCCAATTTTGCAGGCACTGCCAGAGTCATCAGTACAGCGCTGGACTACATATCTTTGGCAGGGTGGCAAAGCATTCGCTGGGAGAGGCTGCCGGCCATTTGTGCTGTAAGTTCGAACTTTGCTGCAGCTGCCTACTTTGGAACAATCTTTTTCAACCTTTTGGCCATGGAGTAACCCATGAAATGTTCTTCAGGCTTTTAATAACTCCAGAAGAGATGCCAGCTGGCCACGCCTCGGTGACACCCCCCCCCCCAAGAAGTCACACGTTTACAGTGTGCACGGCATCACTAATAAAATAACAAGCTTGTTAAATAAGAAGTTAGTTTCATTTTTGTGTGTGAGCAGTATGCTAAATAGCAAACCTTGCGTGAACAAAACAAAGAAGCATTCATCTCAGCTGTCATAAAGCCCCCCATGCAAAGCAGCAATTCTCCTCAGGGGAAATGGTTCGGAAGGGAGCAAATTGACCCATCATTGGCCACTTGGGGAGTTGGCAAATTGAATTCCTTCCCAAGTAGAAAGATAAGCAACCCAGTAATTTTTTTAAAAATTAAAAGTATACTTTAAAACAAGTAAATCTCCTTCAACCACAGAAATCCCTCTGAGACTCTGGAGTAACCCTGGCTGGAAATTAGTTCTGTCGAGTATTCACGTACTTCTATGTCTCTGACCGTTTTCGCACTGCAGGCTTTGCGCCAGGCTGCAGGCTGGAGTATGCGCTGGGGCAGGTTTTCCCGCCTCTTCTTGCTCCCACACAGGGGAGCATCCCAAATTTGTGCTCCCACATGGGAGCCGGGGCAGCAAGGTTCCCAGTGTAGAAACAGTCCCTGAAGCACAGGAAGCTCAATGGTAGTTGCATATCAAAAACTGGAAAAACATCAGAAGAACCATCCTAATGCTACCATTAACCTTGAACTACAAGGAAAAGCGGCATATTGATGTTTTAACAAACAAAACTCATAGACTGTTTGGAACCTTTTCCTAATGGCAAGAGCAAGTTGACAATGGAAACCATGTCTTCACTGAAGATTTTCAACCAGAGGCTGAGCACCCAGTGGTCAGGAATGCCCCAGCTTGGATTTCAGAAAGGATAAAACTGGATGATCCATAAGGGCCCTTCAAGGTCTACGATTCTATGTAATGGCCTAATTTTCTTGAGTAATTACCGTCTGCACGTTAGCGGCCCAGTCTCTTCAGGAACTATAGAGGCTCAGCCTTTTCTCCCTGTATGACTCTGGTCCTCCATACCAAGCATGATCTCATAGTCTGATCTGCAGAGATGGCAGGAATGTAGGCCCAGATCTGTCAGCGACAGCCAAGCATGCTATGATTGTCCTGCCCAGGTGTACCACAAATACCAATTCTTGTTGCACCCATGTTGTGAAGAGGCCACCCACCTGGTAGAGCTTGGCATATCTTCATTCCAAGAAGATGGAGAGGTTTGGCCTCACTCCGCTGTGATTGTCTTTGGTTTTAGCAGTGTAAACAGTACAATCCGAGTAACCCTATGAAGAATGTGTCTTCATAGGGTCATAGCCAAGTATAATTGGCAGGGGGGGGGCAAGAACCAAAGTTACTGACCTACATTTGTATGGCCGTCATTACTTCATTTCCCCCACCGGTTGACTCCCTACTAACTCTGCTATATTTAGAATCCACTTTACCGACCACGGAAGAGGAGCCTCGCAGATAAGCTAATTAAAAGAGAGCGAAGCAGAAGCTCCAGCACAGCGTTAATGTCAGCGGCAGGGCCCTGGACTACAACACTGTAAAGAGTCAGCTAGTCACAAAGAACACTTGGATTTACTGCAATGACCTTAAGGGCTCCCTCTGAGCTTGACTTTGGTTTGTCCTTTCACCAAAGGGAGTTTGGAATGCTTGGGTATTTCCGATACTTGGAATCCAGGAATCAGTCAGTGAATGCAAAGTGCAATTACTTGATTTTTTTAAAATATCCGGTATAGAAATCCAGAGGTGATACGACTATAGCTGCTACGGCGGAAAGTACTGTCAAGTTACAGACGATACCTGAGGATATTCAGGGCAAGAGATGTTCTGAGGCTGTTTGCCACTGCCTGCTTCTATTATTTGGCACCTGTCAGATTCAGAGTTAGCTTACCTTCAAAGGGATTGCAGGCCATAAACCAGGGGTAGTCAAACTGCGGCCCTCCAGATGTCCATGGACTACAATTCCCATGAGCCCCTGCCAGCAAATGCTGGCAGGGGCTCATGGGAATTGTAGTCCATGGACATCTGGAGGGCCGCAGTTTGACTACCCCTGCCATAAACGCTAACCTTTTCAGTCAGTTGATACAGTGGTCTAACATCCTCAGCTTTAGTTGAAGACAAGGGCCACGTCTTGGGTTTAAGTACTTATTTATTTCTTAGTGAAGATCCTTATTATGTACTTGTTTTGATGCCCTGTGTCCATTTCCTTGGTTGCTTCAGATTGTTATCCTGGGCCTGTTGTCTAGCCAGCCTGTTTATCATGGATAAAAACCTTTCTTTTTTCGTGCCTCATAAGCAGAGCTGAAACAAAAACGATAAGACCTCTCATTGTCAGGTGCCATGTGCAGCAGGATGAAGAAGAAGAGTTGGTTCTTATATGCTGCTTTTCTCTACCCGAAGGATTCTTAAAGCGTCGTACAGTCGCCTTCCCTTTCCTCTCCCCACAACAGACACCCTGTGAGGTGGTTGAGGCTGAGAAAGCCCTGACATTACTGCTCGGTCAGATCAGCTCTATCAGTGCTGTGACAGGCCCAAGGTCACCCAGCCGGCTGCATATGGGGGAGCAGGGAATCAAACCCAACTCGCCAGATTAGAAGTCTGTGTTCCTAACCACTACACCAGACTGGCTCTGGACAAAGTTGAAAGTCTTGCCAAAATATCCTGGCGCATGGGGGGGGAAAGAAACATAACTGCAGCTCATGCTTCCCTTTTTGAATGCACAGAATTTACCAGGAATCTTGCACCTTTGTCTGTGTTTGAATCTTTAAAAGCTTGTGTGAACTTTGCCTGAACTCTTAATTTTGATATTTGACTGTGTTATCTTGTTGCCTAGCTGTAGGCTCTTAGTCTGGTTATAGAGTTTACTTTTCTGATAAGAGGTTGTTTAGACTGGGAGATCTGGTGACAAGGATCAGGGCTTGTACTCAAAGGCTCTAAGCCGGGGGTAGGCTTCTCTATTGTACGGTTTGTGTACTTTAATATTCTGCACAGCGTTAGGTTTTAAGAAAGACTGATGTGTTACATAAAGAAATGTACATTTCCCGAGTTTCTTTTTATCTCATTCATTCATTCATTCATTCACAGGTGCATATATGCACATCTCTTGCATACGTTATTTTCTACGACTGTTTTACATTCCACGCAAAGTGATTTTTTTACCTTATCCTTTTGACTGATACTGTCCTTTTGTATAATATGCAAAAATTGCTTTCCTTTGACTTCCAGTACAGCCTATGGATGTTTTTTATTCAGTGCCTTTCCCTACAAAATGGCTTCACTTCTTACTGCTTTCTTGAAATTGTTGTGTTGTCCCCAGTTGTAAGGTAAAAGGTAAAGGTATCCCCTGTGCAAGCACCGAGTCATGTCTGACCCTTGGGGTGACGCCCTCTAGCGTTTTCATGACAGACTCAATACGGGGTGGTTTGCCAATGCCTTCCCCAGTCATTACCGTTTACCCCCCAGAAAGCTGGGTACTCATTTTACCAACCTCGGAAGGATGGAAGGCTGAGCCGGCTGCTGGGATTGAACTCCCAGCCTTATGGGCAGAGCTTCAGACAGCATGTCTGCTGCCTTACCACTCTGCACCACAAGAGGCGTAAAAACAGTCAAATCAATCAGTCAGTCTTTATTATACGGCTCACAAGCGTCATATACAGTAAAACATGACTGCCACAAACTGATCTGTTCGATATGTACAATCTTATTTTACAGACAATAGAATTAGAACTAACATACAATCTGTATGCTAGAATTTATTTCTGCTTGCATTTTTATGACAATCTAGAGAAATGTTTGCAACTCCTAAAAAGAGGTTTTTGGAGGACCAAATCTGTTTGCCTTCCAGAGTCATGGCAGCAAGGTTAATGACTTCTCTGACTTCCCACTACCTTGAAAGTTCAACAGGGAAACACTTGTCCTTTAAAAGTTGTGCTTGGATGCTCAGATTGGGTGGCATTAAGGTGGCAGATGCCGGAGACCTTAAGAGAACTCAGAAGGAAGAGCAAAGGTTATGACTGTGATATTTACTATTAGATTATTTGCACTGGTTAACTGCTGCTTTTATTTGAATGGCGAGGGAGGAAATGCAAATGAAAGATGGGCTTAGGGAGTATTAAGTGTCATTAAGTTAGGGTTGGCAATCGCTTGCAAAGCACCTTGGGAACTATTACCTTTCTGAATATTAAAATGAGGGACAGTTGGATTGGATAATCTGTTGTCACATCAACACTATTTAAAGTCCCCAGGTTGGAAGAAAAAGCCTTTTCTTGCTTCAAAGTGTCTGCTTGCAGGCAGGTCATTGTTTTGGCAAATCCTAATTGCTCATGTGTTGCTTGTGAGCTGTCTTAGTAGGAACAGCCTTGTTGTCTTTGTGTTACTTGGATGATCTAACTAAGGACCAGCTGAATATGCTGAGGCTAAGGTAAGGCAAGTAGCTAACAACCAGCTGATCCTTAATTTCCTATTGGAAACTCAAAGAGGAGTTAAAATGCTTTCCCTGTTTTCTTATATATTAAGGAGCTACAAAAAACACAGGAATTAATCATAACCATATATGAATCTTTTGCCCAGTAAATGTTTAACCAGTTTTAAAAATACATTAAAAATAATTTACTCACATCCATTCAAGAAACCCTTCCAGGGCTGTCAGGAAACCCCTGAGCTGTCAAGAAACCCCAGCGTTTCATGAAACCCTGGTTGAGAAAGCTTGTCCTAGTCCAATAGTCTAACCACGATCCCACACAATTCTATTAGGAATTTAAGAGTTGGATCTAGTTGGATCCAGTTAGTTTTCCGTCCCCTAAGTCTCACTTAATTCTCCTCTCTATTAGAACACCCAGCCTATATGGTCTTTTTGAACATGCTGGTCCATATAACTAATATAGCCTTCTTGGTGGTCAGACCTTTATCACTAGCAAAAGAAACGTGTTGGATCCAGCCTCATGTGTACACTTTAATAAGGATTTTATTGATGTTGCTCTTCTTGTGGAGTCCCCATATATCACATTGTTTTGATGTTTTGTTAATATTACAAGCAGTATTAATGTCAGTAAGATTCAAGTTTTGAAACTCTGATTTTTCTGGCAATGAACGTCTCTGAGACTGCAGATTGAAAAATTCCAGCTGCGACACAGATGAATGATAACCGAAACGTTTTTTCCATAGCCCAGTTGAGAGAGAGTATTTCAGAATTGATTTTTTACAACAACGGCACATCCCTTTCAGGTTTTACCAGGTTATCAGTGGATGAAAAATAATGTTCTTTAAGCATAAATTAAAATGGTTCTCTTGGCACTTAGATTTCTATTTATTGCCTGGACAGTTTTGTGTGAGATGGAAAACAAGATTGGGGGAATCTGGAAGTGAAGTAAATTTTAGGTAAGGAATTGTAGGTAATGGATTACAGCATAAATTTACTCTTGTTCGTGTCTAATTGTTGGCAAGTTTAACAGCGTAAAAAAAGTATGCAGAGCATAACTTTTCTTTCTATTTTATGACCATAGGTTCATTTGCCATTAATATGTTCAAAGAAGACTAAAGTCACTCAATGCATAATCATAATTTTTACAGAATTCTAGTTTACAGTTTCCCAATTCCTTGTTAAATATGGGATTAGGTGGATTTCAGGATGATTATACATGACTAGGGGCCAAGCCCATTGCATTCAGGAATACAACGGGTGCTAGAGTAGGGGAGTGGAGTGGAGTAGAGTGGAAGAACTCTGCGGACAGCTCTTTCTCCCCCCAAGACCTGGAAAGGCTGCAGGCAGCTGTTACTGAACTCACCGGCAGGGACAGCTTTCACGTAGCAGGGATCTGCTGTAGGGTTGGGCGTTTCAGCGTCCGAAGTGGCCATTCCCGCCCAAAGCAGCCAGCATAGTGGCATGGGGGAGGGAGGGGAGCTGCGGGCACCACGACACTGGCTTCTTCGGGCAGGAATGGCTGCTTCGGACGCCGAAGCACCCAACCCTAATCAGCCTCCGAGCCTCAGAGGGAAGTGGAAGGAGGAGGGAGTGGTCAGGGGTGGGGGACGAAAGGCGACTGGCTGGCCGCTGGACAGACAGGCAAGCCGGTTGGAGGAGGAGGCACTCAGGGGTGGGACAGCCACCCTGAGTGGGTGGTAAGCACTGAGTGGCACTTAAGCCATGAGACATGCTCCTCCTCCAAGGCCTTAGCAGAAATATATAGTGGAACAGATAGGTGAGAAATTTCATGTACCAAACCAGTATAAATTTGGGGACAGATATTGGGATACTTACTACCTTCATGCTTGTGAGTCATCTGGGGAGCGTTTGTTAGAAACATTAACTTGGACCAAGCAACGTGCAAGGAGAAACATAAATGGCATTAGTTCAATTCCATTGGCAAAAGATCTTGTATGACACTTAATGTTTTCCTCCTTATATATTATAGTGGCCAGAAATTGGTTGCACAGCATCTGGTGCAGATAGAAACAGTATAGGGTTACAAAGAAAAAGCCCAAATGGGTGCCACAGTTCGTTTTTTGTATTTCTCCTTCTACAAATATCCTAGGGCAAGTGGAAATCTTGTGAGAGATCCAACCCATTATGTGGAATTTTGGCAGATTTTATTGGGAGTCAGCAATTCAACTCTTACGTTCAGTTAATTCATTTAAAAGCAAAGTGCTTTTACTCAGTAGTAAATCCCATTGCTCTCGCAATGTACTCTCTCATTTTTCTATATCATGTTACTTCCCTCTTTATTAAGGGAATCAGAGGGGTGGGAAATTACACAGATGCCATTGCAACAGACAGTTAGGAAATGACTTTTGTGAAATACCAGGTCTCTGTGTTTTCAAAAATGCAGCAAATTATGAGAAATAGAGGGTATAAATTGCTCTAGTCACAGTAAGTTGCTAGTAATGTTCATATTTGATGCAATAACTTATTCTTCTGTTCGCTAAGTTCTGCTTATTAATTTTATTGCAAGCATGGTTTTAAATATGTGCATACAGTTCAGCAATGCACAGGTGCAAGCTATATTTTTGGCAGGTTATCGGTAACGCCATCTCTTGTGTCAAATAGCTTACCCTAATGCCATCCACCCTTTTACTAGCAGTAAATTTGTATGCATTATTGGCGACCATCTTTGAAGGAATGTATGTGATAGCAGGGAAGAAAACCAAGTCTTTTAAGTTTCTTACGCTCAAGGTTGTTTTTTTCTTTTAGTCCAGGCCAGAGTGGGCTGATAAGCAAAACACCACAGGTGTTTTCATAACATTTTCAGACACACAATTAAACAGACGACACTTCCTGCTGCCTTGGAAGCCATGTGATGCCTATGTGCTATTAGGGGCATATCACCTTCTCAATTCTATTCAGCTGGAGAACTCTAGCAGCATAATTATAATGGAAAGCAGCACGTATTGGTTACTTTATGATCTGTGGTTTTGTCCAGGGCTGTCTAGGATTTTGTCTAGGGCTGCTCTAGGTGTAGGTTTTCTGCTTGTCTGTTAGAACAGATCGCACCCAAGGCCCATCCCACAATCTAGAATTCAGTCTACAGCTCTGGTTATTTATTTATTTATTTATTTATTTATTTATTTATTTATTTATTTATTTATTTATAATTATATTTGTATACCATTGCCCATCAATGTCTCACAGAAGTTTACCAAAGTCAATAAAACACAAAAAATCCCCAAACAATACCCTTAATAATATACCAATATAACATCTAACAATAAAAGCAAGATGGCGAACAACAAACAATAAACATCAACCTTTCCCCCTCCGTTCAGCATGTGGGTCAAGAAACTGGGAGCGAGTTATCAAATGGATTTCAAAACGCTTAGGCTGGCATAAGTGCATAGTATTGTACTGTATGTCTCCTATTTAACATGATCGACCCTATTGATTCAGACTTTTGATTGAATATTTAGGTGTTTGGATAATTGAAATTTTTGTACACTGTCTTTTCAATACACATATTTGCAGATTTAAAATCTTCCTGTTCTGCAATTTTTGTCACCTGATCTGAACATCTGGATTTTTTAAAAAAACAGATGATAATGTTGTGTATTCAAAAAGTTTTGTATAAATTGCGCTAGATTATGCTGAATTTTTTATGGCGTTACAAGTTTGGCAAGCAAGAGGGAAATTATCTCAGTGGCCCAGATGGAATGTCTGCCACTTTATCAAACGGAATGGTTAGACCAGGGTTAGTCAAACTGCTACATCCGCTGGCAAGGGCTCCTGGGAATTGTAGTCCATGGACATCTGGAGGGCCGCAGTTTGACTAACCCTGGGTTAGACAGACCATATTAGCAAAGCTATGTGCCACTGTGTTCCCATTGTTCTCCTTCTTCCGCCAAACTAGAAAATATATGCACCATCTCCTGGATTCTAGATAGAGCCTTAAGGCCTGGAACTCTGTGGACGTACAGTCATGTGCCGCAGTTCCTGCCAGATCAAAACTTCAAAAATAAGTCGGATTACAGGACTGCAGGATCCTCTCTTGCTCCGCCTGCAAGGGTGATGTGGAGTTAGAAATTGGCTACGTCTGGCAAACGTGCCGCATCCTGATAGCCTACAGTTTATTTTTGATAGCATTGCTTTAGCGGATGTTTACATCTTGGCTCTATAATGCAACAAAGTCATCTCTTAATAAGAGGGACGCTAGTTTGGTGGAGTAGTTAGGAGTGCGGACTTCTAATCTGGCATGCCAGGTTTGATTCTGTGCTCCCCCACATGCAACCAGCTGGGTGACCTTAGGGCTCGCCACAACACTGATAAAACTGTTCTGACCGGGCAGTGATATCAGGGCTCTCTCAGCCTCACCCACCTCACAGGGTGTCTGTTGTGGGGAGAGGAATGGGGACTGTAAGCCGCTTTGAGCCTCCTTCGGGTAGGGAAAAGCAGCATATAAGAACCAACTCTTCTTCTTCTTCTTCATATGAATGCAGTGTTTCCCAAGGGGTATTCAGGAGGCCAGTTTGTTCAAACTCACTCATTTGTAAAATGTATCCAACTACACATAGTACAGTTCTGGTCCAGTTGGGAACTTTTGTGATCCTTTTAAAAAATATTACCACTGATCTTTATTGTTTGCCTTAAGGACAGACTGTTCCTGGATTGACTGCCCCCAGCGTGCAATTGAAGTTGGCATTTAACTGCTGTGCCTGGCATAGAAGGATAGAGTCATTTTGCCAACTCTACTATTCTAAGCCATTGGAAACACAAGTGAATGAGTTATCCTACTTTCCCTGACGTCAGCATGAGAGCAGGATAAAGAACGATCATTGGTGCCCCAATTGCCTGCCGTGTGCGATTTGTTCAACTGTGCAAGTAAATGGGGATGCAGTGAAACCCACACGGTTTCCAGGGATTCTTGTGCTGGTAAATATATTGGCTGCATTAGAAAGCACACAAGAAGCAAGAAGTATTTAGTTTCTTTGAAATGACAAGCCGTTGTTGTATAAAGAAATACAAGGAGAGTTTGGTTTTATGGGGGGGGGGGCACACCAACCAAACTAGTAATTGGAATGTTAATGGAAACAAAGAAAAATTAAGTGTGCTGGGTAGTAATGCTACTTTTTAGAATTTATATATTTAATCTATAGATTTGGGGGGGGGGGGGTTGACTTAGGTTTGCAAAAAAATGCTCTTGGATGTTTATATTGGCTTTAATTAGATTTAGGCAGGATTCATTATTTTTAATGGCTTTTCATTAGTGAGCCGGAGTCATTATTTGGAATATACAGTAGCAAGTAGCAAAACAAGTTAATTTTTGTCTTCTAGTTAAAAGACAGTGTATGTATTGAAGAAGGTATTATTAAAACTACAAGAGGAACCATTTTAGCCCAAGGAAAAGAGGCTAATGATTTTAGTTGAAGGTCTAAGCCAGTCTCCCTCACCACACCGACACACACGTACAAACTATATCAGTAGAAATATTCTACAACCAAATAAGTTGGGGGAAAGTTTAAAGAGAACTACAAATAAATGCATTAGACCAATGCCCATACTTTCTGTCTCCATTTCTGGCGCATCCATGAGGACTGAGGTCCCCCACTACAAGCTGGAGAAAAATAAAATACAAGGCTCCAACCCTTCCGATTGCCCTCTTGCAACTCTTAAATGCTTCCTATTATTGCCACATTGGGGGATTGTACACATGCAGCCTTGCTAAAGGGGAGAAATGGGTAGCTTCCAAGGAGTAAAATATAGAGATGTCGCCCCTTCGCCTTGGTGCATGCTCAGAGTGTTTCCCGCTGAAAAAAAAACACATTGAAGAAGAGTTTTTAATACCTCTCTTTTCACTACCTGAAGGCGTCTCAAAGCAGCTTACAATTTCCTTTCCTTCCTCTCCCCACAACAGACTTCCTGTGAGGTAAATTAGGTAAGTGAGGCTGAGACAGCTATGGCAGCTCTAACAGGATTGTGACTAGCCCAAGGTCACCCAGCTGGCTGCTTGTGGAGAACTGGGAAACCAAACCAGTTTCTCTGGATTAGAGGCCACTCACTGCTCTTAACCACTACACCAAATTGAAGAGAAGGGGCACCATTTTCCCCTCAGCTCTTCTTTTGCTTAATCCCAAATGTTCATTGATTAATCCCACTTTAGCAGCTGCGGAAAAGAAATACAAATAGCCTTTTATATTGGGTGTCACTTTCTTAAAATTCCATTTGCTACTGAGTTTTTATTGAATGCCACCTTTAGTGTCATCTTTTTTATTATTATTCAAAAGCATTTATTGTAAAGTAAACTTTAAATAAAGTCTAGGCTTTTCTTCCTTCTGCATTAAAAAAATCAATATGCGAAGGCAAGTGCAAATGCAAATGATTAGTGATATAATTCTCTGTACTTTATAGAACGCTTCATACTGGGGAAATTTATATAGTCTAGAATGGCAATTGTGCTTTGATGTAGAGAATAGGTAATCGATACTTGAAAGCTAGAAAAAGTGTTCTGCTTCCTCCACTAATGATATAGGGTCCCCCCTCCCCCCCGGGCAAGACAATGATATCCGGAGGAGCATGAGACACAGAAAAAGAATTAATTTGACATCTGTAGTGGAAGATCAGTTTCAATTAAAACTGCACTTGAGTGTTCATAGACAGAAAAGCCAGTCTTTAGTTTCTAAACCTTCTGGTAGTTAGCTGTGAATAAGGGATTCCATTGGTGCTTGCCTTCTTTATTACCAAAAGCATGAAATATATTTTTCTAGTTGTTAAGTATTTGTTGTTAGCTGTATCCTATCACATCAGTGAGCAAAGTGTGAAGTTTAACCCCAATTTAAGTGGCTTACCAGTAAGGCTTACCAGTTCCCTGCTACGGGGGGGGGGGCAGCCTTCTGGCATTTTGATTATCTCACCCTTGATCCAGGGATATTGGGGAAAATCTGGGTGGGAAACAGAAATTATTCTTATTGCATTTATTTATTTACAAAATTTGTAAATACTGACATCATTTCCAGGTGAAAACCTGGGTGTGATCTTAACACATCTGACAGCTCTCTGGTATTTCCCCTGTATTTCCAGAGCTTTGCCTGATGCCCTGATGTCACTTCATAGTTGACACCAGGAAATGACATCAGTGCAGTATACAACATTTTTGCTACTTTCCCTACATCCGAAGCTCCTATGGAGCTAAGCAACAGCATGTATCCAATGGAAGCCCCCCTTCAATTTCCTCAGGATGTGGAACTTCTATCAAGCATGACATTATTATTCCTTATTTTATTATTCCTTATTTTATTCCAGACTTTTAGAATGAAGTCCCAAAGGGTTTTTTAAGCTATAAAACAGTGGTCCCCAACCTTTTTATCACCGGGGACCACTCAGCGCTTGACAATTTTACTGAGGCCCGGTGGGGGGAGGGTAGTTTACTCCTCTACTCTCAACCACTGCCCTAACGCTCTCTGATCGCTATGGCAATGTTTAAACATCCCTTCAAAATAAGATACACACAACAATGAACATAAGGAACATTTTATTTTCATGGAAATTTTAACTCATGACAATGACAAATCAATGGGAACCCTGAGCTTGTTTCTCTGCAATGAGATAGTCCCATCTGGGAGCGATGGGAGACAATGACACCTGAAGTGTGTTGTAAAGGGCCGGGGGGGGGGGAAGCGTCCTTCGCAGCCCACCTCCAATTAGTCGAAGGACCACATGTGGTCCACAGCCCACAGGTTGCGGATCGCTGCTATAAAAGACTCCCTGGCTGATATTTACTCCATAGGATTTTCTGACGTTTTGAGTGCTGTTCAAGGTAGTTGTAAAAGTTGGAATTTATAATACTGGACCCCCAGAAACAAGCAGAAGTTAATGAATACCAACATTTTGTTTATTGTTTCCTCCCTGGCCATCCACCTCCGAGGTCAATGAGGCTTCCTTTGTTTGCTGCCTGCCACACGCACTTTGACTCTCGCAACTACTCCGTTTGTGAGGCTAAGAAAAGGAGACTGGTCTATGGCGAGCTGCATGGCAGAGTGGGAATCTGAGCTCAGTCTACTGGTCCTACTCTTTTACTCTAACCACTATGCAATGTTTGCTCAGGAGCTGGATGTTTATAGACAGTATGATGATGATGAACTATGCCAAGTGTTGGATATAGTTCCCTTGTGTCCTCACTCAGCATTATGTGCTTATTTGGGGGTTGTCACTAATAAGTATTTCCCCCCTCTTTGGAACAGGTGCATATGGTCCGGAGCACTGGGTTACTTCAAACGTGGACTGTGGGAGGACTCACCAATCTCCAATAGACATTGTAGATCACCAATCACGTGTTGGAGAAGAATACCAAGAAATAAAGCTAGATGGTTTCGATAACGAATCTTCTAACAAGACATGGATGAAAAATACTGGGAAAACTGGTAAGGATGACATTACTGCTTTTTCTGAGCGGCTTGCAAGCTGAGTTAACTGCATAGATTTTTTAATGACTTTCCCTTTGTTCATTCGCATTCCTGAGTCTCCACAATCTTTGTTAAACACTCTAACCGTTACACCAAAATGTAGTATAATATCTTGATCAGCTGGATGGCGCCCTTTTTTCCATGCAGTATATCCCTAACCATTTTCCACTTCCATTTTCATTACTTTCTTCTTCACTGTCCCTTCCATTTGTTTCTTTGGCGCAAAACTCTGATACAGAATTTGTTTGTGTGAAAGAGAGGCATTGAACCCAGCTCTTGTGCTGTATTTAGTTTTTTTGCTTTTACAATTGCCATTCATGTGCATATACGAAAAGAACAATGGATCTTTTACCCAAGTCCTTGATATGCAAAATGTAGTGTGTTTTTTAGGGGTAATTACTAAGGGTTGCATTTAACCAAATATTTATAGAAACCTCCTTTATTAAAAATCTAAACTTAATGTTTTTCTACTGTGGTCAGAAACATCTGCATAGGCTTTTTTTTGCAGCAAAATCTATCTGCAGTGGAATTTTAATAAGCTCTCTACCTTTCATTTGTGGAGGGTGAGAGGGCGTCATTATGCCAAAGAGGGCTTTCTGGAAGTACCAAGGCATTTGGAGCCATGAGAACTGTGCTAAGAAAGGTGTTTGCCCTTTAAAAAAGTGTTTCAGGTAGCACAAGTCTCCCCTCAATAGGTATGTTCATCGTGTTTTTTTAAGCCTCTAAGCAATCTAAAATTAAGTCTCTGCTTTCTCTCACCTCTGCTGCGTGCATTGGTCACTGCTGGCATGTTTAATCCCACTCCCTGATGTTTGTGTGTGTGTGGGGGGGGGGTTAATTGAGTGCTTTCAGACTGCGCCGTAATTTGCTTTTGCTTCTATGTTTTCTTTCCATTTTTCCTGGCTCTTGTATATGCTGTTCTTCTTCCTAGCAATTATCATTGTACCACAGTCTTGATCTGGGAATAAACAGAACTGATTTCAGAGTGATTTCCACCAGAATGGATGTATGCACACAGGTAGCACCTGTAAATGCAGCTAATCTTCTGGCAGCACCCTGGAGAGGGAGAGAAGAAGTATTGCATGTGATCTTCTCAGTTCTATAATTTAGGACCAAATTATTCTAGGCCCTGGTATAATCATTGAACGCATCTCCTTGGCGTTTTCTGGAAGTCATTTGCATTTGGAAGAAGAAGAGTTGGTCTTTGTATGCCGCTTTTCTCTACCAGAAGGAGTGTCAAAGTGGCTTACAATGGTCTTCCCTTTCCTCTTCCCACAACAGACACCCTGTGAGGGAGGTGAGGCTGAGAGAGCTCTGATATCAGTGCTCGGTCAGAACAGCTTTATCGGTGCCGTGGCGAACCCGGCATGCCAAATTAGAAGTCTGCACTCGTAACCACCACACCAAACTGGCTCCACCCCAGAAGCACTGGCTCCACCCCAGAGTTCCTGAAAGTGTAGGAAATATGGTGTCCATATAGGTGCTTCAGTGTGCACCTGGGCTTGAGTCTTTGTGCTTGAGATCTTGTGCTGCTTTGTAAGAGAGGCTGTAAAATGAACAATTAGATGAACATTTCAGATTGTACATCCTCCTAATTATCCTTTTAATTATTCATCTAAAACAAGTAAAATGACCCCTGACAGAGCCATAAATGATTTAGATAGCATCAAATATTTATACAATGCAGCTGAATCCTGCTGTGCATTGTAACAGATTTCACAGGAGTCTCCCTTCTCATGGGACTTCCCATGAAGTATGTCGCACTTTGAAAGGCCTCTTTGTCCGCCTCTATTGTCTCTCTGTTCATCTGGCTTCTACAGATACCCCTCCCTTTATTCCTCATCTTCTTCCTCAAGGATAGACACCTCCCCAAAGGTATGTCACATAAATCTCATCCCCAGCCCGTATTTTTAACACATGTCATTTCGAATTCCATTTGTTACGGACGAAGAAAGGTTTTTCATTTTAGAAAAATCACAGAAAGTGACTGAGAAGAATAACTTTAACCTCACAGTCATCATTACCTCTTGGGTATTTGTGTCTGCCATACCATTCCAGAAGGGAACATAGCAGCACCAAACTATGCTGCAAACAGTGAATAAAAGCTCCCAAGGTTTAAAAAAAATGTTCTTGACTCGAAAGGACAATCAAAGAAAGTGAATGCTGGGTCTTGCTGGGTGCCAGTGGGTTGCTACTAGGGATGGGCCTGAACCAGTTTGTGAGCCAAAATTCATTACATATTTGGCCGGTTCATGCCGAGGTTCGGGAGAGGTGGCTTCCCAGAACAGTTTGGATATTTTGTTGGGTTTGGTTTTGGTGGCTCAGGCCATTTCAACCTAGCAGGTGAGCAAGGCATTCCGACCATCAGCATTTAGGTTTAAATGGCTGGAAGCCATTTAAACTGCTCAGTTTGCTTCCAGCCCTTCCAATAATTTAACCCTAACACTTGACAAGTGGACCTGTCAAGCTGCTAGGTGGTCTGTTTTGCTCCCCCCCCTGGAAAAAAAAGTGTGTGTGTGTGGGGGGGGAGAGTGAAAGATACCAGCCTAATTCAGATGGTTCATTTCAGACCTTTTGGTACAATTTGGGGGTTCAGTTTGAGAACACTCTGAACTGAACCAGGATTTTCTGGTTTGTAGCCATCTTTAGCTGTTTTTGTAAATGTTGTGTAGTAACTTTTTTGGCCAAAGAGCCCTGGGAAAATTCCCTCAAAAGTTTTCCCAAGATGATTCCATTTCTCCCTTCCTTGTTCTTTGACCTGATGCCTGTTGCCTGGAGATCGATTGTAATAGTTGACGAACTCCAGCCAGCACCTGGAGGTTGGAAACCCTGTTTCCAGACCAGGGTAATGGACTAAAACAACTTTTAGTCTTTCCCTGTTGCACAGAAAAAAACTTGCAAATTGGTGAAGTCCCTGAAGGGTGCTAAGTCTGAGAAGTTTGCCTGCTGCATAAGTCAATTTTGTGAGGTTATTTTCTTTCTAAAGCGCCCTGCCAGAGCATATGCTCAGTCCTGTAGATTTGTTGATTACACAGCTGGAAAATTCAAATGCATGAGAAAGTCTCTTTGAATTAAGAGCGGTAGAATTTCATGCAAAGTGCTCTTTGATATCGCCACAGAGGCTCCAGCTTTTTATCTCTCCCTGTTAATGCAGCTAGCTGCTATTAATGAAAATCAGCTCCCTCACTGGAGAGATAGAATCACATAAAAATCATGTCAGCGAATGGTTGCTTGAAATAGATTCATTTTGCACTGGGGGCCCTGATTCAGCAGTGCACTCACTTTGAACACCCGAACAGCCCTGCTCTCGCCAACAGACCTGCTTAACAATGTTGAAGCCTTGTCAAAGCCAAAGGGACCAAGATTGTGAGGCCAAGTGCTGGTGGACTGTGCTGTCAAGTCTCAGCAGCCTTATGGTGACCCTGTAGGATCTTCAAGGCAAGGGATGAACGGAGGTGGTTTACCATTGCCTGCCTCTGCGCTGCAGCCTTGGACTTCCTTAGTGATCTCTCATCTAAGTGCTAACTAGGGCGGACCTTCCCTTGCTTCTGAAATGTGCCTATGCCAGGGGTAGTCAAACTGCGGCCCTCCAGATGTCCATGGACTACAATTCCCATGAGCCCCTGCCAGCATTTGCTGGCAGGGGCTCATGGGAATTGTAGTCCATGGACATCTGGAGGGCCACAGTTTGACTACCCCTGGCCTATGCCTTCCGTAGAGCACTCTGCTCTGTGGGTATGAATCTACTGGTTGTCCCTTGGCCTTGACCAGGGCCCCAGAGCCTTTTCAGCCTTGGCCCCAACATGGTGGAATGCGTTCCCGGGAGAGCTAAGGGCCTTGACGGAACTATCAAAGTTCCACCAGGCCCGCATTTGGTTGAGGCCGAGGAAAGGGTGCCCAGAATCACAACTCTGGAGTCCCACCCTGTTAAAGACTCTGCTAGGAAAGATCTCACCACATGTGAACTGTGGTTGGCAAAAGTGGTTGGAGCAGCGGAGTTATAGGTTTTCTTTTTGTATCATTCTGCCATCTTTCAGCGTTCCGCAGGGCCTGTAAGATGGAGCTCTTCCGTCAGGTCTATGGTTGAGGCTGGGGCTGGCGAGGTAGACCGATGCCCCCCTAGTACAGCAGCAGACCTCCTTCTCCATCCTGCTAGTAGTGGGGGTTGGGAGTGGGTTTCCCATCATATGGTTTTTTTATGTTTTTAATGGGTGTTTAATGGGGATTTTATAAGATGCTGTAACCTGCCACGAGCCTACCAGGGAGTGGCGGGGAATAAATTGAATAATAATAGTAATAATAATAATAATAATAAGAAGAAGAAGAAGAAGAAGAAGAAGAAGAACAACAACAACAACAACAATCCTGATGTTGTTTAATATTATATTGTTTTAACTGTGGTTGGGGATGTTTTAATTATTAATTTATCTGGACTGCTGTTTTTATTGTTTTAGCATGAGCTGCCTCAGGGCAGCAGTTACCGGGAGAGGTGGGATACAAACATAAAAATAAATAAATAAATTTGGGATAGCCTGGGCCATCCAGGTGAGGGTGTCTGAATGGTAGCCCAAGAATGTCTGTATTTCATAAACTCAAGTGCCTGTATGCATTTGGGAGCTAAATCTATAGAATGGGATCCCTTTGTTGCCTTTGAGGAGGATCATATAAATCAGTGGTCCCCAACCACCGGTCCATGGCCCGGTGCCGGGCCGTGGCCCGGTGCCGGGCTGCAGCTCCCTCTCCGTCAGGGCGCGAAAGTGGCGTGCATGTGCGTTTGCGGCCACGCATGGCGCCAACACGCATGCACGGACCTGCCGCACATGCGCGCAAGTGCATAATTGCCACGCATGCGCGGCCGGATCACCCTCCCCCACACCAGTCCGCAGCCTAAAAAAGGTTGCGGACCACTAATATAAATGATCTTAGCCAGAAGTGTATTTTCTGTAGATTCTGCTCTCCGTCTCTGTAAAATGAGTTCTGGACCAGCGGTGGCTGAGAGGGGCAATAAAAACTTTCTACCAACTGCCTTTTGAAGTAATTTCTTATTTAGATTACATTTTACACACACACATGACGGAGGGAACACAAAATATTTATTTAACTACTACGTAAAATGTGTGTCCTCCTTTCCCCTATAGGTTTTGTTCAAAGTAGCTAACAGTAAGATAAAATAATGAAACTTTCAAATAATTCACTCTCAAAATTTCACAAAGTAGGCTTATAGGAAGTAGAGGAAAACAACAGCAACGTAACCTTCATCAAAACCCAAGAAAAAACTAAAAAGAGAGACCTTTGTCTGAATCTAGTCATCAGGGTACTACATTGACCTCCTGTGGGAGAAGGTATTCTGGGGCACAAACTGACTTGGTTCATGAGTGAACTTCCCAGTTCCATTTGTGGTTCTGCCATGAAACACGTTTTTCTGGTTCATGTCCATCCCTATCTAGGTCTTCTTGGGAGTTTATAATATACTTGTGTGTGTGTGGGTGTTGGGGGGGGGTAAAATTAGGTTTGATGGGTGTTTGCAAAGTTAAAGCATAAAAAGGAAGAATTAAAAATATTTCCATCTGTTCAACTGTACCTACCATGGACTAGTTGAAAAGGAAGCTACTCAGGTAACCCGAGAATCCACCATTACAATATGTTGAGGGAATTTTCCAAGTATATATTTCACAAGGGGGTCTCCGTTGTGGGGCTCCAAATTGTCAACAGAATTTAGGAGAAAAATTCAGCATATGTTTATTAAGTGAAAACCATGGCAGATAATCCAATAGCTATTTTTGACTGATCGATTGTAATGTACAGCATATGCTACAGCACAAACGATTTGGTTCAGCTCCAATTGGGACTGCTTTAGATAGCATTACAGAAAGAAGCGCCCAAGTTGTTTTGATGAAAGGCAGGTTTTCAAACTGAAGGAAGACAACCAACTGAGATTCTTGCAGGATCAATCTTCACGATCATTTTATTTGATATCATCATTTTGCAACTTTGGCAGTCGAAATTAGTGTGTAGATGAAATCTGCCAAAACCTCAAAGCTAGGAGGATTTATTGATAGAGAAGAACATTTGAAAATTATGTGGGTTGGAATTGAACAATCGTATACACTGGAGTAAAGAAAAAACGTTCAGCTGAACGGTATGAAGTATAAGGTTCTGCACTTGGAGACCCATTGTCTGGAACGACAGAAGAAGAAAGATGTTGTGGTCAGTCTCAAGGTGCCGGAGAACTGTCAGTATGATACAGCTATTTTTAAAAAGGCATGTGCCCCTTCAGAAGGACTCAGAATAGAAGAAGATGCCTTTTTCTGTAAGCAAGGGGAAAAAATGCTAACCTTCCTTTTCAGTGCTCCACTTCTCATTTGGAATACTGAGTCCATTGTTGGCACTTCTAGCTCTTAGAGCAGTTATTAGATTGAGGAAAGGAATCACTTCTCCGTGACAACAGCATCTTAAAAATGGTTTACTGAAGTCCACTGACAGAATCTGTTACACTGACATTGGATTCCACATCTAGAGTTGCGGAGTAGATGAATTAAGAAAATGTTAGGATATTAAGAAATTATTAAAATGTTGGAAGGTGGAAATTAAGTTAAATATTAGATTTCCACAGGTGAAAGAGCCACAAAGACTTGATGGGAGCATCTTATTTCCCCCTTTCCCAATATCTTCTTCCTTTCCCTTAAGGGTCCTATAGCCTCTTGCCTTTTCCTGCTTTGTTCTCACCCACCAGCCAACCTGCTTTTATCTCTGTCTTCAGTTTTCCCTTCCCCATGGAACCAGTACTTGGGAAACTATGGCTCACTTTTTCAGTGCTGGCCCTCTGGCTGGGCCCAGTTGCACATTGGGGAATGAACAAGGACTTCTGGGAGCTCCTCGTTTTACCATAGTATCCTCTTCTCAGCACTATTTCCTTGTCTTCCTAGCAGTTAAAATGTTTTACCTTAACCTTTTACCTTTCCCACCCACCAACCAGAATTAGAGAGGGGGGGAGGCATCATTTGGTATGGACCTGGGGTCACTGTGGTGGGCAGGTAGTTTCAAATTCCTTGCATTCTTCAGGGGCTTGGACTAGATCACCCTGAGGTCCTTTTCAGCTCTATGATTCTACTTGACAGGGGGACAGGAGACGACATCTGAATGAATATTGGGGGTATAAGCAAATGCCAATGCTAGTCTAAATGTCATTACTTGTCGCAAATCCTGCTGGCCAATAAAATATATTTAACTCTTGTTCAAAAACCTCGTCTTGATAATGAAGATCAAGCCAAGATCAATAGAGCAAAAATTATGGGATAGGATCTTAATGGTGTCACATAGCATCTTATATATGGCACAGTGATTCATGCCTGAAACAACACTGGAAATGTATAGCTGATACTGGTCAACTTCCACAATGACATCTACACAGCTATAGCAAAATGTGCGGAAGTACATGTCAATGTTTACAAACTATCTCTTGCCTCATGGCCAGCATATGGCCTGTAAAGCTATCCTCATCCTTTTGTGTATGCTGGTGACTTTAGCAGCCACTGTGGGAATTGGAGAAACATGGTTAATGATAAGAACAGCTGGACTGAAGAACACGTCTTGCATCTCATTTTTGATGCTAAAGACCTTCAGATCAGGGGCATGGAATAGAGGGTCCAAGCCTGACTTAACATTTGTTTCATCTAACCAGAGAAGTTAGCCCATGCCTATATCCAGATGCATTCTTCAGGCCTTCCCACATAGCCAACATCAACATGCATTCCTTGAGTTAGGAATCCAAATAAGATCTTTTCAAGGCCTATGATGGAACTTCAAGAGGGTGGATTGTAATGGCTTCAGTGAGGATCTGCCTAGGTGGATAAGTCTCTCCAACACATAATAAGTATCTCTGATTTTTTGTAGGTTTTATATCTACGGCCAAAATGCGCATTTCTCAAAGATATTGGAAATAATATATTCTACTCTGGAGTGATCAGAGCAAGAGGCTCAGGTCAGGATGAGTTGGCCCAACGTCACCAAATGAGCTTCTACAGCGGAGTGGAGATTTGAGCCTAGGTCTTCCAAATCCTACCTTAAACTGAACAGTAGTGAGCATCTGGGTCTAGATAATTTATGGAAGTTGTATGGTATTAAATTGCTCAGTGGTTGCTGCTAGGGCTGGCTCCCAGGAATCTGTCCTCAAAAGCTAAAGCAGCCCTAGAAAGGACCCTTCTACTGCTTTTTACTGACAAAAACCAAGGTTTCAACCAGCAATTCTGTTGTGGGTTCTTAGCATCAGCTAAAGATGAAGTTTTTACCTGAACCCTACAGGGCTGGTTTTTATTATTTCTGTCGGTTTTAACTCCTAATGATATGTGTTTATGGTGGTGGGGAGGATGGATGAATAGATGGATGAATTTCAGATGTTTCTGCAAACATGGAGCATTTTTCAGGTTTGTAGAATGATCTGTCATATCCATTGATGGCTCCAGTCTCGAAATGAGGCAATCTAGATTTGGCCATGTTGAGTATTAGATATATTGGGAGAGGCAGTGCATAAATCTCAAATTAAAATCAAATTAAATAATGTAGTGAAAATGCTCTTTTTGGTGCGCTTCACTTATTCTATGGTTACTGTTTTAAGCATTTGTTAGATTGATTCAAGTTCTATGGAGAACTGGACCTGATCTAGAGATGCAAGAGAATGTTTGGGAAATTTGGGCTTGTAAATTAAAAATTGTAGCAATACAGTGGGTAATGTTCTCCTTTCCCTTCTTCTTCTTTTTCTTGTTTTATTTATTATTTTATTTATTATTTATTATTTTTCTCCCCCCCTTCTTTTTTTAAAAATCCTCTCTTGTTTATGAAAAGGAAAGTTGCTTGATAGTATTGTATGTGATACATTTAAAAAAGCAACAATATATTTCAGATTTTTAAATGTAGCAATATTTAACAGATCTCATGAAACTACCTTGGATTGCATGTTTCTAGATACATTGCAGAAGATAATTGCAAGCAAGTTCTACTAGGGAAGATCTGCGAGAGAATATATAACAAGCACCAAGTCAAAGGAGATTGTTGGCTGCTTAATTTATTATTTCTGTATCATCATTTTATTATTAATAAGGAAAAGGGGACTTTTGGATTTAGCATTGTTATGATAATGATGATGATTCCCCCCCACCCCCTCTATGCAGGTGACTGTCATTAGTTTTGTCAGAAAAGAGAATACTTGTTAGAGCTGGAAAACCCAAGATTGCAATCCTTGGGAAATAATCCTGACTGAATAAAGTTGGAGTTAGTTGCAAGGACTGGTCTGCCCACCTAACAATCTGATCCTACTCATTGGTTTTACCTCTTGAGATGAAATCCTATTCTGCTTGCTGGGTAGGGAGGAGATATCATGCTGTATCCCACATGAAATCCTTTTACTGTACAAAATCTGCTTTTACTAGCTTCTGGTTTGATAAATGCCTGACAGAATGGCCAGTACTCCAAAATTCAAGAGCATTACATGTAGACGTTAGGGAACAAATGGCCTCTTGGACTTTGTAAGGACCAATCAGCCATTGTCCCAATGAAAAGAATTACAACAGCCCTCTGTGGCAGAAACATTTTCAGCTGTATCCCCCCCCCCTTCTTTTTTCCCTACAGTGGCTATCCTCCTAAAAGATGACTATTTCATCAGCGGTGCAGGACTCCCAGGCAGATTCAAAGCAGAGAAAGTGGAGTTTCACTGGGGCCAGAGTAACGGATCTGCTGGCTCAGAGCATAGCATCAATGGGAGGCGATTCCCAGTGGAGGTTAGTGGAATGATGGTACACTCCGTTTTATGAGGGGGACATGCATTTATTTCAGTCGAGTCTCAACAGAAACATGTGGAATGTTTTATGGTGTGCGGAACCTTTCGTTTTCCCAAATGGTTTCTTTTCATTTGTTTTATTTTTATGGAAGGTCTCATTTGCTTTTCTGGAGTTACACTCTAAGATGAGTTGCAATTATGGGTGTAACATGCTAGTCTGATGGGACACAGGTAATATCCTCAGGCTAACCTCTTCAGCTTGAGAAAAGGAGGAAAGGAAACCCTGCTCTGAATCCCCTAGTTCATGGAAACTAGAGAGGAAAGAATTAGGGGGTACTTTAACAGAATTGCTTTCTTAACTTGTTCCATCCACTTGTGCCACTGGCTTCAATTCTGAAATGTTTATAAATACTTTAGCAGCTTTATTTTAAGACGTGAGCTATGTAACACCGATGTCTTGCTTATTTAAAAATTGGAAACTACATATATGTGTATGCGTGTGTCTAGCAAGACAGTGATACTAACCAGCACAAAGCAAAGAACACAAGAGGGGGGAACAGAGAATATAATATCACCCAACAGACAAGCAAAGTAATTAGTTATGGAAACCATCCAGTGCAGTGCACCCAATACCTATTGTAGCCAATTTGTCCAGAAAGATACCATAGATGATGTTATTGAAAGCTGTCAGATGGTCCAGGAGAGTCAACAATATGGTATTCCCCTGCCTCTCTCCTAGTGAAGGTCATCTGGGGCAACCAAGACAGTTCCCATCTCAAGAGGTGACCTGAAATATGATTGAAATGGTACTAGATCATTTGTCTTATCCAAGAAATCTAAAACTTGTACTTCCACCATGGCCTTATCACCTTACTCAAAATAAGGACATTTGCCACTGGTTTGTTATTTCAGCCCTTTAACTCAAAGGAGAACTTCAGAAGGTCTTCCGACTGTTTCCTTCAGAGTGGCTAGAATAATTCCTTCCTTCCTTCCCTCTCTGGAGCACTTGGGTGATTCAGGTGGTTCATCCCCACCTGCTGTATGTCAATTTGGACAAGATGTTGCCAGAACATAGTAGGGTTTGTTTTGAAAAAGAAGCAAATCCAAATGCTTCAACAACCACAAGAAATACTATTTCTCATGTAGTCCTCCAGAAAAAGAGCATACTCAGTGTTTCTTTTTGTTGTTGTTGTTGTCTTTGAGTCTTTTACCTTTGCTGCTACCATCTCATTTGAACCTTTGCTTCTCTCCAACATAAAACAAGCAAGTTGTTGTTGGGCTTGATTTCCCAGAATGCATTATTAGGATAATCTAAGTGGGGCTACAGAACTAGGAGAAAAGCAGGAACTCTGAAACACAGACAGGAATAACTCATTCCAAGTAAATTGTTCGGTTGGGGGAAAATTACTTCCCTTTTATAATCCCAGAACTGAAAACTTTGATCAGAATCCTTTAAGAAGAGGCGTCCATCGCTCATCAGGGTATTGTACGTTCTTGGCACCTCAAAGCATTGATCCCCGTGTGCTTGTGCATGCAGTACCAGCATTTAATCTCTAATATTAATTGCAGAGCTACTTGCAGGAGCTTGTAGCAAGGCTAATTACCTGACAATGAAGCCTCCCTGCCAAAAAACAAAAGGCCTTGCTGTGTGCTAGCGGCTATATTTCTAGGAAAACTATAAAAAGAAAACGGCAGCCTCAGAGATGGCCCGCTGATTTGAGATGGCCCAAAGATACGGGTCAAGCCTTGGCGGAATGCTCATAAGTACTTTGTCCTCCGGTTTGGCCTGGCTCTGCTGTCAGCATACTTGAAAGCAAAATGTTCTCAGAACCTAATTGAGAAACCAGATGTGGACGGTACACAGCCTGCATGAGTTCCAAGGAATGTCCCTTTGGGACAGATGAGTCTGTTTCAGCTGCAGAGGTTGCCCTGAGAACACAGAAATTGCATGTGCATTTGCGGCGAGGCAAAGCACGGATTGTTCAGTCACAAAGTTGGAGGGAGCTTTTTACAGAATACCATCACTAACAGGTATTCAATTACGTCAGATGTGAGACGGAACCTTATTATTTGACCATGCTGTTTGTATTTTTATTATCACAACGAATGTGTCAGATGGTAAGGCAGTGTCAGTTAATTGGTTTCCTTCATTGGGGCCCATCTGGATAATATTTTTGAGCGTCCTTTATATGTTAAATTAGAGGATAGGATATATGAGAGCATCTCATTTTATTGCCTTCTCGAAAGGCACTTTGGATGGAAGGCAATGCCTAGAATCATAGAGAATCATAGAGTTACCTAGAATCATAGAGTTGGAAGGGGCCTCCGGGGTCATCTAGTCCAGTGGTCCCCAACCTTTCTGAGGCTGGGGACCGGCAGGGCATCGGGCCGCGCCCGCGCAGGCCATGCCCGTGCATCGGGCCGCGCATCGGGCCGAGCCCGCACGGCCGCGAATGCGCGGCCCGGCCCTGATTCCCTCTCCCCGCCCTCCCGCAGTAAGAAGCTTCCCGGGCCGCAAGATTGCGGCCTGGGAAGTTTTTTACTGCGAGGGGGGCGGGGAGAGGGAGCCGCGGCCCGGCGCCATGGCCTTCACGGCCCGGCACCGGGCCGCGGCCCGCAGGTTGGGAACCACTGATCTAGTCCAACCTATGCAGGATGCACTATGCAGGACACCTGATTGTTTTCTTTCTTTTAAAATAAGTCATGAGTCTTATTTCGCATGTTGTTCTATGCTGTGTTTCTATGAGGGAAAGGGAGTTAAAAGTAAACTTGTTATGCCCTTTCCTGCCAACTCTTTCAAACACTGCAGAATTAGTGGAGATAGCCTTGTGTAGACAGGCGAGAAAAATGTTACCATCTTTTTACTTCCTTTCCCCAATCTTTTTCTCCCCTTGCCTGATTTTCTTTGGTTCTTTCTATTTCTGCAAATTATTTAACAAAGGCAGGAGGATAGTTTCGGGTTGGGTTCCTCCTCCTGCGGCCAGCATTTGGGAGTGGGACTCTGCTTTCTACAGCAGTCATTCGGGGTAGTGCTTACCACCTTCTCGCAAAATTCCAAAATTTGGCAAGCTTAAAATGTTTGTAGACCTCAGGCCTGTCTGAACCACCAAAAGAGGTCTATGAAGAAAAGTTGCCCTCACAATATTGCCATGTTCAGCTCCATTAAGGATTGCCAGCCTTCAGGTGGAGACTGTGAGCTTATAACTGGTCTCCAGGCAACATCAGTTCATCTCTCTGTGATGTGTACTAGGCACCTTCAGAGTATGGTTGCCAGGTCCATTGGTGGAGAATGGGGGGCCTTTTCTGGGATCTCTCTCTCTCTCTCTCTCTCTCTCTCTCTCTCTCTCTCTGTGTGTGTGTGTGTGTGTGTGGTAGAGAGGTCAAAATAAACAGCAGAGCAAGGCAATCTCACTGTAAATTGTGATTATCAGAAGAATCATCCCCACCCCCCTCTGAAGAACAGGGTGTGCACACCAAAGGCTTATATCTGAAATAACGCTTTGTTGCTCTTAAAGTACCATGGACAAGACACTACTCTTGTTCTTTCTCACATATGCTCTCCCTCTCTCTTTCCCTACCCCTCCAAAGGAGGAGGGAGGAGATTTCAAAAATGGAAGGGAGGCTTGTCTTTATATCTCTCTCATGCAATTGAGGAAGGCTTGCAAGCCCTGGGGAAGGAAGCAATTGAGAGAGCTGGACAAAAGCCAGCTTGGTTTTTGTGTGGGGGGGGAATATCCCACCCACATTTCTTAAAGCCTGGAGGAGACCTGTGGAACTGGAGTATTCCCCAACTGGGGAATGGCAACCCCACCTCAAAGTGGCTGGGTGGCATAGAAATTACTAAGGGGATAGGACACCCCTCCCCCCAGTGTGTGTTCTCAGCAGGAAACACTCTGAGCATGTACCAAGGGGGAATTGCACACTCGCTACTCCTAGGAAGCTAAAAATTTCTGTTAGCAAGACTGCGCATGCACAGTTCCCCAACATGCACCTGCACAGAAAACAACTCAATGAACGACAGCTACAGGTAAGTGAAACACTGTTATTTCTGCCACAGAATGGCTACAGTTGTGCTCCTTGCCTGTTCATTTTTATGCAAAGAGCCTGATTACATCTATGAAGAGCCGAAATCAGAAGAGTGATTTCAGTCATGACTGTGTTAATTTGATGTGAGCTTTCAGCTGTTTATGAGCTTTCGTCTTAATGGTTCTAATTGTCAGTTATAATGTGAACACCATTATACAATAATGTACAGTAATTTACTTAGCAAATGAGAATCTTGTTCCAAGGACCATACTGCTGCATGCCATAGAGACCTAATCCCGTTCATCCTCTGAATTAGCATGCTCATAGCATTAGGACTAAGTTCTCTAACAGGGGCTTCCTTCAAAATGGCTTCTGAAATCGCACTTGGAATTTGATCTAGGCAAAAAATGCAGGGTTTTTAAAAGGCATTCTTTAATTAAGAAAAACGCTCAGAAAAGCTTTTAATATAAATTTTAAATTTTTAAGCTTTAAAATTTCTCCCCTTTTCTAACAAATAATAGGACTTCAGATAAATGACCCCTTTGTAGATTTATCAATGGATACTTTCATCATTTTTTATTAAGTAACTAACAATATATTTTCCATTTGCTAATTTTGCTTGTCACTTTGACTTCAACTTTCCTGTTTAGACAAAATCACTCCTGCATGTTCAGAAATAGGCAGAGATAACTTTTATTGGACTATCGGTAGTTCTGTGTGATCGTAAGCTTTTGAAGCCTACCTCTGCCCTACCTTTTCTTTTGTGAGAACAGAACAGTATTGGCAACTTGATATATGACTTGCTGAATTGCCTACAGCTACATGTCCTTATATGAGACCACAACTATAATGAACAAATCCATTTTAGGTCCCAAAACATCTGGTAAGCCGGTCTGCAACGTATGTTTTTTTTTTTTTCCAAAGGGCAATAGTTGTGAGTGGTGTTCTATTCGTAAAAGTTGCCTATATAGAATCATTGTTGTTGGACATACTGGGGTGAATTTCTGCTGTGCAAGGAAGAAAACCTCGGTTGGGACTTGACTCAGCAGAGAGAAATAATTTCAAACCAACACTTGTGGACATTTCGTGCATATACCACGACGAATATTGCAACCAGGCTATACCTGGTGATCACACTGGTGCACTTTGAGGAGTTATTGCTTTTATTGGGATGGTTAGTGTTAATGTTTTTATGGTTTTATTAATAATAATATTTATTTAAAGTTATTGTACTTTTGTTTGTTGCTGCTGTAAACTGTCCTGAGCTGCTAGAGAGGGTGGCATATTGAATGAATGAATGAACGAACGAACGAACGAACGAACAAACGAATGAATGAATGAGATTGTGTTTCTGTTCTCCACAAGTGTCATCCATGTAGGAGAGAGAGATTACATTTTAAAAAAACCATGAAATACATAGTTTTTAAAATCATGTAGTTTTTTTTCTGTCTTACTTCATCTCAGTTTCAGCTGCTACAATTTTATTTAATTTAAATGTGGGTTATCATATTGAGTTTCTGCTGCTATTTGTTGGGTGATACAATCCAACCCATTTTAGAGCAATTACCCACAAATTTTACTCTCACTTTAAAGTGAGGAGAAAATGTTTATTGATTGAGGAGGCAACAATTCACTGACCCTTCATTAATAACTTAACAGTGATTATCGGTTCCATATTTTCATGTGGATGAGCCTACTCATCCCTTTTGTTCTGTGGCTAAAAGATACCGGTAATTAAGTTCACTGTCCTCCAAAAAGATACATCAGAGTTGTCTTATTTTCTCAGCTTTCCTCTACTCTGTCCTCTTTTACTCCTGGTAATTACATCTTGAGGTTCGCCTTCATAAAATATTCAATAAATCTAATTTTAAGTAGAACCATTGCTTTACATTTTTTGGGAAGTACATTTGTTTGGATTTCCCTTCATTGGTGCTTCTAAGTCTCTGGTCACTTTGAGCTGGTACTCTTGTAATTGTCCCTTTTTTCTTGTCCCTTTTTCCCAGTAGATCTGATGCACTTTCCCTCTTGTGATTGTCTTTTGCGTTACTCATCGTGTGACTAGGGAACTGGCTGGATCTTTAATTAATGACTTTATTGCAGTAAGGATTCCATTTTAGAGCAGAATGCTTCATCTTCTAGTAGTGAAATATTTAATCTCCATCTGGCTGATCTTTTCTATGAATGCCCTGTGATAATTAAGAGGAAATGGGAGAGGATGGACTGAAATAAAAAATGTACTCTGTGGAATGTGCTAATGGTCTGTGGAACTGGTATTCTGCCGTCTAAGGAAGGATCCTTGGGTAGAACAGGCACAGTCTGTTTTATAGTATTGTCATCTTTCTGTCTGCCAGAGGCAAATATCTTTCAATCACGTAGATGTCAGAATGCATGCAGAATTTCATTTTGAAGGATCTGTCCATTGGGCATACCACCATTATACAATGACAGGAGCGTTTGCTTTCCCCCTGAGGTTCACCTCTAGCCATGTGTCAGTGCTGCCACACCGCAGTTATGATATAATGATAAACTAAAAAGTTAGGCACCTTATCTCCACACAGTTTCAATTTTCTACATGTTTAATCAATCAAGGAGGAAGAAAAGGGGTTGATGTGAGATCTGTTGGAGGTGAGGGTAATAGATAAGACTGATATCAAGTTCCTATTAGAAAGGAGAGTTATTTTAAATAGGAGAAAAATCAATACAAAGGTTGGAGAATTTGACAGTTATAAGAGCTGTTTAATGGAAAGTAACAGATACTTGAAATGTTGGGTTTTATGGAGCTAGAAAGCCAGAGTGAGATACAGAGGCAAAAAATGAGAGAGAGAGAAATGATGCTAAGTATAGTCCCAGGTTTTGTTTTTAAAATAAATAGATATAACAAGTAGAGATCAGTTTATTCATGCCATGTGAACAATTTTCAGGACCTACAAGAAACCTTTAATTTTTTAAAGAGGCATAATTTGGAAGAAGTGTATTTTCCCCCTCAACCTAAACTCATGCATGTTGTTTACTCAAAAGTCAGTCTCATTGTGTTAAATAAGGTTTATTCCCAGGTACATCCATGGGATTGCAATTTCTGGCTTTAGTCCTAAGGGTACCCACCTGGTAACAAATTCCACTGAATAACATGATCCCAATGAAAATGAAACTTATTTTTAGTAGACCAGCTTAGCATTGCTCCTTCTATCACTCACATGGTCGAAGAATCCTTCTGGTTGGTCTACAATGAGTGAGATAAAGAAGGTGAATAATGTCTTGGGCTGTATCAACAGAAGCATGGCAAACTGGCAAGATGTCATAAAACCACTGCATGCTGCATTGGTCAGACCGCCCCTGGAATACAGTTTACAGTCTCGGCGACCTCACTTCAAAAAGGATGCAGACAAAATTGAGAGGGTGATGAGGAGGGTGATGGGGATGATCCAGGGCTTGGGGACCAAGCCCTAAGAGGAAGGGCTGAGGGACTTGGGAATGTTCAGCCTGGAGAACAGGAGGTTGAGGGGAGACATGATTGTTCTCTTTATGTATTTGAAAGGTTGCCACTTGGAAGAGGACAGGGAGCGGTTCCTGTTGGTAGCAGAGGATAGGGTCCACACTATTGGCCTTAAACTATGTGTAGAACGGTACCGGCTAGATATCAGGGAAGAAATTTTCACAGTAAGAGTAGTTCAGTGGTGGAATAGGCTGCCTAAGGAAGTGGTGAGTTTCCCTTCACTGGCAGTTTTCAAGCAGCTGCTGGACAGCTGCTAATCCTGAGGGCCTTTTCGCACAGGGATCTTTGTTGCAAATTGTTTGCGGAATGAAAAATCGCCATTTAAAATAGTGGAATTCGTCGTTATGCATACCTGCCTTTGTAGTGGAATCAGTTGCGTTTTTTAGCGTTTCCCACAGGCTTCCGGTCTCGGCAGAAATCGCTAGAAAGGAAGCGCTATTGCCAAGCTCGTCCCGCCCCTGGCCGTCAAGCAGCCAATGGGCAGCCGTTAGCATGCTCCCAAACAGCCCCTTTCCCTTTAAGAAAGGTTTAAAAAAAAAAAAAAACGACCCATAGCAACGAATCTAGGTAGATTCGTTGCTACGGAGAGACCCATCCAGCTGCCTAATGTGAGCTGTCGTTTGATTGTATGATCGTTTGCACGCTGCCTCGAGTGATAAAAAAAAAATCCCCCCCCCTCTCACGGGCACGATTTTCGGCTGAATTTATGTGTAAAAAATAAAGGGACTTTATTTCAGCAAACGGGCTTTTCAGTGGTTTGTGCTTAGTGACTAAAGGTGAAGGACTGAATCCAGGGAAGCCTCTAAACAGAAAGAGGCTCGCCGGTGCGTTTATCCCCGCTCGCTCGGAGAAAAAAAAATGGCGATCGCTTCGCCGGAAGTTTGGAGGAGAGAGCCAGGGGGAGGGACTTTGAAGAACCAGCAACAATGGTAACGCACAGGTCTTTAGCGCTACTGTTGCAGATTGGTTGCAGGAGTGTATCGCTATCCGGAGGGTGAATCCACTTTTCTGGATTCCCCTGAAAGCGCCACAACGAAGCGCTTTTTGCTGATTGGTTTCAGGATTGTTGCAGATTGTCTACGATGTCGTGGGTTATGGCAAATTAGTAGCGTTTCCAAATAGCAACCATTCTGCTACTTTGAAGCCGTGCGAAATGGCCCTGAATGTTTTAGGCTGATTCTGCATTAAACAGGGGAGTTGAATGGATGGCTTATATGGTAAGGTGACCAGATTTTAACATTGGTAAATCGGGACACCATTGACCAGGGGGGTTCTTGATTAAAAATTTGGTCTATATGGAGCAACAAAAATTTTCATAAAAGGCATAGAGCGCAAAAATAGTATTGTAATGTATATTTTTACTTGCAACATAAGTACAATTTGCCAGGTGCCCCCAGATGTCCCTCCAAAAGTGGGACAATCTGGTCACCTTATTGTATGGCCCTTTCCGCTCTAGGATGCTGTGATACTTCTCATAATCCTAAATTCAAATGCCTTTCCTCCCATATTCCTCTCCCTCCTTTGCCACCATCTTCATCCTTTGTACAAGTTTATCTCACTAGAAGATGTGAAAACAGTTCTGCAAATCATACTTTCAAGATTATGAGCAGGAGAGTTCTTTTCAGTTAAGTCAGCTGTCCTCTTAACATGTCTAGGTTTAACAAGTGTTGTTCAGCTCAATGTTGAGCAACAAATTAGTGAACTGGCAGTAGCTTTAGTCCCAGTTGGTCCTCAGCAGCTTTTTTTTTTTTTTTTTTTTATAATGATTTTTTTTATTTTCATAAAGATAGAAATATAGTCATCATTTGAGAATATACGACCCCACATTGACTCCACAGTGATATAAACTTTTGCCCAAAACTCTAAGAGCCATGAGTCTAAGAGCCATCCACATTTCCACTACATTAAAAAAAAAAAAAAAGCCTGTTTAGATATACAAAAGAAAAGTTATTATTAATCAACTTACTTGAGAGATCGTAGACCTCACATTAACTGCTTGATACAATCTGAGAGCTATCCTAGCAGATATTTCTAGGTTTGAGTTAGATGCTTAACATTAAACATTTCTTATAGCACAGTATTAGTTTTGGCCCTGTATCAATACCCTGATAAAGGGAGAGGAAAGTAGGGCTTTGCCTTAAAGATGTACAAAGAAAAAAAATTACAAAAGGATTTCATAATTTCTCCTTATCCTTAATACAGATACATCTACAAACCATTTATACTTGGCCCATTCTAAGAGCCATCCTGACAGGTATAAGTTGAGAGCTTTGCATTTTCTACAGATCAATATGAGCTTTGGCCCTATAACAATACACCAATAAAAAAAATAATAAGAGGGGAAAGCCCCATTTTATATTTCCAACGCTAACGATTATATTACCTATATGCCTACTAAGAAAAAGAAACAAGAGAGAAAAAAGGCACTGCTTCCCCTTTTTCATAAAAATAGCAATATAGGATACAGTATATGTTGTTAATACAGAGAATAATAAGATTTCCAGGTTTAGATTAAATGCTTAACATTAAACATAGAACAATATAAGCTTTCAGTCTTCTATAGCTTCTCCTTATCCTTGGTTCTAATACATCTACAAAACAATTTTTGCTTGACCCATTCTAAGAACCATCCTCAGTGTAGGCTTTAGTCCTAGGACAATTCACTAATAGAAGAAAGAAAAAATAGGGGGGGAGAACCCCATTTTACATTTTCAGCACTAATGATTATATTACCTATATGCCTATAAAAGAAAAGAGACAAAAAAAAAAAAAACAAGAGCGAAAGAGACACTGCTTCCCCTTTTTCATAAAAATGGAAATATAGAATACGGTATAACATTAAACATAAAACAATATGAGCTTTCGGTCTTCTTAAGGGGGTCTCATCTCGAGGCTTGCTACATCTTGTCGTTCCCGTAAAATTATATTCTGTCCCATTGGCCTTTGGCGTAGAAAGTGCAGTTGTACTCTTTCCCGCAAAATATGCATCGATAAATCTTGAGGCCGTTGCACCTCCTGGACTCCAGTATCAATACAATTTTTTCCCCAGAGAGATCCTTTAAATCGGTTACTTTCACTGCAGATCCATATTTCTTTTGATTGATTTTTGTACACTCTTGCTTTGAGATGGCTGTATGTCTTTTTAAAAAGGGTGTCCTTATCTGGGCTGCAGAACTCCGGCATCCCATTTTCCGTCTCCAGAATTTCAGATTTCTCTTCTACTGTTGGTTTTCCACCTTGTTTAGAGCTGTCATCAGCCACTGTTATTGATCCATTATTCCTGTTAAAGACGTCTTCCTTGGCATCTTGGATCTCCTTGAAGATATGAATTTCAGATTTCTCTTCTGCTGTTGGTTTTCCACCTTGTTTAAAGCTGTCATCAGTCACTGTTATTGATCCATCATTCCTATTGAAGACTTCTTCCTTGCCATCTTGGATCTCCTTGGAGATATTTTTGATCAATCCATCTAAGAATACTTTGTAATCTTGGGTTTGTATCTCTATTAGATGAGCCAATCTTTTTAACATAGACATGATTTTGACTTTAAAAAAACCCGGCCCCAAACAATTTTACAAGTGGCCAGTAGAGGTCCTCTGTTTTATCCTCTAATGTTCCGGCACAGGCATGTGACGTATTGAAGCCGGTTAAGGCAGGGATTCTCGTACTGGCACAAAGTTCTCGTGAGATTTTCACATTCACTGCTCTTATCTCTATCTCCGAAAACCAAAACAATTACAATAAGAGCTTTTGCCAATTAATTCGAGTTGATTTGAATCCTTCTTCTGCTTAGTTAGGAGAATTAGCCTGCCTCTTAACGAGGTGGCTTCAGGCAGGTCCTCAGCAGCTTTTGATACCATCAGTCATGGTGTCCTTCTGGACCACCTGCTAGAATTGGTAGGGAAGAGTAGTGTTGTGTTGGTCTCTCTGATTCCTAGAAGGCAGGTTCCAGAAAGTGGACCTGAGGGACTTCATATCCCCTTTGTTGTTGGCATATTGCTTTTCAAAGGTCAGTTCAATCCCTCATACTTGTAAACATCTACATGAAACCACTGGGGAGAGATCATCCAGAGATGATGATTCATAGCTCTATCTCTGCTTTCCAGCAAAATGCAGCAATTCCAGGGGTACTCATTCCCTTGTTTGAGGATTCACTTCAGGCTAGGCCAGTATGCTGATAGTCCCTCTAGGAATCATCTTGCTTGCAAAACAGCTGCATAATGAGCTTTATGCTCGCTGAACACATCATGAGTAGATTATAGCCTGTCAAATGTTGGGAGCTGAGAGTGCTTATACACAACAATCAAGTTGCCCCTTAACATCTTTTTGGTAACCTGATTTCAGATAATTAAATATATTAGGCGTATTAGTTTCTTGGAAGATGTTACGCAGGGTACTTTAAAATGTCTTTTCTGCTTTAGCAACATATACCAAAACCCTTATTAGTATTACAGAGAGTTACAAGCCCTTGTAACAATTAAAGCCTGTCTCAAGGTATTGTCCTTTCCTTTTACAGAGTAGAATAATAATGTATGGTAAGATTGATTTTGGGAAGGAGGAATCAGATCTGAATGGTCTGTCACCTCCCATCTTGTTGTTTTTAGTGGAATGTCTCCAACACTTCTGTCTCATGTGATTAGGATGGCTAATAGAAAGAAAAATGTGACATAAATTTGGCTGCCATGCAGAATCAGATAAAATTGGCTATACTCTGTGTGTTTAATTAGTAAAAATAATGCTCACCTTGTTGAGCCACCATACCTTTATCGTACCAAAGCGAGCATTACCTGATAATCAAAGATAGCCATCAGATAATAACAGGAATCTGTTGCCTTATCTCCACAATGGTATTTCAGGCCCGTTCCCCAGATTCTTGTACTGGTTTGAACACTCTGAAATGTGCGTGAGAGAGAGGCTTCATTATCCCACCATCCGACCGAAATGCATTTTATATATTCCACCCCGAGGTCGTCTTGTCTAATGTATCCAACATCTAATCTGATATTTCACCAAGTGAGATTTATCTGTGTGTTCTCTGTTTGCAAAGGGATGGTGATGATGATTAAAAGACTGAAATGAGAACTGGGTATATATGAAATATACTCAAATCGGTTATGCTTACAGAAGTATGAAGTTAGATTAGAGAAGAGGCATCTACCTTGCAAAATATTTAGCCTGCTACCAGAGTGTAACAATGATTTTTCACTGGCTGGTTTCATCAATAGTCAAGGTTTTTCATTGTGGGAAGTAGGTGAGCTGCATACGGGCCCAGCTACTTGGACAGGCTGCCTCACTTCTGATGCATCCAGCACATGGTAGCATCCTAATGGGGCCAGATCCCCCAAATGTAAACTCAGTCTGTATTGACAGTCTTCTAGGTCAGTGGTCCCCAACCTTTATATCACCGGGGACCACTCAACGCCGGGGACCACTCACCGAGGACCACTCAACACCTTTTACTGAGGCCCGGTGGGGGGGTAGTTTAATCCTCTACTCTCAACCACTGCCCTAACGCTCTCTGATCGCTATGATAATGTTTAAACATCCCTTCAAAATAAGATACAGACACGCCACAACAATGAACATAAGGATCATTTTATTTTCATGGAAATTTTAACTCATGACAATGACAAATCAATGGGAACCCTGAGCTTGTTTCTCTGCAACGAGATAGTCCCATCTCGGAGTGATGGGAGACAATGACACCCAAAGTGTGTTGTAAAGGGCCGGGGGGGGGGAGAAGGCGTCCTTCACGGCCCACTTCCAATTAGTTTACGGACCACATGTGGTCCGCGGCCCACAGGTTAGGGATCGCTATACTAGGTAAAATCTAGGCATCAACTGTGCATGTTGTCGTTCTCCTGTTGAAATTTTATGCCACCATACGGACATGGTTGGGCAGGATGCCAAGCATGATAAAGAGAAGTTTCTTTTAAAATAAAAAAGCCCACCAGTTTTAAGTACATACTAATGGAGTCTGAAGTTGCTGAAAATGAGAGGGAAAAGGATCTTGAGGTTGTAGTTGATTGCATAATAAAAACGTCAGCTCGGTGGGCCACACAGGAGGGAAAGGCAAGCTTTATATGTGTTAGGAAAGGGATTCGAAATAAACTAATTTATAAAGCCCCTACATGGATCTGTGATGTGTCTGTATTCTGAATTCCATCCTCAGTTCTGGCCACCAAATCTCATAAAGAACATTGCAGAGCTGGAAAATGTCCAGCAGGGGGAAACCAAGAAGATTAAAGAGTTGAAGTACCCTTCTTATGAGGAAAGGGTAATAAATTTGGTGCTTTTCAGTTTAAGAATGAAAGAAGTGCCCTGCTTGATTAGACTAGTAGTCCATCTAGTCCAGCATCCTGTCTCACACCATGACCAAATAGTTCTTCCGGAGAGCCAACAACAGGGCATAGAGGCTGAGGCTGATGCTGCCTCCTGGCACTAGGATTCAGAAGGTGACTGCTTCTGAATGTAGAGGTTCTCTTTAATCCCCAGGATTAGCAGTCACTGATAGACCTATCTCTCATGAATCTATCTAATCCCCCTTTAAAGCTGTCTAATCCTGTGGCCACCACTCTCTCCTCTGGCAGCAAATTCTACATTTTAATCACTTTGTTATTGCAAATAAGTGTTTTCTTTTGTCCATCTTGGATGTATGGCCTGTCCGCTTCATTGGATGCCCTTGAGTTCTAGTACTTTAGGGGAGGGAGAAAAATTTCTCTGTCTACTCTCCTCCATGTGTGTAATTTTATAAATGTATAATATCCCC